>NC_140088.1:1042219-2329248 GCF_964237585.1 Gallinula chloropus
CTGAACGGCTGGAGGATATTCACTTTGTTTATACATAAACCTAAACCAGGGAATTAGGAGAAAGAAGTGAACTAAGAAACAATTTAAATTATCACAGCTGTTCTGTATATAGATTTTACAGTTACATTCCAGATTTCTGCAGGATAACACTGGGAAACTGGAAATTATTCCTAATACAAAAGCCTTGCCCTGCCCTGTCTTGCCTTGCCTTCCTTTCACTTGTTTTTCTTCTTCCTTCTTCTCATTCTTTTTTCCTTCCTCCTCTTGTCTCCTTAGCTTAAAATTTGGTACACTTCTCCAGTTCATTTTTTAAGGAAACTAGTGAAACCAAATGCTGCTAAGATTCCTGCCTAAAAGACATTTCTTTTCTATAATGACGTTGATAATCTTCTGCAAAAATCTTAATCTAATGTTTTAAAGAGCTTTTTAATATTTTAAAAGACACCAAGAGTTACAGATGTATAAAAAAATATAATACTTAAAAATTAAATATTAAAAATAATGAATAAAAATTCATGTAAGGGAAAAAAATCTAATAAACTACTTAAGAACAAACATTTTTGATGCTGATGGTTCAAATTTTCAGAATATTTTCCTTTTGTGCTTTATTTAAAAATGGTAACATGCCTTGCATGCTAGGTACTGAATTTCCATTGAATACCTGCCTGTTCTGTGAGCAATAAACAGGGAGGGAACCTCTTTAATAAATCTGGCATGACCACATATGTGCATTTACCAACAACCCATGTTGCTTCCACTCTGATTTCTTTCCATTTGTTCCAGGTCCTTTTTGACTCATGTTTGCTTATAAAATGAAAATGAAAACTCAGAAAGATCTACAAGTCCATTTATCAATAGCAAAAACTTTATCAGCTGAAAGTCCTGACTCATGTCTCTGGCTATGTGACTACTGTGGATGGGAGAGGCACTTCAGTCCTACAGGAATTTAATTCAGTTTACATTTGCCAAGCCTATTTTAATTCTCATTTCATTAGTGAGAGGGATAAATGACAATTCCCTTTCAGGAGAGGTGAAAGCAGACAGTGTGCATTATGAAGTGTTCATGGTTTGATGATGAGTAGCATATAGATATATTTGTGCATTAATAGTTGACTGAAGGAGTTACATCCACCTTTGAGTTCACACGTGCCTGTGAAGTAATGAACATTGCTCTGCCCAGCTGCTGCACTTGACAGGTTCAGGTGGTTTTGCAGCTCAACTCAGTCTACTTTTAAAAGCACAGGACAGGATTCAACCAACCAACTCTGCACAATGTGTGTCGTTATAATGTTTGGAGGTTGTATTATCTACCACGAGCTCTATTATATGGGGAAGACTTCTGCTATTGTTATCTGACTCTTGTATCTAATTCTTCCTAATAATTCTTTTACAAAGGGAAGATTTTAGAAGTTATTTATTTAATTAATTACCAGGACTAGATTTCAGTATATGAATATACAAAACTAACACGATGAGATCCTGATATCTCATTTAAGTCTCTAAACACTATCGTGCTATGAATAGAAAAATTACAATAATAGAAATTCAGCTTCTATGCAAAGCTAGGGCAAGAATTAATTCTGGTTTTCACACACGCAGAAAACTTTGCATCAGATAGATAGATTCTAGAACTGAAACTTATTTCATTTGCTGGTACCACTGAAAAACAAAATCCTTTGTCAGCTACTTGTGATGCAAAGTACTTACCATTAAGTAAGCCCTTCCCTTCAGTTATGCTCTCCCTCACTGAACTGTTTCCATTAATTAGCAGTAGCACAGAAGCAGCTCTGTGTTGTCTAAGTGAAGATGAAAAAAAAAATTAAAAAAAAAAGAGCAAGTGAGAAAAATACAGAAAAGCAAAAATGTCTGAGCAGTTTCCACTGCTGGGGAGGATTGCTTGTGCTTCCTTCCTACACCGATCACTTCTGCCAAGAAGAAAGGAGACAATAAAGGGGTGTCCTATCAAGCATCCTCTGTGTCAGAGTACACTGTAAATGTAAGAGCTACATGCCAGTGAAAACACTCACTTCAAAGAGAAGCAGAATTGATCAGCAATTGTGCACTAAAAATAACAGCTCTTAATTTCCAACCAAACCCCACAGCTTCTATGTTCTGATGCAGCTTCAGGTCTGATGTGATTTCAATGCAACATTTTGTGACACATTTAAGACTAGTGCTTGGGGCTTTGACAGGTAAATTATAACTTTCAAAGGTAGTTAATATTTTAATTTAAGACCACCAGTCTGTGCTATCTTGCCCTGCAGTAATTATTTTTCTTCTCCTGCAGAGCTCAGTGTGCACCAGATCAGCAGATCATTGTGATAGGAGGCAGTGCCATCTAACAATTAGACAAAAAGCCTTTGAACAGGGTGCTTGGGTCACTGTGGAAATCTGGGGAAACTACTTAATTGTTTTGGCCCAGATTCAGGGAAGATTTTAAGTATGTTTTTAGTGTTAACTTGTGTTTAAGTCCTGCTGCTTTCTGAGAGTGATATATTTTTGTTTAGATTGCTGACTGAAACAAGGGTACTTCTTGCCTTGGAACAAGGCAGCAAATCAGTCTGTTATATTTTTTTCATATTTATAGTAGTTATGATTATTTGTGTTCTATCAACACATTCTGAAACATATTTATTGCTTCTAAGATGCTTTGAAATCTTGGGACAAATTTTCAAATACAATTTTAATATAGAGTTTTTCAACTATAGCTTTTATATTAGTTTTTCAAGCTAAATCATGATTTTATAGGCAAAAGAACATGACTAGTGCATGTGAATTTTCTTATTTGCATAAACATTTGCATGGAGTTGGGCAGAGACACATTCTGCTGGGAACGTAAAAAAAATGACATTATGTGTTTGACCTGATCTGTTCTATTACACTGAAAAATACACTTTATGTCAAGTGATGAGCTAAACATCTACCTCTGTGCACCAAATATCAACATCTTTTGACCTCGTGGCATTTTTTGGGTGCTTTGCAGAGCCGGAACAGATTGAGCACTGAAAGACTTTCTGAGAGACACGGGCAGAGGGAGTTTTAAAAGGAGAACAAACAGATGTATTTATGTCTCATGCATCTTAATCTCTTGTATATAACTTCTTAAACATATTCCACCTCTGAACCCTGTTTTGAATGTCTGCCTTTGAAAAAATAAAAGGAGTCAATTAGAATAGCAGCTACAGCTGAAGGAAACAGTCATTAGGCATGTACTGCCACTGTCTGTGCATCCAGCTTGAAAATGCTGTTGTGTCTGAGCTTCAGCGTTTCAGCGTGATGTCTAATGACTTTTTTTCCCAGTTTCAGGGCCTGTAAAATATTGCTGAAAGCTGAAATCTTTCCTTTGCTTGAACTGCTAATTAGCTTTGTGTAGATGGGATTTACGAACCACCGGGTGTTTAAATCAGATCTCAGATTAGATCTGCCTGGAAGTTCTCTACGTTACAAAACAGACAAATAAATCCAGCATCTTAACAAATACAAGGTTTGTGACTTACTTCCACGCAGATCTTATGGGCAAAATTAATCTGTAAATCTTTCACCCAACAATTGTTGATTTCCTCAGTCCTCTTGTTTGAGTTGTGTTTCCTTTGATCAAATCCTTTATCCAAACTTGAATGGAATCATAGCTCTGGCCAAGAAATAATGAAAGCAGCACACAATGCCAGGGCTCCCCAGCTCCCTGTTTTGCTGACAGAGAAAGGTTTTTACAAATCTTGCACAGCTTCTGTCACCTGACATCTGAGTTCGTTGCCTAAACAAGGGAGAAAGAAGTACCCACTTAATGATAAAGTTGATATTTTCATCTTCCTTAGATTTTGTAGACATTGTCTTATTAGGAATCCAGTCTGTCAGGAAAAACAAAGTCTATGCAAAGAGCTTTTTATTGGCTCTGTGTTGTGTTAGGGTACTTTTATTAGAGGGTGACATTCCTGAGACAGCACCTGCTGCGTGGATTCGGGCTGTGAGCCAGAGAAGAAAGAAAAAAGAAATGTGAGGTTTAAATCTGAGTGGCGATGGGCTTGCATTACTGTAACAAATACCCACATGCCTGAACAGTTGGAAAGTTAGAGTGAATCACAGTTATAAGCATTGGGGATAAATATATGTGTAAGTGGCATTGTTATCACCACAGCTTTCAGAGCAAAAAGATATAAAATGTCTCTTCTACATCTGTTCTCCTTTCCCCTGCGAATGTCACTATTGAGTGATATTTCTTACCCAATATGCATGAAAAGAGTGAACTTTTCCTTTCCTTCATCTGTGGATTTGTTAGCACACTCTGGCCCGTTCTACTGCCAAAGCAACAGAATCTGTAATGAGAAAGAAAATAAAATTCTGTTTTTCCTTATATCCCTGTAAGTCTGGAGTAGCTCTAGATTTACTGCTGCGTGAATGTGGCTGGAGGCAGAATTATGGCTAGAAATATTTGTGGGTTTCTAGGGCTGCTCAAAGAATAACTGTTATCCATGTGTTAAAATTCACTCCCCAAAGGCAAAGGTGCTCTTCAGATACGACAGAAAAGATTGTTTCTAATTTGTGAGTTCTGCATTTGATGTGCTGGAAATGAGATCTGGATATATGATCAAATCTAAAAACCATGTGATAAAATAAATAGGCTCAAGAAGACAAGCAGACACTAGACTGAGAGACCGTATGGCTTTTCTTTTTCTACAAATCTGGATGTAGAATTTTCTTTCTGAATTTATATTGTTTGTTGATATTCACCCTCTGCAATATAGGGCAGATGCCATAGAATTCATTTTTGTTGATCACAGACAAGTTATTTTAGGAGGAACATAAGACTGATCTGGTCCCTCTTGCAAGGAGGGACCTTCTGCTTTAGAAACTAATGTCTAGTAGCAAGACTGTCATTGGAAACGCCAGAAAGTAATGTTCTGTCAGCTTCTGGCATTCATCTCTTTCTCAGAAGAGCAGTACTTCAGCCTTTGAGACATCTGTCTGTTTAAGTTCAAGGGTGCTGACTTAAGGGGATTAGTCCAGATGACCATCAGCTGATGTGAGGCAAGTGCAGGTAATTCCTCAGCCTTTCAGTGGGAGACAGGTAAGACAGATCAGTTGTTCTCAGTGTGATACTCACAGTCCTCTGATAGATCTAGGAAAACAGCAAAAATTTTGTTGTTTGAGTGATGGATCTTAGTGGAAGCCTATTGCTGTTACTGATGGAATTTATTTAGCAGCTGCCTCAGTGTTTGAGGAACCTTCTGATTCTGGAAAATTCCTTCATTGAGAGAACTCGTAATGATTGGAACTCATTGAAAAGTCCTTGGCTGTGTTCAGAAGGTACATTCCTTTTGAGAGCAGTTTTAAAATATTCCCAGCCTTTGGGGAAGAGAAAGAGTCTTTTTTTTTTCCACTTAAATGCTTCAGGTTTTGGAGAAAAAGGCTGTCTCCTTCCCTTTGTGGCTGAACTGACAAGCCCATACAGAGTTGTCCACGATTGGCCTTTAAGCTTTTCTCAGCCATATAAATGAATAAGAAGACTAATTATTATCAGCCTTCCTGATTGACAGCAGAGTAGCTTATTTCTCTGTGGTCTTTTTGCACAAGGTACCTATGGAAAAAGCCCTCTGATGGGATCTTGCAGAATGTGCATGGGCATGCTACCAACCAGTGATGAGCAACCTAAACCAATCCAGAAGATGCTGCACTTCCCTGAACCTTGGGCAGTCACTCATGTCTAGGCACAACACACATAAATCTCTTATGTGTATGGAGGTGGATATGATTGCACAGGGATCAAGATTGAAGAACTGGGCCTCCAAGGTTTTCCAGCAGGGCCCTGATAAACTGCCTGAGATTGACATATACCTGGATGTCCTGAGACTTCTAGATTAGACTTTCCTGGAAGATTTCCAGTAGCTTCCAGGAAGCCTAGCCTTGTGGAGGATGCAGTGTGTCAGTACTTGGCATTCCTTGTGCTCACCTGAACTTTCTGTATCTCTGTTTATCCTCCTGGAACAGAAGGTTATTGATTAGTGCTTTCTCATTTAACACAGGAAATTAGATTTTTTCTGGTTTTATCTAAATATGAGAACATAAAATTAAGAAGCTTCACACAAGTATCATGCTTGCCATTTATACATTCCTTAAATATAGGGATTTAATGTTGGGTAACTACTGTAGACAGTGGTTGTAGTCATATTTCTGTTCTCTATCAAGGCAAGTGATGGTTACTTTAAGAATATGGGAGAGAAGATAAATACTCAGAAGAACAGAAGAGCTGTGGCACAAGTAATTGTCCTTATTTTTGTTCAGCAAATTATATCCTTTAATTCTTTCTAGATAAACCCCTGGTGTTTGGGTTTGTTTTGTTGTCTTTTCTCTGTAGTCTTTTTATTCCTCTATATATTTAACACATTAGTATTTATAATAGGCTTGTGAATAATGCTGACAGATGTTCCATTACTAATTTAAAAACATATAATACTGAAAGAAAGCTCTGTTGAGCCACTGCTTTATTTCTGAAGCAGCCCTGCTTGGATCAATTCCCTTGCTAACAGCAGCACTTTGCTCCCAGTGCTCAGTATTACCTGTGTTTTCCCCATCCAGAGCACAGGGGTTGGAACTAGATGGTCTTTAAAAATCCCTTCCAAACCATACCAGTCCATGATTCTAAGAATAATGAATATAGTTTTCTTCTTCCCCTACAAAGAGAGGCTGAGGGAACTAGACTTGTTCAGCCTGGAGAAGAGAAGGCTGCGGGGGGACCTCATTGCAGCCTCCCAGTCCCTGAAGGGAGCTTATAGGCAGGAGGGGATTCAACTTTTTAAAAGAGCAGATAATGGCAGGACAAGGGGGAATGGACTAAAGCTAAAGGAGGGAAGGTTTAGATTAGATATTAGGGGGAAGTTTTTTACAGAGAGAGTGGTGAGGGGCTGGAAGGGGCTGCCCAGAGAGGGGGTGGATGCCACATCCCTGGGGGTGTCCAAGGCCAGGTTGGATGGGGCCCTGGGCAACCTTGTGTAGCTCCAGGCCTGGAGGTTGGTGGCCCTGCCTGTGGCAGGGGGTTGTGATCCTTGGGGTCCCTTCCAACCCAGACCATTCTATGATTCTATGATTCTTACCTCCATTTCCTTCCCCAAATGGGATGTTCTTTTTGATTCCTCTACGCAGAGGTATTTACACTGCTACAGGTCATATGACCTAAAGGCTGCCTGACAGTGTTAGGTAGGGATGTTACAGAACTCAGGGTACCATTTCAAGAGTGCTGAGAGGTTAATTGTCATCAAAACATAGAGAGCTTGTAAAGGAGGTCAGAGAGGCAAGGGCTGCTAGGATTCCTAGGGAGAACATGCTTTCAGGACAGAAGATGCAATCCTTGCTGTAAGTGTGAGCTCTGTCAAACCTCTCTAGAGAAGCAGCGAGAGCACCGTGTTTAGGGAGCACACAGGCTCCATAAGGGTTAATCTTGACATTTCCCAGAAGGAGCACTGGGAAAGAAAAAACGAGTTCCCAGGATAAACACAGGGTAATCTTGTCAGTACAATAAGAGGAAGATTCTATCAATGTATAAACTTTTATAAATTAACTCCTCTGCAGCAGTTTTCAGAATGAACTGAGCCTGACTCCAGGGCTTCAGGGCTCTGAAATTTCGAGACTTGGAAATAACTTTGAAGGTAAGACTCTAACCTTTCTTCAAGGAATGTACCTTTAAAATCCAAATTACATACATGTGTTTCTTTGGGTGTGGGCAGGGAGGGGAGGGCTGCTTTTTTCCTGTTTAAAAATTTGTAGATCTGCCTCTCTGTGAAGTGTGTAGGAATCCTATTGTCTTCCTGAAGCATTACAGTCACACAGCATTTTTAGAAACTCTAAGCATATGATCAGCTGTCACATAATCATCCTTGCCTTGTCCTCCTGCAATAAACTTTTTCTGCTGTGAAAAGGTTTTTAAAATGTAAGATTAAAAGAGAGGATTTTTTTTCCTTAAATAGTCTTTCTCTTAAAGAAATGTTTCTCTTTCATATTTTAATTACAAGATTATGCTCAGTATGAAATGCCAGATGTTGGTCCAAATACTCATCTATTTTGCTGTAGATCAGGAATACTTCAATTAATATTAATGAAAATACAGCACTATAAATAAGAAAAAATGCAGCCTACAAAAGCAGCTACTGCCATTACTCTATTTCTCTGACTCCTGATCTGTAAGGGAAAGCAGGAGGAGGGAGCTGGGGATAACATCTTCCAACTCCCATTGTCCTTCCCTGTTCATCTCCAGTGATCTGTCATCTATCACATTTTCCATCCTTGAAGGCATCTGGTGAGTATTAGTGCTAATAGCTGCAGCATGTTGATCCTGGCCCTACACACCCATTTGACACACTAGACTGTTGACTGGCATTTACCTTGACAAAAAAAGTTACACGTGTCTTTTCTTTTTCTGCTTTTAAACACACCCAACACTTCCCTAAATAAAGCAAGAAATAGTTTCTGTTTGGATTGTAACTGATTTTCATACCACTGAGGAGTGAGATGGATACTGTCTGTAAGGTAAGTGGATGAGGCTGGACAAGCGTCACAAAAACAACTGCTTGGATTGCTATTCTTCCAGCAGAGTATCTGCAAAGGGACTGTGATTTCATCTTGCCTTTGCAGCTTGGAATATTTTCTCAATCAGCCATTATTATTCAAAGGTCTCCCCTGCACTGCTCAGTAAGGTTTTGTGCACACTGGTACAATGCAGTGCAGTATTTCTATGCAGAAGGGAAGCACAGAACAGGACAAAAATTAGGATAAACTGTACCACATGAACTGGGCAGTATGACAGGGGAATATGTGCACATGGGAGAACTTAGTGTTTCAGGTCAGCATCGACTTTCCTTCCAGGAAAACTGACACACAGCTTTGTGGCCTCAATGCATACTCTAGACCAGAAAAGGGGTGCACAGTCAGGAGCAGTCATTGGATATATCTATTTTTTATTTAAGATTGTCAGGGATTTCTGCTTGGTTTTCTTCCCTATTTATTTAATCTGTCTCTATGAGAGTGAAACAGCTGATAAATTGCTGTGACTGTAGAAAGAGTATGAGTGAGAATTAAAGTTCTGTAGTGATTTGAGATATATATAGATACATATATAAAAGATGTATTGGAGAAAACTGACTTGTACTGAAAAGTTCTTCTTCAATAACAAGCAAAAAGGGTAATCAGAATAAAACAATACCTTGCCCAGCTCTCTGAAATTAGTATAGAATTATTTTCCTTGATATATTAATGCTTGTATCAGTCTATTTCTGAACTGCACAAGATCTGGGTTTTTTACCCTTTTCTTTGGGTCATGAAGAAGGTATTTTTGCACTGGTTTATCCCAGGAAAATATCAATATCTTTTAGTTCAGTTTCATTTCTCCTTTTAATTTTCTGCTATTTTTTTTTTCTACATTAAGCAAATTGGGACAGAACTTTTGGACAGACCATAGCTCTCAAATTTCTTAGGGTCCTTGAAGTGCTGACCTTCATACTGCTGTGTCATTCTTTTCTTCAATAAAATGCAATCCTATTCATTAATTTTTTCTTGCCATGTTGCAAAAGAGCTTTGAAAAATGAATGTCGGTTTCCATTAAAAGCATTTCTTACTTACAGTTCTCATTTGCTCATCTCAGTATTGAACCTTTGTCAAAGGAAAAAAAATGGAAAAGCCCTAGACTGGTTTTCTACCCTTACTCATGCAAAATGCATTATCTCACACAATAAATTCCATTAACTTGAAGAATTTTTGATTATAAACAATAGGTCAGGAGCAGTCTTTGGATTGTACCCTGGTTTTGAATGGTACTTTCAGATATCACATAAAAAATACTGTGAGTGTGTGAGTACATGCAGATGGAACCTCAGCTTCATACCCTTTGCACTATTTCCAGTGAAATATGCCCTGTATTGCCTTCAACCCAAATAATACTGATGTCTGTAGATGGTAATCAGTGCCTACTCCTGATTCTACCCAGGGGACAGTTCAAGTGAAACCACCTACACCTAGAGGAGGGGGACAGACTCTTCTCAGTGGTGCCCAGTGACAGGACAAGAGGCACCACCTGGAACACAGAAATTCCACCTGAATATGAGAAAAAGCTTCTTAACTCTGAGGGTGACAGAGCACTGGAACAGGTTGTGCAGAGAGGTTGTGGAGTCTCCTGCAAGACCTGCTGGGGGACAATCCTGTGCAATGTGCTCTGGGTGATCCTGCTTTAGCAGGTGGCGTGTGGACTGGATGATCTCCAGAGGTCTCTTCCAATGCCTACTATTCTATGAATCTGGAAGTTTTTGTGATGGAGTTTGGTGAGTGTTCTATGAACTTTCCCAGAGACATCTTAACCATACAACTGACTAATGCTTGCATTATTTCAGTGGCATCTTTCCAGATTTATTTTTTCCATTAGAAGGCCATTTACCTCCTTCCTATTCCCTGCCACACAAGAAAAGCATCTTTGTAGTGTAATGTTTAAGTTTTAGACAGCATGTGTTCTCAGGATTTAATTCTGCCATGACTAATTAATGCCTTGATATCTAATGAATTAATGAAATTTATAAGTAAGGAACTTGTGCAAAATGAAATAAGCAATTGAACTTCAGGTTTCTTGGAATCTTGGATTTCATATCCTTAGCTTATCAGAAATGCTAATTAGATCTTGCTTTTTGATAATCTTCATTAAAATAGCTGCTGAGAGGCTAGCCAGAGACATTTTTTTACTCAGTGAGACTTTATGCAATGAACAAGTCAGGATTTTTTAAAATATTCTTTTTCTTTTTTGTTTTTCCTTTTTCTGTCTCTTCTCCAACAGGAAGGTAATATAATCTACAAGTTAATTTGAGAGCAACAGGTATAGGTTTCTATTTTCAATCACATTTTCCATATCACAGAGCTAACTCCTAGAACCCTTGTGTAGTCTTTTGTCATTCAACAATCCCATTTGAACTAGTTAGTTTTTGCCAGGGGAAGAGTTTTGGATCTGGCCCATGCCAGCCATAAGGTATTCCAAACAGTTGCTTTCACCAGTATTTTATTAGCTATGACTTAACCAGGAGTGTTATCTGATCATTGGTGAAGCAGTCTGTTATTTAGGATTACTTAATAGGTTTGTTACTATCACTGTATTAAGCACATGAGTCTTGATTGTAGAGAAGGATATTGGATGTAATCACTTGAGATCTGATTTTATAGGTTTACTTAGTCATTAAAATGATAAGACTGAAAAAGTTACATGGGATCTACTTAAAGGCATTTTGAATATCAGAGGGATCATTTGTTTAATCACTGTTAATTTCAGATAGTGACTTCCTGTAGTTTATCATGAGCATTACACAGATGATAACATCTTTTAATTGTTATTAATTTCCTTGTCTTCCCTTTCCTCTTCCCTCTCCCTTCTTTCCCTCTTCCCTTTCCTTGCCTGCTTGCACTGGGCTCTTGCAAATAATGTTCTGATTTCAAGATGCTGACAACTGGATCAAAACTTCTGTATCTTCCAAATGACAAACTACTTTTGTGGTTATGTTGTGGGTTGTCTTTCCCAAAGTCACCAACACTAGTTCAGGCATGTGAGAACTGATATGTTGGATAGTAGTTGGGGCAGCAGAGAGCACAGTCAGGCTGTGAAATCTGCCTGGCAAAATGAATAAATATTAAGATGTTTAGTCAATGCTGATTTTTTCTAACTGAGGTTATATTGCTAGCTACAGTGACTGCCATGTAATCATGCCATATGTCACACAATCTGGCCTTAACTTCTTGTTTGTTTTCTTTTGGGGTTAGGTTCATGTTCCTTTTGGTCTCATCCAAGAGCAACAATATGTTAATAAGGAAAGGGACTTTCCTTGGAGCTATTATTAACAAGGAATATAATTTACAAAATGTATTAACATATTTAGATAGAAAGTGACATTTGCTGTTACAGATGTAGATTTGCTGGCTCTACAGAAAGGAGATGATTTTGAAGGCTGTTAGGGTAGTATTTCCATGTTCACTTTATCAGCACTTGAGAACAGCTTTTTTAAAGGCCCAATTACCCCAAAAAGGAAACTTTAAGAAAATCTCACTTTAGTTTTGAAGAGTTGATAAACTCTGACTGGTCCTGAAGGCAGGTGGTACACATACACACACCTTTGGGTGAGATACCTAGTCCTGGCAGTGCAAACATTTGGCTGCACATTTCACTCTCCGCTTAGAAAACATTTTAATCCAGACCTAACTGCTTCAGAACCTGTGAGATTAGCAAAACTGAAAAAAGGTGTTAGAGACAATAGTCATTCATTTTCTTCTAAATGTGTGGATTTAAATCCAGGCTTGGGATCCATGAGGTTCAGGCATTCTGGTCCTTACTGTCTTGCTGGAGTAAGGCACTGGGTAATGCTAGTGACTGGGAGATGTCTTACCATTTGCCAAATAGGTCCACAAAGCAACACAGCCAGTGGCAATACATCCTCTGTAACAGATACTTTAAAGCACTAGGGTTCACCAGAGTGTCCTAGTTTGAAGATTATCGGTCTCAAAAAGACAGGTAAGTGCCCTCACCTATGGCATGATGTGTCAGGTACTTCCACAATCTCCTTAATGTGAAGGTAAAAGTAAGAAGTGCAGTCTAACTAGTAGGCAATTACTACACACAGAGAAACGCATGCAGCCAAATAAATAGTTTTCCCAGTTTATTTTTGCTTTAGATTTTAACCTGAAGGGTCTGAGCTGTTTATGAAGAATGGGAAACTGTGCTGAAATAACACAAAAGTATTTTTGTGTACATGGAAATTGCCACAGACACACTCAGAAGTGTTACATCAGTCTGAGTGAATAGAAAAGTAAAAACTGATGCGACTGCTTAGGGTCTACTCCCAGTATAATATAGCCCTGGTCAGGCCCCACCTGCAGTGTTGTGTCCAGTTCTGGGCTCCCTGGGATCAAACAGCCAGGGATCTCCTGGAGAGAGTCCAGAGGAGGGACAGAGATGCTGAAGGGCCTGGAGCATCTCCCCTGTGAGGAAAGGCTGAGTGAGCTGGGGCTGTTCAGTCTGGAGAAGAGAAGACTAAGGGGGGACCTTATGAATGTTTATCAATATCTGAAGTGTGGGATGCAGGGGGAATGGGCAGCCCCTTTTCAGTGTCTGTGGGGACAGGACAAGGGGCAATGGCTGCAAGTTGGAGCACAGGGAGTTCCACACCAACATTGGGAAGAACTTTTCCCCAGTGAGGGTGAGGGAGCCCTGGGACAGGCTGCCCAGGGGGTGTGGAGTCTCCTTCTCTGGAGAGATTCCAGCCCCGTCTGGACGCCGCCCTGTGCAATATGAGCTGGGGAGCTGCTTTGGCAGGGGGTTGGACCCCAGGAGCTCTCCAGGCCCCTTCCAACCCCTGGGATCCTGTGATTCTGTGATGCTATGATGAAGTAATAGACGTGGATGGCTCCACAGATTTCAAAACCAAGTTCCTTGTTTTAAAGTAACTTTACCATTTTGTCTTGTGATTTAAGCTTTATACTGTTCAGGTAGGATATTGTTATTTTCAAATAATAAGGAAAAAATATTTCTGAGTCTGCTGTAAACTATTGCTTGTTTCTTTTAAAAAATTAATTTCATAGTAAGCATTATGATTTTTGTTATAAAATTATTAATCTTTCTGTAGCATTAAAATGATAGAAACCCAGAACTATACAGTCAGCATGCATGCATATTTATGGCACTAATAAGTATTTAAATATGAATCATTCAGCCTGGTCTCTTGCATTACTCTATGCATGTTTTAGAATTTTTGCTGAAATTCCTTTGCAATTAAATTTGTTGACAAGAGATAAGAAAATCCATAATAGATTCTGGATTAAACTAATTTATTTAAAGCTTTGATTTTTGTCTTTGCAGTACATCAAATGCCTAATTTTAAACAAGAAGCATTTCAAAGAAATCAAAAGAACTACTCATGTGGTTCAGACCTTAATTCTTAGTTTAGCCATATTCATTTTAAAAAGTAATAAACCAAATCTTGCTTTCTCAATTCATGTTAACTGGCAACAAGTATTGCCAATAATGTATATAAATGCTTAAGACTTCAGTAGTTTTTAAATTTTAGCATGATTATGTAAAGTTGCATATATTTTCTTTTTCTAGCTCATAAAATAATTGCAAAAAATGTGTTGGTGACTTTAATAGGGAAAAATATAAGAACCTATAATAATCAAATCTTATTTCCATTAATTTCTATGTATTCAAAAATATTCAGAGAAATCTTACCCTTTTAAGCCCTTCTTGCAGATAGAGTCTGACAGACAGGTAGACAGATGGACAAACAGAATTGGCAGATAGGTATCAGGGTTTATTTTCCCAGTGAGTAAGTCAATTACATTGGGAAAGCTGGCTATACAAACACAGGGGATGGAGGAAAACAGATGGCATGCATTCCAAAGCCTGGTGGCTGTTTGGGCATTAAACATTTGCCTGAACCATTTCCCTGTAAGTAAAGAATCTTTATATTTTAATATCTTCAATGAAACGAAGACCCAATGAGTGGGGAAATAACGAAAGGGGAATGAATTCTACAGCCTGTAATGTCCTCTGAAAGACCTGAGTGTTCTTTATGCATTCAACAGAGTAAATTATCACGGGAAAGTCTTTAAGTAGAAATAGGGAAAGGTAAGTCTCTAAAGCACCTGTGCACAGTCTGTTCCAACACGGTGTATTCTTCCATGACGCTGTTTTGCACCAGTCATTGTTAAGAAGCTCCCTCCCATTCCCATGGCCTCGGTAGAGGCGTTTGCGTGCAGGTCTGCTTGCAGATGGGTGCTGGGGTGCAAGCTTTACAGTTCTCTATTACTGCTATCCTAATAGCAGAACCAGGGAAATTATACAAACCTATCACCTGCAATTACAATGAGTTGCTGTTCATTGCATGTGGGGTTGTTGTTTTTAAGTCACCGAGGATTGAGAACGAGAGAAAAATGTGCTACAGTCCAAAGCCATGAAGGGGGAAAGTGTGTGAGAGTCACATGCACTGTATATTTATTTACTTATGATGAGCCCTAGCCATGAGCCATCAGCTTACAGTTTCTCTTACAATCACCCTCATTGGCTATTCATGAACAGGTCATGAATAGCAGGATTATATCACTTTGTTTTTGCTTCCTTAATAGGAGCTATTAAAGAGTCACTTTTCAGATTGGTATTATTAACTGTTTGTTAGGTTATATTTTATGAATAGTGCTTTCCTTATTCAGAAGGGAACTGGAAATGGTTTGAGAAGTAATATGAACATCAAATTATTCTGTAAGACAGGAAATAATTGGTATACATTCCAGCCTATTGCGGGAACCAGAGCAGCTGAGACGGTTATTCTGAACAGATCTGCACCTCTAATATCCAAATTGCCTGTATTGCTTTTCAGGTCAGTGGATTTTTAAGGACCAAAAAGGGCATTTACATGTTACTCTAATGACTAACAGACTACAGCCCAATGAATTTCACCAAGTGATCCAGAGGGAAAAACAACATTTATTAATGTTTTGAAGAGACAACCAAACTTACCAAAATTTCATTTTAAGCATTGAAACAACTTCATTTCATGGCATAAAAGATTTACTGCATCCCTAGGTAAGATATCCTAAAGGTTCAATACAGTCTTCATTAAACATGTGTAACATGATCCTGCTCTGAATTTGTGCAGCACTGTGTCATTGCTTTTTGGAAGTATTATAGATAACTAAAGACTCAGAAAAGTGGAAAACATTAACTATGACAGGGCAACAAATCCCTCACTATTGTAAACATCACATCATTTCTTGCCAATAGACAACTTGTGGATTTTCTTGCCTTCACTTGTTCAAGAAATAAATTTCAGAGCCTCTTTTCCAGGTATGTGTAGTCTGAGTGGCACGTGGCAAAATGAAATGTTTCTTTCACTTAAGTTGCTCAGAGTTCCAAATGTTGGCATCTCACAAAAGACATGTCAATAATGTTTATGAATTTTTGCCAAGAAGTAATCAAACATTTTATCGAATATCTTTAAGCCCAAAATAGTCTTTCTGGTTATTTTATTCCATGTGACATTTCCATGGAGAATGCAAGAAGTCCAAATGTCAATTCAAAAAGAGATTTAAATCTGTTTTTCTTCTTCACAGCACAGTTTAATGGGACTTGGTTAATTATTTTTTTCTCCCTTTTGTTCTGTTTCAGAACTGCAAGAGCATTATTAAAATTTCAACATTTCCTTTCAAACTGAAGATGGGGAGTTAACCACACTATTCATAACATTCCTTTACTCTTGAAACCTAAAATCTGTCACTGCTGGGGAAAAAAGGGAATAATAGCTAAAGGAAACACAAGAGAAAATTTTTGGGGGAAGGGGGCTGGTGTGTGTGACAGACTTCTGCAGACACTGAATAAGAGGGTTAATAATTCAATACATATTTTAATTAAATAAGAAAGCAACACTAGAGTTACAATAACCATTACAGCTATCAACTATTCTCAAGATTGCATCCAAAACCCTCTCACAGAACAGAAAGCATGGCTATATATCTGTCCCAAAGGGCTGAAGGGCAAAAGGGAACATGCTCGGATCTGACTCGTTTTCCTGGGAGGTGACAGCTGGAAGGAAGCTTAGGGAATCTGTAGCTCAAGCCCCCACTCAAAGCAGTAGGTATGAAATCAGTGCTTGTATCCAGCCTGATCCTGAGGACTTCCAAGGATGAAGACTGCTAAACCTCTCTGAACTACCCCTTCCAATACTTATCTTCATGGTGAAAATATTTTCCCTTCATCTTTCTTAAGCCACTCTTGTTGCAAGTCAGGCCTTTCATCCCTCTATTGCACACCATAGCGAAGTGTCTGGCTCCCTCTTCTTCATGCCCTCCAGGTAAGTGTTCAATCTCCATGAACATGAGCCTCCTCCATGCAGAACATGTCCTCTTATTGGCATCTTTCTCATAATGAGGGACTTAAAACTGGATACAATATTCTTGATGTTGTTCTCCAAACTGAGAGGTAGAGATGAGCACAGACTGCTAGAAATGTGTGGCAATAATTTTGCCTTCTGGACTGGGAAGAAACTCTGTATGTACAAACAGCAAAGCATTCAGCCTGTGTCAACAAACACCTTCATGGCATTGTGGAGAGTGCACAAACGAGAGAGCTACAGGTGTGTGTTGTCAGATGGACTGCTAGGACTCTCCACAAGAGATACTGACACAAACCCTCAAAAATGAGGATGGAGATTCCTTCTCCACTAAGAACAGTCAGTAACCTAAGCGAGATTGCAAACAGGATGATTTGCATAGCATGATTAACACAGAAGTGATAGTGTGGTAGTTCAGCCCCAACCAGTGCCCAAACACCCCATGCCACTTGCTCACTCCTGAAGGATAAAGAGGCAGAGCCTCCATGGGTTGGGATAAGGACAGTTTACTGACAACAGCACTGTGAAAGTAGAACAGTAACAGCCAACTACCCTCACACCAGGTGACAACACGGAGTACCTTACAGAACACTGCACAACACACGACTGACCCAACATCCAGCCACACTTGGACTGCCCCGGAGGCACCCAGGAGTGCCCCCCCAGAACCAGCCCCTTTTGTTGGGAGTGCTGTCAGGTGGTGTGGGAAAGAGCCCAGGGTAACTCAGCTCACCTGTGCTGGCTGCCTGGGGAGGTGAACTCTGGCCTGGCCAGAACCGGGACAGACAGATAACACAATTCCAGATAAGCTGGTTTCTCTAAAACACTGGTGAGAAAAGTACAGATTTTTTAAAAACCATTTTTTTTTAAATTCCTGATCTCAGAAGGTAGTAGAGTGGATGTGAAAACGTCTCAGTAGCTTGCAGGGACATATACATATATATGCCCATATAAACCAATGCTACATTCCCATTGTGGGGAATATCACCATTCGTGCTTATATTTGCAATATTACAGGCATGTTGACAAGTCATGTCATGTTTCTGTGTAACTAGATGGAGTAGTATACTAGTGCAAAGAGACTACTGCCTTTCATCAAAACATACTTTCAAATCTGCACATTAAAAAAAGAATTGTAAAATCTCAACACCCAATGTCTTCAACATGATGAGGCTTCCAAGACAATGCATTTTGCCCTCGTAGCTTTGTTTCCCACTCATATACAGATTTGTATTGCCCACAGAAGTTGCAACAATAGCAAAGTAACTCAGGAATTGTTTCAAGAAAATAGAAACTGTGCCAGGGGGCATTCATTCTAGGATTTGCTTGTGCAGTTTTCCATTAGCATCTGCAGTTTGCGTTTGTGAAATTGCTTAGGTTATATGATATCTCTAACAGACAGCTGGTTAGTAATTTCTCCACATTCTCCCATCAGAAGCACAATAGAAAGCCTATCTATAGGAAACTAAAAAAGGTCTCATACAACCAGATGGAACCAGCAACTCAGAAATGTACTTGCACAGCTAGAAGTCCAGAGATGGGTATAAACTTCAGGCAACAAGATGCCTTTTGCTTTTTATTTTTAATAAAGACTCCAACCTCAGATTTTAACTGGTAGCTCCACCTGTGAATTCTAGATGGGTTGGATTTTTTTTTTATTATTTTAGAATCATCTTCTGCACCAGAGGAAAAAAACCCCACCCCACCATTCTCACACAGACATGAAGCTGGTGTCCTCTCAACTATAAATCCAAACACTGCTGTCACTGCTTCCTAGAAAAGGACACAGTAATTCTTTGTTACAGATTTCGTTGGAGGCATAAAATCTGTGGGTTTTTGACAATGCTTACTTAAGATGAAACAATAGAGCTCAGCTTCCCCTGTTAATTATACCTGTGCTACATGTCAGTCACTGTCATTTTTTTTTCCTTTGAAAAGGGCTTCCAGCCCTGTGGCATGCATGAAAATGTACCTGTCTTTTCAACCAATCTCTGCCTACTGCTTGTAAATTGATACCTCTGTTTTATTAGCCTTAGTGCAACACAGTCTTTTGTGGTGAAGTTATGCCTCCCCTCCTCCTTCTCATGAATAGACTCATTGTTGAAAACTTAGTGGTTAAACTTTTATTAATCTTCGCTGTCTGCAGGGATGCACGTTGGCTGGTCAGAAGGGAGGCTCCTGTTCATGTGGCATTACAATGCAGATAGTTTTTATGAGTTTCTGTTTGGATGCCAGACTCAAAGCAGAACATAACCATCCCAGTCATTTTCCTGTGACTTGGGGCTCAACCAATGTGTGCCTGGGAGACTGATTGCTGGGCAAGTTTAACACGACCTCAAGGGAAGAAAAGGGGGAAGTTATTTAAAAGAACTAGTGTGTAAGTTTATCAAAGGGGGTTTCTACTGAATAAAAGGACTAGTTGTCGATTACAAAAATGGATGTGAGAATGAAGGGCACCTGAACCAATAAGATGCAATATGAGAGGGGAGAGAACAAATAATAACAATTGTGAAGAAAGTGTGAACTTATTATGAAAGCTGTGAGATTTTTGAGGACAAAAGCAACTAACCAAAACAAATAAAAACTCCAAAACCCAAACCAAAATACCTTGGGGTTATCTCTGTCTAGTATTATTAAATTTTCCTGCTAAAACAAGAAGTGGATAACTTGTGAATGGGAAGAATTACTTTTATTGTGGTTATTTTGTTTCAATTTAAAAAACAAATATTTTACTTTCTCTCTTTCTCCTCGCTTTTCTCATCCCTAAATTATACCTACTATTCTTGATACTGGCTTGTGTTACATGAACATCATGCACTTGGCAGGGCAGGTTCCTTAAACACCTACTTTCATCCATGAAGTATAGTCATTGCTATGTGGAACCTGACAGCACTTTATCAGTGCATAGCAGCCTGACAGTCAAGGGCAAGAAAGGTGAGATCCAGCTGAGCATCTATTGAAGGGTTCTGAGACCATTCACTAACAGGACATGTGAGATACCCTTAGTTTCCTTTAAGAATATTTTTTTCCTAGTAAAATTCATATAAACCCTGTTTTTCTTCAGTGTGGTTGCATCACTGGTTTCAACCACATCTTCTCCCTCTCCAGACTTGTATTATGCTTCTGGCTAGTTTTACACTTCTGTGACAGGAAAGAGATAATGCTTTCCCCAACTATTTTGTAGGAATAAACAGGGTAGTTCAGGACAGCAGATTTCAGAGATGATACTTTTTCTCAGGTGAGGGTTAGAGTAGACACTTTTTATTTCTTTCACCACTCATTTTTGCTGAACTCAATTTGTTTTCTAATACTGAAAAACAACCATTCTGACATTTCATTCTGAGCTTGTTTTTACTGCTACAAAAGGGGAGAAGCTGCAGAAAAATCAGTCTCCATGCTGTGTGAATGACAATCTTACTCTAGAGCTTATTTTTTACATCACTGCATAGTTAAGATACAGCAATAGTCTATCTTTACAGGTAACACAAACCCAATGAGAAGACTAGTAGGCTTGAGAAAGAAGAGCTTAAATTCACGGTCTGTCCTACCTGAATGTAAATTTACCTTTCTGTGTTCCTCTCTGCAACCTGAGATGCATTCTGACTCTGCTGCTGTTACAGGTTTTGGGCAGCGTTGGCACAAAGGGTTTGTGGGTCAGCAGTAAAGAGGAAATCACCAACTATATTTGTACACAGAGTAGAGCAAATGTGTTGCACAGCTGTTGTTTTGCTCTGTAAAGTATGAATAATCCTTAGAGGGTGAGATCTAGGAAATGCAACAGCCATGATCTGAATGGCCTGGTGCCACCAGAGCAATTTCCTTCAAATGCTGATTCTATTCAGTGTTAACCAATAGCACATGAATCATCAGGCCAAATTCATTTCAGATGTACAATCCCCCTCATTCTGTACATTTGATCACTGGCTGGGATTAGGTGAAACATGTAGGATGGTGGTATACACTGCTCATAAAAAAACCCTGTATGTGGCCATGGCTGGGGAGGATGGATGTAAATCTTAAAGAGCAAAGAGAAGCACTGGAAATCGTGTGGCTCTGACTTTGAGCTGATATTGCAAAAACAATTCCATCATAAAGTGGAATAGTTTAGGTATAAACTAGCAGGACTGTGACAAAATGATACACACACCTTACTAAAAAATGGTCCCATAAAAATAAATTCACTTCTATTTTAATTGAGGTCCTTACTGCGTCACATTTTCCAAGTTTTTTTCCTGAAATGGTGCTTTTGTGTGTAACAGTGATGACTGAAGCTTGTCTCCTTTTTATCCTGTGGCAGTCAAATCGGGTGATTACTTTGCAGTCCCTCAGCCAGTGCTTTACAAGGCCTTAATCTCATTCTAGAGGTAATAGACTAAGGAATATGTTGAGTACACTGGATAATTAACTGGAATTGAAGTAATTAAACAAATAGAATAAGGGTAATTTCTTGCAGGCAGAATTTGAAAAAGAATAGTAGCATGAATGAGCATAAAAAGCTGATTTAGAAGTATGGACAGGAGAGGCAGAGCATTAAAGCTGTGATAAAACCATAGTACACAGCCAACCCTGCGGAACCTCCTCAGGTTTCTTCTGAGTTTTAAAGAACAGAGTTCCCATTTGTATATTCCAGTTCTCTATGCAAACAAATTTACCAACATAAGGAAAACTCAGTCAGCTCTAGGTGCAGGTAACTAAATTTTACTCCTATATAACCCATCTGTTCAAATGGCATCTTGTATATGCATCCTCCACTGTCAGGGGGTGAGTTGCCAAGACTGTCAAATGGTTTCTAAAACATCTTGAGATCTTGACGCCAGGAACTTGAATTTTATATTTGGGTGCTGAGCCCTATACACTGTTCTGCTGGCCATCCCAAGGGACAAGAAAGCCAAATAGCATCCCAGAACATATTATAAACAAATGAGGAAGGGTTGTACGAGAGCACCTAGTTTGAGGAGAGGGGGTTGTCTGTACAAATCTGTGAATGTATAACAAGAATTGTAAACATAGGAACTGAAGCTGAGGGACTATTAGATTATCCTGATACAAAACATAAAGTGCATAGGTTTTATTCCTCTTAAAAAAAATTAAACATTAAAAAAATGTTACCATGCCAAATCTTCTGCTCTTGTCATGGGCAGCTGGAGGTGAACAGTAGGACCACGTAGCCAGACCCCTGTGAAA
This sequence comes from Gallinula chloropus, assembly GCF_964237585.1. Taxonomy (NCBI): domain Eukaryota; kingdom Metazoa; phylum Chordata; class Aves; order Gruiformes; family Rallidae; genus Gallinula; species Gallinula chloropus. The sequence goes on from NC_140088.1 coordinate 1,064,293, forward strand.
TAGCACTCCTGAAATTCTCAGTATACACTTCAGAAGCTACACAAGGACTGAACAAGGTCTTTTCTGATTGTGTTTCTGTTCATCAGGTACACTTTACATTTTGGAACTCATAGATTCCAGACTGGGGACCTTCTAGAGTGTTCCACTGCCCCTTGTGTCTCCCCAAGTTCACTTTTCTTTCTAAAAGGGCAGGTGAAATAGTGATTTCTACCCACAGATCCGAACCTGCATTGATGGTGTGCCAGAGAACACTTCTGTCCTGTGGAATACATATAGTCTAAGTCTTTATTTGACCAAGTTAGACCATTACCACCTTCTCTGGCGGCTTGTCTGAAGTTAGGCACTCAGAGGGAAAATCAGAAGAGAGGAGCTGAAGACATAGGAATTGATAAGACCGGAAGTGCCAGGAGAAGCTTTGGTTAGTATCCACACCACTAATTAATTGGAGTGAGCATCAGGGTCTTGGATCACTTTAAGCTGGAAATTTAATTCTCTCTCTGTCAGTGAGTAGAGTTTGTATATATCTAAAGCTATCGAGCTGACTACAAATTCCACATGTTTCAGATTGTAAATAACGATGATTAGCACTAGACTAGAGTTAAACTTTAAAAAAAGGCCATGCTTCCTATAAAATCCAGACTTTGTAAACAATTACAGCAATATATAATTACATAGCGTAATTAAAATTAAGATTGCAATCTCTTCTTTCCTCCCTGTACTTCTGTACTTTGTTTCTTCAACAAGCCTTCTGACGAAGTGGAGTCCTTTGGGGAAGATTTCTGTTGGATATGAGTGATGGAAATTCTATTTGCTAAGGTTGACTAACATAATGGCCAGTATTTTAAAATTAACTTTGATGAGTACTTCTGTCTGCAGTTGTTAATCCCTTCTAAAGAGATTAATGCAACCCTCATTGACAACATCTAGGTAAGGATAGATATGATTCCTAAATATATTAAAGCTAAATCTAAATAGATTTGAGTATGAATGTTTGGTAAATTGCTCATACCACACCAGCAAGGGAATTTTTGTCTTGAAATGGTTCAGAGAGTAAAATACTTCCTGTCTTGCTGCCTGAATCTTCTACATTGTTGCCTGTTTGTCGGTGTGAAATTCTAGTAAGGATGAAAATACAAGGCAATGTTTTTGAAAAGAAGGGGTGAGGACACAACACCAGATTTACAGGAGTGCTTGGCTTGCCATGCATACAGATATGGTGTTAACAGAATTTTAAAAAGATGTAAAAAACCTGTCTTTTTTTGTTTTTAATCACTGGTGTTCAGGGCCCAGCATAGGAACCTGTCTTTGAAGGAGCTGGTTGCTTCAATCTTTGCATGTCCAAATCTTTTTGTGAATCTGGATGACTCTTCATAGAATTACAGCCAACAAAAACTAGTGCACTTTGTCAGTTTTTGAAGTATCACTAGAAAGTCAGGCACAGATACGTACTGTACTCAGTTTTTAAGAGGGCCTAGTTTATTTTTTGCAGGGAGAGCAATTGCAGCGTTTGTGGATACACACACTTTGTGAGATGCAAGCTAAGCACATTCTAGGGTGTCACTTGGTCTTTATGAAGCAAACCTCCTTCCCAGGTGCAGTATAGCAGAACTGATTCGGTCCATTACTGTTATTTGTGCTTTTCTCTAGGAGATTCTAAACTTCATGGACTTCCAACAGGTTCCAGTAAGGAAAAGTTCTCTCTGCACAGAAATTCTACATTTGGCAGCTGAGAACATGGTTTCTTCTGGCTCAGTCAAAACACTATTCCTCTGAGATAATTTTAAGTATCCCAGATGAACTGTATTCTAAGTGAAATTCTCACTGAAGTTGAGGGAATTGCTCTCTACTTATTAGTTCAAGCATATGACAGCTCCAGTATTTTAAAGCCACCGATAAGCATTGCTATTTCTGCAGAACAAATATGATTGTGGTAAGAACTGTCACAACTTTAAATACATTAATTGTTTCTCCTCAAGATTTTTTAATAAAAAACCACTGACACTGGCAAGTGATTTGCAACCCCCTCCCATCCATTCTACAGTTATGTTTGCTTGTCTTGGTTTTAACATGTAGGGAAAAAAACCCTAATTAAGAACTGACTATAGTTCTTTATACTTTGCTATTTATAATAAATTGTATTTTAAGAAAAAGGGCTAGGAGACAGAAATTAACAGCAAGAATACCATAAATATTAGCATGCCTTAAATAATGCCAAGATAAGCTGTACAATGAATATCTAGTTAGTTCCAGTTATTCATGTAAGTGATGTTTTACACAGAATTATTTGCTTCTTTTAATCCAATTTGCTATTGGTCAAACGTCTCTGTGGTTCAGTAGGGGAAACTGGCAGCAGGATTTATTTTGTTTTAGCCAAGGATTGTGTTTCCACTTTCAACCTGCTCCTCCTCCACCTACAAAAAAAAAGCTCTACTGCTTAGAAGTCAGAAGGCACAATATTAATCCCTGTGAAAAACCCTCTCAGCTGAAGATCTTCTAAAAAGGTTTAACTTTAACTCCAGCATCTGAAGAGCACATAATGAATGGTTGGTGACCTATTTTTTGCTCTTTAAAGCTTTATGAATTGTGCCCTAAATCTCAAAGTCATCTACAACATGCTTTCTAAGAGAGTTTAAAAATACAGAATTGGAATGAGGGCAAGACTGGAGTGTCACATCATTCAAAAGGAAAATATTGTACTGTACATATTTCTGGGATAATAGTAATACCTTTTCTTGGCTCTGAAATAAAGGGACCACTGAACGTTTACTCTTCAAATGTCAAATGAAGAGTTTCTGAAATCGCACAAGTTTCATCTCCACATTGTTATTTCACAGTCTGATGAAAAGTCACATAGAAATGGAAAAGATTTCACAGCTGATACGGGGATCTTTTAACCCCAGACAGTCTATGAAGAGTAACCCAGTGTCCCTTGCACAGGGAAAGAGAGATACGACAACAGAATATATGGAAAGTCTGAGGCTGGTAACATCTCCTAACAGAATTGCAACAAATCAACATGACTAACATTGAGATAGGCTTTCCCTGTTCCTATAACCACTTTTGATATCGTATCAATTAACTAAACACAACTGTGAAAAGAATACAAGTGTTGTTGCATTGAAGTAAAGGAAGAAAATGAGAAATTGCCTTTCTTCTCTACCCCTGTTCAGCTGCCCAGTGCTGTAAATCAAGCTGTATAAACCCCCCCCTCCCCTTCAAAGCACAAATGCAATGGGACTTAAGCAACTAACTGCAAGTGAGCACATGGTTAGTTTTGCAGCATAGAGTCACTCTTCAGATACATTGATGAGAGGACTACTATGAAGTAGTGTCAGACCAGCAAGATAGCTGTTGTAAATTTTTAGGGGATAAGAAAAATTATGACTAAATCATATATAACAAAAACTTGTAGAAATAAATTCGACAAAAATATGGTTCTTTTTATCCATTTTAAGGAAATTGGTTAATTTAGCACTTGAATGCAAATATGCCTTCTCCATATGCAAAGAAATGTCAAATGAGTGTGGTGTAATAATTCTGACACTCCTCCAGTGTTATTCTGTGCAATCTAAACAAAATCTTATGTTTTGCATGAGATAATGTGATAGCTAGATTAAAAATAATATCTTTCTGGCATTGAAATAATCCAACATTAATAGGTACTGGATTATTATAACAAGTTATGCATGTTTAATGCATATTCAAAAGTAAACCACAAACTAACATTACCAAAGAAATGAAGACTAAGTTCAAAACAACGAATTGTCCCATCTTCCTACATCAGGTAGAAAATGAAGTATAAGGGCAATAGCAGTGTTAAATGTGTTCTGTGCTCCTCTGTACTGAACCTCACTTGTGCCAAAATTATAGACCTACTTTAACTTTGGGACCACTGTAAGGAACCAAGAGCATGAAAAGTTAGCTTTCTAAAGGTCATTGAGTACTCTCAACTGAGATCATTAACTTGTAAAGGTCGTTGAGTCCTCTCTACTGAGATCATTAACAAAGCAGCCAGTATGTGTTGCAGTGATAAAGACTGTAATGTAGGTAATTGGAACATTCATCAACACATTATACATCAAATAGACTTCACAGCACCAAATAGTTCATATATTCTTGAAATTCTTACTATATATCTTTCTTAAACATAACTGGTGTGAGATGTGGTGCTGGCTAACTGTGTACATTGCTAATGCATTTCTCCCTGAAAACATGTCTGACAGGCACTGTGGAGAAGGGGTGTATTTGTATTTCCTAGAGTGTCAGTGTCAGAAAGAAAAGAGCTTTTTGTATTGTTTTTTTCCTATCTGAACACTATCAAGAAAGTTTGTCATTAGGCCCCCTTAATATCTCTTCCCTTTACTGTGTTTAGTCACTTCCACTCATTTAGGAAGAAAACCCCCAAAAAACAGTCTTAGGTTGTCCTACCAGATGGAGTTTGAAAATTCAGTGTATCACCATGAAGCTATTCCTTATACCTCCACCAGTTCATGTAGATCATGAATAGAAGCCAAGTTATTGATCTCAGGAAGAAAAGGTACTAGATAAGTATAAAACTTGATGATGATGATGATAACATCTTTGTTCATATCAAAAGTGATGGACAGGTTGCTAATGCATTAAGATTTCTTATTTGATGGATGTGCCATTCTGCAAGTTGGTAGTTCAACATTAACTTTAATAGAAAGAGACATCTTACTGCTGTGCCTCATTTTTAAAAGGATTACCATGGCTGCCTATACTCAGCACTAAAATTGGACTAGAGTGGTGCCGTATCCATCCATCCATCATTGCCAAATGATAGATTTTCATCAGTTCTTAACAAAATTGAATTGCTTAGACAGTCTGCTGAGATAAATTTAATGCTCTTTGGGAAAAAGAGTATTCTTGGCCTTGGCAGCTGAATATCAACCATGCAAGAATTGTTCAGAGAACAGCAATTTGCTGCACAGTAAAACTCCTGAATCTAATGGCAATGGTTTTTTTGTACACATTTTGATGCTTTTCTTTTCACTTATATATTTACTAAGAAGGTACTGTTTTCCCTTAAAAGGGAAAGTAAGAAGAGGAAAGTCTGTCTCAGCTCTGTGATTAACAAATGGGTGTTTATACCTGCATCTGAAGTCATCTAAAGAATACCAGACAATAAATAGAACCTCAGAACTGAACAAAAAGTGGACAAGAAAGCAAACAATGCTATGTGTCTGTCCCAGTGTCTTCCTCTGGCATGAATTAATATATTCAGACACCCATACACATGAACTCAAGCTTGAAACAGTTCCAAGACCTGAAATCAAGCACTGGATTTTCACTTATTTGTTAAAATAGACTGTTACTCCATCTGCTTCTGCATTTCAAATAATTACTGGACCTAGGACGAATTAAATATCTCACATATAGAAATTATTCCGAAATACTCATGTCCTAACACGGCAAAGACATAATGTGCTGCATACCTTGTAAAGAACATGATCTGCTCTTTGGGATCTCCAGAACAATCCTCAAAGCTAAAATAATTCCAGTACACCAGAAGTGACCCCAGTGCTGACTTCAGATAATACAGAGAAGGATACTCAGTATACAATGTCATAAAGGAAGAAAACTTCCAATGAATTTCATTAGTGAACTAAAAAAGTGAAGGAGGTCAAAAATAGGATGAGATCTTCTGTAAACATTCAAACCTGATATGGTCCCTCTAAGGAAGCTGAGCTAGGAGGGCATTTTTTACACAAAGTATGGTCCAAGGACTAAAAGGTCAAAAAGCCAGTGTTATTTTTCTGTCGTGGTTTGAAAAGTGTAAATTTAAAAACAAAATTAAGGTTTTTGTTTTATTTTTTAATTGATGTTATGCATTACCATAGCCTGATATAAACCACAGTATATTTTTATATGTGCAAATACTGTTGGAAACTCTTGAAAAACGTTAACAGATCAAATGTTGTAAGCAATAGGAGATATGTCTCCTTAGATTACCAGAACTTATGCTAACAACCTGTGTTTTATTAGGTGCTATCACTAACATGTATCTGATAGATGTGTGGAACTTCCAGACCTACACAATGATACTGTGATTTTGATAATTTTGGATCTGACCAAGTGGTTTTATTTAAATATATTTTTTAATCCCCTGTTCTTTTCTGGGGTGCACATTCCTCATGCTGTGCCACATTAAGGTTGGAAGATTTAGAGGTTTGCAAAAGAAGAGTAATTCAGTAATAGAAGCTATAGAGAGAAAAGGAAATTCAATGAAGGATAGATTGTTAAAATAAGTTTGAGTTATCAGAAAATGTCCGACTTTATTATTTCTCATATATTTTCTGATAACTCAAAGCCATTTTCAGAACTCATTCTTCATTGAACTATCTGTCTTTTCTATGAGTGTTAGCCAAGAAAATCTCCTAAGCATACTGCTTGCTTGTTAAACTTGTTTGCTAGTTTAAATGTCTGCATTAAAGGCAGTTACATTCCTGCTGAAGCTTGCTTGGATTAAGACCTGTTTCCAGTAAAGTTTTGGTCTAACTTACTGAACATTAATAGAAAAATAATGTTTCAACCAACGTACCAAAAAGTACCAGAAAAAGCTGTCCCCATTCATTCCATATCAGGGAATGAAATTACTTTATTGTTGTTAAATGCAGTCATAAAGCATTCAAATTCCAGGTACTCTAACCAGTTGGGAAAACACATCACATGAGTAAAGAAGCTTGTACCAAGTCTGTAGTCCACCTGTTCCATATAATGTCGAAAGTGTCTGATATCAGCATCTTTTGACAGCAAACTTCAATGCTGCTGAGCATTGTTAACCTGCAGCTGACCTCTGGCCAGTGTTACTGAAAGGGCTAGCACATAATGTGAACTGAAAATTCAAGCAATGGCAGGCAGTTAGGTTTATACCAAGCTTTTCCTGAAGTAAGAAGTGCCGTGAATGTCATTTGTTAGGGGTCCTATTTTTCACATTTGATGCAGAGGTGCAGCAGTGAGGGTACTCCAGTGCATGGTAGTGATAAAGCTGCAATATGGCAAAGCTGCAGCAAATGTTGCCAGAATGGTTTTAATTTTACATCTGACCATGTAGGAACTGGATGAGAATCACTAATTGTTACAAATGTACACAGCTCAGTAAACATGTTTCAGCATGTTTGTTTCTCAATTTCCTCTCCTCCTCTGTTTGCAAAATCAATTTACACCTTCAAATTATATAAATAAATTGTAACATATAGATTTCAATACCTCTATTTTAATCAAGCAGCTGCAAAGAGTCAGCAGTTTACTTTTTGTTTATGATTATGCAAGCTTTTATAACCCACTGATTATGAGATACATCACCTCAGGAGCAAACCAAAGTTCTGAGTAGCACATTTATAAGTATCCCCAAAAGCGAGGCAGTCTGCATACCAACTATAACTCACGAGTGATGAGGGACTCTGCAATAACACACTGCAGTAAACAGCTGACTGTTTATGAACACAGTGGCACAGTAAAACAGTTATATATAAACTGCATTATGGTAGCTATGAGCATCTTTCAGAATGTGAAGCTGAATATGCGGAGTTGAGGAGTTCATGAGTGACCTGTAACAACAAAAAAACGCCCCCAGTAATGCTTTGTGCAAGAAGAGAAAATGTTAGGGAGCATTTCAGCATTATATTTCACAAAGCTACTTAAAATCTGGCATTTCTGTCACAGGACCTTTTTTCTGATATTTTTTAATACAATTATGAAAAAAAAAGTATTTAAAAAAAAATTACCAGTGGGCCTGTGTAATAACATACTGAAAAAATGAACAAAATGTCTTTTTTTAAATACTTCAACACTTATTCCCTCAAATAAATGCTTTCAATTAAAATTTAAATCTTTGTGTGTACAAATTCATACTTTTTTAAAATTTTCTGGTAAAAATGAAAAAAAAAAACCCTAGTTAGTTGCAGTACAGTTATAGTTATTAGAAAAACAGGTAAGAGGAACTATTAATACTTTGATATGGACTGCAGAAAGTGGAATTTGATGTAGAGGAGAAGCAACTGGAATTTAGAAAAAGAATACGTCTGCTGTGTTTGGGAATAAAGACAAAGCTTCAAAGACAAACTGAGTAGTTTGCTTTCATCAACTTGTAGTGCTATTAGAAATAGCTTTTAACAACCTTTTATTTCCAATATTGTACTTCCCATTGCTTACCTTGATAATCAAATTGCACTTTTAAAAGGACACAGTTCAAAATGCAGCTCAGAAAACTTCCCCTTCCCCCCATATTATTAGTTATGAAGCTTTTAATAACACACTCTGCATTGATAAATACTCTTTCTCTTTCATAGGCTAGAAATGCTGCAGATAATCTGGTTCTTGAAGGAGGTCTGGCTTTGCATTATTTGGCATCACATCAGACAATCCTTTATAATACTTTCAAGGGCATTTCACTTATTTTATATTGGTTATCTGGGCAGGGAAGACAAGAATTAATGATCCAAGAGAACACCAGATACATGCCACAAACTTGCACGTGAAACTGTAGGAGAGGAACATAATTCAGAAAAAGCACAATTTTTATTTAAATAACTCATTTATTCTTCATTTAAAATGGAAGAATAAATTATTCCTTCTCTCATTTCTTTACCAAGGGCATAAAAAAGAATTGGTTTTCTCCTGTAAAGAGGACCAAATTGGATGATGTAATTTGATTTAGATTAAAACAGTGTGAGAGACAGCACACTCACAAACATTGAACACCTCTTACACAGCTGATATGGTCAAAACCTCAATACAAAAAAGGGAACATCACTTATAGAGCTACTAGTGATATAAGGCATAACATTCACCATCAGTATTTATAGTAGAGATATTTATGATTTGCCTTTTTTTTCCCTCCTGCTGTTTCAGGTGTGCTGAAATTAGTGTCAAACCAAAGGCACATCTGAAACAGAAACAGACAAAGAATGCTGCACATGTGTGTGTATATATATATATATACACATGCCAAATTTTAACTTTTTTGGTCTAGAGGCAATTTTTGTAAGTGTAGTAAAATAAAATGACAAAACATCCATCTGTGACATAAAATGATAAATGACATTCAAAATGTAGTGACATCAACAGAAAATTTACCATTAATTCTATTGACTATTATATTATAAATGTAACTGGTTTTTATATACAACCCATGTGGATTTCTTTCTAACAGTGACTTACCTGATATATTTAATGATCTGATATCTCAAATATCATAAAAACTGGTAAAATTTGGAAAAAACATACAACATTGCAGAGGATTTTTAAAATAAATGAGAAAATTTGCCTTTAAGAGTTGTTTTGAAGATGACAATATTGTGTTAAAAACAACTTATCTCAGCTAGGATATCTTTTGTGTGAATCAGTGTGTCTCAAACTGTGAGAACTGCAATGAGTGGCAGAATTCTTTTAAATAAATGCATAACCTCTGAAGACTTAGATATGTTATCATTGTGTCTTTACAGAGCGAGATCAACTCAGTAAATAATACCTATGTGCTTTTCCATTCCCAGCAAAATAAATATGAATGCTTATGATTTGCGTGACCATTTCTATCAACAGAACAGACATTTCCACGCAAAGCTTTACTGGAAGTTCATTAGAGCTCTACTGGTACTAACAGGTCTTTCACTCAGAGAGTACTAGAAGTATGTCAGGCACAACAGAGAAACACTAGGAAGTTCCTAGTGGAATACACGGAGTTAAATATAAATTAGAGGTCATGTATTCTGGGCAATCTGTACATGTTGGGCTTCACATCCTCATTGTTTTTTAAACAAAATGGTATCTGGCCTAGATGAAGGCAGGTAATATTTTACACAATCGTGTTTTCCAGAGAAGAATAAAGACAGTATGATTGGTGCCAGATATAAATTTGTATGAGGAACATTCATCAGTTCTAGCAAGGGAATAAATTTGTTTTAATCCTTTGGGATCACCATATATGTAGGGACATATATGTGTTCACCATCCCTTCCCCCCCCCCTTGTTTTTCTTATTGATTTTAATTTTAAGCATGGACCTCTGTAGGCATTTTGCTTACACTGTACAAATAAAACAGTAATTAAAATTCCTCCCCCATGCCATATGCATTTACTTACATTTCCTTTGAGACTGACAGCCTTAGTAGATTTTTGCACATATCTTCTACATTTTGAAATACAAAACAGTTCCCAAAGCTTCCATACTCACTCAGAGGAGAAATTGGGAAAGTTTATGACACGGTTTAACTTTTCTGTGTATTCCCTGCTTAATGTGGCTGGCAGGACCAAGTGAAGCTGCCTGAAATCAGGCCACTCAGAAACTGCAGTTCGTTGCCTCTAAAAGGAATCCCACTTTTTCTACAGCACATCAGTTTCTGGGATTTTCAGTTGGTTGATTGGTTGGTTTTGGTTTGGTGGGTTTTGGTGGGGTTTTGTTTTGGGGGTGGGATATGTTTATATATGTTGTGATCTTTAAGACATCAATTATACAACTGATGAACTGAAGCAACTCTCCCAATAAAATGATGCAGCATTTCATTTTAGCTTTAACCAAAAATTCTCAGAAAGATCTCTCTGTGTGTCACACTGTTTAAAGCAAACAAATGACCAAATCCTTAAAACTCATCTTTATGTCATTTATATGTGTTGCTTTACACCTTTACTGAGCAAGGATCTGTGGAAGAAAGGATGGTCATATTCTTGACAGCAAAACAAAAATCTTTCCAAAAAGAATATAAAGTAGCTCTGTGTCCTTGTGATTTTGTCTCTTTCTGAAATACCTCAAAGAGTGTAAGTTAAATTGCAGATAAGAGTGTAGTAAACCCATGAACATTAATACTACAATGAGGTAATCTTCAGACTAGTGCAGATGTTTCTTGGTGAAACTTGTGTCAGATTACATTGCACTTTTCCTGGAGGGACCCTTTTTTGACTTCTTTAAGCCAGATTGTACTTAGTGCAAGTCAAAATGAGAGAGTCAGTGGCCTTTTTGGTCACAAAAATCTTGATTATATCCATTTGGCTTGTGCATTAGATAAGGAGTCAGTCTACTGAATGACAGCAGGTCATTACTTATCTCTTTGGCTAGTTTTCTGCCTGCCCAAGGGAGGGATAGTCACACGAAGTCTGGATGAAAATCCATCACAGAGTTTATCTCAGGGCTAAGAACTATTTGTGGTCTTCTTTAATTCAGTAATATAGACATAGCACGTTAGTTTTAATTGTCTTCCCTTGCCATTCCCACCCCCTGAAATTGGAAGCACAGATGGAAAAGCAGTCAGCGCATAAAATAATTTGCATCTCATTTGCCTATTGTTAAATAATAAAGCAAAGCAGCATGTAGAAAGTCCTCTGGAAAAAGGAAAAAACAATTTCAAATAGAAGAGTGATGCCAATGAAGCAGCTATTTCTTAGCCTGATAATTTCCCTATGGCCTCCAAGAAATATCACACTTGAGAAATGAGAGGAATACTTGACCTCCTTCTTGTTAACATCAGAAGGGAGGGGAAAGAGAAGAAAAAACAGAAACAAACATTGTGTGGATCTCCCATTTGTACAGGCTTCATGACGTCCCTTTAAGAAGGCAGACATCACAGTGGTGTATGTGTTGGAAAGGCAAAAGAGAAAAGTGAGGCTGAAGAATAGATTCTTTGGGTTATTTAATGTCCTACAAAACAATTAAGATATGGGGACAAGTACAAGGAAGAAAACAATAAAAAACTGCATAAGATTGCAGGGCAATTGGAGTGTACGAAATAACAGTGACCGTAGGTGACTCTACCACTGTTAAGGTTAAATAGTTAATGAAAATACAGCCATTATCTGGAACCTGGTGCAATTCTCTGTGTCCTCTGTCCTATGATGTCTGCTGCTTTATGACTCAAAAGATTTAAAGATTCACAAGCTGTGGAGAAGTTCATACAGATCTTTGTTTGGACCCAGATTGAGAGTTCAGTTTAAGTGCCAATGTATTAGCTACTGGAAGACTGATCTTAATGTCTGCTCTTCCTCCTCTGTACATGGCCTAGTCTAAAAATTCTTTGCTAGTGCATATGCTTATGTAACTGTGATATGCCTTTAAGCATAACCTGAAGTTTAATTAGTTCAGTTACTGAAGAGGAAAAGTTAATAGCAAAAGTAGATGGTAAGATAGATACATTGACTGGATGTCTACACTTGTCCTCAAAAGATATGCTCTTTGAATTTGTAACCAGGACACTAGAGAAATCCCAGAATATTTGTCTAGAAGTGGAACATGGACTGAAAAAACCTATTGCAATCCTTGATGCATAAATGATTGACAACAGGCAAGGTCACGATAATCTTTGGTACTATGTGTAGCAACTGCTGTATTGTTGTGTCCAGCTCCAGCGTCAACATCTCAGCAGTAAGGGTGAAAACCTGGCAAAAACCCATAAAAGACTCCCCAGCTAACATAAGAACAATATTTATTATGACAGATGCCTTTTTAAGTTGGGCAAAGAGAAGATGAGCTTTTTTATCTTTAAAGTTCCCTTCAACAGAAACTGATGTATGATTCTATGATAAAATGTTAATTGATGGCTTGATCTGTCCTTCAAAACAAACTTGCATATCTGTAGAAATATATACACCAGGAACTCCAATTTGCTGTTTGCCAGCTGAGGTGACAAGAGAATTGTGGACCAGAAAAGATGGGAATTCAATTTCTCTGCATTTTTAAAGAATGTTATACATCAGATACACGTTATATGAAGGTTCAGAACACTGTATCAAAACTACTAACCTTCAAATATTTTTAAAGGATTATGGTAGACCCTTACTAAATGTTTAAATCAAGTTGGGATATCTCTACACAAGACAGGGTATTTGTAGCAAGTAGAAAAAGAACTCAGGGTAACACTAGGGCATGCTTTATGCAAGAGGACAGACTAAACATTGGCCTTAAATGATACTGCCTTCTGGCTTTCAAATCTGTGAATCATCAATCTGAGATTCTTTTTAATTGATTAATTTCATTGCAAGGGAGAACTCGGGGGGTTTGTCTGTACCCTCTGAATACCGACACAGTGTAGAAGCCACCAACAGTATTAATAGTTTACAGAGTCTGCAACTGCATTTCCCAGCTTTGATTTAATAATCTCTGAGTTGCCATGGATTCAGAGGGTAAACATGCAGGTTTTTCAATGTACAAACTGAAGATATGAAACCCACATGTCACTGCTTGTAATACACAGAAACAAAGTTTATATTATTTCAGTTGGACAAAGAGCATGAGAGTCAAATGATTCCAGAGATCTAAGGTGTGGGCAGGTGCAATCAAGAAGGGAATTTATGTGGTTTTCCTATCTTCACTCATTATTAGTAAAAATCTATGTTTCTAATTAGAATTCCACAGAGTGGATATAAATGGCTGGAATGTAAAACTTTAAATCGCTGTCTAAAGCAGCTGAAGAATCCCATGCTTAGACTGTAATTTCTACAATGGTTGTTTAATGTCTTTGGAGCAGAAACTAAGGAGAGTATGTTTAGACTGATGTGTATAATTTTTCTTATCCACACATGGGTAAGCCTGCTAAGCATTTTCTTTTTCCTTGAAATATCCCAGCGAAAGGATGATCTCTAGTAATTCCCAGGCAAGTTCAGGACTCTGTGAAATCTCTTATTTAGCAGACAGTCAGGACTGGGAGTTACTTTTCTTTCTTTGGTAGCTTATCAGGAGTGTACTTCATTGCTTTTCAGGGAATATTTCTTGAAATGCCAAAGCAGGTGTCTTAAAATGCCACATATTTTGTGCAGTAACCCTCACTCATAAAAGCCCTGCTATGCATGTTAAAACTTAATAGCTGGAATATATCATATTAACACACCAAGAGCTATACTGAAGTAACATGAAGCTGAGACTTGCACCCAGAAAAAAGTCAGGCAATTTAGTATAAGTGATTTGACTTGAGCTTTACATGTTTTTGCACTGTGTCTGAGTGACACAAGAGTGTGAAATCCATTTGTGAGGTTGAATATTTGAAAGCTGAGACTAGGGTGTAAACAAATGCAGGCAAGGAAAGCATATGTATCACAAACTGATTGCTAACTAGAAGGAACGTAGCAGAATTAAAAGTATATCCTTCTCTCAAAGCTATACTTACCCCTATGGAAGAACATAAACTAAATGAATTAAAGGGTTTTAGCTGTGATCCAGAAAGTATAGTTACCTAGAAAAAAGGTGTTACTTATTTTACTTGCATTGGTTTTGTTCAAAGACTTTATACTCCAGATAAAATCAATAAAAGGAATCCAGCCCTTTATTGTAGGGACTGTGTATGCTTGCTGTGTGGAGAGGGAGTAATTATCACTAACTATGAGAAGTATTATAAGAAAATTTAAACAAAATTCAGCTGTAGTGCTTTGATTCACTAAAGGCAATTAGTGTGCCACATGATTACAGCTACAGAGTTTTCTGTGGAACTCCTCATTCTTCCTACCTTTTTGACTTGGGCTCTTTCTCTCTCTCTCTCTCTCTCTCTTTCTCTCTCTCTCTCTTTCTCTTTCTTTCTCTCTCAAAACTACTGCACAAAATTCCTCTAGAGCTCAGTTACACTCATTAACTGAATCAGGACCTGCTTCTAGAAGTGATCCATGTTTTAGCACCACATGAATTTTAATAGCTAAGCGATTGCCTCTGATAGAAAGAGTGCCAGCTTTTACAATGAAAATTGTGACAGCCAGGCCCTTAGCTACTATAAGCTAGTAGTGAGACCCTTCAAAGGCAAAGACATTACTGGATTTCCTAAGGGAATAAGAACTACATGATCTATATATACTTTCCTGATTAAAACCTACCACTGCTGTTTAAATGAGGAAGTCTGTGAACACATAAATATTATGTGCCAACACACCTATAAACAGCCTGTTTTACTGGGACCAACACTACCATCCACGACTGAAGATGCCTTTGGTACTAATATAAGATCTGCCTTCAGAGTACTGCATCCTAAGAAAAGGTAAATGGGATGAGCACTGTGCCTTACCCAGGACCAAAAGGAAAAAAATAATTAAAGGTTGAAGAAAGAAATATCAAAATAATGAGAATTTTCTCTCTCCTCTATGTCAGAAATAAGGCCTTAACAATGTGAAATCTTCAAATACAGCTTAATGGGAGGTCAAAGGGCTGCTAATAATACTTGAAGTCTGGAGTTCAGAAGTCAAGTGTTTTTAGGCTGCCATCTGGGTTCCAGAGAGAAAGAAAAATCAAGAAATCCTACCTACTCTCTCCCTTCACCTTTACAGGTCAGCCCACAGTGTTATAATAATAGTACTACTTATGTTTAACTTAAACTCCTTCAACTGAGGGATATAACTGACTTCACTTCTCTAGAGACGTTCAGATTTGAAGGTGATTTGCTTAAAGTCATAGATCAACAGAGCTGAAAATGCAGCTGTTGTGCTGAATACAGCTCACATTTGTAATCCCCAGTTTGCACTCAAGCTCCCAACTCCATTCCAGCGTTCAATCAGAACATCTCACTTGAAGCATTTGACTTTCCTGACCAGCCTTTGTATGTGCTTGGTGGAAAGAAGAAAAATCTTTCAGGGGGCAGGTCTGGAAACTCTGGTGTCTGCCTCTTGGCAACATAGGAAATGTTGGCTCTGATCTCAGACACATTAAAAACTTATTCATAAAATGCTCCCATATAAGCCAGAGTATCAGACCCCCACTGCCCACTTTTTCATGTAGCACAGAAAGAAACATCCTATGGAAGTACTACCTTTGTAGAGGGGAGTGCACAGTGATCAGAGGACAGTCTTGAGACATGCTTATTAATGCTTGTGCTACCCTGAGAGAAAAGCACTCTGACACCTGTAAGTGATAAAGGGTTACCTGCAGGCAAAAACCTGGGCTGAAGGAGGCAAGGAAGGGCCAAACTGAAACAGGTCCTCCCACTTCTTCCTCTTTTCTTCTGGGAGATCTCAGTGGCAAGATGAAGATAATTCATTTCAGATTCTGCTAAATGGTCACATTTTGAACTAGTTTCAGTAAATTTTGAGGGTTTTCTAAGTCTCAAACCTAGTTAATCTCAGTTTTTTTCTTCATGAAGGAAGCATTCCCAGCAATAACACATAGAGCTCAGCACTTGTTCCCAACTATGTCACAGATGCATTCACCGGTCAGTTGGGTGATAGATGGATCTATCTATCTATAGATAGATTTTTCTATCTCTCTCTGTGTCCCTGAAATAATTGAATTGTTGAGCTTGGAAAAGACCTTGAAGATCATCAAAGCTAACCATGAACCTAGCACTGCCAAGCCCACGGCTAAACCATGTCTCTAAGCACTACATTTCCCTCTCTTTGAAATACCTCCAGGGATGGTGACTCAAACATTTCCCTAGGCAGACTGTTCCAAAGATTGATAATCCTTTCCAAGAAGAAATTTATCCTAACATCTAATCTAAACCTTCCCTGGTATTACTTGTTTCCCTGTGTCCTCTTGTGTTATCACTTGTTACTTGGGAGAAGACACCACTCCCCACCTGGCTAGAACCTCTTTCAGGTAGTTGTACAGAGCAAGAAGGTCTCCCCTCGTCCTCGTCCTCCTTTTCCCCAGGTTAAACAACTTCAGTTCCTTCAGCTGCTCTGTAGGAGATTTGTGCTCTACACCTTTCACACCAACTTTGTTGCCCTTCTTTGGACACACTCCAGGACCTCATGTCTTTCATGTAGTGAGGGGCACAGAACTGACTGCAATATTTAAGGAGCAGCCTCACCAGTACTGAGCACAGAGGGACAATTACTTCCCATGTCCTGCTAGACATACTATTCACATACAAGCTAGGATGCTATTGTCCTTGGCCACATGAGCACACTACCAGCTTGGAGTCAGGGGATACAATTATTAAAAGGCATTATACAGGTTTTGAGTTAATACCAGATCCTCTTTACCTAAAAATGTAAATTTAAAGGAAATGTCAAAATAAAACCCAAGTATCTTGAAATAACTTAATTTACAACTTTTGTCAAAGTTGGGAAGAGGAAAGGATAAAGCAGGGGAAGGATGGCAGTAGCGTTCTGTTCATTATTTTAAAGTTCACAATATAATGAGCTTGAAATATTCCTTTATAGATATAACACCTGTTTGACATGTTATAAAAAATTTTGTAGTTGAAGACACTGTTACATATGTAAATTAACATAGGATGAACAGGTTGTTGCTGGAGTTTTCTCCTTTCATTGATAGTTACTCAGTTTAACAGTGTTATCTGTGTATGAATTAACACAATTTTCTGTGCAGTTCTTATTTTATTAAGGTTCACTAATTTCATAACCCATTGTACTTTGGTTATATGGAGCTGTCTGGCTCCCATAAACTATCAAGTCTGTAACTTCAATTTTAAGCTGAGTTCATATTTAACATATCTAAGGAGTAAATTAGATGTCAGGTTGGTATTCGTTGTTTGGGAAGGATCATATAGGTGTCATATATAAAGCAGTTTCAGAAAAATTAGCACAGAAATTAGATTAATTGAAATTGGTTTGATTTTCATTTTATTAACTGTATCACCAATACATAAATCAGTTTCACAGTGGTAATATGCAGGCATATTTTGCATTAGCAATCTCAACTATATATAGGTTGGCTTTGGGGTTTTTGTTTTAAATTTTTATTTTTAAGGACTAATATAAGAATGGCAGTTCCTCTGCAGTCCTACCAGCATTCAAACCAAAACCCATATAGGCAAGGTAAAGCAAGTGGACATTCTTGGGTAGAAGGTTGATCTAAATTGATCTAGTTGATCTAAACTCTTTTCCAGTCTGTAAGTTCTGTCTTGCTGTGTGTGGTTCTCCATTCCTCCAGAGAGTGAGCCATTCTCAGTCCAGGATTTTCTCATCCCACTGAAACCACCTTAAGATGTATGAGAAATGGTATCGTTAAGGGTCTTATGGAGTAAGACTATGGACCATAAGACTGGTAACTATGGTGTGAATCTTAGGGTCTGACTTGCACAAAGGAGTTGCTCATTGGGTCAAGTGGCCTCTGAATGAAAAGGAAAGCAGTAATGGGAGTAAAATTTGAGGGACCTAATCACAAATTGAACAAACAATTCTAATGGATTTATCCCACTGGTCATCAAACTCCCCCTCTACTATGCATGGACTTTGTAGTTGAGGAAGAATAAGGAGTTATCCCACAATGACCTCATATGAAGCAAATGTGTGTGTACTGAAGCAATATGGACTTTCTCAAAGGATTTGTGGCATTGCTGTATGCCACATGCAATTCCCTCTAAAATTAAGTTTCTTAGGATATAATTTCTTCCTGAGAACAATGAATTCAGTGTGCATTCAGGGCAGAATCAAATCATCACCCAGTGAATTGCATGAAATTGCCAGCTGAATATATAGCAGTTGTTACCACATGTTAATATCTATTGCTAAATGTTTCTGTGGTCAAGGTCCTTCACTTTCACAGTGTTTGTATATAAGAATACTGTGGTAATGATACAAAAAATGTGATAAAATTGAATTAAGTCCTGCCCTCTCATTGCAAGAAAAAACAAAGCTCTGAAAATGAGCTAACTGGTCTCAAAAAAAGCTAGGGAAGATGATCACATGGAAGAAGATGACTTCCTTCCAGATCCCATGGCACTGAAAGGCTACATTATTTTCACATTGAAGCCATTTGGGTCAATTGCATTTCCAGACTTAACATCCCATGGAATTGCCTTGTCATTGTGACAACCAAGAGAAAATGGGATAGGAAAAGGGAGGAAATTGCAAAGCTGAGAGGAAATTAGATCAACTTTGCTTGTCAGAATTATAACTCGTTGCACCCTGGATCAATTGCCAACATTAGCTGAGGTTGCTTCTCAACAGTTTAAGCCAGATTTTTTAGAGGTGAAGCAGGAGTTGGAAAAAAAAGTCTCTACAGATTGATCCAGTTTCTCAGACTATCAGGTATTTCTTTCTCTTTCAGTGCTTCAGAGAGTACTTGATTTAATAAAAAATAAACAACTTTTAGGAGGGAACTTAGAGAATTATCAGCATAGATGGTAATCAGGGCGATCAGCTCTCAGCACTCAGAGAAGAGACGGAGTCAAGAGAAAATACCGATTCTGAGTATGAGTCTTTTTTTATGTCTGGTTCAATGTTCTAGCAGCTTGACTACTGCCCATGAAAATGTCTTTCTGCCTAGGATTTTTGAGTCAAGCAGGGAATGCCTTTCATATATGCCTTCAAAGCTAATCTTCCTGGAAGAACTTAGTAAACCTAAATATATCTTCATTGAAAAAGTCTTTTTTCCAAATACCTTATTAGTCTGGTGCTAAATTGCTTAGGTTTATCAAGACTTAGGACTTTAACCCTAGTAATCATTAGAAGCATAGAAGCCTAGAAAGGAATCTCATAAGGTTATGTAACAATTGAATGGAGTGAACATTATATTTGTCTAAATATGGACCTAGTTGCCTAGAAAGGTGATTAGACCACTTTGTCCATCTAATCCTTTCTCATAGCTACACTGACATTAATAAGACTGTTACACAAGAACTACTCAGTATAGCCATCTGTAATTTCAGTACATGTGTAGTGAAGAAATTCAGCTGCTTCTTTTTCTATTGGAAGAATATTGACAAACATAATTGTTTCATCTTCAAATGCAATATCTATTTTTAAAAAATATTTTGAAAAACCTGGGGGAGGATTTGGCATTGTTTTATACCCTTCTTTTGTTATTGTGCATGAATCATTCTGTCAAGCAAGTAAGATTTTTTGTTTTCCTCTAATTTCAGTGATATTTCAAGTCTTTCCTGTATACATGTTCTAATAAACACAAGAATTATGTTTTCCAAACATTTTTATGTGCACAATTCAGAATAGAATTTACAGCTGTTCTGCTTCCTAACTTTTTCCTTTTGGTTTACACTGACTTTCATGAGAACAAGTAGTAGATATTTTAAAGATTAAGCAAATGGAATCTAATATTTCTTGTATGAATATTGATGAAAACACTTTTAATTTAAATGTACAAATAGTTCCTTTAGAAGGACATACACTATTATTTAACCAGACTTGAAAAAATCTTGCCACATGATTTATACATCTCATGGAAATTAGCTAGCAAATATTGGATTTCAGATCTTTTCAATCATTAGGCATAATATAAATAAACACAAAGTAGCTAAGTAATCACAACTGTAAAAATGTCTATGAAATATCTGTTTCATTACTTAATGAGAAAGGACTTAAAACTCCTTAGAAAAGTGATACTGTGAATATTATTTATGCTACTCTATCACTTACTTTTGCCTGGCAACAGACATGTCAAGAAAGATCATGGATTTTTGGTGTATCTAAACTGGGTTAAATAATCTTTACTCTGTGCCTGAGTTGTCATTGGCTACAATACAGTTTTTAATAAAAGCTCATGTTGTTTATCTTTATAACTCTGTTTCTATTGTCTGCTTTCCAAATGTCTAGCAATGAGCTTATTCTGCTTCCTGTAGAACTGTGTCAGCCCCAATTAAGAGCACCAGAAAGATTAGATTTAGATATTTCCTTCTCAGTTGCCATCACGTTGTTCTTCAGTGAGCAGGGTCAAAACTGATTCTGAAAAACATAATGGGAAAGTTCAAACATCTTTTCAGAAAACAGTTGGGACAGTGCACTGTGCTGACACAAATACTCGACTGAAATCAGAACTATACTCTTATTCATTAGTTCTGTTACAAGGTGAGGGGGGAAAATATCAGCATTTGATGTCAGAGAGAGTAAATGGCAGATCACAGCTGAGAATTTTTAATCTGATGGAATAGCTGCCCAAATAGATGGGAGGAAAGCTATGTACCCACTATTGATTTTCAAACAGGAAATAATGTTCTGATGGCACCAGTCATATGTTAGCTTGACATCTTGCCACTCTGAATAGTTGATTAAGTAGATTTTATTAGTGGCCACTGAAGATTTCTGATGTTTTTATGACAGTGGAGTACAGATAATACAGTAAATGTGAGTGAAAAATAATTGTAAATATGCTGCCCTGTAGGAGTTAAAAGCAATAATTAAAATAAAGTACTCCTTAGTAGAAATAAGAAGCTGGAGTCTTTTGATTCCAGAAACCTGTAACTGCAGGACTTTTACTTGGCTTTGTTTGGGTCTTCATCTGTATTTAGGTTCACTTTGTTTTAACTAACTTTACAGTATTCTTTAAGTTGTCACATTCTAAAGTGCTTGACATCTAACCAGCAGGCTATTGAGCCTCAGGTCCTCCCATTAACATGGTAAGAACCTTTTATCTTAAAATTAATAAAATAAATAAATAAAACAGGAAAACTACTATTAAGGAAACAGAAGCATGGTAAGAGCTGACACAGCTGAACTGACTAGATTAATTGGGAAATAAACTTGCAGATTCTCTTTTCAGTTCTGTGTTGCTCTGCCATATTGTATTCCAAAGGTGGTGGGATTTCAGTAGCACTTGGAATAATAATATGTTGCTTGCTTAAATCATACTTAAATTCATTGCACAATTCTCAAATATGGTCATATACTAGATTCAATAAACTATTCATATACTTATATATACATATATTTAATAGGTTTTGACCCCAGTACTAAATTTATTTTTCTGTCAAAGTACCTAGTTAAATGTCTATCAGTTTTCAAGGAGTCAGAATTTCACTCATGGCTCATGTTATTAGTATCTTTTCCCTTTGTATCTGCTATACACCACCTTTTTTTTTTGGTCACATCTCTTGCAGATCACCCTGGCATTTCCTAAAACCATTTATGAACAAAAGGGGTAGAAAGATTACAAAAATACAAAAATAAGAAAACCAAAAAAAGCACAAACACTACTAAAAGTTTTAATATCTGTGAAAAGGACAACTCTACAACTGAGTGAACAGAAGAACCAAAAGTTTACTACTGACCCTTTAAACTCTCTTTAAAAGACATAATAATAACAGATGAGAAGTTAAAGGATATTAAACGTGGCCCAAAAAGCTTAGCCATAAAAGATAACAGCCACAGTTACCTTGCATGTAGTAATAGCATCACTCCTGCTAACATCTCAGCCTTCAGACCTGGTCCATGCAGATAAGGTTCAAGATGGAGCTTTTCTCACCCGTAGGTCTTACCCCAGTGTCTCCCACCACACCCCATTCTCTGTCATTTGCAGCTGTTTTGAA
Organism: Gallinula chloropus; assembly: GCF_964237585.1. NCBI lineage: Eukaryota > Metazoa > Chordata > Aves > Gruiformes > Rallidae > Gallinula > Gallinula chloropus. The sequence continues at coordinate 1,086,440 of NC_140088.1, forward strand.
GAATTTTGTTATCAGCCCCTCAACAGGGAGACAAACACATGGTAGTGTGGGTATCTGAATTCCTTCTAGCTCTAATCATTTCACCCTGTCAAGATAAAGGGCAGAAATTATAATAATTTTAAAAAGTTAAAATTTGAGGCTGGGAGCCAGTCTCAGCTCTAACTTGTTTCGTCTGCCTTTTGTTGGTTTCCTCCCTCTGTTTCCCTCCCCCACCCCCTGAGTTCTCAGATTGCTTATACTGAAGAAGAAATCAAGATATCCTTGTGTGTCTCCCCAGGTACTAATTCAACAGACATATGCAGATCAGCACTTATTCTTCCTTGTTGTCTTAATAAAAATAGTAATTGTAGTAATAATAATGTCATTAAACCACAGAGTGAGGCACATGACGTTAGTTTTTGATGGCTGATATCCTCCATGTGATCATCCAGAGCCCTTACTAACTTATTTCAATTAGTATGTCAAGCATAAATTTGAAATATTGCCAAAACAGAAACAGGGAAACTGCAAACCCCAAGTTTTCTTTCTTAGGTGGGATTAGATTGAGACGATAATGAAGCTGCCAAAGTAATCTGAATGCTGCAGCCAGAAGAGGTGATGCCCTTCTTGGATGACTGATTTTCTATTGGTGGCCTGTCATAATTTATAAAGCATAAGCCATAGAACAATGTGAACAAAAGAACGTCTGGAGGGGCCAATGTGGATAAAAGAACCCAGGAAGATTTCTGCTAATTATGAATACTGTTGTGGGTTCGTTCAACACCACTGGGTTTTGGATCTTCTGTCTCCAATTCTTTCATAACCAGGCCTGACCTGTTTGGGGAAGAAACAGGGGACGAGTAGGGTTGTGCTAACAACAACTGTGTGTTATATTTGTGGGAACAATACATTCATAGGTCAGCTTCAACTATTTTCTGCAACAATAGGAATGTACACAGGAGTCTGTGGGATATTTTTCTGGGATATCTTCCTCTTCTGGCTGTAAGGGGAAATGAATGAAGTAGAGTGAACTGGTCTCTTCTTTTTAGGTGCACATATGATAGAACTTAAAGTAATTATGAGAAGACCTTCCTTCAGAAGCATTTGTTCATGTTTATAATTTGCCTGGCTTTCAAATGGGCAGTAAAAATACCGTGGGAACAAATAAGCAAAAAAACAAAAAAAAGTTCTTTCTTAGGCCACTGTAAATTTTCTCCAAAGTTACAGATATTTCTGTGGTGTCAGCTGCAACCAGTGGGACTGAAAGCCGATTTCCCTTGTGTTCAAATACAGTACCACTGGGTAGCCAGCTTGAGTTACACATCTCATCCTCATCTGACTCACACTTTGGTTAACATACATATTTTTTAAAATCTGTTTGGCAGAGAAATACATTGGCTGTTAGATAATAAATAATCAAGAAGATGGCCGGTGAATTCCTTTCTGGGAAAAAATCAGGTCATGAGAAGAAGGGAGAGCATTGTTGTTATCTTTTGTTCCTGTTAATTTTATATATTCCAGAGTTCCTGCTTAGCACAGGGCAGCTCTGTAAAACTTGTGTTTCTGTCTTAGATTTATGTCTGATTGGCTGTGCACTTATGATCACATTCACATTGTTTAAACAGCAAAATGTTGAAAGATGAGATAATGTGCAACAGGTCTAAGGGTTAGAACTCTATTAAAACCATAACTTACAGTTACTGACAGGAATCCACTCAAGAAAAATTCTTGAGCCAAGGAACTGGGACCTTTTACTTCACACAACCTAGCCTCATTTTTTTTTTCTTTACTTTTTTCATGTACAGAAATGAAGAACTTTAATGTCTTAAAAAATGTCATAAGTATTTCTGAGTCTGGAGATACAAATTCAATTCTATGAAATGCTAGTAATGAATATGTACCTATTATACACATATCAGAGAAGTTGCCATCAAGCATCTGCTAAATTTAGAAAAATTGTTGGTTTCTATACCTTAGTCTGTTATTAATAGACTGTAGCATCTTATGCAAATCACTTTATTATTTGTGCTTCGTTTCCATAGCAAACCATTGCCTATGGTCTCTAATTAAAGAGGTTTTCTGGGGCCAGGGATGGCCAATTACATCTTTTGTACAGGACCCAGCAAACCAAAGGGGTAAGAGGGGAAACAAAAAATACATTTCTGGATATGTGTTTGAAAAGCATCAGCCATCAGCTTTCAATTAGGTAACTGTTGCATCTTGGAGGAATTCCAAGATGTTTGTGTGAAAATTCAGTTGTTGAAACCCTATGAGATATCCACTAGGTTCAACATGAATCTACTGTACCAAATAAAATAAAAGCTAATGTCTTTATATTTCTCAGCTTTTCTTAGACATTCAAGCACACAGTGACAGGAGCTAACTTTAAAAAACAGCAGAAATAAAAGCAATCCAAGTAGTTTACTGAAGATGTCTTATATATATATTTGGAAGACAGGTGAAAGATTGGCCAAGGACTTCCTTCTAGGATGAAGAGATTGAAGGAAGCCATTGATGAGTGACTGTGTCACACAAGACTAATGGACATATAAGTCTTTTTTTTTTTTTTTTGAACTGTCCTATTTTTCAAAACTTGTTTTTCAATGTTTTTTCTATTTTTTTTTCAGACAAAGAAGTAAAAAGTGAGATGTAATCCTCCTTTTCATAGGATTTTGAATATCTTCACATAAGAGGACATATGGACTCATCTTCCATGTCACACGATTCTTCTTCACAAGCATATATATATATATCTCCATAGATACATATAGACCTGACTATGATTTTTCTTTGTTTTTTCCATTCAGTTCAACCACAATGAGCAACAAGTCTTCAAAATGCTCTGTCAGAAAGAAATGATGAACTTAAAAATGCTGTCTGGCTTTTCCAAAACTTGGTGCAGAGAGCCTGGTGACATCAGAACACCAGCCAGTTCAGGGATAATGTTCTCTTGTTACACTAACATCTTTCCTGCACTGTCAAGGAAAGACTTTGCCAGAGGAGTTTTACCCAGTCACTTTTCCTTTCTGTGCAGCATGACAGTTGAGTGACAGCACTGTTTAGACATCTGACAAGGTGGTATGTGGTATCACTAGTGTCTTGCTAACACACAAGCAGTCCATGGTGTTTTGCAGTTTCTTCCACAAGGATGTGTAGAGTAACCACAACAGGCTGTTTGCTGGGCCATCTCAGTATTTGCAGACTAAACTATGCTCCTCAGGATATTTAACATCAGCTGTTACTCAGTACTTCATCTTTCAAGTCTCACGCCTGTGCCTGTTAAATGTTCATGTTTCAGCACACACTTCTGTTCCTGAAAAATCCTCTTTGTATTTTAAGCTTTTCAGTGATTATTAGATCAACTCATGTGTACTTTTAAAAATTTTTCTGCTTATCCTACTGTATGATGGCCCCTTCTTGTGGGGTGTGCCATGCTGGGCGTTTCTAATCAGAGAAATCAAGGCAAGTCTGCCTTACAAGCCATTTTCTCTCTATAAGCTTTGATCAGCAGATCTGTTAAGTTCCTTCTGTTTATCTTAAGAGCTCAGAGAGGAACATGTGCTTCTCATTTGCAATAATATATAGCAGCAAGAGGATGCTCATTTCTACAATGAGAAGTAAAAACCAGATAGCATTCAAAACTGGGACACAAATCAGTGTAAGAGGTTTTCAGAGTTAAAGGGGAAAAGATACAACAGAGGATTTAGAACTGGATCCATTGATTAGACACAAGGCAAACAGGATTCTGCTGCTTAAGGACTGTTGACTCCTTAATCTCTCTTGCTATCAGAATGCAGAAGAGTCTGAGGAAAGCCCAGGTGTGATTTAATTTTCAGCCTCCTCAGGGAACACTTCCAATGTGTTTATTAAACTGTGTGGATAACAGCATTTAATAAACTATTTCCAAACATTAAAGATGTTTGCTTATCTGAGAGTGAAAGGAGGAGAGACAAGTAGTCCCTGTTCTCCTTTTGATGGCTTTAGGGAAGGAAATTACTTGTGGCAAGGGTTGGAACACAGACACTCTGCTGGATTGTGCCACTGCCCACCAAGCCCAGACTGGGGTGTATGGGCTGCAGTCACTGCACTCTCACAGCACCTTAAGTGTTGTTGCAATAGCTAGGAACAAATTTAATTTCAGAGGAAGGGATAAGCTGGCTATGGCTTAACTCCAAATGTGGGCCCCTTTTCTTGCAGCCTTTGGTCTCTGTGCTGGGATTTTCTGGCTTGGTTGTGCACAGTTCGTGTGATGGGAGCACAGGCTGATAGGAGTTGAGATCAGCAGCTGAGCTATCAACTACAAACTAAAATACAGCTATTTGGTAATAACAAACTTGGCTGACACCATCTGGGATGACTTTCCACCAGTGCCATAAAGGTTACTTATTCTAGAGTGGCATTTCCAAATTATTCAGGATAAGGAAAGATCAGGATAGGAAAGTGCCAATGTTGGCAGATGCTGGGCAATAAGCAAACAGTAACATAACACATTTTCTTTGTGTTAATGGTACTAGTCTGGGGATTTTGAACTTAAGCTTTATTTCTTATGTGTGAACTAAACTTGCCACCTGAATAAGTTGTCACTGGAGTTCACTGGAGCTTTAGAAGTCAGAAGCAGAAGTGAATCCACTTCTTTTCTTTAGTTGAGGTTTGTCTTAGGACCTTTTCACTATGGTTGTTTACATTTGCTTTGTGTACTATTTATCAAAACACCAGCTAATAACACCTGGATGCTCCAGCCATTTTACAAACAGAGGAAAAGTATGCTTTTCCTACTGATTTTTGTGGATTTACAGCTCTGCTCTAGAGATATTTGAGCTCTGCACCACAGAAATGGTTCTGGATTGTAATTTTTTTTTTTTTTTTAAGAATTGATGTTTGCTTCTATTGATTAGACAAAGTAACTCACTCTGGATATGTTGCCACTGACTAAAGACATTAGTGAGATTTTGTCCATAAATATTTATAAAGGCATTTTAGAAGTCAAGACTCTTTAGACCTGCAAACTATTCCTCTGCCATTCACATACAATCTGATTAGAAGGGGGGGGGGGGGGGTGATGGAACCAGCTGTCGTTAAATTTCCAAGGATACAGGTGAGAGATCTAATGATGAGTGAAAAAAAAATCCTATTTCCCCATTGCACAGCTGTTCAAATCCCTAAAGACCTTACTTTTCCTCAGTCTATCTTAATCCAGTTTTCACCTGAATTTTTCCAATCACAAGAAAAATAGGCCAGGTGGTAGATAGATCCCTAAAGATACTTTGAGTTCTGCCATGCAATTAGAGATGTTTTTAACACATGTTTTAAAAGATTATTTACAGCAGCATAGAGCATGATTTAACAGTATTTATCACTCACAACTGCAGAAGTCAATAGAGTTTTCAGGGTTCATTCAGAAAGTTATTTCACCCTTCTAAGACACCAAACTTCATTCTTTTAGGGCATCAAAATAAATTTGAAACTGAACATGTCTTTTTTTTCATTTTTATGCAGAAGCTTGATTATTAAGCTTGATTATTAAAAGGACATAATGATACTCATACATATAGTGCTGAGCATATTAACAGATCTATGTTTTGAATTAGTTTTATTCTATCCATCCTTTTGCTAAGTTGCCTGAGACTCTCTTTGCCAGTGTGGCCTGACAGCTAAGAGGCCACACCACACCATAAAGTGCATCAAATGTAGCATAACCAGATGCCTAAAGAGAAGATTATCCTCCTGCATTCAGCATTGAATGCAACTGAATGTTGTGTGCAGTTCTGGGCCCCACAGTTTAAGGAGGGTGTGAAGGTCCTTCAGCGTGTCCAGAGAAGTCACCAGAGATGCTGAAATGATGGAAGGAATGTCCTATGAGGAGAGGCTGATGACTTTGAGTTTGTGTAGTTCGGAGACAAGGAGGCTGAGGGTGTGACCTTATTACTCTCCACATCTTCCTGAGGAGGGGAAGTGGAGAGGGAGGTGCTGATCTTGGTATCCAGTGAGAGAACGCATGGGAATGGTTTAAAGCTGCATCAGCGCAGGTTTAGAGTGGACATTAGGAAACATTTCTTTACTGAGAGGGTGGTCAAACCCTGCAACAGGCTTCCTAGACCGTTGATCAAGGCCCCAAGCCTGTCAGTGTTTAAAAGGCATTTGGCATTTGTGCGTTTGGACAATGCCCTTCATGACATGGGTTAACTTCATCAGCCCTGAAGCAGTCAGGCAGCTGGAGTAGATGATGGTTGTAGGTTCCTTCCAACTGAAGTAGTCTATTCTATTATTTTGGGTTCTTTTATCAGTTGTGATTACTTAACTGATATGAAAGAACAGGTCAGGAAGAAGCTGGCATAGTTCCAGTATTTGCAATCAAGAATGAATAAGAAGTTTCTGAATTCTGTGCTACCATCATCATCACCAATTACTACTTGAAAGGACCAATTATCCCATCCTTCACACAGCCAAGTGACAGCAGTACTGAAAAAGGTGATTTTGTCCAGTTTGAAGGGACTTGTAGAAGAATCACTGAGCCTTTGTAGATTGTTCTACAGGTTTTGCTTAAATTCTGCTTTTGTATTTTTGTCCCACAACTCCATTGTATGTCCTGCCAATCAGTTTATCTCTGTCTGCAATGCTCATGCATTCCAGATTCCAGCAAGTTACTAAAAGAAACAGATAGGATATATTAATCTGCTGCTGTGTTAGCCTATTTACGTTTGCATGTTCAATCTTCTGGAATCATTGAATTTAGCTGGCTATTAAAGTATCACATTAATTGCTGGCAGTTACTGAGCTGTGCAGTACTTGACACAGATATAGACAGAAAATTAATGCTGTTGGGAATGGCTAGTGGAATTTCATAACATGAAACAATCAGAGCAGGCTTTTCATGAATGCAAGAATAGCCTGGACATCTCTTCAGCTGTGTAACAGATGACTTTTCACTTACTTTGCTAACCCAGTTAAAACTTTTTATGATTCATGTGTTTATTCCTGTGCAGCTGCCATTACCATCTTTGGCAAGGCATGAACAGAGATGGAATTAGAAAGTGAATTCTGAGGATAATGATAATGTTAAATACATGATTTCATGAAAAAATTGACAGGTTTTTTATTGCAAACATGATCTTAAAAATTTTGATTTGAAATTTGAAAAATACTTTCAACACTTTCTATTTACCACTTGACAAAATTACTGTGATGAAGAAAAGACCAAAAACATTAGCCTTAAGTACTAAAGAAGGGTAGATGAACATAAAACAGAGAAATAAAATACAATAATGGAAAATATCAGCAAACACTGAAAGACAGTTTTAAAACTGACCACTTTCTAAAAAAAATCTCTAATTTTCATTCATTGTCAGCATTTCTTTATTTTTCAAAGAATTGTTTCTCTTTTGAAGTGCAAACATCTCACTTTGTGTTTTGGTTGGTGGGAGGTTTTGTTTGTGTGTTTGTTTTCTGGATTTGTTTTGTTTGTTTTTATTTTTCTTCCTGGGATATTAATAAAGGCTTTGAGTTGATTTGAAAGAAGATTTTAAATGTACTGCTCTGTTCTGGAAGATCAGGTCTTGATAACGTGGGTTGTAGCAGTTCATTGTAGAGTGAATCTGCTCAATTGAGTGATGCTTAGATTGTGATTAGCAGAGGTGGCAGCGTTGGGGTTGAAGCCTTGTGTTGAACTTGACAGCTCTGAAGAATTAATTCAGATACTGGGCACCTTGTGGGGGCTAATGGAATAAGAAGGTACATCAACCTTGGAGTCTCTTAGCAAGAACTAGGAAAAAAACCTGGAAAATTTTAGTCTGTAAAATGTTAAAATGACAAAAACATTATGTCATTTAGTAACATCTATCCATGCTAAATATAGAAAATAGACAAACTGATCCTGGGCTTTATAAGTAAACTCATGTATAATAGACTCTGCAGAGCCGAAGAGTTTAGAAGTCAAATATCTTTTTATCTTATGCAAGTCTATAAAAAGCTAGAAAGGAGCAGGAATATTCCCTACATGACTAAATAAAGAAATTCTTAAGCCATTAAGGCTGTTCAGATTCATAATATTTTCATTAACAGTAGGGAATTTGCTTCATTTGAATTTTCGACTCAATTCAAAAGGACCGTTAGGACCATTTCTTTGATGCATTTGTCACATGCTGACTTCAAAGAGAAAGGAACAAACAGATCCAGACATGCAATACTCTTTAAATTGTGTTCATTTCTCTTTTCCTTCTCCTCTGGCCACAGATATTTTAATACATGGTTCTATCTAGTCTTATGTTTGTTGTTATCAGATGGCCCATTTTTCACTATGATATCACTTAGTGAGTGTCATTACCCAACATGTCATTTTAAGTGTATTAAAGGGTGGAAACAGTTTAACACATCCTATGTGTCATATGACTCCATGGTATGAGGTTTTTTCAGGCCTTTGAGCCATTCTGCAAGCATACAAAAGCCTTACAGGAGCCATTCCCAATGAGGCTGCTCAGAGAACAAGCCTCCATCCCGAGTTCAAGAGATTAATTAGCACTGATGACTTAGAGGTGTATCAAGCAGTAAGTACTATACAGTAGATAATTAGGTACAGCCTGGCTGAGGTGAACTTATCAACTTCAAGAAGGGAGGTGTTCCTTGTGATGAAAACCACTGAACTGTATTGACCAGAAACTAATAGAGCATTTTTAGGGACCTTCAACAGCTGAGGCCAGTTATAGCCAGAGCCTCCAAAAGCAGATTCCTTGAGAACTAAAGTGAACAAAAGCTCTGTTGAGTAGGAGGCAAAATAAGGTACAAGGAGGAGAACAAGATGAAAACAGTGTTTGCTTTGTTTCCCGTTGCTTGCTGTTTACAGATTAAAAAGTTTCATAATGGGAAGCTGGCCAGAAAACACAGGGATTGGGGTTGTTTTGGTTGAACTAGAAAAACAAACAGATAGCTCTTTAAATGCTGAACATGCAGAGGGATTTAGATTTTCTTCTGTACTTACTTTCACATGCGTGTTTAGTCCAGCCTCTGAAAGGGCGATAGCACACATCTAAACTGTGTGTAAGAATCCATTTAGGGCTGGAAAAATTCAAAGCCTTTGGAGAGGTGCATGCAAACAAACTCACATACAATACCCAAGCAAGGCCAAGGAAAATGCAAACCACTAAATGAGGCTGCAAAGAGATGTAAATTAGAAGCATTGTTATGTCTCCCCTCCAGAGAAGACCAGGAGGTTTAAAAGGAAGAATATGCCCGTGTCCGGAGTATTTGCAGGCAGGGAGTTGTACTTAGTTATAAAGCAACTGTCTAAAAGAAGAAACTTAGAAGATTTCGGTTTGGTTAAATAGTATTTTTGTCGTGTTTCTGTTTTCAAACCATTCTCATATTTTTCCCATTTCTGCACTTCCAACAGCTAGCAAGTGTGTGTGTGTATTCTTATTCTTATTTTTATTCTTATTTTTATTCTTATTCTTATTCAACAATGTCTCTTCCTGGTCCTGTTATTCTGTTAATAGTAGTAAATTGGGTTTTAGATTTTGAAAGAGTAGAAACATTGCTCTTATTACACCCTGAGAGCTTCACATCATAAAGAAATAAAAACTTTTCAGATCACTGTAAGGACTTACTTTATATAAGAGTGTAGAGCATCTGTAGGCAACTATTTAATTCCTTAGAATGAATTAATTTTCCCATTCAAGAACTTTCAGTCACTGTTAAGATTGACAAACATGGTTGCATCACCAGCTTCAGAGGTGATTTTTGACAGAGCCAGTGTATATCTGTATCTTTAAAAGCGGAAAGAAATGATAAGAAAAATATCTTTGAAAAACAGGAAACAGAAATAATGGAATAAACTTCCTGGTTTTACTAATTCCTTTGAAATTATATAGGCTGTACAGACACCTGGAATTATAAAAATATTGCTTCACTTAAAGAGCAGTGAATATTAAACACAGGCTGAGATAAAGATGTGAAGTAGCAGCTTCAGTGGAGTCAGAGGAGCGGGTTCAGTTCTGGGTATTTAAGAAAGAAAAATAAAAGGTATAAGAACCACAGGTTCTGTTTGGTGCTGTTTCACATCAGATCACCAGTCTTCTCATCTGAGCTCTTGTGGACTGCAAGGCACTCAAACCACAAGTGACTGATAAACAGTGTTAGAGAACAATTTCAAATCGAGCAGAAGCAGCGTTGCTGCAGGCCTGAAGAAAGGGGCACCTCAGCACAGGCCTGCTGAGAAAACCCAGGCGTTTTTAAAACTGGGAAGACAGGCAAGATTCTGGGACAAATTCATTTTCTCTTACAGAAGAGTCTGTTTTTGATCATGGTAAGATGTAATTACTGATATTGCCGTTTATTGGTTGTATTTTCATTGTGATCTGCACGTTTTCCCTGCTCTCAGAGCCACAGCCTCAGCAAGGGCAAGGAGCTGTCGTGGCTGACAGACCTTAGTCTGGCTGGAAAATGGAATAAGAAAGACTGGTAATTACCAGTTTGCCTTGACATATTTTAAGCAATTACCTAAGCATTGAAATGTCATTCAAAATAACAGGATTTGATGAATTATCAGGCCTATAGTTTTAAAAGGTGAGAAATTTCTATGGGACTGGATGCTGGAACCTGAAATAGAAAAAGCCTAAGAAATTGCCAGCTTTTCCTTGATTTTTTCCTCTCAGTTGAATTAGTGACAGTAGGTCACATCTATCTGACCCTTCCCTTTACTCCTTTTTGTTTCGTCTTCCTCCAAATTTAGCAATTACCTGAAAGCCCCCATGATCACTTTGCTTACAGAGTTGGATTTACCACAGGGACTCCTAGGGTTTTCCATCTCCTTGCCCTCTAGATCCCATTAAAGAGGAGCTGCTCAACATATGTTCCTCAAACCTCCTAAAAATGTATCTGGAGCTGTATCCACCCTTTATTTCAATACTGTTGGGAATTTTCCTGTAAGAAATCAAATAAAGGCCAAGATTCTTGTCTTTTGGTAAAGCTTTACACTTAGGGTGGGGGGAGGAAAAAATACGAAAGCAAAAAGTATGAGAAGTCTAATCAGTTTAATTAAACAGGGGGGTGGGGGAAGGCGGTGGGAGGGGGTGAGCGGGAGAATCCTTTGCTGACCCCCATAGGCAATTAGCTTACAATAGGTAGTCATGAGACTTCATTAGTTGCTCTCTGCTAGACGATATTCCTGCCTTCTCAACCAGCCCACACACCATGTGTTCTAATCAGCTAATTACTGAGATATTTCTATCTTATCCTATTCCACAAATGGTTCTAAAATGCAGCTAATGCCACAAATCTTCAAACCGACTTTCTCAAATGGCCTGTGACAAATTGTTCTTTGGGCTTCACACAGGTAGAGGGGCCCCTTCGCTGGGCATTTCTTGCTGTGCTGCCTGGCAAGCACCTCGCTGTGCAGAGACAGCTAAACACCCAAGTTCAACACAAGTGACCAAGGGCCTTTCTCAGAAGTGGAAGCCGAATCAGAAGGTACCTCTCGCCACATTTTTGGTTTCAAGCTCTATCTTTCCAATTCTGAAACAGCTCTTCTTCCCCAATTTCATTTATATATGTATTGACACATAACTCCCTTTTTCACCTCAGAAAATACCTGAATAAGATCAATTCGTGCTAGTGATGGACAGATTTCAAAAGGTTCATATCAGATCAGTCCTGCATTTTTTTTGTGCTTACACAAGTATCAGCTATTCCAGAATAAACCTGGTCTGGCAGTTTCAGAAATAAAAAGTTTTCTCATGAGCCTTTTTTGTATTTATGACTCTCTTCCCAGGCAAAAATGGTAAATTCTCACTTAAAAAAAAAAAATTAAAAAATTACTTTTAGTCCCTAGTAGAACACACCCCAACATTTTAGAAATTCTAAAAAAGGAGTTGACATAGAATTGCTTAGAAATGGGACATCTCCCTTACAAATGGAAGTAACTGCTCTAAGATAATTTTTTTTTCCTCTGGTGAAATTTTTCTAGAAAGCATTTTGGTTCTGATTATGCTTTATTTATTTCCTACCCTGTTGGCTGTACTATCAGCCCAAGGGCACCCTGACAGAGATCCCCAGTCTTCATTTAAATAAATTGTTACTATTTTTATAATGCAAAATGTAAGTAATTGTTCACTGATGATTAAAAAGGTAAGACTTAGGGAAAATCCACAACATAATTCTGAAATCTGATTATTCCATATCTTATATTAAAATATATTTACACATCCACTGTCTAAAAAGCAAAAATTTAACTACAGCAAATCAAAATATTTAGCTAGACTGTCTATGCATGAAGGAAAGAGACAGCCTTATTTGATCTCAGACAGAATGTTTTCTGTTAATCTATTTGCTTTATAAAATTCTGGGATCATACTCTCTAGACACATGAGGAGGTTTAATCTCCGATCAGAATGGGGTTAAAAGACTTGCGTAGCCTGTTTAATTAATTTCTTCCACCACCAGCCGTAACTTCAATCATTTGCAGTAGCTTGAATTTCACAGGTGTGTTTGTTTGTTTTTCACTCAATGAAAACCAGCACCACCAGGCTCTTCCTGGCTGCTTATCCTTCTGCTGTCTCAGCATATTATTGTCCCGCGGAGAAAGGCTGTGGAGCTTGAGGAGCACAAGGCTGGGAGAAGGAACACCGCCACCTGCTGAAGCAGCTCTTCCCAGTCCATCCCAAACCAGGTTTTGCTCAGAGGTGTCCAGGCTGCAGTGGCTTCTCCAGAGAGCCGCAGTATCACGGGTGCTCCAGCAGTGTGGGTGCGCATGTTGCTCTCAAAGCTCCCGAAGAACCTGCTGATCATCCTATGAAAAGCCAGGAACGTCAGCGAGCTCCTCACTTTCCTTCTCGTTGTGCTGCTTTGCTGGCTGGAGAATTCATCTGAATATGGGTGACAAAGCCAAAAGAAAAAGGCATATGTGGTGATAACATCCCCGTGCTGCTTCCTTCAGGAGATACGGCATCCAAGTGTCGGATTTTCTTGGCACGTGCACCCCAAGACATGTGTCTGACCAATATGTTAGCAGGCACGAGGCCATTTGGCAGAGGGATGTGAGCACACTTAGCCAGCAAGCATGTTCATCAACTCTGTATGGTGAAGGCATAATATTCACCTGGGGAATGCAAAACGGACCTCAGGCCAGGAGGGCTTCCACCCCCATGATAAAGCTAGCAGACACAGAACTCAAAGCCCTGTGACTTCAAATAGAAAGTTTCAAATCCATTCCAAATCAAAGTGGTACTCTTACACCTAATTTGACTTTGAAAATGGTGATTTGAGGTATGTATTGCCATTGCTGATGCTGAGATTTAAATAGACTTTGTAATAAAAAATCACAAACAACATCATTCTGATGGTAGCCTGGTTGCAGTTGATTTTTATAGTTAATTGACGTAAATATTCAACAATATAGAAAAAAATCAGGCTGACAAACTCAAAAATAATTGGACAATTGTTCTGTACAGCATGTTAGATATATAAGTAATATATATAAAACATACATATAATAAATAAGTATATATATCATAAGTATATGTAAATAATACCTTATTTAGCTCATGTTTTGTTTCTTAAGGCAAACAGTTTCCAAAGTGAATGATACAATGTTCACTGCTTTTAAAAAGTTTCAGTTGAAGCACAGGGTGATTACAAGATCCAGACTTTGCTTTCCATACTCATCTGATCCGCTTAGGAAACATGTAAGATCATAAGTATTTGCTCCCAAAATGAAAATGAGCCTCAGTTAGTTAAATGCTGAAGCAGCAGAACCCACATTTTTCAATAGCCCACTGGAAACTTGAGTAAATATAATTATTCCATCTGATTGACCATTATTAAGCTATCTGATTTGCCACATACTCTCTGTCATCATTACAGATCACTGGAAAGATGAGATATGTCCTCTGGAAAATTGAGGTCTCAGGCACAAGGCTGTTTTACTGTTCTTAAAATGTAAATATTATCCTAAAGAGAGATTTGTAAAACATTGTCATTTTCTGATAAAGAAGTTATATTCTGGATAACATTGAACTTTCCTCAGCTGTATGTGCAGAGAAGCAGACTCCCACCTATTGAAGGTTAATGAAAAGACTTCAAGGCTTCCACTGCTCCTAGGGACTCCCTAGACCTGTGTTGGTATAAATCAATGCTAAAAAAAAGAAATGCATTTGTACATCCTTGCTCTGCACGCACGGTCCCTGTCAAGGCTGACACAATACCCATCTCTTTTTAGATAAGCTCTGCCATTGTTTTGAATCATGTTTTGAGTTCCTTCTGTTAAACAACATTTGAATGGAAATCAAAAGTATCTTTCATATTTCCATGTAAATCCTTGAAAACCGCTTTCAACTAAAACAGTTAATTGTTGTCTTTGACCTTATGCTGCACTGTCTCTGGGAAAGCTCTCCATCATCCTTATTATAAATTTACTTAGTGTTGTCTCTTGTTAGCAGATGTGCTCTTTCTCTTTTTTTTGCCACTCATTATGTTGTTATTGTGCATCTAACTATTTCATCTCAATTGCCTCACTTACTGTTAACAGTGTTGCTTTCTCTATGGAGGCAATGAGGTATACATTCCATGTTTCTATTCACACGTTTTTTGTAGCGCAGCCTTTTGATATCATCTGTTAATTAGATGTAATCAGTTGCTTTTTGTTTACATTTACTTTTTATGCATTCTTTTCTGAGAGGGCTGGAAGTGAGGGCTATCATTCAGTGAGTGCAGATCCCATACTGGTCAAAGGTATTCATTAAATAAATTATTTCAATAAATTAATTAAATAAGTGCTTTCCATGAGAGGCCGTGATAGATGTGCCAGAAATAACACTTCATACCTATGTAATAATTTCAATCTGGACAGTTTTAAATTACTTATAAAATTCTATAATGTGGCTTAAAGCACTGTGTTAGATAAATGCTATTGTTATTTTACTTGGTGAAGAAAATTAGTATAGAATTTAAAGGATCACATTATTGAATGGATTATGTTATTATCTCTAGTTCATTAACTGAGCTCACTCTTACTTGTATACTCAGAGTATTTAGATGTCTGTTTTCCCACCAATTAGAAGTTGTCCCTTTGGATCATTCTGCGTGTTCATTAGGAAAATTATTTCTTCCCTACTGACAGACTTTGTAGCTTGCACTCTGGTGAGTATTTCATGTTGCACATAGAAAAGAGGAAGATCAGTTGATCTTTGTTGGCTACCACTAATACAACATCAGAATTTGGCAATATCTTCACAGAACTGGAAGTTTGTTCATTGTGATTGACAAGGCTCTGACTTGCTGTCTACATTCCCTTTTTCCCAGGCATCGATATTTCTATTTATATATTTGTGTTTGGTTGGAAAGATTGTGTAACCTTGAATGAGTATGAAAACTGGAATAACTAAGCAGATGCATTGGGAGCTTAGCAGACAAGGATACATCTTCATGGATGAGGTGATCCATATCCACTTCATTGAAGGAATGTTGTCTGGAAAAAATGGAGAAAAGAAGAGAGAGAGACCAAAACCCCCTGATATTAGAAAACTTCAGTGATATTTTGTAATGAGTTGAATGGCTGCAATTAGATACTGAAAAAGAAATGTGTGAATGTGACAGTGCATATCTTCATGTATTACAATTACTGTCACCAATTGGATTTGGCTAAATCATACTTCATCATATCATTAAATTAAATGACATAATGACTTAACGTTAATGTCTGAATATGCTCATGCATAATTTCACATGTTAAAGAGATGCAACAATAGCTGCTAAATATGTAAACATTTTAGCATTCACTTTGTCATCTGAAAACAGCAACCTCAGTCGTCTTCTGGGTGCTCTCTGGATTAGATAGACGGGGAGAGCAGATCACAGTCGTTCTCACTTTGAAAGGGACAGATCTTGGGAAACTGGAAACACCAACTGCAGGTGGCACGCTGAGGATGTTCACTCTTCTGCATTATGTATGGAAAAGCAAGTCACAAAAGCCAGTAGACCAGCCAGTGAGGCTCTGTGGAAGGCAAGTGGTGTGGCAAGGTGCTGTCTTACTGCCTGGATGTCTTGGGCATGCAAGACATCCCTGCGGTGGAATTCAAGGTTTTGCTAGGGATCACTGAACAAGCTCTGAGGAAGCTGGCCCCTTTTTTTACACAGTAAAGTGATGTGCCATTGAAAGATAATCATTTGCATCTGGGAAACAGTACAAACACACCAGTTAATTAGCTCTGCTCTCAGTTTACACAGCTGCACAGCTCCAGGTTGAGTATGATGCTGTACTGTATGGGGTAGGCATGCCCTTGGGACTCTCCTCGGGAGATACCTAAACCCAATTTCCTCTTTCAAGATAGCCACCTAAGAGATTCCTCAAACACCACGTGCTTATGAGTCCTTTCAAAAACCATCTGGAGCAGGTGGAGGCTCAAAACCCCCACTTATATGCACAGATCAATAATTACTATCATATTAAAAAGAAAACTGCTAAAAATTAATTTCAGTACCTACTCTGCTTATATTAAGATAAGACATATTAAATGCAGAAACTTCAACAATAGGAGCTAACTATAACTTAAGACCAATTGTGGGTAGTGCTCCCTTGCTTCCCACCATGGAAATTCTTTCACTTTGTATGAAACACCACACTTCCACCAGTGCTGGTGTCCCAGCAGGCTCCCACCTTCTCCTAGAGGAGTGCCCTAACTGCTCAGGCAAGAGGTAGAATGATCTTTTGGGACTGGAGACAGAACACTCATGTTGATGCTGTCCTTTTTCAAGGATGTTGAAGTAAATCTGTTCTTCTGCCATCAAACCACGACGCTGAAACACAAGGTAACCTTTTACTGGAAGAGTAAGAGAGAAGAGGAGAAGAATGAGAAGGAGAGACAGCTGAGAAGGGGAGACCAAAGCATTTCTACCAGGAAGGGCCCCCGGAACGTAAACAAGCAAGAGACAATACAAAACAAGCCAAGGCCAAGCAGCTGGAGTCCTCTTTAGCAGCTGGAAGCTGTGGGGAGCCTAAAGTCCTCACACTCCCCCGACACATATTCTCCATGAAAATGAGTCAGTTCTGCAGCAGTGTCAGAGAAAAACGTGCAGGAAAAGCCCTTGAGAGGCCATGTAGATTCTGACCATTTCCCAGCACTTACTGTTCCCAGAACACAGGCAGGTCTTCTGCATCATTTATGTTTTATCTTTTCTCAGCCTAAGTAAACAAAAATAAATAAATGCCATTTACATAAAAGTAAGTCTACTGCAGCTTGTGAGAAGATGAAGGCCTCTTGGTTTATATTAAAAGATAAACACGATAGTTCGTGAATCCCAGGACTGATTTCTAGTGCATTGCACTTGCTACAGTGGAGGCATGGCAAAAATTGTTTATCTAAGGATTTTCAGGTTTGTTTCTAATTTGTGTGGAAAGATTTCACACAGTTCCCTTTCAGATTATTAGCAGCACGTTGCTGACACAGAATTGTTTTGAAAACAGTTTGGTTTTTTGTAAATTTCTTGAGGCCTCTTATGTGCTGTGAGGCAGACTGTATACAAAACTGGAAGGGACAACACAGAATAACTTTGAAAGCTGCTGCACTGTGATTTTTTTTTCCTTTTGCTGACACAAAGCAGAATATATGTAAGGAAGGGAATTAGCATGAAACTAAAAGAATCAAAGGAAGGAGAACTATAGGGCATACATGTTTGGTTTGGTTTGTTTTGAACTGGGGAAGAAGGAATATCTACAGGTATTTTTCTCAAACTTTTAAGAAATACTCCACTGCTAGTGTTAGTCCTGAGTTAAAGGTGTTTGTCCTAGGCCAGTCTTTACCCTCCTGTAGGTTTTAACATGATTGTGTTGATTTTAGCAAAATTTACCTTTTCATTAACCTAATACAAATTAATTAAAATTAACCTAAATATTATAAAGACATAAAATATATTACATATAAATGTATTATGTTTTTAAATATATTAAATAAAAAATTACCTAAGGTAAATTACAGTACCAAAATTCATGTCATGGAAAAGCTGTTAAAACTACTGACTTCATCAGCTTTGCAGATTTGAGAGGGTCCTTTCTCAGCATCAAGGAGCCCAGTATAAGCTACATTATTTGAAGTACTAATGAGACAATGTAGAATCGCCCTTGTGTAAACCATATTGGGATCTTAGCCTCTAAATAAAGCAACAGTTTCCCAAATGCCTGCCTGAAGACTTGTGTTGATAGTGAGGTTTTATTGCCCATCCCTTTCTTGCCAAGTAAATATTCTTATCTATGGCAACATTCAGAACTAAACTGTACTTGCTTATTTTGGTGATACAAATAGTCTCATTTTATAGTAATGGAAAAGAAGGTACCAATACTACAGATAGTATAAATCACAACTTCATTCCTTCAGTGTCTTTGTTGGAACTTGTGGTGGGTTAACCCTGGACAGCTGTCAGCCCCTCATTCAGCCACGTTCTCACTCGCCCTCCACAACAAGGCAAGGGGAGAAAACCAAGATGGAAAGGGAATGATTGAGAAAGCACTTACCAGCTCCAGGCAAAACTATCTCAACTTGGGAAAAAAAACCAACAAAAAACAACTAACTGAAAATAGAGGAAGAAAGTGAGAAACAAAGATAAAACTAAAAGCACCTCCCCCCATGCCCACTTCTTTCCAGGTTCAACTTCACTCCTTCACCCCTGACTCTTCCACCTCTTTTCCCCAGGCAGCACAGGGGGATGGGAATGGTGGTTTGTAGTCAGTTCATAGCATGTTCTCTGCTGCTCTTTGCTCCTCATACTTTTCCCCTGCCCCAGAATGGGTCCTTTCCGTGGGGTTCAGCACTCAGGACCAGACTGCTCCTGCGTGGACTCCTCTCCATGGGCCATAGTTTGTGCAAGAAAGCCTGGTTTACTGTGTGGTCCCCACAGGCGATGGGGGAGACCACCTGCCTCACCAAGGCCCTCTCCATGGGCTGCAGGGGAATCTCTTCTCTGACGCCTGGAGAAACTCCTTGAATTACTTTTCCTCTGACCTGGGTGTCTGCAGGGTTGTTTCTCTAAGATTTTTTGTAACTCTTGTCTCTCACAGCTGCTGCAGTGTTTACCCTCTCACAGAGGCACCACCAGCTTGGCTAACAGGCTCAGCCATGACCTGTGGTGCCCATTGGAGCCCGTTGGAACCAGCTGGGTCTGGCACAGAACAGCTTCTGGTCTCTTCTCACAGAGGCCACTCCACAGCCCTCTGCTACCAACACCTTGACCCACAAAACCAATACAGAACCACCCCACTGACAGCTTTTAACAGAATGTATTTCATCAAAGAAGATCTACTTGACATCCCATTAAGTGTAATTGCATTGATTCAGGTAGGTAAGGCTTAATTTTTACTGACACTAATGAGAAAATAAGAATCCAGCTTCAACTTGCCAATTCCTTCCCTAGGCTTCCCTTCATTTTATTATTACTTTTTAATTGTAAATTTCCTGCTAAATCCACATCTTGGATAGCAGTAACCTATGCAGGCACTGGCAGTAGGACAAGAAAATGCTATGAGTACCTGATTCATTAGCTATAAAAGTACAAAACATGGCATGGAGACAAAAGTTCTCTGGAGCTTCTAACTGATAACAGCCCTTGCACTGACTTTAGGTTACAAACACAGAACATTTAACATCGTGAGGAGGGTCATCCATTCCAGCTGAGCATCCAAAATTTTAAATACTTGTTCCAGAGCAAGGTAACAAAATCAGTAGAATTCTGTTAGTCTCTAAAATAAAGTAAAACGTTCTGATTTCAGCTTTGTCATCATCATTTACTTTCAGATAAGCTGGTTAAACTTGGAGAGGAAACTGCAAGGCCCAGTTCTTCTTCCTACTGGTCAGCCTCACCAATGAAACCATAACCTCATCACTGCTGCTGCTACAGGCGTTATGCCTTTAGAATAATGTTTGAATTTTAAACACTTGCTAATGCCTACCCCTACACAGCAGAGCCTGGCATGAAGTGTGTATTTTATTTTCATTTAAATTCAAATAATGGACCTAGACTTAAGCATATACCTAAGTGCTTTGATGAATAGGAAAGAAGAAGAATGCTTATTTAAGCATTCATGGCATTTTTGATTGATATAAGTGAGCACAGTCTGGGTTTTCTATTTTCTTTCAGTTGCAGATAAATAGCAACTGTAAGGTCTTCAGAGGAAACTCTGTTCTCATTAACTTTGATGTTCTTTACACTTAATTTTCTCTGACTTTCCTTTGTTACCCCAGATTTATCCCAATGTAGCTGAAAGCAGCAGTTGGCTCTTAGCAATTGAGACAGAAATAAAAACAAACACAATTTAATTGGCAGTTTGAAAAACCCTTGCCAGACATTTATTGAAAAGAAGAGTTCATTTTCTAATCTTTCTTCTTACATTTTCTAGACAGGGGAGGAGGTGATAGTGGGGAATATGATATCACTGTTTATAAAGCCAAACATATCTGCAACAAGGGATTAACATTCTTTTTCCTCCCAGAAACAGACCCACTTACATTCTCTCTGAGTTATGTAGGTGCTCCAAGATACTGTAAAAATCTTGAAGAAAGATAAATAAAACAACCATTTTGGTAAAGTCTTGAGATTTTGGCAGAATCTACAAAAAAAAACCCAAAAAACTTGAGGCCTCCAATTCCTCTCCTGTGTTACAGATAAAGAAGTTAAACCCTTAATGGGAGAAGGGATTCTGACGAAGGTTGGTAACTAAAATTAAATCAGCCAGTAGCAACATGTTTAGCTGACTAAAAGGCAGGAAGAACAATTGGGGTAATTATTTCTCAGTTTTTAATGGTATTTTATTTGTGTTTTTGTGTTGATGTTTGCTAATGATAATTGCCTCTCCCTGTACTGCTTATTTTTAACGAGTCCCTCAAAATGGATCATAAATACTGTAAAATCACAACAGTAATTATTCTGATCTACTTATAAAGGAGTATTAAAAAATAAACAAGACACTGGTGAATTTAGGGCTTAAATGAAGTTTGATAAATGATTCAACACACTATTTAATATCACAAATCTGGGGCACAGCCTCGGGTCTACTTTAACTTCTGTAAAAATGATCCAAAGCAGTACCTTGAGAAAAAGAGCCCAGCTTTGTAAACCTTTCTAGTTCCACTCTGGTTGGTATTTGAAAGCCACAGTCCATACTGAGTGATGTGGTACTGAGAAGCTATCCAAACCACCTTGGAGTCAACTTTTATATCTCTATTACAGCACAAGTTTAAGTCCCATAAAAAAGGACCAGCTGAAACATATAGTGGTTTACTGATGCAGCTCTGTTGTTTCTGGAACAACACAGTTGGTACTTACTCAGGGATCCTCTGAGTTTAACCATAAAGTGTAAAGAAGCTCAGAAAGAAAAGTTCTGGAGCACCTACTGGGAGGGCAGTAGGGTCCCTCCCGATTAGAGGTGGTCAGAGACAAAGACATTGTAGGAAAGCCACTGAGAGCATCAGTGTAGGTTTACGCTATTAAATTAACCACTAAAGGGAATGGTTCCAGACATGGGGTCATCATGTATTGTGAGAACAGCCATAAGAATGCTTTGCATATAGAACACCCCAACAACGTCCAGCTACAGATCAGGACTTACAAGAAGGGATGAAGCATTGCCTGTAGGCAAAGTACATTCCAACACCCTGTGCTGAGGACTAGGAGTGTTTTATAGCACAGATGTGGAACACTGGCTGAGGCCAAAGAATGGTCTCACTGTGCTAAATCTACTTGTATGGATCTAGCCACAGATTACTTTTAAACAATTTGGTAATTGCACATTAAATTCCATATATAAAATGAATTTAGGTGATTATTCTCATTTTCTTTAAAGTTACTGAATCAGTATAGGTTAGATTCTTGTGTTTGGAACCAATCTCAAATGACCATGACTTGTCTTTCACCACTACCCTCAGCGTGAGATTAACAACCCACTTCACAGAGACATAGGCCAAGTCTTTTAAATGATATTCTTTTAATGCAATATTTATATTAATGATATAGCTGCACTAAGTAAATATATGAACAGATATAAGTCTGTGTCTATTTGTATTCACCATCAGATATTAAAAGTATTTTTCAGCACAGCACACACACAGTTCCGTGAGCACGTGGAATTAGTGTCACGGAGTTAAACAGGTCCTGCACCTCCTCTTAGTTCCAGTTTGAATTAACTGTATCACGAAGTCATAGAAGAAAACCTTTGTCCCATTAATTCTGAAAGTAGTAGATACATCATGCTAGTGACCTCAGTACTTTTCTTCCTCAATGAAGGGTTTTTAATTGCTCTGTACTAAAGACTCACCATTCATGCCTCGCTCACATCACCTTCAGTGTTACATTCTAGGGTACAGGGGAGGAAGGCAGAGAACTCTTCCTCATCATAAAGATATACTGCTGGGAAGGTAAAGGGTCTGATCCCCGATCTGAATGTGGAGTAATCGCTTTTCATGCTCAACAGCCATGAAAGCCTGTTTGCTTTATATCCAGCCCTATGTTGTCTTGTACTCCCGCTTTGTAATTCCACATGCTTTCCTGCGAGTTCCCGTCCCCTAAGGACTGACAGAGTTCAACGAGTGCTAATTCTCCAAAGCTTTTCAAGTATGTGTCTTGGGCTGCCAGGATTCTCCAGACAGGGTGCGTGGCAGCAGGGCTTAGTGCTGCCGAGCGCCGGCCTTGGCGCGCTGTCCGCGGGCGCAGCCCCGCAGCGGCAGGCCCCGCAGAGTGCGGGTCGCCGGGCTTCCTCCCCCAGCTCTGCCTCGCGGGGTGGGTCTCTCAGCGGAGGAGGATGCGCTGGGCTTTCTAAATGTGCATACATTATACAGACCTTTTTGTCTGGCGTGGGATATTAAAGGCAAGTGATTAAATCTTGCAGGGAAGGCGTGACTCTGGCGTCAGACACGTCCTCTGGTGCAGGGCTCATTTTCTGAACCAGGGCTGTCCGTACAGCTATGACATCTCCTTGGGTGTCTGTAGAGTGTGTTTTAGGATTTCTGAGAATGACAGCTCTCAATAAACATTCTGTTCTCAGAACTGAACTGAGGGACATCCTTGCAGTATGTTACAGTCGGATACCTGTTCACATCCGATCAATTAATCCATCAACCCATCACATGCCTTTTTACATCCTTGTCTCATCTTTTAACAATATTTCCAACTTATCCCACTGTTTCCTTGAATAACAATATTTCCAACTTAGTTTCCTTGAAGTGATTTAGCACATGGGGCTTCTGTGAAATCAGAGTACAGAGACAAAATAAAAGATTGGAATTTGCTACATGGGAGTACTAACTATGTAGCAAGAGAGTCTACACCTTTTGTGGGCCCCTTTACGCTGGCTAACCTAGTACACAGTATCTCAAAGGAATCTGAGATCAGACCCGTGAGGCTGTATAACAGGCTTCACTTTTGTTCTTTTTTGTCTGAACTTTCAAGGATGATCCGACAAAAAGGGTACATACTTCTCTGGAAGATAAAATATTAATAAAGTCCATGGTGATGAAAAGGGGATTGTAAACGAAAAAAAAAAAGCCCATGAAATAAAGAGGTCAGGTACAAAAGAAACAGTGCAACAAAACCCATGAACATAAACCATAAAGATTCTTGCAATACCAGAGCTATCTCCATTACAACAAGAAAAACTGTGAACTTCAATGTACAATGAGCTACCACATAGCATTGTTATTAAACAAATTTCTTCAAACTGTTGTAAAGACCTGAATTTACAAAGGACAGGAGGATCACAAATGAATTGGGATTTCATGATTATTGTTGTCACTGTTATTGTTATGCTATATTCTAGATTATTTCAAAGACTTTACAGAATTGTAATTTGTTCCTGCAGTCTAAATAGATGTAGATGGCCTTTACAATTTATGCTAATGGATACAGTACTTTAACTGTGAATAGGTGATTTTGCAGCACATCATATAAATAATAAATCCTGAAAAGCTGTTTTTATTTCCCCCCTTGCACATTAAGTGTTAACTCTTTCAGAACCACTCCATAAAACATTCCCATACTCCTCCTGCTCTAGCACCTTCTTCTTAGTCACAAGGAAGAGAAGCTCCTTTTTCAGGTGGTGACAATCCTTGGCCCTTCTTTTTCCTTTTGGAAAACAAACCGACCAGAATTCGGCTTAATTTTCACAGGGAGGTAGGCAACTATAAGAATTAACTACTGCTTCAAGAGGGCCAGCTTGTTCATGTCTTTCCCTTTGTTCCTTGGCTCTTTCAGTAGTACTGAACTGCTTTCCAGTCTCATCACAACTCATATCACTGTTCCAGTAGTACCTCTCCTAGCAGAATATGCAATAGTTATGAGATATATAAATGATAAATCAAGAAATTGAGGCCTAGATATGTTAAGTGATTGATTTATTTAAAACCACCTAGAGGGACAATGACTGAGCTAGAGCTAGACTCAGTATTGTATCTAATGTGAGGTAAAAGATTTGCTTTCTGCCATGGTATGCTTTTCTTTCTCTCATGCTCTCTCTTTTCAATGCTGTAGCTTTTTTTTTCTCCCCTCCCAGAATCATATATTTGCAAAGTAAGAGCTTTGTTTCCTGCCTCTGAGCACAGGCTGGAGTCTCTTTGTGGGAGGAATTACGAGGTTTATTTTGTAAAGCCTTATCCTAGCACACTTTTTTGTCATAAAGTGAACAAATAATAATAACAATAAATAGCAGTAAGAATGACTTTATTTACATTACCACTAGTGTAGAAGAAAGTAGTAATTTATGAGCACTTTGTATATGGCTTTCAGTTAAAGCTGCTGTAGCCAGCTGAAATGACAGGAGAAACCACAAATAAGCTAAAGCAAATTGTGTCTCAATTAGAGTCCTCTATAGGTGGACTTTGTTAGCTTTGAATGTGAAGTTGGGTGATTGCTAGTGTGACAAGAGGGAGTTGAAGCATTCAGTCTAGTTACTCAAAGGGCAGTGTGGGCAGCTGACACTGCTGCTGTCCATTCTGTCTCTGTGTAGAAATGTGTGTATGGATTATGGTTTACTGATTACGGTGCAGTGTACAGCTGCCTTCTGACAGATACTGCCACTGCTCAGTACCTTTTCTGGCAGGGGAATCTATCACTACAGCATCTCAGTCCATACTTTAGTATTGTTCTGTGAGCTCTACAGCTATACAGGAATAAGTTACAATGCAACTATAAGGTTTCATTCTCTTAATCCTAGGGCATTAGAATCTGATTTGAGACTCCTAATTAATTCCAGCCTGTCAGGGAATCTGTTTGCACCTAATCCAGACCTGCACTGACACATCTATAACATGATCCAGGGCAGTGTCTGATCTCCTGCACCGTTCAACTCATGAATAAAAAACAAACAAACAAAATAAAAGCGTCTTTCAACATGTTTCCCAATAGCAAAGAATTCATAGGCCCTATAATAGCAAGGCAGATTTCGGAGATAAATAAACCATTAACATAGCAGAGTCTCTGAAGAGAGCAGTGTAGACCAAGGCTTGCCAAGTCCTTTCCTAAACCCTGTATTTGAAAAGATTGGTATAAGGTTTTGAATACAGACTATCAGCATGGAGTTGTTTGTTTCCACTTTGGAGAAACTTTACATGAAAGTCTCACCCAGTGAGAAAAGAGGCAGCAAAGACAACAGAGTGGAAAGCCAGGAGACCACAGGGGTAAGCCAACAGGCTGTTCCACCGAAGAGCTGTTAGCAACTGTTCAGTTGAGATGTGGGAAACCTTACATATACTTTCATTTTCTTTTCTTTTATTATAAATAAATTGTATATAAATGCATATGCATGCATGAAATCAGTGCTCACAGAAAGGATTCCATTTTCTAAGATAGGGCATAAAATCCTACACTGATTTTAGACACAATATGGTCGAGGTGAAACAGTTCAAGTTCTCTATATGTTGCCTCAGTGAGATGTTCCAATGAAACTAGGTTATTTATACATAAAAAGAAATGACTGGTATTTAACCTCCAATCAGAATTAAGGCAAGCAATACATGAAAGGCAGGCAAAAAGCAAGTGCACCCTTTTAAAGGCATAGTAATCTCAGAAGCTGTGTGTTTTAGATCATCTCATGTCTGCAGTATCTAAACAAATTACTGGAGCTGAGGTACAAAGAGGATAAATAAATATTCAAGTATATGTATATTCATGTAAACTTCAAAGACTGTCAAGAAGTTGAAACCTGAATGGGTATGTCTAGTACCTGGACCTTGTAGTATTTTACCTCTTCAAAAGACAAGTGGCACCAGCAGATTGTAATTGCACAGTATAAGAGGAAAGCAGCAGATCTGACTTCTAATTGACTGGTCTAATCTGTCTGGGGAAGATCGAGCTGCAGCACAAATGAATATTCAGCCATACTTTAACAATCCTACAGTTCAAGAAGAGAAATCTAGATAGTGAATATCACGGAATAAAGGTCCATACTAAGTAAGGTGATAAATGTTTTAGAGATATAAATCAGGAAAAAGTTCAATCAGTTTAATTGTGCTGTGTTCTTTTCTGCAGGAGAAGCAGCATAGTGGAGGAAGCTCAGCCAAGCATCAAAGCAAAAAAGCCCCCCCACATGAAGACATTGATCTAAAAACGCCTCAACTAGGCTGAAATTCTGTTTATCATGAAATTTCAGAATCTGGAGCAAGGCAGACTTATTCTCTGTAGTCACTAATGCTGGCAATTACATCTGGTTGCTTATGAATGCATCTTGCACAATTTGCAATTACAGTACAAACTAGAGAACTGTCCAGGGAATTCCTGTTGTGTGCAGGAAGCTCAGCATTCCTGGTTTCTAAAAACAGTGTCTGATTGAGCTTTTATGTGCCCCACTTATGTAAAATAATATATAAATAACATTTTATTTTGCATCCCATCTCAACACATTTTTAAATCAATTGCTTGCTGTATAAATGACAAGACACTCTCCTGAGGCAGAAACTGAGGCTGTGATTTAAGTAGGGACGAGGGTAAGCCTGTTCAGTTAATCAGACTTGTTCCTCCCATTTCATCACAGGCTCAGAGACTGACCAAAGCTCTCCTGAAGTTCCTCCTGAAGTTTCAGGAAATTTTCTAAAATTTCATGGGAGTGTCAAAGCGATGGCATTGATTGTAATATAAAGCAGTGTATCTTAAATTGTGTCTTAAGAGAGTGAACACAGGTCCCTCTTCAGCTGGTACAAAGAAGTTCCAGACTCGAAGTCTGAGCGCTGGAAATTTCTTATCTCCATGTTTTTAAATTTCTTCCCCTCTATGTCCTGGTTATGCTGCTAAGCACTAGCTTCACGAAAAAAATGGAGACAGATGTAGACTTGGTGGTTCATTGAGATCTTCGAAGACTTTTGTCTTATGAACAATGAGTTTATATCTCTTTAGTTTCTATTTAGATTTAGATTTTTCTACCTGGCACTGACATCATTCCCAACACACTGTTCTTCCCATCTTTTATTCAGGCTCCTTGTAACTAAGTCTCCCTATGTTTTCCTTTGTGATCTGTTGCTGATTTCCACATCTCTCTGCACCTTCAAAGACTTTGAAACTGATTACATGCAAAATATAATTGAGGTGAACGTTATTGTAAGTAATTTCTGTTGAGACTGATTATGTTTGTATTAGAGAAGGAAAAAAGTGATTTCAACAACAGGCACATATTTCATCAGAAGAAAAGCTGCCTTTTATGTTGTTTGACAAACTCACATCTTGGCATTTCAACACTCTTCTATGTTCTGAATAGACTATTGAGTATAAATTGTTTTTATTATAGCATGCAGTGTTCTTTATAATAAACTTTTAAACACTATTTATTGAGTTACCCATACAAAACCAGGACCTTTTGGATAATAGCAATAGTTTCTCTCACGACAAGTAATGATTTTAATAAAGGGCTGTGGGAAACATAGATACTCCAAGAAAGCCTAACAGTACCCACTGATTGATGCTTTTCCCACCCAGACCAGTTTGTTACACACAATTGCCTAATTCTGTCCTTTCTCTGAAAAGGTCTAATTATTTCCTCCCAGCAGTTGTAAAATAATTGTTGGTGTATGACTGGCAAATAGCTACACAAGCAGAAACAGATAGAATAAAAAAGGACAAACAGAACAACACCAAACCCTTTGATCATTCCACATTCAAACACCAGCCTAACATTTTCATGACTAACAAACTCTAGGGAGACCATTTAGTCTCTCTGTCAGTTGGACTCTGGAAGCCTCAGATAACAAATGTTGCTACCCATGACTTCATAGAGAATTGAGAATCCTTATAGCATTGGAGTTATATGACAGATAACAGAACACTTTTATACCCATCCACTTGTGGAGTATGGGATTAGCATTAAAACAGTGGAGATGGGCTTGGAGTGGAGGGATTTGTTTTTTCCACACAATTAAGTTTCTAAGAGGTTTTCTCAGAACCCTAAATTAAAACTGAAATCCCAACAAAATTCATGGCCCTCCCTCTTAGATACTTCAGGCTCCAAATTTCCCTATTTTTGATAGACTCTTTTCTGATAGATAGCAGTGGTCGTCTTTTTACTCTACTCATTTGGGGAATGGCTTAGAAAATGCTGAATACAAGTTATTACCTTTAAGAAGATAACTGAATAGACCCTCACAAGGAAAGAAGTCTACACATTGCCTTAACATCAAACTGTCCTTCCTGCTGCCTTCTGATGCATGAGGACAGTAAGCAGTTTCTTCAACAAGCATCACTTAAAGGTTCTTTTGAATCTTGTTTTGAGCTGAGAGTGAGATACTTTAAGACAAAGTGTAGAGGAAGTGTGTACTGATTATATTGTGGTCATGAAAAAAAAGCTACAGACTTTGACTTCAAAGGCTTTAATCTCAAGACTCTTCATGACATTCACATTCGATAATGTAAAAAAATAATAAATTTTATATAGATGAGTCTGTTTACCTCAGCAGCTTGAGAGAACTGTTTTTCTTAACACACAGGGATAGAAAATTCATTAATTAAACTTCTCCCACAATTTCTTCAACTCCTGTTGTCCTGTTCTCAACTTTGAGTAAGCAAGTTAACCTCTCTTCCATTATTCAGAACTCTTTTTATGTCCTATGCCACCTGACATATCCATTAACATATCTGTAGATAAGTGAACAACTTTTGCAGAGTTGTCTGTCCTGAGCAGTAATCAATTTTTATTCATATATTTTCAGTCCTCTCTCAAAGATCTGTGTAACAATTGTTAGAATCCTATATAAATCCCGTAAGACTGTGAAGGAAAAGCTTCTATGGTCCTCTAATGTGACCTGCTACATTACTTGGGCCAATCATTTCAACTGTGACTTCAGGAAAATGGTAATTTGTAATTTTATAGATGATTTAGGCTATAATTTAAACATTTATGGTGACTTCTTGTTGTTAAAAACCACAAACCATGCTTCTGGGTATTGTAAACCCAAAGCATTAAATAATTAATCATTATTAATCATTACTGTGAATACCGCATGGGATTTACAACTATTGAACTAAGTTGTGCGTGCAGAATGTAAACTGACTGAAATAAGTGTGGTCATGAATCCAGGCTGTGCTCCCTCAATGTTTTCATGTGAATATGGAAATATCAGATGTAACCTGAGAAAGCAAACATGTGAGTTATTTCCAGTGATATGGAAACAGAAGTTTCCCTTTCTCAGTTGCAGTGCTCCTAGAACCTATTTCACCATGTATGAAGAACTTACTTTGTATGGAGACGAAATAAGTTGGTGACCCTATTTCTCACTGTATGCTATTTTGCTACAGGTCGAGTCACATGGGTATCTACGTGTAAACTACAATCTCTGCTGCCTTGCCAGATAACCAGGAACTAATCAATAAAGTAAAAACTGCTTAGGCAGCTGTTCAGTTTATCCTAGAACAGACACCTACAATATAGTCAGCAGAAAAAAAACCTATTAGACTGCACTGATGATATTGGCTAGCTCTTTGTTAGCCATAGTGGCAGGTCTGACACCTGACCTCCATGCATACCCTCACCTGTAGGCACCTAGTCTCAGCTGTTTACACAAAACTAACCATGAATGTAGACCTTCACATTTCAGAGTCGTTCTTGTAACTGCAATGAAAAACATTAAACACCTGTCATTCTCTTAGGAATCTTCTTGTTATGAAGCTTAGGAAACAAAAAGAATCACTGTAATCAATACAGTAATAATACAGTAATCAATACAGGTAATAATGAAAATATATAAGAAAGCATTCAGCTTTGTGAATCTCCATCAGAGATGTATCTATCCTTGCATGCAAAATAACCCTCCAGAGTTATGGAGATAGAGGCCTTAAAGATAATACCTTTCCATCATTGTTATCTAAACAGATAAAGAAAACACAGAGGAAGCATAGATATTTCCTACAGTATAGATACTCTTTTATTACCCATTCTCAAGTTTCTGTTCTGCAGTATGTACAAAGACACAGCACTCAGAAATGAGCCCCATATTGCAGTATCAATCATTTCAAACAATTCAGAATCCGCACAAGTTTTGTGTGGACTGAAGCTGTGATGCATTCCTTTACTTTTAAAAGAAATGAATTGAGGCTAGTTGTAAAGTAAACACAAGGTAATCCCATTTCACTTCTTGACTATTTCTCAAGTATGAGGAAAAAAAATGTCCTAAGCAAATACAGTGTTTCAATTTCAAATTTGAAAGTCAATTTTCCAAACACATTTTTACTCAGATATTTTACATATGGATATCCAATGTAGGAATTTTTAGCACTCAAGTGAAATGGATAAACATCTCTGCCGATACATAACTACTATCTCCACACAAATTATGAAACA
The DNA here is from genome assembly GCF_964237585.1 of Gallinula chloropus. Classification (NCBI taxonomy): domain Eukaryota; kingdom Metazoa; phylum Chordata; class Aves; order Gruiformes; family Rallidae; genus Gallinula; species Gallinula chloropus. The sequence continues at coordinate 1,117,194 of NC_140088.1, forward strand.
TTTAAAACAGCTGAGTAAAAGCCATATATACTAGTCTTACTAAACTGTTCTGAAAGTCCCGTTTGAATGTATGTGATCAGATCTCCATGCTTCACATTTTAATAACTTCAGATGTTTAAATGTTTTTTGAGCCTTTCCCAGGCTCTAGCCAGAAACACCACCTCACCCAACAAAAATGGAAACAAGGCACTATTATCAGCCCAGTCATCACAGTATGGCTTTCACTTTGACCTTGGCAGGCCTTTCATGCTCGTCACATCGTGAGCATCACTCCCCACTAAGTCACATTGTTGAACCTGAGTGGAGAGGAGCAGGAGGAACAGAACACAAACTTATTTTCCAAACTATTTTTGAAAACTCATTTATTGATTTGAAACTTTAATTATGGATTAGCAATAAGACAGCCTGTTAATACTTTGGATATTTAAAGGGCATTTCAAAAGTAAGAATGGATAAACCTCGTCAGTTGAAACTATTACTGACCTAATTTCAAGCTAAATTGAAACTGGATTGAACCAGAATCCTTCCTGTTACTTAGACACTATCAGTGAAATGTGTGGCAGGCTTTTTAACTGCCACAGATTTCACCTCCTCCCTTTTTAAACTGTTGATACAATTCACTTCAGGAGAGACCCAGAGAACTTGGCATCTGTAGTGTAACCTCTAAGTCATGTGAGTCCATTGCCTCGATAGAGGCAACTAGTGACAGACTTTTGTGGTACCTGCTTGTGGGCAGATGAATTATGTCAATGGAAACAGACACATGTAGGATGAAATGTGTCAGAAAAAGGTCCCTGAGAGATGTAAAGCGGAGTGTTCTGAGGCACCTCATCTTTTGTGGGCATCTGAAGTTAGATGAAGAAAATTCCATGTGAATTCCCAATGAAAAGTTTTCTTATGATTTCCATCAACTCCATGAGAGGTTGTGCAAACCTCTGCTGACAATCCTGCACTAACACGGAAGGCAGAGGCAGGGTAAAGACACAGCAGTCTGTGATTAACAGAAAAGACAGTTGCTGGCCTGGTCCAGTGGCACTAAAATAAGATAAATGTGTGGACATGAAGTTAGAAATAGTGTCTTATGAGGTGTATTTATATGCCCCATGTAGCAGAAAACTGAGACCTCAAATATTTACTGCTTTCTGGTATTTGGAAGGAGAAGAGGTGGGGGCTTTGGGGGATGTTGATTTTTATTTTCTGTGTAGCCATTTTATTCTTCCAGAAGTTTCAGGTGAACTAAATTTCCTGCAGGTCATTTTGTCTTTATACATTAATTAGAACTACTAACTACTGGATAATATTTTCTGACAGTTTCCTTACAAATTCCAGTTTGAATTAGCTGGTAAAGAATTTTAAGAATTTGAAATAATCACCCTGAAATTGGGACTCAGAGTCCAAGAAACAACCTCCTTAATGATGTGATGTACTTTTTTGGGAAGATTATACATGAATCTGTGGCTAGAAATAAATTGAAGCAAAAATGAGAATAAAATAAACAGAACAAAACCCCACAGCCTTATATACATGTGTAAAGTGATGTACCACTCAGACACTGAAGAGAATAATCAGCTGTTCCCTGCAGTGGAAAGAAAAGCCTTGACAGCTGCGAACCAATTATGGCCCCTGAAACCTTCACCAAGCCCTAATCAAGAAAAGTGTTTGTTATTGTCTTCCAGACATTGCAAAGTAAACAAGACAACTGAATGCCTTGGAGGCAAGAAGGAGATTTCTTAGGCATAAAACCTCAGAACCGTCTTTGGGCGTTTGTATTCCTCTCAGAAGATGGAGAGTTTTCTAAAATAATACATTAAATACACTCCCCAAAGAGACCCCTTTAAAAAACAATCCTGATGTAAAGTTTTCAGCTCTCTATCTTTCTGTTACTGAAACCTTAATTCTTTTCTCCATGGAAAACTTTCATCACGCCCTACTTTACCCATCTGAGCCTACCCCACCCCTTCCAAATTCCTAAGTGAAACCATACCCAGAGACAGAAATATTCATAGCACTTGTCCAGAATACTTAAAATTATGCAGGAAAAGGCTCTCATTGATCAAATCTGACTAGTTTACTGCTGCAAATATTTGCAGTGAGCTTCATTTAAAACTTGGATTAACCAGCTGCTGCATTTGGCTCCAAAGATCCTATCCAAAGAGGGTGAGGTCAGGGAGTCTGTGTGAGCTTGGGAAGATACAAAGAGCTGGAAGCTTTGAAATCAGTGTACTTGAAGAAGAAAAGAGCCCTAAATCGTGGTGCAGGGGATATTTTCTGTTGGTAGAACATAGGAACATAGCAAGAAGAAAGCTAATGGCTAAACCACAGGACTGAGACTGGCTCCCTGATTGCAAGGTCATGTAAGATTGGTTCACAAGAAGCCTTTAAGCTGTTTTCTCTCTGTGGACGTGGCATGTTTGCTTGATACTTTTATAATCCGAGTTTAGCAATTCAGGGTAGTAAATAAAGTGTGTCTTAGACTGTAGGGTTAAACAGTTTTTGGCACACTTAAGCAATTCAAAGCTGGAATGAGAGAAGATAAACAAATCTCACTTGCAATAAACTAAAATGACCCATCAGAGATACCCAGTTGTTAGTGGTTTAATTTAGGTGGGTTTTTTTAAAAGAAGATTACACCCTTTCTGAATTTAAGCTGAAAGCAGAAGTCTGGGAGATCAGGTTAGCTTTCTTAAAAACATTGCAGAAGGATATGCCTGTCTGTCTAGCTCCCCTTTCTAAGTTTCAAGATCAGTCAAATTAAAAATTAAAAAGCAAAATGTAGACACAACAGTTGAGTCTGATCTGATTTTGCCAGGGAACCACAATTTGTCCCCCACATTCATTCCAGTCTGGACCTGGCTTTCATTCAAAAAGTTGAAAAAATACCTCAGTAATCCTCTTGATAAATCTGGATGGTGGACAGAAAATCCAGTAATAAAACTCTAGGCCAAATTACCATGTTTCCTAACGTTATAATAGAAGAAGTACAATTTCTAGAGGTCAAATACCTCCAGTACCTTAAAGTATTTCTGATTTCTCTTTGGAAATGGTTTCTCTCACTTGGTGTTTGTACTGGGTAGGTATTTCAACCTTCCAAAACTTTAACAGAAGAGTCATGAGTCGATTTTGGTTTATCAGGTTCAAGATCTCCTGAACTGCTTTGCTATTATGAAAGTTTGGCATGTGTATGAGACAGCTCTGTCAAAGTTCACACTCCCCTGCACAACTATGAGGAAGCTGGTCTGACACAAAGTGCTGCTAGGGCTGTGGACCTACGGTGGGAATGCCAGGACTAGAGCCAAGATAATCCAAAGGTGATGAGATATTATTCAAGTGGTTTTTTGTGGCATGCCCTGAGGCACTGGCCCACCACTCACACAGGCTGGGGATTTCTCAGGAGGCTCCACATTACTCACCATCAAGTGCCTGGTTATCGTTATCAAGAAAACTTGGAGGAGGAAGAATTGAGGGAATACTAAAGAGAGTGAAATAATGCAATATATCCCCTTGGGGATGGAAGTGTCCAGAGGAAACATGAATCTGGGCATTGTAAGAGCCCTGAAATTTCATAAACTTTGGGTTTATATCTCACTCTTATTTTAAGAATCTCTATGTATCCAGTTTAAAAGGTGGTGTTAATTGGTGTGTTTTAAATAAAAGAAAATGTAGTTTGCATGGATTAGAAGGTAGAATGTTCTTCTGTTTTTTCTGTTACTGAGTAATTTTTGCAGCTTTCTAGAAAGCATATAGCTGCCAGAATATTTCACTAGAGTTTCCCAGCAATAACACAATAAGATAATACTTCATTTTAACTGCAGTAGAGGGAAGCACAAATGGACATGCAGGTCTAGAAAACTATGAGGCATGGTTGTAGACATGTTCTTTGGGTTCTGAACAGAGGTTATTGGAGAGGAGGAAAAATTTTTGAACCTGTGTGGTGTGTTTGCTTGTCTTGAAATTTCACCTCATGAGGCCCAGTGGAATGATGATTGATGCCTTTGTAAGTGCATGATGAATAGGAACTTCCATCCTTTGTACCCCTTTCCTACTACACTGAATCAAATATGAAATACCTCACTTTTGCTCTGATTGTTTTCATGTTTTCCTCTACTAGATCTTATCAAATAGGTCCTTCTCACCAGTACTTACTTCAGCAGAAGCTCAGGATGCAAGGACAACAAGGAAACCAGTCAATTCATTATATTGAGAAATGAGTGGTTGTTGTATATCTTTCAACTCTTAATTTTTCTCTAAGACAGATTTGGAATATTTTCTTAGTATTTAGTATGCCACCATGGACAGGAGACAATTTCATTTGGTTCAGATTAAAAGAATTTAAAATTAAAACAGTCCATACGTACAAGATGTATGCACAAGGCAAACAGCCCCCATGCCAGTGCTGTCCAGTCACAGCACTGCATGGGTGATGGAAGGCTTTGTCTATCTGTTTTGGTTTTACAGTACCTTTGAAGTGTATAGCCAAAGTGATAACCTGATAGTCTGATGTCAAGAAGCACTGATGGGCTGTTCAGGAGAAACTTCTGTTGTGCAATCTAAAGCACACCTATTCAAACAAGGAAAAAAGCATAAACCTTCCTCTTTCAATAGTAAGTATGACTAGTCTACTTTGGCTGGATCCGCTGCCTTTGGTTAAAACACCACCAGCTATTTTTATTTGTGCCTAACCCATTTTTTTTCCCTAAAATCCATCTACAAGATTGAAAATGTTTTTCTTTTCTGATGTCAAGATTTTTCCCATCTGGTAGGCATAAATATTTTTCCTCCCTACGACAGATAAAAACTGGCATAGTGACTGTTTTCTTGTAACAGCTCTAAGAATTACAATTTTTCTAGCATCTTGACAGATCAGTGTTATTTGGTCAAACTCACCTTGTTGATTATTATCAAATATTTTTGATTTCAGCTCCTGACAAAAACCACTCTATGCTCAGACTTAGGTGCTTGCTATATTCTACTTTATAGAATACAAACCCCTTTACAACACACTGATGAAACTAATATCAAGGGCCTTCCTTTCTTAAACAGCTTGATATATTGATTATATCTTTTATTGATTATATCATTTTCTTGATTTTTCTCTCTTGTTTCAAAACATTGAAGGGAAAAATCTAATTTAGAAATAACATTATTAATTCATTAACTTTAGTATCCTGCATGATCATCCTTATGTAAGACATCTTGACATATTCTTGTTGATTTAAGAATCTTGCGTTGAAAATGAACCTCCTAGGAACTAGTGAGTCACACGTAAGTAGAACTGGTTTAGATTATAAAACTACATTAAGTTGCCATAACATCCCAGAATGTTTTCAACACACCACTGGGTACAGAAAGAATAACATCTCTCTGCTCTTCTCCATAGATCAGTTAAGTTATTCTGTATAAAAAAGGTGCTCATATTGAAACATCCACTACACAGTTTCTTTCAGAAGCCAAAATTGGTTACAAAAAACTATTTTATATTTCAGAAATTTCATTTTCTTCTGTTTCCTATTTTTACCACATGCAGTAGGCAAAAATCAGAAATTCTGCTAATGTGCTTTTCATAACCTTTTAAAATTGTCCTAGAAGTACACATCACTTATTTGATCTTCATTTAAGGACAAAACGAAAGAAAAGTCTAATACATTTATGATAGCTTAATTTCATATATTAAAAAAAAAAGATAAGGGTTGTTTATCACCTTTTATAGGTCCACCTTTTTTATCCAGATCAGGTAACATAAACCTCCAAAAGGAAAAGTTTGTGGGGTTTTTGTTGTGATTTTTTTATTTTCTTCTGATTTAAATTAATTATGAGTTCTTAAAGTTGCATTCAATGCACAAGTTCTTGTTCTCCTTATTCAACATATTTGGAACTTGATCCTTCTAAAACCCAAAAGCAAGATTTTGATTTGGATGATACAACAGACATGAAGAGACAGAAGAAGAAAGGAATTTGAAGAGTTATTGGAGGGATGGAAGAAAGAGAAGATATTGATTAGATGGTAAGTATGGCAGGGTGTATGTAGCTAATATAAATAATTTGTGGAGTAAAACTGCCATAAAAGATTTGCCCTATTTTCCAAGCCAAGAGCAAGGAGGAAGCAATTTTTGCTAATATTAAGAATACTGAGAAGTGAATTTATATGGAATTTCTTCCTGGCAGTGACTTCTGCCAATAGTAAATTTATGCTCTGAGTATTACTCTGATTTAGCACTCAGATAATAGAAGAATGTAATAAGTGACAAATGCTATTGTGCATTAAGTCAAGTGATCCTTCTGTCCTTTTGGAGTTCCCCTTTGTTCTTTTTATCAGTTTAGGAAGTTTATAACTTTCCAAGTGGAATAAATAAATAGGAACCCGCTGTGACTACAAGTATCCTCTTGGAAAGAAGTGAGTGTCCAGGAAATTCACAACTTCATATTATCTTTTACCATAGAGATCTCTTCAGTAATGCAAGATTCATTCCACTAATTTGATCTATCTAAAGGAATTTTGTCTAAACTGGTCACCTAGGCTCTTCCTCTCTAGTCAAGGAATAAACACTATCAGAAAATGTTTTATATGTTCATGGACTTATGATAGAAAAAATCCTGCTGGTTATGTCATTGATTAGCTCTGAAATTGAAGCAAATTGAAACTAGTGACCAATATATTGATAAAATAAAACTGAACTTACTGGTTTTAATATAAATAATAGTGGTAGCAGCAGTAATTGACTTAATATTGAAATAACAATGACAATATCAGTCAAAATAGTAACAGTGATGTGGCCTAAAAGTAATAGTAGTAGTCACAGTAATAATACTAGCAGTAAGTAGCGTTATAGTAGAAGTATACTAATAATTGCATACTAATAATAGTTTTGACTCATTTCACAAGCAGCTATACTAGCAATGAAACAGAATACAACTTTCAGACAGTAGAAAATGTTACTCTTGTTAGAGGAGCACAAAGAAAGTTTTCTTTATGGTCTATTCCCATACTTATAGGTTTCTCAGTCAGTTACACTGAATTAAAAAAAAACACCAAGCACCAAAAAACAAACAAAAACCCCTTTAAGTATCTTGCTTAAATTCAATAACTTTTTTTTCCCCAAATACAGATTTTTAAGCAAAGCTTCATTTATTAAAGTAAAACAACTTGCAGAATGAAAAGATGTGTCACAGCAATGAAAACATAATTGTTAACAGATGCAAACTAACATTTGTTTAGCATCCTGAACATCTTTCTCTCTCCTCATCTGAGCTTTCCAACTCTTCAGTAGCACCTGCCTTCCCAGACATGCCTGGCATACATACAGGTTAGATACCTTAGTGATTCTGTTCAGCAAGGCACTGAAAGCCCATGTTTGGGCACTGCCATTCCTGCCAGCCTTGAAGGTAAGCAGTGAGAGAGCTGACAGTGTCTTACAGATCTCAGGCTGCATGGTAAGGAATAGATGGATTTTGCTTATTCCCCAAAAATATCAACCCCCAAAACCTGAACTGTAGAGACACAGAAATGTCAGTAACGTTGTTCTGCAGCTGGGCTTGGATGTCACAAGGACACAAACACACACTTGCAGTGAGAGATCTTCTGCTTGAAAAGTTTAAATACTGAAGAGTATTTGTTGAAACCTTGTCAGTTATTCAGTGAAAGAGAAAGCACACCTTGCAAATGTTTCATATTGGAAGACTTTCTGGATATCTTTTTTGTTTTCCATAAAAAGTATGGTGCTTATGATCCTTATGGACCTGAGCTGCAGCTCTGGTTATTTCCAAATGCATGAATGTGGATTCTGGTGACGATATAGATACGGTTCTATTCTTCTCCTCCAGCCATCTGGCTCTATAACAGCCAGCAGCCCTATTATTAGAGCTAATTGCCAAACAGAATTATTAGATTATGATAAATCATTTTTTTAAATTCTAGGGGGGTTGTTTTTTTTTTTAATCTGTATGAAAAATAGATGTCTTAAATTTATTTTTTTTAAATATGACATTAAATATATTCCATGTCTTCTAAAGCATGTTTCAGTTGTAACAACAAACCTTTAGTTAGTTTTCACTGACTTTTTAGGTCCTGCAGACTGAGAAAGTGAAGATTTTTTAAGTTTTGAAAGGTACCTATCTCTAGAAGTTGTGCAGTTTTATCGAAATAACTCTCAAAATCTAAGAAACGTTGGGTATTTATTTGGATGGGTGCCTTATAAATAGACCCCAAGATTCTGCAGAAAGTAGAAATAATATATTAGAAAGAATTAGTAGAACATTTAAAGATTTCTCAGCATCAGAAAATCAATATTCTTCAGGAACAGATATATGGTAAGTCTGTCCCATTAACACTCACATCTATATATTTTAACATACCTGAATGTTACCCAAAGCTGCAACATGGACATGAATACTTCCATTCATGAAGAGGGACTATAATCTTGGACACATGGCATTTCATTATTTAATGCATGGTATATCAAACATCACTTATTACTGAGTGGATACCTAAGCTTCACTTAGAATATTGAAAACTCAGCTAAAAGCAGAAGTGACATGTGTTTACAAGATGCGTTTCTTCGCCAGGCTTTAGACCAAGCCTGCATCAGGAGCATAGTGCTACGAAAGCAAAATTATATCTGAGATGTAATTACTTACTCATGGCATGATGCCCTTTAACAAACACATGGATTCCACTTAGTTCTTTATTTCCATGTTCCTGAATCACTATTTTCTTTTATCCATTTAAAATTTCATTAAGTGGCACATAAGCAACTACGTTAACATGAGTGACCTGGGCAGATGTGTTGGTTTATATTTTACCCAACTATCCCAGGCTACTATCTTTCCCTTTTGATTCTTATGAAATATTGCTTGATACAACAAACATTCAAAGCTTAGTATTTCAGACATAGGCATTAGGGGTGAAAAATAAAGCAAAAATGACAGCTCTTTTCATGATAAAACCCCACAGATATTACATGACAGTAGCTAGGGCTGCACATGTAAGAGGTTAACCTCTGGGCATAATTCCACACACACTCATATACACATTCCCACACAATCACAGACAAGCCATAAATAAAAATATCTCAAATTACCAAGAAATAAAAGAACCATTCATGGAGCAGTTGATTGTCCCACGCTGTGTTGCATAGTATGGAGTAATAGTTGTTTCACATCACAAAGCCATCAGGTGTTTCAAGACAAACGAAACATAAAAGCCATGTTTGGAGGGGGAGGAAGGTTGTCAAAGTTTGAATGTACTTATTGAATCCCAGTAATTGCCACTTAGTGTTTGATTTAGTGAAAGCCACTGAATAAAGGCAACTATTTCCTTTGTCACAGCTCCTGTTCCCATTTGTACTGTACCCTTCTCTGTCTTCCAAAGTCAAAGCCACAGTCCTCCATTTCCATCAGAACACGACTTCCTTCCCTTCTCCTACAATCACCCTCATCTGCATGTATTTCCCACACACTAAAAATTACTGTTTCCAGTTACCAGCCCTGAAAGTAACCAGCTTGCTTTGGCTCAGCCTTAGGTAGACTGAAAAGACACAACCACAAACTCACTCAAAACTATGTGCCTGCCTGTGTGTTCTAGCACAATTATTTGTCCTTCACTAGAGAGGATTTTGTCATCCAGGCTCCTTGCAGACAGACCAGGTGTTTATCATAGAAGTGACTGTTTACAAACCTTCACCCCCCTGCACACACACACACAGAGACACACAGACACACAGACACACACACACTCACACTCAATAGCTAAAAGAAATTCTGACAAGTCTACCAAACTCTCTGTGTCAGTATAGGGGTGGTAGGGTGCTGCTTTCATCACACTCAACACCTCAAATTGCTTCAGTCCAGTTCTGATGACAACATTGGTAAGAAATCAAGAGGAAAACATGGTAAGAAAACTATTTATTAAGATTATTTTCCTGTAAACTGCCACTGAGTCTGTCTTCGTTAAGACTTCTTGAGGAACAAGGGGAATCCTTTCTTGTGTCAAGGAACAGATTTTTTTAGAAATTAGAATCCTTTTAACTTAATTTCCATCATGAACGTTGTATTAAATTTCAAAGCAAACATTCCTTATAAAATTTAAATTTAGAAATTAGGTTAGAAAAGGGTTTGCTGAAACAGCATGAGAAGGACCTTTTTATCTTTCTCTTCTAAGGAATTAAATTGAAAAATAATAGGATACTTAACTACAATTCCTGTGCTGTTGAAAATTAATCAACTGAATTTACGATTTAAATTAGGGTTAATTATAAAGGTGACATACAAATGGAGACATATGGAGGACATAAAATTCTCAATTGTTTTTATTTTTGCTGAGAAACTAAAGAAAAATGGGAATGAGTTTTGGAAGAGGTGGTAAAATGGGCAAGGAGACCAAATTTAGCAAATGTGTGTGTGTGTGTATATATATATATATATATATTTATGATTTGGTATTTATGATGATGAGGACATGGCAATATTCCTACTTCACCAGCATATCCAGATCTATGGATATGACATTCAGAGTGCTTAAATTCTCCATATATTTTCTCTTAGGTTCCAGAACGTGATTGAATCCTTTCTGTAGAAATAAATGATTTGGCTTGCCATCATGCATAAAACTTGTCTGTGAGGGTAAAAGTTTACTGGCATAGTAATTTCATGAGAAAGGCTTACTCATGAGCAGAATAATTATTTTGGAATAAAGATATTTCTCTTTTAAAATAAAGTGCCCACAGTAGAGCTGTTCTAGTTAATTTGCACATGGAGACAAGTCTCTGGGCTCCTAAATGAACAATTACTTCTAATTACATTCCTACAGTAATGCTCCAAAGTCAGATGGGTGCTGGGTGCTCCTTTGCAAGGGTGAAAACATCCCAAAAATCACCCAGCAAAAACCCCCAAAGTTGCACCAAACTTTTTCTGTCTCCCAAAATCAATTTTGAAAAAAATAAAAAAGCCCAAAAATTTCAGTGAACTAGGAGTGGATTTCTATACCTGTTTCTATACTTGTTTCTTGGTGCTGTTGAATTTCTCTAGTCTGCTGCTTCTTTATCTGCCTGATCCCATTTGGTTGAAAACTGGTCCTGCTCGTCTGTTTATTTAAAATTAAAACAACAAGCTATAGGTTTGGAAGAACTCAACAGAAAATATAGGGTTTTTCTAGACTTATTTTAACCACTTGGTTGGTTCTGAACCTTTCGTGTAGATTCAGGTAGAGTGCTCTGGCTGTGCTGCTGAGCAAACACCATCTGTGTCAGAGAATGTGCCAAAAGCATCCATGTAGAATGTGTCTGCTGGCAAGTATTTCCAGTTCTGCATATCCTGGTAAACTACATCTGCTACAAAACTGGGTTTTTTTTCCTTCCTCTAATTTTTTTCTTCTCAGGGGAAGTGAGGAATGTCCAAGCAAAATGAGATGGTTTTGCTGAAAAAACATAGATATCCCAAAGCTGTTCCTCCCAGTTCTTAGAACATGTCAAAGCAGAACTGGCTTTCCAGTTTTCCAGGACATCCAGCAGCAGGAATGTGCCAGGTACAACTCAATAATGCATATCCACAAACCATGAAATGCCTGTGAAATGCTGTGGGGGTCCCAATGCACCTTTCATACACAACCCCCTCTAATGATTAAATAGTGACCTAAATAAGATTTTGCAATTGATACTGAGTAGAACAAAATAAGAAGCAGGAGTTCTACTAGTTTGGGTTTCACAACAATGTACAGTTCTTTCTTCATCCCAAGGTGACCATTCCGTGCATGTAACTATGCTTTTATTACTTTTATAGTTAAATAAATACACTAAAACTCATCTTCTCACTTCTCATAATCATTCATTCTTAATGTCCCTGATTGTAATAAAACTGGAAGCTGAGGCAGGGTCTTTTTTTATGATGTGTCTCACAGATACAGTTGGTTTGGGGGTTTTTTAATATTAGAATGTATTCTGGAAATGCCTGTTTAAGGAGGGAATATGGATGGAATAGGATATGGAAGGATGTGCACTATGGCATGCTCAATTAAAAAGAAATACATCCCTGTCCTGGAGAGCAAACTTGGACTGTATGGAAATTTCAGTGATTTGATTTCTTCTTTGGTTTATCTTTTTTGGGTTTTGTTGGTGGTGTTGGTAGGTTTTTTCACTGACTTTGTAGGAAATTGATTTGTGTGCAGATACAATAGACACTTCAGCAAACTCTTACTATGGTTGGATCAAAGATAAAAAATCCTACGTGAAGCTTTTATTCTTGTTCCTTCCTCCTTTTTCATGGTCTGAAATGTGCATAATTTTAAACTGAAAGTCAATGCTAGCAATTAATGAAGAAAGCCAAACAATTTTACAGATTTCTATTCCTAAAAGCAGGGGAATTCTTTTGGGTTTTGTTGGGATTTGCTGGTTGGGGGGGGGGGGGGGGGGGGGGTGCTGGGTTTTTTTGCAGAGGCAATTAAGAAACACGTTTCTCTCTATGTGCCTAAGTGATGTGACAACCTAATTGAGTGGTTGGAGGGCTAATGAAGGAGGGGTGGGAGCGAAATCCAGGTGAGCAATTCAAAAAGAACAGCTCATTTCACTAGTAGGCTGTTAGAAACCAAAGCAAATAGACATGGGGGAAGGGGAAGTGGGAGGTGTATAATGAAACCTTAAAAAACTTAGAGAAGAATAAGAAGAGATGAAGGCTGGGTTTTAACAGAGGTTGTAGACTTAACATTAAGCCTTTTAAATGTTAATATTCATTAGCATCTGAAAAGGACTACCAAAAGAAGAAAGTAGAACAGTTCAGGATTCTTATTTAGGCAGGTGGAACAGGGGAATACCACTTTTCTTATGTGTGAAAGAGTTTCCTAGGGTAGGCAAGTAAGAAAAGCTCTCACAGACTGCGCAGAATCCTTGATTTGAAGATCAGAGCTGCAATCCAACTGAAACATTCTACAATCATCTTTTTTTCTTTTTTTCCCCTTACTTTTCCCAGCATGAGATATTTGAACTTTGCAGTAGTGAAATAGATATTTCATTAAATTCATAAAAGCAGATGGAATATAACAATATGTCTGTGTTTAGAGCATAAAACCCTTCAGAAAAGAAGATTCATATAGTTTTTTTATTGCTTTTTTTTTCTCTATTCCCTACTCTGGCATTATTATCTTTGCATATAGTTAGGGAAAAATGCCATAGAAACCTAAATCTTTCGCTTTTCTAATGGTCTACTGACAGATCTGATGCTGCCCCATACAATGTCTATTTTTGTAGCAGTGATACAGAGAGAAGATTTTAGAAACCCCTTATAAACTGGGCTGCTGTGGTGGTTTAAGCCTGGCTGGAGGCCAGATGCCCACCACAGCCCCTCTATCACTGCACTCCTCAGCTCAACAGGGAAGAAAAGAAACAATGGCAGGTTCATGGGTTGAGAGAAGGACAGGGAGAGATCATTTAGCAATTACCATCACAGGCAAACAGACTCATGTAGGAATAAAACGCAACTAATTTATTACCCAATCAAACCAGAGTAGGATAATGAGAAATAAACCCAAACCTTAAAACACCTCCCCCCACTCCTCCCTTCTTTCTGGGATCAACTTTATTCCCGAATTCTCCGCTTCATCTCCCCGAGCAGCACAGGGGATGGGGAGCGGGGTTTGCCACCAGTTCCTCATGGGCTGTCCCTGTCCCTCCTTTCTCCTCAGGGGGACGACTCCTCTCACTCTCTCCCTGCTCCAGTGTGGGGTGTCTCCAGGGGAGACAGTACTCCACAAACTTCCCCAGCCTGAGTCCTTTCCCACAGGTGCTTCACAAACCGCCCCGGTGCTGCTTGTGGGTTGCAGACCCTCGGGAACAGACCGCTGCAGCACGGTGCCCATGAGGTCACAGCCCCCCCAGGAAACCTGCCTGGGCTCCTCTCTCCAGGGGCTACAGGCCCTGCCAGGAGATTGTTCCGGCGCAGGTTTCCCACAAGGTCACAGCCTCCTTCATGTGCCTCCACCTGCTCCACCGTGGGGTCCTCCATGGGCTGAAAGCGGAACCTCTACTCCCTGTCATCGTCAGTGGGCTGCAGGGGGACAACCTGCCTCACCGTGACCTTCTCCATGGGCTGCAGGGAAATGTCTCTGTCCAGTGTCTCCTCCCCTCCCGTCTAGGACCAGGGGCAATGGCTGCAAGTTGCAGCACAGGGAGTTCCACAGCAACATGGGGAAGAACTTTTCCCCAGTGAGGGTGAGGGAGCCCTGGGGCAGGCTGCCCAGGGAGGTGGTGGAATCTCCTTCTCTGGAGAGATTCCAGCCCCGTCTGGACTCCTATCTGAGTGATATGTCCTAGGGAGCTGCTTTGGCAGGGGGGTTGGACCCCATGAGCTCTCCAGGTCCCTTCCAACCCCTACAGTTCTATGATTCTTCATTGACCTTTCCCTCTTCCTCCAGGTACCCATTTTATGTCATTACTAGGAACACATCTGCCATGTTCAGGTCCAGGCTGTAGGGTTTATTTTGAGTTATTTCACTTTCACAGTGCAGTATGGCATGCTTCCTTTTCCTCCTGAAAACTTCTGGGCAAGGACTTTTTCTAAATTTCTAGAGAAACTGGACTGCCTAAAATACTGTCTGCTACGATAGCTGTTCCACCAGGCTGCCCTTTCCCTGCTGCTCTCCAGTCATCTTCCTGAGCCAAAGATCTAACAAAGTCCTACTTTGCAGTACAACCTGAGCCCTGACATATCGTTGGTCCAGACAAAAACTATTCCCAGCTATTTCATGCCGATAGCCCTTTAAGATGAAACTACTTCCACACCCCAGGCATCTCACTAATAATAATGCTGACCTCTTAAAAAGTCCACTTGTGTGTAGATTTCAAGTTGCTTTCCATAGCGTGGTTCCATGTAAACCCAGGAAAGCAGACACACACATGAATATCAGGGCTCCTGTGTCACAGTCTGTATAGCACAGTGTCTCAGCATCTTATCACCCATAAAAGTAATTGCCAAACTTGGAAAACTTGCAGGACTTGCTTCCCAGCCCTGTTTCCTTTTCATTCAAAGCCTTGGAAGATAGAAACCTGTTAGTCTTCCCTCATGCAAAGCAAAGGCCCAGGAACAGCAGGCAATGGTCATTTAAATGTCTTTGAATATATTGTTATTTTTTGACAGACCCAAATGTGCTATACTTGCTCACACCAGTGGCCACTTCATCTGCAGCTTTTCCCCAGCCTTGGCATGTATTCCTTGACTCGAAGGTGTACAAATAACACAGTAAAGATTCCAGCATCATTCACCATAAAATACCATAAAACAATCACAGGGATTAATTCAGCACCAGGACAGGATTACCCATCACATCTCTCTTTGGGATACATTTCCAATCTAAATAACTCGAGCAGGTCTTTAATACAGCTCTAAAATAAGGAATGCCTGAGTGAGGAATGCCTATAATGGAGAGCTTGGTAATTTTCCCATGTACATGGCACAGAAAGAGGAGAGAGTAAGTCTCTGAAAATTCCTTATCCAAACCAAGCCAGATTGCTTCTCAGTCATAATAATGAAGACAGCTATGCAGATTGTTGCTTCAGTGGATGTCTTCTAATTCTCTGTACATGATTTCAAACAAAACAATTTTTTAAATATTGCCTCTCTTTTTTTTTTCCCTGTCTGTTGAAACTGGTGCTAAACTGAGCTGAAATGGACCTTTTAAAGCTTCACAAGTCTGTTACACGGGACAGTTTCAAAAAAGGCCTTTTCTCACTAGGGTTTGCTCTTCCTGCGTATCTCTGTTCCCATTTCTTTTGTGACATCACTGTTTTCTTACCATTGATATAACCTGTTCAGTTGGAGAACCTGGGGAAGGAATGAATTGGAGCTTTACCCTTTAGCTAGCTGTGTAAGTATGTTCATGCTTGTGCTGTGCTGCAATTTGTAGCTGTCTGTTGTCAGTAAATTTGTCTGTTATATAAATGTAGTATAGAAAAGACATTGTGCTGTGACAGGAGTTTTCTGAGTTTGAGATCACTGCACTCGTAAATGGCAAAACCATGAGTGAATTATACAGGCTGTCCCAGTAGGGCATTAACACAGTTATAATACCACCCCATGCTACAAGCAATCTGAGTGTGCCATGCATGTTACAGGAAAGAAAGTGAGCTATTTTATAAACCTGTTTTAAAGTTTAAAAAAAATATTATGGAAACCATGTCTTTATCCCCCACCTGTGAAGCCAGGTGCTTTATTTATTACAAGGAACTGAAAGAGGTATATATTATACTAATAACACTTTAAAATGTCTGAAGTGTCTTAAAAAGCTCTTTCTGTGTATTTTGAGCCCAAACTTGTGAAATACCAGAATTTATATACAGGGACAACGTCCCCATGAGGAAAAAGCATTAATACTGCCAATAGCATAAAGAAATTGTTCTCAAGCTTAATGATTTAGAATGGTCTGAGCCATAAAATGTAAAAGTGATTCAAGATTGGTGCTGTCCTTTCTGTCCTTTCCAGACATGGTAGAGTGCCACACTCAAAACAAAAGGAGAATCCTTCCTGAAGCAGCAATAGTGAGTACACACAATGGTTCTGGTTGGAAGAGATTTTAAAGACCATCTAGTTCCACCCTCCCACGAGAGGCAGGGACACCCTTGAGTAGACCAGGTTGCCAAAGCCCCATCCAACCTGGTGTTGAACACTGCCAGGGAGGGGGAGCCACAGCTCCGCTCAGTAACCTGTTCCAGTGCCTCACAACCCTCAGAGGACAACACAGTGAGTATATACTTCCCAATGCAGCTGATGGTCTTTAAACATACCCTTGACCTCTGTGATGTCACTGAACTGATGTTCAAGATTTGTACTCTGTGTGTGCTTGCAAGGAGGGGATATTAGCCCCATCCTTTCTTTGTATTGTAAATGGTTATACCAAGTGGCTTTGGATAATGCTTCCTGGCACATGCACCATAATGTGAAGAATGAAGCTGCATTGTGTGAGTGATAATGAGAGTGATAGTTGTCAACAGTTTGACAACTCTATAGTACTACTATTTCATATTGAAGCCTCTGATTTTTTTCTGGAAAAAAGTCATCACTGATGACTGACTCAGCCCCTCAAAACGATAAGGGCACCATGTCTTTGTTTTGCAGTAAGGTAGCAACAACACCTGTACATGTCTACATTTGTTTATAGGGAAATGCCTCTTTCATTTCAGTCCTTCTGGTCTTGTCTTCCAGAGGCTGCTTCTGTTCTTGTTCTCAGTGTGACATAGTGATTCAGACAACAGACTGATGAGGTAGCAGGATTCTGCTATTCTTTCAGTGTACTTTGGAACCTTGACATCTGGTTTAGCAGGGAGAAGGCTGGAACAGACCTTTGTTTTTCTTATGCTAATGGTCAAACTTAACCACTTGGCAGCTTGATCACAAGACAGAAATGTGCTGAAGATATATAGAAGAGTGCTTACCAGCAGCCTGCCGTTATTAGTAGCATCCAGAATACAGACTAGCAGGTTTGGAACAGCACAGAGTATCTGCCATCTAGACAAAGCTGAATTAAGATGCCTTCATCTTTTTTGTCCCTTAAAAGCATTATGGAAGGGTACCTGTATTCAGGCACAGTGAGAAACCACTGCTTTGCTTACAGAAATCCTTGACAGTGAGAGAGTCTGTCGAGCTCTCTACACTGGGGATGCTCTGCACAATAGCACCAGAAGATAAACAATATGCTCAGACTTGAAGTCCAGCAGAGGCCACAAGGCGTCTTGAGGGCCAGACAAGATTAGACTCTCTAGTCAGAACATATGTGGATACATAAAAATCTTCATTCCATTCCTCAAAAAATTCCTTGCATCCTTCAGCTGCAGAAATCATATTAAACTGAACTGAATTGATCATTTAAGATGAGTTGACCTGAAAGAAGGTTTTCTGAGTAGATCCACTAGAAACTCCATTGCATATTTTTCTGGAAAGATTTTTCCAGGAAACAGAGAGCAGCAAGCTAGCCCAGCATTTATCACAGCATGACTGGTGACCTTTTTGTTTGGAGAGGTCATTGATGCTGGCAAACTTGAACTCCCAGGTCATTATTTCCTTGTAGGATCTCCTCTTGGGGTGCTGACTGCTATAAATTGGTAAGAACAACATCAGACCTCATTACCTTGATCAACAGCAACTGTGTAACCCCATAAAGACACTGCAAATAGCCGGTTTGCTGGCTGCTTCCTAAGGACAGAAGGGGAATTTTGTCAGAAGTTTCATTACAGTTCATGTGAAAACAGTTTGCAAAGTATGGAAGTATCTGCATCAGTATTACACTATTGCATTCTTTTCTTAGCAGAACCTGGTCATCTTCACCAAAGAGATAAGAAATGCTACTGATTTCAAGGAACATACTGGTTTTGAATGCTGTAGGAATGTGTGTCCTTTTTCTGGATCTGAAGCTTGATGAAAGATTTCCCACCATTTCTTATTCTTGCCTGAAACTCTTCCTTGCTTCCTGTTTGGCTATAAGAAAAGCAGCTTTCCTCTTCACCATTGCTTTTTTTGTGTGTGTGTGTGATTTTTGTGATATGTGCAGAAGAGTTAACAAAGATTTGACAGACTCCTCTTTTTATCAAATTAATTTTGATGATGGCATTTGACAAAGGTAAAACCCCTTATGAGACACTTCATAAGCACCTGAGTCTTTTCTGTCCCTGTTCAACACCTTTTGGTTTGATTTTTTTACCTGAACTATGAAAGGATTGAGCTTTTTGTCCAGTTAATTGTTACTCTTGGGCATTTTTAAGAAATTCAAGATTTAGTGCTTTAGAGAGCTTGACTCACTGCAAGATATGACAGTGGCAGCCAATTACACCCAGCATTTCCCTAGGCTCTGGCCAGGCTTGATATTTGCATTGCTTGGTTATTTTTGACATTATGAATGTCAGCTTTTATATACTGACTCAGAGATGGCAGAGCTTGCACCATGGATGCACACGCACTGTGTCGCTTGATGGGGTGTGTGTCTGCAATTGCCACCATAAAGCACTAGTTGTAGGATGACAGGTGAGTGTTCCTTGAGGACGTGTTGCCCTTCCCTAAAGTTTTGCCCATAAATGCATTGAAGTCTCTTGGTGTGACAAGACTTGCTGAATTCTGAAAGCTGAAGGCTGCTCCAGTGGTACAAACTGCAGAACTCTGATCATTCAATGTATGGTCAGTTCATTGGTACTAATAATGGAGTCACAACTACATAAGAAGCTTGTTTATCATACCACCAAGTCAGCTTTGGAGTCCATTAGGAAACAAATCCCACCCACAGAGAATACATATCACAAGCTCTGCTCCAGATAGCTTATTTTCTCACTTTCTCATGCAGTGAAAATAGAGTTGATCCCAAACTCTTTCAAGCTGAGCTTTATCAAGACAGCAAGCTATATCAGTCTGCTATGAGTTCTTCAGGACCTGCATCAGTATCAAGAAGTCTTCAGACTTGCTATGTCCCAGTGTGATGAAGGATGCAAACTCCCACTCACACACAAGTCTGGAGTTATCTATGCTCCATGTCCATTGTTCTCCACTCTTTGCCATTTGACTTGCAGTAGCTAAGGATAACAAGAGTGGAGATAAAAAAGCTGAGAAGTATATACAGTGGACTAAGTGCTAGTTTTGGTCCCCCATCTCTCCTGCTCAGTATCTGTGTTACCTGTGCTATGGTTTAATGGAAAACTACAATGGAGGTCCACTGGAATGTGTCTGATAGCCAGAGCACACACGGGCCAATATCAAAACTCCCTTTCCAAATACATACACCTGGGGTTTGTTTTAAAAGAGAGAGTGACTTGAGAAGAGCAAATAAAACATAATAAATTTTAGAGCTCTGGTACTTAAGTATTTTATCTTTAGGTTCATTGGCTTATGTGACGCTGGTGGCTGGAGTCACAGCTTGCTGTGCTTCATACCAACAATACTGCAATGAAATACACAAACCACTGTCTAAAACTCCTGATCACAACTGCACTTGTTGTATGACAATGATGAATTTTGTGTGATATGTTTTTGAACCATATCTTGAAACGGGTCTCAAGCAAGTACTTTTAGTTATCTTCACCAAAGACCGCTTCTACCAACAGAAGGAACTGCCTCCACATCGTGTTTACTGCAAGCCTGGGGGTTAAGGATGGAGCAAGAGAAAATACCCAACATCTGCTTCACTGTTCAAGAAATACATTAAATATTTGTGCTCCATGCAATACCTTGATTATAGAAACTGGCAAATAAATTATATAAGCAAGCAGATCAAAGAGCCAAAAATTCTGTGAAGAATGTGACCAAAGGGTAGGTTGTGTGTCCTCTGGCAAATCTCAGTTAACACCACTAAAACTTCCCTTTCTTTACAGTAATGCAAATCCTGTCCTTGCACTGCAGGTACCAAGGCTACCAGCAACGTGACCAATGGAGGATGCCCCATAAATGTCACATACAAAGCACAAGACCAGTTTGCTTCCTGGACAGTGAGGAGCTTGGAAACTGAGTTTGCAAAGTACAGAGGGGACAAATAAAGAGCTGGGATTTGATTCCGTAGGTGTTCTTTTGTCTTGTCAAGAGGTGTGTGAGAGGAGCAGGACAGAAATCCAAACACAGATTTGTTCCCTCCTAAACAGCCACCTTAACCACCAAAATGAAAACCAGCTCTGTACTTGATTTAATATATTCTTTTCTCTCCCTCTCCATCCAGGATGGAGGAGGAGCAGGAAGACACCAGCACACATGGTATGGGGGATGAAAGCAATTATAATGCGTGATGTAGGAGGAAGAAAATTACGGGGAAATTATCTATAGCAGTTCACTGATAATTACATTGCATAGATTATAAAAGAATCACTGAAAATATATATGTAAATTACCTAAATTTTCTATTGGAGTTTGCCTCTGTTCTCTGTATTGTGAAACTTCAGTGAAATTTTGTGAATTAAGGACAACGATAAAAATAAAAGTCAATTTCTTTTATTTTAAATGATTCATGAGGCATGACAGATGCATAAATGGTTGGTTTGTATGTGTACAATTCTTTTGCAAAATATACATTTGATGATGAGTTAGTTAATGTACTGTTGAAAGGGAGTTCATTTTGGGAACAGTACAATTTGGAGTGATGAAGATAAAGCTAAATAATTGCATCTGGATTTTACTTTTTTTTTTTGAGAGCCTATTCTGTTAAAGTTTTGTATAAGTGGAAAGATAATTAAACTATTCATGTACTTACTGGCTCTAGCTTAGAAAATGTATAATTTCACAATGGTTTGTATACATGCACAGCCATTTTCTACTGTATGCTTCGATATCACAGTTTAAATAAGTTCCAGCAAAGATATTTGTTTTATCTATTGTTCAAGACAAATACAGGGAACAGGATTTTCCCTTTTTCTGTATTTATTTTATTTTTCACACCAAAATTACTTCAACTATTTCACGGGAAACATATGATAGAAAAAAAAAAGAGAAGGATGAAAGATCTGATTTTCCATTATAATCTGTGCTCCAGAGATGATGGTTATGTCCAGGTAAAAATCTTCTGAACTGTGAGTTTGATTCAGTGATACTGATATAAATCAGGAGCAACTCTATCTAACTTACTAAAAAGGAAATAGAGCAGAAGCTTGAGATTTTGCTGTTCCCTTGATTTTTCATCAAATTGCATAATAAACTAAAATTTTTGCATTTTATTTTATTGAGCTATTGTTTAGCTCTATATTCCTATTTCATTAGGAACATGCAACTGCTGTGTTATTTGGGACAAATATTTGCTGACCTAGACTTCTGCCTGGCACCTGCATGAGTTTCTGGTGACAGGATAGTTCTTTTTTCTCTCTCTTACTTGCTGTGCTCTAATTCCTGCTAATCACTACACTAATATGCATTTGCTTAATTTCCCCACTGGTGAAAAATTACATCACAGTTAATCTTCTACCTGTCATACGGGTATAGTTGTTAATTGACTACTTCTTTGTATTGGATAGCCATCTCCTCTTCTTGAACAGGAGTTTTCTTTTGTCCACAGAGAGGAGAGATGCAGCTATTTCACAGTGGGTCCCTTGCACAGCTCTTGCAAGTGTTCACAGACTTCTTGGAGGAAGGTATTTGATTCACTACACAGCTTTTCCTCTTCCATGTGGTCTCCATTCATTTCACCAGCCTCAACAGTTCCCATTACAAACAGGAAAAAGCAGGGATTGCTCAGATACTGCTACACATATCAGGCAATATCAAGGCATGCTGCAGAGCCTTTAGAAAGGGACAGCTAGGAGTGGGATGTCAGAAACATCCAGATAACATAAGAAAAGTCTCATGGCCTGAGGAGACCATGAATAAAAGCACAGCACAGAGCTGTTCTCCATTTTCCAGAACCTGGCCAGGAAGAGATATCATACTAGCATATATATTAAAAGGATGGCCTGCTCAGCAGTCAAGTCACCCAAGAGCCTGAGCAATTTTAAGAGTTACATGGGCATGCTGTAATTTTGATCCAGAGAAAGACTGAAAAGATTCTAGAAAAACAGCCAGATGGAATTTGTGGTACTGGGAGATGAATGAGAGTTAAGAGCTGTAAAACTGCAACTCATGAAACATCAGTAAAAAAATGGAAGACCTGGAAGGTGCACTCCAATCACCATCCAACCGTGTGGAATGATGTAATGTTAGTCTCTCATCAAATAATAAATGTAGCAGAGAAACACTTTCAGAACTGCAGACTGGCAAAAGCTTTCCTTAATCAGCCTGGCACCTCTTGAACATGTAACTGCTAACATACTTAGGAGTTTAAAAAGCTTCTTTATACTAACCTCAGGCCACTTGTAGCATTTGTCTTTGAAAAGCAAGTGCATAGTCTTGGGATAAACAGATTTCAGGGGTATGAACTACTGGTCTCATTTATTTTTGTTCCTGACAAGGCTGCTCATAGCAGGAGAGGTTGAGTCTGAGCACCCTATCTTCTCTTCCCATATGCAGTGATGCATTGCTTTGCCTCAGACAATTCAGCCCTGTGATTTTTGAGACGTGAAGTGAAACTATTCACACTATTGGAATTAAGAGCACCACATATTAAACTGTGGGAGAAAAGGGGAAATGAGGAAAAATACTGCCTTGCAGGTCTGTTTCAATGCACTGCTCCTCAGTATTCCTCCAGGCCTCTACCAAGTTGTGCCTCACAGAATCAGATAGTGTTGCACAGTATTTAATAGCTGAAAACCATGAGATCATGCTTAGTCTGCCTCAGAATTTCACTCTGATCTGGAACAATGTTACTAATATTCCAAGGTTCAAATACTCAGCTGATTTAAATTGCCTAAACTAATTTCCTTCCCATTTTCTTCAAAGTCCAATAGTTCCAAACTAAGTCCCTAGTCCAAACTTGTGCTCTCTTGAGACATTACCCACAGTGAAAGTGCATCAAGACACCCACTAATGTTTGATGAAGTTTCTTAACCATGAAGCAGCATCCCTTCCTATAGGTAGAATATACATTGGTGTCCGTATTTTTTAAAGTAATTTCCAGTTTCATCCCTCAGTGATGTAGACTTACAGTCTATCAAAGCCACTATGGTGCCACATTGTATGATCTCAGACACCCTAAACACCCTCCCTGTAGTTTTAATCTGAAGGAGAGGTAGCAAGCAGAGCCTTCTGCCCCTGAGTTTGGATCCCATGTTGATGTCTGAGACCAAATTTGTTGAATTTAAGATTGTTGATTAAGTCAGCAACACAGTAACTGTTTCTGAAACTGGGGGATTTTGTCCCCTGACATCTGTTCTCTTAAGATAACATCTCCTTCCTGCTGGCAGTGCTCCTGAGAAAGCCCCGGGTGGTTCATGGCCATGCTCATGGTGCAGCTGTCACACTATGCTTCTAAAATATGTATTGAAATTCAAAGGGAACTTGAAAGTAAAGTCAGAGATATAGGATTTTTCCCTTCAAGTCTGCCTTTTAACTCCAGAGTAAACAGCAAGGTTTTGGAAGTAAACACTAGCAATGCCACTTGGATTTTATCACAGTAAAAAAGTAACTTTCTTTTTTCCTTCTCCCCCTTCCCCAGCTGGTCACTGGAAGCTGTTCCTGCTGAAGTATGTTCCTTTTATTAAAATAATTATTCTCTCTTAGACTCCCAGCAAAGGACTGGATAGAAGAATGGTCAACACTTACTGATAACTAGAGAAGAATACATTAAGCAGCTGCTAAGTCAGCAAAGCCACTCCAAACAACAAATCGTTAAGGGCTCTTCAACAGGTTTTCCCAGTGAATGCAGTGGCTCTATCTTATCAGGATTATCCATAAGGTTCATAACCTATTAAATCCCCAACTAGCAAAAATCTGTTTTCAAATTTTAAAAAAGGAAAAACCAAATCCTGTTTCCATGCATGACAGAAATACCTTTTGCTGGTTGGAAAACACTAAATATTTAATCATTTGGTATTTACCCAGATTTCACAATTTCCAGCTATTAAAAGGTGATTCCTGGGCCTTGGCAGATCTCTTCAGTCGTCTAATGTTTTCTATTGTCCCAGGACTGTGGTATATGGCCACGGTTATCCCATGACTTGGAAAGGATTTTCAGATGTACTAGTCAATTTACATTCAATTTGGTAATCCAAAAGCATAATCTGTGTAAGCCATTGAATAAGGAGATAAAAAAAAATACAAATTAACCCAAAAGAGAGCTTTGCTAGGGAAATTTTCAGCAATATGTCTGAGCAAAAGGGAGAAAAGAAGAATGCCTGAAGCTTCATTTGTGGCTCTGTGGCTCTTTCTGCTACTCTTTGTGGATGGTTTTTTATCCCTCTTCAAGTATTTCAAGTCCTCAGCTTATTTTTCCCCCCCTGGAAGTAGCATGCTATGTCCATTTTATCTATAAATTGCCTTTTTTGTGGAAGAACTTAGCTCCACATTTCTGTTTTCTGACAACTGTAAGCAAACTGTGGTAGGCCACAGACAGTTAAATTCTGACACCAAGTGACTGTGCAACAGACTGTAATGAACTAATTTAGCTTATTAGATTTCTTTTTTTGCTTTCTTTTCAGTGTAGTGAATAGTATTCTTCTGACTGCAGTACATGGCTGTTCACAATATAATCCTCAAATATAAAATGTACTCAAGAGTCTCTGGGAACAGAACATATTCCCAGAATTTCCTTTGGATTATTTGAATATCCACAGACACTTTTTCAATACTTGTGAGCTTCTGAAGAGTGCACATGAACTTGGTTCCTAATTCTTTCTATATATTACATGGTGAAAAGCAAACAAAACACACAACATCCCCAAAAACATCAACTCTCAACTTCCATGTCCTGTTCAACTTCCACAAGTTCTCCAGAGTGCCTCTAGCTGCTGAAGTGCTGGCCTGGGATTGCCACACCAGTTTCCAGTAGTCACTCTTACTTCCTTGCACCATTCTGTCCAACTCCTTACCTGATGCTGCTGATTAGCAAGTCCTCAGTGTCCTAAGGAGTAATAATATAGGGCTACTGTTAACTTGTGTCTCTCACAGCTGCTCTTGCCAGGCTTAGTGTTGCAATGGGCCTTTGGCTATACTGTGTTTGAAAGGGAGTTTGCTCATGGATAAGAGAGACTGTTCGGTGTCTAGAGGGGGAAGGAAAAAAAAATCTAGGTTACATCCACATGTGTTAGTGAAAGAAATAGTATCAGAGCCCACTCTGGTCTCTTGGCCATCTAGAAGGATCTAGCTATACCATGCTAATAAGCTCTCACCTTCCAAAGCACCTGATCATTCTCATCTGCTTGGTGGGAGTAGTTGCTGATTTTGGCAGACAAGATGTGCCCAAAACCTGCCTTGAAGGTTTCTGGTTGGGGCAGAGAGGTGACATGAACTGATTTAATGATAAAAATGACACAGCTTTACTATCAGGAAAGAGGGCAGGGTGTATTTAATCCACAAATATAAACTGCATTTTATAATCTGGCTCCCATGCAGCTGAAATGTTTGATGGAATTGAAAATTGTGTTGGCAGGTGTGTGGAGGAAGAAGTCATAAGCAATTAAATTACCTACACCTGTAATTTAGAAAAAAACCCCAGTAAAGTTCTGTGAGATTCTGGTCACAGCATGCTTTTATCAGGCATGATTTGTGACTTAAATTGATAGGGGATCTAGTAATGATATGAGTTGTGTTTACTTATATTTAAGGAGTGGATAAGTGAGAAGGACAGAGAAAGGAAGGTTTTTGATTTGTGGGTTTTTTCAGCATAGAGGTAGATTCATTATGATTTATCTTGTTGCAGTCTTACAGATGTGATCAAATATGTTCACCACAACTATAAAAGGCACCTAATGCATTGTTATCTGCTGACTAAAGCAGGTTTTATTGCTAGAAAGCACACAACTTTTGTAGAACAAGCAATTGTGTATCTGTTTCTAGTTCCTAAGCTTTCAGCAAAGCATTTTTCTTGCATACATAAGTGATGGAAGGCTTTTACAGGACAACAAACAAGAGGCTAAAAGCTTACAAAATGCTTTGGGTTTGTTGGGGTTTTTTTATCTGAATATTAGTAGTACCACATTTTCTGTCTTTATTAGAGAATGTAGGAAATCTATATATAATGCATGGTATACTTCTCTCCCCATGCCTACAGAGAGCCTAGCTGAGATTTCACAGATATCTAACTAGAACATGACCCAGAGACAACAATTTTTGCAGTTATCATTGAGGAAAACACAGGTTTTAAACATCATAAGCAATAAGATGGTTTGTAAAAGGGCCCTTCACTGGGTTCTGTATCTGAATTTTCCTTTTTGAATGGAATAAATAGGTTAAAATAATTCTTCTGTAGTTTGTAATTTCTTTAGTCTCAATTAGAATTTTTTGTGGGTTTTTTTCTGCTTGGGGATGAGTAAATTCTCTGAATGTTACTGTCACCTTCCACACAGACAGGGCCCTTTTAGTGAGTTAAAAAATGTTATTTACAAAATTATCTTTAAATAACTCCCATTATGCTCCCAGCTCTGCTGGAAAGGGCAAGAGGTGTAATCACCTCCCTGCCTCCACCATTCAGGTGTTGTAGGTATTGCCAATCTCAGCTGCAGCCTTGCAGCAGGAGTTACTGAACTGTGAGAGTATCAGTGCTGGTCAGAATGCAGCAGAACATCTGAGAGGACGCTGTTTGCAGAGGTTAAAGTCTTGTGTCAACCACACACTCAGTGCATTGGCATGGTGTAGAGAGACAGACTGATCTTGAGCTAGCTTTCCAAGGGCCACTAATGACACAGGATTTAGTGATGTCCATTATATCTTTGATCCCTTAGCAATAAGGGTCATCGTCTTAAATATCTCCTACCGGTTTGTGAAACCTGGCAAGGACTTCTGCTTGCTCCCTGTGCTAGAGAATGTAAGTTCAGAAGAAAAAGAGACTTGTTTAATGTCTCTGTGATGGAGTGACCTCGGTCAGCACCACACACCCACCCCACCTCTCAATCACTCCCCTGTCCCATGGGGTAGGAGAAAACAGGAGGAAGAGGAGAGATCGAGACAATGGCAGTTTTATAAGGCAAGCAAAAGCTGTGCATGTTGGCAACTAACATAGAGGAGCAATTTACTACTTCCCATCGGCAGGCAGATGTCCAGCCACTTCCAGAGATCAGGGCCTCAGCATTCATAACAGTTTCTTGGGAAGACAAACACCATGACCATGAATTTCCCTCCTTCCCTCTCTTTTCTCTCAGCTTTTCTGGCTGAGCACAACATCGTGCAGTATGAAATATCCCTCTGGTCAGTTTGGATCAGCTCTCCCCTCCTTCAGCCTGTTTATGGAAAGGACATTACAGTTCTGAGCTCTCTGGATTTCAAAGAGGGATTTAACAAATAAGCTAAATTTATTCATGAACTTTTTTATTCCAATTGATTTTGTGTTTTTCTCTAATTTTATTCTCCTTATTTCCATTTATCTGCTCTCCCACTCTCCTTCCTCCCTCTGACTTCTTTTCTAGTCCTGAACACTTTTATGGAGGTTCAGATGGAGAGAGAAGGATGCTGTCCATATTCAGACAGTTGGACTACATGACCTTTAAAGGTCCTTTCCAAGGTAACACATTCTGGGATTGCACAGTGAGCTGTGTTTGAAGGAGGGCTGCAACGTGCATACGGGGTTCTGTGAGTGGGAGCTGGAGCTCTGTTCCTGTGTCTGTCCTGAAACTCAGTGGAGTTTGAAGAATATGGCCCATTAATGAGCACACTAACACAAGTCAGCTTCTGCAGCTAGATTTTCTGGAGCAAAGCCCCAAAATTGTCCTTTCCCAGCTGATATCCTGCAATCATAGGGGAAAAACATACACCAGAATGTTCTTTAGAACATATATTTTCTAATAGTCACATTAAGAATTCCAGACCCTTAGGGTGGCATGTAAACAGGGTTAAGGCTCAGCTACTTTTTATTTCCTATTAACACTCAGATAGGTTTAATGTGCCTCTAACTTCAGATTTGTGAAGGCCACTGGTTAAAAGAACAAGTTACAGAGAAACAGCATCTGCTGTTTGAAGGACAGGTGCTCAGCTTTCAAGAAGCACTGCTTACACAGCCAGGTAGGGGATACTGAGCTACTGTTAACGTATTCCCTTGGGATGTTCTGCATGCAAACACAAAGTAAACATTCACAGAGTTACTCATTGCCTCTTGCACTTGATTTTTTTTTCACCTTTCTGTCTAAAAGCCCAAGCACAGACCTGCCATTTTTAGTCAGTGGTATATGTTTAAGGAGTTGGACACTGACATATGCAGAACTGGTGCTAGCTCCTGCAGTAACGTAATATTCAGTTTGTGAAGCAAGCTCTTCTTGTCTATTTTCCCCCCAAATGGGAACTAAATTTTCAAAGAAAACCAAAACAAAGTAAACCAAACCAAAACAGCAGCTCCTAAAGAATAGTAAAAATCCTTTAAAACTTATTAAATTAGGCATATCATTAAAGAAAACTGAAAAGCCCAGAATGCAGAGTCTGACATGCTCCACACATAGGTGCCTGTGCACTCTTCAATCTGACTTTCATACACACATTCCATGCAGGACTGTGTGATAAGCACTAACACTGAGAATCTTCCTGTCACAGTGCACAGGAGAGACGATGCTGCTTAACAGCTGGTGAATATATTGCTTTGACCTCACTGTTCAAAATATATGATGCCTTTATTCTGCATTATTCAACACATTACACAGACAGGGTTTTTTATTTTCTACACTACATAAGTACTTTGCAGAAATTAATTTCCCTTTACAATGCTCTTTATTCAGAGGAGCTGAGGGGCAGACCAGTTTGCCACTCTACTTGACTTCCCTGTGCTGTCAATTTTACTTTTTTGGGGATGCATTAGTACCAGCTATGTTCAAAAGGAAGAACCCCTCAATTTTCTTTGTAAGAATGAGGGGCCTGTGGAACCCAGAAACAACAAATGTATCGTTAGGCATCCTCCCCAACAAGTTTTGGGTTTAAAAATGGCCTGACAAAGGAACTCTTTCATGGAAGCAGGAATTCCTTTCCTTTTTTCAAGCCTTTTATTTCCTCACTGGTCACTATATACTGGTTTGCAAATCTGTAATAAGCAAGATCCAAGTGCTACAGCACTTCTTTACTGCAAAGACTGCCAAACACAGAAATCTTTTCAAATGTTAAATACTTAGTCCACCCTCCCTCTCAAGCAATCTTCATCCATTAATTTTCATGCTACACTATCAAATGTGATGGGGATCATCTGCTCTGTCTGGCAGTACGTCCTCCCCCACCCCTGCCCATGTGCTGTTGATCCTTCCAGAGAAGTTCCTTGGTGTAACTGATACAGCAGATTATCTGTTCTGGCTAAGATTGCAAGGAAAAGGAATATCATCCCTTACTAGAACATCTAGATATAATTAGAAAAAGCAGAAAAGTGTAAAGAATCCAAGAGTAGCAAACTTTAAGATGTGCATAGATCAAGAACAATTATGTCAGTTTATTAGTTGAGGGGAAATATTTTTGGCAGTTGTCGGCCAGAAGAGGCAGAGAGGAGAGAAATCTCTAGTCACTATGAGATGGGAAGATACTTATATATGTCATGATTTGTTCTTGGCACTGGAGTCTCTTATTTCATTCTCCTAGAAGTAGACATCAATGGTATCATGTGGCTGTCTAAGATCTAGAAACAGTTTAATGCCTATACTGACATTCGTGGTACTTCAGGGGGAAATCCCAAGTGTACATCTCTTAAGGATGGAATGGATTTCTGTATATATTATTCTAGAAATTATGCAATTTTCACTACTTTCTAAATGGGTCATCACTCTCTCTAATAATTACCAGTTTTGGAACATGCCTGAAATTTTCCCAACTCACAAAGCAGAAACATTCATACTCATTTAACCAGTGGAACATCAAACGCTGCCTTTATGTCTTCTTTTTGTCTTACCCCAGCCCCCCAGTCTAAAGCTACATCCTCATTAACACATGTGCAGGACCAAAATAACCCAAATGACATAACCAAATTATTCTGAAGCTAACAGCAATGTATCTCTCTGTCTCATAGAGGTCACAATGGTGCTTCCATTCTGACTGATCTTAGATCTTTGTTCAGGCTCCTGGTTCTCTGCAAGAGTTGTGAAATTTATGATGATGCATAAAAGTTTTCAGTGGTCAAAACTGTGCAACCTCTTGTGACAATTTTCATTACAAATCTGTGAATTCAGGGTTTTGAGGTTTTTGTCTTTGAATTCTTTGGATAATTCCTATTTTTTTCACACTGTGAAGCTCTATGTCTAAGTTTGAAAGTTTGCTGACAGCTTGAAATGACTAAAATTTATATCCAGCCACTAGCTTTCTAACTGTTGTGCCATCTCTCTATCAGTACCACTAGTGTTATTTATTTACTTTATTGTTTACTCTCATTTAATTTATAAAACACAGATAACATTAATTATTATCTGTTTGTCTCTAATAAACTAATGAGTCATTTGAAGCATCAAGGCTGAACAGACTACAAGAAACCTTCATTAAATCTTTCTCACCCACAAAACTGAAAACTTGAAGAGGAATACATACCCTATCCTTTCCTCTGGATACCCAGACCCAAAACAATGGCTAAGAAGTGAAGGAGCAGAGAATACATTTCATGCCCTGATACTGTTACAGATTTCTGAGGCAACATGCAATCCATGCAAACATTCCTTTTATAGCTTTTTCATGAGTTCAGCGTAGGTTTTGTGTCATTCTGAAAAGAACAAGTGTGGGCAGGTGCTGTGCACTTTTCCCTTCATGGCTCTACAGATGCTTTAAAGCTTTCCTTTAATGGAACTGCACCACAGTACATAGTAGTGCTGTGAACACCTGGCCATTAATTAAAGCCATGAGGTTCTGCTCCTGACATAAACCAGCCTCATACTAAGCCCCACAGAACTGAAAGCCCCCATGCTGTATTCTTGCCTGCACAGTCTCTTCCAACGATAGCTCAGTGGAGTCGTAGCCATTCAGACAGACTGATACTTTCCAGCCAGTGAGTTATGAGAAAACTCACCCTGGGCTTAAGGTTTGTCATGTTTGCACATTCACCCAGGCAGGCCATGAACCTTGGCTAGAGGTCTTCTGCTTCAGTTTCTAGGCAGATTTTAGGCTCATTACTAGCAGATATAATTCAAATTCTTCACATTCCATGCTGTATCGCTGCCAGCTAAAGTCTTTACCTTACAGTTAGAGATGAATCAAACAGTAATTTTACATCAAAAAGGGCACTGGTTATCTCAATACCTACTCCCATGACAGTAATGTTTTACCTAATGCACTTTGATGGCACAATCACCATTACACAGCTTGCTAATACATTAATTGAACTTGTTTTTCTGATCAATATATATGAATTATTAGCTCATTTTAAGGAAAAGAGCTGAACATTCTAAAAAGCACACGCAGCAGAATAATACTAATTTTATATTTTACTAAGCCATGCGCTTAGTAATTTGCACACATAAAAATGAATGGCCTCATTCCAAAGAAATATTTAAGATAGAAAAGACTGTGACATATTCCACTAAGAGGTTTTCTTAGCAACAAATATCATCACTCTTTGCTCTGTGAATATCAGCAATGAAAATTAAATACACATCTAAATTTCTATTTATGATTCATGACATCTAACGTTTTCCTGTGTTGGTATTTTGGTGTTGATCTCCTTACACACCACTACACGCTGTTAAGCCATTCTCTTTATTTCTGTCATTAGGGGGTGGGCAACACCATCTCATAATTCTATGACAGACATAAAATATCGGTGTATGGTTCTGATACTCCTCCAAACAAAGGTTCTGGAACATGGTAAAACAGGATTTTGTTTGCCTACTTTGCTTGTTGCCTTCAAGGAATTACAGGAACCAGCGAGTCATCTCATCATCCCGGTCTGCAAACACTTCAGTCCATAACATTACACAACCTTTCTTAGGAAAAGCACTTCCCTCACCCCCTCCCCGATTGCTGTCATTACCAGCACTCTAAGCAGGGAGGCTTATTCTTCCAAAATTTCTCAATCTAGAAAACTGAGAAGGATTTAAGGAAATTATTTTAAACAGCTTAAGATCAGTGCACACCTACTTGGCTGCATTTCTTCAATTTATGGTTGAAAGGCGGAAAAAAAAAACCCCAAAAACCCCCAGTTGATGAGCACCCTCAAGTTCCCAGCAATTTTGTTGTTAGATGGATTTACTCGGCCTCAGCCAACGTCCCAGCTGATCTCTGAAGTGTTGCAGGGCTGTTTATCACCACTCCCCAGGTGACCAATCTGCAGGTTATTCAAATCAGAAACTTTTTTTATTCCTCTGGCCACTCTGACTCTAATGTGCTCTGTTTGTCATCAGGCAATGACAAGAGCAGAGGAATTGATCTCTCCTGGCATAATAAGCTTATTTTTGTCTTCAACCATGGCCCTGCAGTGGAGGAGATGTTACAAGCTGTCAGTCACTTATTGGAGATGGATACACAGAAGGAACAACTCCCAGCAGCTTCTGGGAGTGAACTGCCTGTGCACGAGTTAAACTCCTCAAAACATTTTGTCACAAGCTTTGGAACACACAAAACTTTCAACAGGAGAAATGATCTGTTCTTACCCCAGAAGTTTTTAATGACTGTTCTTCTCCGCAGATGAGGTGCTTGGGCAAATTGGCACAGGCTGACCTGGATTCGGGGACAATGGCTGTAATCTGTCTGCAAAAAGCCCAGGAGGCTGTAGAGAGGCTTCAGTGTCAATCAGAGAAGGAAATGGCAGTTAAACAAGCGCCACTAGATTTTGTGCTTTCCCCCTCCATGCTCTGTTTGTTGAAGCAGCGGGGTGGCACCAGGTGGATGTCAGCATTCCTGCGCAAGGCTTGCGCAGAGATTGATGTTCGCAGCAACAGCTGAGTTCATTTACAATGCCTTCTCTGAAAGCCTCGCTGAATAGATTCCTAAAGACAGTAATTTACTGTCTGTCTTTTCCTCTTTTATTATATTCCACCACCAAAGAGCCCTATTCTTATTTGATGGCTTAAGTATCCTTGCTCAAAGGTGCTTATACATTGTCAAACTCTGTTACTGTTAGAAAAAGGAGAGAAGGAAGAATTATAACTGAGCTGTCTTTGACTAGTGCCCTGGTCTTGCTGGCCTCTAACTATTGCAAAGCCTGGCATTGTCTTATTAGTACTGGGAACAACAAACAAACTTGAAACCAAAGAGCGCAGCTTCACAGACCTCTCTGTACACTTCATAGCAGCAACACTTCATAGAAAATTAGTAATTAATTGCCTCAGGATAACATGTGTAAACCAGTCTTTTTAGAAGAATTTTCAACCTTCAGTCCCAGCTGTAACAGGAGAATATAGATATATTCCTTCATTCAGTTTGCAGATGGATAAAAGGGACAGTTGAGTAGAGTTTGTGATACCTCTTTGTAATAATCATACTTTAAATGCTTCAACTATGGAGGAAAAAACCTTCTATAAAACTGGGAACCATCATTCCTGACAACGTGCACATTTGATGATGCTGGTGGTGGTTGTGATGCCAGGGTGGAACATGAAAAAGTACTTGTTGGTCATACCCTTAAATCAGCATCTAGAAATAAAGATCATTGGGATCTCCCAGGGTCTCATATGAAAGTAAACAGGTATTGATTGAGGAATCAAAGCTAAGTTTGCTGAAATGGCTGACAGGTGTTTTAAATAATGGTAGTGGGGTTTGGATTAGGCTTTTGAAAAGCTTTCTCAGTTTAGCAATAAACTCAGCACCCCATCCAATACCAAATGTACAAATGCTTCCTAAGAGATAACACTACTTTCAGTCACCAGAATATTACACCTTGTTCACATCTTTGTTTCAAGTTTCTGTATTTTAATTTCACTCATTTAAATGTTATGAAATTAAAAATCAAGATATATAGGGGAAAGGATTTATAGGAAAAATAGCACACTGCTGCTTACAGGTTACAGAGCTCCAACCTGTGACTGAGATTTGCCAAATATAATGCCTATTACACCATTTTTTCTGCATTCCAGAGGAGCAGGTATGCTCATTTCTCAGATAGAAATTTCAGTGAATTAGTGTGAGCAGTTTTTATAAGTACCAAGAATCTGGGTGAATTTCACAACAAAGGTGATCTAAACCCTCTGTTGTAGGTGGATCTGCAGCTAAATAGAACTTCCCTCGTTTTTAAAATGTGAAGAGAAAGGCACAGAAAAGGTGGGAGACGTCTCTGTATCCAAGGGTGATCCTGTTAAGAAAGGAATCCTCGAAGTCTAATGATCTGCTATTGTCAGAACTACACTCTGTGTGAGCCTCTATTTTACTATCACCTCCAGGTTTTATCTTTCTATGAAAGTAGAAATGTGAAGAGAAAGGACTCAGTCTTTTCACTGTATAATTTCCCTGGCTTTCATTTCAGGGTAACATGTGTGCTGATTTATTTTATGTTCAAGAACTTGGCTTCCTTTTTCCCATTCCCAACCCAGGCTGAGGTGTGGATATGTAACAAGAGGATAGATATAATAACAGGAGGAAATCTTCATTGCTTTTGATTGTGCATGTATAGAAGTCAGTCTCATAAGCAAAGTGACTATTATCTTTGATTTTTGTTAATGCTCTCCTCCTTCACAATAATCAAAAATGCAACTCTAAAATGACAAAAGAAATAGGTAACTTTTCTCACAAGAGAAACAGAAGACAAATGGATGAGAGAGGGACACGGTATTTAGCAGTTTAAAAAAAATCCTCTCTTCTAATCCTGGTAACACAGATGCACACCCTAAATAGTCAGAAAATCAAATATTGTTCCTGTTAATGTTTTGTTAAGCAATTTTGACAACAATACACATTTGGCTAACTCACAAATATAGCATGCCTTGTCCTTTGAATTGTGGATGGTTTGCACTATGCGAAGAATGACAACAATTACAGAATTTGCATGCATCTGCCAACAGAACAGATGGCCTCGTAGTTGGAGGACAATGGAGAGGGGGGGAAAAGAAAAAGAAATGTTCAAATGAAATCCAAAATAACAAAAAAATCTTAACTAGATGCTGATATACAGGGCAATAGAGAACTTGATTTGAAAATATTGCAGTAGCAGGCAAAGGGAAGAGACTGAAATGGACTGAAAAACTTTCTGAGTAAAGTGTGGCCACACTTCCAGCACATTATATCATGTATATTTCTTTGCCCTCTGCTGGCTACAACTGATCAGTTATATTGATGCAGCTCATTCAGTGCTAATATTCATACTGAAGTTAAGGTTTTGATCATGACAGGCACATGAAGATACCAACAGCATGGAAGGGTTACTTGTAGCAAGAGATCTTAGAGCGTAAATACTGCCACAGCTGTCAAAAAACAATTAAAATGCTCACTATAGTCATGATTTTGGGTACCTGAAATAGAGACATACGCTCAGTTCAGTTTCCATTATCCATATACTTCAGTGGCTAGCTGCTCAGGTAATCAATGTCAGGTAGCATATGCATACATGTACTGATATGTTCCAACTGTTTTTCTACCACAGGTGTGCAAATCACACCTCTACTCTGACAGATGCTTTACAATATACTGAAGAAGAATATCTCTCTGCCCATTCGTTTTACAATCTGTGTATATATCAAGAGCAAGACATAGGGAAGCATGTGATACGGTATTGAGCAGTGTGGAAGAGAGATGCCAGAGCACATCAGTTGTTGGAGCGCTACCTTATCTTTCTTTAAAGCACTGAGACAAAAAGAAATTTCAGAATAAAGATTTTGTGTGATAGAATGAAACGTATCTGCAGAAATCCACAGTGACTTCTTCCCTTATAGGACAGTTAGTATGGGAAAAAGACAAAGATCCTATTTGAAAATATAACTAATTGACTGTAGCAGTATGGCCAATTAGAACTGGGACTTGACCTCAATACTAAACAAAAGAAAATAGGAAAGGTGAATATCAACTTAGAGATGCTATGAAAAAAGCTGTGTTAAGAAAAGTGAAAAAAGGAAAAAGGATTCTTGACGATCCAGTAAGGAAACAGCTGATAAAATCCCCCATGATTCCAGGTTGACT
The DNA here is from genome assembly GCF_964237585.1 of Gallinula chloropus. Classification (NCBI taxonomy): domain Eukaryota; kingdom Metazoa; phylum Chordata; class Aves; order Gruiformes; family Rallidae; genus Gallinula; species Gallinula chloropus. The sequence continues at coordinate 1,153,689 of NC_140088.1, forward strand.
TAACAAATGAGAGTGGGGCAAACCATATGGTAGCACAAACAAGTTTTTCAAACTGTTGGTTTGTCCATTTGATACAAAGTCACAGCTGGAGTAATTTGGGACAAATGCTTGGTTAGTGTCTTTTAAATTTATTATGCCTTATTGCATGATATTCATATTTAGGCCAAAGTATTTTCCTTTTATTATTCTTTATTGTCCCCTTGTTGTCTTGGCACCTGTAACTACCTATAATTCTGGCTGGTTCTCCGGGACAGCATTCATGAAGGTCTGGTCACTCAGGACATACTCTCTAGCTCATCTCACTTCACCTTGCCAGGCACTTCTGTATGATTGCAAAGGATTTTTACTGAAGAGGGAGGGTTTGACTCTGAAGATTGCTTCCTCTGAATTCATCCATGAAGTGTTTTTCTTTTTCAGCAGCATATTCAGATTTCAAGCGTCACCTTGCTGTGGCACCAGAACAGCCCCCAGAAGCTAAAAATAAACATACATTATTCCAGTTCAAGGGCCTGGGACCTAATAGAACAAGTTTTATTCCCTTCATTTTCCATTTCTTACTGTACTTTATTTTTAATTCTCTTGGTAACCTTCTTGCCATTAAAAAAAAAGGGGTAATCTGCTTGCTTACCACTGGCCAATTGACAAATTGACATCCCCAAAAAGCCCATGTACATATTTATGCATAAATTAATTGTTAGAGCACTAACAGTATGATGTGGTTACACTGGTGACCCATTGCAGAAGTACACTTGAGCCCAAATTTAAAGATAACACTGCTTATCCATTTATTGAAGCTCAGTACAATTGTTTTTGACTGAGTTTTGATTTAAAACTTGCATAAATATATAAAGTCATATTCTATTTATTCAATACTGAATATATGCTTTCATACATATTATGGATTTATAGTCTCTCTCTCCCTGAATTGATACACATGCCAGCACATACATGTAATAGCTATTACATATTATATGTATATATATTACATACATGTAATAGCTATTACATATTATATGTTTTCTTTTTTTCTGGGACCTTGCACAAGCATTAGGACAGTTGGAAGTTTGATTTTGTTGACTGAAAGTGATCTGATATTTGGAAACTTATTTGAAAATATAGTTATTAATATACTAGTTGGTCTACTGGAGTCTCAAGAATATATCTTGATTTTCATTAAGGAAAATGTCTCTCTCTTAAGGGTCAAATGTTAAATAGCTAATGGCATTGGTTTATAGCTAATAGTCACTTCATTTCTGTTGTGGGAACTCTGAGAACAAGCTTGGTCTCCAGGCTGTGATAAAATGTAGGTTAAGTATGCCATTTATTATTTGTCCTTTTGTGATTAATTGATCATTTGGAATGTTGATTACTTAATAATCCAAAATATTAATCAGCAGTCAGCTAAACAATAGCCCTGAATTGGTTTAATACCAATGACCAGGTGGCCACGGAGAGGAAGACATCCAGCCAGTTACAGTAAGATGACTTTAGATTTTGCTGTCAAATGCTCACTGTCAACCTCACCTCCCAGCTTGCTGCTGAAAGCAGTGATCTGGCTCTTCACCAGACTCGGCCCTCTGAAGTGCTGGAATCAGGACTTTCACTCAGAGAATGCCTGCATTGTTTCAAAATCCAAGGGAACTTCCATGAAGCCCAGGCAATGTTTTGTACAAACTTCACAAGATCTTCTGTATGCAAATAAATACGCCTGCAGCTGACTTTAAGCTAGCTGATACTTCTAACCTGGAGCAGTTAGATTGTTTTGGTCAAATCCAGTCATGTAATAGTTAACAACAATGTATGGAGAAAGCTTGAATAGTACTTGTTTCTACTCCTCAAGCACAAATTGTTTGCTGTTGCTCATTTGCTGTCATTAGCAACCATTTTTGTACCAAGTTTTAAAACTTTCACTTATATTTTAAGTACCACAAGACTGGCTACTATCATGGGATGATATGAAATCAGGTAGTATGGTCCTTATTTCAGTAGACTTACTTCAGAATCAATTTACCATCTCAATTCGAGTTACCCGGCAGTTAGAGTCCATATTAATCTACTGTTCTGAATGTTCTCAATTTAAATGTGTCCACCATCAAGAATTCAATCAGTGTTTCTTCATGAACACTTTGTTCTGTTTGTGAGAAAAGCTGGGAAAAATCCTTTCAGGGGCAGGGCCAGTTTGTAACAGCAGACTCATTAAAAAGATCCATTACAAAAGTAGCTTTCAGAAGTATTTGTAGAGATAACTTGGCCATTTGTCTTCTTAAGTAAACTCTGATGCATTGGTTAGAATGTCCTAATGAGTGTAAATTAGAAGAAAGATAAAACAAGAATTTAAAATGTTAGGGTATGTCTATTAAGTGTTAGGAAATGACGTTTCAGTACATGGTAATACCACAGGTAGAGCACTAACTATTAGGTGATACTGAAGCAAGCCAGTCATGAGGTGAAAAGATCCCACCCCGGGTAGCTTCAACACAAGAGAGAATATTCTATTTCTCCTAAGGGCTGATATTTAAGGTAATACATTATAAATGGTAATATGTTATATTTCCTGTTCAGCTACCTTTATGTTTTTCCATTTGGAGTGCTGCATTGTTGCAGATATCCCCAGCAGTTACTTCTGTCAGCTCTATTGTAACTGTTCCTTCAACTACTTTGCATTCAAGTTGTGCTGTATTTCTTGCCATGTGGAAAGGTGCAGGAGATCAGAGTGTTAAAAAAAAACAGGGAAACAACTAGAGTATAGTTCATATTAAAGCATAAACTACAGCTAGGTACCAATGTATGAAACCTTAGACCCAAATAAATCCACAGGTAACTCCCCTGAATAGACTTTGGCCAAAATACTGTTAATATAACACACACAAGAAAATGCATCCAAGCATATTTGTCAGAACTCATGGAAAGTTTAGTACTTATAAACAGGGTTTTTTAGGTGACCATTTAGCCCTCCACAACTCTCAAACCATTTCTAACCCTGCCAAGCACCACAGGATATCTTCTTCTGTCTTTGAGTCTGAGAATGGAAAACGGGACATGGATGTTTATGGGAAGCAATCTGCTTTCCACGATCCCACTTCTTTTTCAGTATACACAAGAAGTACAGCTTCATACCTAAGAAAAAGCTAAGAGAGGTCCTTGTGACCTGAAAAAGAAAATGAATTTAAAATAAATTTAAATTAAAAACATATTTTAAATAAGCATCCTGTGCTTAAAAGCAAGCTTCCTGAAGGCCTGTCTGCAGAAGACATTCAGCAGGCAAAGCATTTCGTAGCTCTCTGAGCAAACCAATAATCTCAATAGCTGACGTTACTGGAAAGAAAAATAACAAGCAGATTGAATGTTAATATTCTCTGTATTCTTCATTATAACACTCTCTCTTCAGAAATCATTATTTAGTGTTTCAAACTTCTTCGAATCAGTTAGTTGATCTCAAGTTGGCTGCACGCACAGACCTGCTTTGACTTAGAAGGATCATTGTTTCCTTTCTAGATGGCAGCAGAAGAGCTTTTGGAAAATGAAGTTTTAAAATTCTGACAAGCTGGAATTCTGCTAGGTGTTTTGTGTTTGTGTGAGGAAGAAAGAAAAGGCCTTTGCTTGGTTTTTGGATCATGTGCATTTTTTTTTCCTTTCCTCCATCCTTCCCCACAGGAATATCAAGGCTGAATCTGAAACTTCCCAGTTTTCACAAGACTGCTGTTGAGAAATATTTTTTGAGTCAAAACTTAGTTTATGAACAAAAATTCACAAACACAAAGCTGAAGCTTCCGGTCAAACTATTAAAATAACTGTACACTGAGACACTCTCACAGAAAAGCTGATGTTAGGAAAATAGGAAACCTGAGGTTCAAGCCCCTCCTGCTCTTGAGTCACAGTGGATTTGAACCAGATTTTTTCACACCAGACACAATTATATTTATTATTATATCTTTTCTGAGACATCATTTTCATACATCTTTGCTTTAATCTCAGAGCAGAGAAAGAAAATATTTCCCTTGTGTATATACACCTTTGTGAAAAAAACGAGGGTTTTTTTTTTCCTTCAATTTAGAGTCTCCAAATTATCCTCACATCTGTGTCACTCTATCTCTGTTGTTTAAAACAATCAATTAAATAACAGAATAATCTAGCCCAGTATTTCTTACAATTTGTGTCTGTGATTAACCTTATTCCAAGGTGGCTTCAGAATTCTGTGGGCCACATGGGTTTAGTTCCCCACTTAGTGAACGTCCAATTCAAAGCCATCATTAAGCCTGTTTGAAGGACAGCTATCACCAGTTCTACTCCTCATTTTCCAATAGTCTTTAGTTCATGTTGAATTGTGAACTCTGAGTAGGAGTCTCTCAGGACTCAGAGTACCCAGCCCAACTGGGGTCTAATCACACTAGACACCTGTATTAAAAACAGGCAAATGTAAAGTGTCACTGATACCATGCAGTACAAAGACACAGTGTCTGTTCATGCATATCAGGTACATAATACATCATTTCTTAATAAAAAACCCCTCTGAGGTAAAAAATACTGCTTTTGGTGTAAACTGAAAAATGTGAAAAAGGTTGGCTGCAATATTATTATAATTAATGATGTCAATTATTAGGAAAACAAAATAAAAGTCTTCAAGGTTTTCAGTTATTTCTGCATGACATGGTGGCTGACTAAAATGATAATATCTGAGAACAGATATAGACAGGCACACAGACTCATTTGGTATAGCTCTGTTATTATGCTGTAAATGAGAATGGGATGTGAATGTACTTTGAGATTAGCTGGTGATACAGTCAGTTGCTGGAACACAGGCAGGCATGACATCCATTCCACAGAGGATCATAAAAAAGATGGTTTTCAGAAAATGGGATAGAATCTAAACCAAGATTTTTACTTCACCATTATCCTTTTCAAATTTAGGAGAGCAAGTAAGTGCTGTAACAGCTCAGGATTCTAAAATGCAGCACTCAGTGGTGTGCAGATGGTCTTCTGTCTGCTTCAGACTCCAACATCTCCCTGTAGACAACTCCAAATGGTTCTCCAGCTATGGGCTCGTGTGTCCCACATGATACATCAGCTCTTCAGGAATCCATGCAGACTTCAGACCTTTCCTGATTCTCTCAGATAAATGATGGCCAGATATCACTGGCATAGAACAACAAATGAGATGCAATACTGAAGAATTCTGAACTCTTGTGTGTATCTTCATATCCCAGGAATTTCCCAGCCAGTGGGAATTTTATAGTGATAATAAAAGCAATCCTTGGCATTTGGAATAAATTATCATAAAAATAGGTTTAAAATAGGTTTTTTTGTATTTAAAACATATTCAGAAAAAATAATCTGAAGTGGATGTGGCATAGTTGGGAAAACAAACAAAAAACCCCAAGATAATCAGCTAAAAGACACAGATTATCAGGATACTGAGCTCTGGTATCTCCTTGGCCAACAAGGTCTGGCATGTGAGAAATAGAAAAAGTCTTACTCACAAAAAAGTTGCTTAAGCTGTTGAGCCTTTGATGCTGAAAAGAACTGCAGAAAAGTTACAAGTATATAACATTGAGAGGTGATGAAATAGCAGCAAAACAAAGCCAACTCCCAAGAAAATATACAGCTAAAAGAAGCAGAAAATGGTGTCTTCATATTCAACTAAAGTGAAGCAGAAAGGAGCCTGTGAAAACAAGAGACCTAGTTCCTGGTCACCTAGTGTGAGGATCTGACCTAGGAAGCTGCTGATTGATAGAGTGATCAGGTAGATAGTTAAGGTATTAATTGCTCTGATGTCACAGACTGTGTTTTTGTCTCTTCTGATCCTAAGGGATCCTGTCTAATCTCCAAGCTGAGGACCTTATAAAGCTCCACAATTTTCAGTTTCTAGAGGAAAATATGTAGGTACATTCAACAGCAACAAGGGGAGACAACCCAAATGGTGATGGCCCACTGTGCTGAGTGACAGGCAGAAGGGATTATTCAACTGCTGCTACTGCTCAGTAAAAGCAAGAGTATTCCCTTCTCAAGAAACATTAAGAGCATCAGAAAGAAATACACTGTAAAGGCATCAAACACTCAGCTGGTACAGAGATTCAGTGCCCATGCAGAAATGATGATAAGCAAGCAATGAAAGCTGGAAAGTGGGCAAGGATCTAGACTAGCATCTAAGGGACCAAAATGCAAATTACCAGAAAGTACAAATGAGAATAGTAATAAGCTCAACTGCTACAGATCACTGAACAGCACAAGTTGATATTAATGGATTGCTTCTCTACAAAGGCATGTGCAAAACTGAAGCAAAGCCTGTGAGTAATGAACCCATGCCTAAATCAAAAAATGAACAACTGTGTAATCAATGTGACAACAATGATTCAACAGTGAGTAAACAGCATTGAAGCTTTCCTCTTCACCATGGCAAACATGAGGAGATTCAGAAACAGATCTCTTTTTAAATTAAAATGAATTATTTAATGCTTATATCTCTGTGTATTTTTATACTAATGTGTTATTTCTTCTAAAAACAATTGTCATTCCTTACCTTGGGAGGTGAGAAAAGAAGGTCTGAGTGATTGGAGTGATTTTCTACTGTGTTACAAACCGGAATGCAGCAGCATGCTGCTCTGCTTTGGAGTTTCTCTGTGATCTTGACAGCTCACTTAATCTTTCAAAACCACAGTAAAACAAGAATACTACAACTTTTATGATCTGTTTGTAGTTTGAGGATAACAGATCTGCCATGCTTGCACATACTGGCATGAAGATAGTTAGGCTTCATGTTCTGAAGAAGAGCTTGCATGCAACCATGGGACCTGACTCCAATGGCAAAAGTAAAGTCCCCAAAAGTGCCAGTTATGACAGCAAACACATTGACAGCACAAAAGGGCAATTCTGGAACATATTTGCAAGCGTTGTGCATATTTAAGGGACACTGGTGTTAAATAGGAAATGATACCTTCTAGCAGAGGTTAAGTTTGTAGTTTTGAACATATGTAGAAAACTAGGCTGATTCTGCCCATTTGTCCCTGCAGTGAGTATTTTCCTTAGTCCAAACCAATGGCTCTTAGTATCATGTTCAAATGTTCATGCCCAATATAAGAAAAGGGTAAGACACCAGGTGCAAGAGTCTCCTGTGAGCAGGGACATAGGAAGCAGTTCAGTCTCTTGTGAGCTGAGCAAGTGTTCAGTTCACCATGTGATACTATTTTTACAAGAGCTGAAATAACAAAACCCATGGGCAGATCTCTGGGAGTTACTAACACTGGCTTTTGGTGGTGGGCATGGCTAGAAGAGGAAGCCAATGGAGGGAGGTGCTGCCAACAAAACCAAGTCAAAGCACATCCGCTTAATTCAGATCTTAATGCAGTACCAGCAAGACTGAAGGAACCTATTGCAATAGGAGGAAAGCAACCATCTGGCTTGTCAGTGGATTCCTGGAAACAAAGACTAGAAGTTTGTTTTGGAAATTAGGAGTTCTTCTCTACTAAACATTCTAGTTACAGCTTTTTTCTCCCTCTCAAATCCACATTGTTTAACAAGCCACTTGAATCCTGCCTGAGAGGGGGGGAAATGGAAGCATGAATTTTAATATAATTTCCCCAAGTTCAGAGCAGGGTTTTGATCCAGGGCTTTTGCAGTGACCCTTCATTTCAGCCCAGCCCTTGTTGCCACCTATCAAGTCAGACAGGAACTTGAATGTAACAGCCACATACTTGAATAAAACAGCAACATACCAGAATAAAACAGCAACATGCCACTGGCTGAGGAAAAGATCATAGTATCAAATCCCAAAATATGCACAATGACATCTGCATTTGCTTGGTCTTGACTCACGCCACGGATGCTGATGTGTCTTCACTTCTGCCACTCCACCATAGCACCACAGGAGTGCATCTCGTGGAAGAATCCAACTGCAAGGTCTGGAGAGGCCAGGGTGACCCAGTGAGCCTCATGTGTGCTGCTGGGTATAGCTACCAGTCTGAGGAGACTCAGGGCAAGTAACCTTAATGCAAATTTGTTTGGAGTGGCATTGACTTTCCTCTAAACTGCTTTATTCCTAAGCAGTTAACAAGTATTACAGCTCCAGCTATTCAATAGCTTTTCAATAAGTAAAATAAACAACTCGGGAGCACTGAAAATCAAATCTGCATCCTTTGATAAGCACTAAGAAGAAGTGCTAGGATTTATCTGTGATCTGGTTATAAGGCTTCCTTTCTGTCCCTGATACATAGTGGAGACACAGACTTAAGAAAAGGTGACTGGGAAAATTATTTCACAAGGAGGAAGATAGCTGCCAGCAACATAAAATATCTTTTCTTGTCTACAGATTCACTGCTTCCATTGTCTTCAGGGGCAATATAAAAGAAATGGAGAGCACCATCTAGTAGAAAAGGAAGAGTCCAGCAAACTGCCACACTGCCTGATGGATTTCCCTTCTCACCTCAGGACTGTCTACTATATAATTGGCAATAAATTGTTATTACTTCCCACTATGGCAAATCCCTCTGTGGCTGTTACATAGTTTGAGCAGACTATGACTGAGCTATAGAGAGAAGAAAAACCCCCAAAAGACAAGCATAGTACTTAAGCACTATCAATAAGAAAAGAATATTAGTGGCAATAATGTAAGGACTGCAAAGGGTTTTCATATTTCCCATCAGCTGTACAATAGAAACTTTGTTCGTGTGCCACACCTTGGGACAGGTCAGTACAAAGAATATAACTTTCTTTTTCTAATAGCACATTATTAAAATGAGTATTTGCATCCTACCTGTTTGTGTTCTAGCATAAGTAGGGTGTGTTGGCTGATGGAAGTAAACAGTAAGAAAATTGTATCTCCTGGGGTTTTACTTGCTCTGTCTTGTTGGTTCTTATTTACCTCTCTACTTTTCTTCCCACTTCTTTTACTCTTTTCTGTCTTTATGCATAACTGACTCTTTTAGCACTAAAGATATATTTTACAATATAGTTTACAGTTTTCCTCTGTGTGTTTGGTATTGATTTTTTGGGGTTTTTTTCTAAATATCTGGACTTCCTGATGGATTCCTGAGTCTATCCCAGATTCCAGAGATACTTACAGAAGCTTTATTTACCAATCAAAGTTAAAGATAAACTGAAATAAGTAATAATAACTACAACATGACCTCTCTGGTAATGCTTCATGACTTTCTTTGCTGGTTTTTATCTTGTTAAAAATACATCAGGATTTTTGCTTGAAAGATTGAAAGAAACAAAGTAAGAGACTTGCAACATTACCTGAAATGACTAGAGCAGCTGAGGTACAGGTAAGGAGGGGAGATTCCATAACAATAGAGATAAAGTCCCATTTTCAAGAAAAAACAGGAAAAAGTGCAGAAACAAACTAAAGACAAAGAGGGGAATGTCCTGAGACATTTAGACCTCAAGGCATCACAATTACAGATGTGTGGGGGTTTTCTGGCCTTTGTGGCTCAGCCATTGCCATTGCACTCCCCAAAATAATTCCCCAAGTCTTTGTAATGATTCTTTGTAAAGAGTCTTGATTCTTTGTAATGAGTCTTTGTAAAGATCCTGTGGACAATTTCACAGAGCAACCTGACACTGATTAACTTCACAAAGTCAGCCTGACAATGCAAAATTTGCTTGTACATAAGCCTTTTATAAAAGTACTAGGAAAATTTATGGTCTGAACCTAAGTTTCTCCAAATAAGGTCTAATTTTGTCCTGTGAGGTCTTGTTCTGTCTCTGTTGAAGCCTGATACTGAAAATTATAGTTTTATAATGGAGCAAATTAGAGGTGTTCTAATTAGAGGTGTGTTTGAAGAAAGAAGAAGGTAGAATCCAAATCAAAAGTGTGTTGACATTTGCAAACTAACTGGAATAATCTTTCCAAAGCTAGTCCTGAAGGTATCACCACCATATATGGAATGAACACTTTCTTGTGGCCTAAAAGTCCAGATTCCTGGCAATGCAAAGATTTCTTTAAGACTTTTAGAAATATAAAGGAGAATAACATTCTCCATTTCTAAGATGAGATTAAAACATTCTGTTCCACCTTCCAAGTTACTTATGAATAATTATTCCCTGCAGAGACACGATGTAACGTTGGGCCACATCCTGGGATCTGTTCTTTTTAATTTTACTTTATTTAGGAAGAGGTCATGCAAAAGTCAAGGTGTTTAAAATATTTCTGAAATCTTATTTACTCACAGTATCTCTGCTATTCAAACAGAACTCGTACTATGTTAACATATTTGCCTTCTGTTTTCTATTTGGAATTGCCAGAGTCTGATGAAAAGTGAATAATACAAACTGAGCTTCAAAAACAAAACAAAAAAACCCCAAAGCCCACCAAACCTTGGAATAAAGACTGTGCTTATGCACCTGTGTTCATTTTCTGTCATCTTGATAAACAGAAAACTGATTCAAAACTGTATGATCATTTACTCATCTCTCTTCAGAAACTTGGAAGCTTTCCCATCAGATGCCTATAACCACACACCTCGCTGAGGTATCTAATGTGTTTTCTTAATCCTGCAATTAAGGATAAAGTAGTTTATGCACCAGAATTCTGGCAAAAGGGGGTTTTGATTGCTTTTGTTTATTTGTTTGCTATTTTTTCCTTGGAGAGATTCCCTGGATAGGGTCCAAATAATTTAGGGAAAAAATATACCAATTAAATTTTCTTTTTGTCATAATGAGGGATACCTCAGACACACACTGAAATATTCTCATGGCAGAAGAGTTAAGTGTCTTTTATGGTAATATATTCCTTCTATTCGTGGTGCATCTTGCTTAGCAATGGCTTGCATAAGAGTAGGAAGGGAAGTTTCTGGTTTTCAGCTTTATCAATGGCAAAACCTGTTTTTATGCCATAGATGGTAAGATGTGGCTACTGTGACAGCAGTCGATAAGTACACTTAGTGACTGAGAGTGCTTTCCAGTCCCATTAAACACAAAATAAAATCTCATTACAAAAACATCAATCTTATTAAATCACAAAGTAAATATTTTTTTATTAAATGTTGATATTTTTAGCCAGATAAGCAGAATTGATAATCCCATTGCATGACAGACTGGAAACAGAAGTAAACTGCTTTGCAGCTTTGCTCTGAATGTTGGCACTTCCTAGCTACGACTACAAGCTCTCATAGATCTACAGGACTCTGCTATGCTTGGTCTGGGTGGTTGTTGAATGCTCATTTTCTAATCAACACAGTTCAAGTGATGTGCCTAAGGTAACACTACCCTTTCCATAAAACTGAATCACTCAGTGCATATGAATACAAAATTCCATGAGCTGTTCCAGGTGTCTCTGCTAAACGAGCTTAAGCAAATGATAGGGAAGGTCATGCCACAGGTCAACAATATAAGTAGTTACTATAATGGTAAATACCATCATTTCTGTATGAAGTGAAACTGCTAAGTATGAAATGCAGTAGTAAAGTGGTTGAGTGCTCCCAAGAAGAGCTGTAGTAAAGATGACTAAGCCCTAATATTTTGTGCACAATGTTTCTGCAGATGTGTGGCTTCCTTCCATGATGGATGATTTTATGTTCCTGGACAATACCTGTGTCTGCTTCCACTGCCTGTGTAGTTCCTTCTTGCCCATTAGTTTGAGCAGCAAGTCTCTTGCCTTCCTTTCCTGATTTCTTGTATGTGTGGATCAAAAGTTCTTGTGCTCTGTGAAAGCACCTTAAAAATCTGCCAGCTCTCACTTGTTTCCTTGTCCTTGAGGGCAGTTTTCCAGGGGGTCCTATTGCCTAACTACTTGACCATCTGGAAGTTTGCTTTCCTAAAATTCAGGGTCCTGACTTTAATCTTTGCCTGACCCGTATCCCTCAGAACTGCAAACTCAACCAGTGTGTGATCACTGCAGCCCAGGCAGCCTCCAATCACGACATCTCTCAGTAGTTCACTTGAGTTGATGATCATCAGGTCCAGTATCGTGTCCCCCCTGGTAGGGCTGACTATCACCTGATGTAAGTTATCCTGAATGCACTCCAAGATACTGGATTCCCTACAGCTTGCTTTTCCAGCAGATGTTGGGGTGGCTGAAGTCCTCCGGCAGCAGGGAAGGCTACAAGCAAGATGCCTCCTGCAGCTGGAGTAAGAAAGCTTCATCAGTTGACTCTCCTTGATCAGGCAGCCTGTAGTAGACACTGACCAGAGATTTCCTTTGGTGCCTTGGGCTCTAATTCTTACCTGTAAGCTTTTAACCTGTTTGTGGCTTCAGAAACAGCTCTTCACAATCAATCAATTTCTTGATGTAGAAGGCAACCCCTCTGCATCTCCCTCCTCACCTGTCCCTTCTGAACAAACTGTAGCTATTGACACTCCAGTCATGGGATTTGTACCAAGTTTCTGTAATGGCAACTAGACTGTAGCTTTCTGACAGTATGGGGGCTTCCAGCTCCTCCTGTTTCTTGGCCAGGCTGAATGCATTGGTATAGAGGCATTTCAGCTGGTCTCTCAGCTGTCTCCTTTTACAGAAACATCCCTCAGTTCCTTTAAGTATTTTACCTGTGTTTTCCTGTTGGGTGCTACTACCTCAGGGACTGGCTCATTTCTGTCAGACTTCAGGTGTGCACCAGTGTACCTAGCACATCTCAGAGCAACAGGCCCTCACTAGCACCCTGTCCCTCTAACCTCGGTGTGTCATCCCACAGCTTGTAATGGGTAGGCCTGATATTATCTCCCTGTTGATCCAGTTATCAAAAAACCCAAATCTGTGGCAATGACACCAGCAACCCTCTCCTGTACTTATATCGGTCTGGGTCTATCTGTTTCTTCCAATATCACAACTGCAAGGATAGATGATAAAATAACTGGTGCTTGAGATTCCTTTACCAACTGTCCCAAGGCTCTGAAGTTTCTTTTGATCATCCTTGAGCTACACATTGTGGCTTCATTGCCACCCACATGGAAGAACAATAGTAGGTAATAGTCCAAGTTCCACACCAGGCTAAAAAGTTTCTTAGTGATGTCCCAGGGAGTCAGCAGACTTGCATATTGCAGCGTATTGGACCTTCTGTTCCCCTCAGAAGGGAGTTGCCTTTAACCTACATCCTCGTGGACATAGTTGTGGTAAGTGACAGAGGGTCTCACTTTAATGACACGCCTGGTGTAGATGAACTGGCATCCACATCATCCTTTGACTGGCCTTCCACGTGCAGAGCCTCACACCATTTGCACAGAAGTACCTGGGAAGGCAAGGTGGGCAAGGAAGGGGTTCATCCCCCCAGCACAGGCTAGACTCCATTCACTCCTTCAAGCTATTTCCTTCAGCCTGGCTGGGTAGAGGACACAGAATGCACTTGATCTTGGGTTTGTTTGTTTGTTTGTTTTCTGGTGGTTGTTCCTGTTTCTGTCTCAGGGATTGCAGAACATGGTTCTGCCAGTCTATCTCTTTCTAAACCTGTCTGATGCTCCTTAACCTTTCTATTTCCACCTGTAACACTGCCACCAAGCTGAGCAGATCGTATGTTTTCTGACATTTTCTCAGTCTGGGCTTCTCCCACACCCTTGCACACAATCCATATGTTTAAGCCTCACAAAGACCTCATTTCAGTTTTGACTGAGATACAAGATACTATTTTTTTCTGAGTCACTTCTAAGAAATGTGCTGCCAGATTGATTTTCCAAATGGCCTCACATGGAAAGGCCTTCTTTCTCTTAGTAACACACAGGCAGTATACTGTAGTGTATATTCATTATAAAATCATTACATATGTGCACTCAGATTAAAAAGAAAAAACTTGTCTTACTATTTTTGATCTTTTTGCTCTTCTTTCTGTCCCAGAGCAATATATGCAATTATAACAATTAACACAAATTAGTAATCATATAATGATTTATTATTACATGAGCCACAAACTAGTGGCTCATATAATGAATCAGAGTTCTGAAGTCACAGCTGATGAAACTCAGTTCCCCAAGGTGCCTTTTTGGTAACTAACAGCCATCAACATATGCAAGACCACAAATCTGACAAAGTTTTTGTCAGTACCTGCCCTGTGCAAATGCAGAATCCCTGTTTTGCAAATAGGAAACAGACCTGTGGTTACATGGGAATTTTCATAAAATTCATAGAATCACAGAATGTTGGAAGAGATCATAAAAGTCATCTAGTTCCATCCCCCACCATTGGCTGGGACACCCTTGACAAGACCAGGATGCCAAAGCCCCATCCAACCGGGTTTTGAACACTGCCAGGGAGGGGGAGCCACAGCTTCTCTCAGTAACATGTTCCAGTGCCTCACAACGCTCATAGGAAAGCATTTCTTCCTAATATCTAATCTAAATCTTTCCTCCTTCAGTTTAAAGCCATTACCCCATGTCCTACCACTCCACGCCCTTGTAAACACTCCCATTCCTCCTTTAAGGTATTGGAATGCTGCAATAAGGTCTTCTCGGAGCCTTCTCTTCTCCAAGCTAGCTGAGCAGGTTCAAGTCCCTCAGCCTGTCTTCAGAGGAGAGGTGCTCTGGCCTTCCAATCATCTTTGTGATCAAGTGCCAACTTTTATTTGACCCAAGTATTCCAGCTGCCACAGGATCCTTCTGACCGTAACTACAAAACTTTTTCAACAGCTTTTTGCCATCAGACATTCTTCTCTCTCCACATTTAACTGTCTCCTCTGGATTATTTATAGCAAAAAGAAAGGCTAGGGTCCTTAGGAGAAAGGGCCCTCTTTTTGCCCTTGTGGAAGCACATTTCAGTATTCCAATGTGAAACGTGGAGAAATGTGATAGGATTCATGTAGTCTGCATCTGAAATGGTATTTTCTGTCTGAGTTGGGAATACCTCCCAGGCTATTCAGTTGGTGTTTTCTGTAACAAAAGCATTTATATTTAAAATTTATCGAAGGGCAGGTTCTTCTTTCAGGGTGGATTGTCTCTAGCTGTGATTCTAATTCTGTTTCAAAGGTCAAAGTAATCTAATGAGACATATAGGCAGCTATGGACTTCTGGATAGGCACTGGCAGAGCGAGAGGTATGTGGCCTGTGAATGGGCTTTGCTGTGTTTCTGAATCACACAAGGCAGAACAAAGCTGTGAAGATCCCTTTCCTCTGCTCCTTACAATGGGTAAGGTACTTCTGGAGATGTATGGAGCTGTAAAATTTGGTGAGTTGCATTCCTATTTAATTTTCTGTGCTTATGGAGCTTCTCTTGGCAGCTTAATAGACCACCAAACTTTACAGTTTATTCTGATTGCCTAAAATGCCTTGGTAGGTACTGGATAAAAGTGTCATTAACTGCAATGGTTATTATCTAGATTTTATGAAAGTCATAAGCAAAAGTCCCTTTGGGTTTGGTGGGAACCACTTGAGGGTCCTTGTTATCACATGTGCATCAAAAAATATCAAAATATATTATGAAATTTAAGTCCATCCTGTATTTTCATGTACAAATTTTGTACCATGTAACCCACTTGACATCAGATCTGATTATCTGTTGGGTAGGGAGGGAAGTCTTGATGTAGTTTCTCCCTTTTTTATCAACACATTCTAATAATCAGACTATGACTGAATCATGCAGATTTTAAATTTGCTTTCACATGAAACATATATTATATATGTGGAACTGTGGTAATTTTTACATGATGGATGGACTGTATCTTTATATAGATACAGACATATGGATATAGCTATTCTAAAAATGCAGTGATAAGGAACAAAGTGGCAACTATCCCTTTGTTCACATTTTTCTCAGTAAGGGACTCCACTAAATAAAATAAAAAGTAGATAAGACTTCAATAGCTTTCTCCTCTCTTCCTATCTTTGGACCATTAGAAAATGATGCCTCTGAAATAAATTTACCTCTGTGACATAATGTTGAATGCAATTATTTTCTCTGATGGGATAGTTCATGCTTTGGAATGCAAACAACAAAAATATCACCTAGTTTGACCAGAGATGAAATAAGCCAGATTCTATTAAAAACAGGCCATCAAAGTTCTTTTTACAGTTAGTAAAGAAGTTCCAACTGACTTTAATAACTATATGCAGAGGTCTTGAAATAAGTCACAAATATGAGATGGGAGCAAAAGTGTTTTGTTTTTTTAAATACTCTGGGACCTGTTCAGTTTACCAAAAGAATGGTAAAATTTAAATGGAAGATGAGAAGGTGGGAATCCACATCTTGAAACCATTTTGTCAGGAGTCCTACATACCAACAGTGTGCTCTTGTCTACCCAAAGTCCATGAGAAGCCAGAAGATGCTGCCAAGAT
The DNA here is from genome assembly GCF_964237585.1 of Gallinula chloropus. NCBI lineage: Eukaryota > Metazoa > Chordata > Aves > Gruiformes > Rallidae > Gallinula > Gallinula chloropus. The sequence continues at coordinate 1,169,874 of NC_140088.1, forward strand.
GTTGAGGATCTTTTCTTTCTTACCGTATGCAGGTCCAGCAGCATCTTTCCCAGTAGATTTGTGCACACCCTTAAGGGCTCTTAGGCACATGTCTGAACCTTTTTGTGGCTTCTTGATAATATTTAACTATTGAAATACACAGCTGTATTTTTTTTAACTAAGATGTCATTCTCTCTAATTATAATTACATGTGAAAACACGTCTCATTGAACTCACAGTGGAAAGATAAAGTAAAAATACTGCAAAAGATTCAATTAATTTTCATCACTAATGAATTCATTGGAATCTGAATGAAAGTGATTATGCTGTAGAGATAAGTACAAAAATAAATATCTGGAGACAGGCTGCAATAACCAAATAATTGATTAATCAATTAATTATTCTGCATAAATTAAATTAATACGATAGAAGTGTCATAGAACAGGACAGAGACTTTCTGTAAATGCACCTGCAATTTTAGTAATTAGAAAATATTCAGCCATTCTTTTGTTAATCTCTTCTCCATAAACATAAGGCTGTGCTCTTTTCCTCTGAGAGAATTCAGGTATAAATGTTTGCTTCCTCTTAGAGAAGACTTTAGCTGATCATCAACTTAAAATTTTTACGACTTGTTTCATGTGCAATAAGTGAGCTTTGTGATATGTTATAACCATGTAACACTCAGTAAGTATTTGCAGAGAGCCTGCTTTAAGATGTTAGGCTGCCTAACTCTTTTTCTACTAACAATTTTGCTGGTAGGTATAAGCAGAAAGAACCGCGCTGTAAGGCAGGTGAATGCTTTATTTACCTGAGGACACAAGGCAGGGCAGACTCTCCTGTCACCAGAGCAGGGCTGATGGAAACGGACTGTGGGTGACGTGGGCTGAAGGAGAGCGCCAGGAGAAGAAGCTTCTGCGGGGGAAGCAGCAACTGGAGTGGCAGCTGCCTGTGGCTGCTGCTCACACACCTCAAAACTTGCCTGAGAAGCACTGATCAGTTTAAGGGACTCTGCTTAAGAAGATGCCACAGCAGTGACATGGGTATTTTCTGATCCCTCCCCATCTGCCTCCCGGGCAATCTCCCGTTTGCCTGCCCAGCTGCCTGCTAGCACTTGCTACAGCAGGCTGCTGTCTGTCCTTCTAAACACGTGGCTTAGGTTCTTCCCTTGCTAGCAAAACTACTCCTTTATAAATCTCCCCTCTTTCTCTGTGAGGCAGTTCTGTATACTTCATCAGTCTGCGCTGCAAATCCTAGCTATGGAAACTTCTATTTTCTGTGTCCTGTTTTGTACAGTGAAATGTTACTTGATTCTTTGCCATTCAGATTCATTATGCTGAAAATAGGTTTTATTGCCAGTCGTGTCTCCAAAGATCTTACGTTCTTCTGCCACCACTATTTCCTCCTCCTCCTGCTGTTCATTCCCTCTCTAGATCAGTAATCCTGTGTGCAAAATCCTTTCTTGTGGTAGACAACTATTGCCATTAGCAGAGTCCCACAAGCTGTTGCACTGAGATCTGTATCTTTGTCAGATACATCCTGAGAAAATATGTTAAGATTCTGAATTATTCATCCAAGTGACTGGTCTTACAAGGATCATCCCTAACAGTCTGTTTTATTTCCTGTTGTTTTGACAGCAGCTAGGTCATACGAAAAGCTTCTGAGCTTTAAGTGAAGGCCATGGGAATCAATACCAGTGTATTAAGTGTATAGGACAGCCCCTGCACTGAAATAACAAAACTTAGGCCTGGGTGCAGGGCAGGCAGTCCATTCAGGAGGAACAAGAGGGGCAGTTCCTGAGCTCAGTTTCACTGCAGAGCTTCATACATGTCAGTGTATTGTCTGCATTCCTACGGGAGACTTTTATTAAATCCAAGATAACAAAGAAACTCTAAGTCAAGAAACATGCCTACACAGTGAAGCAGACCTTCTAGAAACAAACACACCTTTTAAGAATAATGAAAAATGTTTACAATTATTGTTCACACATACAATCTCCTTTTTTTTTTTCCCCCAAATATATTGTTAGCTCTAGAGAATATAAAATAGTGAATGCTTAACAAGATCACAGTTAATTTTCAAAAACAACTTACTGGAAAGATCTTCCCCCCACCCCCCACCCCCACTTTTTCTTTTTTTTTCCAAGAAATGTATTAATTTAAACATGAAAATGTCATGGGCTGGGGAAGTCTGTTTCATTCTCAATTTGGAATGAACTTAAAACATGCTGAGCATTTTAAATTATGTAAGCAATACTCCCATTGCCTCCCTTTCCCTAACAAGTAATTATCTTCATTTTCTTTAGTATTTAAAAAAAAAAGAAACAAACCACAACACATTGCTTCTCCTTATTAATCACATTAACCTTCTGCATAATCCCACAGTAAAAGCACAATTCACAATTTGTGACATTTGCAAGCTCTCTCCATGGAAACTAGAAAGACACTACAAATTCAAATATATATCCAATCTCTTCAAAATCTCCCTTATGTTGTTTGTGCTTGCTTCCCTCCTGTTTTATACAGTATACTTTTTTCCCTTTTCCTGCCTTCAAGTTTCTCCCAGGCTGTCCCATTTCCTTGAATTTTCCACTTTCTCTTTTCTTGTATCACAGCCACTTCCTGTTGAAGACAAAGTTACAGGGTGTAAAGTAAATAAAACCAGCACAGGTAACATAGCATCAAAAACAACAAAAACATCTCTTCTAATGTAGATCATTGTTTTGATACAGATCTGTTGAAGATGACTGCACACGAAAATCTCTTGTCAAAAGGTAGGGAAAGATGTGAAAATGTTATTTCTCAAAAAGCAGTTAAGTTGTAAAATTAAAAAAAAATAAAAACCCAAAACTTCCTCAGAAGCAAAAGTTACTCTAAGTGGTATCTAAGAATGTGAAATGTAATCCTGGTGAAAAATAAGAACCCCAGTAACAACATATTTATTAATTTGCATATAAAATATGCCAAAATGTTTTATATCAAAGATATGCAACTTGTAACTATTTTTTCTTTTTTTCCTCTTGTGTTTCTGTTTTCTCCCTAACGTTCTCTGATATTCTTCCTTTTAGTGTATAAACTCTGGGTGTTTGTTGAGGTGATAAGAAGAAATATGGAAATGATGAAGCGAGACAAATATTGGGAAAACTGAAGATGTTTCTTTAACATCTCATGAAACTGCCTCTCCAGTCAGACATTTCAGGTTCAATTAATTTGGGTAATTTTACTGAACATCTCAACAATTGAATTTACAATGTCTTCAATTTCAGCCATCACTAGTCAAGAGTCAGACACTGACCTTGTAACAAAAGTGAGAACTACAATCTAATTTTTGTTAATGTTCATATTCTTGAAAATTCTAATGTTGGCTGCTGCATAGAATTATACATATTAAACACTGCCTGATTCACCTAACCTGAAGAGGAGCTAATCAAGTCTTCTATCTCAAGCAGTTCAAGCTCATTATTTTGTTAGGCAAGGAATGTTTTCACCATGTTCAACGGGCATTTTCTTATGTTCACAGGGTATGAAAAGAATGCTCAGATAACTGAAGTCCCAAGGGAAAACATAGAAAATGTTTTTCTGATTATTTTAGCAGTCAGATCCAGGGTGCTCAAGTTATAAAGATGAAATATTAATCTAAGTTTAAGTTTCTGAGGTAGAGGGACTGGATTATTTTATTTTGGGGTTTTTGCCCTGAGAAGTCAGAATATTTCTTTTACTTTTTTTTTTAATGTAAAAAGAGCTACTTAGGAGGAGAAATATATTATGTCACATTGCTGGATTCATGCACTACCAATGCAACATTTAATTATTTCCAGTGATATTATTGGAATAAACCCAGCCCTCTGGCTAGGCATGTAAAGGAAGCCAAATTGTTTCCTAGGACTCTTGACTGGAAGCACTTTGTAACCGAAACCTGTTAGTAGAAACCATGATAACCTCAGTGTTTAAAACATTCCATGACAATGTGCAGTTCACTTTCTCATCCCTTAAGCAAATCCTTCCCTATCATCTTCATGTGTTTTCTTTATTCTGTACCCTCCAAAGGACACAGGGTCATGGACTGGAGGATGCTAAGAAAAAAAATGTCTTTTTAAAACAATGTTCCAGCCTTCTACATAAAGGACTATGGATATTCCTGACAAAGTCAACTGACTCTCCACAAGGAGCATGCAAAGAGCAATGGAAAGCCACCCCAGTGTCAATGCTCAGTAAGATCTGCCTCATTGCTCTCACAACAAGCTGACGAGGTGCTAGAAAGAGTACAGCTGGGGAGAGAACATGCTCACACTTTTGCACAGAAGGAACTTCTGCAGAGCAGTTTTTTTACATAAACATCCACACCAGTTCAACTGGGAATGGACAAACTTGATGGTAACTCACGGAGGAGACATGTGGCGTCAGCGGCACCTTAAGTCACCAGTGTTTTCTGAGGAAGGATACAAAAGCTATGGAAAGTAAACACAGGTGAGAACACAGAGGAGGAAGCATCACTTTGGTAATATTATATGTTACCTTTTTGGTTCCATACCTGAAACAAGACAGTCTAGCTGAGACACAGCTGCTTCATCCTGCCAGCTCCAGTATCCTCTGCCATTCTTTCCTCAACTTGTGAACACATATGGGAAATATTTCTCACTTGTGCTAGGCAAAGTTGAACCTTTAAGGTTCATTAGAAGTGTGAGTTTGAGATATGAGTAAATTAAAAAGATAGAAGTTCCCATCATGAGGGCATTTATGTATTAATTGCTTTGAGATTCTGGAAAGTTCTGAAGTGAGGGGTGGAGCTGGATCAGATGATTTCTCTCTGGTTTGAAATAAATGTTTTATTTCAGAAAGGAAAAGCAAACCTGTAGGATGGTTGTTACAAAACTTGGTATTTCCAGTTCCACAGAGTATTAGAACAGAAACACTTTTGTAATGCACTTTATTTAAGTACCTAGTTTTAATTTACAATTCCAGGTGTTGCTTCACATTACCATTGATCCCTTCTCCTGTGTTTTTAACTCTTGACACATAAGTGCAGGTAATTTGGGAAAAACCCCAACAATGAAACCACAAAAATCAAAACAAAATCCAAGAACAAATATAAATCAAAGAATAGACTGTAAATATCCAACCTAAGAGGAACACACAGAGATTTTTTTTACATTCTATCTGAAAGGGGGAAAAAGCCCAGCATCTAGGGAGTGTCTGAGCTGTGTTGTACACAGCAGTATCTCTAAGATCAGCCGCAGGGAACCTTTCTTATATTCATTGAGAAAAAACCCCACCCACCATCACAAATAATTTGGAAGCCTGGGAGTGAGGTTTGCATCAATACTTCAATACCCAATATACATTGCAAACAGCCCATTGTCCACACAATTGCTCCTTTGACCATTGTTTAACATCTGTTCTTGGTATTCTGTTACCTGTTTCTGAACCTTTGCTTCTGAGACTTGTTGAAGATCTGGATGCTTAAAAACTGATTTAGTGTGTCTTATCTAGAAGCCTAAGAATCTCTGGAATATGCTTAAATTAATATAGATGTAGTTTGAGGGAAATGCTTCAGGTAAATACTGAGCGAGGAGAGGTGGGAAATCAAAGAAGAATTAAATATCGAGATGAGAGGAGCGTGGTTAACTGGAGTGCAGAAAGGCCAGGGCTGCTGGTTACTGCTGATGCTGCTTTAGTGAGCTGGAGAAGGAGGAGAACGAAAATTTAACATGCAGCTCATCATCCATGACCTAATTACAACTGTCTGGAATAATTTGTATTTAAAGTAGGGGCCACAGAGCTACAGAGAATTTACTTAGATAAACACAGAGTCACACAACATGTGCTCAGCTCTGCTTGCTGTGGGATATGGCATTCTTCTGTTACGGCTGTTTGTAAAATGAGTTAAATTAAGCTTGAAATTGCATGAGAGAAGCCTGGCTCAGAGAAATTTTGCAAGTGTTTGGACAACAAGATGGTGGTAGAACTTGGTGCAGCTTGGAGTGTTAAACAGTCAGATCAGCACTACTTTACTACAGCCTGAGGAATAAGATGGAGAAATTGGCATCAGACAAAAAGCTTTTAACTCCCTTGACCTTAGCGCAGCCTTAGTGCTGATGTCTTTGATGAATCTGAGCTGAATTACCTCATTTCTTAACAATCTTTGGTAGGTTCCCCCTCTTTTGTGCTCCTGGGGTAGGTTGTTTGTATGGTGTTTGACAGTGAAATGTGCAGGTTCTGCTGACCTCTCTGTTCAAATGCAAGCAAAGGCAGGGCACTAGTACCACACCCTGGATAGAGAAGAACTGGTGAGATCTATGTATCGAGAAATTCTGAACAAATCGATATTCCACACACAATGAGTACAGCCTGTTTTAACCTGCAGCACTACAGCTGGGATGTTTGTGCTTGGCACATCTGGAAATTCTGAAAAATAGTAGGGAGTGGTGGATTGCTCCACAGATCTTTGCCAATGTAGGTAACAATTCTGTAATAGACACCTCAATACCTTAATTGACAGACTGTGGAATGACTTGTACAGTACACCCATATTAGAAAAAAGGGTATAACATTTTGAAAACTTTATTTCATTTCAACATAAATACAAAAATTTAATAATATATCTTTTAATCAGCTTGATATCTATTTGTCCACAATTTTCCCAGTAACTTATAAATTAATAAATGATTATCATCTCTCTGTTGGATATTTTTACCTTTGAAAAATAATTTTGGATATAGAATTTCTCTTCAGAGAAATCCTTCCCAAATACTAAGCCTATAGTAAGAGAAATTTCTTCTGCCTGAAATTTAATAATATTAAAAAGAATGGAAATGACCACAAACATTTAAGAAGCGACATTGCATCCTATTTTATATGTTTCATAATGAGAAATAACCATTACTTCTAATGTGAACATAACTCAAAGCAAAGTGGATAATACGCAGTATTTTCTTGTTCCATTAGTTATCTTGCTTGTCACTGTATCTCTTGTTCTTTGACATTTCCCTCCTCTTCTTTAAGTTTAGGAGTTTTAGATCTCTTCAGATAACCTTTCAAGTAGCTGTGCAGATGCATTAACATCTTCTGACTTCTTAAGGTTTTCAGCCCCCAGCCCAAGTCTAGACAAAGTGCTTGGACATGCATTTTAGTGGCTTCAGACAGGGCTTTCCTCTGGTTAATTGCAGCAGGTGGCCTGTGTAGCTCTGCTGGACAGGCGCCAAAACCTTAGATTCTAGGAACATCACAGATGAATTTTACCAAAGGATAGACCAAAGAGTGCAGTAGCAATATAGGAGTATTTAACAGATACCTAGCAGTAGAATGAGAACACAGTCCAAACTATTGTGTCATGACTGAACTATTGAGCTCTGATAGGTTTGGATTTTCCTTTTGCTATTAAAATCAGTGATGAAATAAAAATTAATTGAGATAGACTTGTCCATGCAGCCCTTTTTGCAGTCTGGTCCTACAGCTAAGAGGATTCACTCTGTCTGTAAAAGAGACCACCTTAGATTTCTCTCCTTAACATCAGTTCTAAACGTAATTACATGAGAACAGTCTGAGGACACAAGTTGATAATCAATGGTGTGCTAGAAATAATGAAGCAGGAAAAGAAAGGTTATCTTTTTCTGGTTTCTGTTGCTCCTGTTTCTCCTCTATTCTAGACACGACTTTTCAAGGAAAATGTGTTGTGAATAAGTGTTCATCACATTATTTAAATATTAGCCAATAACAATGGGTGAACTTATATCTATTGACTTGATCCCGTGGGGGTTTTTTAATATTTTGATTCTCCACAAAAGGAAGAGTCCACAAACTTTCTCATATGCTTATTATTGGCACCAGTAAAAAATATTTCTAACATGTCATCTCAGAAATCATATTGACTTCTTAACCTAAAATTCAGTCCTAACCACATAGATAGAATTTCTTGGAAAAATGCACCTTCTCAAGTATGAATGTGTTAGTCAATGTGCCATTTTTCTAGGCAACTTTAGTAAGCAATGTCTTTATATGTTTACATCTCATGAAGCATAAAAATACTCTGATCTAAAGTGAATACCTGTGCTTTTTTAAAGATAACCCTGTGACTTGAATTTTACAGAAAATTCTCCAACAAGGATGGCTGAAACAATGTGATTGGATAGGAGAATCAATGGCATCTGAAACAATCCATCTTGCATTTTATTAACTAGGAAACCTGGGCTATTTCTTTGCTCACAGAGTTTTCAGGATAAATAATCTATTTCAACATATTGACTAAATCAAAATTCTGAGCAGTAGTAGGGTTATAGATTTTATTTCATCTTGAGCTGCATAACTCATTCCCATGCATTCGATCACAAGGGATTGGAAAGCTGGACTTCAGGTGGCTGTGAGCCAGCTGAACTGAATCCAGAGCAGAGCACCAAGCTTTGACGTTACCCCTGAAAAAAGTGGTGGAGATAAAATTAAAATTCTTCTGCTGAAGTTGAACATTTTACACTACTTGAGAACTAATTACCAGGGGTGTGTCAGACATGAAAGCCGATCCTTTTCCAGACAATTTGTTTTAAACATTTCAGTGTGGATTTCAGAAACTAATAACAGAATTTCTTACAGACTAGCTGTCTAGTCTGTGGTGTTTTTATCAAGAAGGCCTGTGAAAGTCATCTTCTTGTTTGATTATAACAGTCCTTACTAAAGTAAATATGCAAGTATTATAAAAAACCACAACATTTATATTATCTTCCTATTGGAGATACTGCTGGTTGTACAATAGGTCATATATATCTGTCCATATCTTCACACTATTTCTCATCAGGCTTACTCATATTTATTTCCTTCACATGCTGCAACTATATATTATAAAAAAACACATACCATAAAGCTCAGTTGGCAAAAGTTCAGGCTTTGCATTATACAACCCAAGCACTACAGTGTAAGACTGGATCTATACTGCATGATGATCGAATCCTACTCTGTATTAAAACTGTCAGTCTTCCTACCAGCTGTAGATACCGATCCTGTTTTAAGCACAGAACTAGAGCAGAGCACACTGTGCTAGGAAGAAATTTGCAAGAGGAAAGAATGAGAAGTAATCATAAATAAGACATTTGAATTACATTGTATAATCATTGATGGTAAAAATGAGAATATGTGACACACAAGTTACATTTCAAAAGGGAAATCATGGTTGTTTTGAATAAGAAATATTCAAATATTTTTACACTGTGTGCTGACTTGATGGCAGAAACCAGTATATAACTTCTGAAAGTAGAAAAAAGATATGTATTTTTTCTACTTCCACAGTTACCTTCTAGGCTTGCCTATTTATACCTATTTCTGCAGCACCTTTCTGAACAGAGGGAATAGTAGAAACAGAGTTCTCAGGAGTCTGCATCAAACTATTAGGGTGTCACTATGCAAGTAATAGATTTCAAATCCCACTTCAAGTTCAACAGCTGAGGACACCGGTTTTCTTCCTACAACTCACTATAGTGTTGTGCTGAACTTCATAACTGAAAGGATGAATCTGAATGATAAGTCCTTAAGTACCTGGTTAAAAAATTTACCATTTGATCAGATTGTAAATTGTCAATATTTTGCTCACTTTTTCTGTGAAATTGAGGGACAAAGAAGGAAATGCAAACCTTTCCATGCAGTAACCCTCACATGCTCACTCATCAAATATATGGTTCCCATCTCTCCCTTATGGCACCCTCGATGTGTCCAGACATTCAGAGAAGCTGGAGCAGACACTGTGAGTTTGAACAGTAATTTACATCACTGGATAGCAACAAGGAAACAAAGAAGTGCGGAGAACCCCCAACCACAACACTAGTAATGGAGTTTGTTGCACACAGCTCCAAGTGTCTATAATGTGGGTGTTTATGAACAAACATATTTTCTGTACTCCACTCCCTATAATATCTATAAGCAGAACAAAAATAGCTCTAACAACAGCTGTATTTTGTTAGAACATCAATGCCAAAGTTCCTAATGTGGGATACCTGTACCTTGCAGTGAATAAAAGTGAATACAAAAAGTAGCATCTCATTATGAAAATAAATTAAATAAAAAGAAAGTTAATTACAATTTAGTGCTATGACTTTCTAAATTTATTATGTTAGCTGTCTCCTTTATGGTATTCTGGTCTTTTGCTCATTTCTGCTGTGCTTAATGCAGCTCACAGTTGAGAGATTAAAAAGAAGTGGAGACAATGCAACTTTAGGATTCTGTTTGTTGGTGATTTTACCAGAAAGCAATTTTCAATAAGTAGAAATAGTTTGTGTTTTTTTTTCTTTCTTCTGAAGTCCCTTTTTGTTTTTATAATTATTTGAATTATAAAGAAGACAGTGTACATAGTGATGCCAAAAGCAGGAAAAAAAATCATTATGAAATACAAATTCTGGAGACTACTAATCCTTATGATAACTAAGCAAAAAAGACAGCTTCTTTTTAAAAGAAGGAAAATAATGCTTATGAGGATGATATCTGATATGAAGATTAAAATAAGCAAAAGAGCAGATCACAGAAGCACCTATAATTAATTTAAACAGGTGTATTTTCAAAACTTTATGCATCATATCTCCATTCACATCAAATTCAGGGGTACTTATGCAACTTCAGACTTCACATTTCACTTTGAAATTCTTTCTCCCTGAGGGAATATATCATTCAAAAAGCCTGAAAGTGTTTTGTGTGCAGTTGTATTGTACCTGGCTTATAAAGGTAGTTTTCAATTCATAATTTCTATAATCTCCTTTCACTAGAATGTCCCTAAAACCTGATATATAAGGAAATGGTTTAGAAAAACACTAAACTCTGTATTACTTGGGTTTGACTCATTTCTGCAGATTACATCGATTGCACTTAGACATAAAGCATCATTTTGTATGAGTTTTACAGAAAGGATGGCATAAAGTAGCTGTGTTTGCTAACAGGGGACAGGGCTTGTTGACCCGTATAAAGGAACACTACATGAGGTCTGTGTTTTACAGCATTTTACACATCTGAAAAACTGTGCCATTACTTAATATCTCTCATTACTGTGCTGGTGAGCCATCTACATGTATCCAGTCCATAGTTTCATGCACAGGCCATATCTAAACAGGCTTCACATTGAAGATAATTAAGATACTCAAGAAAGAGGTGGAGTGTATCCATGGAATACAAGGAGTGACTCTGAGAGATCACATGTTGGCTCAGATCAAAGGCTTGTCTTAATGATAATGAAAAATTGACTCATCAAAGCTTTGTTTAATCTTCACACTTGTAAAAAGATCAGCTCATTTAGTAGTATGGGGGTGAGGGAGGAGGAGAGGGAAAGGGGGAGAAGTGGAAAAGGGAGAGAAGACAGAGACAGTATTTCTCTGGATGGAAATAAGATAAGAAGACAGAAACTTAGTGTATGGTCTAAAATGTTTACTGACATTCTCTTGCCAATATGGAGCTGCTAGAATTGTACATTAGAAAGGGAGAAGAGTGTAGTGCAATGGCTTCATTGAAACACTCAGACTAAGAATACCAATCTGCTTGACTTAAGAAACATCACCAGAGTGAAGCAGATAGAAAGTCTGTGTAGCAGAAGAAGCCAACATCCATCATTCTGGTACTTGCATATCCAAACTGTTACATAATTGAGAGATACATATTGCATTCCTTGGAAAGACATGACTGTATATCTTACAGAGGAGAGTGGAGAAGATGGTTCTGCGGGGATCCTGAGACTCCAGGGCTACCTTTTGGCTAAATTTCAGAAAAGCTACCAAAGCCTGTCATCAGCAATCTTGTTTACTCCCACACACAGGAATGTAGGTCTAGAAGATAGCCTGTATTTGAATTGCTTATGAACTCCATATGACTGGAGAGCCAGTAGCTGGCCTCAGTTTCAGATATTCAACCCTTTGAGTGGGAGTTTCAATCACAAAACAAAGCAAGGGAAAGTATGAATAAAATCTAAGCCTCCTCCCTGATTTAGGAAGCAGATCACATTCCATTCTGTCAGGAGGACTGATTGAAATAACCTGCCCATCCACCCATCTACCCATCCACCCACTTTAACCTGGTCATTTTATTTCTTCTTGCTAGTTCTCTTCAATTTACAATACAGGCTTGCCTTTCTTTAATGCTAAAGGCATTGAATAGCTTAAGATAATAATGAATAAATCTGATAATCAGCATTGTACAGCTATTGATGATTCAGCTATAGCATATACAGCACAAAGCTGAGGCAAACTTGCAAGAGGAGATGGTCAGTTGGCTTCTACCATCTGCACTTAGCTAAACAACTCCGTGCTAGAGCACATTGCAAATCAATTCCCCCTCTGTCCTCTGGTGAATGATGTAAAAACAGTGCATTAAACAAATTTAATAGAACTGGCATGAAATGAGGCACTGCAGAGCAAGGGGATATACAAAGTGTGTGCAAGTGTGGTAGTTTCACAAAACTGTATTTAACAGAGTAAGCTCTGACAACCATTAGCCAGTTTATCTCCTTGTCTTGTGTAAAGTACATTTTAACTGTCATCAATATGATCTGTCAGGATGATGTGACAGTGGAGTATGGGGATCATTGTAAACCCAGGTAAACATGATGTCATATTTTTAGCATATAGCTAATAAGAAGGTAAGGTCAGTACTTAATAACTGTAAATTGTTAATAGAGAAACAGATATATTAGCATTAAAAAGCAGGAAAGAGAAGGAGGGTATTTTGTGTTAGACTGCTAATCTGAAAGTTAACTACAGAATGGGGCCTGGTCTACACTAGATTCTTCTTGAGCTGGTTGGGTAATGAATATTAGCCCATGCTTTCAATGGTCAAAACCGTTGGATAGAGTGGATGCACAACAGCAAAAATATACTAGATAAAACCTCAGGTCATGTTATATATCTTCCAGTAATTAAAGGAGTCTTCTTTAGTTGAAAGTTAAGCTGCTTTCAAAAATAGAGAGTGACAAAGTTTCAATGCATAGCACATTGAGCCATGTCTGAATAGCATAATCAGCAACAGCAATTCTTACTTTGCTTGATGTACTAACTTTATTGTTTCATTTTCTTTAGGGAAGGCTGAGTAGCAATGATAGAGTGCATTTGCTGAATATGAAAATCCACTCTTGAAAGGACTATTAGGTACTGAGGAGACTACATTTAATAGCAACAGGCACGGGAAGACAAAATACCCAATAGCAATGCCAGCAGTACTAATTAATAGTGGTGGTTTGGGCAGTGATTGGAGCTGCTGTTACCTTGAACAAGAACAGACTCTATAAATGGGTTTGAGTGCTACAAACCCTTTCCACTTCTTGATGCCACTTAGAAGGTGCATTTTGCCTAAGCAAACAAAATGATCACACTCCTGTCTCTACTGACCTACATAGCAAAATGCCCACTTGCAGTGTTCCAATCAATTCCTTTGCTAACCCAGCTGGCTCTGCCCTTCTCAATCAATGAGAGCACAGACGAAGCGCTCGTACCCCGTTTCCTTGGCCTGAATGAATATGGATTTGCTCGTGAATTCAACACACTTGTTGCTCTAAGGGCAGAGTAAAGAAAAAGAGGATTCTCAGTTCAGCAGATTGGTGACAAAGTGTTAAAGGACCTGGCCTTTTCCAGAGAGGCCAACACAAACTTTTCTACTTATCTGCATTAGCACACCGCCAGGCATCTGTCTGAGATAAAGACTGACGCTACAGGTTTCTCACACGCCTGTGGGATCCGAAGGCCTCAGATTTCAGAGCTCTAGTGACTTGCTTTAATCCATAACAAAGTTAGGGAAGTGCTGAAAAATATAGAAAAGGTTAGGTCTACCATCTGCAGGGTCAAGGAAGAAAAAATAGGCAATAACAAGCTCTCAGCAAGGTTGTATGCTGATGGCAACCTTCCCATGTCCTTTACTGACCTACCAAGAAAATTTCTCTTTTTCATTTTAAGAATTCTGAACTTTAATCAGGCAGAAAATTTTCTAAGTAAATACATTTTTTTGAAGAATCAGGTAGCAGTCAGTGTGAGACACCTAAATCCACATTTAAAGATTTGATTATGCCTGTTTTCAGAAATGCTGACCATCAACATCTGACAGTGTCATCAGTGTCAACAAAGAGCTGAAAAATCAAATAAATAATCAAATAAATATCTAATCCCCCCCAAAACACCCTCAAACCAACCAAGCAATGTATTAAGTGTATTGCATCTTTAGCAATTATGGTCCTGAATGTTTTCCTATAGCTTGAATTTATGTATGCTTGCAAGGCTCCAGTACCTTAAGGAATTAGTGGAATGTTCCTCTGCTCATAGAGGAGTTAACTAACTAACCATAGATAAAACCAAGAAAAGAAAATACTGGGTCCTAGCACTGATAATAGATTAAGAAATTTAAATGCTATTTGTCACATCCAGTGATTAACAGCTCAACCATTTAAGTTAATAATATACTAGCACCCAGCCAGAACCTCAAAAGCTGTACACAATTTGGTAAGTATTACATACTTCCAACATAAAAATTACATCAGCAATAACCACTTTTAATTAGGCTTTCTTTAATCCATAGATGGAAATTGGATTTTGGCTGTGTTCATCAGTCTTGAAAACAAGAAATCCTTAAATGGAGTCAGGAAGCCGTTAGAAAGACATAACAGAACTTGGATCAATTTGATGATATTCCACTGCGGGCTGTACTTGCCATCCATTCTAAGCCATAATAAGGTCAGCATGATTCTACTGCCCGTAAGATTGCCTTACTCAGGACAGGATTTTTGTAAAGGTTTTAGGATATCCTATCTAAAAAGTAGTCAGATTTTCAATTAATGTTTTGTACTCGGAAACAGACACAGAAGTCAGAGGACATTCCCAGGGAAGAAAACTATTTAACACATTGAAGTGCGAAGACTAAAAGGAAACACACTAGTCCAAGTGGTCACATGGACTTTTGAGAAGTCATTAAGCAAATCTAAAGTTTTATTTGACCCAATTTTTTAAAACTACATCCCAAATCCTATTCAGTACAAGCATATTGGAATTACAGGCAGAACTGTAGTTATGTGAGCATAGGGGATGATTTCTACTTTTCCTATGTTTCAAAAAAATTCTTTGTTTTAGATGATGTAAATTTTAGATCTCAACTTAATAGTACCCATTAACAGTCTTACAAATCACCAAAATTAATAGTTGCAAATTCCAGAGAATCATCTCCTCCATTCGAAAGGCAGAATGCTTTTCCTGGTGCTCAATTATTATCATTATTTTAACTTAATCTGAAAAAAAGAGGCAAATACAGGTCGAATAAAGAAAAATAACAACTAGATTAAGTGTGGAAATGCATGAATGTTAATTTCTTATATTTATAGCACATGTGCTTTGTAAATAGTGCCCAAAGCACATGAATGAGGTGAACATATTCATCTGTCTATATAAGAACAGGTTTCAGAAGTGAAGCATAGTGAACTCATCCCTGTGTAGGTCACAGCATAAAAAATTGCCTTTTCTTTGGCAAGACATTTCTAGCACAACCACCTGATGATAAAGACAATACTCCCCAGGAACACTTGCTTTCAGCCCAAGAAGAAAAAGACTAGATATCTCTATGCTAGCCACTGAAATCCCACAAACTGATCAAACTGCCTGCAGTGTATTCGGGTCAGTCAGCAGTACGAACGTGTGAAAAACTTAAGACTGAAAGAATAAGCTAGATGGAGCAAAAGAATTGGAACTTCAGTGATGTCAGAAGTTCAACTGTTAGAACAGGAATGTTGGGGAAGGGAAAGACTTCCTGATGCACTTCACCTACCTCAGGTGTGTTACTGTAGACACAGGCCATGCAGTTATTCTGCTTTTACGTATATCCAAACATAGGGTGGGTGTGATCCTAACTGATTGCCACTAGATATTACTGATTACTCATTCAAATTACATGCTGGAGAAAGCAACATCACCCAAAAGCATTTGCCAGTGTGGGCAGTGACATATTTTAGAAGGTGTTTAAGAAGTTTGTAAGAGGGGACACAGGGTGGAAAGGAATGGACCTCAGTGATCGATACCTGTTTCAGCAGTTCATGGAGAAGCTAATACTCAGCATGTGTTATATATGATTTAATATACTCCTACAGCCTCTTTGAGATCTTTAAGTAAAAACTTCACAAATAATGCAAGTGTTTTATCATAGTTCTGACATTGTAACTATCAGACCAATTATCTAGTCAGGTAGTTTTAAAAACTAAACTAGAATTTTCATCTGGGTCAGCTCTTTGAATCTGCAATCTGTTTTGTTGTGATGGTCTGTGTTCAGAGTATTTCTCTGATCCACCCTTATTATCCGCCATCTCAGCAACTGAATAAGCACTTTACAAGTGTAGGTAACAGTTTCAGATCAGACAATTATTTTATACTGACTGCTCATTTCAGTGAAGTAATCATTTTAGAATTCATTAATGATTATCTTCTATCTTTGTGCAGAGAATGCACAGGGCAGACTGATTCTGGAATGCAGAAATATCACATAGGCAGCTTTTAAAAGTAAGATGAGATTTGTCCAGAAGAATCAAGGAAACCACAAAGCCACAATCAAAAATGTTAAAAAAGTACAAATGAACAGTAAGCTCTATAATTATTTTAAAATTTAGAGGCGACATATATGTGCAGATAATAAGCCTTTGTCGTCTGGTTGAAGTGATATTTCTGAAAACAGATGCTTTTCCCTGCCATCTGTGATAAGACTGTTTGTACCCCAGACTTCTTACTTGCTGGGAAGCTACAATAAATAAAACAAAGAAAAGAACTCTCCTGAAAACCACTGGTAAAATAACTTCAGCTCCTTAATTTTCATACTACGTCATTTTCTGGTGCCAATAAAAAGCACATCTTTCTCTCTGCTGGTTACTTTTAACAAACAGCTTATGAAAATGTTATTTCATTAGTAATTTTAAGAAAAATTTTCTTAGTCCTTTCTAGCACTACTTAACAGATGGGTACCCTCAGCTAAGAGCTGCAAGAACTCAGTGAACACTTTCTGGTTGTGTGAACCCTGCCAAACCTAAGGTCAAGGAAGCTGTGAGAAGCAAATACTCTGGAGGGGTCTGACCATGACCACTGCATTAACAGCCAAGGAAAGACTGGTGTGGGACACAGGGTAGGGCTTTCAAATCTGTGCCCTCTGCTCCACGCATTGGCCAGATGGACTTGCTGAAGGTGTTAGCATATGCTCAAAATTTTGGTTTTATAATCAGAATTTTCTCATTTTCAGTAAAATGGTGTCCTGCAAAGTATTTTTCCAGTTTTTTGGTACATTCAAAAGTGCCATGATCCAATAATTACAAATAGGTAACGATGTAACACTCAGCATAGTCACCAGCTGATATATATACCTATATATCACAGCTGCACTCTCTGTGTATTGAGAGGGTTTGACAAATATTGGCTAATAATTCCCTTTGTTAAACCAGCTTTTATAATCTGGATAGGAAATTTAATAAACTTTGATGCTTAATGCATCACTGTAGGTGAATACATCAGCTACATTTTTGTCCTCCAATAAAGTGAATTATTTTTGTGGGTTTTTTCTTCTGCATCCTTTGTTTTTTCACAATGATATATTATTTGAAATGAAGACAAAGGAAGCAATAAAAAGAATGACAGTAAACTTGAGACTCAACTAGAGATAAAAAAACATTTGAGAGAGAAAATAAGAAAATTTGCCCAGGAGTTTAATGGTTCAGAACACTGGGACTAAATATAAAGTTTATTTCTGTCCTTCCAAGTTCTGTCTGCAGACTGCTGAGAATGACACTGTAATGTGTTCTGATATAATGGTTATTTTATAGCTGGGACACTACAGTGTCCCTGAATCTTTTTATGACTAGGAAACCACTGTGTCCCTGAGACTTTTCACCGTGTTAGGGAGAGAAATAATTGCTCTAAAACAAGACAGTAAGAAGAGGTACAAAATATATAGACTGGAAAGTAGTTCATTTCTTTCAAAGCTGGTACTGTTTTGTCACTGAACTTTAAAACAGCTGATAAAAAAGATATTATAAAATGTAGTAAGTCTTTGAAAACATTGGCAGGTTATTAAAATTTGTAAAACATTTTAGAACACTATTACTGAACGGTAATACTAAACCTCTTACCATTTAGTTATCGTTTAGATGGGTTGGTTTATTCCTACACTTATTTTAATATTTACTTCTTTTAGACTGAAGCATACCTTCAGTTCACTTTCTCAAGGGTGGTTTAAGTCCACAGTAAGGCAGTAGAATTAAAAGTTATTTACTTTGAGAAACCTATTAAAACTAAAGTGTGTGTTTATTGCATATCATAAAGTTGTATTTGTGTGAACTTGGGAAGTAATACCACATGTAAATAGCAAAGATTAAAAGCAAAGACAAAAAAAAAAAGCCCAGAAGTTGTATGCAGAAATTCTAAATTAAGGTTTTCTTAATGAAACCAGATTAAATCCAGAAAATTTAAATATAGATTCCCAGCATAAAAATCAATGTGGACTCTACAAGGAGTTGTGTCAATTGCAGAAATTAAAAAAAATTGAAAGCAGTTGTATATTTCTTAAGGACCACATAGTGTCATTGTTCTACAGTAAACTCTACCTAAAAATATTTGCAGTCATTTCCAGAAGCTTGCAAACCAGACTTGGGGGAAGAGAACTAAGCAAATGCTTATAACAAGTATATTAATTTGTAGTTTGTACAGAGCTATAAAAAGTGATCCTGTAAATTATTACCTAATTTGATTTAAGGACATGGAAGGACATCTGGACATTTCTGCATAACACGGTATCTGAAACATTTAATATTAATATAATTAAGACTACCAAGACTGAGTTTTTGTTCATGTACTGTTTTTCCTAAAGTCAGCTAGATGGAACAGCCAGCAGTTAGAATACCCTTTCTATCTTAACAGCACAAAAACTTGGCCTTAGTGGGGAGACAGGCTGTAGGGATAGGCAGGTGAGGTGGAGGAGTTGCACTATACATAAGGAAGAGGTTTGATTGTACAGCCCTTACATTTATGATGTGATTGAGAGTTGCTGGATGAGGATCAGTAGGATAGAAAACAAAGCAGATGTTGTAGTGGGTGTCTACAACTGATATTCAGATAGGATGTAAGTACTCATGAGCTATTCTATAGGCAATTAAGAGAAATTTCTGGATAGGTAGTCCTTGCCCTTATGGGAGATTTCAACTTCCCAGACATCAACTGGGATCATCAATTGCTGTGATGATCAAGTCTTGGAAATTCTTTAAGTTTGAGGAAGATAGATAACTTCTTGTCACACGTACACAGTGAGTCAGCTAGGAAAGATGCCTTCCTAGACTTGCTATTTGTGAGTAGAGAAGAACTTGTGAAGGATGTGATGGTAGGTATATGTCTTGGCCACAATGATCATGAAAAGGTTAAGTTTAACATTTTCAGTTACTATCCTAAACTTCATGAATTTAAGCTATTCAGGGAGCTATTTAGGAAAGTAGCCTGGGAATCTGCTTATAAGAGCTTTGGTGTCCATGATTGCTGGGCAGTCTTTAAGAACCACCTTTTAAAAGAACAGGAGCAGGTGATTCCATTGTGCTGTAACTCAAGTAAGTGGAGCAGAAGACCATCTAGGCTGAACAGGGAACGCCTTGCTGAGCTCTAGAGTAGAAGAAATTGTATGACCCTGAAAGTGAGGTTTGGTTTTACCGGAAGAATATAGTGCTGTGGTTCATATGTTCAGGGGGAAGACATGAAAGGACAAAGCTCAGTTGGAGTTGAAACTGGCCAATGTTGTGTCAGATAAAAAGAACAATTTTTTAAAAGTGTATTAATTGCAAAGGGAGAAATAAAGAAAAGAAAATGTTGGACAGATCCTTATTGAAGTTGGTCACCTGATTGATAGGAATGAAGAAAAAGGGCAGGCAATGTGGGCTTTGCTTCATTCTTTGATAGACCTTGGGCTGCATGATTCCGAGCCAGAGGACCACGAGTGTGGGAACAGTGACTTTCTATTTGTAGGCACAGAAGTTGTATTGGACCAAGTGTATCAGATTTATGTCCACAAGTCAGTGTGGCCTAGTGGGATTCATCTCAGAATTCTGAAGAAGCTAGCAGATGTTATGTCAGGACCCCTCTCTATCATCTAGTAAATGTCTTGGGAGTCTGGGGTGGTCTCTGCTGACTGGAAGCCAGCCAATGTTATTCCAATCTACAAAAAGGGCGTGAGACAAAGCCCATGAAACTAGAGACCTATGCTTCTAACCTCAGTTCCCAGGAATATTATGGAGAAGATTATATTGGATACAATTGAAAGGCGTTTAAAGAATAATGCAACCATCAAGCACAGTCAACACGGGTTCACAAAGGGAAGTTCCTGTCTAACCAAACAGGAAACAGCAAACTGAGAGGTGCTGATCTCTTCTCCTGGGCATCCAGTGACAGAATGCATGAAAATGGTTCAAAACTGTGTCAGCAAGGTGTACACTGGACATTAGGAAGCATTTCTTTACCAAGAGCATGGTCAAACCCTGGAACAGGCTTCCTAAAGAGCTAGGTGATGGCCCAACCCTGTCAGTGTATGAGACATTTGTACAATGCCCATAATGACATCTTTTGGCCCTGATGTGGTCAGGCAGTTGGACTATACCATTGTATCCCTTCCAACTGACATAGCCTAGTCTAGTCTATGTCTCTTCAATACTTTACCATGCCTGATGAATAAATAGTAGGCTCATTTTGTGCATATTCTGTCCCTCTAAGGAAAGGTTGATTTATTGTTTCAGGGTGCTTTAGTGTCACATTGGCATGTGTGGCTCCATCCTGGCAATGATATCTCTGTAAGTCTGTGTGAGTGTTTGTATGTGAGACTATGTGTGAATATTCCTCTAGGCATATACACATGTAGTCACATATGTGCATATATCTGCATACACACACATAACTCTTGAACTGGATTAGTTACAAGAGACAGAGAAATTAGTCTTCATTTTTCTTAAGCTTTTCAATGTTTTATAAGATGTGCCACTGAAATTTTCTTAGTAATAGTTATTAGATGGAAAGCAAAAGCTCTTTACCATTAAATACCTTCAGCACCCTATTTTCTTATACACTACTGTTTACTATTTGTAATGCTGCATTGACCTCAAGATTGTCAGTGGCCAAGGAAAAAATAATAAACCCATAGTTTTCAATTCTTCTTTTTTACATCATCTACTTGCAAAGGTAAAGGGACAGTAAGAGAAAAACATAACAACAGTCTGTTTTGAGTGGATATATTATACTGAAACAATGATGGTGTGAGAAAGAATATAGCAAGCTTGTCATCTGTTAATTAAGATCCATCTGAGACTGTTGTATAGAGCACAAGACAGCAAGGTCAAAAACAAAAAACCAAAAAATTCATTTTTTCTAGATATAAATGGGAATTATTCTATAAACTGCATGCTTATGTGTATGTATATTTTTTATATGGACCAGATATGTAACGTGGAGAAAAATATTTCACTAGATTTTAAGGTAACTTCATCTTATTCCTTTTGCCTGGGTCTAAATTAATATTGATGTAAATATTATGAGGAAAATGTTTTCCTACAATGCACAATGCTGTCAGAATGGAGAAACATTATAAAGTTTGCAGAAAATATGAATTCCATTTCCAGCTTGAACTGATTACAGAACTGAAGTGATTCAGAAAAGTACACCTTTATAGGGACTGCCATAAACAAGGTTATGTGAAAGCTGGCAGCTCCCTAGGCATTTTAGTGGAGCTATGTTGACACTCACTGAGATTTAAGTGATATACTGTGTGCACACGAATATTCAGAGACAGCACATGAAGCAAATGAAGGACATACAAATAGTGTGGATATAGTAAATTGAAAGAGTGTAGACTTCCCTTTACAAAAACAAGGGTGGCAGTTGTTTACAAGTATTGAAAAAACAGGGGGGAAGTCAGGGAAATTCTTCATTTGAGCAGGAAGAGGGAGGTGGGTCGTTCTGTGTTTGCTCATACTGTAGCTACTAGGTAGGTACAGAGACCTATATAGGGAAGGATCTTCTTAGGCAGCCCTGGAGAATAGGTCCACCAGCTGGCACTGCAGGATTGTAATCTTCCCTCCTTTATTCATGCATTTTTGTGTACACACACACATTCATGTAAGTTAAAACATTTTAAGGGAAAAGTAGAAAACTTTTTAATTAATTATCTTATTAATATAATAAATAGAACCACTTCTTGAGCCACATTCATAGGTGTGGCCAGTTGGCCTTACCTAAGAGCTGAATTGTTATTCAACCACTCACTTTCTCTCCCTCCTCAACAGGAAATGGGGAGGAAAGGTGAGAAAGTTTGTGAGCTGGGATAAAAACAGGGAGGTTGCTGAGAATTTACTGTCAGAGGCAAAACAGGCTCAACTTGAAGAAAACTAATTTATTGTCAATTTATATAGTGAGAAGCATGAAGATAAACATTAGATCCTGACCATTTATCCACATCCTTCCCTCCACACTGCTCTCACCACTCTGTGCAAAGTGGCAGGGATGTGTATTTGGGGTGGTGTGTGTAACAATTGGTATATAGCAGTTTCTCTCTCTGCCTCTCTAAGGCAGACACTGAGCTCTTCCCACAGATGCCACCACTGCAGCCTCATCCCCTCTCATCTCCCTCTTCTCACTAGCAGATCCTGGCCACCTAAGCCAAACACATTAACTTTACACTTTCAGAGATATATTTTAAATACTTAGGATATAACATATTAAATTTATTTTAACTAATCACTCCTTTGGGGACTGTTTTTCACATCAGATAAGAAGACCTTGGATGAAAAGCAGAGGACTGACTTTCTAATCTACAGATTTTAGGGCCAAAATGTACTAAAAGTCATCTGGTCTAACGTTCTATAAGAATGCAGACTATAGGGTTTCAGTCATGAATTCTCATTGTAATTTACTATATTCTGATTCTGATAAATGGTGAGTAAAACAGATGTCGTAGCTGTGCTTAGAAGCCATGAAAAAAACCCTGTTGACCCCAATAGTCATAGCCACTGTAGTCAGTTTGAGGTAAGGACAAGGAATATCCAAGCTCTTTTACAGAATCACATGGCTGAAACCCTAGGCACCATTGACCAATACTCAGGCACATGAGAAATCTCAATTAGTAGTTCCACTGTACGTTCTAAGATGCCTGCATTGGTTATTTAACACCAAAAAAAAAAAGTTGACAGAAATATAAAAATAAAGGAAAAAATCCACCAAACACAACCAGGTAACCTTTTGAAGCATGGCTGATTGATTGATAAAGATATGAGAAAAGCTTTGAATGGCGTTTAAAAGGGAATAAAAAAACCTAGTTTGGCTGTTTTTTTCACAGAAAATTTTCCATGCATTATTTGTAAGTAAACGCAGATGCATGGGAGAAACACCAGAGTCTTTTAAGCATTTCTTTTTTTTTTTGTAAAGATAAACAACTTCTGGACAAAAAAAAATATATACTTGGGGAAAAAAAAAAAACATTTTATTTTCCATGCAGCTATATAGTCTTAATTTATAGACTTTTAAAAATTATAAAGGATCTAATATTTTTCTGGTTTTGATGACTCATTATACTCAGGTCTTTATGTCATTAGCACCAGCTATTTCCTTTCTAGACAATACATTCCATGACCCAACCATGACCTGTTCCCGTAAAGCAAAGAGTATTTTTGTATTGACATCCTTGACAGAAATCTTCCAGTTCAGCACACAAATTGGAGAGTAACAATGCTGCTGAAGTAAACTGGTGCAAGAGAACTGTGTTGATTTACCAAAGCTGTGATAACACACCAACAATATCTGTAAGGTATGTCCAGTCTCACTTGTGATGTTGAGGTTGTCTGAAGTGAAACCTGGGGTATCAGTCTACCAGCCCTAGATCAGCATTCTGAAGAGATGTCACGTGAAGAACCAGTGCACAGTGACTGTCATCAGCTTTTATATATAGATTTCCTTCCTTCATAATCTATGGTGCCGAGACTGGCTGAGCTCAGGCCTCACAGGGGAGTTGCAGTCTGTCTGGAGGGCATATCTGGATCCGGTGGACAGAGGCACCCCACGTTCAGTAATTCAGTCATTGTTTGGCCCTGGCTAGAGGCCAAATGCCCACCCAAGCCACTCTATCACTCTCCTTTTCAGCCAGAAAGGGGAGAAAATATATATTGGGAGGCTTAGGACTCAAGATAAGGACAGGGAGAGATCACTCTACAATTAGTGTCTTGGGCAAAACAGATTCAGCACAGAAGAAAACTAATTTATTACAACTAGTCTACACACCCAGTGAAACCAGAGTCGGGTGATGAGAAGTGCAGCCAGGTCTTAAAGCACCTTCCCCCACCCCTCCCTTCTTAGCAGAACTGACTTTGTTCATGATTTTACTCCCTCTTCCCCACCCCATCATGGTGCGGGGAGGGGCAGGGAATGGGGGAATGGGGTTTCAGTCAGTTCCTCACAAGCTGCTTTCCTTCTCCAGATCTTAATCCACTTCTGCTTCCCCCCCACCGCTCCCTTCTTCACAGACTTTAGTCATAAATTTGCTCTCTTCTTACCCTGCATTGCAGCATGGGGCACAGCAAGGAATGGGGAATGGAGGTTTTCAGTCAGTTCCTCACGAGTTGTCTTCCTTCTTAGCTGGGAGTGGGGGGTGCAAGGCATTCCACACACACCCTTCCCCTGCTGCACCCTGGGGTCCCACCCATGGGAGACAGTCCTCCACGAACTCCTCCAGCGTGAGTCCTTTCTGTCAGGGCATCATCTCCTCACCACAGGCCTCAGCTCCTTTCCATGGGGTGCTGACCTTCAGGCCCAGACTGCTCCAGCCTGATCCCCTCCAGAGTTACAAGTCCCCCAGCAAAACTGCTGCGGGGTGGGTCAGTCTCTCCACAGTCTGTAGTTAGTCTCTCTTCCTTGTCATTATCCATGGGCTGCGAGGGGACATCCTGCTTCACCATGGTCCTCTCCATGGGCTGCAAGGGAATCTCTCCAGCACCTGGAGTGCCTCATTCTTCCTCCCTCCTTCTTCCCTGGTGTCTGCACGGCTTATTACATCTTCTCACTCCCTTCTCTGGGGGCAAAATGCGGCTGCCTGCGTTATTTTCTCTCCTATATGTGATTCCCAGAGGCGCTGTGACCAGCTCCCATTGGCTTGGCCCTGGTCAGCAGTGACTCTGGCCTTGAATCAATTGATGTTCACCCCCTGGGGCCTGCAGAGAGCTTCTACCTGCTGCTTGCAGAAGCCACCCCTGCAGCACATCCTTCTCCGTTAGAATCCAGCTATGCAAAACTGTGACATGACTAAACAAAATATTTACATAAAGGGCAGTAAATCAAATACCAAGTACTGTCTTAAAACTTCCTATGCCATATATTCTGAGAATATTAGAAGCATTTTGTGTCACCCTTCAATGGGGGGACTAGCTCAACAGATGGGCAATTAGTAGCTTAACTGCGGGGTAAAAAGGCAGCAGTCAATAGAGACAAACGCACACAAAGGGCAGAGCTGTTAGCAGAAATTTATTGATGTCCTTCAGTGTCTTGTCCAAGCCTTGCTCTTTATTGCTCTACTTCTGCTCTTACGAGGAGGAAACACTCAAGTTCACAAATAGAAAAGAAACAGACCATCTACCACCCAAATTTCACCCTTTCCCTCAAATCAGCAGCTGTTTTTTGGAACATGTTGCTTTTGTCAAGTGAGACTGTGGTTTAATTCCAGAGGCTTGCCTGTGAGTGAAGAAAGCATAGCCAAAGCCACCAGCAGTGTGATTCAACTTTCAGCAGCTCAGACAGAGTTAAGCCTCTGGAATTGTTATCCCCTAAAGGAAGATAAAAGCCAAAGCAAGGGAATTAGTGTGAACTTGCACCATTAAACAGACATGTATACCACTGAGAAGGATGCCTGTTCTCTTATTGCTGATACTTAGTATTGCTCGGAGTAATGACACTAAAGAGCCAGCCACTAAGACAAGGGGAAAAGAAACAAGAAAACAGAGGGGATTAACAAAAATCAGGGACAGAACAATATAGGTTTCTTGTGAAAAGTCATCCCAAAAATATGTATATAAGAAAAAGCCTGCAACACAGTGACTGTAGGAGTCACTTTGCAAGGCAATATATTACATGGGATTACAAAAACTTTTTTCCTTCAGGCTGAGGTAATTTATACCATTCAGGTTTGATTTTCATTACAATGAAAGGGACAGAATGTGTTTTAACCACAATAAAGCACACAGGCTGAAGGACTGCTACTGGGAATTTGCATTCAGAGAGGGGTAGCACTCTGTTCAAACAACAGGTCTAGGCACTGCAATGTAAGTTTCTCTAATTCTCCTTGTATCTTGATACTACAGCAAAAATCAAGAGGTATTTTTAAAGAAGCCTAAAGGTACTGAAACCTCAATGACTTTTAATAAGATTTTCATGTCAACAGCCTTAGTGTCTTTTAAAATTTTTCACCTTAAAGACTAGTGGAAGTTGGAACAGCCTTAGGGCTTCACTTATTCATGCTTTGTTGCTTTTGTCCCTTATGTGGTTTTTTGGTAAATAGAATTCTTTTATTCAACCTCTGTTGGGGGATGGGGGGAAAGATGATTAGAAAAGAAGGAAGAAGAACATTCCCCACTAGATTTATGTAGAGAAATAGCATCAATATTATAAGCAGGGGGTAAGTTTTAAAGGAGATTTACAGTACTGGATTTCCAGAAATACTTAAATACAAAGTAAACACTCTTATCCACTGTACACATTGCAGATGTTAATGCCTGACAATTTTGAATTTAGTACATTGTTTAAGCTAAATCAGTTTACCTACATATTTTGAAAAGGATATTCACACTGCTTCTTTAATTTCTAGTGACTACTCCCTATTCGGAGTGATTTGTTTACAATAAATATTGTCATAAACAGAAGCAGGTAATTTTGGAGACAAAAAGGAATAATGATTTCATTAGCAGCTTGGATTAAGTTAATTTATGTATTTATTTATTCTTTGCTCAAAATTTATTTTTTCAGATTTGGTTTTTAGTCTGCTTTAATATTCTTTTATCCCAATGACCATGATGTCTCTGGGAACCATTGTACTATTTTCTTAATTCTTAAAGCTTGTGATATTTTGCATCCTGCCAGGGCACAACATAAGAAATGCTGAGGATGCCTCCCACCTCCTTTTATATATACGTATCTGACTTTTTGAAAGTGTTTGTGTTTAAAAGAACTCTAAAGTCTTCTGTGTCTGGGCAGTGGATCCTGTGTGCACATATGTTTTGAATGGCTTTTTTATCTAAATACACATATATATGTATGTGATAACTGAGATTCTTGAACATATCTTTTTCTTGTTAAAAGTAGTTGAGGGAAAGGTGTCAGTATATTAAATATATGTTCACTGTGTTTAATGAAGCTTCAGAGACTTTAAAGATTCTGATCTTTTAGATAGTCAGAAAATGGAAAAATTTCTGTATTTTATTTTTAATTCCTGGAAGATTTGGATGGGACAAATCCTGCTTTTATTTATATTGATGTAAAGCTGAAGTAATCAAATTAATTCAGTTCAGAATCATAACTAAACTTTTGTCTTCTTTCTTTTTCCTCCCCAAATAGATTTTACTTGTTTGGATAAAGCCAAAGTTCCAATGGAGCATTTCTTGGGAAATGATTTTTTAGATCCGAGATGACATTTGATATATCGTGTCATTTTCCACCCCTCAGAATACTGAGATAATTGGAACATTTAGGTGTTGGGAAACCTGGATCTAAGTCCCTAATTTACCTACTAAAAATCCTGAGTTTGAATATGGATCTAATAACATGATGGAGAAAATTAACCAGACATTGTTTCTGTCTTGTTCCAGTGAAATAAATCTGGTTAAAAACTGAATCTTGGCCAAGTTTTGGAAACATTAAGTCCTGGATGAAATTTTTGAATGAGAAAATACACTTTTCAGCATGGCATGCTGACATTTCCCAAGGAAAGGGGAAGGGAAGGGAAGGCAATGCAAGGAAACGAGAGAGGGAAAAAGATCCAAAGATTTTTATTTCAATTTTTTAGAGTACCAAACTTAATACAGGTAGAGAACGAAAAATTCAACATACAGAAACTAAACATTCATTTTGGTTGGTTACACTTAATAAAGAATGCACCATCACTCATTAGGAGATGGATTATATGAGGCTTTTAAAAACTCTCCATGAAATTCTTCATCTTCTGATGGGGACACAAGGAGAGAACAGGCCTCTGTGGGCACAGAAGATCCATCTTAGTATTTTCCTTCCTTTTTCCAAGCCCCAGAAATGAGCTTTGATTGTAAGAAGGAATAAGGATAAGCAAAAAAAGCCTGTTTCTACTTTGCTTTTGAAGTGAAATGTAGACCTCAGCACTTCACATTTCCTTATAGGTTTGCATCTCATTGTCGGAATTGTAAGATATTCTTTACATCTTTCCTATAGTTTGCCCTCATCCTCACCTCAGACAGACGCAGCTAAAACCCCTTTCATGGCACTACTGATGGGGTTTTGCCAAGTTCATAACTTCCAAAACCCTTTAAGACAGAATTTCCTGGTGTATAGAATCTGTCAAATAGATTAGTGAAGAGAGGCAGAGAGGTACATTTGGGAAAGAGAGGTCTTTGAATAAACAGAGCAACTGTGAGTGTGTTTGGTTCTTTGGCCAAAATGTTTGACTTTTCAAAGTCTGAGAAAAGCTTCCTTGAGGGATACGAGTTTTACACGAGCTGCCATGTATCACTGTATTTGCTGCTTTGACAGGGTGCCATTTATTTAGCTCATTAATGCTCTTTTCAATGTGTGATTTAATCATTCATATCTAGGGGAGATTTGGTTTCCTGCATCTTAGGTATGGCTCATTAGTGGCTCATTTCTTAAAAGTGTTTGCCAATTTTATTTCAGTCATGGTCCCTGGTATACCCACATAGTTGTTAAACACAATACATTCTTCCTAATGCGCTTTCTAATAATTTCTCAGCTTATGTCAGGAGCAAAGGATATGAAAGATACTGGCCCCAGCTGTCTCCTGTTCAAACATTAGCTATAATTTGCTAAATCAGCTTGGAGTAAATACTCCAGTATCTGGTAAGCTTTGTTTAATACATAGCAGGCCAAACTAAGCACAGGATACGTGTGCGTGCAGCTGATGTAGATCAGCAATTCTTGCTGATGCAGCCCTTCTGCAATACCTCTGATTTCTTCTTTCTCATTCTCGATTTTTTGATTTTTTTTAATTTGTAGAAGATTAAAAAACAACTTTTTTATGCATATCAAATTGCTCTGCAGATTCAGTTACAGGTGACTTTATATTTTGTTCTGGATTATTTATTTTAGTGAACACGATTTTGAACCTTATTATACCCTTTGCTCTAGTAAGTGATTAATTGATGTTCCTGTATTTTGTTGAATAAAAAGCATTAAGTTTTTAATGTGTCCCCTGTCCAGATTTCATGAATCCTGTCTGCTGCTCAAAAGTAAGCCAATTCACTTCATAAAAGACTTTGGGTGATGAGTGGTATATTTTCTTTTACTTTTTCCAACGAAAAAAGTAATGTGCTGAGACTTCATAAGGAAAAGAGTTCATGACAGAAACTGGATAGAAGAAACTACATGGAACAGATCTCCACAAACAATGGGCAATTGTTTAGGTTGCTGCCACCTCTCAGCCTGCTATTAAATCTTTAGGAGTTTTATTTTAATATTGCTCTGTAAGAACTTGAACCAAAGTCTCTCCCTTGGGTAAGTGGCCTAAGAGTCAAGTTAATGAATAATTCATGTATATTCTTTCTTCTCCCTAGCTGAAATACTTAGTCATTTCATGAAAACAGAATTAAATGCATTAGGGGAAAATGAAAATTCCCTGGTCTATAAAATTGTATCACCTTTAATTTTATTATTTTTTTTCCCATGGAATTAAAGTCAAATCCTCTCAGACAGAATAGCTTTCCACTCCCTAGGACAAGAAATCAATTAAATAATGAATAGTGGATACCACATTGCCATTGCCATTGGCACTTAACGTGTGAACAGGCAGATAGATGTCTGTGTATCCCATCTGGGGGATAAGAACCTTCTTATAGCAGTGAATAAGCTACCATAGGCTTCAAAGCAGTTGAGCTTAATGCATCCTCTTCTGATATTATCCTTCTGAGTTTCTTTGGCAACCCACTACATTAGTAGGGAGGCTTTCCTGTCTCCAGCTCCCAGATGCTTAATTCCTTCTAGGCATGAAGCTAAGAAGTAAGTGCCTCACTCAGGCACACAGATGCTAGGAATTAAGGAGACCAGAGCCTGGGTGCTGCGATAGTTACTCTTGGAATACTTTGTTCATTCCTGAATCTCTGTGACTTCATCTGGGGAGAGCAGTTCTTCCCTGCATTTCAGCAATACACAAGGGCTCGTGATGCACCCTCTTAGAGTGCATATATGCATCTTATTCCAAGATGTACCAAATCTACTGAGAAGGAGAAAATCTTGGCATCTTCCACAGAGAACTTGTTTATATATAGAAAAGGTATCTAGCCCATAGTCAGTTTATCAATTCATAGAAAACTAATAAGGAACACAGAGAGATGGATTCCCCTCAGTGGTATATTAGGCATCAAAATTTCTCAAGGAAGGAGATAAATAATCAATTTTGTATGCACCTTCTGAAGAGGGAATTATCAATTTCTGTATAAATTTATGTAGGAAATTAATTACAGTCCATTAGTTAAAGGTTTATGTATTGTTATTGCTGTTACTATTACAGGTACTGTTATTATTATTGGCGTTGTTATTATCTCCTCTTCCAGTCATGAACTGGGATCTTAATGTCCTATTTTCATTATCTGTTTGAAGGCTGAGACTTCTTTTTGTTCCCTTTAGTATCTTGCATATTTTCTAAGAAATTTAGTTCTTCCCAGCCTGTGAAGCAGAGAGGATTGCCAAATTTGCCACAGAATCTTTCAATCTCTATGCATAGGAAGTCTTCTAGGAGGAAACTGCCTCTCCCTATCTTTCTAATACACATGGTCATTCACACATACATATATAACTGGAAACAAAAATGACATTCAAAGAATATTTAAGGTGGCTACAGAAAACAATGAATGAAAGGAAATGTTAGTCAAGGGTGAAAGGTACCATATGTCCTCAAAAGCCTTGGCACGATGGGGAACCACCTAAATAGCTTTTTTAATGCACCCTGTCGTGCCTAGGTATTGATGGACATATGGTACATTTCACCCTGAACTGTGAATTTCCTGAAGCAGCTGTAATGCTTTTTTAATGTTTTTCTGGATAACGACACATTCACAGCACACATTATTTAACCATTCTTCCCTGACCCTTTAAGGGTCCCATATACTTTGTCAGTCCATAAAAAGCAGAATATTGGTGAATCATTTGTCTTTGGTTTCCATAAATATGTCTTATTCATTGGGATATTCTGCACAGGCTTAAATTTGTCAGTGACTGTGCACCATGAGAAGTCCAGCAAGATATTAAAAATTGCTGCCCTCTGGTAAGATTGGAAACAGCATCAAGGTGCAGTCACAGAAGAGAGCTAAGCGTGAGAGTGCTTCCTTGCTTTGGCAACTCACGGTGTGCTTGATTTCCCTACTCTTTTTTAAAAGATAAATGGGGGAAAATAGATGGGCATACATGGACAAATGGAGACAGACCCAAGTGAAAGCATAAGGTAATGAGGTAATAGGATATTTGTATCCGTATATTACGCTCCCTGTAGTTCTCATTCTTCAGCGTTTCCTCCTGTGCCATGTCACCTTTTCCACACACTGCAGTGTCGTTCATTTTTCATTTCACTGCTGATTGGGAAAAAGTAATGTCTTAATTGTGACCAGTTACTGACAGTGTGAGATCTAAGTTACAATCTGTTTGGGCAAATCAATCAAAGGAGGGATATTACACTGTCTACAAGATTATATCTTTTTCGGGTTTGGGGGTTGTTGGTTTATTTTAACTATAAATTTTCAGATTACAAAGCTTTTAAAAAATAACCATTTAATCTAAATAAAACTGGTTTTCTCCATGTTACTTGAATAATTTTGTTAGCATCCTTTAGGGAAAATACTGATTAATGAAAAACTTTAGGTTAATAAAGGTTTAAAGGCTGTTGTTTCTCTTTTACTCTTACTGCAATTTTGTTTTATTATCACCTCCTTTCTGTAAAGGGGACAGCATATTTTACAGGTCATCAGTCTCTTCCTCATTTCTGTGGAGTAATGCACTGAACAAATAGAAATTTTGAGCAATAAACCAAAGAGATCAGGCATTTGAGTGGTTCAGAAAGATTAGTACTATAGATTTACATTAATTTTGTCTTCCCCTCCCTGAAGCTTTAGATCACACCTTAGATCACAACAGCTAAAAATTCACAAGAAGACATAAATGACCAATTGTCCCATCATGTAGTTTATAGAAGTAACTTCTAGTTCATCATGTAATCACTAATTCCTGTACTGCATGCTAAATCACCATGTTAAAGAGCTCTCACATGCACAATCAAACTGCTCCTTTATTAAAATGACTCTTCAGAAATGATGTGATGAATAAAAAGCACATATAAATTTGCTATTTTTGACCCCCAAAAGGCAGAGTCATGAATACTGAGAATTCAGCTGGTTGCTGGCTTGTTGGGTTTTTTTCCTGCAAGGATTATAGTCTAGATATTTTTATATCCCTCAGTCACACACAACACAATCTGAAAACTGAGGTTGCTGATTTACCAAGCTTATTTAATTAAGAGAAGTGTGTTTCTGTCATAGGTTTTACAGAAATATTCATTTCCTATTCAGAGATTACTTCTACCCACCCAAATTTCAAATCAATCATATCCTGTCAGATGCTGCATCGGTTCTGTCCTACCCTCTACTTTCACATCAAATTTGCAAAGCAGATCCTCCCCCTCATTTAATTTTTACCTTCCTATTCTGTCTTCCTGCTCCTTCTGGTGTGCTACAGCATTTTCTTGATGCCTGGAGAGTGAAGCTGCAAGGTCCTCCCACCTTTTCAGGAGGAGGCATTGTACTGAGGAGGAATAAGTAATGGAGGGAACAAAATAAACCACAACAGATTTCCTGTAGCAGAGCTGACTCGGTGCTTCTCTCCCAGAAGAAGGTAAATGGGGTAGGGAGATGGTCAAATGAGTTTCCCTTTCCTCTCCCAAGTAAGACCGAAATAGATGAGAATACTGGAATTTAACTAATCGTATGTTTCGTAAGACTCAGTCCTGACAAAATACATTTGCTCTCTAAATCTCACTAAAACACAGAAAGTACAAGATGTACTCCCTTAGGAGTAAAACTTGGAGAGTCATCAGTATAAAGATTTTGATGACAGCAAAGTGGTTATATTTCTATCTAATGGGAGGTTCCTTAATTATAAAACTAATTGTATGTCTTTGATTCAGAGAGCAAAAACCTGAAAATGTAATAAAAAAAAAGTCATGATCCTTAAGTGGTCTGATTTTCAGACACCCATTTCATGTCTTTATAGTATATATGATTGAAAATACCGCAGTATTGAAATGCTAATTAGCACTGATACACTGATACACTGATACTCTGGCTATTTTTAAAAAAATACTTTGAAGTATTTCATATTTTCCACACTGGCACAGGATAATACTCTTACCAGGACAAGGTGAGCTGCTTGCTCTGTTTTGGATATAGGAACCTCATCGTTACTGAGAGGTCTAAATCTCACAGTATTACACCCTGAGTCTCATTAGCAGCTTAAATTTGTACTTGTATCTTAACAGATATGGGTTTGTTCATCATCAAACTCATCAAATGCTGGAAAACAGCTTTTAATTGTTTAACTTTCAACATCCTTTGAGTGGCTTGGATTTTACTCTCTGTGTCGATGTTCTGTATATGAAATCTACAATTAATATAAAAAAAACAACTAGCAACAAAATTTTAAAACTCCATTCTTCTTCACTTGTTCACAATTTGCCAACTTTCCAGCACAGCACTTCTTAATTGTAAACTCAAACACCAGCTGTCACACATAAGAGTATTGATGGAAATGAAAACTCCTGGAACTTAACAGCATAACAAATGCTGAAGTGAAAGATTTATGAACACAAGAGAATTTTTGAGGTTCTTGATGTTAGAAAGTAGCTCCACCCAATCTTCCCTTTGTATTCCAAATAGCTCAATTCCTGCCCATGGCTTGCTGTTTAAAACTACAATTCAATTAATTTATATTACAGCTATCCACAAATTTGGTTTGATATCAGATGTAAAAATCAGCCTTGGAAAATACTATTAGAATTTGAGGGTTGCTGTAGAGCATTAGAAGAATTTTTTTTTTTCAGGTGAAAATTAAAAATTTAGTGTAAATTGTAATTGTCTAATACAAATATATCTTACAGATCCACAGGGGCCTCACAAAACGTTACAGATGCTGAAGTTTTAGACAGCAACAGTTACTAGACACAGTATACACAGTCATGAGAAGAGAGAACACTGAGAGAAATCCACACCTAATTAAATAGGGAAGGTGTCCTCCAGTTACCAGAAACTGACCCCCTCACAGGAAAAGGTTGTTTGCTCTTTTGTAAACAGAAAGACAAGGGAGAGCACTGTTATTGCTATATAAACCCAGATCTCACTAATGGACAGTATATAGGTCTACATCTCGTTCTCTTTATGTGACATTGTCTAGAAAATGGTGCAATACTCTAAAGGTACAAACCCAGATTCACAGACTACTTTGGTTTGGGTTCTTTTATTTCCTCATAAGACCCCATAAAATAGACTCATTTTTGTACACAATTTTCAAATTTCAAAATGGGATTTTCCATTTCAAAGTGAGATGTGAACTCCACACCAACAGGAATATTCTATACCACTGCTTATAAGCAAATGCTCTTACCTGACATTAGCCTGTGTGAGACCCAGTGTACATACAGTTCTTGCAGATCCTTCATCTAGAAATGAAACATGTCTAAGATGTATGTGAGACCAGATGCAGCTAAGAAATATTGACACACTCTTTGCTGACAAAAAGTTGTTATTCTCTCTAAAATAACAGCAATTTTCTTTTTTCATCCTCATTTTGAAATCTGAAATCTGAAAATCTTTAATTAGCCACTTATTTACTTGGAAATGCACACATATGTACACCTATTATAAAAATGTTGTCAAAACACCAAAATTAGAGAAAAAATAGGTAGGTCTACGAATAAAAAAAACAAGTGAATCCACAAATTGCTACTGCCATCTATTGGTAATAGATTGGAACTACAAGTTATAATTTGCATAACAGGTTAAATGATTAAACGTTTGACTCATGACATCCTACCAGTAGAGAGTTAAAAAGGAAATAGGATATTACCGAAATAGCTTGCAAGGCACCATTTCTGGAAGAGTATCTTCACTGGCAGATGGGTCTGTGTTTGGAGGTGCTCTTCTCTACTTTTGAGAGCTGAGACTGTAGACTCTGTTTTTCAATGAATTGTCATAATAAAGGGCTTGGAGCTAGCAGTCCCTGGCCTTTTCAAACAGTGCTTTTTGCACTCTCCAACAAAGGACTCTGGTTCCTAAACCTCTTCAGAGAAATGCAAATTTTCAGTTCTTTAAAGCACAATCCAGTCCTGTGTTTCAGTAACTTGGTTTGAGCATATTGGCAGAGTGGAATCCAGAAGAGCATCGACTCGGCGTGTGAAGCTGGATCAGTCTAATCGTTGGCTGCCTAGGCTAGGCAATAGGCTGTATTTGAAATCCGTCTGGACCTGATGTGACCAGGTTAGTGTCACAGAGGAAGAGCTTCCATCTCAACTGGGATCCACAGCTTGAAGGCCTCTCTCTTCACTGTCCAAAAGTTGTCCACAGAGTGAATAAGGATGCTTTTATGTGTTAGCCCAAATAACTTACTTGTGTGGCCAGCAGGAATGTTTGGGTTCATCTCCTGGCTTCTCTGGGTTTGCACTCCCAGCTATGTTCCAAGGAGACACTTTTTCCCATTGAGTATGTATTATTCTGAGAGCAAGTGAGGTGTGATCAACTACTGCTCTCCTGAAGATGATATGCAATAAATCAAGATTGGAAATTCAAGAGAGGCCACGAGTAGGACACTCAGGCCTTTGGTTACTAGGTGAGATCCCTTGTTTCCAGCTTTCTTTCCAAGAGTACTTCTACCTTTTGCAAGAATCAGCCTCACCATCAAGAGATTTACTTCCCAATGAATGCACAGGTCTTCTCTGCCCTGAGCAAGTGCTCTGACCAGCAGAGTATTCAACACCAAACCCAGCATATATTAGAGGCAAGTGGAGTCTGTGACCAAAGGTACCCGCAGAAACCAATCCTAATGATGAGTGTGAGGGGTCTGCTGGCAGAACATCCCAGCTCGGGACACTCAGCAATTAGAGAGCTAATTCTCACAGTAAATGCTTCCTTGGTGATAGACATTAACCCCTGATAAACCATTATGAAACTGCTGTTCTGAAATTCTGAAGCTGTCCTGTGTTGCCCTTCTCAAATGTACGTATATCCACTCCTGGGTTACTGACTGTTCTCTTCAGGAAGTAATACAGAATTCACAGCAAATTGGTGGTGAAAAAATAGTCATTTTCAATAATCACTGACATTGCTTTCCAGTTACTCCATTTTCATTTTTATGCCTGATTTTCTGTTTCTCATCCCATTATAAAATATAAATGCTTTTAAAAGCAGAAGTGTCTGCTATGGAATCAGCCACCATAAGCAATGGTTGGCTGATTAAAACAATGGATTAATGTTCTGTTTCAAAGCAAGCAAAAAATGATGAATGCTTCATATCAGTAAAACAGACCCATTCAGATAGAAGTTATCCAGAATATGTGTGTATCTTCTTCCTTAGAAACAGAAGACTTTTCCTTTTTTAACAGAAGAAAAATTTTGCCTGAGTTTTAGCCTGTGAGGAGGGATGACAAGATTAGTTTACTGGTGCAATGATAGCAGTGGACATTGTCTTTACTAACATTTGCCACTTCGTGCTTCCCATTTCTCAAAATCAGGGTCCTGAGCTCAAGCCATTTTCTTTCCCTCTTTCTAACTCTTACAGAAGGATCAGATGTTAATGTCATACCTTCTGTTGTACTCCATCAACACTTGTGGTGGACATATTTGTTTTCCAGGTAATACCTACACCTCGTCAACATAATATTCCTGTCCTGACCTTCCTTCCAACACTGTAGCCAATGTAGGTCCTGGTCAGACTGGTGATTAAATCCACAAAGATGAGGACAAGACAACTCTATTCCAAACGGCTGTGGAAAATTACATGGTGAAAGCAAAGCAGTTGCTTTGAGGAAAACCCCTGCAATGGGCAGCCATAGACTTTATACCTGTGTCCCCAGCTTTTACCTTTCCTGAGATATGATATCATATAGGGTTTTAGTGGGGTAGACTGGGGGTACGAGACCATACCATATTCCCTCTCCCTTTCTCCTGCCCTCTATCCATCTGCTAGAATAATCTGCTATTTAAAAAGATTTTTCTCCCCAGCAAGGGTGCTTTAGGGGTAAAACCAGGAAAAGGTTGGATGTGCAGAAACAGGTGCCATGGTCAAGAACTGCTGAGGCAGAGCACTGCAATTCTTGGGAGGCTTCTGTCTGCAGAAGCTACAGGAGCTGCCACTTCTACAGATTTTGCCATCAAAATCCCATCACGCAGTTGCCCTAGGCAACTTCTTGCTTTGCCTGAGGATATCCCTGGTGCCTAACAGCACACAAGCCAGATTTCAAACTGGAGCTGTTCCCATTTCTGACACCTCTGTTGCATCCCAGCATCAGCATCACTTTGAAATTGCTCAGAAATCACCAGCAGGAAACATTGTAGTGTCTGGGTCTTTTCTTGCCCAAAAATATGACCTGAAAAAGATATTATCCCCATGTCATTTAGTAAAATTGATTTTCATTCCATTCAGTTAATTCACATTAGCTGAATCTGACCTAGACTTCTGCTTTCTGTAGTCAGGAAGTAGAAGGAGATGAGAGTGATACTCTTTATAGTTTTTAAAATGAAAATGTTTTCAATTAAGTGATATTTACTTGGGAAAGTGTCATAGATTTCCTCCTGCCCTCTGTGTTAATACTGTTTGGTGAAGCCACTTTTTGCTAGGCTGTGTAAAACGCTCGCTTAGTTGGCTCTATTCATGGAATGTAACAGGTCAGAAATGTTACATCTTTGGTAATGAAAGAACAAATTTTTGAACAGAAAAAAAAAAAAAAAGAAACGTGGGAAGAGCTTGAAAGACATTGTCTTACTCTTTTTTAACCTGTGGTTTGCTTTTTTGCCTACTCCTAAGCAATGTTTTAGGTACTTCACTGTGTTCCAGAAAGGCAGTTAGTTGCAATCTCCATCATGTAAATGGTCCAAGCAGCCATTTAAAAACAGCACGTTTTGTACTTGTCAGACTGAAGGGCAGAGAAAACGAGCAATTTTCCTATCCCATGGGAGAGATTGAAAGGGGTGGGGAACTCACCCAACTGTTAAAATCTTCACAGATTCCTACTGAGTCATATTTCTCTGGGTTTTTTTCTCCCTTCTTGCTTTTTTTTTGTTCTAAATCTTGAACTGCTCTGTTCAAGGTTTCTCTCTGTGACCACTCCTGCTACAGCCACTTTAACAAACAAAAATAATATCTGTATTCCCTTGTAATACAGAGGTTGATATTTGTCACTGCTTTTGAGCTCTAAAGGGGTTGAACAAAATTTTCTTCTCCCTTTGTGTTTCTGATCTTTCACTGCCAGCTCAGAGACAGTAGTGCTAAAGTTGTGTTGTAACGTGACGTCAACTTACAGAGCTGCACTGAGATGACCTTAAAGACAGAAGATTCTACCCTGAAAATGTTATTTGAGAATCATCAAAAGAAAACATTGGATGGTTTTTTAGGGTGGGTTTTTTTTTTCAGAAACAATGAGATAAATTTATAATTGTCAGCAAAATGGAGCCTGGTACTGGCCTTGTAAAATTAATTGATAATGATGTCTTCCTTTCTTTTTTTGAATATATTATGCATTATTGCTACAGACAAAGTGCATGCATGGTGAATTCAACCTGCATTCTTTACTGGCACCCCCTCTGAAGTGAACGCCACATGGCAAAAGTAATTCCTTTCTGACAAAACACTGGTGCTAATGTCCCTTCTGCTGGCATGGGACCAGCGGTGCCAGCACCGGCACAGCGGGAGGCTGCTCCAGTGGGTCGCTGCCTCCTAACACTGTGTGTTGGCATCTGCCTCAGCTGCAGGCACAGGGGCAGCTCCAACACCACAGCTACAGCAAAGTCAGCTTCACCCCCAGCTCCATCTGGTAGGGAATGCGGAGTGGGAACCTGCTGAAGCACAGGGCTTGGTGCAGGGAAACTTTTCAGGCTGTGAGGATCTTCCAGCCACAAGAGCAGTGTTGAGGCCGGCAATTTCAGCCTTGCTCCTGTGTTTCCTTTAGCTGCAGCACGGTCACACTGGCACGTCTTTACTCCTGCCAGAAGTCTTTATTCTCATCACGTTTCCTTGTCAGGCTGAATCTAACATACTAGAATTCTACACTCAGTGGTCCAGTTAATCAATAATTTTGTCTTTCCTGTTCTTAAATTGAATTTTTTGGTGAAAATTTGGGCTGGGGGGTGAGTTCCTCACTTCTGAAAGAGACAGCCAAATGACATGGCAATTAGTTTAATTAGTGCATGCCCAACGCCAATATTGTGGAATGCCAGACAAGAAGTTGCTTGGAAGTTTACACTTAAAGAAAATAGAATGGGTTTATTCCCTTCTTATTTTAAATTTTTCTCCTCTGAGATTTTAAAGCAAACTACTCCACTTGCTACAATTGATTTTTTTAATGTAGTTTGAGGTATTAGTAACTCATTTTAAAGAAGAAATTGAATATAGTGACTGGAAGGATGAGACAGCAATTCTGTCCTCACTTATTTGGTTATGGCAAAATTCCCAGAGCAGTTCCATACACTTACTTATTGTGTACAGCCTATAGAGGACAAATAGGAAACTGCAACATAAGAAAAATTAGTGTCAGGAGATTAGAAAATGAAACTAAAGCTCCTGTTGTATGGAAGATAAATCAAAAGAATGCTCTGAATTCTTTTATTTAAAAATAAAATAAGAATTACAATTTATATATAAAAAAAGGCAATAGCAGTTGATATGCTGAATAAGCAAGTGAAGAGCAATATATCCCAGGTGAATTCTCTGCTTATCTTCATTCTCAGTTTATTGTACTACATGATGTACTAAAATAAGGTGACTTTTTTTTAATATATATGCCAAGCTACAAGCAATATGAGTTCATTTTCTAATGCAAATTTACCTCATGCCTGAGCTTCAATACCCATGTACTATCTTGTTTTTCTTAGTGTCTTTGTGTTAGAGGCTGTTATTCTTTTATTCCCATTTCTGCAGCTATTTCTTGAGGTGCGTATGTGAGGTAGGCAAAGTGAGGATCCAAGTTACTAGACCCATATTCATTTGTTTCTTGGCCAAATATATCGTTCCAAAGACAAAATTACTGCAATAACTCCTTGTACCATGTCTTTGTTTGCAGCAAAAGCCCCACCAGAACACAGCTGTGTAAAGTACATCTGGAGATTTTCCCAAGAACACCACATCTTAATCCATTGTGGCACTGAGAGATGTTAAGTTACCCGAGTATTTCCTGAAGACAGGTGCAGTTCAGCAGTTTGGTAACGTATGTCACAGTAGAAGTGTATTGCACAGCCCACACATGGTAACCATACAGTGACTTATATGTGTATGCAAAATAATAGTAGATTTAAAAAAAGAAGTTAGGGTTTTTTGTTGTTGCTTTGGTTGGGATTTTGTTTTATTTTATTATATTTATTTTATTTTTTCTGGATCAGATTTTTTTCTTTCTTCCCTCCTCTCCTCTTTTCCCTAATTTGATTCTTCATTCTTTAGTACAACGAAAATCTTTGAACCCTGAATGTGAATGAAATATAAACTGACCTCTAATGACATTATGGCATCTATTTTTAATCCAAAATGTTTAAGATATTTCAGAATTTTTAAATAAGGATCAATAATAACCTTTTTCCTTTTAACTTTATTCACAGTTTGTAGTGGTTGACTCTGGTTCTGACCTTTAAATATTGAAATCAGTGGGCAGAGGCTTGGTCCTTGTTGACACCTTTGAAAGAGCCTTCTAGAAAAAAAAATAAAAAGGAAAACAAGCACTTTTTAAACTTGTTTTGTGTTATCAAAATATTGTGGAGGAGATTGGGTCTTTGTATTTGCCATTTTTTTCAGCTGAAGGGAAGTAAGGAAACTATTACTGCTTCAGCCAGGCGTATGACTACTCACTTTGTGCTGGCTGAGTTACAGGGACTGATGTTTTGGAAATGTGGCACCAAAATTTCCCCAGCTTCTTAGCCACTTTGACTGTTTGCCATGCCATGTTTTCAGAGACAAAATTTATCTGCCTACCTACCTCCATACAGCCCCAAATTTCCATGGCTCTGTGCAAGCATTCGTGGATGCTTAAAATGGGATATATTCTGGTAGTGTCTCTCCTAATGCACTGAGCTAATGGTTTATCTACCTTGCTGAATGCTGAAACAGAGACTGTTTTCTATTATACTTGCAAGACACTTGGTGCTAGCAAGTGATGAATAATGAAAGAGTCTTCCCTTCAGTAATGGCTTTATATAACAAAATCACTTGATCAAGCAAGGAATTTCAGAAGGTGAGAGGAGCTCTCAGATGAAGCTCCAGACATGAATATCTCAAGTACATAAATGCTTCATTGCTCTGACAGGGGAGAATGGCTAGTAATTGACTGTCTTAGTAGGATTCAGTATTGAAAGATCATTACATAAGCAGAAAGAGGCATTTGGAGTAAGTCTGCGCATTGTAATCATAGAATAAGAGTTTCTAACGAGGCGGTTGCTGGAGTGTTAATAGCCAAGATGAAAGGCTGGTGATTCTTCCAAGCATGCAAAATCACTGAAACTTTCACATGTGTGTGGAAGTCAGGGGACTGTCCAAGAGAATCCTATTTCAGAATGTTGTATGAGACTTGGGACTGCACCAAACTTCTAGATTGTAAATAATGCTTCAATTATGTTTTAAACATCACAAAAATCTTAATACTCCTGGAACAATCTCCTTTGATGTGTTTTTTCTCTGTTCTTTCTCCCTCTATTTCATTCTATGGAGGAAAAAAAAAAAGTGTTTTGACTGAAATTTTACATAACTTTCAGAAAGAAAGTTTTAGCCTTGGAGCAAACCCTGATGAATGATTCAAATATAACACCAATCTGACACCTGATTGAATTGCTAATAATGACAAAACTTTTTGCTCATGATGCCACTGCTGCTACTCACTCCTGCTAAGTCAGATGTCTGTTATCCATCTTTCTGCTGGCAAATAAAATCACTACCTTTTAGAAAGACTTTTCTACTTGTACTACAGTGGGTTTTAACATCCAGGTCCAAACTCACACCTGGTATAAGTCTGGTTGATGACAATGAGGTTTACACTGATTTTGACTCGCATCATGAAGACAGACTTCATTACTAGATTCATTAATATGATGATACTTGATTCTAGTGTGACCTTGTGTTTGGTTTAGCCACATTTGGGTACTTTGAACTGTAATGCCAAAGGTGGTGAAAATCCACATGTCACTTTTGAGCCAATCTTCTTTTTCTCTTCACCATTCCCCAATTTCAGTTTTCATGCTCAGAATGCTTCCCAGTGATGACATTGTGTTGCACAGCTGTTGCTGTGCTTTTAAACTGTCTTTTGTGTCAGTTAATCAAA
This sequence comes from Gallinula chloropus, assembly GCF_964237585.1. Taxonomy (NCBI): domain Eukaryota; kingdom Metazoa; phylum Chordata; class Aves; order Gruiformes; family Rallidae; genus Gallinula; species Gallinula chloropus. The sequence continues at coordinate 1,212,608 of NC_140088.1, forward strand.
CTCAGATTTCTCAGGCAGTGTCTGTCATGATGTTACATAAGAATTGTTAGTTTGAAAAACAAAGATTACACAATTTTTACTGCTGAATGGAACATACATAAGGTGTTATAGCGATAATAAAAGCATATAATTACAGTTATAGGTATTTTCTCCACAGATCTCACAGAACATTAAAACCACTAATTTTCTTAAGCCAAGAAAATACTTTCCATTATGATTTCATTTTATTTGATAATGGACAAACTGCAGCTCTGTGGAATTAAGTTACCCGCCCAAGACAGCTCAGTACATCAGTAGCATACTCAAAGATAAATTCTGTGTCCCATTGTAGTTATTGCAAAATAAAATAGAACAAAGTCAAATCCTCTCCATTTTAAGGGGATTAGGATTTCACATCAGAGTTTAGGACTTGTCTGCCTCTGTTTATTTCAAACTGTCAACTAAAAGCACTAGTGATGACACGGTGGCAGATCTGCTTAAAATGCAGCTGTATTTTAAGCAGGTAAATGAATCCCTGTGTCCAAAGAAGGTGCAACACACAGTGTCTCCTGAAAACAGTGGGACCTTACTTGATTCTGAAAGAAAAGTGTCCTCAGAGATGAGTCTTGCTGGTGGTGGTAGTGGGTTACACCCACACATTTTTGATACACTATGATACACCATTGCCTTGTATGATGGTTACTTGGATGGTTACTTCTTTCCTAAAGATATGTCTTCTGTCTGTGGCTTATAGGTACATTCCAGTACAAGGACCAGATAGATGATGATGATAATTACTGCTAGTGCAGAAAAAGGTAAAAGTCAGTATAATATTCTTAAGTAAAAGAGAAGCAAGATAGTTCTTCCTCTCCCACAGTGGCAACAAAGATGGGTAAACTAAGGTCAGAGCTGACCTATGATTTAAATCTATTTAATTGAAACAGTGATGTGTTAGTGCATGATCCTTCAGAAAAAAAAAAAAAGAAAAAAGGCTTTGTTTTGATTTCAAATCATGTTTTACAGGAAGGGGAATCACTGTGGGGATTCTCAGTGTTACTCACTTTCAGTTGCTCTGTCACTCTTCCTTTATCCACCAGCACTATACCCCATCATAGAAGGCCACCAAGTTTGTTGGCCATGATTTGCCCTTATTTGTCTGCTACCAATCACCTTCTGATTTTCCACGTGCCTTAGCATAGTTTCCAGGAGGATCTGCTCCGTGATCTTGTCAAGCACAGAGGCAAGACTGACTGGCCTGTAGTTCCCCAGGTCTTCCTTTCTTCTCTTTTTTAAAAATGGGGGATATATTTCCCCTTTTCCAACCAGTGGGAACTTCACTGGACTGCCTCAAATTCTCAGGTATGATGGAGTGTGACTTAGCCATTTCATCTGCCTCAGAACCTGCAGATGCAGGTCCCTTGGACTTCTGTACATGCAGACATCTTAGATGTTCTCATACTTGATCTTCTCCTGCACTGAGCAGTTCATTTTCCCAGGTCCTGCCTTTGCCTTCCATGATCCAGGCAGTGTGTCTATGGCCCTTGCTGATGAAGACAGAAGCAAAAATTTCACTGTGTACCTGAGCCTTCTCTATATCCTGGGTCACTAGGATACAAGGTTAACTAGGTGTCCTGTGTCATTCCAGAAGGGGTACACATTTCCCCTCATCTTCCATCACCGACACACCTATAGAAACCTATAGGAACTTTTTTTTGTTTTTGATGTCCCTGGCCAAGTGCCAGGGCTGTAGCTTTCCCAGCCTCATCCCTGGTTGCTCAGACACTGGTTTAGAACAGTGGATCATGGAACACCCTACAAAAGCTGAGCTTTGGGTAAAGTTGGATCTGAAGGATCGTTTGGATACATCCAGCTGTAGTAGCAAAAGTGTAAGAGTCTCTACTAAGCTGCTGCTTTGGGAAGACTGAGGTGCATAACCATCATAAACTTCTGTTTGTGCCAACATGCATCAGCAAGACATTTTGAGAAGGAAGGGATAATATCTTATGGTTCTGTGCTTTCTTTATGTACAACACATAATAAACCAAGCCTTCCTTCTGCAGCACCTAAGACTGACTCACCACTTATCAAAGAACAAATCCTGCAAAACAAGCTATAGAATGTCAAAGAAGAGCAAAAGCATCTTAATATTCTTTGTGCTTCTATTATCAAGCAGGCATAGAAATAAAAATCATCTATCTCAGTAATATCTTTTATAAGCTCACTCACTTGACTTGAGGTCACAGTTCAGATTCAAGACATTGATAGAAATTTCTAAATTTATCTATGATGCCATTTCAAAGAAGTAACATGAAAGTGCCAGAATCAAGTGGTGCTGTGGCTCGCTGCTTCTAGGGTGACCATGGCCTAATGCAATGAAATAAATACACAAACTCCTGCTGACATTGTTAGGGTTTGGATCATCCACTAGACTACACTGCTGTCTTGAAGTAAGCTCTGTTTAACATGAAGTTTAAAAAAAGAATAATGAAATGAGTAAATTAATTTTGATTAGGCAATTCTGTGTCAATTATTTCTAATTAAGAGGAATTACTCTTCTCTTTCCCGAATTAATAGCTTTTTGTTTACATGTCTATGAACTTAAACAGAATTAATCATCAACCTGAGCACTTATCCAGAAACAGAGGTCAGGTGCCACCTCAAATCCCTTGTTAGGTTTTATCTTTTTCTCATAATTTAATCAGGAATGGGTCAACTTAGACTGCATTCACAAACACTGCATATTTACCTACGCTATCTGTCAATCTGCGTTTCTGACAGTTAGTTTAATCATGAGATATCAGCTACTTTACTGCTTTCAATGGACTGAGGAGAAAATTATTTTCCCTGTAACTTTCCAGGACCAAAACAAAGGATAGACAGCTCAATAAACAATAACAAATGAATTTATTTAAATTGCTGGTGTTGGACTCTTGTTTTTTGTTCGGTTCCTGAGTTTCTGCTAAAGGAGTCCATTCTGAAAAACTAGTGTAAAAAATGTTTTCTTAAAAAAATAATATAAATATAAAATATAATATGAAATATAAAATAAAATATAAACCTGTTCCAGTGTCTCACCACCCTCACATGAAATTTCCTTATATCCCTTTTTCCATTTAAAGCATCTTTCCATGCCCTTGTAAACAGCCCCTCTCCAGCTGTCTTGCAGGCCCCAGGCTGAACAATGCCATCTCACTCAGTGTGTCTTTGTAGGAGAAGTGCTCCAGCCCTCTGACCATCTTCATAGTCTCCTCTGGACTTGTTCTAACAGTTCCATGTCTTGTACTGGGGAGCCCAGAGCTGGACAGAGTATTCCAGGCGATGCCTCACGAGAGTGGGTGGGCAGAATCATGTCCCTCGGCCTACTCGTCGTGCTTCTTTTGATGCAGCTCAGGGTATGGTTGACTTTCTCAGCTGCAAGCACACACTGGCAGCTCATGTTGAGCGTCTTATGAACCAACACTCCCAAGTCCTTCAGAAAATCCAGTAGTTGAGCTTAAAAATTTGAGTACCAATCCAGTCTATAGTCATAGCAACCCGTTCTAATAAAGCAGCAACCTGCTCTAGTGAAGATGTCCCTGCTTACTGCAGGGGGGTTGGACTAGATGACCTTGAAAAGTCCTTTCCAGCCTAACACATTCTATGATTCTATAAGACTGCCAAGGACAGAGATGAATAATTACTTTTTCTTAGGAATGGTGTGTATACATAGAAATTTTGAGCTATAATGTTTGTGTGTGGAGAATGGCTTTTTTATTCCAATTTGGAAATATCATGTAAACTTAATCTATAACATTTTTGTACCTCTTGTTTTCCACCATAAAAGTATACTGGTGCAGTACTGCTGATGCATTTCAGCACACTGTTTTTTTTCCAGTATTCCCTCCAGTTGAAGCCAAAATTGCCAGTTAGGACATATGCTGTGTTATTTTTCTAATATGAAACAGAGATTAGTACGAGGTATTCAAACTTATTTTCAGTTGCAAGATAAATGGGCTTTGAATCTTTTTCCTTGGGCTGCTGCACTAAGCTGTTGTTCCATTTACATCCCTTCAGTAGGAGCAAATATTTCTCTAAAATAAGCCCTTTCTGTTAAATGTCTATGGCAGTCTGCTTGGCAGCTGTAGACACAATTTGGGTCACTGTGTTGGAATTTGAGCATATATGTATATATTCTGTGCCACCTCTGACACTATTATGTCATGAATTGAATGCACAAGTGAATAGATGAGGATGGTGATTTATTCTGATAAAAGAGACAGAATGACCTGAAGGTAATTCTTTACACTAAGGACACAATATATAATTAAGAACATTTATGAGCTTAGGACCTTTTCCTACACTGTTTTCTGTATTTTCTCAAAACTATACCCTTAATGACCTCTCTCCTAATTGAAAAAACGGAAAGTCCCCATAGATGTTGGTTAAACTAACTCACCAGTGCAGAAGATATACAGACAGTATATAATAGAGTGGAATTACTGTACAATAGTCTCATATGGTATAAATCAGTGTTGCTATGATGATTTACACCATCAGAGAAGTTGACCAATATCACATTTATTTCTATTGGGGAACACCAAGATGTAAGGGGTACAGCTCAAAAAACAAGTTTGTGTTCACAATTTTATAAATCTTACTTGCAGCATGGCATGGCTAACAAGGGTCACAAACAAGTGACACTGGAGAAGAACAAACACTGTTGAAGCTGGTAGAGCTAAGAGTGCATTGCCTCCATACAACATTTTCATAAACTCCATTAATTGTAGCTCTCATCTCAACTTTCTGTGTAATAATGGAAAATATAATTTTGCAAGTTATTATAGGAATAACTGTTCAACTAGCAGCTAGATCTTGGATCATTTGAAGGTAATTCTGTGATTTCATACTGATTCAAGAGAGTACCTTGTGTTCTGGCATCACCAGCATGGCAACGTATTCTGAGTCCAAAAACAGTGTAATGAGCCTGCTGACATGAAGCCAAATGGATGACATGCTGGAGCTGGGAGGATTTGGAGATGGAGAAGGGCATACTTAAAAGCCCCTAGTAACTCGGTGTGTAAACTGCAGTATGGAGAAACATTGTTATTTCTGTATTTCTCCCTTCTCCACTAGGACTACTTGGTCTTTAACTAAAATTAATTTGATTCTGACAAACTATACTGGTAGCATTGTCAAAAAAACTGTCGAGCTTGCATGGGTTTATAGGAAAATCACACATCAGGGGTGACATATACTGAAATATTATTGGGATTCCTGCTACTGCCATTGTGACCGTCCCGTGGTTTTGACACTAGATAGAGGGTGGTTAAAGTTTCTCTGGGAAGAATAATACCAAAATGCAAATTGTCTTGTACAATGAAACTTCTGAGAGGCAAGATGTGATTATTTTAATCAAAAATAAATTCTTTCATAATTTCAGATGTACACAATGTCATGTTTAGCCATTGACATTACCTGATCTAGAGAAACAACAAGGGTGATTGTACTAGATGATCTTTAAAGGGTCCTTTACGAACCAAACAACCCTGTGACTGCATAGGCTGAGAAGATTAAGAGCCACACCTGAAATATTTTTAAGATTTCAGGATAGATGTGGGTGTACAAAACCTATTTCTAGCTCTCACTGATACTAGTATTTGGTTTATTTCCTTGCTTACATCAGGTTTGAGCTGCTTTTAATAAATCAGTTACAAGATACCTGTTTTTTGAGTCTTTGATTATCCTTTCTCAGATGTGTATTTCCCCAGTACTATTCCAGGGTCTAGTAAGAAATATTTTGTTGAGAGTAAAATGAAACTGTTCATTTCTTGAAAGTGAAAATTTAGAAGAGAATCTAAAAACAACATCAAGGGCTTCCTTTTCCTTTTTTTTTTTCCTCTTTCCAAAATAAGAAGCTATAGATTCATAAACAGTTTTTAATTCATCAGGCTGAATGCCTTTTCAAGTTTGGGAGAGGTACAGATCCAATACAGATTTCCTTCTTTGACCTTGTACAACTTGTCATTGAACTTGTGTGAACTGTCTGGGGTGAAAGGACCGAGCAGAGCTCATTTAGGGCCTCATTTGATGAAAGGCAGAAGATTGTGATCAAGAGCATATGGGATTGGAACTGGAGGAGAAGTTGACAGTTTTATGGAATAATGATGATTAGTAAAACTGGGCTTTTCAAAATTGTCTGTGAACAGATCTGCAGCTAAAACTTGTGGTGTTCACAGATTTATAATCTATGGACAGAAAAAGAGCAGAAACTTTTATCAGGAAGGTATCTCATTTCAAGTAAATTTTGCCACATAGTTGAAAAACCTGCAGACCCTGAGAATAGAAGTGAAAGAGATTTCTCAGTCTTTTTCAATCTTATGCTATTCCCTGGAGAACCTGGAGGCTTGAGAGGTCACATTAAAAGAACTAGCAACTACCACAGCAAAAGAATATCTATAATTTATTCAGACAACACAAAAAGAAACTCCACAGTTGACCAGATATTGGAGTAACCAAGCCTCTGCACATTTTTCTTTCATCATATTTCTTACAGTGTATTTCTGTGACTTATTGTTGCAGAATCAGAAATACTCAGAATTGCATCAAACCCTGAAGCTAAGAGCACTGACAATCCATTAAAAATCGTTTTTCTAAAAGCTACACAAAGTAATTTCTGGACTGAAGAAACTAGGTAACACTCTAAATAGTGAAGCCTGTCTCTGAAACTTATCATATGTACAATTTAAAGGAAAATCAGACATGCATCCACAATTGGCAAGACACATAATAAACAGACAGACTGGAACCAGTGCTGAGAAATCCATATCTCTAAAAAAATGCTCTTTTGGTGTGGAGATTACTTTAGGGCTACAAAGATGATGAAGGGCCTGGAGCATGTACCCTGTGAGGAAAAGCTGAGGGAGCTGGGGCTGTTCAGCCTGGAGAGAAGGAGACTAAGGGGGGACCTTATTAATGTTTATCAATATCTGAAGGATGGGATGCAGGGGGAATGGGCAGCCCCTTTTCAGTGTCTGTGGAGACAGAACAAGGGGCAATGGCTGCAAGTTGGAGCACAGGGAGTTCCACACCAACATGGGGAAGAACTTTTCCCCAGTGAGGGTGACAGAGCCCTGGGACAGGCTGCCCAGGGGGTGTGGAGTCTCCTTCTCTGGAGAGATTCCAGCCCCGTCTGGACGCCGCCCTGTGCAATATGAGCTGGGGAGCTGCTTTGGCAGGGTGATTGGACCCCATGAGCTCTCCAGGTCCCTTCCAACCCCTGGGATTCTGTGATTTTGTGATTCATCTATGTTCTTTTTTGGTCCTATAAACTGAATGTCCATTTGTGACAGGCATGAAATACGTGCATGAAATAGGTCACATCTAGAAGTCCAGGACTCTGGCATCATTCTACTACATGAACCAAAATCAAGTGGAGAAAAATGTGACATTCACTTTGGAAGTGCACTCCTGAGGATATCAATGTAGACACGCTGTTATATCTCCTGGACTCTGCCTACTGCCTATACAAACAGCCAGTTGCAGCTACTGAAAGAAAAGCTGAAAGAGAGGAACGCGAGAAATAGCTGAGAGAAGAGGTGGCAGTGAGGCTGGGATGGCTAGCATGAAAGGAAAACAAACCACTGGATTACAGTCTGGAATCTAACAGGAACCTGATGGAGTGAGTATGCAGTGATTCATTTTGTATATTTATTTTAAATGAATTAAAAAGTGAAAATACACACACACACACACACACACACACACGTACATGTAACCCCTTCATGTTCAAATAGTTTGTGTCAGATTTCTACACTGCACGGCCCAGGAAAGACTAGGGTACCTCCTTCAGGTACTTTCTTTTCTCCCACTCCTTTGTACAGTGCACCTGACACACAATCACTCCATCATGGCCTTTTAGATTCCAAACTATATTTCTCTGATTTCTTTCACATCCAGCTGTTTCTTTTATATCAAAGTTAATCAGCAGCTGGATCCGTAAAGTTCTCCAATCCCTATGTGCTTATACTGCTCAATACTCTCCCTTTAAACAAGTAAAATCCATTCTGGGAGACTTGCAGGGGATGTGATTCTGTAAGGGGTTTTTTTTGTGGGGGGCATGTTGGTTAGTTACTTTTTATGACAGTTATATGACATTCCAAGAACAAAGTTTTCAGTTTGTTTGTCACTGTTCTACTCAGTCCTCAGGAGAATGTGCTGGCATCAGTTTTAACAAGAAGTGTCAGCATTTCTGATTTTATGACAAAATGCCACATAAGCCTCTCCCTTCCCTCTGCTTTGTTTTTATCCCACTTCCAAAGAATAATCTTATCAGAGGACCTTAGAGACTGAATCATTGTTCAACATCTGAAACACGAGGCAGAGCAATGAAGATAAGGAATGCATGTTTAGACTGTGTAGGCCAGTTCAAAAGGTCTCAATTCTTTCTGCAGTTTTCCCACACGTTGTCACATGTGACTACCACACCACTCATTTTGTTCACCTTCTTTATTATCACTGCGCTGCCACCATCTCAGTTGTATCAATACTTACAAGGTTTTTTTAACAAAACTTTCAATAATTTCAGGTTCCTTTCTCAGTTTCTTCTATTCCCACATTTGAGACAGGGACAGTCAGCTTGAAGGCACCTTTTTTTCTGCTTCCCTTAAATCTTTTAAACAACCACGTGTGTTGAGGGTATACAGAAATCTTCAGACATTCAGAACAGCATTATTTGCTCATTCACTAAGCCAATATAATGGTTGTTCTTATTAACCTTTAGAATAAAACTCAGAAGAATCATGGGGAAACAATTAATCTTCTTTCACTGTTAAGAAAATCAATTACATTAACATATCTTTTGAAATTTACTGAAAGATGAATTAGTGAATTATTAAAAAAAATAAAACCAAAAACCACTTTAAAATTTACAGGTTCCAAAATCTCATATCTGTTTTTAATGCAGTGTGTTGGATGGATCACTCTATGAATCAATGTATTTTATGGTAGTTTGCTTTGGAGTTCTTTCTTTCTCTTTCCAACATGAAATGCAGCACATCTAAGAGGGGACATTGAATGTCACTATTTAAGTGAGAGTTTAACCATGTAGCATCACCAGTTCAGGCATTTCCTTTGAATGCTACATCCTTATTTAAAAGGACACATATAAGTCTTTTCCAAAACATCTCTTTCATTATTGTAGCCTGCTAAATGCTTTCACCAACACTCTGTAGTGCTGACACTGACACCTGGCAGGAAAAGGAAGAGGAAACTCTATTTATGCCAGTGGTATCATTGAATCAAAGTGTGTTTTCCTTTTGCATGATGACTTTTCTTTGGCAAAACTTTAAAAGTTATGGAGGGTCACTGGAAAGATTGTCTTTCGGTAGCCTGAAGTCTGGTGCAGTGTGTACTCCTTCTGCCTTATGTACCTCAGGGTCCTTTTTTACCATGGTTTAGCTGTGTTCCTTGTATTTAACTTTTTTTCCCCCTCTCATTGTATTCTCCTGGCAGGAAAGTGCTCCCATGTACACTTTTGAAGCAAGAAGCAAAGTCACAGGAAGGGAATGAGTACAAAGGATCTTGGTACTGCAGTTGTGACATATCAGTGTTCAGTCTTGTTGTAGCTACTATGAGTCTGATCCACTGCCTGGGCTCCCTACACATCAAAGAATAGGCCAAATGGTGGAAAATTGGAAGTCAGAGTCAGCAGCTGATGCTCTCTTTTACCTCAGTTTGCTTACCTGGTCAGTGAGTAATGGATATGACTGTGACCTAAGTCAAAAGCCATATTATTTATTGTCTGTGACATGGGGACTAAAGAAGCATGTAAAGCATTTATTCACCTGTATGGGAATCAGGGGTTGTCCCAATGCAGGTGCAGGACCCTCACTTGGCTTTGTTGAACCTCGAGAGGTTCACATGGGCCCACTTCTCCAACCTGTCCAGGTCCCCTTGGATGGCATCCTGTCCCTCCAGCACATTAACCTCACCACTCAGCTTGGTGCCATCAGAAAATCTGCTAAGGGTGCACTCAATCCCACTGTCAATATCATTAATAAAGATATTAAATAGTGCCAGTCCCAGCACAGACTCCTGAGGAACACCACTTGTCAGTCATCCATTTGGACTTCAAGCCATCACCCTCTAGATGTGACCATCCAGGCAATTCCTTATCCACTGAACAGTCAGCCCATCAAATCCATATCTCTCCAACTTAATGAGAAGGATTTAGTGAGGGATCATGGCAAAAGATAGATGACATCCATAGCTCTTCCCCTGTCTGCTGATGCAGTTACTCCATTGTAGACAGGACTTGCCCCTAGTAAAGCCATGCTGGCTGTGTTGAATCACCTCTCTGTCCAAAATGTGCCTCAGCATAGCTTCCAGAAGGATCTGTTCTATGATCTTCCCAAGCACTGGGGTATTTCCTGGGGTGCTCCTTCCTACCCTTTTTAAAAAGCTGTGATGTTTCCTCTCCCAGTCACTCAGGACTACACCTGACTAGTATAACTTTTCAAGTGTCGTGGAGATTTTAGAGAGTATGGAGAGAATCATAGAATGGATTCAGTTGGAAAGGATTCACTTCAAGCTCATCTAGTTCCAACCCCCCTGCCATGAGATGTAGCAACTTTCTACATTCCTTTGGACTTTCTGTAGGCATGCATGGTAAGGGAAAGAAAAAGTTAATCATAAATTGTAAACTTCGTTTAAAAATTGGCATTTTGAATCACTGTTGTATTAATAATTTTGATCTATATGTATTAACTTGAGTGAATAGTAGTTCTCATAAGATTTATATGTAAATGATAGATCTTCCTTTGGTATGTCAAAAAATGCCTATACATACAGAAACAATAAAATGAAAAAATTTACAGAAAAAAATATGGTGGAATATAACATCTATGGGAAATTAGTTCCAAATCTACACTTACTTACTTACTTGCTTATATTTTGTGATATGTATATACAGTTATAGACTTCTTTCTTTGAATGATAACTTGGATGAACTACGTATGGAATTATTTACACTAAGTTGTTGGGAAGCAATTTGTTCTCAGACAATGTGTAGGCAGAAAAGGGGAAATACAGAAATAGATTATTACTTCTATTAGTTTTTCCAGATCTACTCTTAGATTAGTGTTAATGCCATAACGATGTTTACAGGGAAGGATCCAATCACTGCATAAGAATACCCCATTAATAGTTTATGCTTCACTTTCTTCCAATCAATCAGCCTTGAAGTAACTTTCAGGAATATCTCTCTCCAGAAAGAAAAACACAACAAACCCTCTGTTTTTCTAAGAATGATTTACTATCTGTTCTCAGGTAGAGCTAAAGAAGAGCTATATTATTTCTACATATTTAACAACCTGACCTTTTCAGATTAATGTCAGAGGTATTGGTATACATTTTTGACAGCATAGCAAAGAAAAGATGTCAGTACTCCAGAGGCAGAGCTGTGTATACATGCTTCCCAGTACCATGCATAATCAAACATGTGAGGAATGTATAGAACCAAGCGGAATTTTCCCCTATTCATGCTAAAGAAACACAGTCAGTCTGGCTTTTACCTTTTTAAACAGAATGTTAAGAGCTTAAAAGACAAGAATGTAAGAAAACCAGCATTAAAGGCAAACAAATCCTGTTTGTAATCTTTAAAAACGTGAAGGGCAAAAAAAGGGTATTGCTTGGCAATACCAAGAGATAACGAAATCATTTTGCATTTAGTTTGAAAACAATTCAGATGCAATTGACATCTTTGAAAAAGAACAAGAATCCTAACAATAACATATACTCTTTGCTATCCATTGCATTTTAAAGAAGGAATGTTAATTATTTATTTTTTATTTCAATAGCAGGAAAGCCTTAATTTCATGTACCCTGAAAATATGCCCAGACCACAAGTATTTGAAAGCAAGGGAACACCTGCAAGTCAAGCACAAATGAAACAGAGACTGCCAAAAGCTGTAATTTTCCTTACTTGGTTCTTTGCTGTGAAATGCATCAGGGGTATTATCAGATCATTCACTGACATGAAAAAGAGGTACTCACATATCTGTCTGTCACAAATACAGTTCCCAATCCCAAATCTGCTGTGGCAAAGAGAAAGATCTTCATTTACTACGGTGGTAAAACATCTGAGGACTTAAAATATTATTAAACTCACTACAGTTGCATCAATATATTCAAGCAAATAATTTAAAACATTTATTATATATATAAAAGCACAATGATCTATGGTTTAATGTATTTACATGTCTGATCTATTTCATGGCAAGTTTTAAGCACTGCATTTCTTTTACTTCAGAAAAAAACCCCAACAAACCACAAACCTGTGCCCTTCAGACCTACTACAAAAATTACTGCTGTCAGGTTTTTTTTTTTTCCATATAAAAAAGTAATAGTTTGGCAAATGAAGTTTCTGCTTCTTTCTTTTATCATTGTATTCATTCAGAAGTTAGCACATTCAGTGTGACAATACAAATTTCATACACTTTTCAATTGAAAGTATAGGTGAAAACCATGGATTTTAATGATTTCTGCTGATTTGGGTGAAACAAAAGGCTTTGATCGACCTGTCTCTGTTTTACTGATGTTGAAAATGCTTTATCCAGGTTTAATTATGTTGACTTGTTATGGATATAGTTAAAGGAACATGTGTAATGCTTCTATATCTGTCTAAAGTTTAATAAATTAAACATGGAAGGTCAATTTTCTGGTATTTTTATATATAGTAACAATTTATGCTACACAGGGCTCAATTTTCACACTGTCTAACACTGTGTATGGGACACAAATACGTGATTTACTCGTGTTGTGAGTTTTCACCTGGACCGTCATGATTACCCATGAACAGATATTTTTATCTTAGATTTCATACATAGTAGAATATACTGATGTATACTTTTACATCTTATAAATATTGCTGGAATTTTTGAAAAATAAAATCACTTCACCAAATACACTAGAAGTTCAGTTTAAAGACTATTCTGCAAATCACACGTTATTCTACATATGTTATATATTTATGTTCAAAAAGAAAATACCTTGAAACCTTGCTGAGATTTTTCATCCATATGTGAATATCTCCATGACTAAATACGAAGATCATTGACCAAGTAGGTGTGTGAATTTATGCTAGAAAATCATACATTGTGTACGTTTACTATGTAAAAGAATTCTCTAAGACTATTACTTTTATCCCCCTACTTTGAATTACTTTATTATTCACTGAGCTCTGTGATTACCTTTGAAAATGGATTCGTGCACTCCTATTTACAACCTTGATATGCTGTCACTCCCCCAGAGGAAGAGAAAAAACAAAAGAAAATCAAATTGGCATTTGTTGCCAAATATCCGTGCCTAAACCAGTTCATATGGATATTCACCAAAACTGCAACATGACTGTCATAGTGTTTATTTTTTCTCTCAGGACTCTTGATCCCCACAGGAAGGAACCCAGACAGATTCATCAGGCAACTATTTGACTCCAAATGCTTCCTTACTGTGGATGATGGCGACACAAAACTGTAGGACCAAGCTATGATTGAAGCAGACCTACCCAACTCTTAAGACCAAACCTCTATGGTTTAACCTAAAATTTACTGAAGCAAACAGCAAGACATTCCTTTGACTGTAGTGGGCTTTGGAATACCCCTTAAACTCATATTAATAATAACATCAATACTTGCATTAAGTTAAAACCAAGAAAGTCATTATATCCCTGCTTTGGGTACCTGGAAAAGAAATTTACAGATATCCAATATGTATGTGTACATTATGTGATTACTCATAAAACATTTAACAAAGCAGTTTAGAATAGAGGTTCATATATGTATGTATGCATGTGTGTATATATATACAGTCACACACAGTGTTTATTTCAAATCTTCTGGCTTAGATATGCTCACAGTGGAACTCAGGATCAGGGCGCTGAGGTAGTTATTAACAAGAGAGGCACAGTTTGGTACTGAGGCCCAGCTTGATAGTGTGAGGATAGATGATGACTTTGGAACCATGTCTTAGACCACCTTCTTAGGTGTAAATTTTAGAGAATCCTGGTGAAATAAAATAAAATGGAGTTTACAGTTTGCAATGCCAGACATCATTAAGAAAGAGTAATGGTGTGCAAGGAGAATATGCTAAGGCAACACGTGACATAATAAATGCCTCAGCTTTTGCCAGGTACTTGTGACTTATCTTTGCCTGAAGTGGGGTTAATCCTGGTCCCTCCATTACCAAATCCACAATGATACATTCTGTTTCTTTGGAAACTAAAAGTCTGGAAGAACAGGTATTTTACAAGGTATTTGATTTCTCAGAGTAATCAGTGCTTGAGAGAAACCTAATCTTTGGTGGATCTCATGTGGAGTGGTCTCTTATAGCTGAAGTAGTGTCTTCATTGGTATTCTAGTAGCACAGGAGATTTATGTATTTACTTATTTACTCTGGTCAAAATTACATTTTTTGTGGTTAATTTTCTTGCCCTACTGAAGGCTTCTCTAATGGAGGAAAAGTTATGTCTGTCAAGGAATCTTTCTGCAGTGACAGTGTTATCGTTGTTTCATCCCTTAGGGTTGACAGTGATGATTTCTTCACTATAACATAGCATAAATTCCTCATTTTCTTTTCCTGAGTGCATGCCACCGTGGAAACATACCTATCTGAAAAAATGGGCACTGTTATATATTCCTATGGTTTTCAGTCATGATCATCTTCTCTGTGTGCTCTTCTCCAGATCTGGATCTGCTCTCCAGCTATGTGGTTTTATTCTGTCTCATTATAACTTTCTCCTAACTGTTGAGGATAGTTCTCAGAATTAAAATTCCTAACTGTTCAGGATTAACTTCATTTTTATAATAAACACGTTGACATCAGCATTACAAAAGGCATTAAAACACTGTGAGAATTACATTCAGACAAACACAGCCTCTTTGTTGAAGAATCTGATGATTACTGTGAAAAGACTGCCTTAACATCCTACCATCCACCCTTTCTCCCCTCTAGAATGTGCCTAGGTGGCATTGTGCAGTTTCATAATGCTCCTTCTGTGGGAGTTTTGACACTGAGAAGTCATGAGTGGGAGGTGTGCTTATCAGAGAGACACCCTTTGAGATGCTCTTTATTTGAAGCCAACCTGTCTTGTCATGTGTGTTTGCTACAGACCCATGCTGTTTTGAAGAGGCAATAAAAGGACCTTTGTTATCTGTCTACTATTACACTTGAAGGTTGTGCTGCTGTAGCTGAAGCTTCAGTTGGTCTGAGGTTACATCTGTGTTGCATTCAGTTCTGGCCCCTGCAAAGAGTTTATGGAATGAATGAGGGTTATAAATTTCTTAGATCTGGAAATCTGTTTTGCAGGTTGACAGATCTGTTCATAATCTGAATGAAAAGAAAATCACACAAATCCTTCTCTCTTGTGATAACCCAATCTGCCTGGTACCACTGCCTGAAGTACCCAGATAATCGAATGATTCACAGACCACTGGAAGTTAGTTAGCTCTGCAGAACTACTGCTTGCTGAGACAGCAATGGCTGAGTCCCCTAAAGCTGTGATTTACCTTAGCAGATAGAGATGCCTTCAGAATTGTCATCAAAGTCTTTTTTTTGCCCAGTCAGAAAGGGTGATGTTGGGAGCATAAACACTATTCTGAGCTGCCTACTGTCCTTCAAGGGCATGCACAGCTTTGTGGAGGACTTACTGCTTTCTACAGAGGAGTTTTGTAGCTTGGACAAGGGTATTGTAACGTATCCCTGTCTGGGTTCATGATGTTCTTCAGAAGCCTACCAACCCAGAAGTAAAGTGTATTCATCACTGGTTTGATATGTAGGGGAGTCTTGCTGGCCCAGCCTTGCCTGTTAGGCTCAACCTTTGTTCAAATGTCTAAGTTGTGTTGACTCCAGAGATTTTCCACAGTATTTGTGTCTAGTGTTTGAGGTATATTATATAGACACACATCTATTTGAATCCAATCACAGTTTTGCATACTAAGGCAGCAGTAGCAGGCTGTGGCAGCCTTGTGAAACAGGTAATGCTTGAAGAGTGTTTTTCTTCTCCCTTCTCTAAGCAGGTGTGAGTCATGACACAAACTGGCATAAATTCTCCTCCCAAGAGAATCAAATGCTGTGCCTTATATCCTCAAGTGGTATAAATAACATAAGTCAATGTAGTAGTGCCAATTTACATAAATTTCTACACAGAATTTGGCTAAATTACAACTCATAAGGATATGATAACATTCTACAAGTATTTGAAGGCCATAAACACTAAGCAAGGGGAGAAATGATTTAGGGTGGCATAAGGAGACATAATTAGGAGCAATGGGAGGAAATTAAGGGAGGAAAAAATTAAGCTGAATATCAGAAACAATTTTCTGACAGTGAGATGTATTAGACTGTGGAAAATAAGTCTCCCGATGGACATTCCATTGCTCAAGATGTTTAGACTGGACAAAGTACTAATACGTGTACAACAGGGACTAATTTTGCAATGTCTGGTGCATAGACTAGAAGCCAGAGACCTTTAATGGGGTAAAAAGAATTCTGAATTAAGGAAAACAAACAAATAAATCCTTTTTTATCACTTCTACCAATTGCAGGGATACATCTGTATTTTTACCTAAGTGCTTTTATACATGCATATGTATCTGTAGAAACACTATTTTCTTTTTTTCTCCTGAAAATTTGAAAGTTTTTTAATAAAATGTAATTTCCTTCAAAAAAGTGTAACTTCAGTTTAGTGATGATGGCAAATTTCTTCTCCCCAGCCAGCTATAAATGCAGAAGTGCTAGATTTGCTTGTATTTCATTATTATTCTTTTCAAACTGAGGTTCACACTTTTTGTTAAGTCGGGAAAAAAATCTACTTAATTTCTTTTTTTATAGAGAGGTTTCATTCTCCTGTCTGTTACAGAACTAGATAGCTTTCAGGGACCCTATGAATATTTTTGTGGATGTTGATTTTTTGGCTTATTTCTTATTCTGAAGATTGCTGAAAAAATGTTCTAGAATCACTAAAATGGCCTATTTTTAATAATTTTTCAAATGAATGGTTAAGGTAAGTTATTGTTCTTCATGTATTTAGATGGTCTTTGATTACTAGAAGTAATGTTTCTAAGACAAATATTTGCAAGACTTATTACAGAAACACATTTCAAGAACTACTTTTTCAAAACTCTAATATTTTTTTATAGAAATTAGGGATGAAGACTGAGATATTTCTTATTTTACCTCATACTGATGTCAGCTAAATAAATAGTATATGCTCTCAGAGTAGCTGATTGTCTTTTTGCCTTTGGGCTAGATGTGATTCCACAAAATGCAAATACAAAGTGTGCTCTGGAAGCCCAGACACTGTATTTGGTTGCTGAGTATCTAGGATGCAAACTACAAAACAAAAATATGCAAAACAGATACATCTAGAAAAGAAATCTGTGCTATGCCATTAAGTAAACAACTCTAGGACTTGTTTTACTGAGCAGGGTAGTGAAGCAAGTGACAGAAAAGATGAAATATCATGGATTGAGCTGACAAAGGAGAAATGAAATTACTATTGTTAGTACTATTAGTTTTTGTAAAACTAGAAAAGGATGTTGAAAATTCTTTGGTAACAAATTATTCTTTTTTACTGAGGGACACATATAACACCTGGTACTTCAGAAATTGCCAGTCACCTGGTTTTTATTTTATGCCTTTTCACATATCTATTTCCTTGGCAAATCATTCTACACACATTCAGATTTGTAACATAACCAAAATTAATTTACTTTTCAGCATTCTTCTAGACTGAAAATAGCACTCTACAGAGGACATACAGGGGGTTTTAGCCACTTGTCCTGTCTCCTACTGCCATAGTTTCTCTGCAAATCAAAACATCCTGTGAAAATAACATCATTTCCACATGGTCCTTCTCTATGACATTCTGGACTACACTTTCAGCACAGTGGGTTATTACCAGTAAAATGCTATTTCACCATGAGTTGTGTGAGAATTGCATTGCCCAAACGAGCTCTGGTCAAAATACAAAAAGAAATCTGCTGCTGCTTTGATTAACAAGGCAACAAGTAGCCTCAACATGCTGAAATTGCAGTATAGATAATAACACAGTCCTAATTTCACCCAAATCCACCATCAGTACAGTTGGAAGTATCTGTGTAACTCTAAGAAATGTGCAGTTGCAAATTGCTAGCTAGCAATATAAATCCCTGAGATTCAGATGCAACAGGTAGCTAACTTCCCTAGGAAATTAAATTGATGTTTAGTGCTTCTCAACTACAGTGTGATAACTCTGTCGAGAGTTTAGATCATTGTGGTTTTTACCTGAGTGACTTGACATGTTCAAGTTGTCATTACTTAGTAATAGCAGTAGCAGAAAACATGATGCCTCAAGTATTGTAACACAAAGGATCTGATTTTATGCCATTGGCATGACAGACATTCTTGGTTGTGTTAGCATTCATTTTCAAGTGATGACAATTTCAAGTTTATATCTTGTAATCTTTATTTAGATAACTCAAATAAATATACTGAGAAAAGAGAGGATCACACCCATATCTCTCTTTTATTATTTTAACTCCACGTAGGGTCAAAAGCTCTGTGACTTTTTTTTATAGTATAATTGCTTTCCTAGGTAGAAATACTATTAATTTATTTTTAGAGTACACTCAATATTCAGTGGATGAAAAACACTGGATTTAATTAGAAGCCAGCTAGAGAAACATACGTTTTACTAGTGTGCCACATCATAAATCATTGAGTCATAGAGGTGTTAAAGTTTTGTCTAGATTTTATGATTTCAGAAACAAGTTTATTGTTTTACTGTCTTTAGTGCTTATTATCTGACAAGAAAAAAAAGGGGGACAAAAAGAAATCTTTCTTGGATAAGAGTGTGATACAGATATCAATTCAACTGTTCGTGCAGCCCATTGTGATATGGCTGAAACTGGATTTTCACTGACCAGGAGAACTTTCTTCAAATCACTTCACTGGGAAATTTATCTAAAAAGACAGATATCTGAAGATCTCCAGTTCTTCCATGCAGGATACATTTTTCAGGTTGTTTACACAGAAGCTTCTCAAAATGTGTCGAGTATTGAGTTTCTTTCCCTTCCTTTACTGGTATTACTACTTACTCAATTTTAAAACAGCAACAAATTGTTACTTCTTCCCATCCTACATTCTAATTTTCTATTTTGAGAAAATTGGTACCTATTATTTACTAACTAAACTTTAAAGCAAATTAAAATAATATAAGAATTTTTAGTTATACTTTGATCTGATTCCTCTAACTATATAGTGTGAAACATTTTACTGGCTCATGAAAAAAAGTTTGAATGACAGCTAGTAAACAACAGAGGTTCACTGTACTCAGAACCCACTGATGGGATATATGATATAATTTCATAATGCCATATCATCATGGTTAATGTCATACAACCTGATTAACCAAAAATAACCTCGGGATTTTCTTTGGCCCAGAGGAGACATTTGCCCTGTCTTTAATTTCATTTCTGATCTTGTTCAGACCTAGGATTCAGAAGCTCTACTTCCCAGGAGCTCTACTTCCAGAACAGGTGATGAAACTGAAGAACACTTCCTGCTGACAATGCCTTTGAAGCTTGAAAGAGTCCCTCACCCATGATATCTGCAGGTGAAGTCTATAGGTGAAGTCCTTGGGTCTGCAATGCACTTTCAGTCATCATATGAGAAGTCTCAGTAGCCATATGTGTCATTAGAACAGTAAGGACTCTTTCTATATCTGGATCATACGGATCTGTGATCAGATTCCAAAATGTAGTCAGTGTACAAAGGTCTCTTCACTGTGAAAGAACACATCCCCAGACAGATGTGCTTGCCTGGGATAGTTCTAAGTTAACACGGCAGTAAAGACAAGAGTTTTAACTGGTGGAGTGCTTAACAGAGGCCCATCAGTTTGAACTCTGTTCCTTTTGCTGTAGAAAGTCATTGTAGGTGTTGGAGAGTTTCAAAGGTTTAGCCCCATCAAAAACTGAGATAGCTTGTCTGCTTGCTGCATCAGGCTGAGCTTATTTACTTGGATTAGTGAAGCTGAGTTAGAAAAACACTGGCTGTGGCTGCAGACATGCCTATTCTGTGTTTTCCTAAGTGGAGCTATTTTCAAAGGTTCATGGAGTTCAGAGAAAAGTTTGAATGTGCAAACAGCAAACCCTTCTTAAAAAGAGAGTGAAAACTAAAGCACGGCAGCTGCTGCAGTGTGGGAAGTTCTGAACCTAGTGAGCCTGAGGGGGTTTGCTCTTGAAAAGCTTCGGTGAAGCTCTTCAGGCACACCTGGTGACTGATATTTTGGTAGGACGTGAGCTGTGGTTCAGTGCCAGCAGATGGTTTTTTCTTAATGACCCAATACCAGTGAAAGCCTCTGGAGTTTCTGATTGGTTTTTTTTTGTTTTATCCAAATTTCTCACAAGGAGTTTCTGAAGAATGACAAATATTATAAATACCATAGTCAACTGGATTTCTTAGAAAATGTGCAATAAACAAATTACAGTATCAGTTCAGTACTGGATTTTTATTTTTTTTTTTAATTTACGTGCTAGAAAGGTTTGGGATGGTTTTATATTTAGAGAATATCTGCAGGAAAGGTGTTGCATAAAGATGCTGTGCATTTTATGGTCTTGAACGTAACACAGCACACAGTAATGTAAAAGTTCCTATATCCTCTGCCATGGAGAAAGCCTGTTACATTACTTAATCTCTTCTTTCATTAACTCGACAGTAGAATTAGGGTTCTGTGCAGTCTTGAGCTCAGAACTTACCTTGTGCAGAATTGCTGTCTGGAGTTGTGGATTTTGATTCTTTTTTCTGTAAAGGGAGATTTGGATTATTTTCTATTTCCCTTTCCTTTCATAGAAACATAGAATCCCAGACTGGTCTCTGAGCACAGAGTTCCAACCCCCCTGCCATAGGCAGGGACACCAACCTCCAGGCCTGGAGCTACACAAGGTTGCCCAGGGCCCCATCCAACCTGTTCTTAAATACCTCCAGGGACAGGGTGTTTCCTTGCTTTCCTTTTTTTTTTCTTCTTTTTTCCTTTTTTTCCCCATATTTTTTCCTTTTCTTTCCTTTTTTTCTCCTTCCCTTGACACTTAAATTCAAAAACATGAACCCAGTGTGATGGTGTCATCATTCTGAATTTTCAGACAGGCTGGAAGAACAGTTTTAAGAAGAATGACCTTCCAAGATGATGTCACTCCCAATGCCACAAACCCTGTAAGACCATACTCACTGGGTCTGGCATCTTTCCAGCGCACTGTAGAACTCAACAGTTTAAAGAGGGAAATAACCCTTCTGCAGCAACCAGACATCTGACACTGTGGGTTTTCTTTGTCTGTTGGGAGATTCCTGTAGAAGTTTTTCTTTTGCACATGGTTATGCTGTTGACAAGGCGGTGGCAGTTACAGATGCTGTAGTAACCCACTGTATTCTCCCTGGGCAAGACAAGAAGTTTCTCTTTGCAGATCACGCCGTGCCTGAAACACACACCTCCCTCTGTGATTTGAAATGGTTCTATCTGTCAGCTCATGATGGGGTTCCTCCTCCAAAGGCACACACAGCCCTGGGAGCTACTGCTGTCATTGCAGTGGATACTGCTGATGAGGGGTGTTCTGGCTTGTGAGTGGCTGAATTCACTCTCAGCACTAAAGCTGGACTTGGTTGATGTATCCAGCCTGCAGGCCATGCATCTCACTCCTACAGAAGATACTGACCTGTGTTTTCCTACACTGGTTTCTCCTTTTGCCTTTCTAACATAATACTTTTACTGCAGAGACCTAGTTTTTTAACTTTCTTCTCTAAGTATACCCTTATTTATCTTTCTTGTGGAGATATCTAGGTCATAAAGTATGAATTATTAAACTTAGTATTTTTTCCTCTTGAGCTCCTGATAGGTTCCATACCTTCTACAAACCAACAAAGAGTAAGAACCTGTGATTTTATTATTTATTTTCCCCCAAGCATTGTCATTCAAGGAGAAAGGCAAATCATTTAATTTTTTTTTCTGGAATAAACTTCCTGGTAGAGATGAGGAAGGCAAGTGACTTAATGACATAAACCTCTGTTTATTTCTGGGTTAGTAGAAGTGTTAATTTACTACTTATTAAAAAATTCATTATTATCAAAATTCTTACATGATTAAATCATTATTAAAAGAAGTCTTAAATGCTTTCATCCCATCTAATTTACAGAACAAATCTTTTTTTACTAGTCAGAGATATTACAGCTCAGGTTCATTTCACCTATCACTTTCCTAACACATAAAAACCATGACAATGTCTGACTTGTGGCACTTCTTTATTCAGAAGATAAACATCAGACCTCTCAGTTGTCTTTTAGTTCACCTAAGATATGTATTGCCACTCTAGATGTGTTGGGTTTTTTCCACATGTCTTTCCAAAGTAACATGAAACAAATCTAACTATGCCACTTGGCTGTATATATATCTATCTATCTCCTTTTTCTCCCTATTGTAATCAACAATTTTATATGTGCACAGAGCAGTATAGGGCTGTGAATCACATGTGCATGCATTTAGATTGGCCAAGGGTATGGAATTTCTTCTGCTCTTGCCATTCTTGCCAGGGATAATGGTACATTTTGGAACCTCTCCTCTGTTCCTTTTCATGTTGCAGCCCAGGGTGGCCCTCTAGACACACCCCTGGGAGAGACATTTTTCACTAGATGTTAGGTTGAAGCCTTGAAGCATTGTAATCTTTCTTTAAGTAGATTTAACTGTGCCTTCTTGTGGGTTTGACCAAAAGCAGAGAAAATCGAGAGACATAAAGCTGAGGATGAGGATGGGGAAGGATCTGGAGAGGAAGTCTTATGAGGAGAGGCTGAAGTCCCCTGCTCTGTACAGCCTGCAGAAGATGAGGCTGAGGGGAGAGCTCATCACAGTCTGTGGCTTCCTGATGAGGGAGATTGAAGGGGCAGGCATGGATCTCACCTCTTTAGTGACCAGGGATAGAACCAGAGGGAGTGGCGTGAAGCTGCAACAGGGGAGGTTTAGGCTGGATATTAGGAAGAGGCTCTTTACTGAGAGGGTGGTCGGGCACTGGCACAGGCTCCCCAGGGAAGGGGTCACAGCACCGAGCTTGGCTGAGTTCAAAAAGCGTCTGGATGATGCTCTCAGTCCCATGCTCTGATTTGGCTCACCCTGTGTGGACTCAATGATCCTTACGGGTCCCTTCCAACTCAGTATATTCTATGATTCTATGATTCAAAGGGAAAATATGATCATGTTGTTTATTGCAGGAAGACAATTGCCTTTGATATGTAAAAAGACATGGTTACCTGTGATGGAAGGAAATGAAATTTAGATCAGGGAATTCTTCTATAGTCTTCAGTTCCACTCTTCATGGATATTCAGTGTAATGAGAAGAGTGAAACACAGCAAGACCTGGATTCCCCAGTATTTAGAGCTGTCTCATGTTTATGGAAACTGTGAACCTTGAAGAATGATAGCCCAATATATTGTCAGTTCTCTCTTTAGAAAGTTATAGGCAGAGTAATGAATTACTTAATTTGTTTATTAGACACATAGAATATATATCTTTATATATATAGGCATGCATATACATACATATAATTTCAAAGGACTATATGTCCTTTTTTTAGCCTCGTTCTCTGCAGATCTGTGCTCTTTATTTTTATCAATATGAATCGAATTGGCCAGAAAAGGGTGAAAAGAGAACACTGGAACACAAGGAGACCTCATGCTCCAAAATGAGACTCTTTTTATATGAAAATACACGTTTTGTATTTCCCCTGTACCCAGCTATTCCATTTGCTAAGAAACAGAGGACGGTGATGGCTGCTAAGAAAAAGAAATAGCATATTGATTTAGTGACAGGTGACAAGATAGATGATATTGAAGGCAAATCTTTGATTTCAGGAACTTAAACACAAGGAATTAATATTCCACCCTCTAAGGAACCAACATTCTTTGTTTATGAATAATGTACATTAACATAAATAGATCTATTTGCATTTCTCATTGTACTATCTGGTCTAAATTTTTAAGTGGGACGTATACAGTACCTAGGCACTTTGGTCTGGGTGAATTTTATATTGAGATTGTTTTCAATAAAGCTATCCAAATTTGATATTAAGAGCATTCAAAGCTATTTAAGTAGGCATCCTAAATTTTTAATATAATCAAATCTCTAAATTAATTTTTAAAAAGGACATCCAGAGGAAGAAGGTTGATTTCAGGTTTTAAATACTTTTTTTTTATACCTACTATGGGACCTGCAAAACAAATAATCATATTTTCCCTATAGGGCTTTGACCTATGAGGCCTTTCCTGCCCCTTGATCTGTAGCAGTCTTTGATGCTTTTTACAGGGTACATGGAGTGAATATCTTGTAGAAGTATGATTCTCTTTGCTTCACCTTAAAGTGAAGAGATATCATAAAAATGCAGCAGTTTCTAGGATGTATCAGTTGCTTGTAAGAGAGAAATACAGTATGTTAGAAATACTAGTTAATAATTCTATTTAATTTGACTAGGAGGCTTTCTATCAATTTATAGCATATTGTCTTTGAAACCACTAAAAAAATACAAAAGGGAAAGATGCTGAACATTTTCCATGTTCATTTAAAGGAGAAATATTTGAAATGCTTGAATTTTCCTCTAGGTGTCTAATAGACTTGTGCAAATTAAGGAACTATATCTATTTACATCTGTGGAATCAAATGTATGTATTTCCTTTATAATAAAGAAGAGACAGATATCTTAGAAGTCCTGAGGTAAATTCAGCTATTCAAAGACTGTACAAGTCTCTCTTCATTTTATACAAAACATTTAATCTCTTCTAATTAGTCTCTGATTCCCAGTAAATATAAATTCATTAGCCTGTGCTGTTTACTCAAATTTCTTCCCTAATCACTGAAAGTAGGTGGTGAGAGCCTCAGAAATGCAGGCTTTGCCCGCTGCAGGCTGCAGTGGGGTTCCTCTTCACACCGGTAACTCCAGTGATGCTACTCACATTATTAGAATTGGTGCTCCTGCACCACTGAGTTATGAAACTGGTAGGAAAGTACTGGTGCACACAAACCTCTTCTACCTCTGCAGCATTATTTATTCCTGCATTTGCTGTGTCACTTCCTAGCAGGAGGAGCTCCGGTGTGGAAGCGGCACCCGTTATGCTAAATTCTACCCAAAGGCAGAAGAACAGTCTCCTCCCCAACAAGGTAGATCAGAAAGAACAAGCAGGGGAATGTTAGAAAGCAGAAGAGCTTTGGTTAGCATGAAACGTAGTGCCCTCTGTGCAGCAGCTCATAAATTGTGTTTAAAGCATCACAGCAGCAGCAGTTCTAAAGAAGAGATTTGAAGAAGTAGCTTTGTCAGGAGAGGCAGCACAGTACACGTTCTGTTGCTGAGTGTCCTGCTTTGACCTAGAAGCAGCCTGGATAATCCAGTAAATCTTTCTTATCTTTAACTTTCTTTTAATGTTCTTTTGCATTTTTTATTCTGTGAAATGACTTCCTAACGGAATACTGATTAGGTTTCTTGCACAATTTAATTAACAGCAATAAAATAAGATTGCCACAATTAAAATATTTTCATCATTAATTCAATCCGCCACCTATATTGAGATGCACAAAGATTTCCTGTCTTTGTTGGGGTTTTTTTCCAAACTTCTAGCAGAACCCATGTAAGATCACACCCCAGAAAATGTGGAGAGGAAAACAAAAGCCAGAGTATCTAGTGAGCCCTGTAGGTCATTGAGAGATATCTTTATTGACACATTCATATACTGAGACTTTATCTACCAGCATTAATTCGTTTACAGGGAAATAAAATGTGAAACTTCAGTAGTTTCTTATAGAAGATGTCTGTTTGTTCAAGAACACTATTACACTATTGATGAAACTATGCATTTGCTTAATGAAGGATAAGAAATTTAAGCCAGACATACAAAAACATTCTTCTGTCTTTTATCAAGGTGGGTGTCCATGGCTTTTGAACTCTGAGCTTTCAGAAACAACAATACCAGCAAGGCAGTTGCAACGTGCAGCTCTCTGTGAGTTTCCAGTTCTGATTTCTGAATCACCAAAAAGAGCAGCAAAGAGATGGTTTAAAAAGCAAACAAAGCTCTAATGTTGGAATATTTGCTATTTATTATCTCTCTTGTATGTGAAGACATAGAACCCTGCTTCTTGCTGTGTGGAAACATAAATATTAGCCTGTAGAGCCTGCAAATTGCTGATGAAGCAGATGCTGCATTGTCTCCTCTCAGCAGTATACCAATTCCTATGAGCAGAATTTCACTAGGAGTTGATAACAATTTGACCTTTTTTTAGCTGCTTTGGGTTCTGAGTCTCCATGAATGAAGCAGCTACGTGTGATCTCATAGTGATACAATTGGAAATATGCAGTCCTTTTGCTCCACCTCGGGTCTTGGGCTAAACTGGAACCAAATGTGAGCTAAATTTATCTTGGAAGCTGGTGGTTATTTTGAAAAAAATCTGTTTCAGTTTTTTTTCTTTTTAGGATAGCAGCTCAATTTCCAAATAGCAGTAGAAATCCCATAGAAAATTTTAATTATCAGCAATGTGTGTTCCACGTTTGAAGACACTGAGGAAGTTGATGTGCATCCAAACCAGATCAGAAGGCTTACTCCCTTTAGATTTCTTCATTACTAGCATGAAAATAGATTTTACTTCCCATGTCCATTCTTGGGCAAAGATTACTGGGAAAGCTGGATAAAATACTTATCTCTCAACTTCAGGAACCTATTTCCAATAAAAACTAATTTCAACAGCCATAATCTATGGTCCAAGAAACCTTGAAATAAGATACAATGAAATCACCAGCCCTTGGGAAACGTTTGTTCCTTCCTATGACCAGTTGAAGGTTAGCTTTTTTATGAACTTTCCCAAAGTTTTACTATTACTATTTACACTTATAAACGTTCCCAAACATTTCACATTTTATAAAAATCTGACTGTTGCTCTCACAATTACTTCTTAAAAATGTTAAGGAACAACACAGAGTTTCATATTATAAGGCACTTTGTAATATTTTGTGACATATTTCACATGTGAGGAGAATGACAATGATTTCATCTTTCTGATAGATAACATCCTTACCTGAAAATACTGCAAAAAATCTGAAATGACAATATATTCTATTTCTATGGTAATTTCCCCAACCTTCAGTAATTTTTTCAGGGAAAAAACTTTTATTATTTTCTCAAATATTAGTTAATTACTGGATAGTTATCCAACTGTCAGAATAATCACTGCCTCCTGAATCAACTATAATTTATTTTTAACAATTAAGACAGGCAATTCAATTTTTATTTTTAACATTGGAATAATAATTTAACTTCTTAGCAGAAATAAATTTTTCTGAGGAAATACAATATGCAAGTTCTAGTTTCTTTATCAAAACTGTTTTATATTTTCTCTTAAAACAACAGAGGAGGGTGTGGCAAAGCCCATCATCCTGGCATTTTCAGACTCCAATTTGTATGTGCATCATTTTTTCTGCAACTTGTTTATATTTTCCTCAGAAAGAACTCTTGAAATAAAGCTGTTTTGTAAGAATGACCCTGGACCTTGGGATCTCTGACCAAGCTGATCATTTTCCATACTAATATAAGAACTGGCATTCTTGCTTGTGTTCTGACTACAGACAAGTATGTCAGTTAATCAACATTTCAGTCAAAAGTTCATTAGAATTCTGCTGTTACTGAACTTAGAAAAACAGAGGTTTATTTGAAGGTTTAGTTGAGAATTTTGGTGTAATGTTATAGGTGTAGTATGCTAATTCATAAACCACTAAATGCACACATAGTGAAATTGCATAGCATTAATGTGATTAACATGGAAACTATAGAATACATGCAACACTTGGTCTGTCATGATTTGTCTTACCACGGCTTAGACTGGAAGTTACTCCAGGTGATAATATTAGTGGTTGTCTAATCAAATAAATTTAAAACATACCTGACCTTTATTCAACTTCATCAGAAAAAAAGCTACAGCAAATGTAATACTTACTTAAATAAAAACAAAGGTTCTGATCTGGTAGTCTGAAACCTTTAAATATGGAGTTATCAAGTGGGATAATCTCACAGATTTTTGTTGCACTATTACCTTAACGACTGGTACTCAGCAGCATACAATTCCTCCTCATTTTCCATTTTCTTTTGGAGTTTGGAGAAAAGCAACAAGTAGTAACAAGGACTCATATAAACAGGGAACTCTAATACTCCCTGTCACACCGTTCTGATTTCTTCCAGGTGCAGTGGAGTTATCAAAGACCAAGATCAGACTTTACTTAGTTGTTCTTCACCGATTCTGCTCTCTGATTCCCTGACACTTCCTGGTCAGCAGGGATAGTCAGAGTGTTTGCAAGGATCACAGTGATTCAGTTCTGATCGTGTTGATGTCTTCCCCATTGTCATGTCCTTCAGGTTCAAACGAATTATTGAATTTCTGCCCAAAAAAGAAAACGTGTTCCACATTAACTTATTGGACACATGTTTAGTAGCCCATCAAATGCTGGAGACAGCTAGGAACCTAAAGAAAACAAACAAACAAACAATAAAACTTGTTTCTGATCAGATTTATAGAAAAAATAAAAGGAATTATTTGTTACAGGAAGAACAGTAATTGACAGTAATTCACAGCTGTCAACTAAGAAAGAACATGGGCTATTACAGGTCTTATTATTAATAGTACTTATTGGGAAGGCAGAAAAAGACCAATGAAGACTGGAACTACATTATGCTAGGCAATAGGAGATAAATTCTTCTTTATACAGTATTCATCACAAATCAACAAATACACAGCATGTGGGACACAACAGCACCGAGATAAAACAACTGCAGGAAGAATGAAGGAATCTCCCATCTGGTTATGTTTTTTAGGATGCACTTGTTAATGAAAGCTAAAAAGCATTTAAAGAGGAGGGAAGGTTGTGGGTATGAAATAGATCAGAATTGTGCCTGCTAGTGTAAAAAAGAAATGAAAATATTGCAGATGGAAAGGAGGACAGTCTGCAGCAAGCAGCTCCAAGCCCCGACTCAAGATAGGTTCCAGAACTGAAGGAAGAGGCAGCTCTCTTGACTACCCTGCTGACATTATACTTGCTCCTTGTGAAGCAGCTCCTCAGACAGGCCTAAGACCAGTCTGCACCAACATCTCTGATGGCAATAGATAGTGCTGAGAAGTGTTAAGGGTGTGATGTGATATTACAGACATATTCATGGCTTTCAAGAGAAGCCTGTTGTAGGAGTGGATAAAATAGGCATTTTATTCTTTCTGTAGTTTACTATTTTGGTAGGCACTTTCAGGTTTGTTTTGTGCTTACTATAGTAAGCTGCTTTATGTACACATTGCTGTAGCAAAGAATGAGAGTGAAATTATTTCTTTTCCCTATTTCAGAAAAAAAAACTCCACCTTGTCTCTTGTACTTCTGAGTTTTTGAGTTTAAAAAAGTCACCTATTGTCTTGGATGTAAAATAAAATAAATAAGTAAATAAAAAAAATATACTTTTGTTTAGCTACAGGACATGATCAGGCAATAAAAAATCCTTCCTTCCTAATTACTGGTATGAAAGTATGTCTTCATTTGTGGTTCTTCTACCACTAGAAGTGAAATCAAATTGAGGATTCAATTAAAGTAATCCCAGAGTAAAATCTTCAAATCAAGCTTTAAATTAATGAAGTCTGACATATATCAGGAAACCTTTAATATAAGTTTTATGTCATACCAACTGTTTTCAAGGTTTGGTTTCCTTGTTTTAGAAAGAAAGTGTTGGAATTATTGTCTCGTGATTTAAAAGTCTGCATTATGTAGCACATATGTACAACATTTTCTCTAATAAATACAGATTAGAAGTAGAGTCTTTCTAGTAAATCTAATAAATCACCCAGATGGCATCACAACTAAAATGTCTTAGAGTCATTATGGGTAATTGGCTAATGGTGTATTTATTCTTGTGCTATTGCATCACCCTCAGGGATAATTCCAGTAAGTTTTGAATCTCCTGAAGGATTTCTATGCAGAGGTAAACTATTATTTTTTAAAGAGCACTAACTAATTACTTTTATTTAAATTCATTTCTAAAGCAATCAGTCTGTCTGGAGGTCTCACTGCATTTTCAAAAAGTGATGAATTTGATGTTCTCTGATGCCTTGAATTTCCCCCTTAAGCCAAGAAAGGTGATGAGAAAAGGAAATGAAGCCCCAAAATCCAGAGTTCATGAAACATACAGTATTAAAAACATATGTGGTCTATACAAAAAGGATCTCAGCCAGTGGCCTCTGGTTGCACATGACTATAAATGACTAAAATTCTTGCTCTCAGGGAAAAGAATAATCTTGACATACTCAAAGCACAGAAGACTTCTCTGTGAGTGTGAGAGATAATGAGACTCTATTGCCTGGCATATAGTGATACTCAAAAAAAGTGTATGAAAGTATAAGACTATAATCCTTTAACAACATCTTGTAACAAGCTAAATGGGTCAGTAAATACTCCAAAGGATTTTTTCCCCCCACTCTCCAAATGTCTCTCTATTTCATCTATGGATTTGCAGATGCACCTTTGAATACATTTTCCTCATTACTTACCCAAAATTTCTGAAAAGGACTTGATGTAATGGGGAACTTGGCATTTTCTGAGCTCAAGTTTACTGGGAAATGGACAAACAAAGTGAAATAAGGAAACCCTTAAAAAACCTTTTTGTTTTTAAGCAAAAAGGGAGAGGAAATAGATGTACACCTTCTGAAGACAGTGCACAAAATAGGTGCTTCAGAATTGATGTAAATTTAGTTTCAGAATAATGATCAGTAAGTTAAAGGAAAAGATATTTAGATGAAATATTTAGAAAAACCCCACAACTTTAGGACCCACAGGATTCAGAATTACTGGTTTCTGTTAATTAGTTTCCTTCAGTTGCTGCCTTTAGAGAGCTTTATTGGAAATGTGTGAATTTAATTAAGGTCTTTGTGTATATTGTGGTTGTAGGTAAGCAGCACAATTCTTAGTGAGTGGACCACACGCTCCAAAGTTGAGGATCTTTTTTATCTTTGAAAGTTATTTTCCTTTCTCTTCATTAAGCTAATACATCCATCCTGGAATGAAACCCTCACGAGAAGAAAACAGGCTGCTGTAATTTTATTGCTGAAAGATCAGTTTTCAATCAGATACAGGTTTTATTCTAAAAAGCCTGTAGCTTTTTCAGTTCCACATTGACAAGTGTCCACCTTGTCTGTCTTGTCTGTCTCTCTAGGCAGTTTGAACAGTGTGATGTAAAAGCCTGAGTTACTGGAACATTGCTTGACCTCAGAGGAGTCAGTAAACCTTTTGCTTCTGTGTTTTGGGGTGAGGATTGCAATGTAATGATCGGCTGGAGGAACATAAACAGAAAAAGTAAAAACACATTTTCCATTGTCTTGAACAGCACAGGTAAGCAAGGAATTAATGTGGGGAAAAAACAACCCCAAAACAACTTCCAACTTGAGTAGGAACAATGAAACTGGTCCTTTACCAATTGAAATTTAAAAAAACCCAATAAATCCTGTGTGATCCAGACAATAAGGCTGATGGGAACAGGACTGGAATAATTTTTTTTACAGGAACTGCTCTTTATCAAGGTAAACAGTGTGATTATTAGATACTAAGTGAACAAAAAACGCCTTTAATTTCTTCAACTCCTCTTGGTTAAAAGGTCCATAAAACAATACTTGATAAGAATGGGTTTGGAATCTTTAAATTATTAGCATATTGAGAATTAAGTTGGCAAAAAATCAGCAGATAGAGCAGCACATAGTCCTTGCTTTCTAACAACCTACCCCAGTAATGGTGCTTGATGAGTGCAAGGATGGATAAATAATGATGATGGGCAAATTGGTCCCTGGAGGAAGTTCTGCAAGTATGGACTATGGTCCAAAAATTTAGTTTTGCTCTTGTTGATGCATAGAATTATCCTGCTGCTGAAAGATCTCTTTGTGACTCCCACAGTGCTAGCCTTTTGATACTCTTCCTTAAGCAGGCTGAAAATTTGATCCTCAGCGGTGATGGGTGGGATTTTGAAAGACTGAGAGGAGCTGGTTGCTTATTTAAAGACAGTGGTACTTGGACACAAGCCTTTCTTAGGGTACTATTACTGCTGTGAAATGCTGTGTCAAGATTCCTTCTGTCACTTGATCCAGGAAGGACAGATTTATGTTAGACTAATACACCAACTGGACTGGGATGGAGGCAGCTAATGGAACTGCACTGTCATTTTTGTAGTCATCTCACATGCCTCTTTCCTGATATCTCTGGGATAGATCTGTTGGTTTGGGGTAACTTTGCATTAAGACAAGAAGTCTTCTCTGCTTATTGGTATTTTGAATAATTATGTTTTTTAGTAACACCACATATTATGATGTCTGGAAGGATTCAGAACTGTTTTGAAGCTGATTCTAGGAATTAAAAGTGCAATGAGAAAGCAAAAGATATATTAGACTTTGGTTAGGATAAAAGCATACATCATTAAATTCCTGTAGCCCAAAATTAATGAAAATCTCCAGTTCTTGGACAAATTTTAATTTCCAAAAAGGTTTCAAAAGAAGTCTGTTTTGCTAGTTTGGTTGGGTTATTTTTTGTTGGATTTTGAATCTCTACTGATATAATTTTCTGATTATTTCCTATGCTGGACAGAAAAGCCTTATCTATTGAAAGATCAGATAACTGCAGTGTATAAAACATATTTCTACATAAATTAAGATGCATTTGAAACTTTATCAGTACATTAAAAGGAGCAAAAATGTTCCAGGTTAATTATTGCTGCAATACATCATATATCCTTAGATTTTTGTCCACCTGAATGATGCAGAACTGTGGAGGTGATTTTTCTATGCTATATGGTAAGGAATATCCCAACTTCCCATGCACCTGGCAGGGTGTGAGAAGCTGGACAGTCTTTGACTTAGCATAGACTCTACAACTACCTAGCAACAACTGAAAATGTCAGTGTGTTACCAACATTATTCTCATGCTAAAACCAAAACACAGCACTACACCAGGTACTAGAAAGAAAAAATTATTTCTATCTCAGCTGAAACCAGGACACACAGAACCCTGTCACTGTGAGGACTAAAATGCCATTGCAGTATTAGTTAGTTATCAAAACTCAGAACTGGTGCCAGACCTCTTTGTATTTTGTTCCCTTCCTTTCCATTTCCAGACATAGAATCCCAGTGGAACATGAATGCTTCTATCTGCTGAACAGGTAACTGTTTCATAACAGAAGACTGCCATAAAATGATGACTCAAAGTATATTTATGCTGCTACTGCTGAGATTGCAGCTTTTATACACTTATTTTCAGTAATTTCTCCATACTCTTTCCTTGGTCAAATAGCTCAAAAGAATGCTTGAATATAGTACTGTAAGTTAACAAACATATTTGGAGGTTTCACTCTAAATTTAATTTGTCTGCTAAATAAAAGCACTCTACCCTCTGACACAGTGAAGGGAACTTCCATGCTTAGAAGCAAGTCAGCACATTCTTAATGGGGAGAGAACCCTCTCTAAAGTGAGATCTCTCTTAAACAGTAAATTATTCCAATGATCCATATCTAAATCAGATTCATTCCTAATTTGTTCCTCTGTTTGTCTAGGTCTACTAAAAGTAGAAGTAAGAGAATGAAGAGGAGAAACTTGAGAGGGGAAGGGAAAGGGAAGAGAAAGTAAACTTGCAGTATCGCACTTGGAATGACTGAAAGATAATGAGCACTTAAGAGTGCCATTTTTTTCATTTCTGTTCTTATTTATGCTGGATTCAGTGATATCAGATGTTATACAGATGCACCTCTCTGGCTACAAAGTTGTAACCAGTGAACAAATACTTCTTATCCTCTCTTTAAAACACTGTCCTCAAGTTTCCCGAGGCCAGAGATGCTGTGGCATTCTCCCAGGCACAGGAAAAGGCAGAAGACATTTGTAAGAGGTCAGCTTGTAAATTCCCAAGGAATTGCTGGGCATCATAATATTATCAAGGAATTAGTTTAAGTTCACTTTGGCACCCAATCAGATGCTTTTTACTTTGAGAGCTGGCTTCACACTAGCCTTAGGGAATCACAAATGTCAAGACTGTGCTCCAGTGTAACTCTCCCACCTTTCTAAACAGTGTCCCGTGTTAATCCATCTGGCACATCTGGTAACTTTCAAAAACAGAAGGAAAAAGGCAATTCTATGGAGCAAAAAGTGTGAGAAAGAAATTCAGAAGCACCATCCTTCTTTTTACAGACAAGAAAATTACTGGAGCGCAGTGGATACTTTTCATTATTGAGAACATGCAGCAGCTTAGTTTCACCAAGGCTAATTGATTTTCACAGCTGGTGCATGAAAGGCTAAAGATGATATGAAATTTGAAAAGGACCCTTGGCTAGCCCTTGAAGCTCCTGGTATCTGTGGAGAGAACAGAAAATCTTTGGAACTGGAGATCCTAATAAATTTAAGAATAACTTTGGGTCACTAGGATATTTAAGGTATTTATTGATCTGTCAATGCTGCAGGTGGTAACAAGAAACCATATCCTTTCTCTTAAGAGAATATCACATCTCTCTCCCATATTTACTTCCATTGTGTTATCAAAAGGGTAAATGTCACATGTGAATGCAGCAATTTACTGAATAAGCATGTTTTGTTACTCATTACAGGCAAACCAGATCATACAGCTAAGACAAGTCTGCTAGAGCTGATCCATCATCAAGGGAAGGTTTGTCTGAAAAAAGACCTTTCCACCATGGAAGGGATTAACCAAGCACTCCTGTAAAAGTCACTCCTTTATAGCGCTTTGCTGGGTGTATCACATTTCTTCATGTGTGGTCAATCTTCCTTACCACTGGTAAAGAAATACACACATTAAAACTGTTGGGGTTCAAGTATGTACCCCAATCTCTTACTGAATCCTGAAGAGGTTTAGTTACTTAAACTGAATTCTCTCTTGATCCATGTGCCATCAGCTTTCCATGTGATGTATACATGTAATGGCAATAAGCCTGTTGATTTAGAAAAAACGATGGGCACCTCTCAAACTGCCACAGTGCCTCCAGCCCATAGCTATGTTATATCTTAGCCCAAAAATCTTTTAACAAGGTCTCATCTGAGCCACTTCTCTTGCTGGTAAGTAATTCATATTTGATCTTCTCCCTTGGTAATTATTAGTATATTTCAAGGTGAAATATTTCCTACATTGAGCCTTACTTTCAATAACAATTTAATACATAGAATCATAGAATCATAGAATGGTCTGGGTTGGAAAGAACCCCAAGGATCATAGAGCTCCAAACCCCTGCCACAGGCAGGGACACCAACCTCCAGGCCTGGAGCTACACAAGGTTGCCCAGGGCCCCATCCAACCTGGCCTTGAACACCCCCAGGGATGGGGCATCCACCCCCTCTCTGGGCAGCCTGTTCCAGCCCCTCACCACGCTCTCTGCAAAGAACTTCCCCCTAATATCTAATCTAATCCTTCCTTCCTTTAGTTTTAATGCACCCCTCTTGTCCTGCCATTGTCTGCCCTTTTAAGAAGTTGAATCCCATCTTGTTCCTCTGCTCCCTTGTACAGATAGAACAAGAGGAAATGGCATGAAGCTGCCCCAGGGCAGGTTTAGATTAGATATTAGAAAAAAATTTGTTACTGAAAGAGTTGTCAGGGCTGGAACAGGCTGCCCAGGGAGGGGCTGAGTCACCTTCCCTGGGTGTGTTCAGAAAAAGGGTAGATGAGGTACTTAGGGATCTGGTTTAGCTTAGGATGGGAATGGTTGGGCTTGATGATCTTCAAAGGGCTTTTCCAACCTTGTGATTCTGTGATTCTGTGATTCTGTGACACTGGAAGGCTGCAGTGAGGTCCCCCCACAGCCTTCTCTTCTCCAGGCTGAACCAGCCCAGCTCCCTCAGCCTCTCTCCATAGGTAGGGGAGCTGCTCCAGCCCTCTGAGCATCCCTGTGGCTCCTCTGACCCCTCTCCAACAGCCCCACATCCTCCTTGTGTTGGGCCCCAGCTCTGGACACAGGACTCCAGCTGGGGAGGGCAGAGCAGAGAGGGACAATCCCCTCCCTGTCCCTGCTGCCACCAGGTGATATTAATTAATACACAAACCTCATGCAAACAACTAAGTGAAGCAAATGCCTACAGCTGTTGCAAGGTGCTTAACGAAGCCAAGCTATAGGGTCGTTGATGGTTTTGGGTGATAATAGATTTTGAAAGACTACTTAAGATGGCTTTTCTGTGAAATATACTGCTACACTAGTGAGGCTAAAGTTCTCCTGTGAAACCCTCCATGGCTTTCTCTGAGGCAGATGAATCAGATGTAGTTTGATGATGGCCACGTAAGGAATTCTGAGCATAACATTAAAATTTAGCACGGATTGCACCTCCTAGGACTCATCCTGTATGTGTGTGAGATTAACTCTCTGCCATTTGGGGAGTTATTAGGTCCAGTACCAGAGGGTGTTCCAGCTGAAATTGAGGATGCTAATTGCAATACCTAAATTAAAATTTACAATCAAAATGCCTTGAGGGAATTTCAGCTGATTGTTTGGCTGGCACCTGTGCAATAAGGAATCCTGTATTCAGTTGGTGCTTCCCAAAGTTCACCTGACTCACATCAAGGTCCCTAGTAAGGACCAGTAACACAATGATTCATAATATCAGGGTTCACAAAAATTTTATATCCCATTGCTATGGGAGAGGAGAAGAAAGTCTCAGAAACTCATTTAGATTAAAGGGGAGAGGAGAGAGAGGATGGAATCTTATTTTGACGGATATAGTTGTACCAGCAAATAACTGAAACAGTTTCTTCTCTCTGTGAGAGACAGTGGCAGGGAGAGAAGCTGGGAAAATATCCACATGCAAAACAGGAGCGAAGGAACATTATTTTTAACAAGGTTGAATTGGGTGGGAAAGGTGAATCTGAGATTGCAAACATTTTGAGACTATGAGGCTTAGAATAATAAATGACCGATTTCCTCTTCTCAACAAAGCCATGCTTTTCTCTCACGCTCCATTTCCTTGCAGCTAATAAACTCTAATGAAATACCAGGGCCTTTATATTTTTGTGTTGTACAGATGTCCTTTCTCACTTTGACTCCTCTTGTGGCTAATTTGTCTCTCTGATTATATGATTACAGGAACATTACACTCACACTTGTTTCATCACTTTCATTTCTCTCCTCTCTGCCTATCATCAGAACACTTCCTTTCAATTGACACCTAAGAAAAGATATTACAGAGACAAAATAAAACAGAGTTAGACAGCTTTAGACTTTGTCTCAATTAAAATGTCAGACAGACAAGTTAATCACAAGCACACAAAACGAAAGACTAT
Source organism: Gallinula chloropus (assembly GCF_964237585.1). Classification (NCBI taxonomy): domain Eukaryota; kingdom Metazoa; phylum Chordata; class Aves; order Gruiformes; family Rallidae; genus Gallinula; species Gallinula chloropus. Next base: position 1,249,937 of record NC_140088.1, read on the forward strand.
TGACCCTTTGAGGGCTAATAAATAGTTTTACAGTTTTGATTCCTTCCTTTCTCCCTCTGTCTCCAAAAGAGGCTGTAGTTAGAGGAGCTTCCTTGAAAGCAGATGATGGCTGTCTAATGAGACAATTTCTCCTATTAGGCTAATCCATATACACCAAGTAGATACAGAAGGATAATAAAGTCTGCTGAAAGAAAAATCCATTTAGCATCATTTTAAAACATGAAGAGGGAAAAGGTGACCTATAATAGATACTCTCCATCTTTAGAGTCAATACTACCAACACTGGCAGTCTTGCAGGTGCAGCTAACAGGGCAGCTGAGTTTGGCAATACGGAACCTCAAATACATGCTGAAATCACATAAATAGTGTTTTTCAGCTCATTGCAACTGACTGGTCACTAGAATGATGAATCTTCACTAAGTTCAAACCATCTAGTTTCCTTGAAAGGGAGAGAAGTGTTATTGATCTCATATACCTGTAGCTCACATGTAGACATCTAAATTGTAGATATCCAGACACCCTAATGTCCCTTTATAACCACAGAAAGTATGGAAACAAGTTACCAGATTCGGGGATATCACCCATATGAATCACATTCCAAAAGTGTTAAATGCTCTTGTGGATGATAGGAGTGGTCTAATTGCTTGACTCAAATGTTAAAATGGTCTTTCTCTGAAATTCTGGGTTTTACATTTTCTTTCGCCCCCAGTGACCTGGGAGTAGTAAACATCCTCAGTTTATCTTTCACACTTCCAATTTAAAGATCATTGACTTACTCAGGTGGACCACAAAGTCAAAGAAAAGTGCTCCATTCACAGTTTCAAACTCGTGTTCACTCCACGTGTTCAATAGCATTCAAACTGGTTTCAGATCAGTAGATTCTCACATTCACCATTTATTAGGGAAAGAAGAGAACCAACTCCATTCTGGTGTGCATTCAAGAAAGAAATGAAAAGCTAAGCTCTCTTAAACAACATTTGTGAATTTGGATTGATTTAAGGGAATCTAATGTGATGTGATTTATATGCTGAAGGAGAAGGTAAGAAGACTGCATCAAGAAAAGCAAACAGCATAAGAGCATAAAGAGAAATAATCCTGGCTGTAATTAAGACAGCAATATATTATAATCATAAACATCTCTTTAAATAGCTATGTCAGGGCATTAATAGTGCACCTGAGTTTGTTGCACCATGTCCTCAAAAACGCAGATGGGGCCCTATCAGTTTGGCAACAGCCCAATGACATCTGTTGGTAGGCATTATTGTAGCCCCATCTTATTACTGTTAGTTCACCTGCAAGTAGGAAGATAGCATGAGACAGATGGCAATTAATTCTGGACAGGTCAAGAGGAATTACTGTGAAAAGAAGAGAGAAGTGGTCTGGACATCCTGGTGACTCCTGGTTTAAGTTTCTCAGTTCCACTGCGTCTTAGAAAGGAACAGTCACTGAATATGTATATGCCTCTGTCTGGCCATACATAACTCAGTGTGATACAACCCAAACTGCAGCTCTATACTTTCACAGTAGCAGTAAGTATAGATACACTGATCGTCCAGTTTATTAAATACAAAGTTAGAAGGTTCCCCAAGAATAAATTTGACCTTTTATACCAAAAGGATAAATGGAATATACATAAACCACTCCTGATCGACTTACATGTCTGGTCTAAAAAAATTCCACACCATCTTTAGGTTATTTATATCAGCATTTTTCCACCCTTTTTATTTAAATATTTGCTCTGTTTTCCCTTTTTCTTCTGATTTTTCCCCCACTCACCACTGACATCAAAATATTGATAAATATATCCTACAGATTAAAATCCTTTATGTATTTTCAGTAATTTCTAAAGAAGAATCATGCTACCATGATTTATGTTACCTTAATCAGAGTTCCTACAAGCACTGTAAGGAATGAAACAGTGGGTCAGTATCCCTGGGAAATAAGCAAATCGAAAATAAAGGATGCTTATGGTTTTATAATGGATATGAAAAATCAAAGGCTTTTTCTTTTAAGAAATCAAAATGTAAAGTACAGATGTATTTTGCATAGACGTGTGTGTGTGGAGAGAGACATATATAGAAAGATATCTATCTATACACACACACACACACATATATATTTGTAGGGAGTGACATTTTCTTCTCAGATCAAGATTGATTCTCTACAATCAAAGATCCTCACTTCTCTCTTCACAATAAAAGATTTTAGCAAAGCAGGGTTGACAGCTCCAGTTGCAACTTAAATTATATTTATTTTTATAATTTTAACATGAGTTTGAGTCATATTTTTGTAAATGAGTGAAGCTTTCTATAGCTGTTAGAGATAGGAACACATTTTTTCCCAAACCTGATCCTCTCTAACCTGGAAAAGAGCTCCTGAAGTATGGCTGTAAAACTATCAGCAGGCCTGGGGACCTTTGCTCTTTCACTCGCAGGGCTCATGCACAAACTTGACACCGTGATTCAGTTGACACTCTCAAACCAGACCCCAAATGTTCCATTATTCCACTCATTGCTCTCTTTTGATCAGAAAACAGTAATCACAGAAAATTGCCAGCCAGGTTTACAGTCCTAACAACTATCCAAAAAGGATGAACAGGGCCATCAAATTATGACAGTTTCTAATCTGCATTATGACCTGAACTATTAAAAAGGACACACATGCTTTTTTGCTTGATCTGGGAAGTTTATCCTATATAAATCTGTCCAGCTGTGTTGTCTCTGTGGGAGAGGAAAAAGTGTCTTCTTAACATGAGTTATTCACAATGTCAAACTGTACTGAAGACTAGGCAAAATGTAATTCTGATGTGATTCATATGCTCAGTGACAGACTACAGAGAACTTTTCAGATTTCCTTGGCCTGCTTGAATGTTTGTAGTGAAGACCATAAACTACTTTGTCTGCACTGGAATTTTATTTCAAGATAACTAACTCTAGAATATACATTTTTATAAGTGATGGCAAGGCCTGTGATTGTATGAAATACAAGAAAGTAAGCAGTGGAAAGTGGTTCCAACAGCAAGGTAATTTTCAGAGTGTGGTCTTTGGCACAGCAATAGTCCATAAAGCCCCATTAAGAGTTCTGCAGATAGATCATGGAGTTACATTACATAACACAACATGCAACATTTTCAGTATGTTTTGCTATGTATGTTTGCTGTATAATGACAGTTATATGCTAAAGCATCAGTTGAAACTTAGATTTGACACTCAGCCATGAAAGAATAAGATAAACTAATGGTCCTGGCTGGCACTGCAATTTCTATTCAAAGTCTTTGTGGTGAACATATGCATATGAAGAATAAGCTGCAGGAGAATCAATTCTCCTGAGTTTAATTCATATTTGTTACTATAGGATTAGACTGATTAGATCTAAAGATAACACTACTACTAATTTAGACAAATAAAAGCCTAATTTGAAACCAGTAAGAAAAAAAGGAGCACAAGTTAGAGAAGGAAACATTAGACCAGTGTAGACAAGAATGTAAGTTCAAAGTTCAATTAATTAGGACTTTTTTTTTTAAAGTCACCCAGGCTGTATGACCAAATGCCTGGCTGGTGACAGTAGGCATGCAGACTATTTTCTGATGCAAATTCTCAGGGTTACCCAGACTAGAAAACTGCAAATCTCAGCAAAGCTGTGCATCCAGGGCATAGAAATGAGCCCTTCTTCCCCTGGGAAGCAAGAAAGGCAAAAACTTGACAAGTTCATCTGTGACAACTATGAGACAACAGTGATCATATTTGGCAGTTTGAAGTGGGAACATTTGAATTAGTTCAACTGTTAGCAGTATTTCAAGCAAATTACAACAGGCTGCTTTGGCTAAACCAAGTAAGTTGCTCACAATAGCATGAAGAGTAGAACTTGACTCTTTCTCTTCTCCCACACTACAACATTCCTAAACAGAACTCACTGTGTTCCTTTCCTATCACTTCACAAAATGAGATAATAAACAAATAAAAAAAAAGAACAACAACAACAAAAAAGTAGTCTACAAATATCCTTTTAAGAAAACAATCTGAGCCTCCTTCTTTCCATGTTATGAAGGAATGCTACATCATATTAGCTATCAACTGTTCAAGGGGCTTTAAAGTGTCACCAGTCAATTTATACTTGCTCCTTCAAGCCTTGATCAAAGAGAAAAAGTGTCTAATTTCTTCATTGTATGTTCAGCAGCATACAAATTGATGCTAGATATATTAAGACAAAGTAATCTGGAATTACACTATAGGCTTAGTTTCTTGTGCACTTTCCACACTTCCTTGAGTGATTGCTTTTAGCAATCTGTATATACATCTAAAAAAACCCCAAAACATCTTTAGACCTAGACATGTTAGGAATTACTGTCAAATTCCTCAATACCACAGCACGAAATAGAAATTTCAGATGAATTATCATAGCATCTTCCAATGTCTCCATCCCATGAATATTTTCCTCACAATGAGAATAAATAGAGTTATCCTTCCTCAGTGCCTAAGAACACTGAGTTGCAGAGATACTGAAAGATCTGTCTGACATCAAACAATGTATGTGGAATACAAAAGAGAGGATTCAGTCATGTAATTTAAGATTATCTGCTTTTTCAGAAAGTGGACACAGAAAGCCTTTTCAAGCAGTATAGAGCAAGGAAAAGGGAAGATCTAGGCTAGGCTGCACTTATGTAGCTCAGCTGAATGAATCTTGCTTATAGATTTGTAACTATTTCAATCATCAAACTTTGGTTTTGGAAGGAATTCTCTCTAAGCTGGAAGATGTGCATTAATGTTTCTTCTTTAGCTTTCATGTGTAAGATCAAGAATCATAAAGGAACTTCACCCAATCAAATTTCCTGCACTGTAATTTAGGAACAACATTGATAATATTAGTTAACAAGTGGTTTTACCCGCAGAATGGGGTAAAACTGGGGGGAATTTGGATACTGATCGTGACACTCTCTTTACAATGCATTATTAGCTAGTCTGATATTTTACTGCTAAAATATCTGTGTTCTTAAACAGGCATTATTCAGAACTCTGGATTTATGTTCCCTGTTTAAACTCTGAATTGCAGTCAAACCCAGTTATCCAGTTAACAGGTTAAGACATTAAGAGAGTCAAATGCACATGATGTTTCTTGTGCTGTAGTGGTGGAAGGACAGAATGAGTAAAATCACCCTGGCATTTCTCAAATGTGATCATTCCTCCAAAGATAGAGAAATTCTGCCAGGGGTCCCTTCCTGAGCAGAGAGAAGCCAGCAGAATCTTCAAATGACAAAGCAAGTCATCAAAGTTGAACACATTGCATCATATTTCACCAATAAAATATTGTGATCAATTCTCCACTTTTTGAGGTGAACTTTGTTTACAATCTGAAAGCACAGCCACAGGATTAACCCCCTCCTCTCCCAACCAGCAATCAAATCTATGAATTTTCCATGCTAAGGAATACATATTAAGGATATGTGGGCTGAGTTATATCAGAATTTCCTTAGGTTGGAGTCTATTAGATTGTGGGATAGTTTCTCAAGGGAAATTGTGGAATCCTAATAGCTGGAGATAGTTTAAGTTGGGTGGAATGAAACTTTCAGTGGTTAATAAGATTGCAAAATGAGTTTAAACGTTATTTTTGGGTCTCTAATTCATATGTAGTGAGGATGGGGAAGATAATATATCCTGCTGGTGTGACAAATTGCCTTGTAAGCTGCAAAATTCATTGGGCAAAAAGTGAGTAAACTGGATTAACAGCAGTAAAGGCAGATGTGAATATTTCATAATGCATGTTTGTTTAGCATAAATATTTCATAGTGGATAGCTACAGACAGACACAAAAATGAAAGTTTATTTTAAGTAAAACACCGAGGGTGCAAAATCTCCTGAAGCAGAACAATAATCATGATCTTTAACTGACAATCCTATTTCATTTAACAAAACATTCTGTGTTCTTCTCTTTCTCCTTCTCCCCCTCTTCTCCTCCTTCATATTCCCTGGATATTTAACGCCTTACTTAGTGGCCTGGTAAGCATATGTTCTTGGTTAGGGACCATTGTTTATGAAATTGTTACAGGTTTCAGATTTCTGTGTGGCAAGCAGAACACCCAGGCCCCTGGCTGGTAGCAATTGGAGCCATTCAGAGGTATGTAAACATTAGAGTGAGGAATTTATGAGTCTACAGTTCAGCTGCATGGAACATTTCTTGACATGGATTTTTTTATTTCTTTTCTCTTTGTGTGTGTGAATAGATTGCTTGACTTCAAACACAGCTGAGCAGTACCTGGGTGTAGGTAGAAAGGAAAGACATCTGGAAATAATAACTGCTTAGCCATTAGGCTGAAGCCAGTGCTAAGGGCTAAAGGAATATTCAAGTTTAAACTGAGAAATGTTCTAAATGAATCACCCTGATGATCTCAGCCTACACAAATAATGATAAAAGTCAGAAGATATAATTAGGGGACTACACCAGATTATTCCAGTTACTGACTGAATATGTGAAAAGGAAAGAAAAATTAAGATTACTGATCTGTGAAAAATGTTCTGGAAATTAAGCCTGGCATTTGGAATGATGCTAACAATTAAAAAATTACATACACAGAAAGTGTCCTTCCTCTGCCATCAATTGTATCCTCCAGTACCACAGAATAATGTAGATGATTTTCCCATGATGATAAGCTGATTGTCATTCATTTCTGAAAATGTCTTTTTCAGGATGGTGGGGAAAAATGCACATGACCAAAGTTGCTTTCAGGCTCTCCTATCATTTCTCCCTCCCTGAATGTACTGCACATTTTAAGCTTATCTAACTGGCTTAATGAGACAGAAAATAGGACTAGCTTTTGTGAGCATGCATAAGTATGAACTAGTGGACAGATGCTTTGTCATCATCACTGAGAGAAAAATAATTCTCAAAGCTGCACAGATATAAACCAAGAGTGACTGCAGTACTGAGTCACGTGGATTTGGACCCTGAGAATTGAGCTTAGGCATAGCTGCAGCTTAAAGAGGGCATTCACTGCATCTAAAGGACAATCTCAGCAAAGTTTTCATCTGGAAAGCTCCTATTTTTTTTTTCTTGGGTGTGTTTATTGCTGTCATTCTTTACATTCTACACTTTCCTGCAGACCAAAGCCTTGCCCGTTCTTCATCTTGTTTCCTGAAACGTATACTGAGAAATGGAGAGGAAAAAAAGCAAAGTCTGTACTTAACACATAATCCTCAAAGTAAGTGGGTAGTAGGTCCAAAGTGTCACATGCTGCATGTGCAAGACACATGAAAAATCCACAATAAGGAGTTATTTATTTCTTCAATATTTTAGTGCAGGCTAATGGCAGGCATGCTGAATGAGACTTCATAGTGGGAACAATTACATCAGTGCATGAAAAGGACCTAAACAAACATTTACTTGAGTGTAAATATCTATGCAAAATTTTAAATTCAAAATTCTGAACCTGAAAAAAACCTTTGGGTTTTGTCAAAATGTAATTTGTTGTGAGAGCAGGACTTTAGGATAGTATAACACTCCTCCTAAATAATTTGCAGGTGTTTTGGGGAAATATCTGGTTTACAATCAAAATTAATAACACGTTGTCTATGAGGACTTACTCTGGTAATTTTTTCAAACCAAGCCTGAAAAGAAAGAGCATAGAAGAAGAAAACACATTCCCTCAGAGGCCATGTGCAATTTTGAAAGAAATGTATAAGCATCCAGTCCACGTGTGATGATAGCTGACAATATCCATGAAATGTCAGTTTTCCAGTAGTAGGTCAGCTGGAAAGTTTACTTGTGACAGTAGCGATTCCTCTGATGCTGAACTTGCAAAACTGACTAAAGGTCTCTGTTCATTCCTAATGAAGGGTTCCTGGAATTTTGTTGAGGTGTCCATACTTACTGCTATTTTCTCAGCAGAAAAACTTGGACAGTGTCACCCTCCATTAATTCAATCCACTCACTACAGACCTGTCTAACTAGAGCAGCGATGTGGAGAAAGGTGTGTCTGTCTGTTTCCATCCCATCTAAGACTTCAGAATGATAATTTGCTCTAGGCTAAAATTTTGCATGGGAATTGGAATGTAGTTTTCTTTTTCCTTCAAGTTTTGAACAGCCCTTAGTTTCTGTCAAAATTTTTCTTTCTCCTTTCTTTCCTCCAGAAAACCCAACCAATTACCCATACAAAATCCTTTTTTTTTTCAAAAAGAAAAAAATCATTAAATTAAATGTATAAATAATTTAATTTTTCTATTAATTTTGGTCTTTGAGAAGTTATAGAGGTATATCACTTACATGGATTAAGTTTGGTTTATATTTTAAGTATAACTTTAACAAGAGAGAAGTCTGTGCAAAGGAACCTAAGAGAAAGACACATCTTAGCCCAAGGTACAGCAGTTCCCAACGTAGAAAGCAGGCAATGCTTCCCAACCTGTAGCTGGACAAGTATTTGAAATGAGCGTATTTTAGCCCTGAATTTGGACAAGAAAGTTATAGCTAAATATTAATTAATCTTCTTTTCTCTAGGCCAGTCTCAAGAACTGTTAACATACTGTATCTGGTCCTGAACAATTAATTAAAGCATTCAAAGTTTCACTGACATTTTATTCTTTTGAAATTCTTTCAAGAGTTTATTTTGACATAACCACCTATTTATTTATCTATTTATAGACTGAGAAGTGTGTAAAACACAAACACACACCCCAAAAAAATCAGTACTTTGACTTCTGTTCTGCAAAAGAGCTGAGGACTTGGACTGTTCATCTGTGAAAATATGCCTGGTTCAGAAATATATTATCCAAGCACAATGGACTTTTACGACACATTCATGAGGGCATGGAATAAGGAGCCTCAGTAACAATTCATAAAGGAAACATTTCATTCTATTCAGTTTCTTATATGGCCTGAGGTACTGTAGTATACAGAATGAATGCTGATGTTTGCAAAACATGTATGTAGCAGGGAGGTGCTACTAGTATTTCTGTAAACAAACTCTGTAAAAACTTTCTATGCAACATAGAAACAAATGCAGCCATCCGTTTATTTCTGTTTACTTGTTTATTTTGGGCTGGAGAAGGAGGAATTTATTTGTTATCTATAGTATGATGAAAGGACGATAATCAAAGTAAGCCCAAAGAATGGCTATGATTCACAAACTCCTATTCAATATTATTATCTTAGGAAAATCATTCATTCACTTTACAGGAGATCCTTCTGTTGTTCAGGAAAACTTTATCCTCAGTCCTTTCCCTCTGAGGCTGCTCCTGAGCAGAGTTTTAGCATGTAAATAAATGATATCAAGGCTGCCATCCTCCACCCTTGCAGAGTTTTAACTTGCTCCTTATGCAGACACAGCTCTGAGTTTCGCTTGATCTGATTTCCCAACACATGTGATGTAGAGGAGTAGATTACAAAGGAGGTGTCAGTAATGGCCTTTAAAGCTGTCAGGAGCCCAAAAGGCAGTGATGTTATCTCATGGAGAGATTTTGTGCAGGAGCCATTTAGAGTGATCAGTTTGTAGGTATTAACTCTCTCTCTCCCCATCGCACACAGGGGAGACACTTCTCAATATGATCTGTATCTGCCCCCCTTCTGCTGTGATGGGTGCATCTGTTTGCTCTAGAGTTCTGCTCATGATCGAAAAGAAAGTGATGTTAGATGATTCCAAATGCCTCACCACAGTAGTATCCTCAGTGCTGGACTCTACAATTAACCTGTCAGCTCTAAGTGGAGACCTTTTCTTGTGCAGTCCCATAACACTGACCACGCACTCAGCCTACTATTCAGTGGTTAATATTCAAAGCTATTCAATTACAGCCCTTCATGTCCTCGAGTGCTAATTATAAAGTCAAATGGAAAGACAAACTTATTCCTAAGGCAAATCATAGCATATAAAACACAGGTTAGCTCCAGAAAAGCACAAATAACAAACAATTATTCGTTTATTCTTACGAGAAATCTACAATGACTTTGTTACTGATTAACCCATTGCAGGTCTAACAAAATGCCTGCAAAAGGAATGAATATTGTGTATGACAACATGCTGTCCATGTTTCCAAGCATTTGCTCCGTATGATAACCATCTGAAGCTTAGGAAATTTATGCTCTTGACAGTCAGCATGCAGCCCAATCAGAGCCTCTGCCTAAACAAATGTATTTGTTTTTAATAAAATCTTTCTTAAAGCACAAATTCCACCCCCAATTTCCTACCCAAAGGTGAACGAAAAATCCATCCTTCAACAAAACAATGAGAAGCAAGTTTAAATTCTTATCCTTTCCCCTAATTATCTTTTTTTTTTTTCTTTTCCACTAATATTTAGCCTGAAAGAACTTAAATTCTTTGGGTTTTTTTCCATCCAAACTTTGACATGATGGTAAAGAAAATAATAAAAGCAGCAGAAGAGATAGAACATTTTAGTATCAGTGCTCAGGAAAACCTAAATGGAAAATGGGAAAGCTGAAGAAAGCCTGAAGGTAATTTCTGAAAGCTCCCCTATTGTTATGTTCAATGGTAAACTAAATAAAGCCACACTGTTGCTTCCAGTATAGAGCAGAAGATGCACGGTGTTTTCCCACATCTAACATGCAGGGCTCTGTGGCGTTAGGCTGCACATAGTCCTTAGCCATACACACACTTGTACATGGTGCCAGTCAGTGTTCCTGGGCTATGAGGAGAGTGGAAGAATTGGAAGCTGTAAAGTAAGGATGAAACTTCAGACTTCCTAGCTTTGGCTATTTTGTGTCTTAAACTTCAGAATCTTTTAAATGTACTGGTTTGATCTGTATTTCAAATGTCAGCTGGCCAGTGCTGCACTCCTAAGGGTGACTGCAAGTTTATCGTGGAGTTCTAGTGACAATGCCAAACCTTGCAGGGTCTACTTCTGAAGCTGGTAGAGTCAGGAGAGCCAGAGGAGTCAGGCAAGACTACTGCTTTCCAGTGTAAAATTCAGGTTTAAGTATATATGTTATGATAACAGATGAGGGAAACGTTTCAAAGGAGGGGAAAACTCAACATTCTGATTTCTTTTGCCTTCTGCCAGAAAGCTTCTCAAAGAGAGGACTATATAATCAAACTCTACAGAGCAGAATTGCCTTCAAAAGAGAATACATTTGGACACCAATTCTTCTGTGGCACAAAATCAATGCATGTTAATACTTTTAGCATATGACATTACTGAATGTAAAATTGTGAAACTTTGTTTTTAAGTTGTCTTCATCGTATATTATATTAAATCATGTATAGAAAATCAGTGACTTGCCATATATTACACAACTTACTGAAAACCTCAACAGTTACCTTCAATAATCATGACGTTATTACATATTCAAAGCATGGAGCAACTGCAGAATGATGTCAAGGGATGAAGGTTTTGACTCACTCAATATTTCATAGGAAATTCCAGACTTTGTAACAGTTTGAACTGAGTAGAAATAACAATCCATGCTGAGAGAGATTTTTAAATCTTCTGAAGTATTCTATAACTGTAAACTGATTTACAGATTACACATTTGGAATATTCAAAGATTTCAGGTAATAAGTGATTAAAAATTAAGTAAGGAACTGAATAAATTGTTTCTGTGTAGATATTTTTCAGAATCTGTACAAGCAGAGCCATATCTGGCATCGTAAGCAAATGCCATCAAATTATTATGCATTTGGTTTTTGATTGTCATGCCAGAGAAGATTTATGATGCAAAAGCTTACTGAATTTAGAATTGAATAAAATTTTAAACCAAAATGATCTAGTAGCCTTACAAAATCATTTATTTCAAATTCAAAACCAGTAAATTTGACCAAAAAAAAAGTCAGAAATGTGCACTAACCATGCACAGACTTTTCATCACGTGTAGAAAATTGCCTCACTGCATTGGTGTCTGCTCAGAGTCTGACCAGCTCTGCTGATTTACCTATTTCCTAGCTTTGGACAGTAGAAATTCACACAGCAGTAGTAAAGATATAATCTTCATTTTATAGTACAGCAGCTAGAACATAATATTTGTGACCAAATAGATACATGATTCCCATGAAAAACAAAGTAATCTGATTATTCCTGGGAACTATTAGGTCTTAATTTTATTTTATATTGAAAAAATATGAAAGACAACAAGATTTGGTAGGAGCATGTAGACCAGGATCTGGTACATGCATATAGAGGAGCTGAACATTGCACAGTAATCAAGTCATACTAAACAGCCTGATAAAAGAAAAGCTACCAAACCAAGCAAAGGACAAATAAACCCTTTTACTTATTCCCCTCAAAAGCAGAAAGTACTGAAAACTGTGAATATTATCTGTCTCTTTGTGGCTTGGTGAGGAAAAACCCCAATATTAGAGAGAAATAAAGGTTTTAAATGTCAATGCTAATTGTTGCTACAAAGAGGATGTTGTAAAAACAGAAGCCTCCTCTATGGATCTTTCTGTTGTGCTTGCAAAGATCCACGTGTGGGTGTCTGTTGTAGATGTCTGCACATGTATGCTCACTCCTCCAACAGGAACTTTTGCTTTTCAGAGGTTCTGTTCCACAGTTGTCATCACTAACTGTGTTCTCAGTGCATTTTTATTTTGTCATTCCACAAACATGTATCTGCTTGTCAGCTTGCATAGCAGATCCAAGCAAATTAGGGGCAGTTTACATCAACATTCTAAATATGCCTCTTCTATAAAGAAAAGTGAGAGCAGATTCACATCTTTGAACAGCAACCTTCAGTGTTACCATAGGAATATCACATTCTGAAATACAAGAGAGTAAACACCTATGATTTGTAAGACATTGATGGTCACCTGCAAATTATATGTAAGTGTTTTAACTTAGTTATTCTCATCTTCAGAGTCATATTTACGCAAAGCAAGTATAATTTTTAATGCGATTTGGTTTAAAGGTGATGGAACCAAGAAGAGTTGAGGCAGACACCTTTCCTCCAAGTTGAGTTAGCATCCATGGAAATAAAGAAATGTATCAGTTTGACAGAGGATTCCCCAGTTAATGTAACTATTTCCTCAAGGTTGAATTACAGGTCAATGGATCAAGTGGGGTTTGGATCTTAGTCCCTATAATTTAAAAGATGCTTTTGCTGTGTTGAAGAAGTTGTCATCACATAAAAAGTATTTCCAGAAGTTCCAAGAATTTTTTGACAAAGGATTTTGTTTGTATATACTGTGTGCTTCCATGGAGATATACTACACGTTTTCACTTCAGTATGTCTTTCTCTCAATGACAGATAGACAGAAATAATGACTTACAATTTTGAAAAATCAGAATTTGCAATGAACAGTAACTTTAAAAAAGCTACCAAAACCCAACAGAACAAAAAAACCCCAAACACATCCTTCTGAGAATAAATTTGTTTTCTTTATAAACAATATATTCCCCTAAAGAGAATAAGAACTTCTTTACTCTGAGCGTAGTCCACCACTACAAAAGGAGTAACAGGTTATGACATAAAAGCTCTCTCCATAATCCTGTTTTCTCTAAAAATACAGTAGTTTCTTTACATCTATGCCTGCTATCTTCAAACCACATTTGAATATTAAGAAACTGATGAATTTTTAGTTTTATCTACTTCTCTGTTACAAATCTTACTTTGCAAATGCCCATAAAGGGCTGTGGTGAAGTTTGGGCTTCAGAGTAGGCTCACCTGGCATAGTAAATTACCCTTATTGGGTTTAAGCAAATGGCTCAGGCATATTTGGTCAAGTTTCATGTTTAAACACTCTTCTTTTTAGCTTCTACTTGAGAGTTTTCTTTTCATTATTTTAACTTCTTAATTTTGGGCTAGGAAATCGTTGTCATCATTGTTATATCAAACTTCTTTGGACAAAAGACAATCAAACAAATGTACATAGATTAGATAAAGGAATGGAGTTGGTTCCAAGTGCAGGAAGCCTGTATTGACCCTATATAAGACTTCCAGTGGAGTGATAGGGTTGGCCATATTTCAAGTAATTTAATAGCTAAAATAAACCTTGCATTTAAAAAAAATATATAGGTAATTGGCTGTATCACACTAATTTAATGACATTTCTAAAAGAATTAAGGATTATTTTAGTATTTAAAAGATCAAAGATCACATCATTCAAATGGAAATTATTGATATTAATAAAGTCTAGTATAAGAGTGAGGGAGGCAGCAGCACACTTGTAAAGAAAGCTTTGTCATAGCTCAGCACGGCTGCAGGGACTTTATCTGCTCTGAGGTCTTTGTTAATTTGACAGCTACCTTTATTATTAAAAGAGGACACAGTCTAGCCTCTGTAAGTTAAAGCAATATCTTGGGTGCAAACTGAGCAGAATATGATTTTATCAGAATTGTACTCGAATGACAAACCTGAGCTTGTGTGATGTAGTTACATGCCCCAGAAGTTTATCCATTTCAATGGCCACTGAAGGCTCTTTCAAAATACAAACTGATAAAATAAATTACAAGCAGACCATATTTCCTTTCCTTGATAAAATTAGCAGCCTTAAATTATACATTTTTGGTACATGAAGCTTTGGGTTTGGATTTCATGTTTCTCCATCCTAGACATTTGTGATCAGATCGATCACAATTTTTTATTAAACAGCAATGTGCATTATGGTACAGCATCAGCAGCTTAAGGGTGTTGGTATTGTTAACAAGAAGAGACTAGGTCATTTGGTACTGTGCATATTTTCCACCTGTAAAAAAAAAAGAATATTTAAAAAATGGTGATGAAAATGAAGTTTTGCTTTGTTATATAGTAGGTGATTCCCACAGCAGAGCAGGGAACCCAGCAGGCCTTCTGTGCCTATGAATTCAGGATGATTTCTTGTTTATGTCAAGAATATGGCACTTCAACTGAAGGTAGAACTCAGTGTTTAATTGCAGCAATTGTATGCCCAGGCCTCAAGTGTATTTTCTCCTATAAATTTGCTCCAGATGCAATTGAAGGATTTGGGAATTTTCTGTCATTCCTGGACTACTGTCACTCTAATTAAAGTTACTTTTCTCTTTGAGTTGCCAGGCTTCTGAAAGCTTGAACATGGGTGTATCATTTCCTCAGTAAATGTACATTAAACTCATGTTTCCCAGAAGTGTCACTGTAACTTGCAAACACAAGGCAAAACACAGCCACATAACATTTTCTGAGAAAAATGGAAATCCCATTGGTAGTCAAGGAGCCTCAAAATGTTTAGAGGTTGGATCTGGAACAGCATTTGAGTCTGGAAGCTATTTTAGAAGGCTGGAATTATAAATATAGCACATGGAAAAATGTGTGCAGTCATTCAGTTTCCTTCTGTTGATGCAAGATTGCTGCCTATGGCTATTTTTTGGAGGGGTGGTGGAGATGGCTTCATCCACACTAGTTTGAGTTTCAGTGGTGAAAAACTACACTTACGTTCCAGATCAGACTTTTCTTTTTACAATATTTCCATAACCCTTTGCAAGTAGGCTTTCTGAGTTTTATTTGTTGATGCAAGGGAAAACTGCAGATGTAGCAGTGAGCACAGAAGAAAAAAGACAGAAGCCAGCACTTCACAAAGATCCAGAGATTTTTCTGAGTCTATTAGTAGTCCAACACCTTCCATACCTTATATATTCTCAAAAAAAGAAATCAATAAATTTGTAATTAATAACTTCAAAGATCTCTTGTGAAACGGATGTACTATGTTGGATATGGTTTTGTGTCTTTTAGCAAGGTTCAGATTCACTCATATAAATTCATAAACTTTTGTCTTTGTGTCTTCTTCAATGAGGCATTTTAGGGCCTTTTAAAACCTCTTTTTGCATGCTCACTCCTGCAGGTGATCTCTCCCCGTAACACCTCTTGAAATGGGTCCTCCTGCAGTGCTCAAGACCAAACTCTCAACAGGATCTTTTCCTGTGGGTGCTAAAACATTTTTGTTCCAAAAATAAGCCATTCATTATATCAATAATTTCAGTTTCCAACTGATGCCATTCAAGCACTCACCAGATTTGTTGGCAGGTAATCAGAATCTTACACACACAGTAATTTTCCCAAATGTTGACCATCTTTCATCTCACCCAGCATTTCCTGATCATGACCATTGTTCTCACAAGGACATAGTTCCATGCTAGTTCTACATTTTCACTAATAACATGAGATTTACACCAAAAAGGAATAATCCTTTTCCTTTCTTACTGTACCACTTCAGTGTTGTTTTGTATGGTTCTTCACATGGTGCCAATCCTCCTCCATTACAGCCCAGCATTGCTATGAAGTTGCAAGCCTGGCAACAACATCCCATGGTTTATCCTCTTTCTAACAAGTATCTGAGGTCCCTGCCATGTCAGGGTTGCTGTTCTGAGTCCAAGCACTGTAATATTTAGTTATCTATTTTTATTGGTTCCCAGCATAGGTAAGGAAGCACAAGTAAGTTTTGCCCCCATTTCACTGATTAATGTTACATATTCACTGTATAACACATTATGCTTACATCATTAATTTGATTACTCTTTTTTGAGAGGTACACATCATTAGCTTTGATATCACTTTTGCCAACTGTGTCAGTCCAAAATATGTGCTCCTGTGCCACAGCTGGCTTTCTTCTAACTTCTGATTTAAATAATCCTTTACAAGCTTTTTTGCTTTGGTGTAGGTTTTTACCATTATAAGTTGCAGCTGATTTCATTCTTCAGTTAAAAAAAATTATATAGTTCCTAATGTACCTAAAACCTAGTGTTTATTCAATGCTCCTTGTTGACTCCTCCACATATCAATATTCTAGTCTTCTTTCTGTATGTGGAATTAAATAGAATTTCAGAGTTTAAGAAGATCTGTCCAGCTAAAAAAATAACCATGCAAATAAGAATTAAAATGGTTGAGGTTAAAAGTGGACAAAGCAAAGGGTTGTCATCTGAAGTAGATGTTTCTTGAGGCATTGAATTCTCATAGTGACCTTCAGAGCAGTAAGCATAAGTCAGAGAAATACCCGTGACCAGCTGATGTTATACCTGGCATGGCAGACATAACTAGATTATCATAAACTCAGGAGTTTTAAGAAAATCCAAAATGAGAACAATGGTTATTATATCTTTTCAATAGACAACTCTTTTTTTTTCTTTTTCAGCATCTATTCCTTTGAAGCACATATTTACAGCCTGTGTTTAGCAGTGCCCTCAATTCCCCAACTACACCCTGTGATAGAGATTCCTCTGAAAATGTCAAAAAGTATTCTTCAAAATCCCTGCCTTTCACAGTCATCAGTACTTCTTTTTGGGTTTTTTTTAGGCCTTAAGGTATATAGTTTTATGGAACAAGTTTATTTCAAACCGTTCTGAGTTTCAAAACTCACTTGTGAAAGCAATATTACATAGCAGGTTAAAGAACAACAGATGAAAGCCATAGAAAGTTCTCATTTGTTCTGTGGAAAGATAAAAAGGAAGCTGACTCCTCAGTATTGCATGGGCGAAGGTAGGAATGGGAGGAAAAAGTATTTTTAAACTTGGGAATGATTTTTCTTGATTGACATGTAAAATATAGTCTAAGTTCCAAATAAATTAATAGGCTACAAGTAGGAATTGAATTCATTTCCAGGTTCTGCCACATCTCTAGCAAAAATCATGTTCCTCCTTATAAAATCAGGAAGCTGAAGAAAGCACTTGTCTAAGGAAGCTGGAAGAAAATGATCCAGCTATTATATTGTTGTTGTTTATATTGTTCGTAGTATTATTACTAGTAGAAGTAGTTGACAGTGTAGTCATAGTAGAAGTAGTAGTATTCCTTATATCTACTCAAATGAAAAGTTAGCATTTTGTATTTTAACATTCTAAATATGGTCAAGGCCAACTGAGGGAAAAGATGCAAAACACGTAGACATACTTTCCTGAACCACCACTGAGAAGCCTGGAGAGGAGATGCATTTCATTTGTGAAACTACCTTTAATGGAGTCACCGATACGAAAAATATTTGGATCCACAATCAAAACAGTCACATTTAGGGAAAGAGATTTGGATGTCACTTTTAGTTAGACGTTAGTTTGTAAAGCTGAGTTTCAAATGAAAACACAAGATGTCTCACAACCTTGCTCCACTGAGCAAGCTCCTTTAGAAGAGCTCAGCTGGCAGTACTGAAGAAAGCACTGTCTCCTCCCAGACATCCAGGTGGGTAAGAAAGAACACAAATGAGGTATGTACAGCGACCCACCTATGCAAATCCCATCCACTTCCTTAATGTCTTCAATCTACTTCCTCAACAGACAGCAGGGATGTGGAGGAAGTTTAAACCCTCCCCTGACAATGACCTCAGATTCTGTCACCCTTGTTCAGGCTGTTCAGTATTTTACCACGAGTAATATGTGTGATTGTTATGTGACAGGGTAATTCAGAGCCAGCAAAGCACAGATTTTAGCTTCGTTACTATTTTTCTCATGTCATATTCACATAACTTAGTTTCCACTGCTGACAGGTTACAAGATGACTGGGACAAATGTGTCACTCTAGTATAAAGACAGAAAATCAAAGTGCCGCTGCTGTTATTGTCATCATCATCACCATCAGAAAAACACTTCCCATTGCAGAGACTCTAATAAGCCCATCACTGAATGCTTCCATAATTCACTCTCCTTCAGCCAATAAAGGCAAAGAAGATTTGATTTCATGGTGTCCTCACTTTTGCAGGGTGTCCAAATTCTTCAATTTGTTTATTCAGATGCTGTTTCCTTGGAAACAGCATCCCACACACTTCACAGTTTAATGTCATTTCTACCAATTGCAAAAAAGAAAATGCCAAGCACTATTTAATGATTCATTAATATTTAAATATATATATACATAAAAATTACTTGAGCAGATTTTTCTTACTTCTGTCCCATAATCTGAATGTTGAGGAACCATTTAAAAGACAAGAAGTGATAAAATCACAAATCAGGGTAGCCAGGTCTGTTTGCAGAAAATGTATCAATGAAATCAATATATCAAGATTCACATTGACTGCTGACATCCTTAAGATGGTCTAAAATTGAATGAGTATGTGGGAATATGAGATGAAAAGAAGATTCAGAGCTATTATCAATTATTATTTTCTCTTCTAGAAGAGAATTTTTGTCCCAGATTAATGTTTGTATTTTATTCACTGTTAGACAAGATACAGGGTGCCCTAGACGTTGGTTTAAGTTACAAATTAGATGCAGGTACTAGGAGCACCAAACTACCCACTAGATTTCTTTTATTTTCGAATAAACATCAGCTATGCTGCTGTGTATTCTATTGTTTCTTCTTTTTATGCACAAGAAAGCTTAAAAGGGGATGACCATTAAACATAAAAAGCTCTATTATTCCATTCTTTCATGGTCCTATCATGGTGAGAACATTCAACAGTTTCTTTCTCATTGGCTTGCTACAGAATCATTTCAATCAGTTTCTATGGTTTGTCTGTTTGGGTTTTTTTAATTGAATTAACAAATTCTTACACTTAGTCTGTAGCATTTAAATTTGCCTTGTGGTATAACAGTAATTACAGACTCAGCAGTAGGTCAAAAAAAGCCAGGTAACAGTTATGGAGGAAAGTACTGGGAACGAATGGAACTCCTAACAGTGGGAAGGCAAATGGGTGGTATATGGAGTCTTTGCAATGGGTAGAAGACAGTGGAAGGAGGAAGAAAAATTCAGTGCCATAAAGGCTCAGAACTTCAGGTATGGGCTTGTCCTCTAATTCCTTAGGGTCATCCTCCTATGTCTGTGTAATTAGATCCCATTGTCGATGTTGTCATGTTGTTCGTCTTCCCTTCTCCCCCCCACCCCTCCTTTTCTGTCTCTTCAATTTTATCATTTTGAAGAAGAAAAACATACATGGCCTGAAACTGATTCCCCAGACAACAAAGCTTCAGTATAAAGACACCAGTCTGAAACCAGATATGGGGGAGCAATTCTATATCACATGCATAATGTATCAGGAATACAACTTGTTTTATATGTATAAAGGGTTCTCCCTAAATCACAGGAATCACAGGAATCACAGAATCCCAGGGGTTGGAAGGGACCTGGAGAGCTCATGGGGTCCAACCCCCCTGCCAAAGCAGCTCCCCAGCTCATATTGCACAGGGCGGCGTCCAGACGGGGCTGGAATCTCTCCAGAGAAGGAGACTCCACACCCCCTGGGCAGCCTGTCCCAGGGCTCCCTCACCCTCACTGGGGAAAAGTTCTTCCCCAGATTGGTGTGGAACTTCCTGTGCTCCAACTTGCAGCCATTGTCCCTTGTCCTGTCCCCACAGACACTGAGAAGGGGCTGCCCATTCCCCCTGCATCCCATCCTTCAGATAGACATGATTTCATTGTATAATATAAATCTCTTTCCTAATATTTATAGAGCCCTTCTCTCATGTTTTATTCTACCTACCTTGACTATTTCCTGTAGCTTTTTTTGAGTAGAACTATGTGACTTCTACATCAAAAGCAGCCTGGTAAAAAACTTGTCAATCAAAACATCCTCTGCCACATCCTAGAACAGAAACACAGAAAGATAACACAAACCCATTCAGAATGCTTGCATAACTTAGATTTCTTTCTTCATCTTGTTTTCAGAACAAAGGCTATCTTTTATGTTTCCTCTATCACCAGAGGATGTTAATCCAGCAGAATACCAGACTCTCAAGAACTACTCTGTAAAATTTTCAAATTTTGTGACAGCTAAAAAAAGAGGTTTAGAAAAAAGATAAAAGTAAAAATGGAATGTGGAGCTTTTTATCACCTATCACAGGTCACTGTTCTATTTTCAGTCCAGGGAAGTAGTGACCCCTGACAGCTGCTTAATGATCTATACAAAATGAGTTGCTAAGCTCACTGCATTTTCCAGTTCCCAAGCATATGAATATACAATTTGATATAATCTGGCACCATTTTGACAAGTCGTCCCTGAGAAGCCAAGAAATGAACATGATATATCTTGACCTAAGAATGAGTCTTACAGATTAGGGCTAATGTAAATAGGTGGAGAAGCCTGAATTAGGGGACCCTGTATTGATTTTGTTTAGCAATGACTTTACTCTCTAGAACTCTTGATATCAAATTTCTCACCAACTTTAATTTAATTTAAAAGTAATTTCAAGAAATTGATTTTTTCTTGGTAAGTGATTTCATTTTATTGTTTGAGAAGAGGGAAGGCTGGGGGTGGGAGATATGGTTCGTCATGTTTTAATAAAGAGAATTTTGTCCAGGTAAGAAATCAGGCACCCAGAAGCTGCCTTTTTTGTCAGGGTAAATATTAATTAGTAGCCAGAAGAAAATAGTTTAAGGTTTTCGCATGTTCACTCCTCAAAAGTTAAAATCCATTTTTAAGTACAGATTTTGCCTGAAACACTTAACAGAGCAATGCAATTTTTAATAATTAATTAAGCCCTGAATTGTTAATTGCACATGTGTTAATGATGCCAATCTAGGGTGATTCCAGACAGTCAAACTCAAAGCTCTATGGCTGGAGTATAATTATTTTTTTTTGTTTAAATGCCATAGAGATCTAAGGGGTAGTTTTCCAAGCCACATGTAAAGTAGGCAGAATTTTCCCCATTTGCTGGCAGTGGAGATCATGCAGTATTTTTTCCTGGTTTGAAAGTGCATGTGTATAGTGTTTCATGCAAAAATCCTTGCTAGTACAATTAAATCTCAGCTTCTGGGCTTCTGTTGAGAAGCAGCTCTTCCAGTCCAAACTTGGAAAGGATGCACTTCTTATCAGACAGCTGTGTATGGTTGGGTTGCTTTGTTCAGCTATACATGGGGAAAACAGAAGGTTCAACCACACAGAAATATTTATTTGCTTTCTGGCTGAAAGAAAAAAAAAAACAAAGCAGACAGGCCAAATCCTGAAACACCCTGAACACCTGGAACTCACACAGAAACAAGTCACAGTTTACCTGTACAAGGCTCAAATTATTTACAATAAATACACAACAAATGGGGAATTATTGGATCCTGCAAACCTCTGAATTTTTTTAAATCACAGTGGATCCTACATCTAGAATACTGGACCCTCCAGACAAGGATCATGCAGATGAACAAGGAGCTGAAGCAGCTTTCATATGAGGCTGAAAGAGCTGATGATGGTTCAGCTTTTTAACTCCCCATGTGCCCCCCCCCGCCTTTTTTTTTGCAAGTGTAGTCATATACTAGAACAAGTTCCCCCAGAGAGGTTATGGAATCTCTTTCCATGCAGAGTTCTCTTTCCCTAGAAAGGGAAAGGTTTGGGGTTTTTTTTCCAGCACTGATAGATACGATTATTCTGTAGGAATTGATGTTCTGTGCAGTAGTTAGCCTTGATCTAGCCTTGCCTCAAGTGTGTGGCAAAAGATCTACTTTGCCACTGCTGAGTACTGGAAGCAGATTACTTCTGTTCCAAAGGAGGTGTTTGTTCATAAAAATTGAAATCTTGTTTTAGACACCTGGAAAATTTCTGGCAAAAACTGGGCATCCATAAGTCGAGTTGGTGTGTGCATGTGTGAAAGGGAGTTCAGAATCCTGCTAAATGTTGGTCTGATGCTACTGAAGCTTAGGCATTCAAATGGTACTTCTCAGTTCTTTTAGGAATCTGATATTGAGTTACCTGAACTCAGGTTACTTTCAACGTTTTGACCATTGGGTGCCCCTCATGTACATACTCACTGCTTGCAATGAAGAGAAGCTCTCAGAAGAGCTTAGCTTCTGTTTTTATGTCCTACTGAATGAGTAGCTTCTACACAGAATTAAACGGCATGTCCAGCTCCTGTTATCCTGCTCAAGCCCATAGGTAAAAGCCCATAATCTTGCCTGAACTGTAGCACACACGTGACATGAAAACTGCCCCTGGATGTACGCCTATATACATGTTCCCAGTGGGGATTTAAAACAGCTAGTCTAGTTACAGGACCAAAAATACCTCGTGTAGGTGAGTGCATACCCATGTAATTTCTCAGTCACGTTTGACAGCAGGTTTATATGCCCAGAAAAAAAAAAATATTAAAAAATTAAAAGGTAAAAATCTCCAAAGTCCTCCTTTGTTTACCACATGTTGTGAAATGCCAGGGTCTTTTAATGATTTCTGCATGCCAGAGCGAGACAGAAGTGTCAGCTAGCCAGCATCAACGGACAGCAAGATGATACTGTTTCCTCAGAGCTCTGCCAAAGTCTGACACTGCAGAAATGCTTTTACATTTTATGAACATTGGCTCTGCAATTGTAAGGTGTGACAACCCTTTAGGTACATTGTCTAACTTATATGCAAACAATCTCACTTTCCCCTTCTCATCCCTTGTCCTTTTTCAGCTCCGCTCTTGCATCTGAACAGTCAGAGCAGGAAAACAGAGAGTAGCCTGTTCATTCTCTGTCCAGCATTTTGGTTTAGGTTTTTTAGATTTGATTTTGTTTTGTTTTGTTGAAAGGGGTGGGGGGGAAGGAAAATATTTTTGTAGAAACATTATTTTTACAGGAAAACATTGAATGAACAAAAAGGAAAGGGCAAGAAATCTCTCAACGATGCCACTTGTGTCCTAAGGGCAATTTTCTTTTGGCTGTAGAATTCCTGTCTGAAATTGCCAACTGGAATTTTCTGAAGAGAAATTAAGGCTGTGGCAAGCTGGCCAGGCACATAGGAGACACGTGTATTTGCCCTTTGGAAACAAACCAAACAAACAGGAGGGAGATCACCGCAGTGTTTTGCTCTTCAAAGAAAAAAGGGGATCTGAACATTTCAATAGAATGATATGGCTGTCACAAATGCAATGTCATCGACCTCTTTCAGTAAAGGGATCATGAAGAGTAGTGGAGCAGGGGACTGAGGAGAGAGAATAGAAAAAATAAGCAGTGTCTTGAGTACAAAGTATTTTCATCTGTGATCAGTGCCAGTACGTTCTCAAAAGCTGCTTTTTGGGTTTTTTTTGAAAAATGGAAAGGTCATTGTGAATAGTATCAGTGTCCAGCCTAGTAGACCCTCTGGGTCTCCTAAGAATTCTTTATTCCTCACCTCTTATTTTGCTCCTCCTCTTCATGCTTATTTGTTGTGACAAACTCAAGAAAACACTTTGAATCCAGGCTTTGTAATTTGAAAGTTAATTTTCACCCTATCTTAGGCTTTAAAGGTATGTTGTTCAAACATGCAAATTATACTAATGAGGGTGTTTGCCAGTCTGTGTATCCAGCAGAAGCAATGAACATTACTACAGATATTCATTCATTTATTTTGATGTAATTTGAAGTGTCTGTTTCTGGCTCTGGGCATTTTTAGAGTAATTAAAATGTGCAATCATGGACATGGCAATTCACACAAAATATAGAGACAGTCAAAGCTGTCCAGTTAAAATAAAACTGACTATTTCTGCATAGTGGTAATTCCCACTTGAATATCTGAGGCACTCACTGCTGTATCACCTCCTTAATTCTTCTGGGAAGTTACAAAAGGTATCCAACTGGTTTCACAAGGATATGAATTAGCTTCCACGTGTGTGTGTTCATAGAATGGGCTGGGTTGGAAGGGACCCCAAGCATCACAGAGCTCCAGCCCCCCTGCCACAGGCAGGGTCACCAACCTCCAGGCCTGGAGCTACACCAGGTTGCCCAGGGCCCCATCCAACCTGGCCTTGAACACCCCCAGGGATGGGGCACCCACCCCCTCTCTGGGCAGCCTGTTCCAGCACCTCACCACTCTCTCTGCAAAGAACTTCCCCCTAAAATCTAATCTAAACCTTCCTTCCTTTAGCTTTAATCCATCCCCCTTGTCCTGCCATTGTCTACCCTTTTAACAAGCTGATTCCCCTCCTGTTTCTCTGCTCCCTTCAGGGACGGGGAGGCTGCAATGAGGTCCCCCCACAACCTTCTCTGCTCCAGGCTGAACCAGCCCAGCTCCCCCAGCCTCTCTTCTTAGGGGAGCTGCTCCAGACCCCTGATATCCTTGTGGCTCCTCTGAACTGGTTTCACAGGAACAGTACAGCACTTAGCAGTGGGAGTTTGCTGAGCAGCTCCGAATAAGGAGGAAACATTAGTTTACCTAGGACAAATGGGAGTGTGTAAAATCAAGTCTTTAATGTTAAAAGGTCTGTTAGAAGGCCTCTACAAGTGTATTATATGAGTGGTTAAACAGTGGAGAATGAGAATGTTGAGAACCCAGCTGGTCTGGCCTCATGGCAGAGGTCTGAGTTGAGAAGACAGTCCTGGAGATGAGGACTGGTGGTGATCAGAGGAGCCCTTTTAATATCCTCAGGTTTGCACAGAACCCTGCCTTTATACATCCAGCACTAATTTGCCTGTCATTGTCACAGACAAAAGTATTTGATATACTAATATTAAAATGAACATTCCACCACATCAGAAAACCATTTCCTTTCAGGGCTAATGCTGATAAATTTACTGTGAAACTACACAGAGTGATGTGCAGTCAGTGTGTTGCCTGGTTTCCAAAGGCCTGGCTGATGGGAAAGCGTGCCCTGGCCTGTCTTTTACATCCTACACCCAGCTGTACAGAGGCAGGAATTTAAAATTAAAAATAACCTTTCAGCTGATTCCTTGCATAATTGCTATCTTGTTTTGTTAATACTGTGGCTGAATTATAACTTGCTGAAGCCCTGGAGATTTGCATGCTGGTTTATCAGCCTGAATTTGCATTGACATGCTTTTCAGTCAAGTGAGTAACTAAATCCTGTGGCCTTGAGTGAGCCTGGCAGTATTTGCATAGGAAATCAGAGGGAGATTAGGGAGAATGACTATATGTTCTCTCTATAAATAGATTCAGTGATGAAACTTTTGTGCATCTCAAAATATTACTGAATTTAATTGACTGGCTGTGGCTGACACACCAGCAATGCTTTGAAACAGCAATACAGTGAAAATAGGTGGAAGACAGCCACACCTCTGCTTCAATACCAGGCAACCTTCCACTGCAGTTGTTGGAAATGCCCACATCTCACTTGATTAGCAATCACACAGGAACTTGAACAGGCTAATGCAGCCATTTCACCTAAAAATGCTGCTCATCATTTCCCTTTCACACCCCAGTGAAATTAGAACTTTTCATTATTCTGGAGCAGATCTGTACGTAGACTAAACCTCTCCATTTCCCCAAGCTGTGGATTTTTAATTTTTTTTCTTTTTTCTTCTTCTTCCTTAAAAAGGAACAATTAATTTTGTTAAGGCTTCATCCTGGTTATCACAAAGTTGATACCAAAATACCCTGTCAGGTTTTTTCTCCTGTTTATTATGAAAGATTGGAAAAAAAAACGTTCAAGTTAAGAATATGTTTATTAATTTCACTGTTAATAATTATTAGTATCCCAATAGGCTTATTATCACCAGATAAAAATGGACATATTCCATATATTTTCAGCCAGTATTAGATGCTTTAAAAGAACTTGCAAGAAGCCTCATAAAGAACTGCTGAACTAGTTCCCCTCAAGGTAAGTACATAGTGACAGTTTTAAATTTGTTTGGGTTTTTTTTTCTGATGCTCCAATTCATCAGGTTTTATTGAATCCCTAATTTTGCTTAATGTAACTGAGGATATTTTGAAGTCTAAGCAGCAGTTAAGTAAGCTATATCCATAAATCTGGAACTCCACTATGAATAGGGGTATTGTCCTCAGAGCCCTTCAGTGCTTTTACAAGAATAATTCTGCTTGAGTATAAGTTCTGATCAAACCAAATTTTTGTGTTCCTTAGGCTTCTGAGAGCTTCTCTCACTTGACAGCAGAGAGTAGGAGCAGATGGGTTTGATTAGATGGCCCAAGCCCTTATCTTTTAATCACCTGCTTCACCCAGTCTCAGGGGGGAAAAGGGCAGACACATGAGAAATCTTCTCTCTTCTCTGCTTCTCTCTCTTTCCAGTTCTCTGCAAGCCATCTGCTAAGACCTCATTCATCACTCTGAAGGCTGCGAATGGATAGCTGTGTAATACCCCAAGGTCTTGTCTGCTGTGGTGGTGTAGTGCCTAACCTCTCCCCTGTAAAAGGAAAGGCTACATGTACTTTTGTCAACCTGTCAGCAAGCACTTCTCTCTCAGCACTGTTTGCTCAACCCTCAACCCCCATCCCAACAATGTCAGCTTTCTGGAAATGCTTCATTTTAAAAAGAGCCCTGGATGTAGTTCTCATGAGCACGTATTCTTTATTTCATGTGAAATATATATTTGTGTGCACACGTGTTTGTGTATGGGTGCACACACCTGTGTGCCTCAAAAATGCACAGTACTGGATCTTGTGTGTCCTTTGAGTGTAAAAAAGTATCAGTGTTGGCCACTAAATTTAATTTTTGACCAAAATTTTAAGTGAGGCTGCAATAAAGCTGCAACCTTCCTTCCCTATGTTTTGCTTCAATGAGAAGTAGTCCATAGAACCCTCCAGAAATAAACAATATTCTCCTTGGGCTGCTGAAGAGTGGCAAGTTAATTCTTTCCAGAAGAGCCTTCCTATATTCTACTACTGTTTCCTGCTGAATGCTAATTTGGGATTCTCATACTAACTCACATTTAACATTAATCACAGTTTTCCAGGCAAAAACCAGCAAGACTGATGGCAGATTAAAATAGATTTCTGGAAGCTTCTTTGATATGAAGCCAAATGTATTACAGCTCCCTTGCTTTTTACCCAGTTTTTATCCAGATAAGTTTCTGTTTGAGATACATTTTTGGGGTTTGGGGAGTTTTTTTGGTTATTATTCTGTCCAACCCAGCAGTATTCTCATCAGAATTTAGATGAACTGTGAAAAAGTAAAATCTTGAAATTCAATATGTTCACAAATAATTTCATAAATAAGTACAATTTTATATATTTACATATATATATAGAACATGAGCAATTTCACAAGATAGAGGATTAATTTGAATATAAACAGTATTTAAGAATAAATAATTGACCTCCACTGAAATTACATAAAGAGATGTGGCCTTTTTTTAAAGAGGTTTTAAATAAAAGATGTTAAGGAGATATATATAAAATGAAATTCCAAATGCTTCTTAATTTAATGGACATATGTGTACTGAAACAGTGAATCAAAATTCTGTCTTCATTGTATTGACTTGTTCCAGAATTAGTCAAAGCATCATTAAACTTGGGGAGAAGAGGATTTAAATCGATGTCATAAAATTAATTCCACTTTCCTCAAAATACTAAGCACATCCTTAAAGGGAACAAAGTAGCATGAATGTATGACAAAATGAGGTTTAATGGCAAAAGGATACATGCAATAACTGATTCATACCATGAGAAAGGACACTTGCCTCCAAGATATTCCTCAAGCTATCAATGAGTCATTTCTCTATCATATGGCTTCCGAAGCAGTTCAGCTTCACCATACCTCTGTAGACACGCTCTCTCAAGATGACATAATTGCAGTCCATGGGAATTCTTGGCAGCATATGTCACTACATGGCAGAGGTTCAAAGGTTTTTATGAAGAACTTGACTAAACTTGGCTAAGAGTTCATAGCGCACAGTGGATGTGCTGCCTTGTAAGAGTCAAAGAACCACAAGGCCAAAGTAGAAAGTGAAGAGCTGTAAAGAAAAGGCCATTCAATACTTCTATAAAATTAAATATATCAGATTTTTTTTTAACATATAGTAATTAGGGTTCTTATATAGACACTGAAAGGCATGTAGGCATTTGATATTAGCTAGGTGAAGCAGTAACACTCCAGACCAAGCATATCTGATATGCATTCAATTTCTGTTTAGTAAGACAGATATTGCATGTTAAATAAACATTACCAGATTTAAAAAAAAAAAAAAACAAAACAGAAATAATAGATATTTATGAGCTATCTGACAGATTTCCTCCAAAGCAAAAATTAATTAAATATCGTTTTAAGGCTGCTGGCTTATCATCACCACCTAACTAAAAGAATTTAATGCTTTACATTTGCTAAGACAGGCTATGTAAATAGAATCACAGAATCACAGGGGTTGGAAGGGACCTGGAGAGCTCCTGGGGTCCAACCCCCCTGCCAGACCAGCTCCCCAGCTCATATTGCACAGGGCGGCGTCCAGACGGGGCTGGAATCTCTCCAGAGAAGGAGACTCCACACCCCCTGGGCAGCCTGTCCCAGGGCTCCCTCACCCTCACTGGGGAAAAGTTCTTCCCCATGTTGGTGCAGAACTCCCTGTGCTCCAACTTGCAGCCATTGCCCCTTGTCCTGTCCCCACAGACACTGAGAAGGGGCTGCCCATTCCCCCTGCATCCCATCCTTCAGATAGACATGATTTCATTGTATAATATAAATCTCTTAATATTTATAGAGCCCTTCTCTCATGTTTTATTTTACCTACCTTGACTATTTCCTATAGCTTTTTTTGAGTAGAACTATGTGACTTCTACATCAAAAGCAGCCTGGTAAAAAAACTTGTCAATCAAAACATCCTCTGCCACTTCTTCTCTTTCCCTTCCCATAATATTTTGTGTAAAAAGTAAATCCATATATTTTAAACTCAAGCTAATTCTCTACTGCCCTACCATTCACAGAACCTATTTTGCTGGCTTTGAAAAAGTTTTGACAAAACCTCAGGGAAGGTCTCCTCTGAACCAAACAACCATCTAGTCAGTGTTGAATGAACTGAATGTAAATCCTTTATCTCTATAGTTCAGCTTGTTGCCTAATTAGTTCATTCAAAGAAGTATTATTCACTGACCAGATAGAACGAGTACATCTAGTGAAAATTGAAGAACTGTGGATGCAACTGTGTAGGGGTTGTCATAATAAAGAGTTTAATCCTCATCTGTTATGACCCTCTCAGGTGCTTGCATACTGTACTCCCCCTACTTACCCATCAAGAAGGCACAAGGGTTGTCTCCCAGGTGAAGCAGCGAGCTAGCAAAATATTCTCAGGCAAAACAGACATATTGCATATACTTCCCTCATTACCCTCCCCTGGAGGGTATTGAACTTTGAAATTGATTTTCAACTCTTATGCTTCTATTGAAAACAACCCCCGTGTGCTCCCAATTCTGGCCCCAGAGCACTTGTTTCTCTGTAATGATTTTGCTTTTGTAAGAATTGGATTTTCAAGATATGGTGCAAGATGAATACTGTGATATAAGCCACGGGGTTTGGTTCTGAATGTCCTGTGCTCTCTGGTCAAACAGATATCTCTGGCCAGCACTATTGATGGAAAGGATGGTCAAATTGCTAGGAAAAAATTAAACTGCAAGGTTCAACTAGTGACCAAAATGTAAAGCAAACAAATTTTGTCCATTTTGGGGTGTTTTAATAAGTTTAGCAGTATTTTGAAGGTAGAAAAGCGGAAAAATAACTTTCTTAGTGGACTGAGAAAGGGATTCAAACAGACTTGCCTTTTTTTTCTACAGATCCTCCCAGGTTGCTAGGCAGCTGGGGCCAGGTGATTTAGTGATTTTGCCTTAGTTTCTCACTCTTAAACAGCCCAGCTGGTTCTAGTAATTCTGCAGCAATTCATAGTTAGCTGAAGATAAAAAATGCTTTTATTTTATTATAAAGTTAGTAACTATTTTCCATGTTTCTTTAAGGTTTATGTTAATTATAATATATCCAAGAAAAAAAATGGAAGGAAAATAGTATCTTTCGCCAAAACTTAGATTTATACAACACCCATCTTCACTTGTTCTTTATAGAATCCTAGGAAATGTGATGTAAATTTACATGAGCACAAAATCCTTAAGAGGCTGTATAGAAAAAGAATAATGGTCACTATTGCAGTTTCTGATGGGTAGTACCAACAGATAGAGAAGAAGATAGCTAAATGATCATCATGCCAGGTAAAATAAGCGTATTTTAGCTCATCTTTTTTGTGGTTTTCTGTTCTTACTGGCAAGTGGAAGAACAGCCTCATCTGCCCTACATGATAGCTTAAGACAGCAGCCCACCACTGAGATAACAGCACTGAGGTGGACTTGTACATTTCCAAACAACCTAGGCAGACAGAAGGCCCAGTTTATCTTTTGTATGAGATATCAGCCCTGCTCCTACTCCAAACTGTCTTTCTGATAACGTGTAGAAAGTCTGGGGTGTCCCCAGACTCTGGGCTACTTTCTGGAAGGCCAGATTTTCCCACCCTGAATCCCACCTGGAAGTTTCTTGCTTAGCTTTCACTTAGCAGGACAGCTCATGAAGAATGCTGCACTCTGCAGTTGAGCTGCAGTGAGATTCCAACTTTTGCTCATATGCATTCTGTGCAGAAAAAGGGCTCTCACCATGTCCACACAGAGCTCATCTCCTGCTAATAGATGTTGCACTTTGCAGCTAACCTGACTTCTGTGTTATTCCAGAGCACCAAGAAATACACAGTGTTGTAAATGCAAATGAAAACTGCTATTTCACATCCCCTCCAATGCACAGCCAGGTCAGCAGTGTTGAAAATGACATTATGTATGCTATGACCAGTTGAATTTTCAGCAGCCTGTGCTTAATTTTACATAATCAGTACCTGCTTAAGGTAGAAGCTTGCAAGTATTCTTTATGAGACACAGAAACAGATAAAGAGCTAGTGCAAGGAACAGAAACCAGATAATGCTAGTAAGAGAAACCACGTCCACTCTGGGGGAAGCATTAAGTGTGTCCCACATGGATTAAGAGAGATCTACTGCCTTTTATCCATATAACTGATCTGGACAGTAGGATCAAGTTTAAGTGGTTACACTTGCTGATGCTGATTGGAGCTCAGCAGACACAGAGAGCTGCCAGAGATACACAGGAGGTAGAATAGTGCTTTAGCTCTGGGCTACAGTGACATACTGTATTTACTTGTTTCAAACAGCTTGAGGCTGAATTCACTCTGGTTTTACTTTGATACAATGCCACTGACTTACTCAAATTACTTCTAAGTTAGCCTCACCTTTTCTAAATACTGGCAGGAAAAGCGTTTACCATAAATTTATGTTTTTGTAGAAGGGGGAATGACAAACAGGTCTTTAAATATATCTATATATATATATATAGATATAAATAAACTTTAAAAAGCAATTATCTAGTTTAGATCTCAGTGAAGTTAAGTAGCACCTTAACTGAGAATAAATATCTAGGACTCAAAGAAAATGTAATATGCAAAACTGGATGTGCTGCCATGCTTTTATTTCCCATTTCCACTATATCTATACAGTCACAGGATCAGTTTCAGGACAATAATAGTTTAAGATAGTATCAGGTGCCCCTTAACAAACTATAACAACTTGTATGAGTTCTGCATACATAGGTAAGGAGATCAAGATAAAGCAGAAAAAGTAGTAGAGCTGGCTGTTTTGGTGACCCTTGACACTGAATTCCTCCAAATCTGTTATGCCACTGGAGCTCCATAAACAAAATTAATTGTATCAGCATCTTCCATGCATGAAAAAAAACAACAACACAACAAAACCTGGAAAAAAAATCCAGCTAAGTTAAAAATAGTTTATAGAATTATAGCTACACCAAAATTTAACTGAATTCATAGTAGGTGCAGTGCCTATTAGAGTTAGTGTTAGAATAGTGGAAGTTTCAGAACAATAGATAAATTGAGAGTTTCTGAGTGTCATTGAACAGAAAGAGTTTAGAGAGATCTGCAAAAGACATAATATTTAGGGTCTACAAAATATTTCTAGTCAATAATGGAATGTAAGTAATCTCTAATTGTCCATAAAAAAGAAGAAAATTACCATAATACCATCAATTCATGCTATGATAAACCATATCTTTATAGAGATTTTATAATTTTTCCATAGACTAGCTGAGGACAAGAGTTATTATAAATCTAGGATGAAAATCCTTGGGTTTGACTAAAAATTACTGCTATAAGTGACAAAATATCAAGAAAGCCTTGAACTGGAGTATTTGTATAGAATAGTAACAGTCATCACCATCTTCTTTCCAGGAAAAATAACAATTCTCCAAATTGGGGGGAAAAAATCCTTAGTAATCTGTTTTTTACTTTGATGTATGAAGGATACACAATCTAAACCAGGTATTTCTACTATAAGTGATGAATGACTGTCTGAAGTATGTCTTAAGTATGTACTTAAGTTCCTGAAGAATTTAGTATGATATTCAGTATTACTCAAATAATGAATTTATGTGTTCTTCCTATTTTATAGTTGGTTCTTTGAACTTAGAATTTCTCAGAACACTTGAAAATCGAAGCTAATCAAGTTGGATTGAATGACAACTTTTTCTCACAATGTTCTTACCCCCATTTTATCTATTTTAAGCTAGTCTTCATTTTTTAACTGAAGTGATTATTTTGTATTACCTCAGTGCAGGTAGTTTTATTTTTGTTTTTTTTTTTTTTGTTTGAAATTGTTCATTTCTCTATGGATTTTTTAAAAATTCTTTCACATTTCTTACATTTAAAAGAAGATATGAGAATATATGTCTCAGATCTGGATAGTGGATTTCACAAGGGTGAGAAATTAAAAAAATATTAAATTCTTTCTTGGATCACCTGATGCATAGGATACTGAGATTTCCTTTCTCAGTGTCATATACATGTGTCATTACCATGAAGTTATTACTTATTCTGGTGGGCAAGCACAGCAATGCTTTATTAAAATACAATTTCTTGGTTCAGTGGTCAAGCTGCAAGGTCTGAAAAATGCCTCAATCTCTTTAAACATAACTACACACATTGCTTCATTTTCATTTTTTCACACAGTTTTCTGGTCAAAAATATCTCCAAAGCATTTTATGCATTGTTTTCCTTAAATTTATTTTTATGTTTTTCATGCTAAGCCTGCAGATAGGGTGTTCTTTCCTACTGGAAACCTTATGTGTTTCCCCTATTCCCCCTGTCAAAAAACCTCCCAAAAACCCCAAATGAATAAATAAGAAAAAAAAACCAAAAAACCAAACACCTAATAAAAGGACTAGTCTAATAAATCCCAGCTATTAATTTAGATAAGATACCAAATCCACTCTCACATCAAAATTTGGTACGGATTTTGAATCACAGAATCACAGAATCACAAGGTTGGAAGAGACCTTTGAAGATCATCAAGTCCAACCATTCCCATCCTAAGCTAAACCAGATCCCTGAGCACCTCATTTACCCTTTTTTTGAACACACCCAGGGAAGGTGACTCAGCCCCTCCCTGGGCAGCCTGTTCCAGGCCTTTTCATAGCAAATAAGGCATGGGGAATGTACTTTTTTCTTATAATATTTGGGTTGAAAGCATGTTAATAAGCCACTGTTGATTTTCTTGTGCCCGTTTGAGCAACGACATTCACGGGTCTTACTTGGCCTTTAAACACTTTGCCCTGCCCAGCTTTAAATTTCTGAGCACCTAAGGGAAATCTGCAGTGTTGATTGCTCTAGCTGCACGCTGCTTATATTTCACTGAGATGTGTTTGAAACTGGAAGTACATCTCGTTGTCCTGTGCTTGGTTCCAGAACCTCTGTAGCTACTGTCGGCATAAGAAGGCGTGGATAAGCCTGCAGGTAATAATGGTGTCACTGCACCTTTTCCAGACCTCTTCTATTACAGTAACTTTGTCTACATACTAAATAAAGAAAAAAGAAAGCTTGCCTACAAAGCTCATCACAACTGTGATTTTCAAGATTTGAAAATAAATACATTTTTAAATTTGAAGCCAAATCATTTGGTCTTCAGTTCACTAAGTTGGTGGGTGACTTTGAGGAACTTTTTTGGGAGGAGATGTTGCAGTTTGGAAGTTCTAGAATTTTTCTGTACTGGCAAAGTTATTAAGATATAGAAATAAACTAAATGTGCTATTTTCTTGATTTCTAAGTGAAAATAGTTGTGATTAATTCCAAAGAGAGAAAAATTATTTTCTTTTTTCAGATATGCCTGTTTATCTTTCTTTGGAATATAATTCTCTCTTTTGAGGCTTAATACATTGTTTGGTTACCTAATTTACAGTCATCAAAAGAGAAGAGAAAGGAGGACATTTCTGTCTTACTCTGAATAAAACAAATTCTGAGTTATAGTTATATACATAACCGTTTCTTAAGTGTATAGCAGGGAGGAAAATATTACCTAAATAAATAAAAAGACTTTTGTATGACCTCAGTGGATAGAAAAGCAGTCAACACACATATAGTGGCACAGGAAATACACCAAGGGAAGATAGCTCACCTCATTGTTCTAGCCAATTTACAGCAATGCTAACAGCAAAGTGAACTGTAAACAGATGAGGACATTCCCACTGCCAGCTGCAGTGAGCATACAGTAGAAGTGTTTTACCACAGCTCTTCCAGACTCTCACTAGCTTGAACTGTGGCCTGGTGCAGACAATGAATCATGCCTTCTCTTTTGCCCAGGAGGTTTTCTTTTCTCCCTGATGACTTTGTTTACAGTAGCAGTGGAACACAGCTCTAATTTTTGTGTTTACTCTTCTCCTAACTAAATGAAAATCTTTCATTACTTTTTCATCTCCAAGCACTGAAAAAATAAAAGAACTCTTCACCCACACTTTGGCCTCTGAAAAGGAATGGAGAATGGTACAAAACATTGTCCCAGGCCATGGCTTATGCCATATACCAGAACCCTTTTTGAAATTACCACTGCATTTTTGCACTTGGAAATTCTGATTCATTTTCACAGTTGGTTATGAAAAGCGTCACTCATTATTAGTATCAGTACTACTTTTACATTTGTTGCCTTAGGGAGTACTATACCCTATTAAAGCAGGAAAATATGGCACAGAATAAAAAAGTCACCTGTTTTTTATATTGGGAAAACATAAAAATATTGGAATGAATATGAAGAACTGTTAGAAAACTGTCAGAAATCAGAAGTTATTTGATTGTATTCCTCCTAAGGGAGGAGAAAAATATTTAGAGCCAACTTAAAGGAGAACTCCTATCCTACATTTTAAGTACAAATCCTTTCAGACACTACGTAGACCCCACCTAGAAACACCCAACTTAAAATTCTAAAGCTACTGTCTGAAATAGAGTCAGAAAGGACTTTGGAATTTTACCCATGGAAATCTGAAAACAGTGTCATAGAAGAAAATATTTATTTAAACACTGAGAGATTTAACACTATTAGAGGTATCTGGTGCAAAAGTACTGTAGCTATCTTTAAATCCACAGTCTTTTTCACCTGAAGCACATTGGCTTGAGTGACTTCTGCTTTCAGGGAAAAAAAATCTTCCTTATTTTTTCAAAGACCTTTATTATGCAAATTAAAAATTTCCATCTTCCACTGTTCATTTTTTATGATCCTTTTATTCAAAAGTTTCTGTAAGCTTTTAGAGTCAGTATCTTCTTCAGAGCTTCTAATGCTTCAAGTATGTTGCAGACTATTGAGCAAGTAGTCACTATTAGGAAACATACTAAACAGACAATAAGGGTAGGCTTGAGAGACAAGAAAGAGATGGAAAAGGGAAAATAACTGAGACAGATGTATCTCTTTGAGAAAGGGTTGGTAACATTGTAATCTTATGTTAGTAGGCTTAATGTTTGGGGTTTTTTTTTTGCTCTCAGCAGTGTTGTTCCAAAGTCTCCTTTGGCTAAAGTAGAATAGCACTTTCCAGAAAACAGTGATGAACGCTTGAAGTGAAGCAAAGCAAAGGAAATATTAAAATAACTTTTGATATAAGCATAACCATACAGTACTATAATAAAGGTAAGCATTTTGGAGACTCTACAAACATCCAAATTAGGGTAGATGTAGATACAACTAAGGTAGTAGAGTTTCAAACCTAAATCTCATTTACTTTTGTATTTTTTCTTGAGAAGAATTGCTTTAATAGCAATTTTCAAACTGAAATGATTTTATGTCCATATGTTATACCATATGACTTTCCATTAGTTTACATTTTTTCTTGCATTGGGTTAGATTAGCCAAGGAAGATGCTACGAAGCAGACTCCAAGACTTCTGCATCTGAAGGCTGACAGAGAACATACACACATACATACACATATGACTCTTGAGTGTTAAACATCATGTCATCTCCTGAACTCATTCACTATGACCTGTCTTTGTAGGCTGTGCAGGAATGTGTCACCAAAAAGGCCCTAGGTATAACCACAGGAGTCTGTTATTCTCTGGTACACTGAATTTTCAAAATTAATTCTGTTTTCATGAGGGCAGAAGGCTCTGTTCTTTTGGATTCTTTTCTTGGCATGTTGCAATTGCTAGGGTTTGGCCACAGAAATGTTTTTTGGTGACAGAGCCATTATGAACAATGCTTTTATACAAAAATATACAATTATATCTGTTTGACCCACAGAGGGTAAGGAAAAGTTCCTGTTTCCATCCAAAGAGATCATTTCTACTGATTGGGCCTGACTGTACAACAGAGGTATCATTGTCCTCATTTCTCAAGCGATTTGCAAAAAAACATATTTGTGGACTAGAATCAGGTCTTTGTGATTTAACTTAGTGCTCTAATAGATTTTAAAGAGGGCTCAGTCTTGTATTTTAGTGTGCTCAAGAGCCACACTGGCTTCAACAAATGGCAATCGCCATTTATTTATATAACAGTGGCTATAGTTTCAAAAGCACATATTCCTCAACAGCTACAATAAGGAATAGGCTAGGTATGTACCTAGGAATGGGCATGTACCATGTAGAGTTCTTTTGAAAATCTTTTTATGAGATGATTTCTTTTTAATAACCAGGCTCTACATGCTTTGGTTGTCTGCCACCTGTGACTACAAGGAAACTTGCATTGCTAAGTTGCAAAAGTTTTGTTTAGAAATATTTGGAAAGGGCTTTGGTCCAAATGATTATATGATACTCTAAATACCAAGAAGCATTATTTCGGTGGCCAAGAAGCAGCAGACACAACTATGCAGACTCCATTAGGCAAGTATGAATTTCCCTTACACTTCATTAGAAAGTCAAGCACTTTTAGACTTACAAAGTAACAGAACGGGCCCTATCACATAACTGGAGAACAGAGAAACTATTTTTCAAACAAATTTCATAACCAAAGCATTTTCATCTCCCAAAGCAAGCTGACAAAATTCCTTTTTTAGACACATTACTGAATTTGACTTTGAAAGTCTTGAAAGAGTCTTGTACTCAGGGTAGGATCCTTGCTCTCAGATACAGCTTTGCTTTTGCCTCACTCTAATGTGAAAAAAATAACAAAACCCCAAAACAACACAACTTGTCAAACACTTGTCTTATGGAAAAGGAAGGAAAACTTTAAGCATCTATTTAAAATGTGGGAACTATTACACAATTTTCACAGTTTTATTCAGATAAGTAACAAAATGAGAGAAGCAGCTAAATGAGCTTTTTCAGTCGTTTACCAAAAAGGATTTACACATTTAAATGTGCTTTGGGGGAAAAAAAGAAGCTTCAGCTCATATGCTTTTATAAGAACCAGAAAGAAATCAATTCCTTAGATATTTTAGCACTTAGCAGTCCAATACCCAGATTTATTTTTCAAAACAGGGTGAAAATTAGATTATTGTTAGATAGCATTGAAAGGAAGACTTCAACATTTTGTAAGCACTAAAGAGAGGGGCAGGAGGGGTTGTAAATAAAAAAGCTGCCATAAGTCAAGCCAGCAATATACATGCATGTACAGTTAATACATGTACAACACGTGTGAAATAGCTACATGTGCTTATGTGTAATAAAACTGCATGAAACAGGCAATTCTGGTCTTTTAGAATCTAATGTCCAGATAGACAACAGAACTCAGTCACAATAGACAGACAATAGACGTTAGTCAAGCAATGCATTGATAGAGACCTCCTCTTCTGGGCAACTGGTATCGTGGAAAGGACTTTCTAAATCCAGTCATCTAGTCTCCAGACATCTACTTTCCCTGCCAGTATTATAGTACTGAGAACAGACAAATAATTATTATCTTTTAGGCAACATCTTACTTTATTGGCTGTTCTGTCCTTGAGTGCCTGAACTTCTTTGTTGACCAGCATAGTACTTGACACAGTCTGCAGCAATTTCTAAACCTGAAGCAAAAGTTTTCCTCTGTATATCTAGATATCCTGAGATCATCAGAACATGGAAACACTAAGAAACTGTTCTGATGACATTTGCAGTAGTGTTTCCAGGTAAAATAAAATGAACACTCAAACTTCAGGAATCTTCTCTGAACTCCACCATGATTGCTTATCACTAGATACAGTTTAGGGACACTTTGGTCCAGGTGAATCCTGACAGTCCAACTCGTGACTGTGCAAGCTATTGTGAAGGCAGATCACATTTCACAAACAAATATTGACTGCATACATTACCAGAGTGACAAGCTTAGACTCTAGCCTGAGGAAAGATTGCTCTATAGTGAGAACAGTATGCAGTGCCCAGACTACAGGGTTCCAGACCAAGACTTCACCCCAGTTACACTTCATAGGGCATCAAATAAAGTGAAAATATGATCATTGAGATAAAGAGGAAAGAAAAAAGAAGATATTTCTATAGTTCTTCAACCCATGAACAAGTCAGTCATGTGCCTAGCCTAGTGGAAGAATAAGGGTTTGTCTTATGTCCCTGTTGCTCTGTACAGAAACAACAGGAACATGTGACAGTATCTCAAAGCAACTGTACTTTTACTTCCATTTTCTGGGGGGGTGATTTGTGATGTAAACCAGATAAGAAAGGATTCTTTGGACAGGAAAAACTGAGTAGTCTTTGTTTTACAGAAGGTCAAATCAGATGATCCCTTTCTGGTGTGATATTCATACATGCCCATTGATATGCAAATGTTTGTGATTCATGTAAATCGGGAGAACAAACATTACAGACTCTACTGAACTGGAACCCAATGAATCACCCTTAAATGAAATCAGCTTTCCTAAATTCCCCTATCAGTTGGGCACTTCTACTCCCCTTCTGAAAATGTTCAAAGCCCAGCTGCAAAGTAGACTTTTCATGCAGCTTTACAGCTAACCAGCAGTCAGAGTGAGGTGGGTGGAAGAATGGTCAAAGCTCAGACAAAACAGTTGTTCAAAAATTATATAAATATTGGAAGAAACACATTTTTAATCCCCATTGTCTATTAATTATTAATTTTTAATATATATCTTTAATTTTTAATATAACATACATCTGTCACATAAAGAAAAGAAAAAGCAAGGGAGGAGAGGAGATGGGGAGGAGAGGAGATGGGAAGGAGAGGAGGGGAGAAAGGCAAGGGAGTCTGCTTTTCTGAGAACAATAATTTTTGTTTTCCTCCATCTTGAGTCCATAAGGGAGAAATGACCCAAAACTGGCTTATAAAAGTGACCCTAGAAACAATCCTAGTGCTACTACTGCTGCTACTGCTCCTACATCTACTATTTCCTTTTTTTTTTATTTTTTTCCCACACAAATCATATGAGGTATCTGAGCTCTTAATTCCACATATACAAAATGTTAAAATTTCCCATGTGATTGAATTCCTTTTTCTAAACTGTATAGTCTTGATTACAAACCACAGAACTTAACATGATTAAAAGGTCAACTCCAGTGTATTCTGCTGGAAACACACAATATTCCCATGTTATAGCAGCTATTTCTTTGCAGGATCTCAAACTGCCAACTTTTAAAGTGGTGGTATTTTTATCTAGTGAAAAATCCTAATGGGACACATCTGTTTGTTTTCTTGTTTTTATGTTGGTTTTGGGGTGGTTTTTTTTTCTCTTGAACCATAATCTGCTACATAGGGGGATAATTCTATCCACAGAAAAGGAGAATTTTGGTATAGCATCTCTAAATGCATCAGCCTGGAATAGCTCCAAAACTTAGTGGGGTAAAGAATACCTCACATAAGCATTCAGTGAACAAAGGAGCAGGAGAGGGTATTACACACATGAGCCATATGCGAATTGCCTGACATTTATTACAAATCAGGATGTTCTAGGACCCCACAGGAGTGAGTACAGGTGTATGTTGTGCTCATATACGTATTTGCAGACTGTCCTGTAAAAAGTATTGTATTATTTAGCATATCTTATTATAAACAACAGCAAAAAACAAAACCAAAAAACAGACTAAAAGTGATTATTCCTTTTTAAACAAAGGTGAAAGGCAAACACTGCAGGGGTCCACAAGGAAAAGGGAAACCTGAGGAGGGAAATAATGTGAATTACATGAGCTCAAAGGCAAGGAATTAAAGAAAAGCCACTATTTTCATTTAAGCAATGGCATATTGAGTCTCCAAAAGGAATATGAGTAATCAGAATTAGCCTGGAGAATAACATCCAAATCTCAGTGGTGGGTGCTATGCAGAGGGTCTGCAAAGAGATGCATGTCAAAAAACCCTGAGACTGAAAAGTTTTATCTGAATTCTAACTCAATCAAATGGCTAAAGTGCCTGGGGATATGGTGGCTGGAACATCTGACAGCACTCTGGTGAAAGGCCAAGGGGGGCATTAGGCCAAATGCCATCACAGCTAAGTTCACCACCTAAGGAGACAGAAATCCTTCCCTGCCTGTCATCAGAAAACTGCATCTGTTTCTCTAAATGATATACAAGACCTTATGTGCGTAGCAGGAACCTCTGCTTCAGAAGCTGAACACAGCACAAGAGATTTGGGGAGAACAAGCTGCCCCTGAGGAGCAAGCTCAGACGTATGGGCACAGAGACAGCACACGTGATTGACAGGATCAGTTCCATCTGGAGAGAGGATTCAGCTGAGAGCATTATTCAGTTGTTGTTTGAATGTTCTTTGTTCCTAAATCTTTTTATGTTTGTCTTCAGTCACATCAGCTAAAAGGATTCTCTTTTGATCTGATTTATGCCCTAGCCAGGGTATGTCTGACTCCAAGGAGCCTCAAGAGAGTCGATGAACGAGCATGGGTGACTCTTTTCCTGTGTCATTTAGCAGACAGGAATGCTGACTTTCAAATTTTGACTCAAGGGGAAAAAAAAAAAAAACCACTTGAGAAAAATAAGAAGCAAACGAACAAAAAATCCCAAACCAGAAAGTTTTTAATTTCTTCCTAGGGCAGGAAAGGAAATGAAGGTGGATTATGGACCCTTCGCTCTTGTGATGATCCCATCTGTGTTCCTCAACCCACTCATGTAAGGCTGGTTTGCTCATGTATAGGAATTGTAAGTATCAATAGTTCTTCCTGTCTCAAAGAATGATTAGTACTAACCATTCTGCCCAGAATGAAGCTGTGAAGCTGTTCCCAGCTTTCTTGGAAACATGTACGAGAAAGATACCCAGCAGCAGCTCATGATGATGGTTCACTTTCCCACACCTTCCAAACTCTTCCTTCCCCCTTGAAAGCCTTCACTCCTACAAACCCTGTGATTGTTATTAGATCAAATGTAACTGGGTTTATCTCAGAGTGGAAAAACTGATTTTTCAATTAAGGTCTTAACTGAGAGATTCTAAATTGCTAGGGAAAAGAGAAGCACATGCCCAGAACACAGTTAACCTACAGCCACACCTCATATTTTATCTTAATTTCTATTGTTCTGTGCTATTAGGTGGACCAAAAACTCTGGTGTGACTCAGTAATCATTTATTTACCTCAAATGCTCTAAAATGCAAAAAATTGAAATAACTAATTCC
Organism: Gallinula chloropus; assembly: GCF_964237585.1. Classification (NCBI taxonomy): domain Eukaryota; kingdom Metazoa; phylum Chordata; class Aves; order Gruiformes; family Rallidae; genus Gallinula; species Gallinula chloropus. Next base: position 1,292,208 of record NC_140088.1, read on the forward strand.
CACTAATTTAGGGTTTTTTCCTATTGCTATAGATTTTTTCACATTCAAAGGGCAGATGGGTCTTAAAAATGTCTGAAAGTAAGTAATTCAATGCCTATTACTGAGAACTTATGTAACCTCACCATGGTAGGGATGGTGCGGATTGATTATGCACATGCCATTGTTCCTCAGCATGTAAGAAAGCATATTGAAACAGAAAGAAATGTATTAGATCAAGTAAATAATGACATTTTAATTGCTGCTTTCAATATTTTCCCCCTTTTCCCATCTGTTAAAACATCTTACAGATACTTCTGTAATTTACAGAAATTATTTTCCATGTGTAAACATCCTACATTTAAAACAATTTATTGAACACTTTATATTTTTATATAGTTGTAATATATAACAAAGTTAAAATTTTTCATATTAATTTTATTATTTAATCTACAAGAAACAAATCAAGAGCAGGATCCTTAGTTAGGTGTCTCAGAGGCTCTCTCTGACCCTGGTGATTCTCTGGTGCTTTCCCTACTTCCAACAGGCACATTGTTATATTAGAATATTTATAAAGCATTTTGAAAGCTGCAAGTGGAATGAGATATACATAAGCATGTGTCTAGCAAGGCATGTAATAAAAAATTCCACTAATTTTCTTTTTAAAATACCTGCTGGTAGTAACCTCTCCTTGAGCACAGCACACTATCTGGGTTTGGTTTTTCCCCTTTACCACAAACAGAATCTTATGGATCCCATTGTCTTCCCTACTTGCCTTTGACTAGATCATACCTTGAATGAGTCAACAAAATTCTGTCTCGAGGCTAAAAAGACATGTAGAGAGCATGTACCATAGATGAAACATTGGATGGGAAGCATTTTATTCTTCCTAGGCACTGGCTATACTGTATGTTCATACTGTCATTGCATCACTGTATTGCAGCTGAACAGCTACAAACCAACCATAACAGCATTTATTAGATCATACCCTAGTACAAGAGGTCAGACTCTTTCCCAGGAAGACCCCAAGTTGCTGTAATACGTGATAAATGTGCAATATAGCAAAAGAGTCCAAAAGTCAGCTCAAGCCTGGATTTTGGCAGCACACTACCTGCACAACAAAAACTCCTCTAACACTCAGGCAGGGCTTTCTTGGACATGAATCTGGTAAACATCACGTAACTCTGTCTGTGGAAACCAGAAATGCTTTGATCATCAGCAGTGATTTAAAAAGCTTTCAAAATATCCCTGTGTAAAAAAGAATCCATAATTTCACTGACAATGTTGCTTACTTCTACACTGATGTTTGCCAGATCTTGCACTGTTTAACTGTATGTCATCCTGGAGCAACCAAATAATTCTGTCAATGTGTAGGGATCCACAAGCTTGGGAAATACCATTATTTATCATAACAAGGATGTATCAGATCACAGTGCTGATGAGAACTTGCCATTTAAAGTGATAACGAGTAAGCAAACCCTACCATCCTAACTGCAATGAGAGGGTTGCCTAGGTGGGTACTAGAAATGTCATATGAAAGAGATCTTTCTCATCACTGAAACCTAGTGGGTTTCAGCAAAAGGGGCAGGTCACAGAGAGAATATGCCTTATGAGAGACACAAGGATTCATTTTCTGATTTATTGTACTTCATTTAAAAAAAAACCCTAAAATTTGAAATTTAACCAGTCAGAAATCAAACTATGTAGGATGAAGTTTGACACGGTGTCTGAATGCTTATATAGGAAAACACTGTGGTTTTGGTGTTTGTGTTAAGATGTTTAGTGTGCTACATTCTCACATAACATTGCACAATGTTACTGCTTTTTTAGAACAGAGCATTCAATACTCAAGGAACTCAAAGAAAATTGATTTGAAAGTGATGAGTGTTTAAAGACTGTAGTAAAAATATTGTCCTTTATGTTCATAAACCATCTTAAATTAGGCTGGTTTTATTGAGCTATAGAGCACACTGATTACAACAATAATATAAATGGAGTGGACTGGGTACACTTTACAATCACTGCATGTGACTGAAGCACTTTCTGGTAGTTAAATGAAATTCTAGAAATTTCAACTTTCCAAATTTTGAAAGGGAACTCTGTACTTTGTCCCTCTTGTTTGAACTGCTGGCAGCTGCATTTATGGACATTAGTTTTTCTTGATAGTGTTATTTCAACTTGATGTATTAAAGGGCTGTGTTTAGAAAGGTAAACAATTGTGGTGCCACATTGTGGTTCACTCTAAACAGCCCCATGAATTTCACACAAGGTTGTGCTTTTGGTAATGTTGATTGGGTTTGTGTCCTTTAAAATAACACATGGATGTGCAAACACACATGCACACAAGTCTTCCTTCTGAATCTCTCACTTTTTATTGAGTCATTTACTTTTATTTATTATCTGTGTGCTGAATCTAGAGAAATAAATAAATAATACGAATGAATTATATAACAGCACTTTGGTGGAGACTGCAGGAACAAAGAAGGATGCTATAAAGAAGAAAGATTAATTATGTTTCATCATCAAGGAAGACAGAACAAGAAATAATTGCCTCAAGCTTCAGTGGGAAAAAGGTAGGCTAAATATTAAGACAAAAGGTTTACTGCTGAAAGAATAGTTAAAAAATAGAATAAGCTGTCAAGTAAAGTTTTGTAACTGCCATAATTGGGATTATTAATGGCTAGAACAGATGCCCAACTAGCAAAGATAGGTTAACTAATAACAGCATCCACTCCTGCCATGAATCTTAGCATCTAATATATAGATTGTGCAGCTGAATATATTTGCCCTTACTGGCTGAAACAGATCTCTTCTATCAGAGAGGATTCTGAATGTGTGAAGTTCCATCCAGAAATTAGTTAAAGGCTTGATAGCCCAAAGTCCTCATAGTATTCACTAAATATCAACAATTTCTTTATTAAGTGACACACATTTATCTCTATTGCAATAGTGCCAGTATCATGCTTGTTGTGGATACTTAGCAACATTGAAGTACATAATTCTGTAGCCATTAAATATAACACAAAATGTCTATATGGACTCACACCAAATAATTTCGTTTCAATTGGATGCATTGCAAAATATTTCTAGCCTGTTTATGTATAGTAGATACATAAACATAGTAGATAGCTGTTTTTGAAGTGTCTTGGTGGTTTTGTTTACAAAATCTTTGGAAACAGAAACTAAGTCAGAAATTATGTCCTGCAGAACAATATGAAGGAATAAATTAATGCAATGAAGGAATAAATTAATGGTAATGAATTTATTAGAAAATTGTTTTCAGGCACAGAACACCAATTGTAATATCAAATCACCAATTACATGTTCAAACTATTGTCGATAATGTTACTTAATTGCATGCTGGGGTATTAAATTCAATCCAAATGGTAAAATGTGCATTTGAGATTGATTAGTTTATTACATAAATGCATTAGCTGGTTACTTAAAATTGATTAGCAAGGTTTCAGTTCAGTGCAGGAAATAGCTATGTTAATCCCAGCACTTCTCTCTCTATTCTCCGATTACACAGAGTACCCCACACTCCTTGCAACGGGGGGAAAAGAATCGCATTAGTCTTCTTCAGAAATTCTACCCATGAATCACAAGAGGCCAAAGATAGGGTATTTCATGAAGAAAAGTTCATAGATAAGCATGCTGGGAACCCATAACAGAAAACTCATCATTTGTAGTCCTGGGGTTTTTTTTACTAGAAGTGACACCCAAAGAATTTAAGTGGAACTGTGAATTTTAGGTGCCCGCTTTTGAAAACATGACCTTGCTAAACAGCCCTGTTTGGCCTATGTTTAGTCTTGGAAAGCAGCTGAATGCCATAGGTTTTGTATTTTAAGTTCCCAAGGTATTCCCTGTTCTGTATCTCAGCAGGTATGGAATTGCCTGATTTGTCAGTCACACAAATTGCGCTTAAGTACCAGCTCAGCCTGGCTCAGCCTGATCAAGGGAGGGAAACCAGACACAGCTTCACTGGAGCTTCTGTAATCTGATGGATCTTAAAATATGTTGTTAGTATTAACAAAGAGCTAACGCCATATATATTACTCTGCTAGTAGTTTTAATATTAAATGCCTGCAATTAATATTTCATAATTTAGCAACTTGCCAAGGAGAATTAATGAATCCTGTTCAGGTTTTTGTTGGGGTTTTTTTTTTAATGTTAACAATTAATTAAATTAAATCATAGCCAAAACCTGGCCAAATCAACAAAAACTGAGCTAAAATTAATTGAATAAATGATTACTTAAAACCCATTAGCATCACCAGGTGAGAAAGAGTTCATTAATGTCTGCAGAATCAGAGGAAACAAAGTATAGCAAACTAAATCCTGTGCATTTTTTGAATATTTTTAGTGAGAAAAGATTTGAAAGCACTTGGTAAGTATTCTCATATAAACACATGGGGAATGCTGAGCTTTTGGTTTTATTTTATTTATAAATGAAAAGAAGCCAGCTAGCTCTGATGGAAGTTGTAAATGTTTAAAATCACCAGTTTTATCTACATAACCTTAAGACATATTCCTATTGATTTACTCTACCTTCCAAAATCCAACATTCTCCTTAGGTTCCTTTCGTAGTGTTTTGCTGTTTAAAGATAGGTGTGAAGATGTGTGAAAAGGAGATTTATTTCTATATCATTGTCTTGTTATGTTAAATTATTTTAGTGAAGTATAGTATTTTGCATTTAGTGTATGTTACAGCACCTGCTCTGTTCCTCAAGGAGGTCTCACTCTCTGTTCTTCACTCATATTCAGGTCTTCCACATCTACAGAGTATCAATGGTTTCCAGTAATGAATCAGAGAAAATAAGCATAAACAAAACTTTCTGGAACTATTGGTACTAGGAACCTTTTAAAATGTGGAAACATCATCATTAAAATTAGTAAATAACTTTTGCACAAAGGACTGAAATCAAGGATCTGGTACTTCTTGATAGATCTGGTTACATATTTGTTGCTATTTCTTTACTGAGGCAACCAAATGAATTACTTCTATGGACTTCAATTTTCTTCTCCATGATAAGTGCCAACCTTGCAACCTGTTAGTGTACACACAGGCATACCCCTTGACAGCAGTGATTGCTTATCTTGCAATGCACACAGAAGAATGCTAGCTATGTTTTCTCACAGCAGGCAGTCAAGATCAGATTCAACCTCAATTTTGCTGCTTCTCTCTGTAGACTGTACACTGGTGCCACACAGCATCATAAGTTCTAAATTTTATTAGATCAGATTTGACCAGAGAAATTTTTGTATGAGGATCTTGCTTTGGGGTAGAATAGCAGCAGCAATTAATGCACATAAATGTAAGTCATCACTCATTCAGAATGAACACTTGAAGAACTTCTTTTGTGTTACAGTTCACTTATACCTTGGAATCCAATTGTTGGAATAATCCAGATGTTGCCTGAATACTTGTGAGTGGTAAATCATGTAGGCTAATGATGATAGTTAACACCAGCTTGGCAGTACTGCACAGAAAGATGCATATACATAAATACAGACACACACACTTTTTCCTCCTTTTTAATGTCTATATAAATATATGTGTGTGTGTCTCAGGATTTTCTTTAAGCGCTGTTTGTTTCCTGCTGGTTTTATCATGTTGTGTACTTTTTCCCCCCAGATAGCTAGGTGTGTTGGCAAAAATGTAGCTTTTAGATTCTATATAAAATGGTGATAAAAATCTTAAATGGAGTTGATCAGTGTGTTGTGATGAATTGTTTTAGGCTTACTGATAGCAAAGTGTGGCACGAGATGAATTTATTTTGTCATTCTTTTTCACTGTGCCATCTATGAATTCCCTCTGAAAAATCTTCCATCAACTGGATTACTTTCAGTTTTATGTGAGCAAGATTGAATTCTTTTCTTCTCTTAATTATTTTTGTTTCATGAGTGCATGATAAATTTATAGTGCCATAGTCAATATATTAACAAACAGAAGGTTAAATCAGCCCCAGCAGAGTTTTGTGGTGCTGCAACTATGCTTTTCTTGGTGAGATAATACACAAACTTGGTTTGAGTTTATGTTTTGGAACATCCTAACGGATGACACATGTTATGTGGAATGTTTAGCAGGTTGTATACACATCTGAGACAAAATATATGAGCTTTTAGAAGAATTAATAAGGGGCTAGGTGTTAACAGCTAGGTTTTAAAGTTTTGTGAGTCTGACTGATGCTCTGAATACAAAATAACTAAACCTTAAACCTTTGCACCATTCAGAATCAGTATCACAAATAGTATTACAATTTAACCTTTTGTATGGCTGATGTTACTATCAAGGAAAGACCAATGACAATAATGATAACAGAACTTGAACCTTGTTCTATACCACCTAGATCTTGTCTGAAGCACATTGTTGCTGGTTCCAAATATTGGTGGGAAACCAATACCTGGTATGGCTTTACCTGTTCTACTGCAGGATAATCTTATTTAGCCTTTCACAGTTGCCATATTCAAATTGCAAAAGGAGAGGAGCAGTTCTAGGAGATGATGAAAAGGATGACTGTAAGTTTCTAATGGGATGCAACAATTGAAAGCCAATCCACAGTAGCTTTAAGTCAGAGAAAACAAAGGTTAGAATAAAGAAGCCTATAGAGTATATCAATTTTACTGCTTTAGTTTAGGGAAATAAATGAGAGAGTTCTTTCTAAATTGTGGAAGACATGGATATTTTAAATAAACAAATGAAGTTAATGCTGTTAAAGAGAAGGAGAGGCAGTTTGCCAAGAAATTTAAAAGCTTGAGCTACTCACTGCACAAAAGCAGGGAGGGTTTTAATTCCATCACTTTTGAATTAAGACATATGTTGTCTCTCGTAACTCACACTGTACCTGTTGAAGGCATCCTTTCTCCAGCTGCGTTTTAAAGTGCTATGTGGTCTTGGACAACCTCTAATTGCACCTTTACAGCACAAGAAAGTATTATAGAGGGCTGAAGGAAACTAAACCCCAAGAGTTTATTTTATTCTATGACCAAATTTGTTTGCTGCTATTCAAGCTGAATAGTCCCTTATGCTGAAATTAATCCCACTGGAATCCCAGGATGAAATGTTGTCTACTTTGGAATCAATGATAAAAGAGCTGGATTTTAATGAAAGCTGAATTCCATGACCATAAGCCATTTGGAGCAAAAAGAAAGGTTTAGAAGCATAATGAATAAGGTTTGTTTCATGGTAAGGGAAGTGAGATCCTGGTAGCTAGTTTTTAAGTCTTCACAATCATTTTGCCTTTTAAAGTTATTTTTAAAATTAATACCCTTAAATAATTATACAGAGAGCATCTTCAGGATTCTCAGCTGCATGCTCAAAATGCTATTGATGGAGGCAAAATCAGATGCCTGTTTTGCACTAATCTTTTCACAACTTGTTGTAACCTGTGCTGACTTCATCTCTCAACATTCATGAAGACGCATCTCCAGTGCAACCCTGACACCCTACTATTTTCTACACAAAGCACAGAGGGACAAATAAGGCATCCATACTTTCCCTGAAGGAACCATGTTCTCTAGACGCGTCTGCAGCACAAGAGATTATCTTCCAAAGAAACTGTTTGCAAAGTTGGTCAAAAAGTGAAGGAGAAAGTTCAGGGACTTTTGGGTTTGGGTGCTTGGTTTTGTTTTGTTAGGCTGTTTTTTTCCTAAATTAAAAAATGCTCCACTCAACAAGTCTCAGATTATGAATTACATCCAGATGATTTCAGTTTCTTGCCAGGAAGGAAATTTTTTTTGGGGGGGAAAACAGTGACAGTTGAACTCTGAGTTTATATGGCTGTTCACACATGGTAAAATAACATGGCTCACCCTGACTCCATTATGAAATTAAACATGGTTTACTGCCACAGAGTCAGGTTTAGCAAATTAGGGCAATGAACTTTTGTCTGTATTCTTAGCAAATACTGAGGTATCATTAGAACAAAGTAGACCTGGAATGTTGTTTATACAAGGAGGTTTCTCCAAATTTGAGCTGCTTTTGAAGGAAAACAGGCTGTGCCAACACAGCTTCTTCAAAACAATTATTTTAACTGTTATTTCAGAAACCCTGAGCAGTGAGACATAAGAGCAGAGAAGAGACAGAATCCATTGGCTTGAGAACTTAACTGTTGCAGAATTAGTAGTTTGTTTTTCCTTCTGCAGGTTAGCTGTACACACATATTAGGATGGATCATCTTTCACAAAAGCCTCCTGGACTCAAATACATAACCAAGATTGCAAACAATCAACATAAAATACTAGTTGGAGAGAAAAGGTAAATAAAGAACAGTGTGAAAGGAGGGGAGAGTAGTGGTATATTTACTTTATGGTCAGCACTAGGTAAAGACTAGAATAATGTACTGTTTTCATGTAAGAAAACACACAGTTTGCAGTTCTGTAAACCTCCAGCCCACTCTTTTCCACTAAAACATTTAACTTGTACAAGAGTTGTATAGGGTAGATTATTTCCCAGAACTCATTTAGGTTTAGCCCTCTTTGCTGAATCAGCAGATAATTGTGCTATCAGAAGCAGTAAGTTTCTATCCCCAGAGCAATAAGAGTGAAGCAGGGCATTTAATAAGAAGCAAATACAGTTACAACAGCATCTGAGACAATGATACAGTAAGCAAGAGCATGAGAGGGTGCCAGTGGTGTAAGAGTGGTCCATAATATATACATAAAAAAAAGTTGATTTTTTGGTCTGATCCTGTTCCCATTAAGGCAATGGGAAGGTCCTTTAAGTAAATTATGAAGCAATAACAGCACTTGTCTTCAAAAAATTAGTAGAATCCATGCAGCTGCAAAAAAGATCCCAAAGTGTCAGTGGAGTTCTAATTACCCTTTGAATAAACACATACTCTAATAACCCAGAATCATCAGAATTGAATTCTCATGCAAAGAAAATGAGAAAATTCAAAAAAAAAAAAAAAGGAAAAAAAAGAAGGAAAAAAAAGAAGAAAAAAAAGTTGTAAAAGGGCTTAAAATACAACCATGTTTGAGATACCAGATGTTAGCATCTAGTGTCATGTATTCTATGCTCCTTCTTGAAACTCCTCCTGTGTATGAGAATTTAATGATGGTGCAATTGTGTAACTTACTCATTTCAGAGTCAAGAATCATTAGCTGTAGTAATGTATGTGAACAGAGTATCCTGGGATTCCAAGCTAAAGTTTGGCTTCCAGTATGTGCATTACAGTAGACACGTTTTTCACTTATGTACTTTAGTACTTACATGAGATAAAACTATATATAACTTATAAATAACATTTCTTTGAGTTCACAGTTTGAGAGATAATCAGTATAAATCCATACATGAATAAATAGATAAACCTGTATAAAATCATCATTACAAGCAGTCATATGAGGGTAAAGTCAACTAGGGTTCTGTATTCTTAACACTAGACATTTTCACTAGCCTAAATCATAGTACTCTTACACTGATTCCCACAGAGATAAAAGAGAGCTGGCAACACACTGTGCAAAGGATTTTTAAGTGTAATGGGATAGGCTTATGTACATCAGGGTTCCTTTCATATCAGAGATTGGATAAGAAACAGTCTCCTGGATAATGTATCTGAATGAACCACTGAAAATAGACAGCAAAGTAAAGAAAATAAATATATCAACACCTAGTAGCTTAGTCATGACTAACTATAGCTTACTTGTGACACTGCTATGACTATAGCATGGAATTTTCCAAGAGAATGCTTTGTTCATTTAAAACCACTATAACATCACAGAAAGCTACCAATGCAACGCTTCTGCACCAGAAACATGTATTTGTCAGGCTAGGGGGAAATATTAAAGGTATTAGAAAGTCAGATGCTGTCTTAACCAGGCTTTGCATGCATTCACAGGAAGCGAAGCAGTTATCTGTTTCCAGTTAAATAAACTGTCTGGTAGAAACACAGATGCTGTAACAGGAGTATCATTCTTCATGGATATTATCAGTATATACAAGCTTTTGCTGAGCTTTTCTTCATCCTTATTGACATTTTAGCATGTCAGTAATAAGATAAAAAACAGCTTCTAAACAAAGGATCTCCATTCCTTTCTGCCATAGCATCACTTCAGATTAGTTTTAGCTTTTCTCCTTATCATCCTCATTACACAGAATCAGTATCTGTGTTCGGACTCCTGGAATGAGAACATTTAATGACCTGAGTAAGCCAAAAAGTATTACATACAATTGCACTAGGGAACCAGGAGGTCCTGAGGAGCACTATGAGGAGCTAGAGGAAATAATCTGGAAATATAATACTGATTTTTTCTAGGGCCCTGTTAAATGGCTATCATCTTGCACCACGAAAAGTATGTTTTCCTGAAGCAAAGTCAATGAACTCAGTGGACTGGGATGAAGTCCATTTCTCACTGTCTTTCCACCTTGCCTTAGCCTCTTCCCCTTAATTTTCAAGGAAAATCATGCTGCCCCCTCCACAGCCTGCACACCTCTCCTCCCCCCCTCCCCCCCCCCCCCATTAATTAAGGATTGATTAATGCAATGTAGCTCTATAGGAATTACCATATGAATCCATAAATGCTGAATGCTGAATGCAGTAGAAAAAAAATTATTTTATTCTCTAAACTTTTACACTTCCCCCCTTATTTTGTAATGCTATATAAGGAGTTGTAAGGTGCTGGAAATCTGCCTTAACAATTGCCAACAGAACCGTCCCCCCCCCTTTTTTCCTCTCACCTAACCAAACCTCCTTCCCAGCACACTACATCACCACCACCAGCTCAGGCTGATTCAACGAGCCACCCAAAAGATACCAGGAGAGACATCAGGGGCCACTCACACACCAGGAGAACATTCCACCATCAGGAGAGACATCAGGGGCCATTCACACACCAGGAGAACATTCCACCATCAGGAGAGACATCAGGGGCCATTCACACATCGGACATTCCCTCATCCACCCTGCAGCATTCCCACAGCCAGGTGGAAGCTGGTGGGATACAAAGGATGGCTACAGAAAGGGAGCATTCGGCCATGAACCAAGCAAGGTGGAGGAAGGGGAAACAATGGGGGAGCACATCGAGGGACAAGGGAGGGAACGCTCTCCCCTCCATCGGGCCCGGGGACACTGGGGATGCTCTGCCATCGGACGGGATGCTGCAGCCTCGTGCAGGTAGATATAACACCCCCCCCTTCCTCTTTTTCTCTCTCTCTTTTCCACCCTCTTCTCTTTCTTCCCCCCTTTCCCTGCACGTTTGCTGGGGGCCAAATAAAGCACCTTTGACCTTGACTCGGTTCCGAGTCTTAATCCCGTTCCCCGAGGACTGACTGGAGAACCGGTCCCGATAGAACCCCTGACAATTGGGCGTCACTCAGGGGTTCAGCCCAGCCGCCCCCAGCCACCCAGAGCCATCTGAGGTCCGGCTGGAACGCGAGGGGGTTTAACCTCTGCCAGACGAAGGCTTGGCCAGGCTGTGCATCATGACAGGAGTATTCTGGGCTTCTGTTCGCTTTGCCTGTTTGTTTGTTTAAATGCTGTAAAACTGTCTTTGGAGCCCCTGCAGAAGAGGGGTACTGGTAAGGGGTGGGAGTGGGGGGCCGAGCCACAGGCAGGGCTGCAAAACCTGGGAAACTTCCACTTGATGTCTCTATTATGCAGCCAGAGACAAATGGATGTTGGACAGTCCATGACCCATCTTCCATTCCTGTTCTGGTGCTACCACAAAGGGACTGTGGAGCAGATTTTGATTTTTATTTTCCTAATGAGGCTTCTCTGGAAGAATTAAGAAGACAATATATTATCTGGGAGCTAAATGACCTTTACAAGCTTTTAAGATAAGCCTTTGAGAAACAGATTAAAATATATATATATATATATATATAAAGAAACACAACAAAAATATTTCCCAGATGATTAAAAAAATGAACATAGTATTCACATTGATAGTGTTATGAGAAAGAGCATCTACATCTTAAGGAAGACAGATGGGCCTGAGACATAGAATAAGAAACAGATGGAGATAAAGATTTGCACATGTAAGTGAGGGAGACTTTTCTTTCTTTCATGTTTAGTCAGAACAAGGGTCTCCATTAACAAATCTTTTATGGGGTGAGAGGACTGGGAGATTAAAAAAAAAGGGCAGTGAGAAAGGGAATGTCCAGCTTTGAACTGTGTCTTTTAGTGGCATAAACTCCAGTCTCTGAAAAGTTATTGTCTTTCTGGTGTTTCTCTTCTATAATTAGTGAACTTAGAGATGGGAACTGATAGTCTTAGATATTGAAACCTTATATTCAGATGGATGAAAGGGTGGGCAAAAGTCAGTGTGAGTATCCACTGACATTTGCTATGAGTTTTTACCAACCCTAATGGGAAATGAAGTCCAAAAACAATGAGTGGGCATTTTGCTTTTCACGGTCCCAACACTCTCTTGGTAAACTTCCAGATAGTTCTGAAATGGAGGTAATATTTAAGATCCAAGCACCTCTTTATATCAATAAGAATGTTTTCTCACTCTCATCACAAGTTGAGAGAGTGGGAATTGGGAATCCCTCTGGAAGCTGTTACTGGTATACATGAAAGAATTGTCATCAATACCTGTGCAAAGAAAAGGCCAGTCAAGTAAGTCACTGAGAGATTCAACAATAGATGGTGTTATGTATTTAACACTTACAATTGCTGCATTGGTTCTGATTGCTGGAGTTAGAGAGGACTCTGCTAATTACAGACAACATTATTAGAGCTTGAGTACTTTATAAACATAGTCTGAACATAGAAGAACGAGCAAATATGATAAAGGGAACCACCTGTTACTCTGAAACTAACTAATAAGGTTTTATATTGTGAAGAAACCACAAAAGCTGTTTTAAGGTGAGCCTATCAGGTTCTGTTGTGGGTTTTTTTAATTTCCAAATAATTCATTATTCTGTCAGATACAGACTTAGCCTTTAAGGAATTACTTCATAAACTTAATTAAACACATTAATCCTTTAAAAGACAAATTAATGTTCTAAGTGATTGGTACAGCCAAGAGAGTTGAACTATAAATTCTGCTAAGCAGGTGTATTCCATCTTTTTTTTTCTTTCTCCCTTTTTAATTATCTTGCTTTGATTCATGCTTTCTATATCATTTAAAATACAGGAAAATTTGATAAATTGACAAAACTACCTTTGATTACAGTTTCTGGGATTTAAAAAAAAAAAAAACATTTTTTCCCCCAAATGTTATTATTCAAAGAATTTGAAATATTAGTTGGCTCAGTCATCTTTTTATTCAAAAAAATGGAATAGACATTGTAAAGGTCAGCATATTTTCATTTTGGGAAGATGTGTCTGAAAAGTCTGAACTGGGATTCAGTTTTATTTGAACTTTAAAAAGAGAAAAAAGAAAGTACCAGAGGGAAAGGGAAAAGGAAAGGGAAAGATAAACAGAAAAATAAAGAAAGCTAGAGAAAGCAAGAAAACAGGAAAGCAACTGAGCAAGAAAAGAGAAAGTTATATGGAAAACCATGTGACAAATCTGTAGCAATCAGGAATAATAATTTCAGAAAGCAATGCTGCACCATTCTATGGGTTAACAAGGAACCAGGATTTCCAGCTGGGATGAATGGTAAGAGGAATATGTTTGGGGGTTTTGTCCTCAGTATTCTTTAGTGTGATGGTTACCTTAATCAAATTGCTTTAATTTTTTTCAAGATCGTCAAATTCGGTCAGCTAAACACTAAAAATACTATATAAAAATCCACAGACTGAAAAGGTTTTGAAGAATTCCTCCTTTGGACAAGTAAATCAAAAGTTGCTGTTCTCTGCAACAGTCTGTTTCTTTACCTGTTCAGCCTGGTGAGCCACCTAGGAGTACTGAAACTCCATTATGCTCTGTGACATTCAGCTTTTCAACTTTCTATTTTCTGCATGGGTTTAAACCCAATTTTTCAACTAGTGAGAAGAGGGTTATGCAAAAGAGGAAATTATATTGCAAGTTTTTAAAGATATTTTCACTTCAGGGAAAATTTCTAAAATTAATCCTTTAAAGTTTTAGAAAGATTTAGAAAATCTGGAATATGCCTCACTTCTCACTTAGAAAAATGGAAGATAATGTCACTAATTTTTTATATCCTCTGATATAAATTATACTTTTTATATACTCTGGCTAGGGGTCAGAGTACTTATTCAGAAACATCGTTCAGGTTCTGAGATGTCTGTGATCCTACTCACCTATCCAGGAAGCAGCCTAAAGGAAGGCTGTGGGGAATCCCCCACTCCTTTTGAAGGGACCCCAGTAGTTAAGACACATGCAACCAAAGCAGGAATAAAAGGAAATATAATTCTGTAACTCTCCAGTGAATCTGCTCCACAGAAAAGGGTAGATAAAAATGCCATTTTGTCTTATTAAGCACTTTTTATGCCTATTTATGACTATATGCATGCAGAAAAATACATATAAGTTCATGTTGTTATTTTTGCAAATTTTAGATGGAAAGAAGCCAATAAGAAAACTGAAAAAACATGAAAATTCTCTCCTTGAAAATCTTGTGTTGGCTATAAGATGCTCCCATTGTCCATGAAGGCAGAGATTTAAGGAAGTTTGCATTTGTCCCTCAGCCTCCATCAATAAACATAGTAGTACAAATGCTTTAACATCTTAATAATTGCCAGGGTGAATTAACAGATTGATAGTGTTTTGATTTATGATTTGGAAACCCCTTCTCTGTGCTGGCCTTCAGGAAGATTGAGCTCTCTCCCCTGTTCCCCGAAAGTGAGTCAATGACTGTGTATTCATTCCCTTGATTAGAGGCTGCCCTGAAGCCAAATGCAAGGGGCTGCTATAATAAATGCAAGACTCATATGCTTTGTTTTGCTTTCTGGATTTAGTGCTAAACATTAAAAGGAATTGGAGATTGATTTTTTTGTGCAGGGAGCAGTGCCAGAGAAAACAAGAAGCAAGTGAAGGGCCTTCTTCATAGGAACAAGCCCTGTTCGTATGAGATGCCAGGGACGTGGTTGAGGTTTAACATTGCTGCTATTGAGCTGCTTGGAGGGGTGTTTTTAAATGTCTCATCAATTGTTGAGTTGACACCTGAGATCTCTTTCTATTTTAGCTTGCAGAGTAGCCGTTTTGGTAGAAAAATAATCAATCCTGTGGTGGGATGGGTTTTTGTGTCTGGCAGAGCAAGCGAGCAGCTGACAAATTGGCCAATAATGTGGGTAATAAATGCGGTCAGGAGGTATTTCTCTGTGCTGCAATTTACATGTCAAGCTTGAAAAGACTCTTCTCCTGTGTTTTGGGACATAGGAGCACAACAAATAACATTTGCTAATGGAGTCTGCTAAAATGAAGACAAAATTGATAGATCCATGAGTAAAACTGTTGTCTTCTGTATATTAATTTGAAGAGGATGTTTAGAGTTTTTCAACCTGGACAAATGAATTGTTCTTTGTAATAAAGGACTGGACCTTCACCAAAACCTCTCTAGTATGGTATATTCAGGAGAGCTTATTCTGCTGAAGTAACTAGGATACCTGGAGGCTTAGTGACGGGGTGGTTTAGAGAACTGCAAGCCTCCAAAATTGCCAGCAAAAAGAGGATTTTTAGTAAAGTGAGAAAAAAACAGCTAATGAAAGACAATTTGTGGAACGGCAGTGCTTTGACAAGAAGCAGGGCCAACTTGCAGTGAGCTTTCAGAAGTATGTGTTATTTTTAAATTGTCAGTATGCAGGGATAAATCAGGACTCTCTTCCCTATATAGCTACATACATGCAGAGATGCTAATTAGGCCCTGGCGTTTACATGGTAAGCAGTGAAAATCTGGCTACAAGTAATTCAGATAGCATCACTTTGATCAGTCCTCTAGTAAAACATAATGCTTTCTGACATCAGTTTTCCCCAACCGTATTTACACTTTTACTTACTGATATGGTACTATTTTAAAGAGCAGTTGAGCTCTTTCCTTGAACAAACCCCATCCAACAAGAAGGATTTCTTAGACACTTTCTAACTCTCTGTTTTTTCACCTTAAACAGCTTTTTTTTTCTTTTTTACTTTTTTTAATATATAAATACACTGACAGTTGTCATGGATAGAAAGATGACATTTGATATAAAATCTTAGGAGTTTATTTCAAACATACTAAGGCTTCCCCTCTTACTCTTTCTTCCTTCTTAAACTCTAAGCACAGCATTTCTTACAAAATAGTGGATCTTAAGGGAACTCATCACATTGATTACATCAGATGCATAAAGACATTTTTGAAATTATGTCTCTGAATTAAGATTTTCCCATAATTATTCTAACAGAAGGTTTTAGGGAATATATTTCCATATCTGACTATTAAAGTACTATCCCTTTCTCAAAAAAATAATAATTATAGAATTAAAGTTTTTCTATGCACTGTGAAATCAACCAATGCAGATCATGATTGTCTGCAATGCAGGCTATTAGATTTTTCATTGAATTTAATTCCCCTCATTGTTTAGATAGACCCATAAATGTTGATCATATTTTCTTTGACTTGCTGCAATGATTCCAGCCTAATGTTAGTGTTAGTTAGAATGTTTCTGGATCAATTAGGAATAGAACTCTAACCAATTTTTGAGCAATAGTTCAATTATAGTGTAGAAAGGGAAGTTTTGGTATTTGTACCCATCATTGTACCCATGCTATGTGGACATCTTTACAAAGTAGACTGGATACACTGTATTGCAAGGATGTGTCATAGGAATGCTGGCTGCATTTCTTACCCGTCTCTAGAAAGTGGTACCCTCAGTGAAAGCACACGTTCTTTGAAGCATCCCTCCAGTCTTTCAGTTTGTTTCAATATCTCAGAAGAAAGCTACTTTAGGGAATGTAAAGAACTGATGCTGGACCCCAGTTGTGAGTAAGGATAAGGATTGTGCAAGGAAATGCCAAGGGTAGTAAGAATAGGGACATGGAAGGGAGTGTGGGTTTAGGAGAGTGAGGGGTCAGCTGTGTGATGG
The DNA here is from genome assembly GCF_964237585.1 of Gallinula chloropus. Taxonomy (NCBI): domain Eukaryota; kingdom Metazoa; phylum Chordata; class Aves; order Gruiformes; family Rallidae; genus Gallinula; species Gallinula chloropus. The sequence goes on from NC_140088.1 coordinate 1,309,097, forward strand.
GAATTGGTTCTCCTTCTATTAGCCATATCAATAAAACTCCATGTGGAATCCCACTTTCTGACCACTGCTGCTGATAATTCTGAAATAAAGGCACATCAGCATTTCATAGTGTACACGATGATTTGTTCAACACATTGTTAAAAAATCATAGGTTTAGTTCTGCTCTGCAGTGATTTAATTCACATGCCTCACAACATAAGTTTTTGGAGATCAGGTCTTTTCCCTCTCAAATTTAAACATTACCTGGATCTGCTCTGTAGCTTAACAGGGCCACGCCAGGCTTTCTGGAGTGTTTAAGTTTTTTTCCTCCCTGGAAAATTACATTTCTTTAGAATTTCACTATTTCTTTAAATTCCTGTCCGATTCCAGAGAAACAATGAAGCATATTGCAGACATGGAGATTAGCATTGTTCCTTTCAAGAAAAGCAACTTTGAAGTTCATGAGATATTGCTGGTAAGCCTGATTACAGCTCCATTGAGCTCTTGTCCTCTAAAATAAAAATAGAACAGGCCTAACAATTAGAAACAATTTATGATTTATCTTCAGCACTAATAATCTTCCTCCCCACACACTTTATTTCAATAAAGGAAAATAATTTCCTTTTTTTTTTCCCCACTTACACAAAAGTAACTAAAAAAACACAAAGAATGTATCCAACCTGTTTAATGGTGTTGTCAAAAAGACTTCAGAGATTCACAGACTTTTCCTGACTCCCTGTGGAACTGACCATAATCCTGAATTGCATGAACTGAGGGGTATCAGATTTTTTTTTGCATCTCTTCATTAATAAATGGAATTAACTTTTTTGATTTAACACCCTGCATGCTCATTAAATACAAGAGCTCTATAATCGGGATCTTGTCATTATCTTCATCCTTATTAAACACAAACTGACAAAAAACCCTACATTATTTTGCTACCTTTTAAAAGCAATCTTCAAAAACCCCACTGCCTCACAATACTTGTTGATTCTTTGAAAGGAAATAAACATGTGTCTTCCTATCTTTGTTTAAACAGCTGCTGATAACAAGATAAAAGTCTGATAAATTGCTAAGGAGAGGGGAAAAGGAAATACGAGTCAAAGCCTTTGACCCTTACCATGCTGCTTCAAATTCAGCCTCAGAGAACACTGACTGAAAGTCATTATCTCCTAATGACCGTTCAATTTAGGTAAACTTGGTTGTATGCATCTCAGTCTGAGTTCCTGGTAACTAAACACCCACAGCAGAATTAAGCCCCAATGTATCTTCTGCAAAGGCCAAATGCATTACAAATCACAGAGATAAAAATCCACTGTCAACCATAAAAGCACTTTTTAGGCAATGATTTGGAATGTAGTAAAACAGGCTGTAGTAAAAACTACGCTGTAGTAACTCAGTCCCTAAATTGTCAGTGCAGTATCCTACATTAACATTCAGAGTTTTTGCATTTCATAGAAGTAATGAGTTACTTAACTCACCTTCTTTTCACTTAATTTTGCATGAGAGAAATCGCTCTCGATTTATCTTTGTGTATACTAAACCAGTGACTGATTTTTCAAATCTATTATTAAATACTGTTCAAAATGATGTTAAATACTGTTCAAAATAATAATCTTCTGTATTTCTGAAGTAGGGATTTTTCTAACCTATTTTATACCAGTTCAGCAAAAACCAATTTTTTTTATAAAGTTAACATGGGTCATCATTCCCAGTAAACTTGGAGTAGGTCCCTCTTAACAAGCACTTAATCCTGGTATTCAAACCATGTGATGACAAATATGAAATTTCAGATGGACATATTGTAAAAAACCCAAGCTGTTCACTCAATAGGAGCAGGACTGGTTCCACAGGACTTTTTGCCTTCAGATATCATCTGTACATCTGGACTCAAGAACCACAAATAACTATTCGTCTGTCTGAGGAAATCTGAAGGCAATGGCAATAGAGCCAAAAGGGTTCTGTTTTGTCCTGCAATGATGTGCTCATTGGCCTATTTACATCTAAAAAGTCCATAAACTCAGCCGTGCTAACTCTCACAATTCTTCAGGAAATCCAAAGCGCAAATCCCAGTCTTTGGCTTTTAAATCTTTAAAACGTAAGCACCTTTTAAATCTTTGACTATCACCAGTGAGAACTTCTGCGTGATTTCTTGAGTGTTCTTTTGTTTCTTTTCTTTTGTTCCTTAGTGATTCTTCACAACTTTTGTCAAGATAGATCTTAATTTAGGTACTATGCTATTTTCTGGGAAGCAGAAAATTTCTTTATCCCCTCCTCCCCCCCCCCCCTTCGTTTTTTCCCCATGGCTTCTTAAATATATAAGGTTATATAGAGAATAATATCCTGCAAAATAGCTCTCAGTCATAGGAAATGGAGTTTTATAAGAAACAAGGGAGATGGGCATTGTATAGCTGCTGGCATCACTGCCTAGCCTGCTCAAAGCAAAGTGATGTTCCTGTACTCATAACTAAACCAACTTTACACTCTAATAGCATGTTCCCTTCTGTAATTTTAGTCATTGAACACATCTATTAGCAGGGCCTATTGAGTCCATTGCACACAGGTAAATGGAAAGACACAATGGACACTTTTTTTCCCCCCAAGTTTGATTGATGGATCAATGCAGAACTCCAGACCAGCTCTCAAAGCCTGACCAAACCCCATGTTCTCATTACCAGACTGCACTATTTCCCACCTGCAGTCAAAGACCAAAATGTTGAAAAATGCCAACTTTGTGCACCATCCCATGAATTCAGAGGAAGCTGGTGATGCTCCTGCCCCCAGGACTATCTCAGTGCTCATCTATTGCACTGTGGAAATATCTACTGTTTCATCAATATTCCACAAAGTTTCTTGCTCCTCTAAATACTCTCATACTGCTTGCTCTTGCTTCTTCCCCACCCCCAGTCTGCTTCCTTTGGAAATAACTCTTTATCCACATATTTCTTTCTGCACTGTATCATACTGTCTCCTTAAGCAGCTGAGCTGTGGATGATATAAAGAAAACCGATAACTGTATATTCTTGTTTTAGAGGTAGCTCAGGGATCTTACCAACTCAGGAGGGGAGAAATGAGCTAATGTTGCTGCCTCTAAATTTCCTGCTACAGCTGCTGGTGATTTTGGGAATGCAGGAGCAGAGTATCTCTGCTGCATGGGCAGGAAGGAATCCACAGGAGACAGCAGAGAGAGGTGCTGGCCAAGCAGTTACCACTTCAAAAACACAAACCAAAAAGATATTCACAATTTAGAATCAGTGGGTCAGAGCCAGTGGGTGTTTGACACAAGAATTCATGTCAGCAATTAATACCAAGGATATCAGGGATGTTGGTGTATCTTTGCATTATTTTTTTCCTATAAAATGTCTATTTTACAAAACAGACAAATGTTTGGAGCTATTTCAAAAAGTCCATGGGACAAAAAACCTGTTTGATGATGATCAGTAGGAAAATGACACCTGATACATTGAAGAACGGAGGCAAAAGCTGGATTTGAGAGGGTAAAAAGTTCATGCTCTTGCAGAATTCCAAGTTCCTGGTTTCCATTACATTTTTATTATTATAATTTTTTGCATGACTGTAGCTGGACCTCTCATAACCTTCCCATTCTGAAAGCCGATGGAAAGGTTTCTTGCTGCAGCCCAACAGGAAACCCTCCTCCCCCAAGCTCAACAATGCCTCATAAAAATATCAGGTCACAGATTAAAACAGATTGACTTAAAAGTTCAAAAATAACAAGTCTTCCCTCAGTTTGTCTGCTATTAAAAATAGCTTTTAACCTGCTTAAGATGGAAAGGAGACACAGGTAATATTATTTCTATTCTCCAGTTCTCATTCTTTCTCTTTTTGATCTAAAGTGGGAAATTAACTTCTAATTATTTATTAGAGACAAACCATACATAATGGACCTTTGTGGTTAGCCATACTCCTTTTTAATAATTTCTATATATGAATGATAAAAAGTCTAGAGATTAATTCTCAATTTAATTCTAACTGGTGACATTTTTAATATCTTGTCATGTGATGCTCATGTATCTCCTCACAAATTCTAGGAGTGTATCTCCTCAAATCTTCAGACAAATCTCCAGCTGGGCTGCACTTGAACAAGATTTACAAGACTTTGACATCACTGGGGCATGTGCTTGAACACAGACCATAACTTTTACAGAAACAACATAAGTTTCATACAAAAAGCCACCCCAAAACCCCCCAAGTACAGATTTTGACCTGAAAAAAAGTGTGCTATATAGATGTCATTGATGCTGAAAAATGTTTCTGAGGTATAATCTCCCATTTTTTCTTTTCTGATTGTCCCTTTTCACAGCTATGTCCATGGCTCAAGGACTGATGTTTCCTGTAATAAACCTTTCAAATCCCAGTAGTTAATATTCAGTACCTGAGCACTGTAACTTGCCCTCAAAGCCTCATGCCCTATTTTTGTATTTCTGATACAAAAAAACATGAGAACCTTTCTGTCTGAAACCCATTTTTGTTCTATTAAAAGACAAGATTTTGTGGAATCTTTCTTTTCTGGGATAGATTTCTGAGGTGGTGGTTGTAATACGTGCAAAGCAGATGTGGCTTCAGTGGAGTCTGAGCAGTGAGACAGTTGCCTCTCTGTTGTCCATTCCTGCACATGCCAAAGATGCATGGTGGTCCCTCAAACCCCGATGTCTAAGTGACATGACAGTCACTCAAACTAATGCTAGTCCTTCATCCCTAAGTACAAGCTATGGCAACAGTGCATTAAGGCAATCATCTTTTCTTGCTTCCAAAAGTGGATTTTTTTGGTCTTTTTACTATTAATTTTCAGTGCCCTTATTCCACTGCTGAAATACTCATTATCCTAGTGATAAGAAAGAAGTTATGATTCTGTGAGGAGATCCTGAGAGCTGCCAGAGCTGCAGCACATTGCAGAGATCCTCTGGACTCCCATCACGCCCAATATGAGAGTGTAGCTTTGTTCCTCTGCCTATCAACCTGATCGAACTGAACACACCTGGTTGAAACCTTATTTCAAAATCTCACCCCTTGGATTGATTCAATCTTCAAATTGAGAGAGTAGAAAAGTGAATCAGAATCAGACCTAAGCAATTAAGTGAGTAGAAAGGTTACCCCTTTCAAGTTAAAGTTTGGGTGCCTGCAGCCTGGCTCTTTGGGCAGAGAGAATGTTATATGGGTGGGAGTGACCATATCAGTGTGAGACTGTTTTGAATTCTCCTACAACAACCAGCTCTAAGGCCACAGAGAACTGAGATGCTCTGACAAACTTGTACAAATGTGTTGGTTTCACTGTGTTTCATCTTTTGGTAGCTATTCTAAGGATTCTGAGATTTAATTCCTTGCATTTTCTTTTCATGCAATATCTTCTTCTAAGAATTCATATTTTTCACATTCTGGAAAAATAAGTATTTTGGACAACCAACAGAAATTCCAGTTCTCTCTTAGGCTGAAGAACTCCTTCAAATGACTGGGTATGGATGGACTCAATGATCTCAAAGGTCTTTTCCAACCTAGTTATTCTGTGAAAGGGACAGAGTTGAATGTTAATTCATCTGAGATGGTGCATAATATGTACAGTGACAAGGACACATTAAGTAAGAGACAGTTCTGTACAAAGGTGTCACTCCAAAGAGATGACTCAGAGACTTAAAGTTACACTGCTAAGTCTCAGACTACAATCACAGCACCTATAGTTTTGCTGTAAAATACATGTACAGTTGCCACCTTTGCATACTGACAGGATCCTGACAGCTTCCTTTTTGAAGAGTTCAACACATTTTCCACCACCGCCACCCCACCACCACCAAAAAGAAAAAAAAAAGGGAAATAGAGAAAAAGGCTACAGAAATATGAGAGAAGCATACGTGGCTTTCACAGGAAAATGAATTTTTTCAACTAGTGCTTGATCAATGTCCCCCCTTCCATAAAGAAATGTATTTTTGTAAAACATGGCTGCCTTCAGTAGAACCTGATTTATTTGCATCTGAAAGGGGCAAGATACTGTATTTGCAATTGCAGTCCACCTGCTCATAAAAAGTTAGGGGGGAAAGAAAAAAAAAAGGCTGTAGCTCTCCCTGAGTTCATCTCAACACATTCCTCCAACTCTTGGTTTCCTGATGAGCTGGACAGTTAATGGCAATTCAGTAGAACTGTATTTCCATTTGCTGGTACCTATTAAGCTTCCACACCTTTTTTCTATGGAATAGCAGGATTTTGTATTTTGTTAATGTGCCTTACAGTTTGATTTCAGCAAGAAAACCCAGAGAGGCTGCTCCCCACTATTTATGAGCATGAATAAACATGCTTAGCAAAGCAACATGAGGCAGGAACATAACCCTTACATCACAGGCTGCATTATCTCACACCTTAGCTTGGTCACAGCTTTCCTCTCAGCACAGTAGGAGCAGCAGCACAGTTATGCTTCCTACCACGTGACTGCCTTTGGCTTGTAAATCACAGCGTGTCTCTGAACAGAACTTCAGAGCCTTTGAACCGCACAGATCCTTCTCTTAACACAGAGCAATGTGCAGGATCAGGCCCAAAAATAGACCCAAAGTGGATTATTGCTGTCAGTCAGAATTTGTTAAATATTTCTAGCATGCCTGAATTCTGGAAAAGTTTTTACAGGGTCATTTATTTATTTATTTATTTATTCATTCATTCATTTATTTATTATCCTTGCCAGCCCCCAGTGTTCACTTTTCTGGTAGCCATGCCTATATGTCCTGTGCAGACACACACAGTAGAAAAAGAAACCAGCTGTGCTTCACTCACTTCCAAACACCTTGCTGGAGAAATCAGCAATCTTCTTTTTCCTCCACTCTCCATTTCCTTGCCAGTGAGAATTTAAGGTTTACTTGGGAAAGGAATGATATTTATTCTTCATGTATCCTAGAACTTGCTTATTTATCTTTTGTAAATCAAATAACTCCCCTTTTAACCTTGAACATTCCCTGGTCTTGACCCAGATAGTTTTGCAAAATAGGCCAGTCAATCACGTTCTCCTTTTCAGTGCATAGGGTGGCAGTGGAAGAATAGAAAAACCTTCTGTCACTAAATCCTTCCACCCACAGGCAAAAACTCTTCACCCAATTAACCAACACCAGGTGCACACTTGAATGAAGCTGAGGTATGTGGTTTATATTTACTGGCTCTGTTCCTAACTTGGCAGTCAGACATGAAAGCTGCCCCTGAGTAGCCTGTTTTGCTGGAGCTGCAGTGAAGAGTGTCTCCCCTCTCAAGAAAAGATCTTAGGTTTAAATAACCTGTGCCTTGACCATGCTAGAGCCAGAGTAGATTGTGTATCAAAAGGACTATCCTTTTTATGAGCTGATTTGCCAAGGTGGACAAGTGGCAGCAGATCACTGCAAACCAAAAGCTATTAACAGGGCTGGACCTGCATCTTGTGCAACTGCTGTATGTGTAGAGAGTACCACAGTCCCTGATGGGGTTCCTACCTTTATGGATATAGGAATACATAAGACCCTTTGGTGACTTCTCCCATATATATTTTTGCTCTTTAGCTAGCAAAGAAAATATTTTTTTATTGTCTGTGGCCAATTCCAGTCCAGCTACACACCTGCTTCAGCCTCAGAACAGAACTCTTAGGGAACCTGAATGTCCATCAGTTCCTTTTTGCTGAGAGGATTTCAAAGCACCAAGCATCCAGGAAAATCAGATGGGATCATCTGTAAACTCAGCTTGAGTACAAAGAAATTCAGATATCCAGGATTACCAAAAAATGTAAATATTTTTCCCAGAATGTCCTTTTTCTTATTAATATTCCATAAATGAGCTGAAAGCTGACAAAATTTGTGAGGTCTGTAGCAGAGAGAATATAGCTTAATCTATAACTGATGCACAAAGCCATACTGAAGACTTTACAGTTACTACATATGACTAACCCACTTAAATAGCTAAAATCTTGTAATTCAGGTTTTCTGCCTATTATTGGTAACATACCCTTTCTCCTTGTTTTAAGACACTTACAAAGCACAGATGATCAATACATAGTCTAGACTATTAATTATAGCTACTGAATGTAGCCAGCAGAATTGGGTCTTTAAGTGATAAAAATGTAACAGCTGTGAAGTTGCAATAAGTTATCCCATTCCATGGATATACAATTATTAAGTTGTTATTATTAAACTACACTTGGAATTATTTTCTCTGCTACTTTATGGCACCTTGGGGCATCTAAGCCAAAAGACAAGCCAGAACCTTTATCCTTTGTTTTGGCCACTTGAGAGGGATATGAATATATATTTGCAGGTAACTTGGCCTTCCTACAGGTCTGTCACCTCCCTTAAATTATCAGCTTCTCCCTTTTTTCTAAAAAAACTGAGAGACTTTAATTCAGATTTAAGTATCTTTATAAAATGTGTGTTTCAAATAAACTGAGTCTGATATAAACCAGCCTACTGTGCTGTCTGAAAATAAAATGAAAACACATTGTATGTACATCTATCCCCCTGCAGATTGTCCTGAAGAGCTGGAATTCAAATCCTGGTCTGTGGGAGAACAGAAGAGTCCAGAGTCGGTTCAAAGATCCATTCAGCCTAGAACACTGTTGTCTACTGGAGCTTGGTGTGTGGCCCCAAGGAAGACATTAGAAATAGTGCAAATATAAAGTAGAATAAATTCCCACTGCTCCCTGTTAGCATCTGAAAATGCAACTACTGTTTTTAATCTTCATCTATCTTCCCCATGCTAATCCCACATTTGTCCCAGTATCACTATGCCTTCTGGCCTACAATCAATGTTTGAACCACTATTAGTAATTTCTAAAAATCTTCACTAGTGTCAGACTTCCCAACACGTCTTCTTATTTTGTCTAAAAGAGGAATTGTGATGGGTAACTAGGGGTAACCTGGATGACAGAAGTTAGGAAACTCCAGAGAACAGACTTTCTCTGAGGTACAGTTGGCATGAATATTATCTTCATCTCAGCCTCCTATAATTTTCTAGTCTTTCTCTTCTCAGTGACACAGCCTGAGAGCCACTAAAAGCAACAAATAAGTGCAGAAAATTAATATCCCGAAGCAGTTTAACTTCCAGGGCAGCATAAGCTATATCCCTAAATAATTACTTAAGTATTTTACACCAGAATCAGTTATTCAGGAGCTGGAAAAATTGTCACAGTACAAAATTATTTTTCCAGTGAGCATTTCTGTGGTGATTTTTGGTGGGGCAGGAAGTGATCATACAGATCAGGCAAACTCCCAGTGAAAAGCAATAATTAAATTCTGGGACACATACCTGCTGGTGTACACAGTCTCACTTCAGTAGACACAGGGTAGTTTATACTAAAAGCCATTAGGAATTCAAATGGACACCAGACTCTTCCACCTCTCCCTACAATAACATCCATATGGCTTCCTACATATTGTTGCAAATTCAAATCGCTGAGGAATTCCATGCAGTGCTTTTATCCTCTCACCTAACAAATCATCTATAAAGCTAAGTACCCTTCACATGGTATTTGTATTAAGGGGTCATCTACTGTTTTCACAGACAGCTATTTGTTATTGGCATGTTTAGGTTCCACATATAAATAGCACAGATTTATAATCAAATATTTTTTTGCAAAGTCAAAACATTTAGAGGAACTGGATGAAAAAGTGACTGAAGGCAAGTCTTTGCCATCTACTTTCCCACTTCTTCATGGCCTCTTCTTAATAGTAGCAGGCCATCTATAGAGTTCTAGGAATTAAGTACACATCTACCCTGCACACAGGGCAGATAGATAAATCAGAGTTTATGCAGTGTTGTTTGAAGATTTTTCTTTTATACACCTATTAGCAGAGGTAGAGGAAACAGAGTGGGAGGGAAAGGATAAAAGCCTGCTGACTCTGCAGGTTCCATCCTGTAAGTTCAGGCAGTTTGCATGACCCCTCCCACCCACTCCACTACTATATGTCAAAGGTGACATCTTTGCAATAGTTAAGTGTATTTTTTTTCTGTGCCTTGTAAAAAAACATTAGGGCAGATGAATGAGTGGACTAGTCAGGGAAAAGATAATTCTAGATTTGTCTCTTAAAATGTCCAATAGGAGATGTTTTTCTGAGGCTGTAAAAACAGGGCAAGCAAATACTGCTGCTTCCCACAGTGCTACACCAGATGCCAACAACCTGTGACTCAAGGACTCTCAAAGCAAGATGCAGTTTAATGTTCAACTCAGTTGCTCTCCTTTGAATTCTATCACTTTAACCAACAGTGTTTAGAAGCCCTATAAACCTCTTCCCCATAACTTCCTAAGGCATGATACTCCACTTTTTACCACGTGTTGGAAGGAATATCTCCTTTGGCTAGTTTCTAAGCAGGACCCAGGAAACACATGTGAGCATAGCAAAGAGCAGATTTACCACCTAAAGCCCAAACCTCTTGAGGATTCAAATGTTTATCTCCTTCATAACACCAAAGGAAGTGAATTCTGAAATGGCCTTCAGAGTCTGGGCTACCATTGTATGCTGTTCATTTTCAAACCAATGGCAGTGCTAACAACCATTTCAGTGAAACATTAGTCATTTAAATTTCACCCTATTACCTCTGAGAGTTTTGGGGTTTTTTTTTTACTATATAATCTCTGCTTCAAAGCATCAAAGCAATGATATTAAACATGTTTGACAGTTTTCTTTGGTTTTATTGCCCTGGATCAGAGGCTGACCTAAGCCTCATCATTAAGGGTCACAGACAATGAGGAGAGCTAGTAGGACTTTGCATACAGATTCAGACCCATTTTGTGTAACAACAACCTGCTTCCTTAGCTTATACCACATGCAACTTCTTTTGTGCAGCTATTGAAGATAGCACGTGTTTTTTCAAGCACTTCTCATAAAAAACCCAACATTGTACTATAGCTTTACGTAACTCATAGCTATAAGCAGTAAGTAGGGAGGAAGGTCCAGGGCCAAGTCAGTGTTTTCTGATGAGTGCAGGAGGTGACAGAATAGAGGTGCTCTGGGAGTTGGGAGGTCAGGGAGGACAGTCTCCAGTGTCAGTGGTGCCAGAGTGCAGGACTCTGACCAGATTCCTTTAGATATTCCACACATGGAGGGGGTTATTTTGTAATATGGGACTCAAGTAAGTTACCTGGGATTTTGATTTAGTAGAGAGATGCAGGAATGCATTTGAATCGCAGTGTAAATACAAATTGCACTTAGTGAAGGGCAGCAATTGCACTATTCAATTGAATCACAATACAAAAAAGAATATTCTCACTTATATCTATAATATCCTCACCATCATGACACCAGACATCCCCAGTCTCTATATAGACTAAAACCAGCTTAAGCCCACTGCTCTCATCAAAAGTCTTTTCTACCTTACTCAGATTGGATTCTCTATGTGACAGATTTTTTTGTGTTTTACTGATTAACTAAGGGATGAACAGTTCCCAAACAGCAGATATAACCATTCATATGCAGTAAAAGCTCCCCTCTGGTTCCCTTTCCTATGAGTTCAGCATCTTTTACAACACCACACTTTCTTCCCTGAGCTTCCTAAACACATCATCTTTGGCCATCTATGAGCCTCCCATTGTAAAGGTTCATTGATTGGTTACAGGGGCCGTATCAGAGAAGGATAAATGGAAAAAACCCAAACAGATTTTTACTTAACAAAGAATACAGAAATTAAAGCAAAAAGTGTTAAATACTGCTGAGTAATTACAGTCAAAGGCTAGTGAATCAGAATACAATACGAGCAAGGAAGAGAAGGTCAGAGGAGGTTGCAGCAGCTCATGCCTTTAGGTAAGTGTAAATGGATGAAATATCCAAAAGGCTTTGGATGGTTTAGTTTATGTGTCAGGTTTATGTTCCTGTGAGAAAATAACACACTTCTCCCTGTGAATTTTACTCCTCCACTAGACCCTGGCAAGTTTATGAGAAATCCTTGTCATTCCCACTAATTCCAAAATCATCAGAAATTTCTGCTTAGATGAAAATAACCCTTTCCTAGACCTTTACCTAATGTCTACTTACAGAAATGGGCCAAAATTGTGAGAATAGAAGGAAATAAAAGTAAAGAGAAGGTTTGGCTGGTGGTGTTCCCCACCCACCCCCCTGCCTCTAAAAGGGTTAACAGCAGCTGTGTGGTGTCATAAACACAAGAATTTTCATTCAGGAATGTCAACCTCAGCAAAACTGTAACAAACAAACAATTTAAAGACAAAGTTTGATTAGCTGCATAAAAGAAGTATCCGTACAATTAAGCGTTGATGTGCTATCATAATGAAAATAATAAAAATAAGAAATTTGTGGTGCTGAAAAGCAAGTTGTGGATCACTTGCCCACTTTGAGGGCTTACTTTAATTTTGAAATGGAAAGAAAAAAGAAATAAAAAAGAGTTTATCACATCTTTCATCTTATTATGAAAAGAATCAAACACTCCCCTATGCAAACAGGTCTCAAAGAGCCTGGACCATCCTTGGAACTCCGATGTCACCAAAGAAAGGTTTCTCAACTCGGTATCACATCACATACCCAACCAGCTTCCTAACAACTCTTACCCAACACTGAACACACTCAGAAACACCCAAAACAAATCATTGTCTCTGCACATTTCTGATAACTCACAATCCAGCTGAGTTATAAGGGAATAAATATTTCATGATCACCATAAAGAGAAAGACAAATCCACACAAAAGTGCACTAATGGGAATTTTAAAAGCTTTCAAGTAGCATTTCAATTACCAGTACTATAAGCAAGATTTTTTGGATGGTATTTTAGTGTAACTAGTTTGCATTTAAGTATAATATCAATGAAAGCAGCCAAAGCTTTTAAATGTTCTCATGTTGTAAAATATTTAGATATAAGATTTACACAGTTCATTAAAATAAACTATATTTTCCCTCTTCTTCATTAGGGGTTACATTTGATGGCATTTGATGTAAGAAGCAAACTTACAAAGCCTTTTCTAAGTAGGAAAAATGTATACATTTAAAAGTTCTTCAAATAATCTCTAAAGTATCTCATCTCAACCTTCTCTCTTCATTAACCCACAAAACCTCAAAACCAGCACATGATGCATAATTAACAAAGTGATTCAGCCAGCTAAGCACTCTGTTTGTTCCTGATTTAAGAACATGTCCCAAGTTCTGTAAAGGTATCCAGTTTTTCTTAATGTTCTGATTTCAAATTCAAAGAATTTTCAAATATTTCTCATCTGATGGATCAATCTTGCACTGCAGTCTATTTCTCTACACACAGTGAGTAAATGGACAGCTAAGTCACATGGAACTGTTTCTATTTTGGTTAATTGGGTAAAAATTTCTTGATCACGATAAAAATATGGTTAAATAAATAGATAAATCAGTCCCCCTACAATTGCAAGGTTAACCACTTTCCCCATATATTTTATGAACAAAAATCTATTCAGACTTATGTCTGAAGAAAGGTAAAAAAATTGAAAACATGAAACTTTGTGGAATTTAAATTAAGGGTTTTTTTCACTGCATCCAATCAGTAAGATACTCATTAACGAAATGTTCCTACATTTCCTGAGCATCAGCAATTACTAATCTGTGGGATTAACAGAGTTTGTTGTGATTTCCGAAGGTGCTTTGCAGCCTTTGTGGGGAGCATTTACCAGATTGGGTCTGTTGTGGTCCCTTGATTTCTCAATTTGTGTGAGAGATCTTGAAATAAAAATGAAAAAAAAAAAAAAGGACCTAAAAGGAAAAAGAAAAATAAAAAAGATAAAGGAGCAGGGAATTAGGATATTAAAGTTGCCGTTCTAATCCTCGTGCTGCAATCCCACTTGCACTTTAACAGGTTAGATAAAGGTTGTGCAGTGTCGTTCTACAAGCACACGCTATAAATTGCTTCATTCTTTGAAGTGCAAACTATTTACTCAAGACTCACAGCAGCAGGAAGTTATATTATTCCAGAATAATATCCTACTTTGTCCAAATAAAAAAATATTAGAATGATCCTGAAGGAACTGAAATTTACTGCTTTGCTTTTCAGGATGTGGTTACGCTCTCTTACTTTTTTAGTTAGCTTATTCAAATTTCTTAAGGTTTAATTCCAAATTAGAAAAAATGAATAGACTCTTAATTAACTTCTCTCTGTACTGATTCAGGCCCTAAATCTTTTCCCTATAAGTCATGTCTTTCAGGTCTAATTTACTATATCCTTTTTGGAATTCCAAAAGGAGTTCCCTGCAATAAGGTTTTCTACATATCCAGCAGAATTTTTACCTGATAAATTTACTGTGCAGTCCCTTTTTATTCTCCATAAATTCCAGTGCCTTTTAAAGATATAGCAGCTAATTTTTAATTCAACTAACTACACCTAAGACTTTTGATATATCTAGGAAGGAGACTTTCAAAGACACAAACAGGAGCCAGGCACCTACATTCCACTGATAGCTATTAGGGACCAGGCACCTGTGCCTTTGAAAATCTCCCCCCAGTCAATGATGTTTGACAATTATTCATCAACTTTTCCTACTGTTGTAGTGAAAAAAATGTGAGCCGTCACTTTCAAGACTGTTCCTGTACACAAGAGGAGCCAAATCCATATCCATCAAAGTGACATGTTTGTAGTACAAAATAAACTGAAACATCTATATAATTTATGGCTTGTTATGTTTGGTGATAAACAGATGCTTTAATTAAGTTGGACTTTCAGAGCTTTTTAAGCCTACTGCTTGAATTTTATCACCTATAAATAAAAAGGTCTTTGGAAATAGGAATAGATAAGCGTTGAGTATTGATTTTGTTTACAGTTGTAGACTTAAGTCCCAGCAGTTACAGCAAACTAGTTACCTGCAGAAAAGAGAACAGAAGCACTGAAAAGGGAACAGCAATTTTTGGCAGAAGGAACTGTAAAAAAGTACAGGGTTTCCAAGCAGTGCCTGGATATAGCAGTACCATCTAACCTTGTCATCACCCATGGGTGACCTAAGACATGTTTATTAGAAGTTTTGGTAATTAGAGTCTGTAGTACAGAAAGAAGTGCAGGTGAGCTTGGACTTCATCTCCACTTCTCTTGCTCTGCCCCATCTCCTCACACTGGCATTTCCCTGGACGTGTTCTGCTTTTGCACCCAACACTTCCAGCAAGGAAGCCTTCGAAAGGTTTTCAATGCTTACCAGAGGTTTCTGTGTGTATGACAGCACAGGGAGAGATGCTGTACAACATGCTTCACATGCAGCAGGGTTGATGGTTCCCAACCTCATGTGTGCTGTATCACAAAGCTCAGTAAAATTCTGAAGCAGACAAGCACCTCAGTTTCTCTTTCACAAAGAAAAGCTGAAGACTTTGGAATTCATAGCACACTTTTATATTGGCAATTCAAATCTTTCTGCAGTGAATACTAAGCTTGCTTAATTTTGCCTCCTTTTAGATGAATAATCATAGAGGTACTACATGCTTATGGATAAAATTCATGTCGCTTAAATGCATAACGTTTTGGTGGCTAATCAATATCAGCTCAGTCTATACTCAAGGGAGAAAATCAGGCAAGTACAGTTAAGATTTCATACCATATGTATGCATATATATATCACAAAAGCTTCCTAAAATTCCCTTAGGATGTGCCCGTGCGTCTCTACTGACTACTGAGTCTGTAGCAGACTCACTTGGACTAGAAGCTTAATTTCTAGAATTTGTTGAGGTACACTGTAACCCAAAACACTTTTTCTAACTCTTACAGCTATTTATTGGCACAGCTGGGCAGAGAATCCTAAAGTCCCAACCAGATTTTTTATAACTTTGGTTCACCTTACTGTGTCTGGCCTATCCCTTAGTAAAGTCTCTGATGATGTAATAGTGGTATTATTTTGAACAGCCTTGAGGGTTTCAGGGAATGAGAACTGTAAAACATCTTTTTTGCTATACTTTGAACAAATCTTAGATTAATATAATGCTTAAGATGAGAGAAAGCTGTAAGGACAGAGGGTTTGTGATCAATTATTTCAGGGACTTTAATTATTCATCAGTCTCATAAAACGATCAGACCTTGCCTCATTTTAAGGTAGAGGTTGTGCTCAAGTTTAGCTGTTGGAGATATCTAGCTTTCAGATTTTTGTTATTATTCAGGCTTGAAACTTAACATTAAGTGGAAAACTACTGCACTGTCTTCAAGCAGAAAAAAAATTGCCAAGTATCATCATCATCAAAAAAACCCCAAGCTTGAAGTCCCTCTCATTCCAAATCCTCATTCCCTCTGCTTAATCCTCAGACATCTTGTTTACATCTTGTTAGATTTTAAATTGTCTTTCCTTTAAGAAGTGCAGTGCACAGCATACCCCAAGCCAACTAGCTCTGATGCAGTAAGATAAAAGTATTGCTAGATAGTACTGAGAAGAGAGCACAAACATTAAGATACAGAGTCCAGTAAAGGAAGGCAGAGCTAATGGATCTATTTGGAATCTGCTCATCGACTTCCTACTTGCAAACTTTGCCATCAAGCTGTCACACCTCCAGCTGTGAAACAGGTTTTGCCATTATCCAAAACTGATGACACGGCGTTTTGACTAAACATTACCACCACCCCTCTCCCCTGTTCCTGTGGATGATGAAAAAGAAATAATCCTTCCCAGGGTTTCTTAGAAATGTTATTGTGCCAAATTTAAAGTAATTTATCTCTGCTTTGATACAGCAGCTATTTCTGAGACTGCAGAGCTGAGCAACTACGGATCAGCCTGGACATGTTCATCAGAGCTGATAGCAAAAAGAACTTTACTTTATTAACTCTGGCCTGTCATACAAAACACTCAACCATTCATCTTGCTTTTAGGTAATTTTATTATTGCTTTCCAGGTATTGATTAAAAAGGTGTACATCTCTCACCATTGTGACAAACCAAGAAAAAACCCCATCAACTTTGAAGTGAGAGTTCAATAAATATTCTGCTCAACATGCAGCACTGGGTAGCAGGGGAAGACCAAAAGGAAGAAATATCAAGGATTAGGGAAAGACTGGGAAAGCCTTTATTTTTGGTATACATTAATTCAGTTATATAAACATACAGCAGGTGCTTAAATATAATTGGCAGATATTTAATTTTTGTCCTATATCAAAAAAAAGGAGTATGTGGATTACTGAGGACATGTTAGGAATGTCATGTGAAGTCAAAGGAAATGGTAAATTTGATTTATTCAAAAAGAAATTACCTAAGAGAGAAATAGAGAAAGAATCTGTGAATAGCCCAAAATTTTTAGAATTTTTTTTAATCCTATTTGCTACTCTTGAAATTACAAAAGCTGAAATTTAAATTGAAAGGATACACATTTAAAAAAACCAAATACCTCCCCCCCCCAAAAAAAGAAACACAACCAAACCAAAGAACAACAATAAAAACACATCCCAGAAGTGATTTTCAAAAATTGAATAAATAACCTGAGGACTTAACTTCCACATGGTACCACACTGACCTTGAAATTGATGGCATTACAATACATCAGAATCCACAAACATCCAGTTTGCCAGAACTAATTTTCCATGTGTTCCGTTTAAGGCATCTTGATAATGAAAGAATGGATTCTCAATTAACATAAAATTTAAGGCAAAGTCAAAATTTAGACAAGTCAAGCAAGATGTAATAATTTGCCTGAATTGAGTTCATTTAAGTATCACAGAATCAGAGAAAGTTTGGGGTTGGGAGGGACCTCGAAAGGTCATCCAGTCCAACTCCCTTGCCAGAACAGGATCACCTAGAGATGGTTACACAGGAATGCGTCCAGGTGGGTTTGGAATTGTCTCCAGAGAGACTACAACTTCTCAGGACAGTTTGCTCCAGTGCTCCACCACCCTCACAGTGAAACACTCTTACAGTGAAATAGTTGCTTGCCAGTAGAAAAAATATTAAAAAATCCAAACAAACAAACAACCAAAAACCCAAACCAAACCCAACCAAACAAAAAACCCCACCAAACCAACCCAAACCAATAGTAGTGTTCTTTTCTGGCTTTGCACTTTACTTCCCATCTTTTCCTGCACATGTAATTATTAGTGGTCATTTCACATGTTTAAGTCTGTAATATCTTCCCAGTGACTTCTCACTAACTGCTGTCCATTTTGAAACTGAATTAGGATTCACATTCATTAGAGCACATGAATCAAATGAAATTCAACAAGAAGACTATAACATATAGACTGAACATATGTGTGTGGGTGTGCTTAACAGGCACAGACTGCTTTCCACTGCACTTCCTTTCTCTACCTATCCATGTCATATAATGAGGAAATCCAGTATTCAATTTTCAAATTGCAAAGTAGAGTGTTTGAAAGCAGGATCTAGACTAAATGACATTCCTTTTGAGAGGAGAAAGTTCTAAAATAGAGAAAAATTGGGGTGTTTTTTTTTTCTATATTTTACAGAATAATATTAGGTTTGGAAGATAGAAAACTAAGCCATTTTATCTTTGATTTACTGATTCTGCCTGTAAGTCAGGATATATAACCTGCTTTGCATCATGGTATGATCTCCACATCTCAAAGCCCAGTCACTCATAATGAAGATAAATTAATCATGATCTGGTGGAAAAACAGTAAAAAATTAGAATAGTTATCTAGAGTAATAAACTGTGCAAAACTATCCATTTCTTTTTAGGCAATCGTGTGTGAGAAATGCAATTCTTCCTTCTGTGCATCTCCAGATGTAATGATCAGAGTCAGTCTGGAAAGGATAGGGTTCTATTTTTACTGAAACCAAATTATTTGTTGTCTTAAATAGTATTGAGCTACTCATCAACTAATGTAATTTTCATGTGCAGGTTTAATGAGATAATAAAACAGCAGGATTTTTGAATGTAGAAGGACCATTCACTTGTAACATACAGATCCTATGACCTAGGCATATTATTACCTATTTCAAAAATAAGATGAACCCTTTGCATTGTACATGTGTCTCTGTAAGTTCTCCAGCCATCAATGTGCTGTAGGAATTGAGCAGCTAGATGTTAGTGGATTGCTGGAGACGGGGAAGAGAGCAAGAGAGTTTAAAAACATCTTAATGATGAGAGTCAAATCAAACTGAATGAGGGTCTGTAAGCTCTATGCCATGGCTTCTTCAATATAAAAGTTACATTAAGGGATTGCTGTGATGGAAAAAAGAGTTCTGCTCTAAATGGGAGCCAAATATTTGCAAGAAATGCAAATGATATCTAAACTGGCTCCAAACTTTTACAGGATAAAGACCTACACAGTCAAATCCAAATTGAATTTAGCTATTCCTTCCAAAAATGCTGACAGATTTTCCTTATAGTTCAGAGTTTTATTGTAAGTCAAAGACAGTCTAACTTCATTAAAGGGAAACCTGTTTCAAAGGCACTAAATGTAGTCTGTATTTTCATGCTAGAATTAAGAATGTTTAGCGTGGTTTAGCTAATTATCCTGATATTATTTATTGATTGCAGTGGAGTTTTCCCTTGAGGCTGAGAGTTGGTTGTTCAATGAATCTCACAACATACATATCAAACTAAGCAGAAAGAAGACTAGAGGTGCTGAGCTGAACATTTTACATTGCTTTATCCTACATATAAATCACCAGCAAACTATGTATTTCTCACTGGGAAGTGTTTTCAGAAGAGGTAAATGGGAAAAGGGAGTGGAGATCCAGAGTGGGACAAGTACTACATCTGTTTCCTTGGTCTGGCAGCTAGTAGCAGCCAGACATAAATGCATTAATAGTCCTAGTGCCTAACTGCAGATGTGCCAGCTTGAACTTCTAGCCTGCCACAGTTTGATACCTTATTGTAAAGACAGCAAACAGCCTTGGGCACATGAACCATGCTATAAACTGAAAGAATAAAGAAGTACTTCAAAGGAGACTATGAGTTTTTTTCCCCAGATGGCATGCACTGTTCATATGCATCATTAGATAGATTACAGTAGAAACTCAAGTAAACTACACATGAATAAACCCAAAAGAACCAACAGGAATAAAAAGGTTAAGTTTCTAGTCTTCCTGGTTTTGGATGCCACTGGTGTAAATGAAAGAGGGGGAAATTATTAGTTACACACAAGCAGAGGAAGAGGAAGAAGGCATTTAGGTGAAGCTAGAATGAACGGCATATTCTTTTTATCTTGAGGAAATAGCAAACCAATCAAAAGTCATTATAAAATAGTATTTCTAAAGGATTAGTGAACTCGAGGCATCTGAAATAAGTGTAACTCAAAGACAGATATTATTTCATTTAATTATTTTAATTATTTCATAAACATTTTTTGAGTTCTATATTCAGGGATAAACCAGTTTTACACTCTCCCTTATGAATTATGGAACAACTGGCCCATTTAACAGGCAAAAATTTCTCCCAAAGACATCTTCTTTGCATGGTCTATCCGGACTAACTTTAGAAAGCACAGATCTGCCTATATCAGTATATTATAGCAACGCTCAAGGGAAAAATTCAAGCTGTGACTCCCTTATTATGAATGAAATCTGATGATTAGATAAAGGGTTTAGATCTGGAAATTAGCTTCCCACTTGATTAAACAAGCTCAGGTTTGATTACAGTTTTGTTCATTATACAAAGTATCTTTTTATCTTCTACAGGATTTTAGGGAGAAAAGAGATTCCTAAAGATGTCATATGCAGAGCATTATGTTGCATTTAATTCTTTAATGTTTGGAGAAACAGTCTATTACCTAATGTTTGGGTGAAAAGATAACGAGTAAAATAAAGAAAAAATTTATGATTTGCTAGATATGTGTTTCATTTGGATGGTTATGCATGTGGAGTCAAAAAAGAAGGGGTAGAAAAAATATGTTATCTGATTTTTTTTTTTAAATAAATTAATTGAAAGCAGCTACAGTAGATGAGAGATCGATACAGCCCAGGATTTTGCTTCTGACAATCATCAAAAGTGATGCCTGGGAAACAGAAAAACAAAAGGGAATGAAAACATGATATTTGACATGAGTTTTCTCCCAATCAATACTATTCCAAGAGATCCAAGGAGTCCTGAATCCAAGAATGCTTTTATTGTGCTATTAACAATTGCTAAGTTACAGAAAAAAAAAAATCCATGAGCAGCAGTGGCTCTGAAAGCTCGTAGGGCCAATGGGATCCTGGGCTCCATCAGCAGAGGGGTGGCAGCAGGGACAGGGAGGGGAGTGTCCCTCTCTGCTCTGCCCTGGGGAGGCCCCATCTGGAGTCCTGTGTCCAGAGCTGGGGCCCCAGGACAAGAGAGATGTGGGGCTGGTGGCGAGGGGTCAGAGGAGCCACGGGGATGCTCAGAGGGCTGGAGCAGCTCCCCTACACAGAGAGGCTGAGGGAGCTGGGCTGGTTCAGCCTGGAGAAGAGAAGGCTGTGGGGGGACCCCATTCTTTCATACCCAAAGGGAGCAAACAAAGCATAAAAGGGCAGACAATGGCAGGACAAGGGGGATGGATTAAAGCTAAAGGAGGGAAGGCTTAAATTAGATATTAGTGGGAAGTTCTTTCCAAAGAGAGTGGTGAGGGGCTGGAACAGGCTGCCCAGAGAGGTGGTGGGTGCCCCGTCCCTGGGGGTGTTCAAGCCCAGGTTGGATGGAGCCCTGGGCAACCTTGTGTAGCTCCAGGCCTGGAGGTTGGTGTCCCTGCCTGTGGCAGGGGGTTGGAGCTCTGTGACCCTTGGGGTCCCTTCCAACCCAGAGACCATTCTATGATTCTATAATTCTATGAATGCTCCTTACCAAGTCATTCATGTTTGCTGTGGTATTACTCTAGCCTGATCAATTCTGATTTTTTCAGGAAGGGAGAAGAACTAGCCTAGAACAACCAATAATTTATTCTGTTCCCTTCTGCCTGACGTGAGCATGAAACAATTTGGATGAGGAAGGAATGAACCAGTCTTTAGAATCAGTCCAAGTGGTCCTACCATGACGTTTCCCATCTACTAGGCTAAGGCACTACCTCCAGCCTGTTGAATACATTACACAAACTACAACTGGATTTGTCAAATGATTAACGTGCTTTAAGTTGGGCATGAAACATTTTGCAGCTATCTTTATCATTTGGTAATGTCAGAGAAATACCAGATCCCTCCAGGAAGTCACGATAGAAGGATGAGCCTTCACTGTTGAGCAAAACAACACAGGAAAGGAATCTTTGCTCTTTCCTCTTGGATAGCTGTCTGCCTGTGTCTCTAGGATGTTTTGATATTTTTCTTCTGCAATTCAGTTACTAAATCTTCCAAAAGGCCAACATTGTTCCTCTTCAGTGGAATGTGCTGAAGGAAGCAATGTGAGCAGTGCACTCTCAACCCCTTCGGTTTCCTGCTGCCCCCAGCTGCCCTGCATATTGTTGGGAAATGTAAATAATGCAGAAAAAACAGGCACTTCAAACCTGTCTTTTCCCCACTGCTGGATGGATACATTGTGGAAATGGTACCTTTTGCATTGCTGAACAATTTGCCACGTCCTCCTCTCAAACCTCAAGTTGTACAGACAAAGGTACAAAGCAGAATAACGTGATAGATCACACCAGCATTCTGCAAGTGTTCTGAATGCACCGTTGGGTTGTATCTATGCATGATGAAGCCAAAGGAGCTTGCTTCCTTCACGGGCAGGAGGAAGTGACGACCAGAAGTTCCTGATGTATTCTTTCCTCAATGCACCCCCACCATGGTCTGTGATAATTTTTAACAATCTGCAAAACGCAACTACTTTGAAGCTGAAAATGGTCACTCCCTTTTCTCCAACTCATTACCACAATTCTAATCCTCCTGTGATAAAAATTAGTTGGAGAAGAATGGAATCTTTTCTTGATAATAAGTTTACTTTGTCCTCTATGGATGTTTTGAAAACAAGAATACCAGACATACATTTGGAAAAGTCAGCGTAGAGATTTGGCTTTAGAATGGTCTGAGGAAGGTCTAACCTATAACTTCCCTTAACCCCTGATTCTCATTTAGGTAAAATAATGATTTTAGCACAGGAAAGGCTAAACTGAATGCTACTGACCTGCACTATGGGGGTTACTATTCCCTCCTTAATCCATCATAAAGTTGTGACAACTCTAGACTATGAATTGGCTGTCCAGTCTAAAATGTTATCTTGCTTTTAATGAGCCATCAAAGAGCCAAGCAAAGTGTTTGTAACAAGGAGAAATGTTTATAACACAATCTAGTAAAACTGGAGACCAATGTAAATGACAAAAGAGAGAGTACAGAATACAGCCAAAGGGAAGGCTTTTGGTCATGAAGGTACCAGTTGAGGTATAGCACAAGACTTTTTAATGGGAATTTGTTGAAGTAGATTAATGGGAAATATCGTGACAAGAACACCTTTTATAAATAGAATGAATTCACTGACTCTGTAAATGCACTGAACTGGTTTAGGCTGTGTTACTTTGCAAGCCTGCAAAGCCTTCATATGGTCGACTTGTCTTTCCTGGTCCCTTCTCCTTCCCCCCACTTTCCATAAAGAGCTGTATTTACCAAGCAAAGCAGACAGTAACACAGAACATCCCAAATATTGAGAACATATGTTGTCTCCTTGGGAATATTTAGCCTGGATTTACAAAACAGAGTCTAAAACACAGTCTCAGGTTCCCTGAGATCTTCTGGAGCAGCTGTTAAACTCATAGATAAATAAGCTTGCCTGAAATCAAATGAGTGGACAGAAGAGTGTTTTATGCTCTTGGCTTAACATCTCAGATGCACAGAATTCAGGTGCCTACTACCTCAGAAAAGCCACCAAACTCTCTAACAGAGCTCACACTCTCTAATCCAGACCCTCATCATGCAGTTTCCCTCCTCCACCAGGAGAGAAATCCATAAAAATATTTTGCTAATTTCTGGGGGGATTGGGCTTTAGTTTGGGGAAGGGGGGGGGAGGGAAGTGTGGGAAGAATGGGACTTGGATTGGTTTGTTTAGGGGTTGGGGTGGGTTGGGTTGGATTTTTCAGGATCAGGAAGTGTTTCACCATGCAGTTTTTAGCACAAACAGGAAGTATTTTCACAGAGATTTTACAATTTTCATTTCTTTTTAAAAATACAGATGCATCTTGGTGTTGCACATAATGCAGCACACACACACAAATGCACTTTCAAAGTTCCTGAAGTATCACTGACAGATACTACCTGCTTTTTCACTCTTTATGTATTCTCCCCTCAAAAGTTATCCAAAGCAAATAGAAAATCCCATTTTAGGTCTAAATATCAAGCTTCCTGTTAGCACAGTTATAGCACTGTTTCTCAGGCTTACATTGACTGATCTCAAAATATATGTTTTCTCTGTAGTAGTCACATTTCTAAGGAGACATTTGAAAATACATTCCTAGATGTAGGACACTGCACACAACAAATGTGGCCACACCAAAGGTCTGTGTGACACAGTGACAATCTGGAAATTTAGAGAACAGTGGGCACAAGACAGGTTATAGTTATGCTTCACATTTGTTACCCAATATGCTATTCTCCTGTCCACCAACTTGCTCTGTGGATTTCCAGAAGCAGAAGTCATCACCACTGTATTTGAAAAGGCTTCTTTCTTTTTTCTTCTATAAATTTTTCGCTTATTTTTCATGGTTTTGTTATCTTTTAGTTTAGCTTCACATTATTAAGTGAAGTTACATCATTTTCTTTGTTTCCAGCCTGCTTTTTGTTGTTTCTCACTTCATATGCTAGAAGACAGCAAACAATCATTTTCTTTTCACCCCTCTTACCTTCACGCTACATAAACTGAACTTGAGGGATGAAACCACACACTATGTAACACAGCCCCTTGGAAATTTAATCTATAAAATATTGTTCATGGTCACATTGATGCAACCCAAATGAACAGATTGATTTAACTTGATTCTACAATGTATTTTAACACAGTTTGGCCTCTCATTCAGAGAGTTTCACAGAAACTCAGCAACTTCATATCTTCTTGTCTCCTGCCAAGGATCATATTTTTTCATCCATCTTGGCTCAGAGAAACTTGGCAGAGAAAAAAAATGATGTGGGAAGTAGTGAGCTATTACAGTTTTCAGGAAATCTAGGAAGATTTGAACACATTCTATTGTGTCCTAATTCATCATTAAAATAGCAAAAATAAATCTGACCTGCAAGGAAGGGTGTGTTTTAGGGGTGTATGCTTAAATTTGGAAGTAACTTGATAACTACTGGCTCTCTCTCACACACATACAGAAATGCAAGATAACTACTTCAGTAACTCAGACTTACTTGCCATACTTCATTTCTTCTTTGGCAGGCTTGGTAGCAAATGCAGTTTTCTATGTGACTGTGTCATTCTCCAGAGCACGACAAATTTTGAACCAGTTAGGTACATCAACTACTCAACCTAAGATTGCCATGACAGAGACAGTTAAAAACACTAAAGGGATTCAGACTGGTTTTCTAAGAAAATAACAATAAAAACAACAATGAAAACAATGAGGAAAAGTGAAATATCTATTTACTGTGGAAGTACAGATCCCATTTCAAGGGACAGCAAATTAAATTCTAACACAACAGCCTCTTCTAAGCAAGCATTTAACACAAAATTGACCTCAGATTTTATAAATCTTTATAAACGATGTATAACCTATTAAATCTTTCAGGTTTAACATCTCTCAATAAGGAATTCAGTTTTCTAAAAGTAAGACTTAAAAAGTCAATACCATTTAAAAAATCTGATCGAGCAAATGAGGTTTAGTGTACAGGACAGCAGACTTACGTTAGAAGGTTTGGTATGGTCTGAACTAGTGAAGTTTTTCTTTTCTATCCATTTCTTTTTCTATCCATTCTCATAACGGTTATAAAATTACTTCCAGCTCCCTGCATCATTGCCTGCAGAATCTTCTGAAATAATCTTTTCATGCTGATCCTTATCATTCTCACCTACTTTTTACCAAGAGGATGAATCACAATGTTGAGATTTAATTTAAAAGCACTCTTAGAGTCTCACCTTAACAAAAGAGAACTTGTTCCCTTACCAATTGCTACTTCTACCTACTGGATGTCCTTTCAGAAACTGTATCTATTTTCAAAGGAAAAAAATATTAACGTTAAATTCAATACAAAAGGTCAAAACACCTCTACCCATTGACAGAACACTCTTTGGGAAGCAGCAGGTAGCAAGATCAAAGTGCACATTAAATTCAGATGGAAGGCTGCCTCGGTTAGGTAATGGTCATCTGTGACAACTCTGTGACTCTGGTAGATTGCTCGAGACTTTTAAACAGCCTCTGAAAAGCAACATGACATGTGAGGCTGTTAAGTCACAAACAGGATTGCTTTCTGCAAGGGGCTGCATTGCAAAAGTGCAGAGCTCTAAATGATCACCATGCTACTTTCCAAATTCGATGCCTAGTGCTAAACTCCAGCTTGAATTCAGATGGTGTAAGATTTGTTATCTCTGCCAATCTCAGCTCCAAGGATATTTGTGTTTCGACTGTCTGGTGGCCTTTTGTGAAGGTTATGACACTTCAGCCTCATCAAGGAAGCCACCTGCCAGTATTTCTGCAATCAATATTCAGATTGCCTGAAATGGCCTGTGTAGTTAAGGAGGGAGCAGAGCTGGAAGCCTGTCAGTGCTCCTCACCCTTTGAGGATGGCACAACACAGCTACTAACTCTGATGCACCAGACATGGTAGAATGAATTATCCATTTAGCAGGTGTTATTGGGACAATATGCATTTAGGATAGTCTGTAATGATATGATTCTTCTGAAGGAATGACTTATGATTTGCTGGAAGGCTCCAGTGAGGTCTATTCAGGGAGCTCTGGGAAGTTATTTTTAGTTTGTCAATGTAGCAATGTCTGATTAAGACTCATAAAGCTGTTGTGACTAATTCAAGCCCTAAATCATATTCTACACAGGAGTGCCATGACCCAACTTTCAATCAAGTTTGCTTTGATTTGGGTCTAGGAAAGAGAGGAAGAGATGAATTGAAAAGCTAACCTTAGCTTCCTTTTTTCACTGAGTATAAAGAAAGCATCAGTGGCTGTGTTCATTTTCTTTTGTCCTAGACAATCTCATTAAAGCTGGGGAGCTGAGTTCTGGAAAGTTGGAAAGATTTCACTGAAAAGGTTAAGAGCAATTGGGTATGATAGGATTTACACCTTTTTGGAAATGCTTATTGAAAACTATTAAATCTGTGTAAGGCTGTCTATCCAGCCTCGACTGGGAACTTCTTTTATCATTGTCCTTAATCTTTCAAAGGTGAGCTGGGTGACTATGATGTAAAGAGACACAGCACTAGTTTGAACCCTCATTTCTTTCTCACTAAATGATGAGAAACATAAATGGACCACAGTATCAATTATAATACTGCCTTGTTCTACTGCTTATTACCTGAAAATTTAAAATCATTATAATTTAATTAGAGTTTTATCATGGGGGATGTTTTTCCTGAATTCCCTTGTTACTTTCCATTTTAGTAGCTTTGTGGTAGCTGTGGGAATTTATTTATTTATTTATTTACTAAGCTACCAATCTGAATTCATCTCTCTTTTAAACAGCAATACAGTTTCCCAGTCAGAGACTGCTGCTGGAGCTTGCAGAGAGCTGCTGTGAATCTTGCATGCCTAGCCACTGCCCTTTATTCAGAAATGAGGTAGGTGAAGCAGAGGAAGGAATCATCAAAAGCACAGGCACAAGGCAGGTCTTACACAGCAGTTGAATAACTGGGGTTAAGTTCCCAAAGAGCAGGTAGGGGAAATGCAGGGCCCCAGCACAGAGGGAGGGTGCTGATATGTCTGTAGGCAAAGCACAAAAATGCAGCAGGAAAAGAAGCAGCAACCAAACAGCCTAAACAGAGGGGGAAGTTTGAGCAACAGGACTAGAGAGAGGAAGATCAGAAAGAAAAAAAGAGCTCAGAGTAAAGCACCAGTGTCTAAAGGCTTAGATACTGTTATTGTTGTGGTTTGATTCCACCTGTTTTGTATGCTTTATCCTGTGAAAGCAGCAAGGATTTCAAAGAGGATCTCTGAGAGCACTTATTTCTTACTCCAACGTGGTTTGTAACTCCACAGATCTTAGCTGTAATGTTTACTACTGTCATCACAGCTAGTTGAGGTGTTTGTTCATTTCTTCACATCTTACACAAAAGTTTGATTTCTGGAATTCTTAGGGGCTTTTTGATATATTGCTATTTTTTGTAAGGAATTTGCCTTAATAACGGATTGTCACATTTTCAAGCCAACAAATTTTAATATAAATATACAGTTTTACTTGTATTCTGCAAGGCATTGGCAAGAGATAAATGAAGTGGAAGAAAGCTAGTAGGGTACAAGTGTGAACTACAGCATCATTACAGGTGACAGACCCTTGTTTTGTAAGGTTCCCTCTACACATCACTATGGTCTCAGCTTTTATCCTAAGATTTTTTAATTATTACTATTGAATTCAGTTATTTCCTCTGTTATTTCACATCTGCCCAGTGAAGAATAGTAAAGGTCTCAAATATGGTGTTTATTACCTGTCAGGGTACAGCAGTGGCTGCCTTTACTGGAGTAAAGCATTCCAGGCCTTTCAGCTCATCTATGCCACGTAGTTTAGCCTAGGAGTAGTAAGTAGCTGTACTGTTCAACAACTGTACCAATATCTCTGGATAGGTTTATTGGTGCTCTGCCTGCCTCTTCAGAGCCAAAGAATTATTAACATCCAAGGGTGTTACAATAAAACAGCATATTTCACTTCCATGGGCATGTGCTATGAAACTTGCACCAGAAGTAATTCTGCTCACCTTAGGTTCCTGTCACTGACCCCATCTGTTATGGCAGCACGGCTCCCACAGCAGCTCCCAGTGGTGTTCCGCTGACGCAGGCTTGTGCCACTGAACTCCTGAACGATTCTTGCAGCACCAACGGGGGGGGGAATTAAAATAAAGGTTAATGTCATTCTTTATGGTTGACTAGTTCTTTAAAAAGACCAAAGGGAAGGTAGCCTCTGAAGCCTGAAGTATTTATTAGCCTGGGGATCATCAGGGAGTACCAAATACACCTGTCAAAGCTGAGCTTATCGTCTGGTGAGGAGGAATTACAAGTGCTTGTTACAGGAGCAGCGAAATCAGTAATACTGCTCTCTAGTTAGCATTGATGAAACAAAGATGGGAGCAGAAAACTATACACAGGAGTGAGTAAAACATGAAACTGAAGTGTAGTATAATTTCCAAACTCAGGGCCAGCCTTCACAGGATTGGTTTTTTCCTCTAAAAATGCATTACAGAAGAAAGAAAGCACACTTAGTATACCCTGCTCTTCATTTTACTACACAGGGATGCACTTTATTTTATTATGTAACTAAACTGACTATTGAGTTGAGCCAGTATCTACACCCTGATGTCAGCACACCATTTCCTTATGTCCCAAGCACCTCCTGACCTAAACAGCCTGCAGTATCAAACAAGTAGTGATTAGGAGATGAAAGAGTTAGCAATAAGAAAAGGAGAACAGATGACTGAAGTAACTCACCGAAGTTCAATGAACCAGAACAACAGAGTGAATCCAAGTCTCCTGTGTAGGTCCACAGCCAAACTGTCATGAAAATCAATAAGGATTTTGACCACTGCTGCATGATGGCATTGACCAGATTTGAGCCAGGAGATGCAAAGATTGTTGCACATGTTATAAAAAAGAAAAAAGGAATAGGGGTCTTGTGCATTAACTTTACTGAGTTGTGTGTGTATATATATATACACATTCTATTGGCTATTGCATAAAGTTTATTGATTTTTTTGTGCTTTGGATATTTGCTTCTGTAATAAACGGGTGGTTTATGAATTGACCTGATGTATGCAGAGTGAGGGTTGGTGTACAGATCAATTTTGGAAGAAATATATTCTCTGTGGAGATTGAGCATTGGAGATTTTGACATTTAATAAATTGCATTAGAGCATATGTGTATTTGGGCAATCATTTCATTTATAACCTGTATTTCTACACAGAGGTGTGACTTACTGAAGTTGTGTTGCTGTAGGGCTGCAGTGTCCTTTGATGTATATGGCATTGTGAATTCTGTTTATTGTAAACCATAAAAATAACTACACAGTAACTATGTAGGTAGGTTGTTGACTGTTTATCTGACTGATTACATCTACAGAAGCCCTTATCTGGTTTTCTTTGCATCCCTCCACTCGGATATGGAATAGGTTCTGTAAGACCTCTACAGTAAGTACACTTCAAATCTATTTCCCCACAGCTTCTATCTATTATTCAATATACATATTTGTCAAAACCCTGAGTTCACCAGCAGGCTCCAACTGCCTTAATTAGCCTCCTGTGCAGTCTCCACCCACACATAACTTGTCCACTGCCCAGGGAGCCCCATGTATGTTCAGGATCTTCTCCTTGCCTGAGCTGTCTTGTAAGTACCTGCCTGGTGAGTGCGGGTGTGCGGGGTGTTTTCTGGTGAGCTGGCTGACCCTGGCTGCTATGGCTAGCTGTGTTTTGCTCACCTTCCTCGGGTGTGGTGGGACTGCACCACTTGTATTCCTCCTTCTGCTGACTTGCTGCTGCTAGCTGCTGGGCTGCCTTCTCTTCCTGAGCAGTCTACCACTTGCAATACTATTCTATCCCAAGATCCAACCAGGGTCTTCCTCAGGTAGCGATGTTGTGAGCAATACCAGGCACACCCACAAACTCCTCGTGTATGCAAGCAGAAATCTTTCCTCACTCCTCAAAACTCACAGCTCTTTGAGGCAGAAAAAAGAAGTTCCTTCTTGACACAGCTTGTAACTCTATTTCTAAATGGGCCTTTTTGCACTCTAAGTATTAAACTGAATTGCACTGGAGTAACCTGCTAGTGGAGTTTCATATACTTCTTTGATATTATTAGGTGGAAGCATTTCTGCCTTGAATTAGATTTTTAAAAATAGCTGTATTTGCTGTGTCAGAGGTTGGATAGTTTCCTTCTAAGGGAAAATGGCAGACTTCAAGGAAACCTACAACTGAGCCTAATGTACAAATTGTACTGCTGAGGGAATAGGGAATGTATTGCACTGTTGCACAATAGAGAGGAGAGAAAAAATACCCAAAACAACCCACAACAAAACACGTTTGTGGCTTCCTTAATGTCATTATTATTAAATTATGCTTTGCAAATAAATATCAAGGTGCAACTAACGTGCTGTGGATTGTATTTACTGACTGAAATGTGAACCATGAAGTTGATCAGCAGTTGAGTGCCTTAGATGAGAAACAGGCCAAGCTTTTTTTGGAAAGCAAAAGTAGTACCTAACCTGTCAATGCATTGGGTATGCCTGTTGCTCTTGGTTTCCTCCTGAATGATGAATAGAGGTGCATTGACAGTAGTGCAGTACCCCAGACCAAAGTTATCTTGCTAATGGGTCAGTGACAGAAAGATGAGGTGTGAAGTTGGATTTCAAATTAAAAAGAAAACCCAACAACTGGATCTCAGAACAAGGTAGAGATAACAGTTTCTTAGCTAACTTAACACTTCAGAGTCACAGGGGTCAGTTTGTCATCTATGGGAACTAGCAAGATATGGCTAAATCTTGTTTGTACTTCTTTCTTCCTGTTGTTAAACTTTGTCTGGTGACTGTGTCTGCCTGGTTTTAGTTTGTAAATCATCTACGGCAAGAACCTAGGGCAAATATGGGTAATCTAGCTAAATACCATCTTACAAGCATGTTCAGTGTCCATCACACTGTAAATACAAGATATGAGAAATAATTACAACTTCCAAGTCCCAGTTTTAAGCTAGTTTTCTACATGGATGTTTCTATTTGACTTTACTTGTGCAGTTCAACAAGGCTCAAATCTCAAGTTGTGTGGCTGCCCCAAGATTCCCATTTTACAAAAATAAAATATCTCTTACTAAGGTTAGCTCTTGCACAGAACTCAAATGATGGGAAAAATCCAGTAACCCCATCAACAACCTCACCCCATCCCGTTCTTATAGGGTCTCACAGAGTGACATGATTAGAACAGGAGATTGAAGGAAACGGACTGTCAGAAGGGAAAGTAGAGCCTGTTCTGTTAATTGCCTCATCTGTGCACTTTCCAGCAGCTAAAGCAAAACTTCTTGTTTACTTTTGGCTTCCTGTTTTGTTGTGGTTTTTTTTCCAATTGCTAGACTAATTAAACTATTTGTATAGTGATCCATTGTATGTATCTATATGTGATTTTCATGAAGTTATCAGTACTCAGGAACAATTTGCAATGTATTGTGCTATGAGGAGAAGATATTCTGCAGTTTTACACAGACTAAAGTTATTTCATCCTCTGAAATCATGGATATGGATGAAATGTCTGAGAGTAGAAACTATTTGTAAAACTCTCTTTTGAAGGCTTATGAACAACTGCACCAAATGTTTTTTCCATTGGATATGTGGATCATGTTGCCATTTTACTTGGACAATTATGCAATTTTTTTTCCTAAAGTTTTCCTCCTACAAATCCCTGATAAGAAATAAGGTTTTGCCTTTGCCAGCTATGTTGGCATGCATTTTCTAACAACATCTGATGTCTAGTCACGTCCCAGTCCCTTCAGACTTCACTAAATTCCTGCTGAGAAAGAGTTAAACCTTGCATTACAAAGCAGGAAAGCAGCTGCTGAAATGTGTCCTTCAGATTACTTCAGTGCTGGCTCGGGGTCTCACCGCTGTTTCCTCTGGACAGGCTCCACAATAGCAACACCAGGTAGGCAGAGCCAGACTGCCAGCGCCGGACCTGCCCAAGGCCAGAGGGCTTGAACACTTGTTTTCACCAGCCATGTGAAGTGGTAAGCTGAGAAACCATGCATTTATTATGGTCTATCTTTTATCCAAGCACATCATAAAGTGGGTCAGGACTACCTCCTTAGAACTGCAACACTGAGGTACTGCAGCCCTGAGTTAGTTAAATGCAGAACTTGCATGGAAATAAGTCAGTTTTTCCTTTTCTTAGGATGAGTCACAAAGACTGTAGCAACTGACTACAGCATTTCTTAAGTCCTATACAGCATTTACAGTTAACTTCTGGATCATTGACAGAAAATACAATTGCAAACCAGAATATTTCTACAAGACTAATATGTTCATCCCCTGAGATTGAGCAGATTTTTGGATTGAAATGATGAACCTCTTTAATATTTTCTTTGCTTTGTCTTGGGACAATTAGCTGGATGTTTTGAATGATTTTGCATTATTGATGAAATACCTAATGGAGTAGATCAGTAAAAAACTTTCAGAGTTCTAATTTTTGAGAAGCTCTGAAACATTTTTGTTACTGATTTTGTAGGTAAAGTCAAAACATACCGGGAGAAGACAGCTGTGAAACATAGTTTGGTTCCACCTGTTCAGCTCCTCTTGGTCAGGAACTAACAGGCACGGTCAGATTTCCATAGAATGCCTTGAGAAGCAGTGTGAGCTGGAAGCACGATCCTTCTGCAGCAACCCGATTAAATGACTTTTAAACTTATTAAACTGCCTTTTTCAAACTTTAAACTTATTCTATTTAAGACTGCAATATTTAAAACTATCTGTGTAAGAAATTACCATGTGAAAGAAAATCTTGCCCAGCGCCCACTGCTAAAGTGATAAGTAATTGCAGCCTGAATACTGAGCGTACATTAAAACATATCAATTATGTTTGGAAATCATCCACATAGCAGCAGCACCTAGACATAACTTTCAGACATCCATTTTCATTTGCATACATTAAATGAATGTAGAAATGTCATTAGTGACTGTACACTGCAAATTAAATTAAAGAGGGGCAAAGGGTTTCACCACCACCACCACCACCACCACAGGATGGGCACTTGCAAGTGAAAAATATCAGTCACTGAACAAAAATATCTGTCACTACTGTCCTAGAAGACTAAAAGGCAACAGCCACTCTTTGTGACACGGACACAGATTGTGCTTATGCAGCAAGTTCATGTTGTTCCTTGTAATTATTGTAAAACATTTGACTGGGTCATGAAACCAGACAATGTCAATTAGTGCTCTGCATGCCATTCAAGTGGATTAAGCCCCAAGGTGGAATGCTGAAGAGATTTAAGGGATGCTTTATTGCATTATGGGACTGCAAAATATATAAACCACATAGCAATTTCAGTGTATTAGGTGTCTCACCAGACTAAGTTATCTCAAGGTCCTGCAGTAAACTGCACACAGATTTAAGAGCATTAAAAATGGCAAATGCAAACATCAAAAAATGTATGTATATATGTATAGGTGTGTCTGTAGGCATATACATGTATGTTTATACACACCACAATTTCAGCAGCAGAAAACATAAAATCCCCTTTTCAGTTAGCTAATGGATATTTGCTTATTCTGGTAGGGGTCAATGGACAGAGTACACCAGCGCTGACATACAAGATCATCCAAACATCAATGTAAGCAGATGTTACCACATTTTCTTATAGATAAAGATATTTGCTTAGCTCAGAATATTTGACTGCTACTGGCACTTGAAACTTTCTTCTTTGTCTTTCTAGAAAAGGCAAATCAATGTCCTTCTCTCTTCAGGAAATGTATGAAGATGTCAGATGAGTATTTCCAAGTGAAATCTAGAGCTTTTGTTTGTTTATTCCAATTTCTCAGATGCTTTTAACATGGCTACATTTTAAGAACTATTGAAGGAATGATCTGGCTATGGATGCTGCCCCTTCAAGATTCAAAGTTGTAGGTCAGGAAACACCTTTTAGCATCTGTATCACTGCTACTATAAATATCTTGAGCACTTCATGCACTAACATTAAGCTTCACAACCCCATTGTAGAATATGCATATTCTGCTAGATCCTTTTCTGATAGGCTTTTTTTTAAATCAAGCTGCAGAGTGAGGCAATGACAGTCTGCAGTAGCAGCAAGCAGTACTGACTGTGAGGCTTGTGTTCCCATTCATAGATACCTTCTGTAGCAATCAGCAAGAATTACATCCTCACTCTGGCTAATTGGAAGTTGAGCAGAAAATGTTTGCTGCTGCTTGCAACTTAATAAAGAATGAGTGGTGGTGAAAGTCACATATGAATCACTTTTGATATTTAATTCCTGTAACATAGTAGGGATGATGTACAGGCACTGGGATTTCTTTTAAAGAAAGAAAAGGTTGGACTTTATAAAATTGTAAGCTGGAAATATGTTTGGTCATGGGGGTTTTTTTCAAGAAGTGAAAGATGAATGAACATCTCTGCTTAAGTACCTGCACATTTGCTGCCCCAGTTGCATCAATTTTACTAGAGAAAGTCATTGCAGCCACCTTACAGCTATATAGAGATATACAAAAAAAATATATTGTTCAGAATGCCTTGGGTTTCCTCCACTCCCACTTCCTTCACCTGTGGACATCATCTCCCATCAACACCACCTCAAAAAAATATATCCTTCCCTCAACACAGATGTTACACTTTCAGTTTTACATAAGAAAATTTTCCCTAATTATAAAAACCCCACCCTGTTAAGCCTACTATCTAATCATCCACAGCTGTTAATAACATATTATTGATAACATAGAACTTATATTTCATTTATAGACCTTGTATGTCCTTGGGCAGATTTTTCATGCCAAAATCTAGATCAAAAAGCAATAGCTGAAGCATAGCCTCCATAGGAGAGCACACCATATGTTTCCCTAACTAATTTAAGATACTGCTTAGCAGAACGGTTGTTGTTTTACTCTGGGAAAAATAAAAAGGTATTTTGGCAAAAAAACAGAAGCAGGGCTGTCTAATGGTTGTGTACAGCAGACCTGTTCATAAATGGTTTGTTTCCATGCTATTTTTTATTTCTTTTTACTGTTTTCAGTGTGAATAAACAGGCAACCATGATGAGAAGAAACCCTGCTTGGATGCAAGAAGTGTATAAAGCTGAAAACCACAATGCTCCTGAAAACATGTGAAGCTGGGGCTTCTCTCTTACAGTTATTTGGTACCTTGTTTTACTCTGTCAGTGTAACCATGCAACTTTTAAAGTAAGTCTTTTTTTAATATATTTGCCAAATTCTTAGCTTTATTTTAGACATGGAATAACATTTTTCCTGCAGAAGCTTTCACATAAATTCCCATGATTTTTATTATATCACATTCTTTCTGTTTCAAAGCGCAGACACTCCCACATAGTTCTCCTCTCTTCAGCAAAGCAACTTTCTTAGCAAGTCTTCTCAGACCTAAAATAAAAGAAAATCTCCAATTTCTACCTATTGCTTTTACCCGCATATCTGTTTTCTGCTCTCTGTGCAGTAAGTGCATAACCAGGTAGGTTTAAAATAAGCCAAAGTCAGGTTTTGAACCCCCTTCAATGATGGAATTAATCTTATGGTCATGGAACAGTTTGGAGTATCGCAGCTACTGCTGCCTGTTCCTGATTGATAGTTGTTTCCTGCTTTCATTCCACTTCCAGTCTGTATTTTGAAAGTCATGGAGAACTGAGATTTTTATTGTAAGATAATAATTCCCATAAAATCGCTCAGGCAAGTTCTAAGTTTTTGCAACTGTTCTACCTTGTGCACTTCTCAGACTGGCTCACTAAAGTCTCTTGCAATGCAATGTAAGCAACGTATCATAGCCACACATGCCACTGTATTGAATTATTATGAATGCTGAATGTAAAAGAACTTAATCAAGAACAACACTTCTTTTTATAGCTTCTCCCCTTATCCCTTTTCTCAATATATCTGACTCTATTTCTGGCAACTCTAATGAGTCCTCAGATTCCTTCTGAAAGGAAGCCAAGGGGATAGAATTTAATATGTGCTGGACTTCTCCCTTTGGAAGAGCAGAAGGCCTTAAATGAGGTCAAATATCTGAAGCTGTTATAAGGGGGAAAAATGGCTAAAGTGAAGAGGCTGTGGTGAGAAAACTGCCTGGAGCAGGGAGCTAAGCTATGAAGTGTGTTTTATCTGCACTCATGCAGGCGAGGTGAGGAGTCAATGCAAATTATGGGGTAGGAATAAATGTTTTCACAAATTGTTGCATCACTGGGAGTTCCCACAGGAATTATAGTTAGAACAAGGTGAGTCTTTTATAATGAACCCCCAGCTGGGCTGCTGGAATTTAATTTTGGAGTTTCATCACAATTCTGAATTTCCTGGCTAACTGTCACTGGCATAACTGGGACTGAATCTAAACATTGTCCGAAGTGGGAAAGCGACAACAACCTTCTCAAAGCTGTAAAAATTGCCTGGGAGTGACAGATTTGCACCACTCTATTCATACTTTTTAAAAGAAGACTCAGATGTGATTGTTTTGTGGTTTATCAGTATCAGATACTTTAATAGCAGATAGTGAACAGATCATTAATATGGAGAAGAAAAAGATTGGGGGAAAAAATGGCTTGAAAATTAGATAAATGTAAGGACCTGCACAATTCAAAAGGGAAGTAAGAGAGACTTTAGACAATTTGTTGTATCTGTGACTGAATCTCCTTTTAACTTGGCTGCTGGTTTTGATGTGATTTTTTTTTAAAACAGGCAAATATACAAAATCCAGCACGATGCCTGCAGCTTGCAGAGAATTGCATCCTCATGTCAGTAGTGTTGAGTGAGACTGAAAAGCTGCATAAGCAGTGATGTTTAAATAAAGTACTAAATTATAGAAGTTGGCAAATAATTGAGTAGTTACAAATTCAACAGGAATAGTTTGGGGGCTCTGGATTAGGTCTGCATTTGAAAAACTGTTTAAATGACCAGGAAGTCATATAAAAAGATGGATTGCATATCTGAGAACAAGCATTTTGTGTGAGAAATTGGATAATAAGAGTCTGAATTTACAAGGGCAAAGAGAATTGGAAAGACTCCCAGGACAGACAGGGCCTCTTCTAAATTGTTCCAGAACAATTTCTTTTAATCCATGCACAAGTTTCTAAACTCTCACACTTCAGGGAAGTTGAAAAAAGTGTCAGGTTATGTTTTTGGTATGTTAGACGCATTTTTATTTTTTGGTGGCTTGAGGCCAAGCAATTCAGTTGGATTATCTAAATAGAGTTGAGATTTCATGCCATTATTCATGGATAGTTGTAGCTTGGTTTAGGTTTTGTCAGTGTTTTGGTCTGGGATTTTTTTTAGAGTACTTTTCTGGCAGGCACAATTCCATTACTCTCTAATCATGTCTGAATTTTTTATTCCTTTTTTATAGTTGGGGTAATCAAGGTTATTTAAGACAGCAGTAGTTTGCCAGTAAAATGTAAGGGGGGGAAAAACCCCAATGATTTGGGCTCATCACTTCTGTGACAATGGGATAGAATTTAAATCGTGAATGTTTGTGTGAAAAGTTCTCTTAATTTACTAAGTGTTCCTCTGTTTTGGGTCAGTTTGTCCATGCTTTTTCACATGCATTTATGCATACTGAAAAGTTATATATGTAAAAATTAATTCAAATAAGTTTATATTTTTTATGAAGATGTCCCTCCTGTATGACAAACAAACTTCAAACTTCCCTGTTAGCTAGCACCATACACACCTGTATGTTGTGGGGGTGTTTGAGGTGACTGTGTTAGCTAATCTAATGCAATCTGGACTAATCTTCATAGCTTTTCATGCATTTTCCCTTTCTGATCTTGTTCTTTGAGCCCAAACACTCTTAATTTCTTAATTTTCCTCTGCCACTACTTTTAAAGGAAAGTTCTGTTTGTTTTAGTTAGCCAGCTGAATCTAAACTGAGGGTTTTGAGCCTCATGATAAACACCAGTTCCATGTTTCACTTCATACTCTGCCCAGGTTCTGAGCACTTATTAAACTGGATATATGTAGTTCCCTGCACCCTTATTGCTGCTGCAGATGTAGTCTCAAGGGAGATGTAGGATGTAAGGGGGATCACTGAGTAGTGAGAATTGCAAGGGTGCCTCAGGATCCATCCATATGTCACACAGCACAGATGTACATGTTGTCTAATAGCATGTATATATATATTGGTTTATAAATCTTTATATTCAGAACCTGGAGAGATAACAGAATATTCAAGTACAATCTTAGAATGCACCAAATCAATTTAGGTGTTAAAATATACCTCTAAGAGTGATTTGGACATCTAGGGCTAAGCGCTGTGAAGAAGCTAGGAGCCATCAAATATCTCAGTGTCCATGGTATGGTATACCCTGCAGATCCAAGCAGAACTCAGATCTAAATGGCATTTAGCTTGTAAGCCTTTGAAAAGGCGGGGACCGAACGCTTGAGTCTCTGGTTCTCATGTCTTGTCCCAGACCTGATTATATGTTTTACAGTGAAGCTGACAGCTACAACTGGATCTAGTCTTTGAACTACCAATGTAAAGTACCAAACCTCAGGTAAAATGTGTAAACCCTCAAGCTAAAGACTCACAGCTCTTCTGTGGTACCTTCTAAATTGTGCATTCCTGTCTGTACAACGGCCAAGGGTCTTGGAAAACATGATTTGGAAAAATCCACCGCAGGTTCCAAGTCTGTTCCCCACTGAAAACAAGCTTGTAATTGGAGTCACTGGGGTTACATAAGGGCTGATTTCAGCCTGCTCTCACAGAGATAAGCATTTCTGCACCTTGTATGACCTTGATTGTCTGACAGCTGAACAGATATTGCAGTAAATTTCTGTTCATTTGAAACAATTCTGTACAGATGTTTTTGTAGGATAAGAGACCTGATCAGAAGGCATT
Source organism: Gallinula chloropus (assembly GCF_964237585.1). Classification (NCBI taxonomy): domain Eukaryota; kingdom Metazoa; phylum Chordata; class Aves; order Gruiformes; family Rallidae; genus Gallinula; species Gallinula chloropus. Next base: position 1,348,518 of record NC_140088.1, read on the forward strand.
TGAAATCCAGGAAAAGATAAATATAATATATGAAATAAACAAGTGCAACAGACACTGCTTGGACCTTTAATTGATGTATTGTGCTGACAGCAATGCTGAATGTTTAGATGTTTTGCTCAAGATTGTGGAAACTTTAACCCCTGGAAAGTTTAGTCATGGGAATTACTGCACAGGTTTTCTCATAGTAGTTCTTTCAAAACAATATTGAAAATGAGTGGAGTAATTAAAAATTAATAGCATCCAGCTAAGAGCTTTGCCTAGATTCTGATCTGAACGTTTCCTTAGGTTCAGGCAAGCCGAGATAGTGTTTACAAAAGCTTTTGTCATTTCTGGTCTGGTCTCGGAAGGAAATGAGATCACGGTTCGTCTCCTTCTCCTTCTCTATATCTGCCTCTCAACTCCCACCTCTGTACAGCAATATTAAAATTAATTGTCCAAATGTATATCTTTGACAGAGCTAGAGGGGCTTTAAATGTTTACTTCATAGAAGTTAATCAAATAGTATATAAATTAAACTAAGGAACATCACCTGAATGTTCTAATCAGAATAAGCTTCAAGTGAAGCTTGCCCTCTACCAGATACTGATACTTTCTAAGTACAAAGTACCAGACATCAACAATATTACTGTTTATGGTACTAATTATTATATTTCTGGTTACTACAGAGGTAGGAAATGCCTTTGTATGAGTTTGCATTAATTTCTATTTAAATTTCCTGCCCACTATTGGGAAAGTGAGATGAAATATTCTCTTCTACTGCTCTACAGCCTTACATCTCTATAAAGTTCTTTCTTCCATACCAAGTACTGTATCCTAGTCCCCAAAGTTTGCTTCACAGTTTTCTTGAACTATCCTTCACCCTTTCTTTCTCTGAATGTTAATTCAATATGTTATCCATGAAAAAAATACAAGTGCACGCTCCTGTTTCAGATGGGTCCTTCCTTTCTCTGTGGTGTCAACTCTTAACTTTTCAAGCAGTTGATCCTTTCTTGAGCATTCAGTTTTCTTAAATCTTTATTTAAGAAAAGCAAAGGGGACAGACCATCCTCTTTTTATGCATTCTCAAGCCCCCAAGGGTCTCAGCAAATAACAAATATTAATATTAAACAGAAATATACAAGAAGATATTTAAATCTAGTGGGTGAGAGATTTGTTAACTCTTAATGACATACATTTGGTTCTTTACAAGGGTATTTGTCTTCAAGCTGTAATATATGCAACCGTACACATTATGGCTTCAAGAAAAATAGTATTGTTTTCATATATATGTTAAAATATACATCCTCTAGGAAAACAGAATTTATTTAACTGTACAGAAATCCCATGTGTCAAGTAAGTTCCAAAATTAACAGTACAAAGAAATAGCTGCATAGATACATATCTGTTTACTTAAAGGAAAAGGAAAAAAGATCACAAAAGCCAAGTTTTCTGTGAATAAAAGGATACCTTTTTTTCTTCTCTAATTTGGCTTGAGGTCCTAAATTTAGCTCTGGAGTGCTCTCTATTTCTTGTACTGCTGTGGATTTTAGGAATGGTGGACACAAGGAATGAGGAAGAAAGATTAGATAAAGACCACTCATGCCTTTTTCTTCTTTTTGCAAGGTCCAAACTGAGGAAACTATAACTACTGTAACGATGGCAGAACATTTTCCTTTTCCTTTTGGGTAGGGAGGGGGAGGATAGTGTGTGTGTGTGGTGGGGGTGTTTATCCATCCTGCTTTCTGCCATTTCCTCCTTCACCAGTTCTCCAAAAGCTCCAACAGAGACCAGTCAGACAGTTTCAGAGTTAGATTGAGCACAGTATTACTCAAACAAAAACTCAGGCTAGCCTACTCAAAAAGTGCACCTTCTCTGACCCCTGTTGTGCAGACAATGCATCTGTCCAAAAGATAAACCATTTTGCAGGGAAGCCTAGCCACAGTTTCTCAATATTCAGCCCTTCATTCCATGTAAGGGAAACAGGTTTTCTTTCTGTTTCTTCTTTTTACTCCAAGGTTGTTTTGCTGCCTGTTCTTGGTTATAATATATTCTTTAAATTACTTCTGGAAATTGAGGGGTTTGGGTGTTATAGATGTTTATGAATATTTTTCTGCATAAGACTACAGTGTAGTACCTTTTTTTTGAAGGCATTCAAACATATTAGTGTACTTTGAACCAAAAGAAATAGAAGTTTTCTTGTAAGCAGGAATGATGAAAAAAAAAATTGTCCAGTAGAATCAGTATTAGAAGGGAAACTTGAAGTTAAAAAGGATACTTCAGCCATTTAACTGCTTCTCCATCATTAGTTATAGTCATTGCAATCATGAAGTGAAAGGTACTTTATTGTATTAGGCCAGATAACTTTAAGAAAAAACGATTAAAATAATTACGAGTTTCCTCATCACGAGGCTTATTTCCTAATCCATTGTCTGTAACTTGCCAGGAAATCACTTGGCATTAGTCACTGCAAAGGCCACAGGTAGTTGTGCCAGCTTTATCGCTTCCTGAGCTAACGCTTGTAGGAAGCGGACACGAAACAATAACATTGTCAGCCAGGGTTCAATTACTATGTAGAAATAGAAAACTAACAGGAGTTTAACATTTGAATGCTGCCTCAATCTAATTAGCAAGCTTGAAATCAACCCTGAGAAGGGGTAATTGGCATGGAGAGATACTGACTTATACTAGTTTGTTTAAGAAGCTATAAACAACAAACCTCTGAATACCATCTTTGACAGCTTCTCTTTTATTCCCAGCTCTGTATCCAAATATATTAGTAAAATTTTCATCACTAAGCTCTGTGACAAAGGAAACAGAGTGTCAGATTATAGCTTCAAATATAATTAAATATCCATGCTCATAAAGAATAATTTCCCATTGTATAAAAAGCCTGTAAGGCTAACCTGATCTCCTCCAGATTTCAGTGTAGCTGAACTATAGACTCATTTTTTTTTATTGTTAGGAGCAGCATTTGAAAGTGAACAGAAGTGATGAAGGTGTATGATTGAATATGGAATTTAAAATAACCAATTGTTGGTTTGGTTCTGTTCCCCCTACCACCCCCCTCCTTCAGCTGATGATTCTCAGTATCTGTCTAAAACTGGATTAGGACAAAGAATAAACTCCTAAATGTAGGAAACTTATCAAATATGGAATCACTTACTGACAATTGTTTTTCGTTTTATCCTTGTTTTGTTTTACATGCACATATGTACATGTTTATCCTTTGAGGGGTTTATGCTACTAACAAGAATCCAGAAACTTTCTGAAGCAGTTCCTTCACAGATTCAGAAGAAAAGATCAATCTACTGTGTGTGTGCGTCAGGAAGTACATACTGACAGCTTATGAAGTAGAATTTATATGTAAAGTGTATTGTATTTGCTTTATTTTTTTATAGATATAATAAATACAGAGCTAAGTAACACCCACACTAAGCATTTGAAATTCATTAGGAAGTGATATTTAAAGTTCTATCAGTCCTAGACATTAAACCCAAGAATTTTCCATTTTCATTTAGGACAATGGATAACTAGATTAGTCAACATGTAATAACTATAATTTTAATAACAGTCACAGAAGGACTAAAATGCTTGTGCTTAGAGTTATAGCAGCATTGAATGTGCCATGTCAGTTATATTATTAGCTCTTGTGCAAGTGTCTAATATCCCTTGTCGATTAAAGAATGATGAATCTACATAATTCTATGCTTTTCCCAGGAGGTAAAAACTGCCCAAGGGAGGGCCTGTCCACCCCTGTCTGTGCCTTACAGAATCAGAATAGGCTTCCCCCCAACTATAGGTACACTCCCACTTCGGCACTCAACCTCCAGAAAAAGAGATCCTATACATGGCCTGACAAGAAGTTTTCCCTTCCTTCTTGTTCACAAACTTACACAGCCTCTTCCTTTGGAGATTAACAATGTTAACACGGATCAGCACCGAGTGGGCAGAAGAGACAGAACACCTTTGGTTCCATAGTCCAGTTCTTTATTTTAGTTCCTCAGTTTCTGTTGCTCTGTGCTAGAGGAGCTGTGTAATAATGAATACTTAAGTCTACACATCAGCTGTAGGCTGAGGGATTAAAGTGAACCTTGGAGGGTTTTTTTCATTTAAATCCTGAAGATGCCATACATCTGCTTGGAGTCCAGGCAGACCGTTCATCAGACACACTGTGGCTGGTGCTGTGCAAGTTTGACATTTATTGGGGGTTTTTAAGATTTTTGCTTTGAGAAACTATCTCTTTGCTCCTGTGACTCAAAGGTTTGGGAAATGTTTAAGCACACAAAAATGAGATTAAAACTTTTGCCAGCTCTGTGAAAGGCACAACAGAGAGTTTGTACATCTCTAATAATTTAGTTTTAATATGGACCATACAGACAAGTGATCTATACTAGTGTCTAAAATTCCTTGTGCTCTTGTTTTCTGTTTTACATTTATGATAACTATATCAATGGATTGGTGAAAAAGTAAGAGACTGGTATTGCTATGGCTTGCTTATTTTGTTAGTACGGTTTCAGGCTCCAGATAGAGGAACTTAGGAATTTACAAACAGTAAAGATACCAGAGTACTCCTTTTAAATCCCCCCAAGTAATTAATAAAACTGGAGAAATTGCATCTTGTTTCCTTTTTAAAATTATCTAGAAGGAGAAAAATGGATTAAGAATGAAAGAAGGATGATAGAGTCACAGGTTGGTGATGAAGGAGCTCCTGATACTGGAAAAATCACACAAATCATCATTTTTCTATTCCAAGAAGGCAGCAGGGAGGGGAGAGACAGGGGAGTGAAGGATGGACTGTCTTTCAGTTCTCCCTAATGATCTTCTTCTTGACCCCAAACTCCTTCTCCTGTTCCCTTATTTCAGCCTAAGGTCCCTAATTTGCTTTTAAGCAATGTTGGCCTTCCAAAGCTGCTTGGAAGGATAAGAATAAAAGGCTGGGAAATAAAGAGAGACCTTTTCAATTTGGTCTAAAGTGAAAATCAAATGCAGCCAGTCTTTTACTGTGAGCTTCTTCAACTCCAGACCAAGCAAATGATTGTTTATTGGAGATCAATATCTCTTTCATCACTAACTCAACATGCAAATATGTATTAGTTTACTTTATACACAACACACTTTGAGAAGCAAATCTGATCCCTTCCAGTGAGCAGAAACTTAGGCTGTGGTAACTCCACAAAATATTGTGCAGGGCTTCCTCTCTGTAGAGGAAAGTGCTCTATGGAGTGACTAATGGAGAATGCTATGTGATAACTGTCACCATTCTCAGGATGTTCATAAATGCAAACAGACACATAAAGGAACATACATTTTGAAAATTCAGCGGTGTAAAATAGTCTTCCAGATACATCAAATTATAAAGGAAAGAGACTGTTCCTTGATAAACTGACAAATAATTTCAGTTTAACACCAAAGAACAAAAGCAACACTTGAAAACATTCATATGCTTTAAAAAGGGGGGGTAAGAATTATTTATGCAATGAAATTAAAGCCCAAGCCCTGGGAAGGAACTTCAGTATTTGATCATCAGGATCAACTACTTACACTTTGAACTGTGATACTATTCTTGCAAAATATAACTGCAGGAATCTTGCAACCATAATCTTGTGCTTCTTTTGATGGGTTAAGACTACTTGTCCTAAGAACACTTGCCCTCTTCAACTGCTAAAAGTACTCAGCATCTCAGTACTCTTGCTTCCTCCCAGGTAAGGCTTTAAGTTCTCAATAATTGTTTTCCATTATTTTCCTTTCTCAACAAAAAGCATTCTTGGTTGCAGAATCATCGGGTCACTTAGGTTGGAAGAGACTTTCAATATCACTGAATCCAACCACAGCCTAACCCTGCCTAGTCCACCTCTAGGCCATGTCCCCAAGCACAACATCTACACGCCTGTTAAATACCTCCAGGGATGGTGACTCCACCACTCCCCTGGGCAGCCTGTTCCAATACTTGACTACCCTTTCAGTAAAGAAAGTTTAACCATCATCAGCCACATTTCTGAGCTACTGAAACTGATGTGTATGTGTATTCTTTGCATTGCCTAGAGTTTTGAAAGAATTCCTAATCTGCACAGAATTTATCATGTACAGATGGAATTTTTCATAAACCACAAACAAGTCACAATTAAGCCACCGCAATATTCTGGATTTATTTTTCTTTCTTTATAGCTGCCTTGGGGGTACATACAGAGAATAATAGAATAAATTCTGTAAAGAAGTTTGAAAATATTGTTTATAAACTTCAGCACTCTTAGATGAAATAAAAAGCAGGCTCACCTGGGGTTCAAACATCTGACACTTTCTGCCTAATCACGTGCTTCTTCATTTCTCACATTGGAGCATCAAGAACCAAATCCTTCCCTTCTACTCCCCACCTCACTTCTCAGTTTTATCAGAAGCTAATTAGGAAGATCACAACAGCAAAAGGCATGAGTTTCCAAAGTGACCTTTTTTCCTTCTTCTTTCACGAGGGGCTTCAGCTTTCTAGCAGATCAATTAGTTAATTGGGCATCACTCCCCTAACACATCTCACTTACAAAAAAGCCCTCACCTTAAATAAACAGTCACACTACTTCATGTTAGACTGAAGGCTGGAAGCTCATTATAATTGGGTGTGCTCTTATTTCTTTGAGCAGTATCTTATCTGGGGATCAAGCTGCATGTAATGCAATCTTCTTCCACATGAACAGGAATGTTATCAAAATAAACCTCTTCTGCTGTCCCTCTCCTCCCCTGCTTTCCCTGCCATAAAGCTAACTGAAATAGTAGTCTTAAATTAAAAAAATAAAGGAAAGAAGATAAAAGGGGGAAACCCCTTGATTAGGATAAGCAAGATTGAAAGGGAATTTTATATTCATATGACATTTTAACTTCAATGTTGTTACTGAATCCTGCATTCAGTAACATTACCGTTGTACCATTAGTGACTCCCTATATAAATATACAGGACCATACTAGCAGTGAGTGTAAGGGAGTCATCAGGAGGTCCCACTGCTTAAAAAACACAGATACAGTGTAGCTGGGGGCCTCTTAGAACTGTTCTCCCACCTACTTTTAGATGCTTTTTCAGATACATTTTGACTTAATCCTCTCCTTTAGTATCTTATTTCTTAGTTAGCCAAAACTCCTAGCCACAAAGTCATCTAAGAAGAACATAAGGGCTGAATAACTAAATCTCCCATGGTTTTATGTGGCAGTATTAGTGAAGTGGTGATACAGGCACTTCCTTTATTTAGAGACAGACAGTACACGTGTTCACACACCAGGTTATATATGTTTTTCTTTCCCTGTGTGCATGCTCTCAGGTCTGTTAGGCAGGACTACTCTGTGAGTTATGAAAATGGCATTTTTCTAAATGGGATCAAGGCAAATGTATGACATGATTGGGAAACACATGCATTGCTCAGGAGAATGCCGTTCCTCTCCATGGCAGTGTCGTTGCTACCAGGTGTCTTTGAGGTCTGGAACTGACCTGTGAGACTGCAAGGTAATAGACACCTTATGAACAGCTGTTCTGAGGGAAGAAAACAGCTCCTGTGAAAAGTATCTTAGAAATACATCAAGCACTACAAATTAAACTCTGTTTAGTGTAGTGCTCTGCTTTAAAATGACTACTGAGTTTCACATTGCAAAGTAAGAGGCATATGAAACACAAAATGAGGACCATCCAATGCTTGTGCCCTCATTCCCAAGCTCTTTGTTAATACCAATGATTAAAAATAGGCATCCAGGAATCTCTTCACTCATCACTGAAACAGAGCTGTGTCCAAAATCAATGTGGCAGCTGTTTAGCTGTACCTGACAACACTAAACAAATGTTTAGACAAGGGGAATGAAAAATATTATACAAAAATTATACTTCAGTAGGATTTATTTACAGAAAGCACCACAGGAAGAATTGTGTCTAAATGTTTAACATGTTTTCCAGACATGGGCTTTGGGTCCTGAAATATCAGGCATTCCAGTTAATATTAATATGATGGACTTCGATATTTTGGTATATTAATGTTTATAAAACTGCATCCTACACTTATCAATACCATGCAGAGAATTTTTTCTGAACCAAATAAATCCTATACATAAAGACTGTCTCCAAAGTGAGAAATGTTAACCTAGAGATAAGTGTTTTCCACTGTGTTCAGTGTATCGTGTTGGTCACTGTAGTCAACAGCTGTTTTGGCATTAATTTCCACAGAGGGTCAGCAGAAGTTGCAGATACATCAGCAGTTTCATCTGTGGGCATCACGGACCCTGCTCTGGAATGTCAAAACCTGTGGAACTGAGGAGGAAGTGGAGCACGATGCTGGTTGTTATGGTCCCTGTGGTTGCAGCTCCCCAGGAATGGAAGAAGAAAAGCGGGGTGAAAAAGAGAGCAACTGGATTTCAAAGTGTAAAAAGATCTGTAAGAGGCTTCAGGAAGGAACGGTGCTGATGTTTTTGAACTGACAAGGTGTTTTAGAAGTAGGCAGTGTTTGTAGGGAAAGGATGTCCGTTGCAGGCTAATGATACCTTTAATTGGATGTAGCTGGGTCGGGGTTTCTTCAATAATTCAAGATGTTTACTTAATTGCCAATAAACTATACGGAGTGCTAAGACATCAATACGGTGTTGCAAGAGAGACTTCAGGAGAATGAAAATGCATTTAAGAAAAGCCTAAAGCAGTTCAGGATGAAGGCTTTAATACATTAAAGAAGTGAGAAGTAGAAACCCCAGGGAAGAAATTTGTGTGAGTAAACCTCAACACAGCACTGCCAACTTCATGTTTAGTCATGTATGTCTTTCATTTGCTTTTGGTACAGAAGGTAAGAACAAAGTCAAGACACAGGTGCCAACATTCATTTCTGACATAAGCAAACACAAGCAAATGGCAACTGAATATTTATGCAGTGGGATCAGACTATAAGAAGATTGTAAGCATTGTACTTGTGTGGTTATATATGATACGACGTTCAAGCAGCAGCGAAAAGCATTACAGAGGAGGTGGAACAGAGAGCAAAATGATGTTTCTAGCTACCTGCATAACAAGCAATGGTCAGTCTTGCCTTGTCTTTTCCCTGAAAATCAAAGGACGCCCCCAGGGGATGTAAGGGGCTTTAGTTTACTGATGTCCCTGAGATAGCAGCTTGTTAAAAATCAAAGAGCCAACTTCTAAATCTTTCAAAAGAGATTAAGAAAGGGTCAGATTCTGCAAACATCAGTTCCACTGATGAGCACTTACAGCTGTAAGTTCTATTGTCACTTTGGCCTTAAATAGGATTTCTTGCATGAATTATGTCTGGGCTACTAAACTGTGCCCTAACTGAAGCTTTTCTAAGAAACAATGAATGATCTCAGGTCATTCTGTTTCCTATACTAAAACAGAAATGAAGAAAGTTTGAAATAAAGAAAAAAAATCAAGAAAACAATAGATGTTTCCTCAGAGACCTGACTAGACTTTTTCACTGAGGCACTTAGGAATATTATCTACCCTATTTCAAATGAGTTTATTTTTTATGGAGATGCTGAGCTGAATGTTATCTTTGTGGATGTTGAATTTCAACTGCTTCACAGCATTTGGATATTTTGAGATCTGTCAGTTTGGCTGAAGTCCAGATCTGCCCCACAAAGATTGTTATTTTACCGTATCAAGTGCCAGAGCTGTTTCTTTTTTGCTGTTGCCTAGTTTGGGGCAGAAGCCAAGGAATGTGTGGGCAGTCTGGGGCTGTAGAGCAGGGAGGCACTGGCCACTCATCACAGAGAGTTTTCTGACAAACTCAGCCCAGGTGGTACCATCTGCAGACTCCAGCAAAGGCAGCATGCCTTCCAGAGAGGATGAGAAAGTGTCAGGAAGAGCGTTTTCACAGAGATGAAAACAGTTTTAAGAACAACTTTAACCACAGGTTCAGGAACTGGCTGTGATCTCCCCAGCCAGGCAGCTGAATCAGGTTGCCTCAACAAGTACCCTGCAAACAGTCACAACTGAGTAACTCTCTCAGTGGGTGCTCTCTTTGGGTACTCACACTCTAAATACATTTGCATAGCTAACCTATCACCCTATTGAAGTGCTGGTTAACTACTTTATAGTAGATGTGGAAATTAATTTTCCTTTGCAAAACTGATCAAAACCAACCTCAGTAACAGACCCTTTAAAAACCAGGTATGGCATAAACCATTGTCCTCAATGCACAATAAACCAAAATAAAATACTTGAGGATGCAAACTGCTGCAAATAACTTCTCTAAAAATGTGAATGACTTGGTCTGACACTTCTCATTTCCTGTAGGCTGGTCCAAATAAGGTTGCTTATCATTGCAGTAAAAGATAATGAGATATTCTTGTACTTATAAATTAAGACACTTTGTTGTAATACTTCAAGAGTCAGGAATGCTTGCAGAAAGGAATGTGTTGTAGTGGGTTGTAGTGGGTTTGTTATCCAATAGATAAGAGAATTTTAGCACCTCAGGAAAATGCTTTAACATGAGAAATACGTACAAAACTAAGTCTTATGTCCCACTGACCTATCAGATACTATTCACCAGGCTTGCTTTTGAAGCTCATTGGTTTGCTATAAAGGATAAAGATTGTGTTTTCCTTGCTTGTAGCTCTGAACTTTGTGAATAACTTCATGAATATCCAGGAAGGGTAGAAATTGGAACTTTTTTTAGTTCATCTACACTGTGACTTTGTTCAAATATAGTGTATATATGCTCTGCATTAAAACACTTTTTTCCCCCCTGTGAGAAATGCTGCAATTAGTGTTTGGAGAGGAAAGTGCAATCAAACTGTAAAATCACCAAGTCCTGGTAGAAAAACCTTCAGCCTTGTGGTAATATTACTTACATCTTCAAAACAGCCACTGACTTGCAGCTCCCCTCATGGATCCTTAGCACTGTGGTGCTGCTCAGCCTGTCACATATGAATGCCTGCCTTTGAACCCTGCTCCCAGCTGCCTGGGTCCCCTCCTGAAATTTATACTGTTTCCTCTGGGCCTTTCACAGAAGAGGAAAAGGCTGACACGTTCTCAGTCAAGCACAATATGAAGATTTAAACTGAAAGTCAGTTGGATTCACTGATGCTTTTTTCCTCAATGAGCTGGCAAAAACATCACATCTTCTGTTCCATTTTCTATAGCATTAATGCATGTGTACTGACATACACAACTTTTAAAAGCATAGATCTTTATTGGATCCAATTGATTTCCTATCTTAACAGACTATACTGAGCTGCCATTTAACCAGTGTCTAAGTAAGAGAGTGAACAGGTGAGGTGTAGAAAGAACAGCAGCATTGATCAACTCAACAAACACACAGAGAATATTTTTAAGAGTATAAAAACATAAGCAGCATTTCCAGCAGTGAATGCATAATTTATGAACATTATCCTGTCAGATGAGGCACTGTTTACATTTGTTTTTCTGTCAAATTCTCCTGAAATCTGTCTCCTATTATATTTGATTGTGAAAATATTAGTGTGGAATAAGGTTTACCATAGTAGCAGGGACGTTTTGGTAGTCTCACATACAGCTAAGAGTTATCACTAGACAGGAACAGGATTCAGTTGTACCTGTGCCTGACTGGTTTCTTTGTCCTTCTTTTGAACTTCCTCCTCTTTTTTTCTTTTTTTTTTAATTGCTTTCAGCTTTGTGAATGTTGTTATAGCAGAGGAACACATTTCAACAAATGATCTTCACAAGCTTAGCATGTTTTAATGGAGTCTTCAACCTTATTTGTAACATCACAGTTCAGTAAACAGTCCCCTGAGTTTCTAACAGCCTGACTTCCAAACCTTTATCTGCAAGTCAGTCACAAAGAGCAAACCTCAGTATCTGCTTTAGACAATGGCAGGACAAGGGGGAATGGACTAAAGCTAAAGGAGGGAAGGTTTAAATTAGATATTAGGGGGAAGTTCTTTACAGAGAGAGTGGTGAGGGGCTGGAACAGGCTGCCCAGAGAGGTGGTGGGTGCCCCATCCCTGGGGGTGTTCAAGGCCAGGTTGGCTGGGGCCCTGGGCAGCCTTGTGTAGCTCCAGGCCTGGAGGTTGGTGTCCCTGCCTGTGGCAGCGGGTTGGAGCTCTGTGATCCTTGGGGTCCCTTCCAACCCAGACCAGTCTATGATTCTATGATTCTATGTATTAAATTGTTATTGAAACACCCCCTGGGCAGCCTGTCCCAGGGCTCCCTAACCCTCACTGGGGAAAAGTTCTTCCCCATGTTGGTTTGGAACTTCCTGTGCTCCAACTTGCAGCCATTGCCCCTTGTCCTGTCCCCACAGACACTGAAAAGGGGCTGCCCATTCCCCCTGCATCACCTGATTAAGATAATTATAAACATTAATAAGATCCCCTCTCAGTCTTCTTCTCTCCAGGCTGAACAGCCCCAGTTCTTTCACCCTATCCTTGTATGGGAGATGCTCCAGTCCTTTAATCATCTTTGTAGCCTCCTCTGGATTCTCTCCAGGAGATCCCTGTCTTTTTTTATACCAGGGAGCCCAGAACTGGACATGACACTCCAGGTGGGGAACAATACTCCAGGGGGGGAAAGACTTTGTAATTTATATAGTAAGGATTAGTCCTGTGAGAACTGGGACAGTGACAGAGAACTGTAACACCAGCTGCTGCAGAGACACCAGGAGATATGCTCATGGCACAGGCTGAGTGATATAGGTGTACCACACCTTAGAGAATCCCCTTGGAAATCACAAAAGCTGTCAGCTCAAGTGGGACAAATATGCAGGTTAGAGTTTTTGTGACCTAGAATACAAGGGTCGATATCTTTTGGGTTCATACTTTTTTTTTTGGAACAATTAGGTTTTATCCTCTGACCTCTTGCAGTCTGGTCACAGACTTGAGCCAGATATACTTGAATCCTTTCCTTAAGTAGACATGCTAAAAAGTTCATAACTTCAAATATCTAAAACAGGTTTCGTTGGGATACATGGAACATAAAAACTTTTTGTCCAGCAGATGTTTAAAAAAATATAGAAAAAAATGTAAAAACAACGATGTCCTGAGTCCTTTTCTAAGGAGTCACACTACATTTAGTACACATTGCTGGGTTTCTTTATCAAAATATGATCTACTGTGGTGGGTTGGCTCCAGCCAACATCTGAACACTCAGACTCTTGCTCACTCCCTTCTCTTGACAAGGAGAAAATAGAAGAAAGACGGGAAGACATGTGGATTGAGATAAAGACAGTTTAATAGGTGAAGCAAATCTGTGCCTGCAAGCAAAGAAAAGAAGGAATTTATTCACTACTTCCTGTCAGCAGGCAGATGTTTAGCTGCTTCCTGGAAAGCAGGGTCTCAGCATGTGTAATGGTAGCTTGGAAAGATAAATGTCATAATCACAACAAAGGCAACTGCTGTTAAGCCAATCTAAAAAAAAAAGAAACTAGAAATCTTCCCAGCCAGGGGTCACTCTGGGTATCTGATTTCCAACATAAACACCTCTTATCCCACTGCAGAAAGTGGCTAACTTTAGCAAAATCAAGGACCATGCCTCATTGTTCCCACTTCTGGCTTTCCAAGTGGATGGCTGGTTTGAGAGTTAACTAGCAAAGATCACCTGTAGCTGAACAGTTCTTTATTGAGCCTTGAGGACCTGTAACTTTTGTCTGGTCAGCTTGAGTGAAGAAATCAGTGTTGCCTAGTTTACCCTGTTTGGCTGCAAGCAGAGGAAGTCTCTGCTGCACAAGGTGCATTGCTAAAGGAGATTCCAAGGTACAAGAGAGACATTTCCTAAATGATGTGTTTTGCTTTAATCTCACCTTTGCTAAAAGTTGATTCTTTGCTCCGCATTGGACATGGACTTTATAAGTCCTTTTATATGAACTATAATTTCTGATTAATTCTACCTACACTGGAAAGCTGCATAAACTTCTACCAAAAAGAATCTTTTAAGTAGCTACATCATATGTAATTATAATGTAATTTTACAAGTGTTAAGACTGAAGGTGGAAAAAATGAAATGTAGGGTAAGAGCATTCTGCTGTTAGAAGGGTGACTGATGAGACCATATAAGAACAATTTCACTTTTGAGATAAGCCTGATGAGCACTAAATCCAGTTCTTTGCAAATCTTGGACTTGGCAAGAGCTGATTTTTGTTACCCTACTAAAAAGAGTAACACAGTTCTATTCAGCTGGTCCTCGGCTGGTCCTCCCAACATACAGGGAGAATGGAAGAAAGGGCATGTTGAAAGACTGTACATGTAATTGATCTCCATATTCCTTCTTCAAAAAATATTAAAAGAGAGGAAATGTAAAGTTTCTTAATTTGGAATGGGTAGAAGTGTCTTTGAAAAAAAAACCCAAACAAACCCAAACCCATAAGGTTTTCCAGCTGTAACACTTACTACAATATTCTAATTTGCAGAATTTGACCTCTGGAGACTCCAGAGCTGAGTAAGCATGAACTGCAACTGATGTTGTTCTGCTATCACACTGCACCAAGCGCTGTGGTCTTCTCAGTGGGGAAGCACAGCTATGCTATTTCTGACTTTTGTTTTGCATATAAAACCTCTTGCCCACACACAAACCCCCCTAATTCTAGCATTTGTTAGCAAATCCCCTTCCACTTATTTCTGAAACCCTTACAGGGTACATTTAAGCTGTCTAAAAATTTCTTTACCAATTCCAACAGCAGCAGCATATCCTCTTATTTCAGTTTCATTTTGCTTTAGGAAGGACACTGCTCCTGTGAAAGCTTTCAACACTAGGGGATTCAATTACTCAAAGCTGGGTGTATCTAGTAAATTCGTGAGAAACAATCCTGTGGCCTCCTTCTTAATAGTGAAAAACGTTCCTACTTTGGAAGACTAATCAGCTGCAAGGCCAGCTAGCATATGTACAGATAACAAAAAGGAAATTCTCTCATACTCTAAAAATTCATTTATTGAAATGCTCTTTAAAAAAACTGCAATAGATGCCCTATGATTAATTATTCTGTATCACAGTGGACTACTCCTTAATTCTTTCATAAGGTCATTATCAGTTTAACCAGTTTGCATTACTAAAGACCTCAAAAGATGTTACCCTGTAGGATAATTTTGACAAATGAAATTGAAAACATGTGAGTTAAAGCAAAATAAGTCTACGTGGATCCAATAATTTTATCTTTTTTCATCTCACTACAAGTTACAAATATAACCCATGCTACTGCAATATTTTAATGAGAGCTTCATCATTTTACCTAGACAAGAAAGAAAAGTTTTATGCTAATGACAGCAATTATATATGAAATAAGCATGCACCAACAATTCCTAGTCTTTGGTTTCACTGGGATACATGTGACCATGAAAGCAGAGTGTTTAGTATGAACTCCTAGTGAGGTAATACTCATCAAAGTTTGACTAAATTTTTCAAAGCTGGTCAACATATGTGTTTATTTTCTTAGTCTTCTTGAGAAAATTCTGTCCATGGTAAATTATGGTTAAGAATAATTCACCAGCCATAATATCCTCACTAGGTTTGATGAATGATTGATTCTACCAAGTATTTAAGGATTGTGGTTTCTATCTGGGCCAATGCAAGGGGGGGGGCTTCAGAACAGTTGTAACTTGACTTGATGGCCTAGACAGAGATAAGCAGTTTTATTTTGGATAAGGAGAAGTCTCAGGTGGAACTGAGAATGATTAAATCACAGTTCTATACCTGGATGTAGGTCCCGACCAGACTAACAGGGTGAAGGAATGGCAAGATCCCAGGATATCCCAAAGATGAAAATCATCCAAGAGCCACAAAAGTGAAAATGGGCTTTTTGTGCCACCCCTTCCTCTGCCTCCACTTTTCCTTTTGTCCCCAGTCATTTTGCAATACTAAATAAAGAACTCTCTCAGAACTGGTTACTTCTCTAAACAAGAGATCTGTAAACCCTTTTCAAAAATATGTATACTTCATTTTTCCTTTCCTTACAGTCCACACCTCAACTATGTAGAGAAGCACACAAGATTGAAAAATGCATTGGAATTATTCATGAATGCAAAATACAGACAGAGAAGAAAATTCCTGAAGCAATTTTTGTTTTTCTTACAGACACCTCCACTTCCTTTTACTCACACACAGATTTATTTTACTGAAGACCTAATAAGACAAAGTTAAAATGGATTCTACAATGTTTCTTTCATCAACAACAAAATAATCATTTGCATTCTAACTTTCTTATTCATGACCAATCAGAAAGAATAATGACAATTTTCAAAACCTCAATTAAATTTCAAGGCTGAGAATGTGAAGGGGATGAGGACATGTGTCAGACCCCCTTGATTTGTCCCTAGAAACATGCCATGGACAAATTTGATAGAGAAGAAAGAGAACCCCCACAGGGCCATTTTATGAAGCATTTTTTCCTGATTCTTTCGTGCTGTCATTCTCTGGATTAGAGAGGAATAAGCCTACTGCCCTCTGCCAGAAATTCATAGCAGATCAAATCCAAATTAAAAAGTTAGCTTTTCGTGACATCTTCAAGAAACATAACAACATAGCAAGATGTATAGTCTTAGTAGGTAGGACTTCTTATCAGATATTCCTCATAATTTGCAACACACATATACATGCATGTATAAACATTTCTTTGTCTTTGAAGGGAGAAATGTCTAACCCATTTTCTCTCTGGGATTTCCATTGACTGATGTGATACCTTTAGCAAGGGCAAAGCTGGTCAAGCTGAAAGATCCCTGCTGAACTCAGTCAACAGGCTGAACATGACCTTGGCAGCTGTTTCTGCTTTCAAGGTCACTACAAACCTTATAAACTGTTTTCCTTTCCATCCCTCATAGGATTAAACAGCAATATGGTAAAAAATAACTAACTTAAATATAAGTCTCAAGAGAAAGTCAAAAAACAATAAATACATCCAATGGGGAGATCCAAGGTGCAGAAAAAGGTCCATTCAGGGTCATATCCATGGACTGTGGCATCTATTCTGCTGCAGTTTGCTACACCTCTTGCTGGAGGCAGGCTGTTACATTTCACATTTAGAATCTCTACACCACCCCTGCCTTTCTTTTTGACAGAATATGCTTCTTGTAGGATTAAACACCTCAGATAGATAGGAAGAAGGCATTTTGTCTTGAACATTCTGAACTAGAGATGTTAAACCTGCAGACTAGACACTCTGAATTATGACTATGAGAAAGAAAGGTTTTATTCCTTTCTTCCATTACAAGTTCAGAAACCACAGGCTGAGCATGACATGGACATGAATATCTATAAAGAAATGCAGGGGTTTTGCCAGTCGCCTGGGGAGTGCTAGAGTTTGAGAGCAAGAAGTAGAAACTGTGACTCAAGTATTTGTTCCTACCTATGGTATGAAGATTGGGAATGATGTTGTTATGCAGTAGTGATTGGCAAGAAATCTGTGGGAATAGGTGAAGCAAAATGTGCCATGCTTTCATTTTCCCCACAGCCATTTGGTCTCCTGTACCTGGGGGAAAATGAGTCACAGCACGTGAATAGCCTGAAATTCAGGAGTACCACACAGCAGGGAATTCCTTAGCAGTAATTTATGAGAGCTTTCTGCTTACTTCCACCTTGTGTACAATCCAAGTAGAGTCAAGCTGCTGAAGGAACCTTTTCCAAGGACCTAATTTTACCCTTGGATTTCAAAAGGGTATATGCATTCATGGCAGTAAACACGGGCATGCTGACTGTTCAGTGTATAACATGATTTAAATGTATTCAAGCATTTGCCTACCAATCCTTCCCTCCTACATGCAGTTGATAGGATACAGAGCATGTTTAAGATGCATGGGCATTTGGATATTGTTTGGGTATTTTCTCTTCTCCCCTTGCCCATTCTCCTTATGGAGAAATAAACAGAAGTGTCAGAAGCCTCACCCAAGCCTTGTTCTCTCCAAATCCCCAGATCAGTTTTGAAGGCTCATATTTTCATTCCTCCTAACAGGATGGAACTGCTGACTTTACAGTTTCTTTGAACTGCCAGAATGGCCGTAAGCAGTCCTAGAAAGGCTAAGAGTCCAGACCAGAAAGCTTGGAATGGCTTCAGAAAATCATCCCAAACTTCCTATGCTACAGCAGCTCATGTTGCCAGAGGAGCAACATCCGCTGCTTTGGTGCTGTGCAGCTGGGGGACTACTCATGAGTGCCCTGGAAAACTGCAAAATCAGCAGGCTTTATTTGCATGCAGTTCTGGATTCTCAAAGAGGTCTAATTTAGCAAATACCCCACAGGAATAGGAAACACTATGTGACCATATTGAGATAATTGAGAAAATTCAGGGAAAAAATGTGGGTAGTTTTTATGTGGGCTAATCAGTATTGCTGTTACTCACTCCAATTTGTTTCGCCTGCTTTTGTTCAACTCTTCATCCTTTCTTCTTGTATTTTTTCCTTTATTAACCTATGAAACAATGGCTTATGAGATACAATTAAAAGAACTTGTCAAGTTTATTTTAATGCAAGAATTATATATTACTACTGTATTTTAGTGGCATTTGCAATTACACATTAAGATAAATCCTATAAGGATTATGAACCTTCCTATTTTAAAATGATTGTCATCTACAGTTAGGAAGATTTTTTCCCTCCATAGAGGACACTATATAGCACATTTAGGTGTACAACAAAGGATTTCATGCCTGTGCCTGAAACACTGGGTTAGGTAGTTATTTATTCATTTATTCATCAACTTATTCCATTTCAGTAATACTTCAGGAGCTCAATCAGGGGAACTATTGTGCTAGGCACTGAACAAATGAAATCCAAAAAAAAAAATCCTTGATCCAGAATATTTACAATGCATGATGGAACTGTAGAATTAAATTTTCTCTTTCTACTCAGTGTCTAAACAGACAATTAACCTTTTCCCAGTATGGCAATTCTTGAGACTTGCCTCAGGTCAGTGAAGTAATAGTAAAGAAGTGCAATAAAAAGAAGAGCATGTAAAGTGATGGAATTCTTTTCACAGTTGCTTCTAAACTTTTTTCAATAACAGTGGAAGAAATCTATACTATGGACTATAGCAAGAGTTCAGAAACATCCATTCTGGCACCACATGCTATGAAGAAGACTGTAACGTGGTCATGCAATGCTCAGTCACACATACTCAAGCAATACTCTCTCCTATTTTTGAAAAAAGGGCTCTTTTACAAATATGCATATCTTTTACGTACACAAATGCTCTTTAGAAAGTCTTTGGATCCTATGTATATTCAGAAATGACTTGATTAGCTTTGTCTTCTTACTCCTTGGGTGCACCCTATTTCCCCCTTCTGTTACTCAGCACTGTGCCCAAACCACCCCTGCATCCTCCCTGAAGGCAAACCTAGGGATTCACATCACAAAGAAGTGCACAACAGTAACTTCTCCCGGCGTCTCTTTGCACATCATGCTTGGGGAGGTTGATGTGGAGAAAGAAGGAGGCACTGTTGTATGTGGAAGAAATTTCCTAAGCCTCTAGGAAACACTGGAATAATTATAGTTGCTGCAGTAATTTGCATTCAGGACCAAAAAGACCCCCAAAAAATCTTGTCTTAGATTGAATACAAAAAAAACCCCTCTTTATTTTTGCATAGCTACACCACAGCATAGCTCAACCTGCCTATGCCTCCCTGGTTACCTGCACTATTTTTCTTTAGATAATACTGTCCTTCATCAGGCCTTCATTTCACATCTTTTCAAGACCTTAATTAAGAACGATGGTTCTGCATTTCAATAGATGACTCTAAAGCATGAAAAAAAGTATAACTGGTTAATAACACGAAGATTAAGGTTAGTTAAGGTCTGGGGGGGAGAAGAGATAGGAAAAACAATGAGTTTCTCTGGGCCAGCAGAAAATCTTTTGGTTTCCTATGGTCTTTCTTTTAAAGCCTCATGCTCCAGGATTTGTGTACAATACAGAAAGCAGGAAAAAAGCAGATAAAAGAACTCATTCATGTATGAAGTGCAAACAAACAAAAAAAAATCACTGCTGAAGTATGAGGAGTTGGTTGGGGGTTTTTTCTGTTTGTTGGGGTTTGTTTTGGGTTTTTTTTTTTACTGTCTGAAAGCTGCTGCCTGGGTCCATTTCCAAAGAACTAAACATATAATCACACAACATGTAATTACTCAGCTTTCCAATTATATACAGCAGGGTCAGAAGTTCCCTACATCTGCATGAAAGGACTAATGAAATGGGTCTTAACACCTGGTGGTTACTCAAGGAAAACAAATTTACTGAATGAAATCCGATGCTAAAAAAATATTCTAAAAAATAGCATTAGTGGTTTGTATACTCATTTTTGCCAACAATCTTGCTTTCTTAACAAAAATGAGAACAATGTAGTAGAATTAGGCTGTGTCAAAGGTCTTCAGTCCCTCGATCTTCCTGAGGACAGATAAGGTACTTACGGTAGCAAAGAATTAGAAATGCTTTCCTAATTCTCCCAACCCACCAACAGATCTGCAGCCTGGCACATTCCATTATGGAAGCCCATTACAGGGGATGCCCAAACCAGAAAAAGTGGTGATCTTTTCCCCAAAGAAGGCTATTTGTGTTCTAAACAAGTGTATTCACCCTATTAACATCTACACTTTTTTCACCAAATACAAGGTATGAGTGGGCCATGAGTTCTGGAACCAAGTGCAGTTCTTTTAGATTCCTTTATCAAAAGTTCACAGTATAAATTCCATGTCCACCAGCAGTACAGTTGTGTTTTCACCCAAGATCTTTCCAAACTCTAATCAACCCAGTTCCATGAAATTCTGAGTTAAAAATAAAATTGAAAATATTCATTCATTGCTTAGAAAACACTGTGACACTTTCCTATGGAGTAGTGGTCATCATTCTGTTCATAAGGAATACAGCTATTTGATTCATTGCCAACTTGCAGCAGAAAATAATGCATCACTTAAAGGCAAAAAAAATCCTTCGTCCTTTTGTTGATATGAGGCACTAAAGTGTTGAAGCAATGAACATTTATCATATATCTCATAAATTCAAAAAGCTGGTTCCAGATTTTCTGAAGGTTTTGGCCATATTTTGCTTAATCCTTCAGAGTGCAAAGTTAAAATCTGGCAGCTATAGCGAAGTTTGCAGTGGTTAGCAAGGTCCTTAAGGTCACTATGTGTTCAAGGTGGAAAGACAGATGCTCGGAATAGAACTCATCTAAGCCAGCCAAAAAGTTCAGTAGACATACGTCTACCTGATATCCACACTTCCTTTGAAATCTAGTTGCCTGCCTGCACCCTTGATTTGGAATATTCCATGAGAAACTAGAGTTTTCATCAAGATTCAGTTTTTTAGCCTTTCACTTTCATGCTTTACTTTGTTATTTTGTTGGCTTGCTTTTTAAAAAGGGGTTTTGTAAACTGCCCTGTGAGTTAGATGAGTTCTCACAGGTGGCTAATTTATTTGCCTATTTTTTTTTGTTCAGTCTGGGTCTTTGTCATTATCATCTCAAAACTCAAAATTGAATAAAATAAGCTTCAAATATGGCACATATAGGCAAATATTAGCTACAGTAAGAGACGACTGAGATGGCTAATGGAACTACACTGATTTTTACCAGCTGAGACCTCGCTCAGTGTGTTCAGTCTAGCAATACCATGAGTCACTGCCCATGAGGTTTATTCCTTTGACCCTAAGCACTTTTGAGGTGTACGAACTCTTATTATTAGCAACATCTGTTCCTGAAAGTATGTCACTTAGCCCTGAACCCCTGAGCCCAGTAACTCTGCCCCACAGGTCACTCAGCAATTCAGTCTCAGGGCCCCTGTTTTATTAAAGATTCTTTTCAATAGTCCTTTGCTGTCTTCATCAGCCTCCCCTACTGTAGGTTTCTTCTTACAAGATTTTCTATACATTTTCAGGACTATTCCGTTCCCAGTCTTTCTTCCCTCTAATTTTCAAGTCTATGTAGTCCCCATTTCACATCAGTAGCACTTAGAACTATTAAACCTCTTCTCCCCCCTCCTGCCTCCTCCCTCCCCGCGTTGTCTTGTACATAAGAAAGAGTTCATTTCAAGTTTATTCCCATCACATTGTTCATATAAGTTAAGCTGATACTACTTGAAGTATGATTCTGGCTGAAATACGAACATGTTTCATCCTAGTTCACCTGCTTGAATTTGTGTTGGGATTTTTCTTTTCCAATTGCCTAACTGATGAAGGGCAGTAAGACATGGATCTCCTCCCCCCATTGTTACTTTGAGCCACTTCTTCCTCTCAGTCAAATAAGTGCATCTTATTTTTAATGTATTTCATATTCTTAGATTAAAAAGAACTTACATACAGCAATATTCCAGGCTATTAGCCCTTTTTTTCCTTCTGCAGTCATAGTTATATTAGGATTGTTATGCTAGTTTAGATAAATGTAGGCACTTTTTTTTCTACTGCAAAACTGATATTCTGGCCATATCAAAGTTCACAGGATTTTTCTTATTTTAATCCCTTTTAAAGTTAAATAAGCCTTTCCTATTGCTAGAGGTAGTTAGAAGCTCCTCATCCACCTGATTCACTCTTCCCACACTATATTTTTCTTGTGCTTACCCTTATGCATGTTTATCATACTTACAACACACTCTTAACTCTAAAATAGTTGCTTCAGTTTTGGGAATACCCTCACAAGCATTTTCTGATTGCCGCATACCTCACCTTTTGCTTGAAGGGTAACACTGACACTTTGATAATCATCCACACTTTGATAATACCTTAAAAATGTCAAAACCCCCATGATCAAGGAATGAAAAATCATAATTCCACATAATAATGGACCCTAATAAAGAAACTGAAGAACAATTTGTAAACTGGTGGGATTTTAAAGAAAGGCAAGAATTAGAAAATATTCACCACCCAAACCAAAGGAGGAAATACAGAACAATTTAACTCTGGTACAGTAACTTCCTCAAGTCAATGTTTTCCTAATAGCAGTGATGATGCTTTTGTGGCCCCAAAAAGGAAATAAAAGAACCTTAGATCTAATGAGATTTTGGAAAGTTACAAACTGCTCATGTGTTGGGATATTATTGTAGTCTGAAAATGACCATGTTTATCTTAGCCCTTTGGAAAAATCTGCTATGCTCACTTGCTCCTCTGATCTCTCAGAGTTGGCATATACCTAAACAGGTCTGTCAGAAAGAAAACAGGCTTTCTAAACTCTTCAGGAGGTCTGTGAGACTTTAAAGCCATTTATTGAAAACGTATTTCCAAAAGTTAGTCACGCAATTTTTTACAGACCAAAGTTCAATATATTTTATATAGCAGAGACCTGTCAAACTGAGAAACAATTATTTTAATTGAAAAGAAAATTAAAAAAAACTAAGGAAAAATCTGCCAAAGAACACATGATGAACAGAATGCCTTTTAACATATTTAAAAATGCTCACATCCCAATCCATGATAAATCTTGCAGAGATCTTTACCGCTGTGAGGTGGCTGCGTTTATGTAATGATGCTTAAAGACTCTATAGAAACCAAAAATCATCTTCAATTTTATTGTGGTCTGGACTACAGAGAACAACCTGAAGATAAGTACTTAAGGTTTCTGTGGTATATAAGACTAGAAAAGTCAAATGATTTTTTCCCAAAAGATCCCATTTCTTCCGTGCAAAGAATCAGCATCATGATGCTTCAATGGGTATGCACTTAATTATTTCTATAACTTCAGTAGTAACTTATGAATCCAGAGGCAGATGGATCTGCTTTCCTTCTTTGCTTTTTTTTTTTTTTTTTTTTATTAAGCTACATTGGCAACAGTGGCTCAGATACCTGTAGATCAAATTAAAAAGAAAATAATATATTTGCCCTTTTTTAAAGAATGTTCATATCTTTGACTGGTTAATGGAGACTCTCCCTCTTCAGCAAACAATGGTGTGATAATCACTTAATAGATGTCTTCAGTCACTGAGTTGTAATTACAGAAAAAACCTAATAATACCAAGTAGCTTGCTATTTTTCATCATTAGCATAAGATATCTTTCCAGGTGGGTATAGAATAGCTCTGGGCAGTAGTCTCTACGTTTCAAAAATAGGTTAGGGATGGAAACTGACATAAAGAAAAAAGTATGATTACCTTTTATTTCTAGGTAATAAAGAAACATTTAGAAATGTAGGAAAAGCTTTCCTTCTTGATTTTACATGAAATAAAGAAGCAGTTTTATGACCAACTATTATATTTTAAGGATGAGGCAGAGACGAAGGAAGAAAATCAATTTCCATTTGGAAGATGTTTAAATATCTTCATCATGGTCTGTCCAGAGATGCCATTTCAAAACATATCTGAAGTGATGCATAATTTCATTTTCTTGCCATCTAATATTCATCTACTTCCAAGCTCAGTATGAAACTGATTATAATTTTAACAGGATTCCATCATCCAAAGACACTGGCTAGCATTTAGAAATTCCTAGTTAGTGAGCGTATCGGGTCTCATATTATCCAGATGCTTCAACCAGAGATTCGATTCTAGTCACTGTTTTCAAAAAGATTCCAGTATAACTTTAGCCTTTTAGCACTGGCTGTTTAAATCATATCATAATCCAGGTTGGTTAGGAGCAATGTTTAAGAACTCTGTTCAGACGTTGCTCTCCTGCAAGCACAGGTCAAAGTTTCTACTTGGCATCAAACATTCCCAGCAAGTGTTGTTTAAGAAAGAGAGAAATGGAATATTCACAGTCCCTCTTCTCCTTGTAAAATAATTCTGAAGTTGTTACACATTTAGTGGGAACATCTGGATCCACGGATAAAAGAACACAGCTGTCATATGATTTATGATTCCATTTTCCTGTCTTTACCCCAGGCCAATTTCAGACTTTTTTTTACTCTCACCCCCCACCTTTAACTCATATAACTTTGTCATTTTTAAAATATTTTAAGATGGTTCTCACTTTCTGGCTGTCGCAATAAATCCACCTTGAATTCCTTATGCTTGTTACTGCAGTATCTGTTCAACTAAAAGATATATTAGTCTCTGAACAGACACATTCCAAGTAAAATAAAAAAATGCTAAATTATAAATAAACAAACTATATTAATAATGGATATACTAATTAACAATTGATATAATAACGTGTAATCATTTATAAATAAATAACTTTAGAGAAAATAATGAAAGAAGATGCTTGAAATTTAATACAAACTCCACCTTTTAAATTACTTTGTGCTTCCATATACTTTTTCTTTAATTCAGCTGAATAATATAAAAAACAAAAATCAATGCTATTTTTATCCTATCAAAAGCTATGTCTCCTAATGATTCATAATATTCAGGTAAATAAGATGAAATGTTACTTCTGTTACCATTTTTCCTTCTTAGAAACATAAACTAATTGCATTTGGACTGGAAATGATCTACCATGGGTCCCTTAGCATCTTACTAGCGGCTGTGGGAAAATAATTCGTAGTGCAATTTTCTAACATTTTTTTGTCTCAGCTCAGGTAGGTTAAAATCTGAACTATTTTCATGCTCCCTTATTTCTGCCTGTGCAGTTCTAACAATATAATGTCCCTGGTGTGGTGAAGCACAGGCTGGAATACAGCTGCTTTGTATGATGGCCTTACAAAGCACTTCAAAATCAATAGAATGCTGTTTACATTAGAAGTTACATCAGTGCAACTCTATAGTACCTGTATATGATACTAAAAGACCTCTGATCTTAAGATCAGACATTAGTAATAAGGTAAAATAGCCTTTGAGCCCTGGGCTTAAATCTAGGCTGTCCTTGAAAGGTATCATAACAGCTTCCTCTGAGTTATTCACAATCAAGAGACCTGCACAGAATCACTCCCTGTCAGGACAGCAGTGTTTTTAAATTCTCCAAGACATTTCCATTAATCCCAACATGCATAAGGGGAAATGTGTTATGTCCAGAATTAATTTGCACTCCTGTTATTTTTGTTGGCATAAAATAACTGACTTCAATACATCAGACCATTCTTGATCTGTAACTGGGGAAAAACTGAATCCAGAAGTGCTTGTTCCAAAATCTGGAAAATCTTAGTTAACTTTTAAAAGCATGTAGTTAGAAATATATCTATAGGCATTTCCTGGCTTTTACTGTGAGTATTTATTTGTAAATCATGTCAGTACATCAAAATACCACAGATCCTGTGGGTTAATGAATTACAGAAAAAAAAAAAACCACAGATAAAAATTCAACGGATCGCAAGAAATTCTAAAAATGTTCCACTAAATCTTGTTTTGATGATACCAAATTTTGTTCTAGACTTTGAGAAACTAGTTCAAATTTCATTAATTTCATTTAATACTGACATATCAACATTGAAGAGACCAGAACTCAGTCATGCCAGTAAAAATTATGTGTTCATGTTAATCTGAGCTAGAATTTTTGATTTAAATCTTTGAAAAGTTCAAGCCTCATCTTCTAGGACTGGCCAAACCTCCACATGAAAAAAACCGCAATTTTAAGGATTTGCTTCACTCTTTCTCCCCACTTTTTTGAATGAAATTTAAAAGTTTATGAACTATTATGTATTTAATAGAGTAAGCAACTCCAGCAGTTTTATTGAAGGACTGAAAAACAACCCCTGGCCAAAGTGGAAATACATAAAGGAAGTCAGTAACATGAAGGTAGATCTTGTTTCACTTAAGGAATGAGAGATTCCTAAGAAAGGTCTGTCCAGCATCTTTGGGAATACAAACATGCCATGGGCAGTTTGTACAAAACAGTGCTAATCTTGACTGTAAACCATGGTTCAGTTTTTCCAGCATAAACAAGGTATCATTAAGTTAAGTTCATTTCAGAGCACAAGCAATTCCTTTGATCCAGGAAAGTCCAGAAACATCGTGCACTTATATTTATACAGATGCCTATTACAAAACTGACTGTCACTAAAAAGTCATTTTCTTGGTAAAAATCTAAATTGTGGATCTGCCTAACTGTGCTCAAATGTAACAGCCCCTAAAACAACAAACTGAATGCAAATTGAAGTCAACTGTGTCTGCTAAATCAGGAATACTGAAGTACTTTGTACAAACTGAAAATATGACCTATGCTTGTGGTACTTAATTTTTGTCTTCTTAAAGGTCTATATGCTACATTAGAACATCTTCAAATTACAGCATACAGTTCAAAACACAGTCAACAGGCTTCCAAGCAATTAGGGCTAAGAAAAGACCTAGCACTAATGAAACTTGATATGCTTTTAAAAGGTGATATTTGCCTTCCCTGGCTTTCTGCACAAATCAGCGGGAATAGCACTTTAAGGGGCTGATTGCAGCTCAGAACATTACCCGAAGGAAACGGTACGTAGACTCCAAAGCAGTTACTGGAAAAGCTGAAATAGCATGTCACTTATTTCAAATCATATAAAACATTTAACCTACAATGTCCTAGCCCACATATTTTCAAATTATTTCACGTTCCCCCTCCGCTTTTAAAACTGTAGAAAGGCTTGGCTTAATCTCGTTTTACAGGGGGCTTCACACGTGCTCTCAGTTAGACACTTAACCCACATAAGGAACAACAGCCATAGAATTAGAGGTTCCCTTAAAAGAAGTGGCCTGTGTGTATGGAGTTTAACCAGAATGATCACTACACTCATAAACTGCAACAGACCTACACTATATTACCAATGCATCTAAGAAAATAGGTAAGATAAATTAAAGATAGGCAGGACTGAACTTTACCTGAGATGGCACTACTGAGACAGAATTCTGGGCTATCTCTTCACAATTAAATGGTATATTGAAGTCCAGTCCTGCTTAGTTCACTAGTAGAGATATTACATGGGGGTTCATGAGAAGCTGATTGCCTCTCTTGAACAGATTAGTCAGCAACCAGTAAATACTGGGAATTTCTTGATTTACATTTACACAGTAAATAAGCTGCATTAAAATCTGTTTTGTCCAAATAGTTTCAATTTATCCGACAATGGCTCCAGATATTTCCATATTACCACTACAGTGTCCATAATTATTTACTGCTTCCTCAGCTGGACAGCCCTAATTCTGTGCAATATCCTTGCAGATAAAGCAGTTTACATGATATGATTGAACATCCTTAGTACTTTAAAACACACTGATAATTATCATCAATGGACTAGATCTATAGTTATCTGTTCACAACACAGTCTACTCAACTGTGCAGTTCATCACTCTTACATAAGC
Organism: Gallinula chloropus; assembly: GCF_964237585.1. Classification (NCBI taxonomy): domain Eukaryota; kingdom Metazoa; phylum Chordata; class Aves; order Gruiformes; family Rallidae; genus Gallinula; species Gallinula chloropus. The sequence continues at coordinate 1,376,531 of NC_140088.1, forward strand.
ATATCATGTTTACCCTTTCAAAGTAAAGAGGAGAGATTTATTAAAAGCTGGCATTTTCATTTTTGATGAAAACATCTTATCCTTTCCAACATCTTCTGAACAGCACTGCTACTATTTCTTCCCACCTATTACATTCTACAATGTCCTTTTTTGGGCCTTGAACAAGGTTATTACGATAAAACCCATTGTTCAAGGAAAGGATATTTCAATTGCATCTCAGCATGTTTGGTGCTGTTAATTATATATTTTATCCATTTATACACTGTTACTTTTTTTACAGCTGTTTCTTGTCTCTGAAATTTCACACAAGTTTAGTCAAAATGGTCCAACTTGATGACTGAGAGTCTACTGTGCAGAAAGATATCAGAGTATTTGATGTTGTATGAAGTACAGAAGAGAAAAACTCACTCTACAATGAAAAGTTTGTAATTGTGTTTTTCACACCACCCCAGCAGTGAGTAGGCTGAACGTGCACACGAGGTTAAGAAGGGACACAGCTGGGACAGCTGACCAGAAGGATATTCCATACATATCACATGCTCAGCATAGAAAGGGGCTGGGGTAAGAAGGAGGAATGAGGGTAAATTCCAAGTGATGGCATTTACCTTCCTGGGTAACTCTTAGGCAGGATGGAACACTGCTTAACTGGGGATGGCTGAGCACCTGCCTGCCCATGGGATGTAGTGAATGAATTCCCTGTCTTGCTTTGCTTGTGTGCACAGGTTTTGCTTTAACTTTTTCTTACTAGAGATGAAATTCTGTTTCTAATAAATTAGTGATGAAACCTCTATGATTCCACCCAAATGCCAAATTTAATTTCTCAAAGGAATTTTCTACTTCATTAGAACTGGAAAAAAATAAGCTTTCTTATTTCTGTGGTTGATTGGAGAAACTGTATTTGCCTGCTTTTATATCTAAGGAAGAAAGCTTACTTTTTGCCTTTATGTTGTCTCTATATATGGAACAACACTTACGTTTTGAACTTTCCAAAACAGTAGGTAGCCAGTTCAGGACAACGTGTTTAATTTTTAATGCCTTGTTTACATCCTTTGTCTGACTGCTATGATCTTCCATCTCTCCAACTAAAAAAAACTACCATCTTGAAGTGCTGAAGCTAATTTAATGATCATGAAAGTCAGCAAACAGTAAACTTTTTTCTTGTTTTCTTCCAAGGAGCCATCTGGTTGGGTTTACTCACAGAGAACTAAAAGTGTACCTTGGAATGAGAACCTGCAAAGAGCTCTCCCAGAGTTCAAACAGGAAAGTTCATTTTCAACATCCTACATAATTTTTCACTCCTTTGATGTTATTACCAAAAAACACTTAGCAAATTATTGCATCTGTGTAACAGAGAAACTGCTACCAGATTGTAGTTATTTGTAGTTAAGTTTTCACCAGCAATTAAGCACCCAATTTGGAAATGTTTAAGGTATAATACCACCTCACTCTTCCATCCTGCATCCTTTCCTTACCCCCTGAATTCTCTAGTAGAACTGTGTCTTTGCTTGTTGGCTCTAAATAGGAGGCTTAGAGTCAGCACAATAATTCAAAAGCTTTATTGCCACACCAAAGATCCTCTTGTAAAAACAGTAATTCTGCTTAACAAAGATTCTGTACTTGGAAAAAAAGAAATGTCCCAGGAAACTTGTCGATTTACCAGCTTGTGTCTGAGTGTATGCAGCCTGAGAGTACAGTATCATTAATTACCAAAACAGACCACGAGTGTTTGGGTTCCTGTACTGGTTGACATTATCTAGGGCCTGGGTTTTTTTATAATGTCAATCTATTTCTTCTCTTTTTTTCTTTAACTGATTGGCAGAAAGACCCAACAGTTAGAAACAGTGTTGAATTTGATGCCTTTACCATTGCTTAAGGGAGAGAAGTCAAAAGACAGATGGAAAAAACAAGTGGTGCAATGGTGTTTCTGTCATGATTAAGTTTTACGCAGACAAGGCTGGTTCTCCATAGTAAGTAACAGCCTGGTTAGACATTTAGTAAATAGCCAAATATGGTCTATAAAGTGTGATCTATAAAGTGTGGGATGTGTGTGTAGTGTGGGTTTTTTGGGGGGGTTTGGGAGGTTGGGAGGGTTTTTTGGTTTTGGTTTTTTTGCTTACACCACTTGTGGAAAGTAGATTTGATTTTATGCTCAGAAGAGAACGTGCTTTGCTTCTCCACAAATGCAAACAAGTTGTAGACTGCCTAGAAGAAGATATATTAAAGACATATATGGATGTATATGGGAAGCAACATGGGAAAGAAAGAATTTCCTCTGATTGTAAAGGTACAGAGAGTTAATGTGCAGCCTGGTTCAGATAGGTCTAAAATCTACTTCTTTAGAAGTCTAGTCTCTATACCACCAAGCCCTTCACTATTCCCTACTCAAAAAGCTTTACTAAAATGTAAGTTAATATTTTATGTGCTTACAATACACTTGCTAAATAGTTTAATTATTTTTAATACTTTCTTCTTCACAACTTCTCTATTTAACTGTGATGGGAATGGGAAGTAATAAAATGCAAGCAGAAATATTACAAATATTGTAGAAACTCTTCCAAAGGGGGCCAGTAATCCCAGTAACAAGTACAGATCAGCAGGATACTTGCAGTGTTCTAAAGGGCTCTGTTTATACACAAGAGCTGTACTGTTATGACTATATCAAAAGACTTATGTAGTGCAATCTCTTAAGTGTGGCTATGATTGCTGGCATAATGGTATGAAATTGCTTTCACTACTACAGTTTATTTATTCTTCTCCAGGAACTAGAACTGATATAACTAAGCATATAATTGCCCATATCTCAGTTTAAAGGGGAAGGAACTTAGCCAACTGCATTTTACCAGTTAAAAAACAATGTTTAGACCAGACTTAAGCTCTCAACTGCAACAATTTTCCTGTAGAATTTCCTTTAAGAAAGCAGTACTTTATTCCTACTAAACCCAGGAATGCTGGTACACAGGAGACAGTGTGATTATTTTGATTTTTTCTAAACCTGCTAAGCCTGCTGTTTGTAGAGCTTGGCTGTGTGAGAGGGAGAATTGCTAATTCCCCCAAACTACCAAAACAGGATACAGTTCTTATTCTCCTTCCTACTGCTTCTATATCAGGGAAACCATTTAACAACGAGCTCCTGGGGAGAACACAGTCCTCAAAAACTTGGTACAAGAGCTATGAGGTTGATCTAGTCCTTTTGTTTCCATCACAGAGGACGCTCTGTGTGGACAAAGAGGTGAGGAAGTGAAGTCTTTGTAGAGAGCTTACAGGAATATCCTTTTCATAAAGACATGATCTGCATATAGTTTAGTAACAAGGAAATCGCTTCCTTCAAAGTCTATCACTTAAATAAGAGACTTGGAGTGACACGATTCTGATTTGTGACATTGCTCAGATCAGGTACTCAAGAAACCCTGGGGCGTATGAGCTGCTCATTACAGCAAGGTTTGCCTGACCTCCACATTGTTGTTGTGTCTCTGCCTTCCTTCCATCCTTTAGGTGACTCCCATTAAGTCAGAAAAGGTGCAAAGAATGTGTCTGTCAGGAAAAAGGAAGTGAGTGGGTGAATTCCTTCACATGTGTTACTGTGTGTGTGTTAAACTTGTACTTAGAGCGAAGTGTAAATGACTGTCTTGTGCTCACAAATATATTTATGTTTCTGTGAATAGTTTAATGTGTTTGTACGGAAACAGATCCATGTGTTATGTCTGTTGTGGGGGAAAGGGATGAGGGTGTGTTATGAAGTGTTTATAGACATACCTTACAGGAACATTGAGATAATCTATTTTGATTGAACTATTCATTCTAAAACCCAGCATATTTTACTGGAAGTGTTTTACTTTCAGTGTTCTTTTATGTAGGCAATCTCTCAGGTACATATTTCTCTGATTACTTGTGCTGACATAGAGACAGATAGAAAGAGAAAAGCTAAAAACATTGCTGTGTTTTTTCCCCATCTTAAAACATCTGTTTTGACACTTTTTCTCTCTCTCTTTTTTCCTTTTTTTTTTTTTTTTTTAAGTTTCAGGATTGTTTTGGTTTAGTTCCCATGCAGAATAAAAACAAATGGCACATATTGAGAGTTTTCATGCACTTAATCGTTGTATCATTATTCTCCATAAAGTTACAGCTCTGGTGCGAGTGTGGGTTATGTGTGCACATCAGGCACAAAGGGAATGAGGTATTATTTTAAATGCCTTTGTCTGTGCAAAGACTAAACAGAAAATGAACACACATTGTAAAAAATAAGAAACTGGATGAGGACACCAGCATTTAAGATGAAAAGAAGAAGGATGCAAACAGCCCCAAGCCTCCAGGTGCAGAGAATCAAACAAACGTTTTCTTGCATTCCAGCCACATCTTTTATTGCGTATAAAGTAGAAAAGACATGTCTCTCTAACACTATGCTGCAAGTGGCCAGTCATTACTAATTCTTCTGGTATTCATTGTAGGGTGATAACAATCATTTTGACCTAACTTTGTTTTACATGTGGGATTATTTACTATTCTGAAAAGGCCAGAACAGCGGGTTCAGGACTGTGCAGTAGCATCAGCAGTATTATATTCTGCGCTAAGGGGGGTTATGTGGTAACTCAATCACAGACCTGTGCTCTGACTTTTACTTTTCATGGTAGAAGACCCTTCAGTGGGGTACAAAAGGGGTTTGGTGTTCAGTGTTTTATTTCAGTCTCTGAGACTGAGGCATCAAACCAGGACCTATGGCTGCTGAGGTTTCTGGCCACGGACTCTTCTCTGAGAGACAGCCAGCCCTGGCACTATTTGTACAAAGAGCTTACAGCAGTTACAAAGACTCAGTGGAGTTTATGTCAAGTGTCATTTGAACTGCCCAGAGGTGTCCTGGGCACTTCTAATGTCATTATCCACTTGACTCTGGATACCACTTAAGAAGTTTGTGGACCTTGCATAGGTTCTGAGTCATATACACCAACCCACAGGGACATCTCAAGTATCCTAGTACCTCTGAAAAGCCAGGGAATACCTGTGTTTATCTAAACTGAACAGAGTTTCTAGTGTCCACATCATTCAGCAAAGCTTCTGGTCATTAACAATTCAGAAGTTACTTCTCTGCAATGTTAACAGCAGCTATAGTTGGATTTTTGCAAAATACAAAATACAAAGAGTGAGTCTCTTTATAATAAAAATAATAGCACCTTCTAAAGCTATCAAAGTAGCTTTAGAAGTTGGAGAAGAGAATCACTGGGAGTCAGACTTGATGATCCTTATGGGTCCCTTCCAACTTGAAATATTCTATGAAGTATTTATATGTGACAGGTTTAACATATGTGGTAGATTGACTTTTGCTGGATGCCAGGTGCCCACCAACCCACTCTCTCATTTCCCTCATTAGCAGGACAGAGAAGAAAAAGATGGATAAAACCTCATGGGTCAAAACAGGCTGTTTAATAAAGCAAAAGTCATGCACAGTAGGAAATATGTCATGTGGTGTGACATTCCCCTTTAGTCAGTTTGAGTCAGCTGTCCTGGGTATGTCTCCTCCCAAGATCTTGCTCACCCTCAGCCTACTGGTGAGGGTGGGGGAATGTTGTAGAAACAGCTTTGATGTGTGCCAGCACTGCTCAGCAAAGCCAGACCTGCGGTTACCAACACCTTGCTGTCTACCAATGAACAGCACAGGGGAAAATAACTCCATCCTAGTGAGACCCAGTACAACCTATTGAGATGCTAATTCACTTTTTTATCTGAAATTTGATGAAGATCCAACTCGAGTGTAGAACCTCAGATCAATGGACTTTGTGTAAATATTAATTAATTTTGGTGAGGTAAGTTTCTGCCTGAGGTTTTTAGTTTATGAAAGAGAACAAACCAGTTCTGTGCCCTCACTGCTTTCTGCTTTTTTGTTTTTCACCCTTCAAGGCTCAAAAAGGACAGAAAATCATGAAACAGCCATCAACTCTGCTATGAGGAAGCACAATATTGGCACATAATTCTGAACTGTATTCTGTAGTTTGGATCCTGTAGAGCTTACTACAACATGCACTTTCTCTGCTGTAACTGTTAAAAGAGGAATGACAAGTCCAAAGAATACACAATGAAAGAAAGTTTTGGGTGGAGAAGAGGAATGAATCCTTTTTATATCTCCCTTCACATGCTATGGCAAGGTTAAATGAGCTTTAATAGAGGTATTATAACTTACATATTCTTCTGAGATTGGGATTTTCATCGGGGTTTCTGAAGGACCAACACAAATACCAAAAAATATTATGGCCTGACCCTAACCAACAGCCTAAAAGCTGCCATTCCAAACGCTTGAAGTCACCCACAGCATCGGTGCCTGATCGACACCTGGGTTTCTCACTGAAGCCTCTCTGTCTTACTGCTGTGAATGGGATCATGTTTTCTTTTCTGTATGCAATTATTTTTTCCATACCCAATCAAAATGAGAAATTAATACCCATGTGATGACCTCAGTAAACATGTTGGATCCTGCTGCACGGTGAATGGAAAACCATGCAGGTTATTTATTTATGAAAGCATCCTGTGACCCTTGACATGTTCAAAGCTGTATCTAGTCCTAAAGAAACCCAGCAGAGACAAAGGAGTATGAATTCCATAATCACAGCCCAATGCTAATAGAATGATCACAAAAGTACTTATTGCTTTAGAGTATTCCCCAGAGCAGTGTATCACACAATAATTTGTATGAATAAAATGGGGAAAAAAAACCCCAACAGCAAACAACAAAAAAAGTTTTTGACCATTGAAACTCTATGGCCTTTCTGCTTCAAATGAGACATGGCAAAATATATTTTTACTTAATAAAAACTTTTCCAAAAGGCTTAATAAGTATAGTCTTTGGAGGGCAACCAATAGTAGTTATTGATTATATCTGGCACCTAGTTAAATAAGGAAACATTTTCAATGCAAACTGGCAGAAGCACTGTTTGTTTTAGCACTGTAACAAATGCAGTTCAGAAACCCTTGTGGGCTTGTGAAGAGTTTTATTTTTTCTTTTCCAGGCTGCAAGCACAGTGGTTGTAGATCATTAATTCAAGCCAAAAAAAAAAAGTTTGCCTTCTAGCCACTCAAGAGATGATGATCTGGCTCTGCTCACCAAGAACTCATTCTCAGGCATACTTTTGTTCTCTCTGGTAACAGTAAGTGTACAAACCAATTAAAAATTGTTAAGTAGTACAATAATTCCCTCTAAACCACATATTTCTATCCTAACATTGGCAGGAATCTATTTGAGAGGACTGGGTAAAGGAGAAATGGAAATATAATAGCATTTCCACAGAACATCTGCATGGAGTTTTCTGACAGAAGTTTGAAAAACAGTTTGAAAGGAAGAGTTTAGAAAATTAATTCTAGTTTAGGCTAGATTTTTTCAGGGACTGAATTCATGGGCCTGTAATTCCTGGATCCTCCTTTAAAGGCCATTCATGGAGATGAATCTCTGGCAACATACCTGTGTGGTCTGTCAATTGAATTCACTCCACAGGCACCTGCAGTCAGCCCCATTTACCTCAAATGCAAATTTGCCCTGTGGTTCATATGTCATATACAGTTTTGCTTATCAAGTATGAAAAGGAACCCCTTTTAAGAAAAAGGGACATGGAAACCTCAGCTAGATTCAGGGATGCAATAAAGAGTATTTAGGCAATTAGCAAAGGAGTGATTCTTTTCAAAAATTAAGTTAAAATACAGTCAACTTTCTGGATTTCTGCTTAATTTCTGCCCCTTATTTTAGCATTGGCTGCATAATGCTCACTGCATGATGCTATCAACTCCAGTATACCATCACTTGTTTGGAGACGTGTAGATGTCTTTACATGGATTAAAATAGTCACAAAGAAAACAGCATATACTTACAATTCACACTTAGTATTTAGTTGTGTATGAAAATCTCTCTTTTCATTCTAATAAGATGTTTCATGCAAGTATCTGTTCTTTCTACCTCCCAGTATGAAATAAAAAGCAACCATAAAATCACCACCTATCAAATATGACCAGCGCAAGTTTCCTTACAACAGAATACTTCCACAATGCCAGCCATGAATTTGGAATAATGCCAGCAAAACACCATTGGGTGCCCTAAACCTCTTAAGTGAAAAATATGTTAGCCATTAAAACACCTTATGATTATCCATACTGCATCTTAAAATATACTGTCATGTTCCTCAGGAGAAAGTTTACTGAACTCCAAATAACACATTATCCAAGGTTCGAACAACCAAAGGGAAACTAATTTATGCTGAATACTGTAATTCTGCACATTTCTAAACTCAGATCATAAATGTTGCCTGCCAAGAAAACAAGCATGAGAAAGATATTGTTTGCTTACCCTCTTCAGCCTGAGAAGGTGCTGAACGTGAAGTTAAAGGTTAAGGGATTTCAAATTTTTATCTCCCAGTGAATTTCAGGGCTTTGTAACACCTTTGTCCAGTTGTGAACAACACATTCTTCCAAAAGAGAAAAGAAAAAAGAACCAACACATGAAGTCAACCCAAAAGGTTGCATAAAATTAAGTATACTTAATTTATGCATGTTTTACAATTGTAATAAACTATAACACTTTTAGATTGTTAATGTATATTAAATTACTTAATATTAAGTATCAAACTATTTTTAGTCATTTCAAAATTCCTTATTAGTGGGAAACTTTCTGAAGAAATACTGCAAAGCATTATATTTTTTCAGTATCAAATAAAACAAGCTTCTATATATTATGTCACCTTGGATTATGATCTTGACTGCAGGAAATGTAAAATATAAACCAAAACTAAGAAATTCATGCCAGTAAATGATGTCCTCATTATTAAACTGCTCCTACTTTCAAATCACTATTCATATTTATATGAAGCAAGTAATGAGGCTACTAGACAATGCATAGTCTTGGCTCATAAGCAGCCAGATTTTATTTAATAGCTTCTTTCCAGTCAGCTAACTGGGGGACAGATGGTGGTTGATAAGTAATTTCTGTGACGTATTTTAAAAGCTAGTCACTTAACACAGAATTTCAAAAATTTCTTTTTGGAAAACATAACAGTTGCATATGTTCCAGCAGAACTGGTGCCACTTTGTGGAAGTCAGCAGTATCTTGTCCTTTGCTCTGGGGCGCTGCTTTACACTTCACTAATTCAAAGAGAAGTCCTGTGGCCAAAGCCATACGTCATAGAATCATAGAATTGTTTTGGTTGGAAAAGTCCAAGACCAAACATTAATTAGCACTTCCAAGTCCAGCCACTAAAGTATGTCCCTAAATGCCACATCCATGAGCATTTTAAATACCTTCAGGAATGGAGACTCAACCACTTCACTGGGCAGTCTGTTCCAATGACTGGAAACCTTTCCAATGAAGAAATTTCTCCTAACGTAACCTTAGGTACAACCTTGAAGAAGAAACCAGATTAAATTAATTTGATATTTATTCAACCTTGATGTGCTTGTAGCATCATTTGTTATTGGAGCCTCTCAGACTTCCCAGCCAATTTAAACCATTTAATTCTAATGCTTTTGTCCTGTCTTTATTTCCATACATCTTCATTACCAACACTCTAGTTCAAGCTGCTGCTGAAGGGTTAAGCAGGAGATATTTATTAAATGTAAACTCAAACAAATGTTAGCACAGACCAGCTACTGGAAGTGCAGAGATAAAAAGCCATTTGTTGGCTTAATTAAAATTAATCAGAAATAATGGACTGTCTTGAGAAGAAATAATATAAACACATAACACTAATCTCACAAGCCCAAATTATACAATAATTTGAGACTCCAAGTCTCATTGATTTAACACAGTATTTCATGATAGAGGGTTTACAAGAGATCAGAATGAGTTCTCTTATATGATAAAATTCATAACGCTCTGATTCAAAGTCCTCCTGCAATGTTTTAAAACAATTTATAATTAGAGTTTCCTTCTGACATTGCTATCCGTTAGAAAAGCTTTCATAATGTGATCTTAATAGGCTATTAATACCAGGACAAGATTAACAGATTTTTTGGATTCCCATTTAGCAGTAACAACAAGAATCTCAGAAAATACCTGATTTTAAGTTATTTCTGTTGATTGATATCTACATTGAACTGAATTGCTGGTGAGAGTCCCTCTCTCTTAGGTTCATAGCTAAACTAGAAGAGTTTATCATCTTCAGGTACAGGACTTTCATTTTTCTAGATAGTATGTGCAACATTGGAGTCCTCATCTACAGTGGATGTACCCCATACTACCACTGTCCTAACACTAAAAATAACTCGTATTTAACTGAAGCCTACATGACTTCCATATCTCAAAGGATTTATTATGTAAACTAATTTCCTTGAAGTTTTTGTTAACTGTTGAAGGACAAAATTTGTATAAGAGAGACAAAAAGCAGCAGGGTTTTTTGTGGGTTTGTGGGGCATTTATTCCTCAGACAAGTCAAGGCAGCTGATAACACCATTCCTTTTAGAGCACCGTTACATCCTTTCATTCTGCAGCTCCCTGCCTTTAGTTTTCCCAAAAGAGAGCTCTCAAAAAAACATTGTGGCTAATATGGAAACATTAGAGTACCCAAAAGATAAGTAAGTTTCACGATTATAACGCTAATTAAAAACATAATATTTCCATGATACAGGTGGTGATGCCTGAAACAGGTTCTGGAAAGTTGTTCTGAATCATTCAGTTACAAACACACACTGAACTACAGAATAGAAAGACATATATATGTCCACTCTGATATATCCCAGGATACTGTCAGAGTCTAATATCCTTTGCATTGCTTAATAAAAAAATTATGAAACTATGAGCAATTATTGTTATTCAGTTTTAGCTCTGAATCCTTCTGTGCACTAATAAGAAAACCTCCTGTTCTTCTCTGACATACAACACACACTTTGTTCTTGTATACACTTTCTTACTGTTCTTGCTCTTAATTAGGTATTTTTAAACACTGCATATTTCCTTAAAGTCTTTATAAAATAAACCTATCTATTTTTACTGCTATATGATATGTTCAGAACTCTATATTTCCAGAAAGTGGTTTTTTTTGTTTGGTTAGGGGTTGGTTTTTCTTTCCACAGACCACTTAAACTTCCCACCTTACAGTGTACACTAGGCTACGATGCCTCATTGTCTCTTCAAGGAAAGTCATTTTCCCTATAAGAATGGTAGTTTCATACTGGAACATCCATAATAAAAATATTTCTATGACTCAGGAATGTGAGCTATGCTTCTATCTGTGTGTGGCTGGCATTCTTGTTAAAGTGGCAGCTCCCTCCTTAGACAGGCTTTCCTGGAAGATGAGAGTCGACATAGCTGTATGGAACAATGTGATGCAGAGGACAATATCGAGATACAGACTCTTCACACCTCTGAGAGTCAGAAACTTACAGCAATCTTGCACCTGGAGAAGCTGTCTCAGGAGAGATGTTTAATGAAAATGCACTGTAATTATAAGAATAGGAATCGTTCAGCAAAGCTTTATTGCATCTTTCCACGATTTTTAGGCTGCCTTAGATTTGAGCTAGAAGATTGCAGATGAGAACATGTATGCATGCTTCAGAAAGCAAACAGGACAGAACCAGAAATGATGTCTCCAGCAGGACTAGGGAAGTGATTACTCAGTACTGGTGAGGTCACACATCAAGTACTGTGTTGATTTGGGCCCCTCACTACAAGACATTGAGGGGCTAGGAAGTGTCCAAAGAAGGGCATTGAGGCCGGTGAAGGGTCTAGAGCATGGGTCTCCTACGAAGCAGCTGAGGGAACTGGGGTTATTTATCCTGGAGAAAAAGACAATGAGGGGAGACCTTATTCCTCTCTACATCTACCTGAAAGGTTGCAGTGAGGTGGGTATTGCTCTCTCCCCCCAAGTAACAAGGAACAGGGCAGGAGGAAATGGCCTTGAGTTGCACCAGGGAAGGTTTAGATCGGATATTAGGGAAAATATCTTCACTGAATGGGTTGTCAAGTATGGGAACAGGCTGCCCGTTGAAATGGTTGAGTCACCACAGCCTTAGCACTGAGAGTGGCCAGCCCACCCTGACAGCTTTTTAATCCTTAGGTTTCCTTTCACAGACATGGTGAGTATGCTGACATCTCCTCATCTGTACAAGATGAAAAGCGGGTGAGAGTGACACCATAATGCCACAATCAATGGACCCCTTGGGCACACACCAACCTGTAAAACTGTGAAGAACCTCACTGCTACTGATTTGGCAGATGTATTTCTTTATTGTGCTATCATTTTTCCCCTCATGAACATGAGGGTCATGGTCACATACTTTTGACAGCAGAGAACTGCTAATGCTCTTTCAATTGAAAAAGCCAATGCCTTGAAAAGTCTAGCAGAGTTGTATCAAAATTGCTTTCCCAAAAATCAGAAGTATATAACTGGATGTTAGAAGGAGTCAAACCTAGTGTTTGTCAGCCCAGTATCAGATCTCAGTTCCTACTGATACAGAGTATCTGAGGAATAAAAGTAGCAAAATCTGCTACTAAAAAACTTGGTCCAGCAAGCCCTTTATCTGAAATTCTTTCATATATTGCAGTTAAAGCAAAGGAAGTTTGGACACAGAAAAATTGTATTTTCTTTGGGAGGATGAGAACAGATTTATGTTTTATCTGGGCTTATATAGCAAGGTCTTTGAGAAGATTGAAAAAGTCAGTTTATGCACCCAAACTAAGTTGAGTCTTCTCGATGCTTATCACCAGTCTCCAGAACCATATCTTACTGATCCAAAGTAGCTGCCTGAGATGTGCTTACACTTCTTCGTCTTATACAAAAATAGATCCTAGTTTCCTTCTCTCACCTTTTCCTTTCCTCCCCTGGCTTACAGGCCTAACACCTGTGTATAACACTGCATTCGGGGTGATAAACACCAACAACATCTTCAGCAGACAGAAGAGAGTATTGGAAGCACCACCATAGGGGCTTGAAGATTCAGAACGTTTTTGTGTGTTTTGACATAAAGAAGGAGGAAACTAAAAGTATACAAAAAAAAGCATCAGGAAACTGTTATGAGATTATTCACAGTTAAATGAAATGCAAATAAGAGAACAATATGACATCTTGACAAGTGAAATTGGTTTCGTTTTAAAGGAAGTTAAAATAAATCTAATAATCACTATCAGGTGAAATGTCTGGGCAAGTAAGTGAAAAAGAAACAGTGCTGATGCGATGTTAACCTAGAGGAAAAGTGTTCACAAACATGTGAAGAGAGCAATCAACTCCTACAACAGCAATTCATTGTCTGCCACTAAGAATACAGATGTTTGCCTGGAGATTACTATCAAAGACATGGCCATTACACTGTAAGCAAAACGTGCAAGGGAAGACTTCTCCAGGATTTATTAGGTGTTAACCTAAGAAGGCCGTTGGGATGTGAGGAGAGGCAAGTGCATCTGCAGCAGACACGTGAGGTACAGCAGGATCCTGCTCACCACTCTGCTGAATACTCACTTGCAGGAGTTCCTGTGGCAAGGGACAGCTTGCTGCTTTAACTGTGTGGGGTTTGGAGTTCATTTACTAGAAGCAGACAGCAGAAAGTGTATGCTTTTGGACTCCAGTCCCCAGATTCAACCCCTAGAGAACAAAAGCAACCTGGTGATGAACTAATTTGGTAACATAAAACAGCACCAAAAAGCCATTTTTTTCCCAGTCTGGGAAGGACTATGACCTAGGGGAGAATATAATTCTTGACTCCCAACCTCCTACAGCTGTTGCTAAGCTAACACTGCTGATTTACTCCTCTCTCAGGCCCAGTTCTGAAGTCACAGTGCAATGATACATTTTTGATTGATGCTGTACCAAGGCCCCAGCCCTAACGGAGAGCCCACATTTCTGATGTACCATTAATGCATTTCCAGCAAAACAGGAAAAGGACTGCAGCTTTTGCAACTATTAAAACAGGCACTCCTTGACACTGGCCAACATTCAGGCTTGATATAATTCCTTGCAGTACGAAGCAGTGGATTAGTGGATGCTGACAAGATCTGGAAGGACTTGGCTGAATTTACTAGTTTGGAAAGTCCTAACATGGGCAATTGCATCAAAAATATTATAGGTTCTTTTACTTAAGACTTCAATACAAAAAAACCTATCAGTTGTACCTTTTGTTGATCCAGATGTCAAAAAAAGAATTCCTCACTACGTGCATAATCTTGACACTGTGCTTAAAAATAAAGTTGTTAATTAAAGTTCGTATGCAGAACTTCCTATCAGCAGCTGTTGAGCAGTGATTTCACTTGTGACACTGACAGTTTGAGGGCCTGAACCCAAAAAATGGGAAATCAGTTCACAACCTGTTGTACACAGACTTTAAAGGGAGGGTTTGTTAGAAATGTATACACATCCTCATGCACTGGGAAATAAAAATAAAAAGACTAGAAAATTTCTCATGCATTTCCAGGGTAAGAACTACAAAACCCAATGCAATCCCAGATGAATTCAACAAAATCATTTCCATGGTTTCAGGTGTATTAAGGATAGACACCCAAAAATCAGCTGAAATGGGTGACGATGCAAAGACCCTTCTCCAAACATTACAGCATATGAACTATTCGCTGAAGAATTTGCCCTTTTTTGTTTCAATTTTCCTCAGGTTTTTACACAGCCAAGTTCTACTGGCACGATTTACTAAATACTAAAATGAAGTAACTTGCAAATTACCTTGCTTAAGAGGGAGCATTCATGCCAAAGAACGTACCTGATACTAGAATTCTGCTTTTGTGCTTTTAAACACAGATCTTTATCAAACTGCCACTGTCCCCTGCCTGTCCCTTCCTGTGATCTCCTCATCCTTCAAAGTGCCACAGATTTTTTCATAACAGATTATACCTCATTACTATTTCCTATGAATCTGACACCATATTCCTGTAGCCACCCTGAGACAAACTGTCAGCAGGTCAGCAACTTACACGTGCACATGCATCCTTTGCCAAGGGAAGACTAAACAGTCTGCTACGCTGTGAGATGTGACCAGCACGTAAGAAACCAAGCCTGCTCCCTGACCTAATGCAAAGAAATACATATTAATCATTTAGTGGATGACAAAAGAATGGTATCTTTCACTGTTCATTTCTGTCCCTCATGGGGGCTGCACAAGCCACAGTGCCAGTATATTTATTCTGCCTGAGGAATGTAAGCCAAGCAGAAAACTAAAGTACACGTTTCTTCTTACATTCCAGACATGTAATTCACACATGTGAATTCCTTTCCCTGCAATGCTGTGAAGCCACAGGTTTCAAAGCAGCCACCTGGGTGTCTGCAAGACATAATTCATAACTGCACTTGGGGGTGTATACTACATTGTAGTGTCCAAATCACATCTAAATAAAGCACATATAACCTTTTTAGAAATAGTTTCTTCTTCATTTGCAAAAAAAAAAGCAAATCAGTTCCTAAATGTTTAGTTTGTAGATAAATATTCAATTGTGACAGAAACCTGAAAACACTCACTAACATTTTGGAACTTAAGTCCTGGACTTTCAAAACACTTCACCTTCCCGTACGCTGGAACTCAGTACACCTTTGCCTCTTCAACAAGCGACCTGCCTATAAGCCTCACCTGAGCCTAATACATATCTGAACTTCAGGCTTGTATTGATCACGAAAGCCTACGGAGACTACAGAGTCCATCAGATATTGTTTCCCAGCCTACAGCTGGCTGCAGCTTTAGTTCCCATTACTTTTTCATGAAATTTCATACCTAAAATTATGTGGATTTAGTGAAATGCTTCCATTAAAAATATTGGAAAATATATATTCAACAAGAGCTGCTGCTCCTGTCTTGTCGCATCTCATCAATCATCAGGAGAGCAAAGGTCTCAGAAAATATTTCCTATGTATCTTTAAAGTTGTTTGGGAGGATGGATTTTATTTTGTTGCCACTGTACATCTTTACTGAAAGCTCTCTGTCTCTCTGCCTCCAATTATGTCTTGTTTGTGTTCAGAGATAAGACTTTGAAAGTATAAAACAGTGTAACTGGAAAGCAAGACCCATGGAGCAGCAGGATCTCTAATTGCTGTTACTCTGGAAAAAAACCAAAAAAAGTCTAGCCTTCTCTCTCTGATCAAGGGAAAATACCCTAATTAACACATACATCAATTAAGGAAATATTTGGTCCTTCTGAGACAGATTGGGGTTTTTCATGTGCATTAGAGTAACAGAGTGCAGTTTCATGCAGTGTACAGCCAGGATGTACTGTTAGATCACCTAACTCTGATTAACTGTGTTTGTTAGGTAAGTTTTACAGTGTAGGCCAAAGTTAAACTACTTTTCAGGTCAAAATCAGAGAGCAGGAGAGACCGGCTAACTGGGGACCTTGCAATACTGAGGGAGCGACTGGGGGAGGCTCTCACAGCTCACACACCTGAACCATGAGGTATTTTGAAGCGGTGGGTGGAGAGACACGTGTCCATATGACTGGGGGAAGCAGGAGCTATGGGACAATGATGGAAACTGCTCAATCCCAAATCTGCCAGTCAACCCAATGTTGACAAAAGATCACTCTCAGAACACCACTGGCTGCTGTCTTCCCAGCATCCACCCACATCAGGCCTCTGCTCCTGGACAGCCCCTAGCAGATCCAGGTAAAGGGATAGCCATGTATCCTTTCATTTTGATCTGAGGAACACTCCCAGTAAGTCCAAAAGTAACCTTATAACTTATGGCACATTAATACCAAGAGGTAAAAACATTTATGAACTCTAACAGTCTCCAAGCAGACTCTGAGAAATAAGAGTAAATAGTTGATTGCACTAGAAGTAGGGAAGCTTATACAGGAGGCAATGGTGAAACAAAATATCTGGCCCAGAATTAAAATAATTATAAGCCCATTCTAATTATATAAATTATCGTGCTGTACATCAATTAGAAGGACAGCCATTCTTTTCACTTCAAGAGACATATTTTTGTATGTAGATATTTATAAACTAAAAATATAAACAAAAATGTTATGTTTCCCTTAAAGGGTATTTTTTCATCTACTGCTCAAGAGGAAACCTTTTCTGAGGAGCTAGAAAACCAATACTTAAGAAACAATAGGGAAAGAAAAAACCACATGCAGGATGGGGATGGGGTGGAGCAACCTTTTATATGTATAACTGATCTCTCCCTTTTGTTTATTTTTTTTCAATGACATCTGCTAGGCAGAGACAACTCCTGTTATTTCCATTAACATCAAATTAAGTAGCTAAAGATAGGACTTCTGAATTGAGAAAGTGATGTCATACCTGTAAGGGCCGCTTTTGTTGTCAGTTGGTGGGAGAGGCAGTATTCAGGGTGAGTGGTAGATACTGGTTTGGAACTACATCAAATGGGTAAGCTTTCCATTAGAGCCTGTGAACACTCCTGTTCTGGCTTATCTTCTACTCTAATCTCAGCATGCAAGTAGCTTCTTCAAAACCACTGTCTGGCTATGCTGTGTTCAGATCATCTCTACAAGGTAACAGCCCCTTTCAGGTCTGGATCCAGTGTCTCTGCTTTCAACGCACCTCTGACTATCCCATTATTATCCTCGCAGGTGAAACACAGGCAACTTTGATGAGTCATTACTACAGTTCAAACTTCAGCACCTGGCTTCTATTCCAGCAATGTGTTTTGGAACAAATGGAAGCTGGGATTCAGCAAGGAATCCTCAGACACTCAATTGTTTCTTCATTTATTTTTTACCAGAACATATGTAGTAAGAAACACTAAGCAAGCCAAACCAAGACCCAATGATGTTAAATTCTAGTGTCATTAAAACTGCCAGCTCCATTTTGTTTAAATTCAGAAATGTAAGGAACAAATTCCCTCAGAAGTTCACCAGGCTTTTCAACTTCATATAAACTTCCTTGCAGTTTGTCTCAGTCTTTCATTCTCACTGTCATGACAGGATTCCATCTGTTCAACAAGACCAAGGTTTTTTAAATCTAGGGAGCATGTGAGGCATTAAAATGGGCATTAAAGTGAGGCATTAATTGAATGCTATTTCCTATGGGAAGACAGCAGAATAATGCAATACTAGAAAAATTTGCTAGAGGAGCTTACTTTGCACCAAAGATTTTATATATACATATATATATATACACACATGCAGATAACTCCCATTATATATTTGAGTGTGTCTATGTGTGCATTCTGTGTGAACACCATTAGTTTAAAGATGCTGTTTTTATACTGTGAAGCCCAAAGCTGCAAGCATCCCTTTTAAGTACTTACTGCTACAGGTCCAGCATCTTATAGGTCATACGACTCCTGAGAGTGCCTAATCTTGGCACAACTGCTGCCCACTGATGTATTCTGAGAACCAGGAGTGCTCCAGGAGTCTCATTTATTTGGGACAGTGCCATTGCCCTTAATTTTAATAACCCATCTGAGTTGGGTGGGGGTCCAGTACTTCTCAAATTTAAAGACTCTTCTAGACTAATTAATGATGCTTTTGAGACAGCCCATTGGCTTTCTTTGCATATGATGAAAAGGTTTTCAGATAGTATCAGGGTGGAGGTTTTATTCATTTGGCAGAGAAGTTTTTGGCCATTACTTTGTGTTATTTTAAAGGGCTAAAGCACCTGGTCATAATTAAATACATAGATTTTCCACTAGGCTGACAATATAGATTACACCAATGATTCTTGATAGTTCAAGTGATCTGAATTAAACCATCATAAGCAGTCATGAGTAGCAATATGAACTTTTACCATAGACATAGTGAAAATTAAGAATAGTGTTGTCCTAGTAGGAAACAAATCACCAGGAGGCTGAAGAGAGTATTTGAAATTTACAGCATTATTTGGAGTCCAAAGAACAAATAAATAAAACCTTATTAGTAAAATGAAGCTGCATTTTACACTCTAAAGCCCTCCATTTTAATGGGAAACAAAAGAACAAAGCTGTGAAATAGTTCAGCAGAACTATTCATCTGAATTATCTTCATTCCCTTTCCTTCATTTTTAAAATTTTATGAATATTGAAAAAAACTGAAGTGAGTTTTCAAAAGCAGCATGACTATAAACCATTCTAGGAGTGACAGCTGCATTGTTCTTGCACCTCTAGGTGAAAAAGACAGACAAGCTAATTGCCTTTGAAGTTGCAGGCTTTTTTTGGTACTGGATCTCTATTTGCTTCCATGACTGGTTTTTCCCAAGTTTTGAGGCTGTATACCTCAAAGTATATACAAATTAATTCAAAAGACAACTGTCTGCCAAGACTATTTTTCTTAAAACTTTCAATAAATAACCATAAACAGTGACCCCGACTTTTTCTTAGTGATTCAATACCATCAGGCTGTCCATTGTGAAGTACTTTAAAATAAAGGAGGTGGGGTTTGTTCTGTTTGATCTAGTATTTAAAAGCCACTGGACTGATGAGAATTGACACTTCTTTTTCTATTTTTTCCATGCAATGAGAATCTGAAGAAATTAATGGGAACATGTACCCTATGCAGAGATGAGACATAAATTGATCTCTCCAGGACCAGAGTCTCTGCTTCCTTCTGCCTCAGCTTTGCAATCTGTAAAATGTGCAAATGGTATTTATCTAAGGGCAGGGTTTGAATGATTAGTATCATAGAGTTATGGGACTTAGAGAAGAGCACCACAGAAGTGTAACACACCACATTTTTCCTCAATACTAAGTGGGACAAGACGAAACGTGTTAAAGGTTAACAAATAATTACTTGTGCAGTTGGCCTTTTAATGAGTTTTACAGTCTAGTTAAAGAATACTGGGGACAAAACTGCCAACCCATTTTGTGCTGAAATGAAATAATCAGGGCTTTGTACACAATCTATTTATTTTTTTTTTTTAAAAAGCAATAAATGAGGATTTCAGATCTATCACAGCAGCTTTATGTTATTCCCAATGAAAAAAAGCTTAATCTGGAATGAAGCATTTTGCTCAACTTCAAATGAGCTGTTTTTTGTTTAATGCCAGGTTAGTTAATGCTTCTTTTAGCCTCCTTTTTAATTTGGGTCACACTTGAAATTAAAAGTACAGCTGTGTAAAAAAGAAGTTTAAATGCTTCATTTAAGAGCTGTCAAAACAGTATTTCTACATCTCCATTTTTTTGTTGTGTTTTCCTGACTGGAAATATCCACAAAATGCTTCTCAAATAAAGTTTTTGCCTATGAAAGATTATTTTAGCACTAATAAAGATTATTTTGCTCAGTTGACCAGGATAAATAAAAGCTTAAATTTAAACCAAGAGTCAATATTTTTTCAGACTATTGTCCTTGTAGCATCTCTTGTCCTTTTAGCATCTCTTCAGTTCTTGAAAAGACAGTCAGGTCTTCCTACCCTGCGCTCTATCTCCGAACGCAGGCAGCATGTTTCCTCTGCCCTCTTGGCTGCTATGCAAACCACTTCAGGCTCAGGGTGACTGTTTAGCACTTTTTCTTGCCAACTAGTCAAATGGACCAGGTTAAGACTGAGCTGACAGAATGAGCAGAGATCCTTTCTCAATTGCAAGGACAATCATGTGTTCACTCAAAGCAGCTTCAGCCTTTCAGAGGAGCTGCAATTACTTGCTGGATTAATAAAAACAGGGATGGCAAGTTTGTGATTTTTCTCTGCCTACCAGTGCAGAGTCCTTACAATTTTCAGTGTATATGGTGAAGCTGCAATGCTTTCTACATCTCAAATGCTATCTCAGAAAACAGGTACAGTACTTGGCTATGAATAGTGTACCTTGTAGCAGTATTTTCAGCACTTTGGAAATATATAAACCTATGTAACATAATTGAAAAGTAAAGTATTAAGTTATCATGGATGAGGTAGGGAGGAAAGACTTCAGAAACTAAAGTAAGCATTATAAAGGGTGAAGGACTGCCTCTAGAATGCTTTTCCTCTCCCCACCAGACCTCAACACTACTATTTTATTTAGATCCCTCAGGATGAAAATATCAAATGATTGCTACAGTTATCATTTGTACTGTTTCAGGGATACAGTAATTATGCTTTATGGTACAGCTTTTTTGCAAATGCCTTTTAGTGGGGGGAAAGGGAAAATTAAGAGGAGCTTTCCCTCTGAAGAGAGACCATCATGCTGATCATAATCTCATCACAGACTTATAGAGCATCACAAACCTAATCAGCCATAATGCACTTAGAAATTTTGTGGGAGAAACCTATGACTTTAAGGCACACCTGAGAGTTCTTTTGTGTGTGCCTTTTTTCTAGCTAGCTAAGGTTTACAGCAGGATATTGATCACTGGTTACATCTTACATTCTCAGTCTGCTCCTGGTGGGTCACTCGATTTGCTAGTGCAGACACACACTCCTAGGATCTGGCTGTTCACTAGCTTTAATGTTGTCCCAAACGAGGGAACACCCAGTAGTGGCTGGCATTTTAGATGCCCTCCCCAAATCCATCTTCCAGTTCAGTTTCCCTTTAAGAATCCATGTGGGAGCTCTTTAAGACCATGGTATGCTCATGGTCAGTAGTTAATTTAAAAACATGCTCCTGATTGCAACTAAAATCTTAACACAGACATGCTCATTTAGAGGCAGGATACCACATTGGGCTGTCTATCACTCTGATCCAGTATTTTTTTTTAATGACAGGCCTTGTGAAACGTAACAGGAACTATTTTTATCGTTTTGTTTTCTGAACAAACTCTTGCTTTACAGTGAGAGAGTTTTATTTTATTTTTATTGCTATGAAAAAGGTAGCTCCTGCTTCTGAAAGATGACATTTCTGTTTGTAGATTTAAAAGACATAATGGAAAAATATTCCCATTCAGAGAAGTAGTTTTTAACTGTGGGAGCTAGAAAGATAGTTTATGAAATATTTTTGTTACCTTTGTGGTTTTTCTTTTCTTTAAATAATGGTGATGAAGAAAGAGTTTGTTCGAAGGTTCCCAAGCAAGCCACTAGATAATGACAAATGCTTACAAATTACACAATTAGAAACCAACATTTGTATACCCTTATATTTTTATGAAGCAGTGTATTACATAGAAATAAAAAAATCTCTACATGTAGAAACTACAGTAATTGCAATATCCATAGCATGCACACTGACTACAAACTACAGCCTAGGGACAGAGGAATTTCTTTCCAGTTACTATTCTTAAATTTTACAGCCAAAACTCCTGCTCTGTCTTACCATCACACACTCCTGGAAATTATATTCTCCAGAATTAATCTCATTATAAACAAATAAATAAAGGGACAAGTGTCACCAATGCTTAGCACACTAAACTGCTACTCCTTCCCCTCCTCTTTGTTTACGTACTGCTATTTTTTACTTGGGCATAATTACTGGATTCTTCAACTGCTGGTACATGTTTAAAAAAAAAGGAGACTGAAGACTCTACCTGTATTAATATTTTAACATTTTTCAGGATCTCTGAACTGCTTGAAAATATCAATACTGAAGGAACATTTTTTCCTTCAGTATTGAAGGAAAAATACTGCAACAAAGCAGTAAATATTGCTTTGTTTTCAAGATGTTTTCTCTGCACAGTTTATGTGAGATCCTATTGTCCCTGCCCGTGGCAGTGGGGTTGGAACTAGGTGATCTTTGAAGTCCCTTCCAATCCACATCATTCTATGATTCTATTCAACCAAATTGGATCTAGTTGATGGTTTAGACTGCTGCTACCCATCTTAGTGACAGAGAGCTATCTAGCCTACCTAGCAGTTCATATTTCTAACTGCATAGGTATCTAAAGCCATGCAATGTCTCTTCAGTTACCATGACATTTCCTTGGATATTTAATTGTATCTGTCTTCATGAACTAAAAGGTGTAAAAAATGCAAACAGGCTAGAGACAAGGTGATCAGTTCTTGTCCCTTGCCAGCAAGTATACAAGCCAGAAGGACAGCAACAGGATCCTTTTTGCCACCTCTCTTTCCTGTCCCGTGATTCCTACATCTCTAGTTGGAAGGATTCTGTTTCAACAACATGGCAAGGAAAATGTTCTTACTTGAGTCAGTGTATGTTTTAGTAATTGGCTTATTTTTCTTTGTTCTGGAGATAAGAATAGCTCTCAAGCTGAGCAAAATTATTTGCCCTACACTTTTTTTTGGCGCGTGCCCCAACCGCCAGATTGCTGTGTAAACAATTTGTGACTAATTTCAGCTAGGGATGACTATTAGCCAGACTTTGTGTGACTTTGTAGATAAGGAGAGGGAGAGACAGAGTATTCTCTAGTCAGAGTGCATTATTATTTTAGATGGTTCTTCTCTGTCTCTAGGTAAGACATTTAAAATTGTGGACTTGGCCTGAGAAGATTCAGGAGTGAATATTTCTCTGTCCTCTCAGATCAGAATGCATTATACAGAATATTGGAAATTTATCTTGCACTTCACTACACTGAAGAAATGCCAGCTAATGCTAGTGTTAATAATACTTATCTAGCAGCCACAGTCAGCACCTGTGATCAGTAGAGTGTCATTACATTTATTCCCTATAAAAGTAGCTAAATACTCATCATCTGAACCATTTCAAATTGCATTGGCAATACAAAATACATTATAGGGAACAATCATACTCTGATGGGGATGGATTACAGAATTTATTGTGTCTATTCCATCTATAATTTCCATGATGGCTTCTTGAGTGACTTACACTGCACTAATCTGCTACTCCATAGTAGAAATGGATTTAGAGCAAATCTTTCTCCACAGGTGGCATTTCCCAGTAATGAATTCTGCCATTCAATTATATAATCAGAGTAATTTCTTCACGTTAAAAAAAGACCCCATCTTGAGTGGCACATAAATTACCACTGGGTTAAATTAGTGCTACTGCCAGGGTTTTGAGATTTCTCCAGTTGACAGTACTGGTAACGATGAGGAGAAAACATGTCATCCCAAAGATTTTTCAACTTTATTTTTCAATCTTTTCACACTGGCTTCGTTCTGCTTGCTTATATGGTAATGTCTGCCTTGGGTATCTTGCAAATTATTACACTCAGAGCCACCACAGGAGATTCTCAGGGCCGTTAACTTCTGGGTAGAAATGTGCACCTTTGCTGAAAAATCACCAGTTGAATCACACAGGAAGAAAGAGTAAAGGAGAATTTGACACTAATGAAATTCTTGGTTTACAAATGGTAATAATCTTTTGGTAAGTATACCTCTCAGTTTGATTTACCCTTCTTCATCAAAGCTAGCACAGCATTAGAGAATTCACAAAATCAGAGGTCTCTGCTGAGTACATATACACAGGCAATGGTGAGAATACCTACAAATATTAATTTGTTAATGGTAGAGTTAGTGCCATGATGAGACCTCGAATAAAACAAACAAGATACATATGGCTTGCAGTTACCATTAATGAATTCCTAAGTATTTTGTACCTGATATGCCACCCTTTCAATGAAATAAATAATCCAGTTTAAAAATCCATGAAAAATAGAGACTTTTACCTCCTTAATTACAGATGAATTGAGGAAACACAAAATAATACAAATAAGGCTAGTTGCAAAGGAGACAAAGGGACAAGTATTACTGGAAACAGAAATCCATCTCACTGTTTTCTAAAGCAACTGTAAAGCTTTCAAATGTCACAGGTTTCCCACCACAGATAGAACCACAGCAAACTGAAAGTGTGTATATATACAGATGAAAGTCATCTGTATACAGTTAAGAAACATCATTCTTCCAGAAAGCAGCCTCAATTACACTAGTAGTCTGGGTAACAGAGTTGGACACTGGTGCTACATCTCACTACGTATCGTACAGTGCTGAGCACACTTTAGCCACAGCAAGGTGCAGCCCCAACATGCATGTTGTCTTATCACCAGATTACCACCACTTCATGTAGACTATTTGAATTCCTCTCTATTACACCTTTAAGTTTCAATCTGAAGAGAAAGAATGCAGCCAGGAAGTCTTTCCTTGTCACATTTCCATCGTGCCTTTCACTTTTAAATAGTTTTTTAGAGAATGGGAAGAAGAGTCTTCTGAACATCTGTTCATAGCACAAGAAGTGTTGTAGAGAGTCTGCCCCACTGATCCTCATTACAGCTACTTACAGCCATTATCTATGTGTTTAATTACCCGGTGGAGAAAACAAACATCTGAAACATTACTCCTCTGTTCCCAGCCCCATAACATTTTACCAAGTTAATTAAGTCAGTATCTGTTCAGACCCCTCCGAAACTTCGGACTAAAACAAAGGACTATTCTTTGAGCCCAAATGTTTCCTGTAAGGACATTTTTCACTTGACAGACTTTTTTGGAATCTAAGTCATGTTCCTTGTCCCTAGAGCCAACTCATCAAGCAAGTTGTTTGAGGCACCTTTGACCCTAATTATGGGACATATTCAGTGGGGACCCACCTAGGGACTGTGACATAATGCTTCACAGATTCTCTGTGATCCAAACTTTTACCTTTCAGCACACAGCCCTGCAAGAATTGCAGTGCATTTTTAGAAAAGCAGTCAGTTTTGATTGATGCCTTTTTTTTAAAAACACCAGATCCTCCAGAGAAAGAAAATTCACAACAGACAGTTAAGAAATACTTTAGGCATACAGAAAATTGCTTCGTGGATTTAGGCAGACTGTCTAAGATCATGAAGGAGGACAGTAAATTCACGCTATGGAAAGTTTCTATTCAAGACTCTCTCTATTGAAAAGTTAGAAGAACATTTTAAAAAATGGTAATGCACTGAACAGAAGAGAGAGAACATCACTGTTATGTTCAAGCCAGCACTGGAGAAATATCAGGTCACCAAGGGTTAACAAAGTTATGAGAGTAAAAGCAACCAAGAGGGCACAACACAAAAATACACTGTGAAAGGGATAAAATTCATGGGGTATCAGTTTTTGCAGCCTTAACATTTTTTTTACATCATTTTCAAGAATTGTGTGCTAGGTTTTACAAACACAAGGTAAGGGGAAAACTTTAACTACGTTAACAAAAAATTCTACATCAATCAAATTACCTCTTTAAAATCAATTTACTGTTTACCTAAAGCTGCTTAGTAAAAATGTTTATGCACCTTTTATACATATTTCAGTTTGACATGTAAAAATTAAAAATTTAGTTAGTCTGTATTTATTATCTATGTATTATTGAGCATATAAAACATGATACTTTTTATATTCCTTCGGTAGCTGAACTCTGAATAACATTATTACTTATATATGAATAGCCCTGTTTATAAAGCTGAGGTTGTAGTCAAATATTTAAAGAACCAAATAAATGCTGTAGAAAACCAATGAAGATGGTAGAATCAGACAGCCATCTAGTAGGATTTACTGTTCATTAACTCTTGCTCCAATGGAGTTCATTAAAGTGTTCTAAATATCAGTGCAAATCCTGCCTCTTTCTTTTTTTATGTTGAAAAAATGAGTGTTTATGTGTGTAAAATTTCTTCCCAGGTTTTTGGTCTTATATGGCACACTTTTGCCTTTGTTTTTGTTTGGTTTTTATTATCTAGGCCCCTTCATCAGTCAGCAGCAGTCATTTGAGGATGAGCTCTGCATATTTCTCAAAAAATTCTGTAAGATGTTGTTATGACACAGTTTGGATGAGGGTTTTCATTAAAATACAAAAAAAACCCCAAACAACTCTGACACATTCACCCAGACTTTTGAAATCTGTCCTGCCACCTCTGAAATATGCTGTGGACGACATTAAAGCAGTGATTCACTTTATTGTTTTCTTAACTGTTTGCACATATATTACTCTAAGTAAGTGTCCAAATATCAAAAATATATGAGCACTTGCCAAATGACCCAGTTAAAAATATACAGTGTCAAATAACTACTTATCTCTGCTGACTATCCACTAGTGATGTCTATTTCGCTCTATCACACTAGTAATTGAAGTTCACATCACATGTGCTGTGTCTGGGCTTTTGGACTGTCTGACTAGAAGCAAAATTGTCAATGTGGTGAGGAATTATCTTCATAAAAAAAGGAAGCAAAACATCTGAGGGAGGGTTGGTTTTTGTTGCTGGGTCTTGGTTTTTTCGCTTAGTTCTTGCTCGGGTTTGTTGTGGGTTTGGGGCTTTTATGGGGTTTGTTTGTTTTTAATTTTGTGCATTTGACACAATGTGTCAGGGAAGGGAATGAATGCATAACAGCACTACTGGACAGCTTTCCTTATAAAAAAGTGCTTCTAGTAGTTATGGAGTCTACCAGCAGCATTGATTCAGGATCTGCATGACCAATTAATCAAAGAGGTCCTGGTCCAAGTACCGACTGGAAGAACCTTCTGATACCTGAATGAGATAAAGGTGAAGGCTGAATAAACCTGTACAAAAATGAGGATGAAATGTACACAACAGGACTAAACTACTGATAAAATTACTAAGAGGGTGACATCAGCCACAGAGCCACCAATTAATGATGGCTTCATAGGAATGAAATACACTGTTCCTCAGCATTCAACACTCATCTTCCTTGAAATTCACTTAGTGCACATGATGTAGCTCTTCTGTTTACACTCAAGAAGTTCTTGCTTGTGTTTTCTGCAACACTTACTCATGCTGGTAGTGCAATAGATGACACCTATCTTAAAAAGATTATCAGTCCTGTGTGCATGTATATTGCATCTTGCTGATACAGTAGACTCAGGATTGGTTTATATTGTTTTCAGATTTTTACAGCTTTTCAGCCACAACTGCATATATTTTCCATAAATATTGAGGAAAGTAAGCTATAACCTTGATGTTTGAAAGAAGGGCATAAAACAATGAGCAGATGGAAGATTTTTAGTAGTTTCTTTTTTTCCTTCTTGAACTGAAACAGGTGACTTTTCAAATATTCTTGACACAAAATCTAATACCCTTCTCTGATAACTGGCGTTACTCTCAGCCTTTCATTTTGTTCTTTCAATAAAAATACCATTACCCTGGGAATGTCTCTTGCTTTATATTTTCATTGTTCTTTTTGTGAGTTTGGGCACTAAATTACTGACCAAAAGCAAGCTCTGTTCACTTGTGTGTTCCCCACATGCCCTCTCTTTCCCCTCCATTCAAAAGTCCAATTTTGCTTCTACTGAAATCAACAACATTATATTCATATTTTTTTGGGTAACAGCATCATGATGGCAGTGAGACATCACATCTGAAGACATTTCTTTTTCTCTATTGTCTATTAATTTACTGGCCACAAATACCTTCATTAAAATAAATATGAATTACATCTTCAGTAATATGGCTAAAATAATGAATGGTCTATGCACATCTTCATTCTATTTATAATTTTTGATCTGAAAAGTCAGTCTTGGGAATTACAGGAACACACTCTCCTATTAACTCATTCTATTAATGATCATCTGTAACTAGGATTCAGGTCACCTCAGAAACTGCCTGCAATAGGGAGAGGTAGCAGAAGTTATAACTTGGACTTTGGTTGCCTTTTTCCCCTCTTGTTTTTGGTTTTATTCTTTCTGTAGAAACTAAGGATTCTATAATCAATAAATAAATCTCCCTATATTTATATACAAACCCAGCCATCTTAATTTCATTGCTGTGACTACAGGAAACCTCATATGAATTTAACAACACTCAACATAGAAACAGGGGCTAGGGAAGGCAGGGGAAAACATGCCTAAGTTCCAAATTGTAAGTAAAGTTAGAACTGTCCACAGAACAGTTATTCTCTGAAAACACATATGTACTGTCATCCTTTAGAGGAACTGCCTCATTCCCCTCTGAATCATCAGGGGAGGACCTTCAAGCCTTTTTCACAGAAACACATGGAGAATCCTACCCAAAATATTAAGAAAAGTAAGTATTATGCTTGCAAACACCACCACAGTCTTTGATTCCACCTCAGGCACAATATGCCTTCTGACAGGTCCATTTAAACAGTTCACCTTGTGTTTTTATAGCCTCTCTCTGCTTCTAGTTATTACAAAAGTACATTAAGTCATTCTTCCTTCTGGATTCCAAACAGAATGCTTGAAGCCTTACAACAGCAAGTAATTAAAAATAGTCTTAAGTTCTCATTCATCATCAGCTTCCAAACTAATAAAGAAGCAACTCGATCTGAAATCCTTGCATCTTTTGATCCAGAGACAGAAGAGCACACCACTATGCCTCTCTCCAGTGGAAACAGCTGTCCACACCTAACTCCCCAATTAATGCCTTTGGCTGCATTGGAACAAAGTTCCTGTTCCAAGGATGTGCAAACAGCTGCACTTGTTTCATTTTTGTGAGACCCTCTATGGCTTCAATTTCAACTATAGACATGGTCCTTCTTTAATGGTTATACCAGTGGTTTGGTTTGAGAGAAAAAGAGCCTCAGTATGAAGGATGTACCATAATAATTTCATTTCATTCACTACCAAAAATATTAAAAATTTTTCACCTCAAATACCTCATTTAGAATCATAGTCTTTGAAATCTGTTATTCTGCAAAAATTAGGGGTTGTTTTGAAGCTTTTTTGACTGTAAAGAGCTATACTGTAAACATATAAAGGCAGATATTCATAGAAGTAAGTAGGAATCTGCTTAAGTGGATATGTAAATACAGCCAGCTCCCTTGCCTTCAGTGGATCTCTGTTAATCCATATACTAGAAGCTGGCAAGAATCTGCTTGACATATAAACAATACTAAGAAATGTGTATATTGCAGTCTATATGAATAAGTAGTACAAAAGCTATTTTTACTGATAAATGTAATTTATATATTACTGTATATGCTCAGACATATTTATAGTGGCATTTCTCTATTTTATGAATTAGACTCAAATATGTTTTTCTAAAATAGTAGTGTTCCTAAGGAAAGTGTTTAATTTAAGAATTAAAGGAAGGATCAGGATGAGAAAAACATTTTTTTCTGGTTTTTTTTTCCTTTTTAAGGGGCAATGAGGCAATGATACAGATAAGCTAAATACGATCAATTTTCTGAATAGCTGTATCATGACTTCTCAGTTTCATGCAGAAATGTGAAGCTTCCTCTCCTCAACCAGTAGCCAAATTCCCCATTTACCTCAGTGGCACCGTATCAGGTCTGTCAAAAAGCACAGTCCCCCTGCATTATACAACTGTTCAGAGAATATGTCTTGGGCCTTAAATCATCCTCAGCATTTGTCTGAGAAACAGCAACGTTAACAAGTCTCTTCTGCTTTCTAAACAGCAGGAGGCCCCTGCAAACTCTGTCAACAGCCCAGGAGTACATCCACACTGTGGAAGCAGAGAGAGCATCCGAATGAGAACCTGAGGCATGGATCACTTCAACACGACTGGTAAGGAGGTCTAGCATAGCACTGACATTATTCCAGAGCCTCACTGACACAGCAGAGCTGTGGATAACTACATTTACAGAGAAGAAATACAGTGCCATACAAATTGAGAAGTTGTTTTTTCCCAAGAGGACTTTACTGACTTACACAGGAAGAGAGATGCTCTACTGCAGTCTAAATACATTTCAACCTTTGTAAATCTGCAGCTACCTGCAGGACTTCGCGTCAGGAATTGCTTCAGATCACTGTGGGTGTGATCAGCAGGCCAGAAAACGAGCTGACAAGTAAGTAAAGTGAAGTCTACCAAGCGGTACATGGCACAAGAACATCGCACATCTGTGGAGGAACTTGATTCGTTCAGAAGTTAAAGTGAGTGCCTCTATCAGTAGCATTAGAGGTGAATATTAAGCTTACAAACAAGCCCTGTAAATACACTATGAAAATGATCAAAGCTGGCATAGTTTTCATTGCTCTGGTGACCCCAGGCAGGCAGGGGACCCTCCCCAAGCATAATCAGCATGCCGGTAAGCTCAGAGCCAGGCCAGGCCCTGGCCCCCCAAACAGGCAGGAGCTCTGCAGGTCACGAGGAATTCCTGCCACACCATGTCCTCAACTATTTTATTATAAAATAAAATAAAATAAAATAAAATAAAATAAAATAAAATAAAGTAAAATAAAATAAAATAGTGTATTGAAGCTATTGTGAACAGCAAGAGCTGAAGGAATAAGCTTATCTTTACTATTTGCAAAATTATTGAAACTATTTCCTGTTTATTTTGATGCTGTACAATACAATAGCTAGTGCTATTCATATTTCAATAGAGAATACTTTCCATAACAGACTACAAGCAATATATGGAGAGAGGTATGTAACTGGAAATTATCTGTTAATGAAAAGATGTGATTAAATTAGCCATCTGAATTATTAACTGTATTCAAAATTAATTGTTTCATTATTTTTTTCGTAACTTCTTAGTAGTACCAAACAGTACAGATCACATACATAGAATAAATATGGTATTGTATTTCTTGAGAAAAAAACACCTCTGATTTCAGAAATAATTTTATTTTCCTGAGCTTTCACGATAATCAAAGTATTTACTTGAATGATTTGTTTCATTCTTCACCAGCTAAAAGGGCAAGGCTGACAGCCTGGTGGCAAGATCATTAGTTTATAGTTTCTTCAGCTATGATAAACTGTAAGTGGAGAAATTAGACTAATATAAGAAATCAGGTTTCTTTATAATTCCAAAATGATTTGGAAATGACATACATGGAGCTTGATAGTCATTCAGGATGAAAAAGGTCATTGACCAGATGAGGCAAAATCATTGTTTGACTATTAGCATTTAGAAATTACCAAACGGAGTAGCAGTCATTTGGTTTTGCAGCAGGTTGTTCTCTGGTTTGTTATTTGTCTCACGTCTTTAGGAGTTTAAATCTTTCCATTAATTGCTGATTACACAGATAGCTGAAAAAGAAACAAAGCAATATGACACCGTTCGCTCACTCTGTGGTGCTCTAAAACAAAGATATCTAATAAAAATTATTTAGTGCTCTCAGCACCAGAAAATGTAAGCTGCTGAGCACCAGTATGAGCGAACTCTTAAGGAAGTTCCTCCTTGCACTGGCTGGGTGAGTGTGTTGGCTGGTGCAGCTACTGGATGAAGA
Organism: Gallinula chloropus; assembly: GCF_964237585.1. Lineage (NCBI taxonomy): Eukaryota > Metazoa > Chordata > Aves > Gruiformes > Rallidae > Gallinula > Gallinula chloropus. The sequence goes on from NC_140088.1 coordinate 1,408,292, forward strand.
GGAGGACTACAGATAGTCAGGATGGAGACAGATCGTTCATAGTAACATTCACTCATCATCTGCCTAGAATACAGTCAAGCAATCATCAAGAGAAATAACATGCATGGGGAAATATTTATATTTATTTTGAAAGTCAAAGATGGATCAGTGGCCTGAGTGCATCCTGGCAGTTTGGCTGCTAGGCTCAGGACCAAGTCAGGTAAAGGCACAAGTGTCCAGCTTAGGAGAGGCCTTTTTGAGGAAACTCCACTAGGAAATCTTAGCAGGGTCACCCCAAACGGTTCAGTAATTTGCTGTGTCTGTGTACTGGAGAGAGGATGTGCCATACAAATAAGAAAAATGTCCCTTCATAGCAGTTGCTTGTCAAATGCCTGTATCACCCTTTGCCTGCTCATCCTGTGCCCAAGTATCTCGAGTTTAGTTTTAGTGCTGCAAATGAGTGTGGCAGAGGTGTAATTTTAAGTGCACAAAGGTTTTCATGAACTGTAACACCCTTCATATGCTTGAAATTATACATATGTAGAAGAAACTTATTAAAAGATGGCATTAAAGATTAAGTTATTAGATTCAAAGGTAATCTCAGGAATGTTAGATTTAAAAACCCTTTGTAACAGCACTAAGTCCACCGTGCCAGCTCAGCAACCTTTGAGGAAATCCATCAGCCTTCATAAACACTCTGGTCTAGAAACCTGAGGTTCTTGTTTTTGCTGGTAGAAATATGCCCAACTCATGGAAAATTGCCTGGATAGTCATCTTTTTAAAACAGAAGGATAAAATGTAATAACAACAAGGGCTTCGTGGTCCCTCTTCTATATATTTTGGGCTTTATAGATATTTAGAAATAACAAAAAAAAAACATTTAGGCAATGTATGCTTAATTGTACATGTATTTGCCTAAAAACATGCAATGTATGGATGTGATTATGGAGTTCTATAAAGGCTAGAAGTAGCAATCTTGTACTAGAGAATGTACTTTTTCCGTATCAGTATCACTGAACTGTATCAAAACATGGGTGTAGATTGAAGGCCTGACATTACAGGCCTGATTCAGGGTTCTGCTAAACTGACCTGCTGGACTGAAGGAAGTGGGATAGATAGGAAATCAGATAGCTGCCAGCTTTGCATGGGCTTGCTTTCTCTTTGGGGATATAAGCAATCCTCTTGTTCATATTCTCTAGTAGAAACCCAAAGGACTGAAGCAACCTCCCTGTGAGGAAGCAGGCAACTCAGATGAATCTAATAAATTGAATTGGTTTATAGGGGGTAGTAGCACTTTTTCTAGAGGGTCTTTCCAAGGGCAAACAAAGCAATTCACATTTGGCTCAATAACATTTACTTACATAGCAGGGAAGAATAATTACCCTATTGCAGGAATGAGAGGTGAAATTTAATAGCTGAAGTTATTTTGTAGGTCAGATAAGATGATCATGGTAGTTCTTTTTGACCTTAAAATATATGGATCTGTGTTTTGAGCTGTAGAGGCCTTTCTAGATTTTTTTATATGTGAACTAAAAGTTGAACACTGTTTAGAAAGATTAGAAACACTTTTTTTTTTCCTCTCCAGTAAAGATGTGGTAGGAGGCAGATGCTGCTTTTCCCCACCCTTTTTAAAATCTCTGATTTCCTTTCAGACACAGAGTAAACTCTTTATCCCCTCAGGGTAATCACAATTTTAAAAGGCTTCTACCATATTTGATTGAATTGTTTTTCAGTAGATGCATCTAATGGATACAAATATGTATCATTCATTGATCTTTACAGCACATATTATATGGCAAAAAATAATGAATATGAGACACTAAACAGTATTTTACAGGTTCACATCAGATTAGTATGATAAAAGCAAAATGCTGAATGATGCAGTTTGGTTGTCTGTAAAATCAGGCAAGAGGAATGATTTTCTGGGATAACCCTTGAAGACCTCCTTCCCCTTAGCAGCACAGAGGAACAGGAAATGGGAGTTACAGTTAGTTCATCAAGAGTTTTCTCTGCCACTCCTTCCTCCGCAGGGGAAGGACTCCTCACACTCTTCCCCTGCTCCAGCATGGGGTCCTTCTTATGGGGCACAGTCCTCCATGAACTTCTCCAACGTGAGTCCATCCCATGGGCTGCAGATCTTCATGAACTGATCCAGGGTGGGTCTCTTCCACACGGTGCAGACCTTCAGGAATAGACTGCTCCAGTGTGAGTCCCCCAAAGGGTCACAAGTCCTGCCAGCAAAACAGCTCCGGTGTGAGGTCCTCTCTCTACAGGCTGCAGGTCTTGCCAGGAGCCTGCTCAAGCATGGACTTTCCATAGGGTCACAGCCCCTTCAGGTGACTCCACGGGCTGCAGGTGGAATCTCTGCTCCCCATCATCTTCCATGGGCTACAGGAGGACACACTGCTTCACCACGGTCTACTCCATAGGCTGCAGGGGAGTCTGTGCTCTGGTGCCTGGAGCATCTCCTCCCACTCCTTCTCTCCCATTTTTTCACTTCTCCCTCTGGCTGCAAAAAGTTGTTTCTGGGTTTTTTGTTTGTTTTCTTTTTTTTCAAATATTTACATCTGTGTATTTATCTACCTCTTCAGATCATGCTATTTTATTGCCCACTAACATAATCTGTAATCATTTAGAAACATCTAGACTACATATTTTTAGAACTTGTGGTCTCCTTAGTATACAACATGGGAAGTAATTTTCTTTCCTAAGTGATGACCAAGTGGTTATACCAAGTATTCTGGTCTTTTTGCACTGTGTAAGACCCTGAGACAAACCTGGGTGCCATCTGACTACATTATGTGTTTGAGCATGGAGACCATTTCACTGAAGTTAACACCAAAACTGAGCACAGCAGATATTTGAAAATACTGCACAACTCAAGCAGATGAGGATCTGAAGGAAGAAAAGACATGCAATTAAAGGTGTGAAACATATTTAGCCTGATTTTAGTGAGCTAAAGTACTTAGAATTCTTGGAAGAGGGTCATGGGATTTTAATGCATACGAAGATTTTTATGTTCATCACAGCCTACTAGAACATGAGTTTAGCAGTTAATTCCAGCATAAGATTGCTACTTATCAGAACAATTTCACTTCTATTTTTTCTCAATTCTACAAAACAGAAAACAAGTTTTCTGCAAAACCAGACCTTAAGAAATATATCCCAGTTTTGCATTAAGAAGTTACATTCAAATATAATACAATCAAGTAATCACCTATTATTAGCACTTGCTAAAGTCATGAATCTCGCTTTTGAAATGACATTTCAAACATGAATTATTGATCATAGTAGATAATTTCCATTTCAGAGGTCTTTGTCTTTCTGTTTTTCAGATTTTGCTGGGAAAAAAAAATGTTAGAGGGTGGGACAGTTTGTGAGACATTTCCTAGCAAATGTCTTAATAGAGTTTATATTTCTGACCAAACAACAGAACCAGTCAAAGCCTCTTTTGCTTAGGTTGGGTAATAAGTGATAATAAACTTTGTAAAATTAAAAGAAAAAGAAATACAATTAAAATATGAACAGGATGGAATGCATCAAATATGTACTGTGCTGTTCTGAGAACCTGAGTTCAAGCAAAGTTCAGTGGTTTACTGCTTCAGTGAAGAAAAACATGGGCATGGAATCAAGCTTGCATTAGCAGAAACCTATCAGAGGTATCTTTTGGCTTCTAAACTAAAGTTATTATATATATATATATATATGTACCATACTAAAAACATAGGCAGTGATACAAATTCTACATGTTGCTGAGTGCATTCAACTCCTACACAGTAATTTGAGACACCTGAAGATAATGCAGAGAAGAAAGATTTTCAGGACAGAAAGAAGACAAAAACCCTTTTGTGCATAGTATAAATAGAGACTCAGTTTCATGTAATTAAAATCCACATTAGGGCTAAGCTCAACTGACTATGTCTATATATTAAGTATGTTTTACAAAATTTTTGGAGAAAACTAAAAGGAGTCCAGACTACTATATTGAAATTTAGTCTTGGTGGTTGGGTGGCTTTAGATCCATTTGTTTGGAGATAACCATTGTCACCTCTAAACAGAGAGTGACAGGAGTAAGTAAGTTCTATGAAGTGATTTTATCTCCCTTTGGACAATTAACTATCAATGTCTCAAGTTTCTAACAGTGCAAAAAACTATTCTGGGCCTCAGAAAGATGTAGGAACCACCTTCAGGTCTCTCACAGATATTGTTGTAAATGTTGCAATGATAGGTATTGTATTTGGTACCTACAATTCCTATTAGTTACTCTATCCCCTTGTGTCCCAGAAAATAAATTACAGAATGACAATCAGCAGATTTTGAAAGTACCACAAAGCATGTTCCAACTTACACTTCTGTAACATTTAAAACAGGTTCTGCTTCATTTCATCACCAGTTATGACTGATGAATCCAAATTCCCTGCTGTAGCTTTAGGGGGAGGAATCAAAACCTTATCTGAATTGCCCTTCACTAAAGCAAGCAATCATCTTCTATGTTAATTAATGAACATTCCTCTCATGCAGGGCTGCCAGAGGGATTTTGTTTAGAGGGAAAAAAACCCCAAAACCCACACAATTTATTGCGGTCTCTTCGTCCTCCCTTCTGGCTGCCAATTCCTCTTCTCAGGCATGCTCAGCAATCCCTGATTCACTTTCTTTTCATTGTTCCATTAATATATTGATGATGGCTTTAAGAGAAGCCTTTGAGATGAAGGTTAGTCACAGTTTCTGTCCCTCTTCAGTGAGTTAGAAAGCCTACTCATGATCATAGAATCATAGAATCATGGACTGGTCTGGGTTGGAAGGGACCCCAAGGGTCACAGAGCTCCAACCCCCCTGCCACAGGCAGGGCCACCAACCTCCAGGCCTGGAGCTACACAAGGCTGCCCAGGGCCCCATCCAACCTGGCCTTGGACACCCCCAGGGACGGGGCACCCACCCCCTCTCTGGGCAGCCTGTTCCAGCCCCTCACCACTGTCTCTGCAAAGAACTTCCCCCTAATATCTAATCTAAACCCTCCTTCCTTTGAAGGAATCAAATTTTCAGAAAGATTAAAACAAAAAATGTAAAAAATGTTTTGTTTGGGTTTTTTTTGGTTTGGATTTGTTTTTTGGTATTGAAAAATAAAGAGCTGAACATGCCATAAGCACAAGAATAAATTAAATCATACTGATAAGAATTTTCTACTCTTAACATATTTCCTTGTTAAAATAATTTGTACAGTCTATTTGACATTTTCTTTGTCTTCAACTATTCTACAATAAATTCTCTGATTCTTTCCAGCTCCATTAACCCTTACACCACCACCCAAAGTTACCTTCTGCATCACCAAATCATCATCCAGGAAAGAGGTAGGGCATACTCTTGTTAGCTTTGATGATCCAGTATTTCAACAAGCAGAACTTCTGAACTCCAACTACATTCCTCTTAAATAACAGAGTTTACCTTCTCTACTCATCTAAAAATTTTCATATATATTGAAAAAGAACTGGAACCCTTCCTGTACATTTTGTTAAGGACTGAATTAAAGTTTCAGAAATTATTAAGGTGGGACTGATAAATGGGAAAACAGACTCTGGAATGAATGAAACCATCTCTTTAAGAAATATTATTATCTCTTCCCCACAAATGGAATATTTTGCTAAAAAATAGGAAACTCTGTGTTTTCTCCAAACTGATTGTATTCCTGAGAAAAGAAAAAGTGAGGAACATTTGAAACTACATTTGGAACAAAGCTGTTCATTTCCAGAGGAGATAGATGTTTGTACATTGCTTGATATGAAATTTTTCCATTAAAGAAAAGATAAAGTACAAATGAATATTTATTAATACATCTGTGGGAAGACAAAAAAAGGAAACAGTGCACGTAAAAGCACTGACACAGCTCTCATTTTTATTCACATTCTCTTTCCTCAGTGGAGAGAATCACTGAGAGTATATGAAAAAAGTTGTGAGGACCTTCAGTTTGAACTGGCTCCTTCTCCATTTTCTGTGGCAGGCTGGGTCGATGTATTTATGCTTGAGAACTGTGTTCTACTGTTTGGGGATAGGTTATTCTTTCTGTGGTAAAACCATCTGGCCATCCATCATTATGTCAGTCCTTGGCTTTACTCAGCTGGTGACTATTTTCTTGCCTTGTTCAGGAGAGTGAGTTGACCCATTCTAATATGGTTTCAAGGGAATCCATTAGCTGTTTGCTCTGCTGTATTATTAACAGGGTCTGTAAGAGTCTTTTTACTGAAGAAATGAGTCTTCACCTACTAAATACTTAGACATTCGTTAGTTTTGCTGGGTACAAGAGTAAATTTTGCTTACTTTTCTGTGCTTGTTTGTATTTTTATTATCTATCCATAATCTTATTTATTGTGACACTGACTTAAGAAAATGTGCTCATAATAGAGGATTCTGCTTACAAAGAGGATTTTTTTTATTTTCATCCATTGAGATGAGTGTGAGTTTTACTCATGGCATCATTTAAAGTAGGCCACCTCTGTCTGCTAATTTGCTTTTTTTACTCGCTTTAAGTAAAAACTAAAAGATTTACAGAAGTGCTAAATTTGGTAGAATTATGGAATTGCCTTATCAGGTGGTACTGCTGTGGGGATATGTTGGCAAAAATGCTTTCAGCAAATTCTATGTTTTCAAAATTATTGAAGAAGAATACTTGTACCTGCACATACCCTCAGCTGATTCATTATTTACCACATTTATGCTGGCTCCCTTCTGTATCTCTCTATCTACTCACAGTACACAGTATCAATAAAAAAAAGATTATAGCTTTACAATTATAACTAACAAAAAAGACAACATTTTCTCTCTAGAGGGATGAAAATTCCCTTTTGTTTTGATTCACAAGGTATTTCCTATCTTGGCGTTTGGCTTCAAGCTCTCAACTTCAAGCAACTTCAAAACCAGCTTGTGAAATTCCATACAAACCATCAAGCTTTGCCTCTATAAAAATAAAAACATTAAGCTTGCTGGTTTTCCTATTATTGTAGCATAAGCTGGTTGTTTTAACTTCATGGTTGATGCTGAAATGGAAATTTCTACCTAACTCAAGCAAGGGTAACAAACCCCGTGTCTGAATTTCACTAATGCTTTACATACTGCCTCAAACCACATGACTAAACTGAAATAACCCAAACTTGGAAGGAATGTAACTTCAACCTAGGCCAGCATTTTGTATTTCTAACCTATTTTAAAACCAGATTGTGCACCAGGTACTAATGAAAATGGATACTGAAACAGATTGCACACTACATATTTTAGCATTTCTTTTCCAAACAGTCCACCCGTGTTTACTGGGAGTGAAATGGGTATTTTGCCTGTGAAGGAGAGATTCCATCAATTTTGCAGCAGTGAAAAAGCCGGGAAGGTCAGAAAATGAAGTGTTCTGTTACTGAAAGTGGAAGAAAGCAAGTGCCCTGCATTATGTAATTGTGTTGCATATGCATTGTGTCTAGATCCTTGGTGCATACCAGGCTACTGTCCAATAACAAAGCATGTGCCTCTACTAGTTCTCCCTCATCCCTGATATTTCATAGCTTAATCTTTGGTTGTGTGTGTTTATTGGTACAATTGATGATTGTTCCATCCAAAGGCTGTTGTGAAAACAATTACCCTTGCTCTTATTTCACAGCCCTGATTTGGGGTCTGTTGGTGTTTGGGTGGGGTTATTTTTGGGGGGGGGGGGGGGAGGAGGAGGGGTGTTTGTTCTGTTTGTTTTGCTTTGGTTGGGTTTTTTTTAATCATGGATGCTATTTTGCTACCACACCACACTAAGAATATTTGTCATTTCTTTTCAAAACCCTTAATGAACAGTTCTCAGTAATTCTCAGCCTCTGTACCACCTCTCCATTCAGTAACACCTTTTTTGCTCCTCTGTGTTTCTAGTAGAGTTCCAGCATCATTATGGAGTAAAGATTTTCATCCTCCATTTTTGGATTCTACTCCTGATGCTCCTTTACAGATGAGAAGATCTTGTAAAATGGCATCAAACCACATCATTGTCTATTGAGTCCCTCCAGAAAACTGCCCCAGGAGTTGGTGTGCTGGGGCAACAACGTCAGGATACATAACAATATTCACCTGTGCCATCTCTTGCTAATCCCTTTGATGGCACACTTTAACAAGCAAATTCTATGGGTCAATACATATATATGCTTTGTACAACAGATAATTAAATGGAACCTCGAAGTCCATATAAGGCCTACTATGGTACAGATATATGAATAATAAGTCACTTTAGAATCAATTAGTTATTATCTACTCAGTATTGAAGTTGTTAAATTTCTGACCACTAATCTGCAACCTTTCAGATGCTTAAGTGGCAATTGTTTGTTTGTTTGAGACAGTATGATTTTATTCCTTTTTAATTATGATTTCAGGACATAATGGCAAATATCAAATATTTTTAAAGCATGGCTCAAACATTATTTCTTGTGTAATGTCAATGCCATCTTTAAAAGCTATCTCATGAAGGAAGAAGTTACCATCTATTTTATATCTTCCTCTAACGAGCATCCTGGGGTGATAGTACATAAGACTTAGTTTAAGTCAGTTTGCAGTGCTTAGAACTACAGTTAGAAGCTTCTGCACTGTGACAGGAAATGTAAGTCCAAGTTTGCCATTAAAAACAGAATTACATTTTTTTTATAGTCTCATTACATTGCAAAATGGGATGTAAATTTTATTTAAATTAACTGAGATATTTGAAAAATTCTGAAAACCTCTGTGTTCCTATCTACCATAAAGAAAACTTCTGGTAAAGTCAAAACTCTTAAAAAATATCTGTGTTCGTCGGTTGTTGTGAATAAAATTTCATTTCATAGCCATCAGTTTTGTGTAGCAATATGTTCACCTTTTCTATCCAACTGGAATATAAATGTTAGGCACTGAAACTGAGCCAAAGGCATGATGCATTCCTAGAAAATTAAATATTAATACCAGAAGTTGTAATGGCTCAGTTCTGGAATACTTAATCCAAAATTAAGGATAAAGCTAATCTGTGGAATTGACTCTCTGAAGCAAAGGGGAGATTTAATCCTGTTTCTCTCATGTCTTGAATGGACTTTCAGAGAGAAAAAGAGCTCATTCCTCCAGTTAGTAATTAAATCTTGGTTTTGCTTGTCCCTCACTGTCTTTACAAGACTTTAAAAACACAGTGTCTCAAAAATGCCAATATGCTTTGTTGAGTAAATGTCAAAATTAACTGTTTTGACATTTCTGTAACATAGATATTTTGATGCAGCCAAAAGTAATAGCAAAGTCAATCCAAATTTAAGTCTACCAACCTAACTAAAACTGCTGATCTGCCAGAGGTGGGTTACTCTTTTTCACTTGAGAGTCTCTGGTTTTTATCAACTTTTATAAAATTTCTTGTAGAAACCTGGATGAAGTTCCCAGTTGTATGGAAACTATTACTGCAGTTGTTGTTGTTATTGTTATTAGTCCCATCATTAGTTAATGAAGTTTTCATTTTAGTTCTGGACATCTAGAAATAAATATGTGCCTTTGTTATATGCCTAAAGAATTCCCAGTCAGTGAAGTATGTAAGTCTTGTGGAGTCATCACTAAAGGGTTTATACTGTTTACTTTTTTTTTCCTAAAAGTAATTTTGTAGGTGCAGCTGGGTAAGACTTTTTTAAAATAATTCTGTTTCCAGTTTTATTGTCTTTTATTTGAATCAAGCTAGTATGTATCTATATGAATGTCTTTATGTGTTATGCATAAACCTTATGGAACTATACATAATGCATAAGAACAAACACATGCAGTACCATCTAGCCCTTACTGTAGAAAACCTGGCTTTGAACCTTGCTGTTAAAGCTTTGGTGATGTTTCTGACTGGAATCACTTTGAGGGCAATTCAGCAGCTCTGGCAATGTGTAAACCTCTATTCTGTTTCTGTAGGAGGCTGTAATAGATACCAAAGGTTTAATCACTTGTTACATATTGTCTAAGAACCTACCACATCCTCATTGTCACCTATCATAGATTAAGATTGCATGAAGATGAAATGTTCTATCCCTTCAGAACCTGTGTACCTCGTTGATAAGGGAAAGCAAGTTAGCTGATGGTGCTAAGCTTTATTTTAATCAAAGAAGAAGATGGTGAAGGAGGGAAAGGTAGTTAAAATTCTCAATACCACTCATCAGTTTCATTAACTGAGTATGTGAAAGAAATGGTAACAAAACCCAGGACAGCTCTGCAATTCAGTGATGGAGCCCACAAAATGCTACAGTTTAGTATTCAAAAGCTAGGAAAGAATGACAGTGGAATGTCAATGTGAGAGCTCTGAGACTGCAAACTGTAATCTAGGGATGGACATGCCCAAACCAGCAATATACACTGGGAAAGTTGTCATTTTTCATTATTATGCCTCTATCAATAGCAATATATATTTTTAGTTCTTTATACGTACTCAGTTGCTTTTCCTTTACAAAAGGAAACGTATGTGTACACACACACAAATGTTAAATCACAATTTGTACTTCAGAGATGTGTTGTCCACAGCCCATATCATGCTGTGAACTTGGTACCATAATTCAGGGCATCAGTGTGGGGTTTCCATGAAATGAAAGGCGATTTACCCAGGTGAAGGTATAAGCCTATGTGGAATCCCAGCAAAAACAGGCCTGTGGCCCTGACCACAGAACATTGAAATGCACTTGGATCTCTTTGCTACATTTGGTGATTTTGGATCAGTCTTGGATATTTGTATGTATGTTCAAGTACAGTAATAGGAAACACATGGCATAGGGTACTTTGAGGGACACTGAGAGGTCAAGTAAAACATCAGACAGCGTTTTACAGAACTTGAAACTGAATTATTTCAATCTCTTTCATTTATCAAGTCCAATGGTAAAAAAAAAAAAGTAAATATGTCTCTACAGCATGTTACAATCCAAATCAGGCAGTCTCAAGCCAGAACAACACAATCTGCAGATGAAAATGTAGGCAGACTGGAAGTGGTCAAACACAGAGAGGAGAAATATGCAGTGATGCTTTTAAAAAATAGAGAGGCAGAAAAAAACAGAAAAGAAACTTCTCTCTTGAAGATTTTTTCCAACATGATTTTGATTTTATTTAAACTAAGTTGCTTTTTTTTTACTTTTTTGTAGTTTGTCGTTTAAAAATTCAATTTTTAATTTTCACTTCTGTAAACATAATTAGAATGTATGAATTATTTGACCAGATAATAAGGCAAACACCTATAATAGAGGAAAATAAAATAAAATAAAATAAAATAAAATAAAATAAAATAAAATCATCTCCCTTCCAAACAGTTTGCACTAGACTAAAAAAGCTGCTGGCCAATGTTTGGCTGATTACCACAAAATGTTTTGTGCTTTTTGCCTGGCCAAGGAGGTCTGGTGTTTTTTTCTGTCTGGTCTCTTGATTTTTGTCACCAACACTTGAGATTTTAGTGCAGTGTTCATCTAACCTGCCATTTTGTTTTTAAGAGTATCTGGGAACAGCAGAGAGAATGACAGGCAGCTGAAATGTCTACATAATTCATATTCCCAGTGTCACACAAACACAACTGATTATTTTTGTTTAAACAGCTCTGTTATGCTTTCCATATCAGTGAAAAATGGGATTGTGTGATTTTTTTTCTCTCTCTGAAGTGTACCAAAGAGAATATCTAACTTTTAATATGAATTTCCCTCCATTTACTGTCATGGTGAACAGACATCAAAATTGATTTGCGGAGAGATCATAGATGGAGATGTCCTCAATTTCTTCCTATACAAAGTGGGATCATCCTGTTATACATTCTTTCTTTCTTTCTTAGCCATTGAGCTTCTGGATTTCATGCAACCACCTGAGCTACTTAGGGAACTTCAATTTCCAAGACTTGGGCAGCCTGCCTACCTTTTCACACACTTAATAAAACCAGACAGAAAGAATTACAGACTTAAAAGGGAAAAGGGGAAAAAATGCTTATGGAAAAAGTAACAGAAGGTTATTATTCTAAAGAGGGCTCACATTTGTTTCTAATATGAACTTTGAATATAGCGTGGAAAATTGAAATAGTATTTTTCTTTGAGGGCTGCACCAACACAAAAATGAATGGAAAGTGTGATTCAGGATTGCAGAGAATACCCAACATACAACAATTTCAATGTGAGTAATTTCAAAGCAATTAATTCTCCCAATTTGGTTTCATTTTCTTGGGGTAAAATAATTGCCTCAGCATTGTTTGCCCATTTTATTTTAATTACAGAGGATTTTTCCATCCCAATGGAAAAGGTAATGCCACTTCTATCTCTTAAGCTGACTGGTTTTAAATGTTATCCAAAGGACTGAAGTAATCAGTAATGACAGGAGATAAATGGAGAATATGACTTTTGAGCTCAGGAGCAAACAGAACTCTGAAATGAGTATTTCAAAGAATTTGGAATTGGCTTATTTTTGTCTGGCTGTTTTCACTCAGATTTGCATGAGTGAGGTGCAAAAACATGCAGATTTAACTGTAGACCTGATGCAAAGTAGCAGCCAAACCCATCCCTGTCAAAAATTTAGACATGACCACTTCCATGAGTTCAGTACTTCACAGGCAGTGACTTTGTCTTTCTCTTGCCCTGCTCACCCTCTCTGGGATACCACACATCAAAACAGCTAATCGCTTGCTCGTTAGTTTGATGCTTCATCCCTGCAATTTGTAAACTCCCTCTTGCTCCCAAGTTTGCTTTTAGTTTCTCAAGACTCCTTTGGAAACACTGTAATTATGTTTAATACCCATGATGAGTGATAAGAGCAACATCTAAGCCTCAAATTATATAACTGAGAAATTAGACATAACAATAAGGATTTCTTTAGCAAGCAATGTGGCTAAACAGCAACCCAGATGCCTTATGTCCAAGGAAGCCAACTCCAAATATTGTGGAACAAATAGGGATGGCACATCCACAGCTGAGGTTGAACTGATGTTCTTTAATTGTTGTTCAGAGGACTGTTGTGCATGGGTAATAGAATAATACACCGACTTGTCTTCAAATATCAAAAATGAAGCATCAAAAGACTGTCAAAATCATAAAATGTCCTTTCAGGAAGATGCTGGTTACTAAGTCTTGTCCATTTTTTCTGACTCTATAATTTTGTTCACCAAAAAACCCCAAAAAATCACCTTTTTTCTGCAAATCTTGACTCACTTCCCCTTCAGCCATCACAAATGTAATAACATCCCGAAGTGAAAAATATGATCATATAGCTCTAAGTGCACCTTAATAGGTAAAATTTATTTAATACACCCATTCCTATTGATACTAATGAAGGACAGTCCAGGTAATTTCTTATTTGAGCAAGTCAGAACAAGATTTCTTCTTGTCATAAAATAGAACTGGAAATTTGCTTGCTACAGCATTAGTTAATAATCTTGACAGCTTAGAAAGCCATTTTTACTAAATAATTTTACATTTCTCCTCTGTTTCTGTTTTTGAATTAGCTAGTAACTTACAATGATTTTTCAAATATATTTACTATTTAAACTGCTTTGAAGATTAGTTTATGAGAATAAGAGTTTGTCTGCAAGCAGTTTGTGGAACCACATTTGAGTATATGCCATTTCACTTAAGTATTTTCATTTTCATGTCTGCTGTCTAGACATTTATCCATCTCTCATCTTCTTAAGTACACATTTTTTTGCTAACTTTAGTCCTCTATGTATTGCTTTTGCCAGGATGATATTCAGCTTTTCTCCCATTCTTTAATCAGGCACAGTTGTTTTATGTATATCAGCCATTTATTATGCTGCAGAACTAACTCAGACTTGCAGATGTAGGAACTTCATATTTCTCTCTTTGGACATGAAAGGATCAGAGAAAGTATGTGCTTGGTAATGGTGTGCTTGTTCAGAGAGGGAAATAAATTATTAGCTAAAGTGCATCTGTAGTCATGTAGATATGATGAGGTTGACATCATTCCAGAGGTCTTTGTGCACACCCTGTTACACAGCATAGGCATAACTGGCAGGGTTACGTATTGTCCTACAGTAGGAATGTGGGCAGCTGCTTCGGATCCTCTAATGAACACCAATACTGAGTTTATAGCTACCTCCATTCTCTGTCTCAGCAAGACTATTTCTCCCTCTCTTTTAGACAAAGATGATAATTCTCAGCTTCTGGAATGTGTTATGAAGACAAACCCTGCTTTATCTCATTTAACTGTACAAGAATCATCCCGCTGATTGGTATCTAAAGTTAGATGCTGAAAACTAAATTTTATAAAGAGTGCTTTCAGAAAATTTTCAATGAAAACTGTACAACAGTTTCTTCCATGCTACAACGTTACAGATCACCCTCTAATCCTTTATCTTTACCAGCAAAAAAGATTCAGAACTCACCACCTGAGCTAGGTAGTTAACATCAAGCACGATCCTGGAGAAGAGTTGATTCTACATTTGACATGTTAGCAAGTTGGGATAAGCCTACTGGAAGCTTCTTTATATCGACCTAGTATTTCATCTGTGTGTGGTTTATGTTATTTTTCTTTATCTAACCCTTTGTAAAGTCTTTTCTTTTTTGACAAATTCTTCTTAGTCATAAAGCTGTGTGAGGAAATACCTGTTAATCAGAATGCAGAACGAGTCATCATGCCACTGGCAGACACACAAAATAATCACATTTGTCACAAGCATGTAAATCATGATGTGAACAATCAAAAGGGTGAGTAAGAGATGTGTTTTTTGCAAATAATTTGCAATCTGGGCTAAACTTATGCTGTTTCAAGCGAAACATGTTCACTAAAATATTAATGGACAACAAATGAAAAAGGGATGTGATCACAGTAAGGATGAACTTAAACATAAAATGCAGATCTTGCTTTGCTCAGCCTGCAGTAACTGAGCTCCCTGCAGCACCAGCTTTCCATAGTAGTAAAGTTGGCAGAATTAGTCTTTGAATCAGTGGTGGTCAATGAGAAATAGAATTTACTGCTGTGTCATTAAAATAAATGGCAATTTTGCCCTTATATGTGGTATGCACACAAGTATGTTTCAACATATTTTGCTTTCAACAACATTTTTTTCACATCACAGCAGTTTACAAGTATTAGACACAGTCTTCCAGCATGCCCTGGTCCATGTAGTACCAATTTTATGTCTTTCCTCTCTGGCAATAAAACAAGCTCAGTAGGGAATTTGGATCATTAATTGAATAATGGGTAATTATGTGAGATTTTCTAAGAGTATCACATAGAAAAGACTTGCAAATGAAAAAGGTAGGTCTTTTCCAAGTTAGCAGAAGAATTTAGCATAGGATTAGGGATGCAAAGAATGCTGGAAGTGAGATGACTGACACACTGACATCCTGAGTGGGCAGTAACACCTTTTCATCTTCCCATTCACTGCCTTTTTAAAGAGGTCAAGACAGATTTCTGGCCCTTTTCATTTATGTCTATTCATGTTTACCAAAATGGGGAGTGAACGAAATACAGCTGGGGGCCCTAAGGAATTAGCTCTTGCAGAGGTAGCCTAAGCATATCTGGAGTACATTAACAATCAAAGTTTTAAAACTTCAGGCACAGTTCTCCAGTTGATCTCCTTTCATGGAAAAAAATAAAAATCTGGGCTTGTATCAATCAGGCTGACTTTATTAATACTTCTCACAGCAGATACTAGAGAAGAGAAAGATCTGGTGTGTGTATTGAAGGAATTCAACTGCTCTCTCATGTGCTTCACATGATACGCTAGCGTGAGTGTCCCTTATGTATTTCCCTCTCTATCAAACCTGCACTTTAGCTTCTTTCAGCAGATGCAGCCAGCTTCATACTGCGTACCTGAATACATTTTTCCTTTGGTAAGTGCACAGTAGCCACAGTGTTGAGGATGATGCAGATGATAGAAATATTTCTCAGTCATGTGAGCATGTCCAAGAATCCACTGGGGCCGATTGCTGTCATGTTTAGAGTGTGTTACTACAGTTGACTCATTCTTCAATCTACTACTACTGCTATTAGATTTGTGCTCTGGCATGGCACAAGGCTAACTAATTTAGGGGAAAAAAATGGTACATGTAGTAAAATCTTCAAAATTTTTGTAAAAGCTTTCCCAATTTTCCTCAGCTTGTTTAGCAAAGAAACAGAATTTTGCTTGTACCTGAAAATATTGATTTACACTTGTCTGGGAGTATCTCTTGCACTCTATGTCTGCAGACTGTTTTCATGCTTTGAGATGGCTGACCTGAAGTGAAGGAGGAGTATCAGAGATGCACCTACCTCTGAACAAGGAGCTTGTTTGGAAAGAGGAGAAAGCTTAGAGCTTAAAGGAGGTCATCTCTTTATTCCTTTCGTTACTTGCATTGAGACTGCCCTAATCCTTTGCAATGGCTTCATACCATAGATGTGAAAGAACTTGCAAATCCATCTCAACAGCAAAGGTACCAGTTGTGAAGCCATGTGAGAGTACTGAAGGGAATTTACATTTTCAGCTGCAGCTGAGGGTGTACAGAAAATGGAAAGATGGATCTTCTTCCAAACATAAAATTCGAACTTAAAATCATTTAAAATTGGTTTCCAAGACTGGGATTCCTAAGAATGGTAATGATGACACACAGGAACACTATGCACAGAAAAATAGCCAGATAGCTAGATAAAGTTCTGTCATCAGAGGTTCCAATCTATGAAGCAGTGAAAAGACAAGGTATAAATGTTCTCAGGAGGCTGCAACAAAAAAAAAACCATTATCCCTGTAGACATTGATATTTGGCCAGCAGACATTTAATATAGGTAGACAAGGTTGTTCATAAGTATGAACAAGGGAAACCATCTCAACAGATGAGAAAAGAAAGGGAGAAATCAATATTGTATTTAAACTTTTTTCTAGGAAATGGGACAAATTAATTAAAGCTGCTGAAAGGGACCATCACCTGTCCTTCTCCAAAGAGCATCATGTTAGGAAACTGATCCTGAATATAAATAACACTAGTAAATATTCTCAAATCTTGGAGTAGGTCATGTAAATAATGACAGGCAGTCAAATACTGACAGGCAGCAGTTTTTACTGCCTCATTTCAGGGTGATGTTGGAAAGTGGCAGGCAGTCGTAGTGTTCTTTGGAGGTGTTGGGTGACAATAATGCAAATACTTTTTCAGAGGTATTGAAAGACAAGGGGGAAGGGGAGAAATAGTTACCATATTTTCATGTGAATAATCCTCCTCCAGATAACCTGCACCCTTCTTTTGAAAGAACTGTTCCTTGAAAATAGATCCATAGATAACCCACAGCTACTGATAAGGCACATAGAAATAGAAATAGAACAGATCAAAGAGAAAGGCACGTGTTGGTAGAAACAAATCTGACAGTAGTATATGAAATAGAGGGTGTGTTAAGAAAGAGGTGGGCATCATACAGGCTTAGAGTGTTGTGAGATCCTGTACACACATGGGATTTGCATTGCTGCTCAGGCTAAAGTTGTGTTTTGTCGATTACTTGTTTAGACAGTTATGTCACACACATGAAAATGTGGCAAATAACACTGTTAATATATTTCTGTAATACCTCAAAATACCTTTACAAATATTATTAATTTTCATATCAACATACCATATAGTATGTAAATACTATAGTATGTAAATACTATCTACCTTCTAGAGTGTGGAAAAGCAAGGCATAGAGGCATCAACCGACATGTTGGTGCACAGTGCACCTTGGCTGTTTAGAAGCAAGAATAAAACCACATGTGCTATATCTGACTGGTCAATCAAGGTGTCTTTTCTCTGTGTGCCTTTTCTCATGACAACATTTTGTGTTTACCATCTAAGACTTGAAACAAGTAGTTTACTGAAGCATGCAAAAGAAAGTAAATGCAAATATAAAAGTCAAAATAGTTTAGGAAATATTATCCCAACAGAAAACTTCTTGAATATTTCTGGTTTACCTTTAATGCATATATATGTAGTTATATGTGTATATACTGTTATGTTTCATTATGTAAGAAAACTTGCCATGAGATACTTTTCCTCTACTGAGGATTCAAAGCCTAGTTCAAAATGCTAGATACTATATTAACAGTTGCATAACAACACATTTAGGGAGAAAAAGGAAAATGCTTAACCAACAATGAGATGTAGGACTTGAAGTAATAATGGATATTTTATGATCTGTCATAAACCAGGTGAGTGATAGTACAAAATTATAATCTCCACTGGAAACATGAAGGCAAGAGAGCATGTCAGACATAGATCAGACAGCAAGACTGAAAACAGAATCTTTTTAGTGCTTATCTGAGTTGGAATGTAAACTAGGCTGCTAATGAACTCCTACACCAAATGATACCTAGATTAAAGTGAAATGAGTTGACAATTTACATTCAGATATTTTATGGCTATGGGTCTGCATCACAAACCTTGACTTTGTAATTTATGTTTCTTGCTTCCAAATTAAGACAGTAAGTCCAAGTTGTAAAGCTGTGTGTGGTCTAAACATATATTTATGCATAGCCCTCTTTGAACAATTATAGACAAATTTACATACAGCATATTGACAACTTGTCCTTGTCCCTTGTCCCATTTCATGTCAAAGCTTAGGTCAGATGTTCTACTTTTTCATTCATACAATTACTGCATCCAGCATTAATCAAATCTAGAAAACAGAACAGAAATATGACAACAAAGTTATCAAGGGGTGTAAACTATCTCAAGATAAGTGTTTAATCTTTTTACAAGACTAAACATTTTGATCTTCCTATGAAAAAGAAAATATTGACAGTGATTCATAAACCAGATATGTTCTGCACTGATTGTTTCATTTACACATGTGTACATATTTCAGAACATAATGAGGTTGCAAGCTGTTGCTTTTCTATCATATTCTGCTTAATGTCCATGCCTGTCCTCAGAGTGAATCTATCTGAAAAAGGAACTCCTAG
This sequence comes from Gallinula chloropus, assembly GCF_964237585.1. NCBI lineage: Eukaryota > Metazoa > Chordata > Aves > Gruiformes > Rallidae > Gallinula > Gallinula chloropus. The sequence continues at coordinate 1,427,136 of NC_140088.1, forward strand.
CAGAGGCCATAGCAGAAAGAAACCACCCTGCTTTCCTATGGTTGACTAAACTAACAAAGCAATATTGTGAAATGTAACATATTAGGTTGGAAAGCTTCCCCCCATTCATCTATTACAGGAATGCCTTGCCAAGTCCCTGTTGCTTCAGTTGTCAGCTCAATGTAAGAGCTCCTCCTGCTGACCCCAACCATCACAATATCGTCCTTGTGATGACGAGTCTTAACTGACAAATGAAGTGCTTTGCCAAACAGCAGTGAGCCAGGCTAAAGAATTCGAAGCCAATGGAATGACACATGAAGATTACTTGAAAAGGGAATAAATTTTTAAGCAGGGGATGGAAGAATTGTTCCTAAGACACTTTGAGGAAATATTCTTAACGCTGATGTTGGTGTATTGAATTTCCTGCATAGGTGTGGAACTCTTGAGGCCTTCTTTATATTAAAAATAAATACAGAAATGGCCATGACTGAAAAGGATTTGCTGCTTTGGGAGACTTAGTTCTTTCTTTGACTGGAAAATTCAGGCAAACTGAAAAAAACCAAAACTAAAAGCCACAACAAAACCAGATCCCTAATAGCAAATGAGACTGAGAGTACCAGGATGCAAACAACATGGGAGCATAAGCTGCATCACAACAGTATCCTTATGATTTAGAATAAATGCTGGTTTTACCTGTGCTATGCTAGAATAGGTATTAGCACTACAGTGCTCTTTTGTTACTGGTGTCATAGGAGCCCTAACAGTGCAGACATTCTTTTCTAACTCTTGCTCTTTTGCTGTTCTTTAAAAACAGCTCAGTCCTGTCAACCAAGGTGGAAACATCATCTGGTTTCCTGCTCTGCAGTTTAAATAGCCCTGTACAGTTAGGTGATGACCAGTTTGTTAATGCACTTTAGCAGCTACAAACCATTACACCACTTCAGCTCTGCTCCACTTACCAGGCTGAACAATGAATAACTACACGAACAACCAAAAATGTAGCGGTGCCAAAATAGCCCCATTTCAGCTTTCTGCCTTCCCAACGGTTTTAAGAGACCCTTTGTCAGTGACATTTAGCAAACAGTATGAAGTAAGACACTGTGTTTTTCTTCAAAATGACAATGCTTACAACAAAAATTACAGTTTTCATTTCTTTCAGACTGAATTTAAACTTCAAGCAGGTATTTCCTTCCATTTTTTCCCTTTAGAGAGGGAAGCTTGTTGGAAACACAGGGCCGGTGACAGGCTTCTGAGAATAAACCAGTGAGTTACGGTGACAAGAACCTCTCTGAAGTGCTTTAATGGTGGATGATCCAAGAGGGAAAAAAGAAAGATTAGGGCCTTACATCTCTAGTGGGTACTTCAATTCACATCTGACCTACTGGATGCTGGTAAATGTAGGTTATCATTGTTTAGAATGTTGGCCAAGCCCTCTCCAGACAATTGAGCTGCTATTAGTGGGATATGATGTGATGAGCTGGAAATGACCCTATGAATACTTGTTCTTTGAAGAGGAGAAAGGTTTATCCCTTGCTGTGTTGCTTTTTTTATCTTTTCTTTTTAGGCAGCTTTAAAGCTAGATGACATAATTATTGCCCCAATGATACTGCTCTGAGAGAAGCCAGCTGACAAAACCTTGCGGAAAGATTGCAAAGCTGCAGTTAGAAACATTATCTCAAAAATTTAAGCACTTAAATAAATAAATAAGGTAGCCAGATGAATGTCAGCAGCTTAAAGCCTTGGCAGAAGAATAATGAAATGATCATCTGAGGAGATGTATGGGTAATAGTTATATAAATCTTTGTATTGTCTCTCTCCTTATGTCTGGTTAAATCAAAATCCTCCTTCATTTTTTTGCTTTACACAGCTCTTTAGCATTGACTTTGGCCCCTGTCACAAGGCCTGAGGAGCCCTTGCTCCAGGAGTGGGATTAAGCAAAAGGAAAGGAGGAGAGATTTCCTGGCTCTCTTCACTGTATTGTTTAATATGATTTAGCTTTTGCAAGCGGTTTTCAAAACACCTTGAAGAAGGATATAGCAGAAAGATATCCTTCCATGCTGTCGTTTAGACTTTCTGATGGCATATTGACTGTGTAAATGAGGCCTCTCCAAAGACAATACTGCTTTCTAAACACCAGTCTCACCTAAACTATCCAAGATTAACATTACAGCATAGACAGCTCGATAAATTTATCTCCAAAAATTACAGAAAACTGAGTTCACCCATGCCTGCAAGTGCAGCAATTGTGTCTACAAACAGAGTTTTAGAAGTAGCCACTGCTACTAAATGAAGTGCCACGGATTGGTAGTATTCTCTGGTGACAGACCATCATATTTGGTCTAGGAACAGCCATTAACCACAGCCTAGTCAAAGCAGAGTTAAATGCAGTGGGTGGGCGATACATATAAAATATAAAATAAGATGTCAAAGTAAGTCAAAGCCCACTAAAGTTTCTATGTGACAGTGAGGCCTGGTCTGTTCAGTAGCTGTAACACAGCTCTCCACAAACAATTCAAGGAAACTCCAGGAAGCCTGTGCACTGATCCCTTAAGCAATCAGTTTCACGAGACAGAATTTAGCACAAAAACTTTCCTGTGACTTTCCATCCCTTGAAATGATGCCACCACTGAATGCATGCCAAGTTGTTAGTGAAACTGGTATGTAACAGACTTAGTGTACATTGGAAACACGTGAATTATGTCAGCCAACCTGGTCCTGGTCGGGCTTCTGTCCAGAAAGGATATCTGTTTTGATTCCATGAACACAATAGACTGGAAAATAGTTTACAGGAAGATGGAATAAGCGAGTGTCTGGATCTAAAATGCACATCTGTCCAGCTACTTCTCTTATGCACTGAACAGAAAAAACTAAGAACATGAAAAAAGTTTGGATTCAGAGTTGTCCATTGAGACTGGGAGTCTGTGACCTTATAATTTCTTTAGTGGATGGCACTATAGGACTCCTCTGGGAGCCAGAGGTGGTCTAAGTGGTGCTTTCCACATATGTTTTCCAGTTCAGTTAAAAACTTAAAATTGAAACACTTTGATAAAACTCATTCCCTCCTTTTATCCAGATCAAGAAATTTTGGCTGGTTTTTTTAGATTTCAGTTAAAAACGTTTGGGAGTTTGAATATCATCGATTGATTCCGAAGATTCTTACGAAAAGTGGCTGAAACATGATCTGTAGAAGATGGGAATGGTTTTCAAAACAGTTAACAAAGTTGGTCATCACCTCAGTTTTATACACTGAGATACTTCTGGAAGGTAATTTCAAATGCACTGGAAGGACTTTAGCCCTTTAATGGATCTATCTGGATGTGTTCTTGTGGATTGAGCAAGCTGGGCTGGATTGCCCAGAAGGCTGTCTAGATGGGGAGTTACCTTCAAGTACAGAGTCATGAAGCTATTGTTGAAGAAAATCATTGATGTTAAGGCTACATGAGTTATGAATTAAAGATTACATACACTATCAGGAAGGAAAAAAGGTGGGTTTCTGTTTGAGGGGGTTTTTTTTCCTATTTCTTCTGGGACATATATACTTACAGCATGACCCAATCACCATCTTCTTCACCTTTAAGCTGAAGGTGAGCTTCAGTATGTAAATTCTTTATCTAGTAGCTCTAAACTCTCCACTCTGACAGCTGAGAGACTCTGACCCTTAAATGAGTGCATTTAGAGCTGTGCCCAGTGTCCCCACACGCTGCTTTTCTGTAGGACAGTGAATCACTTTTTTCCCACACAGCTCCCTCTTTCTGCCAGCACTTTTCTACTCTGCCAGGGTCCAGCTCTGCACTTATTTAAACGTGACTCCTAAGCTACCAGTGCACACAGGAAGCCTCTCCGTGGAGAAGGATTAAAGTGCTGGGGCAATCCCACCTTTATCTAGGCTGGCTTGAATCGGGTGACCATGACACTGGCAGTGCTCTACAGGATCACTGGAGCACTGACCTATCTTAAGAATCAAAGCCTTCAAGCATGTTTGAGAATATTCTTGGCTATTAAGCCTGTGGAAATGCAGTCCCAACTATTCCAGAGAGCCATGGTGTGGGGATTCAGTCCAAGCCACTATATCACAGGTGTGCAGTAGAGGTATGTGCTATGTACCCTGTACAGTAGCTGTGTAGTAATGCAGCTCCTGCTTTGAGCTTACTCAGACAAAAGCACCCCGGAGGCCATTAATAACGTGTGTAGCACATGTTAACTTCTATATCCAGCACAGTCTTTCTGGACTGGAGTACAGCACTATTAGCCTTTTCCCCTTCATGCCTTTTTCTGAACTTTCCTGCAGCAGCATCCATAGGACATCAGTTAATGAGTGGCTATCACTCTAAAAACACTTTTACTATATGAAATAATGTTCAAGCTAAATAACAGCCATACCTCTGTAGATACACTCCTTTCTGAAGGAAAAAGATCCATTAAATAATGTACAACAAATTGAAAACTTGTCCAAGTAGTGTGTTTTCTATATCATTACTTTGCTGTAGGGCTTTTTTTCATAAACAAATGCACAAAATAGTTATCTTTTATATCTGTGTGTATAAGCACGCATGTTTATATATATATATGTGTGTGTATATACAGATATATATCTCTGTCTGTCAAAGTGCTCACACGTATTCCCCCCTGTGTCCTGGATGCTATAAAATTCTATTTCTCCTTGGAGGGAGAGCTGACTGCAGGGCGAGTATGCAGAGCCTGGCAGTGTTTTATGAAACCTGGCAAGCACAGGTGTAACAAGGATAGATGTGTCAGCATCCAAATGTCAACATCCAAATTTTTCTGGCCAGACATTTAATCTTTTATGACCTGGAGATACTTATTACTCTTTAAAAAGATCCCCCAATGACTATTAATAGGTGAATCATATATATACATACTTATTTACCTGGTGCTATAAAAGTGAATGGCATTGTTTGCAAATAAAGTGACAGTGTAAAGAAACTGTATTAAATATTGAAAAAAAGTGATAAATGACAGAGCAAATCTCTCTTCCTATGAAATACCTCTTATAGCTCTTTGTATTCCCACCATAGCTGCCTTCTCTCTTCCACTGTAGCCTGTGCTGGGACTGAGGAGTGACATCATTGTCTTATTATGGGTGCTGATTCTGGGCTGAAGTTCGTCATCCTGTCAACAGCAAGTGTGACCATGTGCAGGGCAAGGACATGTCAAGACACCTGGGACACATTTGTATATACAGCCTTTTCCTGCTGTCTGTCTTCCTGCCGCTTAAACTCAATCCCACCCACATTCCACTTAGAAGTCCACAGTGGAAGAGGATGAGAGAAAGGAGGGGAAGGACATGGGGGTTGGGACAAGAGGGAAAAGTGTTGATAAGAGACTACAATGACTGGAATGTATAAATTTGGGGGAAGGGGGATGGGTTTTAATGTTTGTTCTGTGAAGAGACAGGAGAAAATAGTCAAAGACAGGAGGCAGTGCTTGAGAGAAATGTGAATTACAGACCAGTCCTGATTTTACCTATGATTCTTAGTGATTTTATATTTTAATAAATAAAATCTTGTAAATATTTTATCTATTTTGTAATCTGTATATTGCTATCTCTTTGCATATGCATACACATATGTAGCTATGTATACACAGATCAGAATACAGTTAAAATTATGTTTCCAGCATAAGTCATCTGTCTTCTCTCTCACTGCACCTGATTATATAAATTCAGTTCAACTGCTCAGGGAAAGTAGGGATACTGTCATTCCTTGTTTTGGAATAATTTTTACATATGAATTGTACATTTTATTCCTTGTACCTATGCAAAAAGTGTGACATAATACATGACTTTCAATTTTCATGAGCTGCCAGAAGCTCAGATTGATCTCCCTTTAAAAGTATCTACAGTGGCACCAACCCCTTAAAACCATATAGTGCAATACCAGCTTCAGGATCCATATAGTACTGATTCAGCATTAATAATACAGATTCAGCATTAATAATCCTTTCAGGGTCTTCCTTTATGCTCCTCCATTCAAAACTGACCCTTTAACTTGTGAATTCTAGTACCTCTAAGGCAGGAAAGAAATGTCTACTCTGCTAGAGAATGGGATATCACAAATCAGTCCCACAATCTACCCTGGTAGTAAAGAAGGTAGAAAAGGAAACAAAGACCTTGAGTGTAAGTGTGACAAGATTTGGAATAAACAATGTAGGGATGTTTAGGAATGGAGAATATGAGAGCAAAATTTGCAGTAATTCTTTTTATTTATGAATAAGCCACTCATGTAAAATCTACACCCTGTGGAGTAACTGTAGGTGCCTAATTGACTGCCTGTAAGCAAACCATTACAACTCTATTACTCCATCAGCTGCAGGGAGGACACAGTGGGGAAAAACAACTTGTAAGTAAAGTTTTCACACCCCTGCCTCGTGGTGAACTCCTCAGCTGCTTTTCACATTCTAAATCCAGAATGTGTCTCTTCTCACAAACTCCCTGTCTGTGTGGTGCTGGCATACACAGCATGCCCTGCCATGGCAATTGTGCCAGATAATTAGAAACAAATTTAGCCCTGGTATAAGCATGCACACAGTTCCCAACAAAACCACTGCTTTTATTAAGAAAAATGTCACTGTAAGAAAGAAATTCTGAGACACTTATATAACTGTGAATGTATCATCATACAGCATCTCTTATTTATCTTCACTTTGGCTCTCTCTAGAAGTAGCCTGAGAGTGATGACTGCAACAGAAGGTGGAAAAAATGGAAAGTAATGCAGTGGGAGTGATTTAATGGATTATTTTAAAGGTATACATTTATTAGAAATTAATATTTTGTGGATATAAAATCATGTCTCATTTTTTTAAGATGTATGACAACAAAAGTATAGATAAAAACCACTTTAAAAAGTCACGGGGTTCATTAACACCTTGAGCTTTCTCCAGCTTAGCTACTGACTTCTAGTTTTAGGCTACAGAAATGGATAGCACGTAGTACAGAAAAAAAAGAGATGAGTGCAGACCCATCTTCTAATCTGCTGTATATCTAAAAAGATATTGACCAGAGTGAATATAAAGACTGCTGATACTCTGTGCAAGGGAATGTCCCTGGTAACCCAGAGGATCACAATGGAGTTGCTTGGGAAATGCAGTGATGGCAGACTTCTCTGAAAACTTTCTGAATCTTTCTGTCTCTGTTTGGATAAGATATACCAAGAGAAAGCCCAGTTGGAATTCAGAAATGCAGAACTAAAAGTGAATATGAATATGTATTTATACGTATGCACATAAATCTCTCTATATATAATCTTAACAGTTAAACACTATCTTAAAACTCCAGGAAAATTTGGAACTGGCTGCACTTCAAGTTTGATGAAGTTTAAATAAGTTCTTGTTTTATAAGAAGAAGTCCATTTACCCCACAGAACTCTGTAGATGAACTGATTATTGTCCACAATCCACAAATTTGACCAGACATCAACAGAGGTGAAAAGAAGAACCACACCTTAAAAAGTGTCAGGCTTGATAATTATGCTTATGATGTGTCATCTCTGATTAAAAACACGGAACCAGGACAGAGCTGCCAGTCAGCAGCCTTTTATAATCTTCATGCTTCTGCATATTTAGTATTCAGCTCCCTTGTGATAGAGGCAGAAAAACACAAGTGATTAGTGCTTGTGGAAACTCATTAAACTGGGATAACTCAATCTCTTGTAATCACATATTCTCACCCTTATTTGTCTCAGCATCTGCAGTGTTCTGTCTGTTGGACACCATCCCTATGAGCCAAGGGGTCAACTGAGACGATCTAGATCTTTGAGATCTGAACACTAGAGTTCCACATGGTGAACAAATCAAGGTTCTCTAATTGCACTTAATGACACTGCGTGCCTTCAGCTAAAGTCTTCAAAAATAGACAAAGATAAATCAGAAGTAAAACAAATTTTAAAATTGGACCAAGGCTTTATGTTTTGCATTATGATGCCCAGCTTTGTTCATAAGCAGTTGCACCAAGAAAACCTTGCAGTGGAGAGAATTAGTAATTTCTTTTCCTGGGAAAGGGTTTTACATGTATGTCTGGCTCTTTTTTACTACCCAAGTATCCATCTTGTTAACCTTTAAGGATTTACCCTTTGTGCTTATAGCCTTTTAAAAAAGTTATAAAGATATAAGAGTCTCTGGCTTATGTAAGACCATTCTTAAGCCATGGGGAAAACCAGAAATGTTTCTCTACTTTTCCATACGCTATTTTCTTTCTTAGAGGCTTCCTTCACGTCCATATATTTTCATGACATATATCAGAACAATTCTACTGTTTACCTGCTTAGAAAGTGACACCCACTAAGAGAATGATGTACAGCGCCTGAAAGAAAAATAAACAACAAAACACAATCAGCAAAAGAAACAACCCACAAGGAAGATACACAGAAACAGCTCGAAATTAAAGAGGCACAGCTGTTAGAATTCAAGGTTTAGAAAAAACATGCACTTTCCCCCCTACATGTTCTATGTATCTTCTTGGTTTGGGTAAAATCTAGTCTTATTTAAAATTTTTATCAGCTTCCAGAGCACAGGGTAATTTTTATTCTTTTTTCAGGTCAGGCTTTTTATTGCTTCTCTGTCATGCCTGAATGCTAGTTACAGGCTCAGAAAGCAAAATTAACCAAACTCAATGGTAACATCCAAAATGATCCAAGGTGAGATAGCACTCAGGCACCTACAAAATACAGCTACAGCAGAATTCAAACACTTGCATCCAGAAGGGTGATCTAAACCACTCCATGTGCTCACATGTCTGAGCGTCCATAGGTATCTAAGTTTTCTAACTTAGCATGTCAGTGCATATGCACCCAAATGTGTCACCCTCTGCGCTGAGTGAAGTATCTAAATGCACATCCTCCCCACCCAGACCATCTGGGCTGCAGAACCGTATGCTCTTGTGCTAAGTCCACCCAGTGGCCCGGTTCAGTAGGTGTGCTCTGAGCTCACTTCATGACAGCATCAACTCCAGCACATTGCATGGCTCCCACAGACACTTTCATGTGAAAATAGGTCAGGAGAAGGCGGCAAGTACTTTCATAGGAAGGCTGTTATGCAAAATGTGTTTAGTAATATCACCTCCTCCTCCTCCTCCCCCTTCTTGCTTGCTATCTTCTGAAAGAGAAACAGGAGACAGTTGTCTTTGCTGACACTTCATATGACTTACCCAGAGAAGTGCAGGCGAAGTGTTTTGGTTGCAAATCTTAGTTCCACAGAACTAATTTGGACTATGGAAAAGTGCCTAAATTCAGAGGAAAGACAAAATTTTAGATGCTTCCCTCTCTGACATTTTCAAATGTGTAGCTTCGACATCCACCATCCAAACATATTGGCTGATATGAATCATGTTTGAGGGCTGTACTGGAAAGTTTAGTTGTCCCACGCTGCACCATGAATTCCACTCCTCAGATTTGCATCCAATTTTGAGGCACTGAGTCAGTGATCTGTCCTCTGGGAATTTTTTTTCTGATTTGGTCCCTTAATCAGATTTTTGAAAGTTCAAGCTAAGTTGCCTCACAGATCTGTGAATGTCTGATGCCTTTCCCTTCTGAGTAGCTAAAACTTAGATCCTGGTGTTGTCAAATGGCCACCAAAGAACTTGAAACCTGAAGAAACCAAATTCCCATAATTATTCCAAAGAATACCCTGATGGTGCCAAAAATTAAAGGATAATGGCAGTCCTCAGAAAAGTTATATTTAGCAGATAAAACATAAAAAAAGAGGATCAGTCCTCTTCTAGTCTAAACTCTGTGAGCCCTCCTTGCATTTACCAGACTCAGCAGGAACAGGGCAGCCAAAGCAGCAGAGATATTTTGATTCATTCATTTTATTAACAAATACGACAATGAGCTTAAGATCTCTGAGCAAGATTTCTGTTTCCTGAAGCTACCTGCAAATGAGGGGTGCAGTGACAAGACAAACTACCAATAGTTATTTCATTTGTATAGACCAGAAAAAAAGCAGTTCCATTTAATAAGAAAAACTTAAGTCCTTAGTTAATATAATTTTCCTGATATTCATGTCAGTGTCTGCTTTCTCACATAGAATCATGCAACAGTTTGGGTTGGAAGGGACCATAGAGATCATCAAATACTATATGCTATTTTTTTCCATTTTAAGTCCTCTTCTTCAAAACTGAGCTACTCAAGTTGATACCCTTCTTTACCCTCGCTGAAGATTGGTTTACAGCACCTATCAGTCAGTTTTGCTAGCCCGATGTTAAGTGTGCTGGAACAGAGAAGTGAGGTAAATAGACTTATGGTCACTGAGTGAGTTAGAAATTAAATCCAACAAGAACTTTCCAGCTGTGGCCATCAGACTACACTTTCTCCCTTCCCAAGCCAGTCTGCTTTTCCAAGACCTATTCTTGTAATGCTCAAGAGGACAGACTTGACAGCTTTATTTTCAATGAAAATGCTATGTGGTCAGTGGTTATTAACTTGTTCTCAAATGTTTGCCAAGATCCATGCTAAAGGCTCATTGACACTGTCAAAGGTACAACAAGCGCGTTGATCTGTGTTTTAATTTTAGTTTTGATTTTACTTTTCCAGATCTGTCCAAGCCCCTCAAAACACTAAGCAGGGCTCCCTGGAGCTCTTTTTTTTTAGGTATAGCAGCGTGGGCACATGCATATCATGCAAGTGCTGATAAACGAGGCCAGGTATATTTTAATAACCTTCAATGTGGAAGGTATTTGTGCACCACTCTTACACACAGTCAGTTACTGTGTATCTTGGCAAAGAAAGATCCATTTCTGAGGAAAGAGAACTATTTCCATCCTTAATAAGTCATTCCAAGTTTCCTGTGATGTTATAAATAATTGGGCAAGCAGCCGGCTTTATTCTCCCTAATTTGATATGGCAGACTTGGAGAGCAGAAAAGTTCAGCCTCAACATAAGCTCTAGAGTTGGACTTTGACCAAGATTTCCCCCTTCCCTCTCCTAATGAGATAAAGTTTATCATAAAACATGCTTACCAAGGCAGCTGAGACAGGGCCCAGGCTTCACATCTATTTCCTAGGAGTCCCCTGCTCCCAGTCAGTCCTGCGTGCTGCCTGCATGAGGTCACAGCGTGCTGGGTTTGCTTTGGGGAGCTGGCAGATAGGCTGACAGTCTTAGCTAATACACTTGTCATTGGGGAAAATAAAAAAGTGCTTGCAAAACACAGCTTAAATTAGTTTGTGAGTAATTGGAAAAGGAAATATAAAGTCACACTGGTTTATATGCATGTCTGGAAGGCAGTGAGGTGATGCCTTGAGTGCCTGGGTTACCCGTGAAGGTCAAGCACCCTCACGACAGCCTGAGATCGCTCCTGAACTTTGGGGAGGTAGAGTAATCTTCACAGAACTTTCAAGAACTGCACAGTGCAGAGACATGAGGAGGTTGCAGAGCTTATTTTTATGCATGACAGAAGGTCAGCGGAAAGGACACATTCCTCCATAATTGTAAGAGCGACAAGAAGAACTGGTGATTATATTAGAACATGAGGAAAGACTTTTTTTTATGTCTGTCTGGTGCTTTGCAACATTTTGGAAAAATTCAAGCTGTTTCTAATTGTCATTCAATTGTAAAAGAAGTTAAATAAATAACTCTCTACCTACGTCTTGGCAATTCAAGAAAATTAATTACATAATGTTATTGAAATTGCTTCTAGGTGCTCTGTAATACTACTGCAGGCCAAAGTAGTGCACTGATGTTCATTACTTTCAAATACAAGGGAAAAGGGGTTTTCTGTTGTTCAAATGCCTCAGGTCATATTTTCAGATGAGCTTCATTTCCAGAATGCAACCCAGATGTATTGTTATGGATTTTAAAATAAAATTATTGCTTAAAGGTAAAACATGATAATAGGAAAATTAACTTGTTCTGATGAGTCATAACATAAAGTAATTTCCTTTTAAAAACAAAACTAAAACCTCACTTTGCTCCCTTAACCCAGATGGTATTCTTTCAGAGGAGGTAACATATCCAACTTGGATCTATTATGCTTCCTGAAACACTCTGCATTCCTAAAAAAAATTACATGGGAATTAAGGGTATTTCTCTAAAGTGGTCTACTGCCACTTTTAAACTCCAAATGAAGAAAATTAAGAAACTGTTAACTGAGTTATACTTTCCTATAATTCGTATGACTCTTCTGGTATCCTCTCTCTTTCCTATCTTTGCCTTTCTGTTCATCAGAATCAAAAGAGCTTTCAAAGACTGGAAGTGCTTTCCTGGATAGTGACGTAATGTTCTCAGGTAGAATGGAGGAGGGGAAGTTGCAGAGAGACTGAAGAGCTTGTTTGGGGTGGTGAGGCAACTCTGGTGCCTGGAGCAGAAGAGTTTCTGCCTCTGCAGCAGCAGCTCTTAGCACACAAACTGGCTGCTTTCTGGGAGCTGTAGACCTGAGTGTGATTTCCACAAAGGTTGCTTCACACCGCTCAGGTGGTAGAAAGGAGTTTTAAAGTGAGTATAAATCAAATTTATGCCTACTCCAAGGCCTCTTTACATGGCTAAGTCAGTGGAAAGTTGCTTTTGTGTATATGCACTTCAGGTCCTCATACTTTTAATTTGGCATTAAAAAAGGGAAAGAAAAAGAGAAAGAAAACCCTTTCAATGTCCCAAGTTAAGGTTGGACAATTGCCATACTGTAACATAAGCTAGGATTTCAAAGGTGTCTCAGGAAACAGGTCTCCAGCTTCCATTCCCTTTTCAAGGGGGCTGAGTGACTCACTTCCTTAGACCTGTTTGAAACCCTATCCGGAATGATTGCTCCGTCTGCGTATGACTAGATCGGTTTCTAATGACTGGCTGCAGTCGGACTGACCCACTATCACAGGGAGTCTCCTTTGGGTCAGGCAATGGAGCTCTTTGTTTTCAGCACTGGAAGTCTTACCCAGCAGCACACGTGTTCAAGCTGCAGCTGGCACAGGTATTGTTTTTGCCTGTGGCGTCACTAAAGTGCCACCTAAGAGCAGCTAATGGCGATGGGGTTTGGCCTGCCTGCATCTGGATGCTGACATGGCAGGGTCCCAAGCAAAACACCAGGTGTTAGTCATTCTGCAGGTCTCACTACTCACTCTGAGTCAACAGTGAACCCCTGCCCCAGAATTTCAAAACCAGCCAGCAGCAGACTTACCCTGTGACCAACCAGTGACTGCAGGGTCAACAGGTTCTGATCCATGCCTACCAACCTGGTTTGTTTTCCTGAAGTGCCAGGGGCACTCCTAGAAGATGGATCACGTTCTGTTAGAAGAGCACAGATGTATGTAAAGTGACTGGCCATCCTTCCATTCAGAGTAAATAGGCTGAGGGTTTAGAAGGAGACAAATCAAAAAGAAAATCATGCAAAGAGATTTAGGGTTAGAATAGTATCTCTGGCAGCTAGGAATTTAGTCCAACCTCAGCTAATCTAAGTTCAGATAGCTGTCTAGCTTCCCCCTAGAGTCAGTGGGAAGAAACCAGTGCCTGCAGGAGATGGTCCCTCTTTTGCCTGACATTATAGAAACAGTAACGATTACTCACTCCCTGGAGTTACCCTTTTCTGTCCAATGGCAAAAGAGGTCCTTTAAGGCACCCCTTTAGTCCTTGAACAGAAAAAGGTAACTCCAAGGGTTAGGTAATCCTTACTGTTTCTCTAATGCCATGTTCACACCTGAGTGGTCTCAAGCAACATGAAAATTAATTTGGGTTTGGTTGCCCTGACCAAGTGGAGGGTGTCCCTGCCCCTGGTAGTGGGGTTGGCACTAGATGATCTTTAAGGTCCCTTCCAACTGAACCAACTCAATCCATTCTATCATTCTATGATTCTTAACTCCAGTCTCCCTGGGCTTAGAGTTTTGATTGCAGTATCATCAAACTTATATATACTCTAAACACAGAGTAAAAGTGATTGTTTACCAGCTGATAGTATTGCATATAACTTTAAGAATCTTATTGATTCATGATACAGCAAATAAATTGTGACATTCCTATGTAGAGAGATACAGACACACACACATATGCATATGCATGCATATTCTATATTCAATCAATATCTGAAACTGTCACCAGTGTAAAACAGCCAAAGGTCCCTTCAGGAAAGCAGAAAGCCAAATGTAGAAGGTGATTAATGATGATAGATTTTATTGATTTGATTAGCAAACAAGTCCTCAAACAACTGTTCTTTGTTCTATGGAGGAAAAGTTCCCAGAACACTGAGAATCTAAGTATTTGCTAATTTATGATGTATGAAGCAAGGTCACTGAATGAATTTGATTTCTTACCCCTCAATAAGTAATATTAAAAAATATCTCAAGTCAGGCCCTGTAGGGATTTTGGAGTAATAAATGTCAAACTCTTGGCATGGCCAGATTGAGCTGGAACATCTAAACTGCAATTCACTCACCTCATTTTCAAGCATTACTTTGAAACCAGCCCATGATGGTACTAAGCTGTAGCCTTTTTCCACACTAACTGTATAATGCCTACTAGTTGCATCTTTATTTACCCATCATGATATTGGTTTGGATTTAATACAGCATTTGCAAATTGCAAACCTCTGATGTGTGAGAGACCAATACAGATACCCAGATCTTGTGGACTCTAAGATACAGATCTTCTTACTTACCTGAAAGCACATGTGCATTATGCATCCGATCTAAGATACCTGCTCTGGGCCTCTATACTGAAAAAGGCTTCTGAAGAAGATGATTAATTTAGGTTAGTCATGATGTTAAGAAAGAGAAGTCAGAGTCTGGAGGTGTTTGACATTCTTCAGCAACTATAAATAAAGTCTAGGTAAATAGCTTATATCTTTAGATGGCTAAATTTAGGAATGATTAATCCCACTCCTAATGACTACTAATGACTCTTCAGTAAATATCAATCAGAATATCAGTCAAATCAGAAGTAAAGATTTTGTACCTCAGGAGGCAAAAGTCTTGAGTAGACTTCATATGTATATATACCATTTTGTGTCTGTCTGTCTATCTTCTGCTAACTTGGAAAATGTTTGAAAGTTTAAGGAGTTTGCACCAGGGGGTGTCCCTTCAGCTCATGCTTAAGGCATAATAGGATAGTTTGCACTCCATTTTCCCTGTGTGAATGTCACTGCCTTTTCAATTAAACAAACTTCTTGTAATGCAAGCAGTTGTTTTCTTAATCTAAAGCTTTTTAATACTTTCACATGGCTTTTTTTTAATTATTGCAGAAAATATGTTGAGCAAAATTAAGATAAAGTACATAATCTTGATTGAAATGACAAATCAGTCTTTCACACAGCATAAATGATGAGAATTTGATGACTTTTGTTGGCAGTGCATTCCTATATCAAATTTCCCAATTTAAAACTTTGTTACTTTGAAATTAACTGATCATCTCATTCTTTATGTTGTTGAAATGTAAATTATTGGCCTCTCCAAACATGAACCTTGATTCCGTTTCTGTGGCCATGAAGTATCACAGCATTAACAATGCACTACCAAGGGATTCTGACCAGTAACTCCCACACTCCACTGCCTTACCAGTAAGATGTGGTAGCATATTCGGCAACTAGAAACAGGACTCCGTTTGAAAGAGGGGCTAGAATGCATCTCAGTGGTTTTCAGTCTGCCAGATGAGTAGTCTGAACTCCTCAACTTTCCTGATTTGTATCAGGAGATACATATAAAAAACATAAATAAAATCCATGGATGATTTGCACCACTGCTGGCAGATTTCTACTCTGTGGAATTCTGTGCTGTTCTGGTAATATTTATTTTCTAAAGCTCTCACACCATTAAAAAAACCCCTCAAACCCAAACAAACAATGAAAAAACCCCACCAAGCTAAACCCCAAACAAACAAACAAACAAACAAACCCTACCTGAAGGAATGGAGCTGATTACAATACTTGGAGCAGAAGCCATACCCGTAGTTTTTCGAAGTTAGAGGTCTTGGCCTGTGCTTTGAGATCAAGTTTCACCTCTGTTAGGAACACAAACCAGAAGACACTTTTAAAAGTCCCCAGACATACTGTAGACAGCACAGCACTCTTAACCAACAGTCAGGCACGTGGCTGCAGCCGGCAGGTCTAATGAAAAAGATTAGTACCTGTTTTATGAATTAAAATTTGAAGTAAAAAAAATAGTGTTTCATTTTCTCAGCAACCTCAATCTAATTATTACCAGCAGGTTCAGTTGGCAAATTTCGGTAGTTTTCCCCCTTTCATTTGAGGCTGAAAGATTTCAGCCTCTTATTTATTTTCCTTCTCCTCTAATGCTGTTGTAGTCCCATGCCAGCTAGTTCTACTATTTTCTTTTTTCCCCTCTTTCATAAGGTTTCACTTTCCAGTAAAATAAATATTTAATGTATGAATTGCTATAAAAGCTTACACTTTTGCATTTGTTTCTCCCCATTGTTAGCAATCCAAAGTAGCCACATGTTCACAGCATGTCCTGTCTGGCAAGAGCACCCGTGTCTTAATTTCCTACCACCACCCTCACAATCCTGGCAGGCTCTGGCCAGTCAGATGCATTTGTTTTCACTAATTGCTTGATGGCATTTTCAGAAAGCCTTTTCATTGAGAAATGAGTGATCACAGGAGACTTCCCCAGACATAAGAAAGACTGATAGTCAGCAGGCTGAAGGAGGTCAAAGAGTGTTGTTGCAAGACCGTAATGAACTTGAAGATGTCTTGTTATTATTAACTGTTATTTAATCATCCCATTAATCTATCATTTTTTCTTCATGAATTCTCAGAAATACTGTTGCTCTCAGAAGTGTAGTCCTCAGCTAGAAAGACATTAAACTGTCAGTAGCTTCAGAGTGAAGGAATAAAGACCAGAAGAGTCTGCACACTCATTATTTGGAGAGATGGAAAATAGAACACATTTCAGAATTCAGCAATTCCAATAACGCAATAAAAACTTATTGAAGAAACTATCTTCAGGAAAATCTGAAGTGTTTCCTCCCAGTTCATGTCCTTCCTCCCCAAAATCTTCGTGGATGAAGGGATTCAATTAATACTACCACAGAGACAGCTGTCAGTCCTTTGTCTAGGAAAACACTGTCACCATACAGTTTAGTGACTAGATACCTTAAAGTGGGGTGGTCTGAGTGTTGTCAGTTAGGGAAGGACACCAGATGCCCCTGTTTACTTCACCTCCAATTTTAACAGCTCATACGACTGGGCGGGTGCCTCGTAAACATTTAGTACTGGTGCACAGACTCTTTCCTGCTGATGAAGGTTTCATTTGTCTGTCACAGAATTGTTTCACAAGGGGGGATTTTCGAAGTGTGGAGAAATGACACTTTTTCATAAGAAGGACACAAAAGAAGAAAGGATCAGATGTTTCTCTTCCAGTGTTAAGATTGTTGACAGATTTTATCCTGTCCTGAACAACAATATTTCCTACACCCCTCCCCCATATAAATGCACTACCCCAGGAATGGCAAAAGGAAATGAATTGATATTCCAAGGGTCACCATCTCGTTTTGCTTAGTGCTGTCTATTCGCCCATGGACACCTACCCTGTGCATCAGCTTTCTCTCACTTTTACCTGACAGGCCTTTGTGCTCTGATGAGCAGGAAAATGTCAGAACTGAACACATTCTCTTGCACCCCACACATTTTTGCCCCACATCTAAATCTTCTCCCATGAATACTAAACATATATTTCTAGGTAAGAAAAGCAGCGAGGAAACAGCTCTTCACCAGCATCTCCACTGTCGTTCTCCCTCATGATTTGTCCCTGTTATATGTTCCTAGTTATGATTCTGTCAGTAATGTGTGAAGTATGCAATGTCCCCTCTGTCTATAATAGGAAAAATTTGGGTAATCATGAATGCAAAGCATCTCAACTGGTTTGATGTGAATGAGCTTAGAATGAAGTGATGCAATTACAGAATGTCTGACCACAGAAACAAAGCCTTCTTACAAAATCAACAGGTGAGAATTCATATGTCTTCTTGAAAAAAAAAAAAGGAAAAAGCACACTTAAAAGAAGCAACAAAATGCACACTTAAATCCATTATTCATGTCTTAATGCAGTTTAATACATTATTTTTAGGAAACAAATCATAATTTCATTTCATTTGAAGCCTTGAGCATTTTTTAGCTTTTATTTGTGTTTTGAGTCCTTTCTGATTTCAAAAGTAATGGACAGGAGAGAACAGATTAGAGTTTTGGCTTTAGCATCAGAGAAACATAATTTCAGCAAAGATTGTTTAGATCTATATTGGTCTTATATCTATATGGTCAAACTACAAGCACAGACGTTCCTCAAGTAGTGGTGCAGTCACTGAGACACTTCAACATCATTGTGGGATCAGTGACAAATATCTTGTGGTTTTCAACAGTATTTCTCTCCAATCAGTTTCCATGGTAAACTTCCATATTGATGATCTTGCTTCAAAAGCTTCTCCCTACCTACATGGAAATAGATAAACAAATGAAGAATAATAAATGAGAACAGTTAAATATGCAAGTACTGCTTTGCCTTGAGAATTTACCACATATAACCAAGAAAATCAGATTTTACATAAAAGCATTATTACAGTAATGCTCAAAAGCCTTGCAGCTTCATCTGCTGTTGCCCTTTACCCTTTACAGGCTGCTTTGGCTATGAGAAGTGCAGATTGAAAAAGAGAAGACACACGTACATGAAGAGGAAGAATGATTCTTATTCCATCAGCTTCAGTAATTTGCATTTCCTTTTTTCCTTCAGAAAGAGTAAAATATTGTATTTTGCAAATTGTGGGGCAGACAGCATGTTGCTTATAAATACTTTTTCATTTCCTCAGCATATTTGTCTAAACTTCAACTACAAAGTTGATTAAAACAAAACTCATGCTCTGTTATTGCACATGGGTACAGGCAAACACTGACCTAGAAGTATGGCAAGATTTAACACATGGAAATGGGGTTTATCTGCTACTACAGGTTTGTGTTTTTATTGCTGAACTTGAAATTGCTGCAAATTTTGCTCTTCACAGGTATTCACACAACGTTATCTGGCTGGCTCATGGTTTGAGCTTGAGCAGTAAGTAAGTGTGAACTAGCACAGTTGTATTGTTTTTATGGACAGTCAACCTTTTTAAAGATAGGGGTGCTTAACCTGAATTAAAACTGTGCACAGTGGCAGTGCTGCCTTATGGTGTGCCCATTCTCCCCATCAACTGAATGTGACACAAGCAGAATAGTGGAAGAGTATTAATTCTAACTGCATTATGGAGGAGCATGGAGGGCTTCTCTGGGTATGATGGTTGATACTTTACTTCAGGCATCTTTCAGCCATTGGTTATTGGAAATTATATTAGAAAATTACACGGACTTTTGTTTCCAGCCAGGGCTTGAGACACAAATCTTTTAAAATATTATCTATCAAGTTCCCTGCTCAGATTCATGTTATTATAAAAATTTTTAAAAAATCATTAAAGCCAACAAGAGCAAAAATTTAATTAAAACTTAATAAAAGGAGATGTTTGGATGGAAACTGATTGCATCTTGGGCCAATTCTGCATACTGTTTAGGTCCCAAATACACTTTCCAATACTATTTTCTATGCATTTAAATCTAATTTCTTGGATACATTAATATTTTACAGATACAGTTTGTAACTGGGTGGGATTAGGGGTTTTGTTTACAAATGCTTGATTTTTTATTGAAACTTCATGTTTTCTTATTGCTGCTAAGATGCCAAGAGACTCTGAGGTCTGGACATCTATAAAGTACAATTTATTATGATGATGATGATGATTACTAAAAATGGTGTTAAGCCCTTTGGGTCATGTCTGCAATATAAAATTTTAGTAGAAAGGAAATCAATCTTTTATACTGCTATCACTGCAATGTAATAGATGTGAACAAAACTTTTCATGTACAGGAGCAATAATACTACTTTGCACTGAAGCAACTTTTCCAATGTGAGTATCTCAAAGCACATTACTATCATGGATTAAATAATTTAGGAAAGTTCTTCAAGATTCTTTCAGGATCAGAAATAGAACCTACAGTAAATATTTTTCTTAATCCGCTAAAATAAATAGTGAGAAATACTTAAAAAAGTGTTTTTTCATGGTTTTTGACTTTCTCTGCTGTTTTATAGTAAGCAATTGTCTCCATTCCCCACCCACAAAAAAACCTCAAAACAGGAAACCTAGGAAATGTAAAAAAACCCCCACAAAATCAAAAACCCAACCTGTAAAGAATATAATTACAAATATTCACAAGAGGAAAAAAAAGTGCTGTTTGGAAGGAGATAGTGTGTATTTTGTCAATTGAACAAAAAAAAAAATTGGCTGAGTTTTCTCATTAAGTTTACCTAACATATGTAATTATTATGATTGGTAACACATGGTATTCACAAATCAATCCTGCCTTGAAAATGTGCATTTCCAGTGGGTGGCTATTTTTTGTGCATATGTGAAGGATTTTATTCTGAGCCCTGTTCAGAAGCCTGCCTATGACACAGCTGGGCTTTCCCTGGTGGTCTCTGGGATCATATTCCCAGCTCAAGCCATTCTGTATTGCTCCACTGCCTTCACCAGAGCCATGCCAAACTAACCCAGCTGGGCACCAGGACCCTTACAGTGAAGGAAATCACTGTCATTGCAAATCTGTTGTCTCAAAATTGAGGAAGATTTCATATTAATTTTTTTTTTTCTAGATTAAGAACTACAGACATTGTTACAAAGACCTTCTCACCTCAGGAAGATATTCTGCATTAAGCCTGTCTGATGATTCAACCTTTAACAATCATTCTAGAATGATTAAGTGTTGCATAGCTTATTATTAAGAAATAAGACTGTTCTATTGGTTGAACTCAGTACATTCACAGGATAGATGCCAAAAACTTTGTCCTTGTTCAGCATACTTGAATCACTGCAATTAATTTCAGAATCCATTCAAGATAATTGGAATTTTCTATTGTTACAATAGGAATAGAAATTTATCACTGGAGAACAAAATTCTTCAAATGTGACAATTGGAATGGTAGTCATTTAGTCCAAGTCAAACTCATGATTACTTGTCATGGACATTTTGAAGCACAGCATGAAGAGGAACACTGAATTTTTCAATCTGTACCTCAGCTACTGGTGTTCTAACTAGCAGGATCTTATATAAAAATAAATACTATTATCAACATGCAATAAGCAATTAAAAGTCGCAAACTTATTTCCAGGAAGCCTGATCTCTTGATTATATGCAGGATCTGCCTGACTGTCCTCAGCAGACTTTGTCTCTCTGTATTCAGTCAGGAGAATGTCAGATGTGTTTGCTGTAAGCTGAGGTGCAGTGAGAGCTGTTTCTGTGAAACTGGTCTCAGGCGGTTCTATTTCTTAGAAAGTGTGAAGATGCTTTCTGTACTTTAATTAGGAGTTAGGCTTTGTCATGTTTATTGCAGGGTTAGAGTATAAATATTAGTCTCTAGGAGGAAAACACAATACCAATAAAATCCTAATTTCCTAACTTTTTTGGCAGTATGTCCAAGTCAGTAGATCCTCTCACTGTTCAATCTCTAACAGTCTAACTTTCCTTCTTACTTCACCTCTTCATTGCAGAGGCCTTGACTTCTAGACTTTTATTCAAGTTCTTTACATGTACAATAGAATGGATGTTACCCTCCAGTTCACACTAATGCCTTTCTTCTTTGTGTTAATATGGCTAATGGCTGGATGCAGTCAGGCTGAGACGCATCTTGTAAACTTGTGCATACTCCAATCAGCTCAGATAATATAACAACCATGAAACAAATCTATTTAATTAAAGTCTGAATAAAAATCAATGGAGTTTTTTGAGCTTCAGTGTAACAGTGTAGAGCCTTTCTCTTTCTCAGTTCCACTTTTCTGAACTGGGGATTGCTGAGACCAGCAGAAGGAAGGAAGTTTGTCAAAAATAATTTAATACTATATAAAAGTATATAAAAGACCTAGTAATTAATCAAAGGGATTTGTCTGAAGTAATCAGCATACCCTTCAGACTATATACATCTTTTTGTTCAGACAATACTTCAGGAAAGCAGGGCTTTAAAACTACATGTCAAGCTAACCTGATACAATTTTAATTCCTCCAGGCCTCCCTCTAAGAATGCTCATAGGATCATTACACCTGTATCATCAGACAACACAGAAGAGCTTTCAGGTCATGCCTGGGCCAGCCTGCTGATCAGAGCAGGGTCAGCTAGAAGGTGGCAGAAGGTTTGCAGGGTTTTGTCCAGTGGCATCTTGGAAACTTCCGAGGAGGGAGATCAGACCTTTCTGGGCAACCTGCTCCAGAGCCTGGCGGTCCTGATGGGGAAACAGACAGACTGCAGTGATCATGCACAGGGTTTGGCCAAATGAGGGTACTCACCAACAGCCTGTGTTCATGTGGTTGTCCCCTTCCCCCATTTTCTTTTGCCCATTCTTCTGCCTTGCTGATCCACCTTGATCTCTCCATTTTCCTGCCCGTGACCCTTCCTGTAAGCATCTGTTATTTTTTTCACAATCCCCTTAAATTACTCTGAAAGAAGTTTGTCACTTTACATGAGAGCCATGTTTATCCTGTTTCAGCCCATTTACTCGCAATAAAGTTGTGGAAGTTGTGGAAGAACCTTCTCCAGGCTTTCATTAATTCCTCCACTGGCTTGAGATCTCTGCCCTTGCTGTTTCTGTTATGTACTATTGCTCAGAACCTGTGTCTGGATGTTTAATATGCTACTTGCTCTGTCTGCAGTGGCAAAAAAGGTGTATATTCTACATACCCTTACATTTCTATTCAGACAAACTCTCCTATTTCAGTTTATGCTGTGTTACATCTTCCTGCCTCACGCTGTTGTGGGCCTCCATCTTCATAACACACACCTCTCAGATTCTGGCAGTCTGCTTGTAGGTCCCAGTGCAGCCAGTTTTCATAAGGGTTCTTCTTGGCTTTCTATTGATGCTGGATGAACCCTTGCTAACTTACTTTTACCTCAGGAACTTGAGTTTTAAACAATTTGGCAGGTATTTTGAAGGCCAGAAAATTCCCTGACTGATAGAAAATATAACAGCCTAAAAGTTCTTGCATTAAAGAGCTCAAGGACTCCTTGTGTCTACATCCCAGGAGTAAGAATGTTTCAGTTCTGCACAGTAGGGTGTATGCCATATAACACAGGACTGTGACAAGAGGACTTTCCCAGTGTATAAGCCCTTCCACTGAGAGTAATATTTCACAGTTTCTTAGTATATGCCAGTTAATCATGGTCGAATGGGTCAGTTGGATTCACTTCTACAGACCTCATGGGCTGTCAGTCTAGGAAGAGAGCATCTCATCCCTTCTTTTAGCATCCTCAGTCTCATTTTTATTCCTTCCCTTGTGTGGACTGCAATATGATTGTGGTGCCCTCATATATATGGCAGGTCTAATCAGATTCAAAATTCAAGTGTTTCAAGAGAGAAAGTACAATAAATGTAAGGACTGAATCAGGGAGAACGACGGTATTGCCATAGAAATGCCAGTACACTTAAGGCTTTACTCAACTCTACCTGAATTCAACAAGAATATCCTACTGCATTTTCTAAGAATTTGGCTGATTATTTTTTTTATTATGGAGCTTTTGGTTTTGCTTTGGTTTTTTTTCTTAATTTTAAATCCTAACTAGACAATGGCCACAGTTTCTACCCAGAGGTTCTTTTGCATGTGAACAGCTTGTGTTTATTTTTGTTTCTTGTAATGGTGAAGATGAATGTTGAATTCATAAAATTTAAATAGGAACTATGTGAAATCTCATCTGAACCTTCAGAGTCCCAATGAACGTGAAGGTTTTCAGTCATGTCTCCTGTGATCAAGCAGCAGGTCCCATAGGAAACTAGATTTTTAAAAAAAAAAAGGAAGATGGAAGAGAAATTTCATTATTGCTTCCATTTTTTTATAGTGACTTGGTGTGCAGTCAACATTAAATTGCTTCATTTTGTTTCTCAGAGCCACTTTGTGCATGTATAAAGATCTGTAGGTTTACAAATACACAGCTCTGAAGCATTTACACGGCACAAACACTGTGCATGACTTTTTTCATTCTGCTTTGGTTTATTCTGGTTTTGCAAAGAAGTTGCTTGCCTTTGCAGCTATGTGCTGCAATTTTCTGTGTCATGCAGAAACAGCATGTGCATTCCCTTTGACATTCTAGCAAATTGTTTCAGTAAGTGCCACTTGTTCAGTAAGTGTAACAAAATTAAAGCTGAAGAAGATGAATCATATATGAGGGCAGAGATCAAGGAACTGTTTATTTTACAAATGTCACTAATAGGCATATTTTTTTTCTTTAAATCAAGGAAATATTTTACTCATATCAATGGAAGCATCTGTGTAATAAAAGGGCATCTGCACTTTTCAAGGCTTTGTGTATATAATTGATTTTCAAAAGAAATTTCATCACTTTAATTTACTACTTCTGCACTACAACATTTCTTAAGTGTCAGTGGTTTGCAACTGTAATTGTCAAGAGCATGATTCATAAATGTGAGTTATTTTAAATATAAAAAGATAGAAAGAAAGGTCAAGGCACTGCTGCTTTGTGGTTAAAGAAAACTTAGTAGGACTGTTTTAAATTAGCCAGAAAGGTTTGTAATCTAAGCAAAAGGCTGCAAGTTGAACTTGAACAGGTATTAGATAAACCACTGAGTGCTATGTCTTTTATATATATTTTTATTCACAGAATATTTAATGTAGTTATTACTATGTCAATTCATATATATTATGTTGAAAATCTGTTAAAATTCAATTAATAATGACTTAAAATTACTATATTTATGTATTTATATACCATACCATCTTGGCTGATGTAGCGGAGTAAATCAAGGTAGTGGCTACTGTATCATCTGCTTTGTAAATAATTCTGGCCAGTGCAGCATATCTCAGTGTGTATGGATATGTTATATGTTAAAGTTATGTTAGATTATGTATTATGTATGAGGAAAGTGGAAGAAGGAAGATTTGGTATTTTCCTTTAATTTTTACACCTTGTTTAGGCTTGCAGCATCAGTGGCCATTTATAACAATCTAAGTAGATGTCCTGAAAGGGGAAAAGAAAAGAAGAATTAAAAAAAAAAAAAAAAATTAAAAATAAAGGGAATGGAATAAAAATGATGGCTGAGAAAATTTGGGAGGATAACCCATCCTGAGATGTGACCTTCCCTCCTTTCCACCCCCTCTGTCCTACTAGGAGCTTAATATTTGTGTGCAGCTCCAATGAACAAATATGACTTATAAGTAGCCACAATGGTATCTGCACTCATAAACAAAAGTGTGAACTCTGATTTATTAAAAAACCCCCTCACATCATTAAAGAATTAGGCGTTAGACTAAAAGACCAAGCCCGGCTTCTGAACTTTCATCAGTTTGGGAAAGAAAAAAGAAAAGCTGAAATATAAATACTGCAGAAATAATTCTGTTATTTTCTGAAGATATCTATACCTGCAAAACAGAGCTGATATTGAAAATTCTGTATGACAGCTTGGTAGAAAAAACTTTTCCCTGTAAACTTAAAAGCAGGAAAAAGACCTTTGGTGTGTATTTCAACTCAAGTCCTTCTGGCTTAAAGTAGGGTAAAAAATTACTAAGGTAATAAAACTGCTTATAAAGGAACATAATATCTTTCCTGACAGTTAGTCCTCCTTTTTGCTACCCCAGGATGAAACCAGCCTTAAGCACTGTTTTTGCAAGGCATAATTTCAGATTGTTGCCAACAGAAAACCCATAGTTTTGGGGAAGGAAGCAAATGATGGCTGCAAAGGGTCTTGTTTCCAAGCAGATGTCAGTAATAAAAGTGAAATACTGAAAATCTATGAGGCAGAGGCAAGAAGGTGTTACCAAGTTCAATTTCTTTCCCCAAGTTTCTCACTGCAGCTGTGGGGTCTGTGAGGTCTGTAGAAGCGATTCACCACAACACTAACCTCTGCTGTTCAGCTCACTGAAATTGAAAGTGAAGACCTCTGGTCAAATCAAAAGAGAAGAAAAGGAACAGTGATGAGGAAGACCCAGCACCTCAGGAAAACAGAGTGAACAGGAAGGCAAAAGGGAATCTGTTACACTACTCAGGCAGCTGAACTCTGGCCGGGCGATGCGGCACCTCAGACACCCACCAGGCACGCTTCCTGCTCCGCATTGTTTCGTGAATCCCAAAGCAGCTGCTGTGCCACTGAGCTCAGGAAAAGCCTCACCCAGCTCATTGTTTTGGACATTATGACAATAAATATTAATGATGTAAAATTAGAATTCTCCATGCCAGGACCATCAGTCTGTCCTACGGACTTTACCACGGCCAGGAATTTATGCTGATCTCTGACTTCCACTGTACAACTTTAACCTTTAAGGTTCCAGAGAAGAAAAAGCTTTCAAAGGAAACTAAGTATTCTCTATGACATGAAGTCCAGTACTACTGGAGAGTTTTCAAACACTTTAGTTCCTTTTTACTCAGTATGTTTGTGTAGAAATTTTATTAAGTTTGTAGGCATTTTTCTGGAAAAGCAGTTTAGCTCCTACTCAAGACTTGATACAGCTTCTGTTGAACTAAGATAAACTAATCCCCTGATCTTAGAACTTGCATTAAGTTGTAGCTTTATTTGAATGAAGTGACAAAAGACATCACTGGGATCCTGCATCCATGTTCCTTTTTGAACAAAACCAAAATTTGGACATATGGTCCCTTGTTTTCAAAGAATCACAGAATATCTGAGGTAGAAAGTGACCGCTGGAGATCATCCAGTTCAGCTGACCTGCTTAATGCTAGCTTATGAAAGCAGGTTTTAAAGATAGAACAAAAAATGCTATTTAAATTTATTTATTGAGATAAATATATAAAATCCCACCTCCTCAAAAAAACCTCCAAATTTATAGATGTTACTACTGATGACAGTGTTTCTCTGAACCTTTAAGAAACAGAGAACATTAAAATGCTCTGTACATCAGCATCAGTTTATAATACTTTAGTGACAGACATTGCAAAAAGCTTGTCACACTGTATAAAAATACTTCTTGGCCAGAAAGAATATAATCCAAAGATGTTCTTTCTTTTATTTATAAATTCTGAGTCTTCTGTCATGATGAGGTTTGTCTTATTCTTGTCCATTTGGCAGACTGTCAGGAAGGAGACAATACTATTAATAGCAAAAGCTACAACAAAAGATCAAAAGCAAACGAGTCCTTTAATAGGCTCAGGCTGCTATGTTTATGATGAGTTCAAAACCTTGCAGAAGAAGTCATACCACTGAAGTACTGGGGATCAGATCTCTGAAAGTTATGTGGAAATAGCCAAAGGAAGGACAAAGTGAGAAAAGGGGTGCTGGGAACAATGTTCTTCTGAAACAGTGAACATGCACAGAACTATCAAGGATATCAAGTACTTGCCACTAGCATCAGAGTTTATAGGCACAGAAGTATCACAGAATCACAGGGGTTGGAAGGGACCACCAGAGATCATCGGGTCCAACCCCCCTGTATCTGTGGAAAACAGTCAGCAAAAGACTTCCAAAAGAGAAAATTAAAAGAAGGAAACTTTTCTGATTCCTCCACAGTTAAAAGGAGGACTAAACCAAGAGTAAAATATACCTGCAGATCTTTTGAAGATTTCCTTCAAATATGAAGTGCAATAAGCAGTGAGGGGCATATGCTGAAAGGGTTTGCCATTCATCCAACATGGTTTTGCCCTTATCAGAAACCACCAATCCACACAAAATAAAAAGGGACTAGAGATCTCATGATAACCAGCTCTCTTGTAAGACTCTCAGTATTTCCCAAGAGACCAGGAACTAAATGTCTAATTTAGGTCCTGAGTTTCCTCTGACTTTTTAATTTATTTTTCTTTTACAAAGCTGTATTCACAAAGCAGCTTCTTGGACTTGCCTTGCAGCTGGAGACTGCAAGACAATCAGGCTGAAATGAGCAATTACTGAACAGCTACAAACCTATGGAAGAGTTAGATGTCTTTATGACTTATTGTATGCAAGAGGTCATCCAAAGTAATAATTCTGGTCCTTTTGTTATTAAGATCCACCACTCTACTTCATCTCCTCTGCTCTTTATTGCTTTAGAATTAACTTGAAGCACGATCTTAGAATCCCTGTTTCTAAGTGTTTCATAGTTACTGACCTGGAGCTGACTCAGACTGCCTTCTAAAGGCAAAAGGCTCTAGACAGAGTGTTGTTTTAAACAGCAGGTCTTGCTGGTACAGCAAGGAAGTGGTAACTCATTAGTTCTTTGAACAATACATGGAAGTAACTGAACATGCTACAAAGTTCACTTTCATAAACGTCTCATATCATGCACTTAATTATTCTTGCTCCCTGGAATTACTGTTCTGTCCTATAAAGCCCTAGTGAATTCATAACATTTAATTGTTTTTTCTTAGTTTTATATCCTGGCTTATCTTTGTGGCATGGAAAACCAGTGCAGCAGCATCCTTCCATTCAGCCCTCTGTACTAGAAATGGTCTAATTTGAAGAAAAGGACTATTTTTTTTTCCTCCTTAACTACTGTGGAGTTTTCTCTAGATTAGGATTTCTAAATAGTAGAGCACATAAAATCACCTTCTCCAGATCAACTCAGCAGAAATTGTGACCTCTAGAATAGCTGGGACCAGAGAAAGTTCTTTATGTCATGCAGTTAGCGTACAGAGATTTTCAGATGGATGGGAGGCAAGGCCATAATGAATGTAACAACTCTGCCTAACATTTGCAGTGGTAAAAGTGAGAAGAATAACTTGAATTACATCAGCAGAGTTTCATTTGAAATCTCAGCTCATTCAAAGTTGAAATTAGTTAGGCTTGTAAATTCCTAATGACTGAAACTGCCAAAACCCATCTGTTCAAAACCCATCCAAAATCCAAATGTTCTTATTTCACTTTAGAGTTCCATGTTTTAGATACATCCTGCTGGACTATGGTTATTTAGAACTCACAGCTTTCTTTGAATTCTAAAAACTGGCACAGAACTCCATTCCAGACCCAGCATCATTATATTCTAATTATTTTTTTCTAAATCAGTGTCTGAGTGGCCCTTCCAACAAGGAATGGGTAATTTGGCTTTAGAAGCAACTATAGATTGCCTCAAGTTGATTCTTCTTTTTCACGTCTCCTCTCTTCACCAGTACCATAAGCCCCCCAGTTGCCTACCTGGACCTTTGACCCATGTTTTAAAAACAAGAGTAGGGCCTTCCTCTAAGGCAGATGCCAATCATTATGAGTAAATCAGCCTGCCAGATGCAATGCCATTCAGGGAATACTAGAGCAGGCAGCTTTCCCTCCAAGGCAGACAGACATCCTCTTCACAGTGTGACTCAAGGACAAAGAGACAAGGCACATGAGATAAGTCCAAATGTAATCTACCAGCAGTCTAAAACCTTTTAATAGTTGGAAGCTGCTACTTGTCCTGGGGCAGTTTGGTCTCTTTCTAGATGGCAAAATCTGACGATAAGGCAGACAACTTTGCTATCACAATTTCAAACTAACTAAAGAACTTGTAATAGAAGGGAATGTTGAAATATTTTGTTGGGTTTATTAGATTATGTGTGACTGTAGTTAGTGCATCATGATGTGTATCCTTTTTTTTCCATCCCCTGAAGGGAGAAGAAGCAAGTATTCCATTCAGATAGATCACTGATTAATGTTCGTGGCTTTCAGCATTCACTGACTTCAGGAGTTGTTTATTGAAAACATGTAGCTGAGACTCAAAGCCAACAACATTCCCCCAGGGTGCACATTAGGCAGAAGGGCAGCACAGTTGTAAACAATCTATTTCATAAAGTCAAAGAATTTGATAAAAGAGACATCCGAGTAATATTTGGTAAATATTCCATATTTTGCAATGCATAGCTTGCAGGGAGAGAGAGAAAAGAAGAAGACGACAATTTAAAAAGAGTTATTCAAGGGAAAAAAATACGTCTCTAATAATAATGTAATAATCTGTTTAAAAAAAAATGGATTCATCCTGAAAGTCCTGTATGTGCCAGGTGATGTGAGTGGGGTCCATAGGTTTGGATGGAGAAGCAGCTATGAGAAAACAACCCGCCAAAGGGAAGAAAAACCCGTACTGGGCAGGTGTTGTGAGAGCTTCCCCACGAGTGACCGAACTGGAGATAAATCTCCTGTGTTGATTCCACAAGAACTGGTAGAGTCCGAACGTGAAGAACCTGGTGACTCTGTACCAGCCCCCAAGCAGAGACCAGCACCTGCCGCGGCTCCGCTATGCGACCAGTGACGAGCCAGCGAAGCAGCACCGCGGGCCTCTCCTGACTCCTCCCTGGCACAGGGCAGCCAGCCTCCCCACTCCAGCGGGCACCCCGCTGCTGGGGCTGCCCTCCCTGCTGCTCTTTTAGCCTTGTGGCTGCAAATGAGCATGTGAGGGTGCACATGAGCTATGAGTACACAAGTGTGCCGTGTTACTGGCTGCTAAGAGTAACACTTTGATTATATTACTAATAATCACTTAATGAATAATGGGCCTTTTAAGAAATATTGCCTGTGATCTGTACCTCCTCTACCTCCCAATTCTCTACCAGACAAGGGAATTTACAGCCACTCTGTGCTCAAAAGAAATACAATGAGGAAGGGATGAGGGCATTTATAGGTGCTACAGAGTCCAATGTCCAAATTGTGGGCCTGTGAAACTTAGGTAAGGAAAGATGCTGTGAGGAGTAGGTATGGATAGAAGGGTATACTTTATCTGTAAGAACAACAGTGTCCCAGAAAGCTTTGCATTTCTTCACAAAATGGGTAATTGTAACTTGATATATCTGATCATGTCTTTCTTCTTTATCCTTTGTATGCCATTCTTTTTGAAAATTCTGAGAGCAGAGAGCTGGTCTTTACATTTGCACAGAATTTATCTCCATAATGTTAAATAAGCCCAATTATGAAATAAAATAAAAATATCTGATTGAAATATATTAAAAATGGAAGCCTTGAACAGGAACACAGAGACATCCAGCCTCCATTTTGCATACAAATAGAATTTTATTGCATCTATGTCTCTTCTATTAGTTTTATCACTCTCTGTCATATGAGAACTCATCAAATACATTACATACTTATTCATTAAGGAGAGCAATTTGTGGTAACCATCTGCAGCTTTAGAAAAATCTCTGTAAGAATAGAAATTACATCATAGAGATACAACCAGGTTGTCTATTTATTTTTAAGTGCCTCAGTAGCCAATCCTGATTTGGTGAAACACCAAGGTGAAACACTCATTTGGTTTGTAGGACAAATGACTTTTAGTTGTTTTTGTTGATCTGTATTATGCTGTTGTGGAAAAATAACGAATCTCAACTGTAAGGTTAAAACAATATATTAGCAAACTTTCCACACCCATAATAATAATTGTTTTAATGTTTAGACCTTAGTAAATTTAACATGAGTCTACTTAGAGTTTGGCATTATTGTTTGTTAAAATATACATGTAACATTCCACTTACTTTCATGTTCTATTTTCAAAACATTGTCTAACTAGCTTTACTTTCTCTGTACTCAAATTACCAGAGAAAAAAAAATCCCCAACAGAACAAACCCTCAAAACCCCCCTTAGATGAAGCCAAAACTCTGACAATGTTATATAAACTAATTTTCAAACTTATTTAACACTCAGATAATGCATTTTGCTCAATTTTGGAATTAAAGTAACAATCAGTGTTGCTTCTCATATTTTCAAGTTCCCTTGCAAATTCCTGCTATCTGAAAATATAAACATGAAAAACTGACAATTCCTGTTAGTGTTCTACTAGACATGAATGTTGTATCTGAAAGTCAGGTACAATTCTTGGAGTGTTCATTTTTAACATGACTTCAGGTTTCTACTCTAACAATAGGAAATAACAGAGCAGCCCTTAGAGAATTATTCTCCAGCCAGCCACTACTGATGGGGAAGTCACACAGGTACCACAAATTGGCTGAAGGAAGGAGGTTAGCCTTATATATCCTAAATGCACACCAAACGTGGTCTGAACTTGACCTCAGACCAGAATACTCACCCTGTACCTGCGAGTGTTTTTGCAGCCGTGAGGTGCAGCGTTGCTGGACAATCACAGGCTCTGTCAACTCTCCTAATGCAAACAAAGGGGCAAGTCACAGGTTCAGACACTGGCACACGACGCTTTGCTGTTTGGTAGCATCCCCTTCTGCATGGCTTCAGTTCATGCCAGCTAGCACAATACTGGGAACTCCCTG
The DNA here is from genome assembly GCF_964237585.1 of Gallinula chloropus. Classification (NCBI taxonomy): domain Eukaryota; kingdom Metazoa; phylum Chordata; class Aves; order Gruiformes; family Rallidae; genus Gallinula; species Gallinula chloropus. The sequence goes on from NC_140088.1 coordinate 1,459,226, forward strand.
GACACCAAGAGCTGTTCCCACAGAAAGAAGTGCAGATGAGGCTGCCATCTGTGATACACACTCTCTAGGACTGGCAAAACCCCCAGTCCTGGAGCATTTTATATGCTGTATAGACATAGTCTACGTGATAAAATCTGGTCCCTATCTCCATGGCATTTCTAGCACAGTACTAATAACGCACTGATTAGTTTATGCCAGATTCTGGAGTTTTATACCACTTTTCTAACAGCTCGGAGAGGACACTCAGCACTTCATCCTATACAGGCTGCATAAGGAAAATATCCTTAGAAGTGTTTGAAATACAGTCTGTTTGCACCAGTTAATATTCTGCCACATTGGAGAATCTCTCATTATCCAATACCAAATGAGCTAGAAAGGTGTGTGTGTGCAAACTCATAATGTGGACACTTGTTCTAAGTGACTATTGTGCACGTATAAATGATGTGTTTCTTCTGACACTTCCAGTCCTATTTTCCAATTAGATTTTTACAATCATTTCAGCCAACTGCACAAGCGTGCACAACAGCAATCACACTGCTTTCTTCTGCAGTCCAAAGAAGAGTTTTCCAGCAGGAAATAAGGCTGTCCTATAAAATTATAGCACACTCTACCATGTACAGTCAAAAAAAACCCCAAAAACCCAAACCTGTGGTAAATCAGGGCACTGAAAACATTTTTATTAACTGCTTTTTTCTAAATATATGGGTCTATTCTAAGCACTTCAGCATTCAGCAAAGCACTCCATGTGGAATTTGATTTTTTTTCCATCCTAATTAACCCTCAAATGAAAAGCTGAGCATGAAGGGAGGAGCCTTGAGTCAGCAGCATCTTTTAGTTGATAGTAACAGATAGGAAATAGTGTCAGCCTGGGAGGCCAACTGACCAAGTGGAGCTGCCACCTTCTCTATTCCTGCAGGAGCTTTCCTGAGTGCCCAGCAGCAAGTCTTTCTCTTACAGTACAACACAGCTTTTGCCTACAGGGCTTTTCAGGAGTTACATGTACTCATGAACGTCGAGCAAGACTGCAAAGGCTAATGCATGTGCTATTTCTTTACTTAAAAATGTATCCAATTTCTGTTGATGTCTCTTTACAGAAGCCATCTGAATTATGGTATGGATTAATCTGGCTTAGTAATTGTTTAGTTCTAGGAAACCCACTAGAAGTTCATAATTTAAAATGAATGATGAACGGTTGAAGGATTAGTGGCTTTACTCAGGAAAAATGCAATTAAAGGCATCATTAAAATTGCACAAGCCTAGGATACCCACATCATATTTTCCTGATACTAAACAATGCAGTTCTACTGCAGATTAATTCAGCCAAATGGAATATAAATTACTTCACTGATATGTACTAACTTCAAATGAGTAGCAGTAGGGGAGAGGAGAACAGTTCTGGTGCTTCAGCAGGAACAAGAAATGCTGTGGGTATTATTACAATCAATAAAAATAATATTTAAAAGCAAAAAATACAATTCTTAGGTAAAGTCAAAGTATAAAGCGGTATTTATGGATTAATATAAATATTGTGTTTAGGTTTATGTTATTAAATAATTCTTTATTGTGAAATAAATGGCACCCAATTACTGTTTTTCCCTATGTCCACTTAAACCCAAAGTTTTTCAAAGGCATTAAATTTTTTCTTAAAAACATTTCTGCTGAGTTTGCTGAGAATTCTTGAGAAACAAATAGAGACAAGGTGCTCCAAGTTTTTTAAAAGTATTTTTCCTAATTGTTATCTTTATCTATGTATGCTACTTCTACATAAATATTTTTGAGACAATATTCAAGAGGTGAGAAAACAGAAGAGATCATTTTGTTGTTGTCTCTTCTGTATTATTACTGATATTTTCTTTAATTTCTATGTAAAGTGTGTTGGTTCAGCCTTGGACAGCAGCTGAGCACTACACACTGCTCACACACTCCCACAGGAGAGACAGACAGAGGCTCCAGGGGGTGGGATAAGGACAGATTACTGACAAAAAGCCACCATAAATGTAGAACAGTAACAGCCAGTTACACTCACACCCAGTGCTAACACAGAGTACCTTGCTGACCAAATGATCATGGAGTGCTGCCCAGCAGACAGGACCAGCAGCCCAGCCACACTCAGACTGTCCTGGAGGTACTAAGCCCACACCTTTCCCAAACCTTTTATGGGGAAGTGCTGTCAGGGGGTGTGGAAACCAGCCCAAGCTAACTCAGCTCACCTGTGCTGGCTGCTTGGGAGGTGAACTCTGGCCTGGCCAGAACCAGGACGGTAAAGAAAATAGATGTTACATCATTTAATTGCCACACCTCAAAAATAAGTAACACAGTGGAAAATAACAATTCTTTCTAGCATGTTTCCATGGCCCTTCTTTCCTCCACTTTCTTCTTCACCTTTAAAATGTTTAATTACTGTCTTATTCAATATGAGTGGCATTGTTTTAGTGATTTCACTGTGTTTTCAAATATGTATCAAGTTACATGATGGGCAAAAAATAATATTGTGAACATGTCATAGAGTGGTTTCTGTTAGATGGGACCTCAAAGATCATCTAGTTCCAACCTCCTACCATATGCAGGGATACCCTTCACTAGACCAGGTTGCCCGTCCAACCTGACCTTGAACACTACCAGGGAGGGGGCATCTGAAACCTCTCTGGGCTGGGTAAGGAAGAAGTATTTTTTTCATTTTCCCCCTGAATACTTGAACTAGCAATTGACAGGAATGCCCTGTGTTGATTTTATTTGTAAAAGCCTCTAAACTGAGTCAGGATTCTGTTCTTTTTGCTAATCTTATTTACTCCTTCCTCCCCCCACCCCTCTTAAAACACTGGTATCTGTGTCATAATACTCTTCCTTGAAGATTCACTACACCTTTGGCCTTCTGTCTTACTCTGCCCTTTGCTTGATCTCGTCCATCAACACAGGACCAAGTGAGGCAGCACTAAAGACCACGTTGTGATGCTGCCCCGTACTGCAGCTGCAGGCTGGCTGGACTGTGTCTCCATCAAGCCACAGTAAAGGAGTGGACACAAGCCAGAAGTAAGTGCCAGTACAGAGGAGATAAGTAGTCTCAGCCCATCAAACTAACTGAAGCAATTTTACTCCTGGGGGAACAAGCCTGCCTGCCACTGCTGCTGTGTCAGACAAAAACCCCAGCGCTACCTGGAGGGGATTCCAGAAAAAACCTCTTTATCTCTGAAGTGGAGATTTGGCTGCCTCAGAACTTTGCCACCTATGGTACCATCAGCTTTGTCTGTGCTCATATTGACCTTGACTCTAGGCTTACCCATCTTGAGGCATCATGGACAAGGCTTGCTGCTATTCTTCTATTGCAGATAAATTGCACGTAGCTTCCCTCTGGAATCTTGATGACTTCCCATCTGTAGGTGCAACCAAGGATTGAATTAATGTCAGCAGCATGACAGACACTGATGGGGGGGTGGGGAGGGTTATGAAGACAATTTTTCAATTAATATATATTAATTTCAAGTTTAATACTTTGGTTTATTCATAACGTATCTTAAGTTCATTTAACAGTCCCTAGTTCTGAGGTAAAACCAGACCTCTATCACAAGCTCATTTATGCAGTACTTAACATGTAGCTTTAATAGCAGTTATAACAGTAACTTTCTGCTTTCTGTTAATTTAGTATCTGTTGGGTTGGGGTTTTTCTCCCACCACTTTTTGTGGAGGAAGTTTAACTGCTGTTTGTGCTAATGAAGCTGGACTAGAGACTGGGAACCAAAGGAGAAGCATCAGGTGAAAAACAGAAACCAAACCCACTTTCCATAGTGTCATATAGTAAATTTAAAGAGACACAGGCAGATATTTCAATAAATAATCTATGGAAAATAACATGGTTCTATTACAAATCTGCATGATATCAAGGTTCTGAGATCTGAATTTCTAAACACAGACTTAGGTCTCTAGTTAATTCAAAAAATCTGTGTGTGTGTTTATACCAGTGTCCTTAGAAATCTTAAAAGTTTCTGGCCAGGAGTTCTTTAGAAAATTAAGTAAAAAAGATTGTGCTAATTCACTGAGGTCAGGCAGCTGTCCCTTGGGGAAAAAAAAAAAGGAAAAAAAGCCCCATTGATTTTTTAAAAAGCAGAAAAACAGTTAATACATTAAAAGCCACTTAACTGATTATTCAGATGCTTCAAATAGACAATATATATTGAAAAAGCTGTGTCTGCAGCTAACCTACTACTGGCATAAGAAAACATCCCTGCAGTCACCTAGAGATATTGTCAATCTCCAGAAGCACGTCTGCCATGTTTACCAAGCTTCTCAATTTCTCTTTTTTTCCCCTAAATTAATTCAGGTTGGTGCAGATCTTCCTTGCAATGCAGTCCCCAGAATCAGACCTGATAAGAATGTTGATCAATATGGGGTTTACCCCTGCTTTTCTTGTTATGCAGGGTTTTCCCTCAGTTCTCCTTTTCTTATTTTCCAGTGTGGTTTACCTGTTCTGCATTTTTTTCTTCAGTTCCTAGTTTAGTTCATAACCTAAAAAATGCAGAAACTTTATTTTTGCCTTTATTTTTATAGTTGGCTGTTCCTCCCAAACCATTGCCTCTGAATATTATTTTTGATTGTCTCTGAATATTATTTTTTGAACCATTTTCAAATAATTTCAGTATGTGCAGAGACACAGTACAGGCACCATATGGCTTATCAGCAATAAATTAATGTATTTAGATAGATTTATTCTGACAATAGAGATCAAAGAGCTCGAGAAAACAAAGGCAAAATAAAACTACTCAACAGTCTGCTTAAAAAGACAGAAGGCTAATAAGAAAGAGGAAATCTAACAAAACTTCAGAGTTCTGAAATCAAACATTGAATTACACAAAAAACCCAACAATGACATATGAAGTGAGTTGATTCTCACACTTTGACAAAAGACATGCATGCCAACAGGAATGTACAGAAAGAAGGGAAAAGTTAACAGTAACAAGTTTAAGTAAAATCTAAGTGTTAAAATAGGAACTTCAAGCCCCTTGCCTCTCTTCTTCAGACATTAATTCCACCTTATTGTACAGTTCTGAATGCTACAAGTTTAACAAAGATATGTACACATATTTTTTGTTTCACATGGAAATGGCTGTGAAAATAGATAGCCCCTAGAAAAGAGTTATTGAAAGAAATGAATTAATAACAGCAGCTGAGAAACATCAAAGAGTTTTTCAAGCTTTCCCTTTACTGTTTTTCAGAGTAAGAGATGGAAATATTTAGACTGTGTGTTAATAATACATTTATTGAATCTGTTCTAAAAGGTGTAATTTGGGCAGATGGAGGAAGAATTAAAACTGCCATTTTAGAGTCTTCTTTACTGCAATTTGGTTGTGTATGTCTTAATACCATGTAGATATGTTATCTATACATACACACAAACACACAGAACAATTTTGTTGGAAGCAGAGCAAACTTTGAAAAGGACTAAAGAAGAAACAAGCCTGAATCCTTCCCTTTCCAGGTGGGTTGTGCCAAGGTGGCTGCCTTTGTTCCTCCCATGAACTTACAGCTCAAGAGAAGAAAACACTCTTTAGCTCCTTGTGTTTCATGAGGAAAGAAGATGTGAAATTCCTTGCTATAAACACATGCCATCAGAGAAAAGTAGGACCCAAGGCTAACAGTGAAAGGGATGATAAAACCTGTTTTATCTCCTCTTTCCAATAAATTTATAGCATTTTTCTGGTTATAGTTCATTCTTGGTGTGTGCAGCTCCTTGAAATGCACCCTTCATATTGTGTCAGATGGTTGAACTGAACTGTGAGTGGTTTTCCAGTTCTATCCTTGCACTGTGCTGAACTGAGGTCTGTATTTTACTGAGCAACTGCTGCTGTGGTTCACCTCTGCTTTGCCTAATAAGATGTCTTAATCACAGCATTTTCTGTTTTCAATGTATATTATCAATAGTAGGTTTTCACTAACTGGTCTAAGAACAGTTTGTTGTACATCCCTAGCACCAGGTCACATTACTCCAGGAGAGCTTTGCTCTTTTGAAGTGTGTCTGAATGGTCCTGCAACTAGCTTCACCATCAGGATGGGGTTAAATTAACCATTATTGTAATTGTTGCAAATACGTCACTGCATGACTAGAACTCCTTTCCATAGTGCAGCACTTTCAAGAGATTCAGCTTTACTAAATAAGTTTTTATTTCCATAAGTTATGCTGATATCCCACTTCTTACTTAGAAGTCTCTGAGTCCCAGGATCCCCTGTATCAATGCATGTTTTCCTCTGAGAGCTTCAAAGTAGGATTTGGTTATATTCTGCATAGAATTTGTAAACCAGCCTGTGAACTGTGTGAACTTCACTTTGTCTTTCCTTCCCTGTAGTTTCCTGATGGTGTATATTCTGTATGGAAACTGGTAACTGTTCTTTTCTTTTTTTTTTTCTTTTTTTAATTTCTTTTTCCTTTTTTCTTTTTTTTTTTTTTCTAAATCTGCTTCTTCTGGTCTGGACTTTTTTAGTTTAATCACGTGCACTTTCCCTGAACGCTGTTTTGAGCATTTCTCTGCACATATCAGCTATATTTGCTGTTTAAAGACATTTCTGTGGAACTAGATATGTCTGTCAACAATCTCTCTTGAAGGCTTTAATCATATGTCCCACAAATGAGTCTGGCTCTAGTTAGCAAGTCTTTTATGATTCCAGTGCTGCGTGTGGATGCCAGAGTTCTCAACTGTGTAATGCTCGTGTTGGTTTTGGATATGAAAACATGTTATCATATTCCAGTTTCATTCATTTGTAGGTCATAATCCTCGGGCACCTTTATCTGCTGTTCCAGTGTTTCAGGCTGTATTCTTGGGTACAGTATCTCACTCAGCTACTCATTCTTTTCCCTGCTCAATGAGCTGTTTAAAGAATTTCTTTTCGTTTTCCTTTATCTTTGTTTTCCTAAAGCTTGCTGTTGCACACAGGATTAGTTGTTGCTCCTCAGAGCCAGGTTCTCATTTGGCAGTGTAGCATTCGTGGTTTGTGTTTGTGCTGACCGTTTTGTTTTCAGTCATGCTTTGCATGTGACTCTGGCTCTCACAGCCATAAAGCAAACACCCCCGTTTCCCCAGACCCATCCTGTTTTTTCAGGTGGATTATGGTTTCTCTGTGCCCATTTGACCTAGCAGGTTGGGAACCTTCTACGTGGTTACTGGCTGTTCAGAACTCCCACGTTCACAGCTGCCGGGGAGAAGCCGCAGCCTCTGTGTACAGTAGTACAAGGTTACAGACAGTAAATTCAATATTCGGCAGGAATAAACAGAACTATCAGGCTGTGTGTATTCTCTGAAGGCTTTCTGACACCTCCTGGAAGTAGCAGATGTTCTTGTCCTCCCCACCTCCTCTCAAGAGCTGTGTAATTTATTTCACACGTTGTCCTCAATTATTCGGCGCATATAGGAGCGAATCCTATGCCAAATGGAAATGTTGGTACTGCACAACACTACGGTGGATGCACACTTAGTTATGACTTCTGAAAAAAGCATATATCCACTGTTATGACAAATATTTACACAGGTATTAAACTGAAACTGCCAGTTTAGTTTTTTGGGGTTTTTTTGCAACCTTCTCCAACGTCCTTCCTCATGCAAACTGGATGGTCTCAAAGGTTCAGTGTGTGTTGTTATTTGAAAGTCAGGAGGAGCTACTAGTTTTACTAGAGCATTTTTAAAGCAGCTGTATGTCAAGCACCTTCTCTGTATAAGCACTGTTTTGTTCTGGGGGGGGGGGGGGTATTTAGCAAACTGCCTGTGTGTACATGTGTGCTGCCTGTCCACAAAGCTTGTTGGTAGACTGAAGTCTGAGGAAACTCGGAGCAAGGGAAACTAAAAAGTAAAAATTGGCAGTTGGATGAGATCTCTCAAATAAATGCTTTTCACAGAAGTGTCAATCAAGTATTTAAAACTCCCTGGTCCTTAGGCACATCATCTCATTAAGTTTATTGGTAAGATGATGTTAGCTTTGAAGCAGCCCTTGTTATTCAAGGTGTTCCTGGTGCCTCTGGCTGTTTTCTGCCAGGTCTGTGATTTCTCAGCCTGCCTCAGAACTCTAATACAAGTTTGTCAATGAAACTAAATACCTCCTAGAAACAAATGCCTAGACAAGAAAACAATCTCTTGTTTTGGCTTGCTGCTACAAACTGTCGTACCCTACAACCCAGCAAATCAGTCTCTCACTGTGTGCTGGAAGATTTGTTAAAATAAATTTCTCTAAGACGTGAATGTTATTCCAAGCAGAACACACAGACATACATGAAACTACTGCCTTGAAGATAAGAAGCTCATTGGGAGGAAATACATGTCTTAGCTTAGCATGATTTCCAGATAACAGCTCGGACATGTAGGATTAGATTTGAAGAGGAATTATGCTCCAAATCTGGGCCCTGCTTAAGTAATTAGGTGGGAAGTAGGTATAAAATAGCTTTGTTCAAGGTCGTTCGACTCAGTAGTTTTATTTTTTCTTAAAACATCTGCAATGAACACTCAGGTTCACTTTAATGGAAAGCATAAGTTTTCTCCAGACAGAATAATACTGAAGGATGAAAACGAAACAAAAAAAGAAAATAAATAATTTCCTTGGAACAGATGTTGTAAATTTTTGTTTGTTTGATTTATACGAAGGAATTCATACAAATACAAACCAAGTTATTAGCACTGAATTCATCCCAGGCGTTTGTTTTGACATACACTTATTTGCTGCATATGTTATGAAAGGATTTCATTACTTGATTTCAGATAAGAATTTGGACTAGTCTGTGGCTTGCTTATCTTCTAGTACAGTTGTGCCAGCAGTGTGAACTCTGAGAAAAATATGAAGACGGAGAAAGATAGATTTGTTTTCTTCTTGGGAGAGTTACATTTCATTGCAAAGAGAGATTACAGTTATATAAAACCTTTCATTTCTAAGAAACTTCTTATGCTTGACAAACTGTATGCGTGTATGAATCATTTCACAGAGCCAGAACTATTTTCACCCAACGCTGAAACGAAATCAACATGGCAGGTGCTTCAGCAGTATGGCACAATAACTTTGGGAAGGAGGAAGGAAAGAAAGTGCTAAAATAAAGCTTTACAAAGCAGGAGTGTGAGCAGCCATTCGAATTAGAACATAAAGATGCTTGACCTGTTTTTAGTTAAAGCTTTCCTTACAAAGAAAGTTACACGAAAGGAAAAGCAAAGAATTTTGCTGAAAAGCATTCCATCTATATATTTTAAACCTTCCATCTTATGAATCAAGCCGGTTCATTTGACACCTAAGACTAAAAGAGGTAACACATATAAAGAAATAAAATTTATAAGCAGATAAAACCAAATTATTGTGAAGCACCCTGTCAGCTATTTGCAATGAGGAAGTTGCCAACAGCACTTCAGGAAGAGATACATCTCCTCAGAGCTGCTGCATATAGATCTCACGGCCAAAGCCTATCGCATAAATTCTTGACAACTGTATCAAAATAGAGCTTACTTGGCATTTTCCGTATCTGACACAAAAGAAATACCATAAACAAGCCTTTGGGTTTATACCTTTTCTCTTTTTACCGTTTCATAAGGATGCAGAACATTTTCCTTCAAGCTGCCAGTGGGACTCTCCTGCCCCCAGGCTCTGACCTGCTGCACATGTGGACAGCAGTGGCAAGGCTCCTGCTCTGCCCGGCCCCGGGGACAGGGTCCCCTGGGGAGCTCAGCAGTGCTCCGCTTTCATTAGCCATGTGTTTGCTACTGAGTGGAGAAACATATGCTGATCAGACAATGGAGAAAACCTCTTTTGCAAACATTAATTCTCATGGCACACTTGAGAGTTAAGCAAGTTTTTATGACACAGATCTCACACACGGGCAACACCTGAGACATGAAGGTGAAATTGGGCTGCGAGCAGAGAGCACTTGCTGCTGAGAATGAAATCTAGGAATTCTGTTGACTTACAATTCCCTGTTGCAGCTAGCAGGCAATTTTCTTTCTTAAAAGTACTCAACACTAAAGTAACTTGATTTAAAAGTTTTCAGGACAATTCTATACCAATAAAATGCTGCCTTGTTAAATTCCATTAAGCCTTAACTGCAGTACACATCTAGCACAGGTCAGTTTAAAGAATCTTTATTCCTTTTAAAGAATGTGAAGTGTTATAATTGTGCACACCCCAGCTCAATTAATAATAAATATCCCTAATGCCTAAAAGTCATACTAATAATTTATGGAAGTACTTGGAAGTACAACTTCTGCAAAGTAGGGAGTGAAGTGCTGCCCAAAAAATTATGCTGAATATGGGATCTTGATATTATTTTTGTTGAAGAAAAACATTTGCAGTACATTTTTTCCTCTCCTGTAGGTTCTTAAGTCTTTTTTCAGTGGCTGGAGATAACAACAAGAGGTACCATTACTAGAAATGTCAGTCTTACTATTAAAAACTGCCTGCCTGAAAATAGACCAAAAAGAGGGACTTAACTCCGCAAAAAAATGGGCAGGATAAAAATACAGTTAATAAGATACCACATGATGATAATTAGTATCTAATTTTGTACCTTTTTTTTTTTTTTTTGCTTTTTAAACTGTATGCAAAAATATAACTCAGATTTTCATGTTTTTTCTAAAGATTCAAATGTATATTAAAATTGCACATAACAAAGAGTTCTTCTGCTAGGACTTGCCAGCTCTGCCTGGAAGCAAACCCACTGATACCCAGCCAGGCAGTGCACAGCACTCTGGGCTATTACCCCAGACTATTAACCAAGCCCAGAAAAAGAAATGTCACAGGAACAGGACCAGCACCTCACGACAATATGGAATGAGCAAAGCCTTGCTGGCACTTCATAAAGCTTGTGATTGGATTGACTATTTCCATGGATATCGTCACACTTGGACAGACACCCTCCTGTGTGAAAACAAAGAGACTTCTTCCTTTGCACATGCTCTCATACCAAAACGGTGCATTGTACAGGGTGAGGAAAGTGCCAAACTCCCTGACATCAGGACTGTCCTAGTCACGTGCTGAAGATTACACTTATTTCACACTTAGAGGCATTTCTGAAGAAAAAGGCAATAGTGATGGTGTAGAGTCCTATGACTCAAGCTGAAGAAGTGCTTAAACAAAAAATCTTAACAAACTGAAATTTCAGGTCATTCCAGGCAATTAATCAATCTGCCTGCTAAGGAACATTCTGCAAAGTATTTGTTCAACTCTCTTCACACCCAGTCTCCCTCCATGACTCAGGCCCATTCATGCTTTTGAGTTTTCACTCATCAAGATGCTCACAGAAACAGTGATCCAATGCCACTGAGCTCTATGGAAAAATGTTTTCAGTGGCTTCCTTTGGATAGGGCCCAAAACTCACACATTTGAAGTTTTACACTCTCACACATCAAGCATTAAATACTTGCACATGGGAGTAGTTGCATCCAGACTGGTCACATTAAGTCGGAACGGACATCGCTCAAAACACAGGGCTGCAGATGTCTCAGAGCTCTGTTAGAAAGGTCAGGAAACAGAATAAAAACAGTGCCATTTATAAGATGCAATCATAATTTAGCCATACAGAAATATCAGAATGGCAAATGCTGCTCTTGCAGCCCCTGGAAACATGTCACCTTGTGCAGTAAAAAATAAAATAATAAAAAATAAATAATGACTTTTTCCAAACAAAAACCATGCCTCTATTTTGGTTCACCATGAGAATGGGAAGAAAATGAACTTGTCAAATAAATTATATGCTGTGAATCACTTGCTCAGATCTGTTCATTAAAATGAGCCTTTTATAAAACACATTGTTCTATATGAAAAATGTTTTTTTTCTTTTCCTTCCCAGCTGCATGAAGGTCTTCCATTCAAAATTTCATTTTATTCTGCTAATTAATTACACATGCTTTTGTAGCTCTAACTTGAAAATGGTATTTGAAAGAGAACATGCTTTTGAATCAATATCAATCACATTGTTTTATTTTCTCAAGGGAAAAGAAGAGGCTCAAAGGAAATTAATCTTATGTCTACACTAACTTGTTTCCTTATAGAATGTGCTTCTGGCCTCTGGAACGTCTGCAGGGTTGCTCATATATATTTACAAGTCTCTCTATAATGGATTTTCAAAATAACTTCTGGGTTTTTATTTGGCTGTTCTGTTTCCAGAAAGTTGGAGTGCAGAATCATGTCCTTATAGTCACAGGACTGATATTGTGAATTTGCTGTTCTTTGTCCCTGGCACAAATCTTGGTTACCCAGACTTTTCTCAGCAGAATAAAGTGGGGCATCGTGGAGTTCTCTAGCACGTGATTAAGCGTGGTAAAGACCAGCCCTGGTATTTCTGCCTCACCCTATCCTCTCCATATTGCTGCCAACAAGAAAAAGAAATGTTCTCCAGGAAAGTTGTCTATAAAAACGAGGTCTAAGTATATACCAAATAAAGAGGTATCAAAATCTGTCTGTGGGGATTCCCTCCTGTATAGACCTCTATATTGCTAATTCCTGAAAATGTGATGTTCCTTGTCATGTTACTTTTTCAAAGACCACAGTATTATTTTTCAGTCTTCAGAAATGGTTCCTATCTTTGAGGCTGGGCAAAACCAAGTAAAAATAGGCTGAAGTTTATCCAGTATGTCCATATACTGGTAGTATAGATAAGTTGACACAATTATTCTAATTTATCTACTCTATCCTACTAAAAATACGTAGCAAACCCAGCAGACTGCTTTGCAGGTCTTATAAAAAAACATTTTTTTTTAGAACTGCTACAAGTGCAAGTAAAAGAAAGATTTGTACTTGAAATGGTCAATTTGCCCTACATAACCAGTAAATCATTGAGCAGGAAGGTGACAGAGTTGAAGCTCTGCCCCAAAGTTCTGCCTCTCAGTCTAGGATTTAACAGGTAAATGTGCTGCTTCCCATTTTATTTTCCTTTTGTGGCTTTCCCCCCTCTTTCTTATTTCATTTATTAAATGGCATTTTCTACAGAACAGAAAAAATAATGTCAAGAAAAGCTGTGCACCTCAAGGTGATGCTAATTAAATATAAAAATCCTATACATCAGTGTATAGGAGAGTATTCTTTAAAACTTTTGAACTTTAGATTCTTCAAAGCATTGCCCCCCTGAATCTATCACAACAATGTGTACCACTGCTGTGGAGAGGATCTTACTCTTGCAGTTTATTTGGTATCTTGTTAAGAGAAGAAAGCCAGTCTTGTCTCACAGAAATCTTTGAAACTCATTATAATTAAAAGGATCTCTTCTTTTACTGGTTTTATTCACTCCACTCTTTTCTTGTGGCTAAAACTATTCCAAGAAAATGGTCTTAGCAGTTGGCTGCTTAACACTTCATCTGCTCCTGCTGCTTATTCTTCCCTGGAAGTCACACTCCTGAACTTGTCTCTGCAGCCACCAGTCCCTGTGCAATAAAGCCGTGCACCACAGACATCAGAGGCAATTACACTGCAAATCAAACGAGCAGGGGGAGTGCAAGAACTGGAACCATCATCTCCTTAGGCTTAACAGAACAATTCTTAACAGTTAAATCACAAACTAGCAAGAACAGTAAGAAAGCTTTCCATTTGCATCCATGATCCTATAGATACTATAGATACTTCTCTACTAATACCAATGGTAATATTGATATTAACAACAGCATCACACAAATTCAAATAAACTGCCAGCATATCTTCTGTTTTCCCTGTTTCTTTAGGAGATTCTTGTGTTGCTCCAGAACTACCCAGAGCCAGCAACACGACAGCACCCTGACTGACCCAAAGCCGAAGTCTTAATAGTGGCTCCTTAATGCCAGTGAGTTACAGTCAGACAGTGGAAGAACAAAAAGTGCTGCTACACGTATTTTCTTCTCTGTCAGATACAACAGCACTAAAATGGACATTTATACTACGAAAAAATAAGGATTTTAAATTATTATACATAATCCATTATGGAAGCAAATGAAGAACATTTCGTTTGCCTTGGACATCTTCTGTGCTTTCAGGGGAACCTACCTGTGTCTTTAACACACCAAACTACAGTTACTTGACTTCAGTGAACCCATTCATATGGCCCATATTAAGGCAATTGTGGAAACTGTTTTGTGTTGCTGGATTCTGTTGACTGTCTACTCTATTCATCCTTCTTTGGTTTTTTTTCAGAATTACTATGAAGATTTAAGCTTTATCTGTGGAATACCTTTGCAAACGTGCCTCACATGGATCTCATGCATCTCAGTCTTGCTGGAATAAATTAATTTTATTTTCTCTGAATAATTCTCAGTTACAAAAATCCCTTGAATTTGCTGTTACTCAGATGCATTCACTGGTGTTTGTCCTAACCTGATTGCAGCTTAAACTGTCCATCTTGCTATCTGAACATTTTTCTCAAACTCTTTGAGAGTTTGTTTTTTTCCCTTTGTTGTTTTCCCTTCACCTCCAATCAAATGGCAAATATGAATCCCCTAATACCTGTGCTGACTTAACTTGCTTGTATTTCCCTGAGACAGCTGGAAGTCAACAGCCAAGTCTGTCTTGAAGAGCATCTTTGAAAATCATATTGAACACGAATGCACATTATATGTCAGTCATCAGAATCCCCACTGATGTCTGAAGCATCACCCTTGGCTCAGGAAATGCACTGCCTGATGAAAGAATGCTCAGAGGAGATCTAATGAAATGCCTGCATTTCCAAGGATTTTCTCCAGACATCTATTGACCACTGACCAAAAAAGCAATACTATTCTAGAAAAACATTTGACCTAAAACTGCATCCATGTCCCTGTTAAGTAAGAACACTGACAGTCTTGACCAGAACATCCCTCCCTAAAGAGTGTCCAAAATGTTCTGTCTTTCCTATATTTAACTTTCTTGTGGTTGCTACAAAAGATAAAGATTTCATTTCTTTTGGCAGGGATAGAGTGAATTTTCTTTCTAATAGATGGTGTAGTGCTGTATTTTCGATTTAGGATGTGAATCATGTTGATAACAAGCCAATGTTTTTAGTTGTTGCCAAGTAGTCAAGGACTTTTCAGCTTCACACACTGCCCTGCCAACAAGAAGGAAGGGGGCCACTCAAGAAGCTGGGAGGGGACACAGCCAGGACAGGTGACCCAAAACTGGCCAAAGACATATCCCATACCATACAACATCATGTTCTGCTAATAACTGGGGGTGTGCTGAGGGACCAGGTGGCAGCTGAGTGGCAGCTGGGGGCCTGGAGCAGCATCTGACCTGGTTCAAGAGTTGGGGTTCTTGCACAGCATCAACTTCTAGGCGTTGGCTGAACACCTGCCAGCCAATGGGAAGTGGTGAATTAATTCCTTGTTTGGTTTTGTTTGCATGTGTGTTCAGCCTGGAGAAGAGGAGGCTGAGGGGAGACCCCATCACTGCCTACAACTCCCTGAAAGGAGGTTGCAGAGAGGTGGATGTTGGTCTCTTTGCCCAAGTGATAAGATGAGGGGGAAGGGCCTCAGGCTGTGTCAGGGCAGGTTCAGATTAGACATTAGTAAAAAGTTCTTGACCTAAAGGGTTATCAGGCATTGGAACAGGCTGCCCAGGGAGGCAGTTGAGTCACCAGCCCTGGATGTATTCTTAGGGATATGGTTTAGTAGTGGGCAGGCACAATTAGACTCGATGATCTCAGAGGTCTTTTCCAACCGTGACTCTCTGATTCTGTGGGCTGAGAGGCTGGGCAGTTGGAGTCTTGTGAAGCAGCTGTGGGGGGTGTCATGCAGCACTGACTTTGGAGAAATTCTGTTGATTCATTTGTGCTGTTCATCACTTGTTTTGCCTATATATTATTAATATATATTATCCTACTTTTTTGTATGTCCTAGTAAGCTGTTTTTATCTCAACCCACAACTTCCCTCACTTGCATTCTGCTGATTCTCTACCCAATCCTGCTGTGGGGGAGTAAGTGAGCAGCTGGGTGGTGCATATTTGTTGGCTGGGGCTTAACCATGACATCCATCCTGTTGGTAGTTGTCCTTATTGTCATGGAATTTTGATGAACATTTCTTTAAGCCAAACAGGTCCCATTCTACTTCCAGCTTCAAACAGACCCTAACTCTTTTTGGAGCATGATCTGTGAGACAGCGTGTTCCTGTCAGCTCTATTCTGTGTTCTCTCAGCATTTTCACCTGCTGAACAGCTTCCTTAAAGACATGTCGTGGTACCTTGTGGGTACCATGGAGGCACGACATGGACAAAGTACTTGAGTTAAATAACAGAAAAAAATCTTCTATATTTTCTTACATGTTTGCAACTAATCACCATACTGCCTTCTGAAACAGACGTGGAGAACAAGACAGTCAGGATCTGGTCTACGATCACAGTTTCTGTTCCTCAAAATTTCAAGGACAGTTCTTCAACCTTAGATATGTCCATTCCATTCTTTTAATTACATTGTGTCCTTATGTTCAATATGGTACTTTTCAAACTTCTACAATAAAAGTTTTTAATCAACTTTTAATTGATTTAACAAGAAGATTTATTCCCTCTAGTACATGTGGTTCAAAAATCAGTGTTATATTGCAGACATCTGCTCTGTTCAGTATCTGAGTTCAATCTATGGTTCATAGAATTATCCATTGTACAGCACACATCTAGTGCCTCACAGCCAGCTAAAAAGTTGTACAGCTGACCATGGCTCTGCCTCATTTACACAAGCAATAACTTGGACTCATTTGCTGAACTGTAATATTGAACTATCCCTACATCTTGACTTTATTCATTTCAGAACTTCAAGAACTACAGAATTCCCTACGGACTCTAAGCAATGTGTGCATCTCAACACTGCATGGAATAAACAAGCTGCCTGTATTAAACTCACCTTCCATGCTCCACACAGGTTTCTAACAAGAAATTCAAACTATTTCTGGCCTGAATCCAGAATATTTAAAAACTTTTCTGCATACATGGGAAGAAGACTGAGGTCAACAGTTCTGCTACAAAGAAACTATTCATCAGATGACCATCATCTGCCCAGAAAACAGTGGTTTGTCCTGGATATATTGAAGATTACATATGGAATCTTCATTATTGTGCATAAGTAAGCAACTAAGATATTTCATGTAATTCACTGCATACCAGATAAATAAGATAAGCTGAGTTTTGGCTGTCTAAATACACCATGAGTGAGCACCCCACTCTTCTATCCCCCACTCCATACCCTGTCAGGAAAAAAATATATGGTTCAGAAATATTTTTTCCTTAGGTATTATATTCTAACATTAACTTATCCACTAGCATAAATTCTCTCAGATTCAGAGGGTGTTCACTGTTTATTTCAAACATATTCAAAATACAGGTAGCTTTCAGCAAGATACAGAAGTTAAATGAACTAGAAAGAATGGGAAGTAATTCTTTGGTTCCACACTGAGAAACAGTCACTGTTATAAAGATGGAAACTATATGGTGGAAACAAGTGGTAGGGAAGCCAAACTACCAGCTTTACTCAACGGGGGAGTGGAGGGGTGAGGTGAGGAAGGGGTGGGAAGTGATTTAGACATTTTCACCATACTAACCATGATGGGAGTTTAGGGAAAGCTTCCACTGTGCATCTTGACAGCCAAAATCCATTGGAAATAGCATGAAATGCTGGAATGCCAGGCCAGTGATGACATTCACAAATTTATAAGCTGCCAAAATGAACATCTCTACTTTGTGAGTGAATGGTGTCTCTGTATGCCTGGTACTATCAAGTCCCCTTATGAAAATGTGCTGAAGTTTATATTCTTCTTCTGCAATTTTCCCTTCATGTTTAGCTCACTTCAATTTTCTTTTTAGATTAAATGACACTGTTATAGGATGTGGTCAAATGATAAGGTCAGACAAAAGATTGTCTTTGAGTACTGAGCAATAAATCATTTGAAGAAATTAGACTGAAGTCTGGCAGCAGAATTTCTTTCACTATCTTGTGAGATAAAGAATGAAGCTTCATTATAAATAATTAATGCAAAGCAAAATTCAAAACCTGTAATACAAGGAAGGTGTTACCTTAAATACATCTTTGGCCTTGTCAGATATAAGATTTAAACAATTTAGCAAGCATGTACTTGATTTGACTGTAGAATTACAATGATTACATACACTGATAATTAAATTTGCTAATGACAATTAGCCATTTGCACATATAATTAACTAATTAATGTGCACAATCTCAAATGAAAAATTATGTCCTTCACAGGTTTCAGAGATCCTTTTCTGTACCCTGGAAATTGGGATTAGTGATCACAGTTCAATTTGCTCCACCTCAATGCCCAGCGATTTTGTAATCTCCAGTCCTTAGTCGGAGAAGCAGACTGTTCCACAACTGCACAGCACGTGTACCTTGCTATGAAGAGCACTGCTGCTCTTGTCTTTATCTCATGAGCTAAACATTTTTAATTGTTTTTACAGTGAATAGGAAGCTTCTCTGCAATTTTGTCAGTTAACTGCTGCTAAGCAGAATGCTAATCACACTCAAACCATGGACCAGAGGACACTTCTGCTCATTACTTCTGCTGTGCTTACTCTCATCAAAGTTCCCTTGATTTTGACCAGTTTAAGCTCTGGAAATTCCCTGGTAAAATGCACTTTGTGAGGCATTCTGCATTCAACAACATCACAGTGCCTTGAAAGGCAGACAGCAGTAGTGCTGCACACCAGCCATTCCCCAACACCGCTCATCAGTCCACTCTGGGTGTCATGTTTGCTCCTATTTAGCCAATTATAAGACACCAGTCAAAAAATCATCACTGAAAACATTTCCAAGGAATACAGAAGTTATCAGAACTGTGAATGTCAGGTAATGGCATTAGGTGAGACTGCTGAATTTCAGCATCACATTTTCTATTGCAAACCATAGTAACCACTCCCAGAGTTCCCAAAACACTTTTCCAAAGTAGTAAAAAGCATAAAATAATATAATGTAATCCAGAAGCTTTTATTCTGATCATGTCTGGCCTCCCACAAGGTATATCCCAGGAGATTTCACCAAGCCATTGTTATCAATTAGAATTAATTATAGTTACAATTATAATGAAGTAGCAGAGGCAAAATTTTCTTTTTTCCTATTACTCAGAAAGTCAGTGGCTTACCTGCAAATGTAGGCCAGACTCTGGAATTACAGCACCATTACTAGACCAAGAACAAATTATTATGAGATAAGATAAATGAGGAAGGAAAAATAATGCACAAAAGACTGAGGAAAAACTGTAGCTGTAGGATCTGTAGCTGTCTATTAACTGCAGTGATGAAAATGGCTTGGTGAAAACAGAACAAACCAAAACAAAGCCCCTCAAAAACCACACAAAACAACCAACCACAACAACAAAACCCAAAACCCCACACCAGAAAACCTCAAAGAATGAAAGAAAGAAACAAAAGAAAAAAAATCAAACAGCAAGACAAAAGGAGGGAGCAAGAGAAAAGCATGGGCAACTAAGGAGAGCTGTGATGGAATCTCCACACAGGCTTCCTCCTCTGGGTGGAAGGATAATTGAACAAGTAGCCCAAATTGGTTGTTAAGTATCCGTGTTTGGAGATACTCAGAACAGAACACAATCCTGAGCAGTCTGTTGTAGCTGATCCTGCTGTGAGCAGGGCATTGGACTACAGAACCTCCAGAGGCCCCTTCCCACCACAGCTACTCTGAGATTCTGCTATAAACGTTAGGGCACTTGGTATGTTTTCAAAGTTATTAGAAAAAAAAAATCACTGTCCTGTCACTGTGAATACAGTGGGGTTTAGTAATTTAAAGAGATGTCCTAAAATGAGTTAGCATTTTTTCCAAAATCTTCTATTCATGATACAAAGAGGCCTAAGAGACCACCACATTGCATGGAATACTCTAACAGTAGTGATTCCTACTCATGAATCAATGAAAACATTTTACTTGACTTTTAGAAGTCTTGTCACTGCTCCTCTGACACTGCACCCTTACGTGCAGCACGCTCACCATTGTTGGATAAGGCTCTGTTGCCACTATGTAGTGAAAATAGTGGAATAGCCTACAAATAACAGTCATTGCTCATCATAAAAAAATAATACAAAAGAATTTATGATATAATCTATACATAGATTCTTAGCTCAGTAGCCAGAGAGTTCAACACATGCTTAATTTCTGTGCATGCTAAGGAAAGGAAAAACAGCCGTATGGACACAGAACATAAACTTCAGTTTCTCTTCTTTTATCTGCACCTTAATGTACACAAATCTACCTTCCATCCAGACCAGTAATAATCTGAGAATATTAGCAGTGTTGTATTTCAGAGTTCAGAGAGGCACTGGAAAATGTACGTTTGTAATTCATGCAAAAGTCTAGGAGGTCACAGGAACACTTTGCATTGCTTCTGAGTCACAGCTGAAAAAGACATAAGGAAATTTTATTATTAGGGTTGTTATTTCACACTAATTGCAAACGTAGGTTGAATTCTGCCAACAGTTGTCCTTCCCTCTCTTCTCAGAAAAGAAGCCAGGGAGGACTCAGTTCAGAAAACTGATGGATATTCTGCCATCATGTGCGATGCCAGGGATGACAGCACACCCTCAGGTTTTGGTACTGTACCGGTTTATTCCCCTGCTGGAGTAAATTCACAGTCACTTCTCACCTCTCTGGAGTGTGTGCTGCTATCACATTGTGATAAAGCATTTGGCATCAAAAACACAAGGTCTTATTCTGTCTTGATGAGAATGTATCATTTCAACTATGTAGCTGCACTGTCACTGGATTAAGAGAGGAGAAAAGGATTTTACACAAACAGATCTTCCTGCAGCAGTTGAGAGTCTACTGAATCATCCCAGTCATGAGTATAATTCAGAATCTTTCCTTCAAATCCCTTACCTCCATCACGCAGAGATGAGATGTGAAGATGGAAATCACATCCTGTGGGTGAACATCCTACTCAGCACAAGGTGTTCTGCAGGTCCTTAACCCCAAAGCATTCTTGTGAAACTCTTCCACCTTCCACAGGCACCTGTGAGATGAATGTGAGTGAGCTGCAACTTCCTGTTTTCATGTTTGTTGTTATGTTCCAAATCCATGTAGATGGTTAGGCTTGCAGCAGTGCATCTTTTTGACTCTCTGATTTAAAGCTTTAGGATCCTCTCAGTTATTGCTCTCTGGGTATGTATTTTTAACTGATAATTTTCTGGAAGTTATAGCTCTCACATTTCACTGGTAAAACAACTTCAGGATACTTTTTTCCAGTTACAAAGCCTGGTTTGTGTTAAAAGATAATCAAGAATCAGAAAAAAAAGGTTTTGTTGCTTGCATGGAGCTGCTGCAGTTACTAAGCATAGAATCTGCATCACAGAATTGTTTGGGTTGGAGGGCACCTTAAAGATCATCTAGTTCTATCACCTCTGCCATGGGCAAGGACACCTTCCAGTAGACCAGAGTGCCAAAAGCTCTCAATCCTTTCTCTGCCCAGCCTGTGGTTGTGCTTGGGATTGCCCTGACCCGACCAGAACCTTGCACTTGGCCTTACTGAACTTCCAGTGGTTTGAACGGGCCTGTCATGACCCCTCTGCGTGGCATTCCTTCCTCCCAGTGGGTGGGCTGCACCACTCAGCTTGGTGTCACTGGGAAACTGATGCAGGGGGCTTTCAACCACACTGTCCATGTAGCTGACACAGAGGTTAAACACTGCTGGTCCCAATTCCTGAGCTTATGGAGCACACACTACCTGTAACAGTCCTTTACCTTTTCAAACCTTTGTTTACAATGATTTGGTTTGTTGTGGGGGTGTTTTTAATGTCTCAAACCAAACAATTTCAATGCTAAAAATACTGTCTGTACAGGCAAGGCATCACTGGCATTTTGTGAGTGGCATTCCTGCAGCATTCCAATTCTCATAAACAGCAAGTGCCCCAAACCTTAGAAGACACCACAGCAGCCCCAGGTGCAACATCCTTTACCAAATTACTCTGTTCAAATTGACAAACTACTTTAGGAAAGGCTAGTAATTATCTTTAGATACAGGGCAACATGGGAGAAACTGGATTTAATTTAATCAGTAGGATTGTAATTTAAGTTATGATGCATGCTTTAATTATTTAAAGCACAAATGTTCTTCTCAGAAAACTTTCATTAGGGTTCCAATCACTGGGAAAACTTAGCCATATATGAGTTTTCTTGCCACAGTCACTATGAATATCCTAAGTTTATTTCCCTGAGAATCTTGACTAATTCTCTTTTGCTAATGGTTGGGTCCAGCTATGCAAGGATTGTATGACTGATAGAATAATCATATACTTTAGTTATACTTAATTATGCTTTACATTTTTTTAAAAATCATACAATTATATCATTACTGATTTTGCAACTACTTTTGGCCCAGTTCCTGATATTAACTCTATTACTCCTTCCTGTCCCAATTACAGGATCTTATATTAATATAGGATTCTTATTTGCGACACTGATTAGATCAGTTCATCATCTCTGCCACCTGAAAAAAGTCACATTGGGTAAATGGTTCATGTAAAGCAATAAGAATGAAACTACTACTAAAAGATCATTGCTGAAAGCATCATTTTTGAAGTCATTCCTAAAACTAGGCAAGTGAAGCAGGCTAACAACAGCACCAGCTTAGTGATCATTACAGTGCTTCACATTTACATAACACTTCTAAATATTTCATAATATATACAGGACTAAATTAACCTCAGATGCTTCCAAGAGACAAAGGAATAAATCACACACACCTTGGAACTGTGTGTTCCAAACCAGGGAAATGTTAAACCACTGAATGAAGTTAATCTGTGAGATGGTGGGGGCAATCCCAGACGACGTGTTCCTGAGCCTTGATCGAACCAGTAGTGCTGCTAGAACAATACTAAGAAGACAAAAATTAACAGACTTTCTGGTTGATTTTGTGTAGCATCTATTAGTGGGACTGTCTTTAATTTTAGGGCATCCTGCTCCTGGTAAACAAACTCTCCTACCCTACTCCCCCTAAATGTAAAATATTACAATAATAACCAGGCTTAAAGGTTCTTTACTTCATATTCAGTCAGTTGTAAACCTTACAGAATCACTTTGCTGCTTTGAGGTTTATATGCTGTTGATTTTTCATGAGTAACTAGAGTGGTTCTCATGTTACAAAATACATTGCCATGTAAACAAGGACCTCAAGCTACATTGTAAGAACTCCAAGAGACTGATAATATGTCCGAACTCAGAACATGATCTATGGTGTTGATCTATGCATCCATCTGCAGCTTACCATACATGTGCATTTATTTCTCACAGAAACAGGCCACAGTTTCATACACTTTAAGAAAAACTGAATCCTCTTAACATGCTTCCCTTGTCCAGATATGCTATCCCAGTTACAGATAAATTTTGCTCCATCCTCCCACTTCCCAGCCCCAAAACCACGGAAAAAATTGGGATGGAGCATTTGAGCACTAGTAGGTTTTAAACTTGTGAGTGATTCTATTGTTTTAATTACAAATTTCTCATTGAAATCAGTGGGAAACTAAGCTGTCTAGAATGTCTGGGTTTAAACAAGATCTAATATAGCTTTAACAATTAAACTCATCCTGAAAAGTTTAGCACAGTTTTCAATGCATGCAGAGTGCCTTTGCTGCTCACTAGCTGAACTCTCTACAGTCACTGAACATGACATTTCTTCCTCAAGAAAATCTGTATGACAGTATTTAAAGTAATTTCAAGATGCTGTCCCTTTGAATTTCATAAACAAAACCAGACACTATTCATATTCCATGTTGGCCAATTATACCCAGGGAAAAATCACACCTACTCTAAGAAGCCATCGCAGTAAATACACTTAATCTGAATCACAGGGAAATTAATGTCCTTGCATGATGCTAAGTCCCAGTGCTGGAATAACACTGCCTCTTCTGTCTTATGATACATAAGGACTAAACTTCTAGCTACTGGCTTTATAGAAAAGGATTCAACTGCTCCACCTGTAAGATTATAGTAGTGGGGGTCTTGGGTTAGCTCTGGGGTTCTTAGTCTCTATTCCATACCACCTGTCAAAGCCTCTTATGGTTCATATGTGTGAAGCATTTTGGCAAACAGTACTGCCACAAAAAATCTTCTCCATTCACAGCCCAGTAAGTGAAATGATCCCTCTTTGTATAAAACGTGTCAGTCACTTTGGACGAAGGACAATGTGTAAGTATCCTCTGAGATATTCTGAGGGTATTTTGATATTCCTCCTTGCACTGCTGTGCAATTAAACACTCCTACACTTCATATTCTGTCACCACCTTCTAATGACTGGACATACATAATCAGACCTCATACATGAGTCATGCTGCTGCATTATCTATAATGAAATACATTGTTTCTTATAACAAAGCAGGACACATCTGGCTTCTATATTTTAGCAACAGTGCCAATCTGGCCAGTGTACATTGTCCTGCTTTTTGGCTGGAATAGAGTTAATTTTCACGAGAAGATGGGAGAGGACAAAGCCAGGACAGGTGACCTAAATTAGCCAAAAGGGTATTCCACACCATATAACATCATGCTCAGCATATAAGAGGGGTTTACCAGGGAGGAGGGGCTGCTGCTGGCAGCATCAGGTCAGGTAACTGCATGGTGTATTACCCTCTCTGTATACTCTTTTCTATCTACTGTTGCTATTTGCCTCTTCCTTTGCTGTCCTAGTAAACTGTCCTTACCCCAACCCATGAGTTTTACCTTTTTCTTCCAATTATCCTGCCCAACACACCATGGGGGAGGTGGTCAAGTGGTCACGTGGTGCCCAGTTGCTGGCTGCAGCTAAACCAACACTCAGTCCTTGCTGATGCACGCTCCTGTTCAACAACATTTACTTCAATTCTAGATTAAATGATGACTCAAATGAACTCAGTACATCTGCAAATCGTTTCAGTGGGTGTCTGCAGAAAGGCATAGAACTTTATGTTGGCTAGAGGAAGTGTCATCTGTAATGGGAGGCTCCTGTGTGAAGATTATTGAGTGAGTGCATGGTGATCACACCAGCCAGGATATTGCACTGTTGGAATCAATTACTAATTATGACACAGAAGATTCAAAAGTGAAAGCAAATTGAGCACAGAGGATAAAACTTGCTCATAAACAAACAGCTTCCTAAAAGTATTCCAATGTGAATTACGGTGTGGCTTTTGTTGTTCTCTCCTCCAAATATATCACTTTTATGTTCATGAAGGACATTAAATCACAAAATAATGAGTGGGAGTTTAAAATAGAGCAGAGAAACCAGGATACAAAGAATGCATTTATGTTCCCAAAGACAATTAGCTAAATGGGGGGGGGGGGGGGGGGGTTAAAGCTGTCATTTAGAAATGTGAATAATTGCTAAAATCATACTTTCTTTCCCACACTACCCACCTCCAAACATGCAGTGGAAGTTGTGTGTAATCAGATTCTCAAAAGGTCTATTTCTATCCCATGCCACACACAGATTAGCTACTCATATTTTATAAAAACATTTCCCACTTTGTGTTTGTGTCACACCAGCAGACAGTATCACCAGCTGTGGTTAATGAGGTCCAACAATTTGTGACACAATGCATCTGCAAACATTCTGGAGACAGGCTTATAATGGCATCTATTGTCACCTCAGATGAGCCCATCCTAAAGTCCACTCATCTCATAATGTTGATGACATGAGCACCTTTCTGTCACCACCAAGGAATGTTGTGAGGAAACACCTAAGGTCTGTGCAAGTGATCACCAAATGACATGCAGTGCAAATTAATTCAGATGTGCCTAAATTAATGTGCCTTTCAGGTTATGTGTTTGCAAAGGCCATCACAGTAAAGCCCTACCACATTTAAGTTACATTTGGACAGAAATCGTGGGCCAGCTGAACTCCAGAACTGAGTTGGCATCTCCAGTCAAACTAAAACACTACAAGTCTTCATGAAGCATCATGCAGAGCTGTCTCACAGGAAGCTGAAACAAGACCCAACAGATGCATCTTTATGCTGTTATCTCTTAGTTTTTCTTCTCCTTCCCTTAGAAGCATGTTGCTCAAATGCATATACCTTTGACAGACAAGTACTACCATGTATCAGAAGACTGAAGTAATTTTAACTACATTACTGTAATTTTACCCTTTGCTCCTCCAAAAAAGCTTGTGATCTTCATTCCTGTCTCCTTGTCTTTGAATTGCTAAGTGGTTACTATTATATTTATGATCATCTTCTTTGTGGTTTTCTTCTTCCCTCCCTTTGCCACCCAGTGACTCATTCTCACCATTTCTGTCCGGTCAGAATATTTCTGACTGATTGTTTAACACAGCATCACTGGTGATAATGATGATTATTACTGTTGTTACTGTTATTAATGTTATTATTATTATTATTCTCTTCCTTTTGTTATCCTATTATCTTTATCTCAAACCACAAGTCTTTTATTTCCCATTCTCCTCCACATCTAATGGCACAGTGTGGTTCTAATCACACATCTGCATATATCTTAGGTCTGCCACTTAGAGGCTTAGGAAAATCAAGGTGAAAGAAACTTCACCCAGTATTTTCTTTCTTTCTTTGCTTCTTAATACAACTCATGTGGAATTAAAATATAATGCCAATTATGCTTGCAGTGTTGGGAAGGGTACAGACGGCGGTGACTCCAAGGATCCAACAGAGACAGAGAAGATCCACCTCCAAGTGCTCAGGGCAGGCCCATAATTTAATACAGATTCCATCACACATACCATTTTTAAACTGAACAGTCAAGATAGCTGTAAATTAAATTCGTGTGAGATCAAGGTAAAAGGTTGTCTAAGGATGAAAGAACTCCAGAAAACAAACACTAAATAAACTGACACCTTCTTTGGACCTTTATTAAATTCTCTGTGGATGTCAAGGTAAGAATGTGATGTTTTCCAGTTCTGTATTTGTTGATAGAGTGTGCCAACTTCTTTATTCTGTTCCTTTTATTTTCTTCCATTTATCTACAACAGTGCTAAGTCACTGATTTAAATATAAGAGAATTCCAGGCCTCCCTCAAACTTGATCAGTTATAATAAAGGGCTCACCACAACGCATTTGCCTAATGCACTCATGCACAGTCAATTGTCTTCACTTACAGTGCAACATTATCACATTAAGCTTAGCAAGCATCATACACTCTGACTGTTCTTTGGGTAAAGTGTACTCTACCAACTTTGACATGTTTTATGCCATACAGAGTATCTGTGGCAATACAGTGTGTTGTTATAATTTTCTGAGCATAGAGTAGGGAATAAAGCAAAACCTCAGTACTTTTTTCTGCTAGCTTTAGCTCTTGAGTGACTCATGAGTAGGCTGCACCCTATCATGCAGCTCCATCATTATTTCAAATAAATGCATAAGAAACACACTCAGATTGATAATATGATGACTCAGACAATTGACAAATAGGGAGACTTCAAACCTCTATGTCACCTGTCTCAAATCCCTCTTAGGCTAGTGGTGAGTGAAAGTCATCACTGCCTAATGGCAGCTTTACAGTCCATATGTGAACAGCGATGGTCTCCTCTGTCCAGTCACAGGTGGAGATGGGGACTGTTTAATTCCAGGTGTCATTTCTGTCATATAAAGGGGAAAATAAACACCTCCACTGCGAAAGCTAAGGTTTAAGCAAGCATGTGTTTAATCCTCAGGTAAACCTCTGCAGGCTTCTACAAAGTCACCTATTAAAGAGTTTTCTCTTTCTTCAGAAGAAGAGATCAGGAAAACCCATATTCAGGTTTATCTTCCCAGTATTTCCCTGTCCTATGATATAGCCTAAAGTATATGCCTTTTCAAAATTAATTCAACCAGCTTTACTAAATAGTGTCTATGAGTGTATTACAAACATTTCAAACTGGTTGTATGCAAATATTTTCTAACATCAATTAAAAAATGAAATAAAATATGGGCACCTACCTGCTCTCATGCCAGGCCTGGATTTCCATAAGAAAATATACAGTTGACTGTCATTAGATTCAAGGAGTTGCATAGCCCCAAAATGTAGGCAGTTATTTGGCTATTCATTAGGACCAACTAATGTGAATGTGATTAATACAACGGGCATAATCATTACATACAGCTTTGAAAATTTGGCCTGCAGTCAGTGACACATCAGACCTGATGAGTTGTCAGTCTAAGGCAAAGGAGACCACACTTGCAAACAACCCAAGGACATAAGTCACACCATCAGATTAAAGATGTTGCTACAGAATAATCAGATTAATCAGTAAAATCTCTTAAATTCCTGTGAGGCAAGGACTTATTGAATATTAACTAGATTTAAGGGCAGGGAAATGAAAAGCCAAGGCAAGGCAAAAATCTGACTCACTGACACAAACCATGTTCCACTGAGTGCCACTTGTAAAGCTGAGCCCAGTGTCCAGCTGAGTTTACTTACATGGTGACTGCAATAAAAGTTAAGGTGGTGTCTTAACTAAATTTTGCATCTATAAAGAATTGTGACAAAAATGCTAGAAAAGTAAACCAAGAAATAGTAGGGACAGCAGAGAGAATCAGAGAATGTACTGGGAATCACTTCTGAAAGGAAATGGCCAACTGTCCAGGTATGAAACACTAAGTGAGAAAGGACCAGAAACAAATCAATTTAAAGAGATTTGTGGTATTAGATTTCTATTGCACTGAAATTTGACCCATTGTCCCAAAGCATCCCCCATTGTGAGCTACTTGAGTCATAAATCTGAACCGTGTGTCCAAACAGGTTAAACTCAATTGTGAACACAAATGCAATCGTTTGTAGCTGTCTCTTCCCAGAACTCTGTAAGAAGCATCGTATGCTTAGGCAGACCTGTGCACAAAATATGTCAGGACACTTCAGCTTTATGCTATAGCTAATGAGATAGATAGATAGATAGATAGATAGATAGATAGATAGATAGATAGATAGATATTTCATGTGCGATGCAATTGTGGTTTCTCATCAGTGCATAATAATGGAAAAGAACAAAACCAATCCAAATTGGAAGTTTACATAATTTGGATTCTAAAACCTATTAGCATTTTTTAATAGAAAATACAAAATCCACTCCCTTTTTACGTCCCCCCCAATTTTTTTCTTCAATTATATTAAAAACTGAGGAGGAAATTATTTGTAGATACTAAATTTATTTGCAAAATTACTTGCAAAATTAAAGAATTCATCAACCTCTTACAATGCAGTAGGGTATGTCTTTTTAAAAAATGTTTTTATTACAAGGGAGAGTTAACTGAGCATGTTTCAAAGCATGCAAGATCAGAAAGAAATTCTGAAAAAAATATATGTGGTCTCTAAATGATGGGGTTTGGCTGATTTTGTTCTGGGGACGCTGATTTTTTTTGTAAAAATAACTTGAAAATGTATTTTTGTCTTGTTCCTGTCACTCTTTAAAGCATTTTGTAATGAGTGGTTATTAATGTCTCCTGTTAATTTTGGATTAATTAGGGAGTCAGGATCTTTGTTGCTGAAGTCAATTATGTATAAAGAAAGTCCATTATTTACAGCACCATTATGTCCCCAGTTCATCTAGTACTCAAGTGTATTCTTATAATCTGAAAATCGCCCATCCCTGTTAACTAACATTTCTGGGTAAATCAAAACATTCTGCCTGAGCTGTATCACATCCCTCTCAGCAGAACCAGCTAGAAGTTTATTTTATTTTATTTCTCATGCTTTTCAGTCTCTTTGAGAGGACATATTTTTGAATAGTAGTAGAAGGAAAATTTGTCCATATGTATAGCAAAAGTGGATTAAAGTATTTGCTTTTATCTTGCAACAGAAGAGGTCTATGAGCCTATTCTGTGATGTTATTATGATTCTTAATAGCAAAGTTTCAAAGCAGAAGGATCAGCCTAAAATTGTTTTGTATAGTTGGGGTAGTTATTCTGTTTATTTTTTGCCCCCTCTGAGCTATGAAGTAATAGGACATTGATCAAAACAGGATCACAGCAGCCACAAAAACTGCATGGCAAACTTATTTTATTTTAATTACTCAGCATCATATGGAGGAGTACTCTTCAGTTCTCTTGACCAATCCTGCTTTCTTTTTCTCTTCTAGTGTTATTTTGTGTTTGAATCTCTTCACTTTTAGCTTTATCCCCTAGGATTTACAACTACTACTATCTGTTTTTTATACTTATATGAAGTTACAGTAGAAAAATATGGGGGGGAAAGGGAGAGGTGTGTATGTTAGACACTGATCATCTTGGCAGCACGGGGAGCAACCAACTAGAAGATTCTTTCCTTTGGTAATTTGTAACCTTAAAAATGGTTATCTAGTATCAGAAAAATCTACATCAGATCAAATGAGGAGTCTGTTAGGCATAAAAAATGACCATGACCCTCAAAAGATAGGGTGAGTATCACATATGCTTTAGCATGCAGTATTCACTGACTATATATATATATATATATTATGGTAAGTGATAAAATAATACAATGGTCTATGTTTTTCTGCCTCAATCCCCTCCACCCTTTTTAGTTCACTGAATAGCATCTTGCATCCACTGTCAGTCTCAGAGATCTCCCCAGGATCATATCCTTTGCCACAAACGACTAGGTGAAGTTACATTGCCTCCTCTGCTGTGTTCAACTCTGTGTCACAGACTGCAAATCAAAACAAAGGGAAGATCTGCATTGGTCTGGCTTCAAGTGGAGCTTGAGAGATAGACAGCAAGTCAACAATCATTACAAATAGACAGGTACTTATCTCCTGCAGTCAGAACACCCCAGCACTTCAAAACTCTTGCCCAGTTCTTGATCTAAGTGTCCCTTAAAAACGTTAATCACTTATACAATATGTTTTGTCTTAAGAATTTAATTTAGCTTCTCCTGAAAGGTTCTTGATCTTTGTAAATTCTGTAGATTTATGATTAATATTGGCACAGTGCCAGCATTGTCTATCGTGTATGACAAGCCCACAAGATTCATTGTCCATTATGCCAGTCCTTACTCTCTAAATAGAAAGAGTTAATTTCAGGGAAAAGGAGGAATTATATGACAGGGTCTGAAGCCTGCATGAAATTTATGGTGAATTGTTCATGCAAAGAAATGGATTTTACAATGAAATGAGAGATTCCAAACCTTTCAGCTGTTTAATAAACCATATAAATAGAAGAGATGGGCTGGGATTGCACTTCGCAGCCCACCTGCCTACTTGCACATATGGCTGAAATACTCCTGGGTAATAGAGAGTAAAAGAATCTCTTTCCTATGCCTATAAACTAGTATGCTCATGAACAGGGATGACAGACAGGCAAATCACCCAGGCAAACGAGCACTGGTAGTTGTGGTGGAAGACATGGCTTTGAGGCACTTTCCAGTAAAAGTAAAAGAAATAAGAAGAGAGGTGGAACATATGACCTATGATTTAATATTTCGGGATTTTACTCCTGATTCTGACCATAATGTTGTATTGTGCTGCTCCAGTATTTGACCTATATTTCGTTTTCCATGACAAAAAAGATGCCACACTAAAAACTTTAGGAATGACCTATGCAACATCCATGTCAGTGTGCTTTACCTGTCCCCAACACTCAATATAATGGATTGCAAGATGAAAAAGCAGTCTGGCCTCAGCCATTTAAGTCTTCAACCTTTGTGCTGTAGTCCCTGAAGTGACTACAACAGCTTCAGCTGTTAGCTGATTATAGTAACTCTTGTCCATTAGTAAACAGCCTTATTAAACTATACACTCCTGAAGAAGGAAATGTAAATTTAGGTCCCAAAACAGTCATTTGAAAGGATTTATTCATTTACTTTCACCCTTCTCTCCACAACCTTTGCAACTTTTCATTTTCCAGTATTAAGCTTACAAAATCAAATTCAGTAATTTTAATATGTAACTGGGTTTTTTTCTTCTATTTTCCTACTTTCTTTTTGCTCTTGCCCAGGATTATTTTCTCTAAACTCTTTCTTAAGGATTTTATGTTGAGCAAAAACTTGAAAAAAGAACTGTTGAAGTTCTGCAAACTGTTAGTGTGGTAGTGACCAGTCTGTGGTTTTTTTTCTATAGTCTTACCTTATAGTGAAGGAAAAAACAACTAAATTCCAACAAGCAAAAAAGAATTCAGTTTGTTCATTCAGAATGTGCTTATTTTTGTAAAGGGCAGCAATTTTTCAAGGAGAGCAGCCGAAGCACACATGAACTTTAAAGCCATTGGACTCTTCTCTTTGACTCTTTTGCTATAATGCTGACTAATTTTTCACAAATCCATTCCTCAATATTTTTCATCATTATAAACCACTCTAAAAATTCTCAATATAAGATTCAAATAGCTTACGTTTTTCTAATGGTCAAGCCCTTCAATGTGAATTGGTAAGGATAAGGGATAAGGACATTGGGGCAGCAGAGAGAGAGAGAACAATAATAGGACTTTATAGCACAATATACAAATCGTGTACTGGAGCCATGCACTCCTCCCCTCCCACCAGCCCCCCTTTATGCTGAGCATGATGTAATGGGCATGGAATAAGCTCTTTGGCCAGTTTGGGTCGCCTGTCTCAGCTGTGCCCCCTCCCAGCTTCCTGGGTGCCCCCTGGCTCCTTGTTAGCAGGGCAATGAGAACTACTGGAAAGTTGCTGACTGCTTGGTAGCAACTAAAAACATCAGGGTGTTACCAGCACTGCTCTCCTCCTGACTGCCAAGCAGAGCATTCCACTGGCTGCTAGAAAGAGTATTAACTCTATCCTAGCCAAAACCAGGACAGGAAGATATACAGATATGGTTTGGATTGACGGCCACAACCTATTTAAGTTGTGATTACCTGTTGCTAGGAGGATGTCCCTTTAAAAAGCAAGGACTTGCTATGTTAGCCAGTGTCGTTAGCATTCCATTATAGTGATCCACACAAAGAGCACAGGTTGTGGACAGTCAGCCTCAGGAAAGCTCATGAGAATATTTCAACTTTGATTCTCTCTTGTCTCTTGCTCTCCTCCTTTTATTACTATTTATGCAAAGCAGCCTAAAAGGTCAGGCATCCTTGACACAATTACTGGACTCTTTTTACAGTGTCTCTCTTCCACCACTAATTAAAGAAAATGACAGAACCACACAAAGATGTAAAATATATGTAGCTGTCATTAGCTGTTCTTGCAATTAAGATTACTTTTCATAAATAAGGGAACAGTCTACCCAAAAAAAGAGAAAAGGTGACTCAGTAACTAACAAGACTTTTAGTGGTATTATAAATTATAGTAGAGACTAAAATATACACAGTCTCACACCGTGACAGATAAATAGCTGATGTTAAACTTAGGTGAACTCATCATTGTCACTATCTGGGATATAACACCACAAGAATGAGTTGGTGCTCTGGTCTTCCCAGGCTTCTTCCTGAGAAGGGTGTGTTCAATTCTCCTTTTACCACAGATAAAACATCTTGTAAACATAGATTATAACATATATTCAATCACAGACACCGTCAAGTTCTCCAAAGTAAAAATAACTCCATCATCTCTACTAGATCAGGTTAATTTCAAATTCACTGGGTAAGAAACTGAAATATTCATGAACTGACCAGCTCAACTGCAATCTTCACACTAAATGTCCTTTTTGAAACCAAAGAGGATGAATATATCTTATATGTGAAATCCATACCAAGCAGTGGGAGAAGTGGCTCAATGGCATTGTCCTTTCAGGAAACTACACAAAAGGCTCATTGCTAACTATAATAAGTGCCATTATTCTCCACTGAAATCACTGCAGATTAGAATGTACATGATAAACTACTACATAGTGATTAATAATGTTTGCATGTTTGTCACATCACTTCCATGAGAAAGAAGCATCTGATACTAACTTTGAGTGTCCAGATAACAAAGAGTATACTCAGAATGCACTTGCTTGGAGAAAATGGTTTCTTTTGTGGTTGTCATTTCCTCAGCTTGTCACAGGGCTGTTCAGAGATGTGGTGTGTTGGGGTTTCTCTCCTATTTTAGTTTGGGGTCTTTTTTGTGGGTTTTTTTCCCCCCCTTCTAGTCTTCCTCTATGGAGCAATGACTTTAATCTTTGATATCTGACATTTTAAAAGATTTAGTTCTTGAAAGATGTACACGTTCTTTGTACAAGTCTCTCCAAGATATTGGGCATAAAGATTCAAATTTTCTGAAGAGAAACAAAAATAACAAAAGCACAGTTTTGTTTTGTTCAGAAGGAGAAGAAACTCAAGTTGGAAACT
The DNA here is from genome assembly GCF_964237585.1 of Gallinula chloropus. Lineage (NCBI taxonomy): Eukaryota > Metazoa > Chordata > Aves > Gruiformes > Rallidae > Gallinula > Gallinula chloropus. Next base: position 1,493,283 of record NC_140088.1, read on the forward strand.
ACTTATTTTCTTGGCTAGCAAACAGCATAATGAATGCTTCTGTTGGCTGGCTGTATGCCTTCCCTGTTCATCTTTCCACAGGAACTGTGAGAGTGGAAACAAATACTACACAGTAAGAACAGAAATTTAAAACACAAGTGATGACCATACAAGTTGCTAGTAAAAGTGAAGTGGGTCAGGTTCATGAGACAATGAAGGTGCTTTAAAAGAGGAGAGGGAAAAAAAGCAGCCTACTTAAAAGTTCAGGAATAATTTCCTTTGGGTTTTTTCCAAGGTAGGAATACAAAATATGATTATGTCATATGTTACCTGAACTGTGTTTCCTCAGGTATGTAGAGTAATTAATAGGTGAATTTTCATACATTGAAGGCTTGAGAAGTTTATTTGGAATACATGTATTCTTATCAAATCTCAACTAGGCTCTCTTTTTTGCCTTGCCTAGCTTTGCCTTGTCTTCTCTTGCTTGCATGCATGCAAATAAGAAGTGGTAATCTTTCAATTACTGAACTGCAGTTTACGTCAGATTTTGTCCTGTTTCACATTATCTTCTTAGATTTGATATTCTTTTCTTTTCTAAGTGGGAGAAGAACCACAGGTACCTCCTCTTCCTGTATGCTATTCTAGTCTTGGTTTCTCCAAACTACTTCTCTGTAACATTTCATTCCCTTCTTGGGCTTGGCACAGCCACAGTGAGTTTGATTACACTTTGAAGAATGCTGATTATAAGGAATATGTAATTTGGTACCTACTGGCACTGCTCTGGCAGTGAGGAGTCCAGTTCAGGCAGGGCTGGCACAGAATGAATTTTAAACTCAAAACTTCATCTTACATTTTTGCACTGTGGCATTTAAACATACCACCTGGTTCACAGACAACTCCCAGCACAAGCAAAAAGGTGCAATGCAGAAGCAACCTTCAGGTAACCAAGAATCAGGCAAAAAGTTATTCTCATGAAACAGTGAAGATAAATGCAGACAAGCTAAATATGAAGCTAAATTCTTGAATGAGTCCAGATCCTCACAGGTAAACAGAAGGCAAACGATTAAAGAAGTAATATTGTTTAGAATGCAACAAATGTAGTGTTTTATATAAGGCTGATCTCTTAAAACAGTTGCCCACTCTTCAGCACTGCATATATAGTTCTTCAGCTATTCATAATCAACCAAATGAAAACTGTTCCTCCCATCTGGCTCCAGCTTTACAACACTAAAGACATTTTAAAGAGGCTCCAAATTTGCTCAATAAGAATTTCCACTGCACAGTGCAAGAGCATCCTTTATATTCAAAGCTTTGATAACATAAAAAACTAAGCACCTCATGAGAGGTACTGAGCACCTCCATCTCCTAGTCACTTCAATGAGAAAGGAGGGCACTCATCAACCCAGCAGACCCAAGAAAATGTTCCTGCATAAAAGAAAAATGATCTTTCCAGCACATTTAGTTCCAGGGATATCACAATAGTTTGTCCTCCCGTGGCAAGATTCCTAGTCAAATTATGCAGTGATTATTCTATTTTGGTTTCAGCATTGAATATGCAGCTTAATTGCTCAAAGAGAAACACTTTGCTATTGAATGTAGAAAATAGAAAGGAAGGAGAGTAATTTTTGGCTGAGTCTCTCTTGTTTCTGTGTCCAACTTGGAGAAAAAATGTCTGGTTCCTACCTTGGATGCAACCAGGAGACATTAAATGCATTTAAGAAATGAAAATTTGCCTCCTAGTCCTTTGATCAAATGCTTTCTGTCCATAATATGTTAAGTATCTAGTAGTACTGGTGACATGTTACTAGGATGACAGTTGTAGTTGGAGTGACTCAGGCTGGTTAGTATACCACCTGTCCTCTGAATGGAAGGGTGACAACGTCTTGTGATTAAATGATCACCCATCATTGGCCAGTCAACAGAAACAATTCTATTCACACCTGTCTAAAAGAATAAAGTTTTAAATCAATATTCTTTATTATTACCCAAAGTAGGCTGCTGTGAGAGTCCCAGCTGAATCTCCCAACTGAATCATAGAATCACAGACTGGTTTGGGTTGGAAGGGACCCCCAAAGATCACAGAGCTCCAACCCCCTGCCACAGGATGAATACTTGGGATGCCTTTAAACTGGCATTTTGCTTGTTGTATTCAGAAATGGAAGAATAAGTTTTTATACTTATTTCATCAACTGTGACTATGTAATTTTTATTGATTTAACTGAGTAAAGCAGACACACATTAAAACCTCCCTGTCCATTCCACTGGCCAACACAATACTGCATTTTCAACCACTCACAAAATGTCTTTACTGTCTCACAGTAACTGTAAATAGCACTAGTGCTTCCAGGGATGATGATGTTATATTTTGAGCTATTTGGAATACTCTAGTATTTTTATATTTGAAGAGCAATAAGCTTCTTCATATTGTCTGTCACTGTATTTCACATTCTCAGGTTGACTTCAGTCAAAATTTAAACACTCAGATTTTCAACTAATCAAATGATGCAGATTAATGGAAGCCAATAAGGATGTAAAATATACCAAATGAAGATATTCAATTTTCACTGAAAGTATGACTACCTCTTGTGTCAAGATAAATTCAAAACTAATTCAATTAAATATCCTCCTCAATTACAAAACCTGTCTAAAGACTAACACAGAGCTACCCAAAGGACTAATGCTATTTTTGCATTACTATCTTTTCCTATATTCTTTAGAACCTCAGAAATGCCAGCTTCTTGGCCAACAATTCACAAAGCCTTAGGCCAAAGTCTATTGTAAAACCTCAAATTATAGAATTTACCTTCACTGTCTGCTAGAAAAAATAAATGGATATTCTATATATCTATACATCCCTGTAGCTGGGGAGCAGAGTTTGATAACACTTTTTAAGGGTTAGAATTTTATGTAGAAAATGACTGCGTTTCCAGCTGGTCCATGATATCTCTTCCAGGAGAAGTAAAAGTTTCACAGCAAAAAAAAAAACAAAACCCAACAAAAATACCCACTGCTCTTCATTTTCAAAAGTCCTCTTAATGACAAGTAAAGAGAGAAGATGGAACTGATGATTACATTTTGATGTTTTCTAAATTATCACAGAATCACAAGGTTGGAAAAGACCTTTGAAGATCATCAAGTCCAACTATTATGTATGACAAATAATGACAAGTGCCAGACACTGAAATCTATTCTCAAATCGTCAGTTTAAATGAGATGGTTAAGTCAGGACTGTGCCAGTTGAGTCAAACCCAGACCATGGGAAGATAGCCTTCCCTACAGACCATCCCTGTGAGGAGAAAGGAAGGCTACATGAGATTTTCTAGCAAGGAAGATGGTTGGACTGAGTCACTTGTGTTCAGCACATTCCCTGATTCCTGAAAGCACCAGACATGCCATAGCCATCCATGTGCATCACAGCTGGTCCACGCCTGTGCCAACAAAGCCATTCTCTTCTCAACACTCTGGATTTATCAGGTATGTGTCACACACGCAAAAAGATCTGCCTGATCCTTCCCCAGCTATCAGGCCTACTGTACAGGCACATGGCAACTACACAGCTTAGGTTTATTAATGGCTGCTTCCAAGAAGCAGTATATTCCCTATATGCAACATACTGTTAATCTCTTCACGCTGTCAAAAGCTGGTCAGGATTTCCAGGTTCTGGGATATGGATGGGACACCTGCTGTTCCATATCTGTGACTGATTTTTTTTATTTCCAAGCAATTGTCAGAAGTCTTCATTAATTTCCTGGATTGCCTTTCTAAATGGAAATAGAGGACATGACTAGAAAATAAATGTTGAGAACAGCTCGGGAAATGATCTTCCCAGGGTGTGAATGAAAGACCAGATGAGACCAACCAAACTGTCCCTTAATTCTTCACTAAGTTGTAGCTTCACAGAATCACAGAACTGTAGGGGTTGGAAGGTATGTCAAGAGATCATCGAGTCCAACTCCCAAATGTCAATGTCCTGCTCATGGCTGGAGAGAGTTGTATCCTCTGTGAACTAAAGTGTCACCCAAGTGCCTTACATTAACACCAGGGAAATTTTACTCATGATGAATATGGCCTTAATGTCGGGAAGAAAGTCAAAAAGTATCTTGCAGTTCACTAATGTGATCACTGCTTATTCTTAGTAATAGACACTTCAGCATATATAAATGTGTCAAAATAAAAACCCATATAGATTTATGTTTCTTTGGCCCAACACATTTCAAGGACATTTATTTATGAATTTCAATTATATACCATAAAAAGAAAGGGACTTTTGAATATCTCTTATGTTCTAAACCGCTGAAAACCAGACCCTATCAGAAGAATTAGACATTTTAGGTTGTGTTCAGGCCTCTGAGTAAACAAATACTTCAGATTTCTGTTTGTTTCTGTCAAGGTAGCTATCCTTGCAAGCCTGGTGAATTCCATTTGAGAAGACCAGTTGTGTCCAGGCTTGCCCAATTCAACTATGATCCTTTTATTAAATAAAAACCTCACAATCTCTTTTATGGGTGGCACATGCAAATTAAATTACATGTTTTGTAGTTTATAGAACAAAGAGTTTGACAGTCCATCAACAAAAATAATAAATGTAAACTCTTCAAAAGATAATGGCCAATAAACTGTGATACATTTTACAAGCATATTCATCCTGCAAATACTCATTTTGTCATATTTGAGGAAATTGTTCATTCTCACTTGAGTGATGAGAGTGAGGATGTTCTTTGGGTTTTGCTTCTTTTTTTGTGGCCTGCAGATTAATGTTTCTGTGGCATGAAGATCATCATTAAACAATCTCATTATCTCTGTTTGAATGAAAAAGCAATGGTACAGAAGCAGCAAATTTCTGCATACAGATGGTATATGAGCTTGTATCCAGTCTAATGATAATCACTGGAGTTACTTTTAGATAAGCTTTGATGGTGAGCTTCCAAATACTGCATTATTTCTCTTCTCTACTCAACACCTTGGGGTTTCCTGCCAAAGTTCCTCAGACGTGACCCACAGATGCTAGAATCATAGAATCAGAGACTGGGCTGGGTTGGAAGGGACCCCAAGGGTCACAGAGCTCCAACCCCCTGCTGCAGGCAGGGACACCAACCTCCAGGCCTGGAGCTACAAGGCTGCCCAGGGCCCCAGCCAACCTGGCCTTGATCTGTGCTGGCTAACACAGCTGCTGGTGTCCTACAGAAATTATATCAGCAATGAAGACCTCTTCAATGAGACCTCTCTGTAACTGACATAATGTTTCCAGACTTCATAATCCTTTGCTAATATTAACTGGTAACATATCAGAAAGCACCAGAACTATTTATCATTATTGCTCCTGTCCTAAAACAAACAAACGACCAACCCCAAACACAACACACATCAGTACAGAGGTAAAGTAAAGTACAGGGCTCCCAATGGATTTTTCCTGTAATGGGCATCATGGAACAACAGCAAAGCTTAAACAATAATAATGAACAATGCGGCAATTAATAAAAAGAGTCCAAATTTAAGATGTTACTTTGACACTGACAGTGGTAGTTCCAGTGCTAAAACCAATTATTTCTGTTGTGTGAGCACTCTTTTGATTAATAGCGACTTTTCTGTTTCTTTAGAAACCAAACAGGTCTCTAAGCTCCATGTTTGAGCTACTAAATCAAATATAATGACAATCTTTTCCTCTACAAACAGAATGTTTTGGACAGGAAAGACAGCCAACTGCTTTCCTCCTCCTTGGCTCTGCACTTCATAGAAAAGTCTCTGCATTTCAGTTCCAGGAGAACAATGGAAGAAGGGATGGCACAGGATGAATGAGTGGATGTCCAAACCAAGCTCTGTCACCATCTTACTCAACATGCAACAAAACTCCTTTCCAAGCAGCACCTAGAATCAAGCACTGGCTCTTTTGCAGCATGAAATCATCTAGCAGTTCAACAACGTGCCACTTGGGCACTGAAGAAGACTGCTGGCAGCTGGCCTGAGTAGGAAAATATAATATTTATAAAAGGAGTCTTGGGTAACATGCTCAGCTTCACCTGGAGACCCTGCAGACATTTAAAATTCAGTGAAATTCATCATGGATTTAATGTTTGTTGATACACCATTACATTTAATTAAGGCAGAAATAACAAATAATCAGAATGTAGTAATACTTCTTTTATGAAAGCAATGAAAAGCATGTGCTCAGTGAGAGCAGTAGAAGTCCTGAAAATCCTCAAGAAGCTCAGTGGCAAATTAATAATGACCTACTAACCAGATCTGCTGTATACATAAACAATAATGATGAGTCTTAGTTGGAAAGGACTCCTGCCTTAGGAAAAAACTCACAAAATATCCATGATGAAGTCATCAGTCATCTAACATAATTAGCAGTTAAAAACAAAAACACATGGAAACTACAATTAAATCACTTTTCCTTCTTAATCAATTTAATAAAAAGCACCATTTACCCCTAGGGAAGGAGAATCTGAGTTGGTGCCCTGACCTGAATTCTGAAAATTACTTTTGAACTGCAGGTAGAATTGCTTTTATTTCTCCTCTTTCTTTTTAATAAACAAAGAAGATGTCAAGGACTTAAGCAGAGTTATCTTACAAACGAAGTCAGCAGCAGCCACATCCAACTCTAATTAGGTTTGTATTTTTCTGAGTTTTCTGAATCTCTCTCAACCTTTTCTGAGATTCTCCAACAAGAAACATTGTCACAGGATCTTAACTTCTACTGGATATGGTTTTATTGGAAATCATAAGGAAAAACAAAAGCTTTTATTCAGGCACAGAACACAAAGGCTCTTGGAGGCAATTTTTAATTTTCTTTTTGCTCAGGAATTGATGAAATTGAACTGACCTATGGACAGAGTCTTCTCATATCAACTTAAAAATTAAAAAGAGTGGTTTTTATGCAATGGTATGACACAATTTTAAAATGTATTTTTAGAATATGTGAAAAGCAATACTCTGCTTACAGCACCTGAACCTTGAACCTTGGCAAGCACCTTTGCAAGTTTGTATTTTCTGAAGTGTTTCTGTTTCTTAAGGTTACTTTTATGCTTTTTATAATTATTAAAAATTTTGTATTGATACCAAATTGTCACGTATGAGAGCCAAAATGCTCATCTCCAGGTTGGGTGGGGTTTGGGCACCCTGGTACCCTACACATGGCAGAGGAGGTTACAACTAGATGATCTTTGAGGTCCCTTCCAACACAAACTGTTCTATGATTCTATGCAAGTCTTAGAGACCATTCAAGTAGGATGTTGCAATGTTTCTGCTAGAAGAGCCTGGTAGTTTTTCCAAGCTAGTTATTTTTGAAAATAATAGTCATTTCATCTCTAGATACTGGTCTGCAAGGATATGGTCTTGTCTGCCAAGCCTCTGGAAAAAGTTACTGGATTGATTTTGTAATCGCAGGTGTAATACATTAGGGATCCTTCAGGGCAGATGGCTTCTATGTGAGTAAACCACAGAATCAAGTCCAACCATTCCCATCCTAAGCTAAAACCCTGACACTTCTACTGTAAGAAGAAAAATACAAGTTCTGAATATCACCAGTATATATGTAAATGGCAGAGAGAACACCGAGAGTGGAAATAGTTCTATTTTCTGTGTGAACTGAAGACGCTCTACATGAATAAAGAGCATTCCACCCTCTTAACAACAGGAAGTTTCAATCTCAGGCAAATATTCACTGACCGTATTATGGTATTTAAGACAGATGATGTGGAGTTGGAAAATGCATGTTATTAATGTATTAGGGAGAGCATTTTCCTTTGTTTTTTCCATCTTCTGGGAACAATATGGGTAAAAAAGAAAGATCAAGCCCATTGTCTACCCTTTTAACAAGCTGATTCCCCTCCTGTTCCTCTGCTCCCTTCAGGGACTGGAAGGCTGCAGTGAGGTCCCCCCACAGCCTTCTCTTCTCCAGGCTGACCCAGCCCAGATATTTAGCTTCCAGTTGCCTCGAGCCAACTATAAGGTCAAAAAGCAGTTTTCTTTCAGAAGCTTGAGTTGACACCATGTACCAGCATGAAGCAACTTGAATAAACCAGCTACTTAACTCAAAACTCCCTTGGGATTCGGTATCTGTCACCGCACAGTGGATCTGCTGTGACCGCAACTAACACACGGACACCCATGAAGGGTGTTGAACATTGGAGCACGTCCACTTTCACACAACTGCCAGAGGAGCTAAAACATCAGCTGTGGATCTGGCAAATCACACTAATTCAAACCACCTCTAATTTAAGGGATAACACATTAATTTGGGCCTCTGGAGCAAGTTTTTCAAAAACCTGTGCGATCAGTTAGTTGCAGAAGAATCCATACCACAGGCATCAGAATTAAAAACGGCTTTAAAAGCGATCACAGCTGAGAAAATGAGACTGGGATTTATACTTCAGCAACATTTCACCAAGTATACTGCATATGCAAAAACCCTAACACAAATTTAAGAGTGCTAGGAAATTAGCTATTTGAATCTGTTAACATTTTCCAGACAATTGTGATAATATATCTCTCTCTTCACCACTTATTTTAAGTGCAGTAGTCCTACATTTCATACCACATTATATAATACAGCTAGTTCATTCCTAACTAATTCCTCTATTCCTGTGCTGGTCAACACCTGGTTGCTAAGTTATCATCCCTATTGTTAGATATCCAATAAAAAAACCCAGATTGTTGGATATCCAATTAAAAAAAAAAAGACTTCATAATTCATTGGGCTTTGTAAGGCTTCTGGTTTGTTTTGTTGTTTTTCTAAAGAAAACGAGAACACTGTTTCTGGCAAGCACAAGAGTATAAGCATATAAGTGAATTTTATTTCTATTGCCATAAAAAATATATTTGAAATATGAAGCACCATTCTACAGATGGTGAAAATCAGAACACAAATCCTCACAGCTGTGTGTAATGTTGTTCTCCACTTCTGTGGACTACACCTCATTGAGTATATGCCAATTTAATAATACTACATTATTTTAAAGTAATTTAGCAGTCTCTAAAAAAGCAGGGTCTATATGTTATCCCTTTTAATACTGTTTCTTTACTGAATACAGCTGGAGACTAAATTATTGTTCAACCATGGGATGAATAGAACAGAAAATACCTTACAACATTTCTTTCCCTTGATCTGTTCCTTGTAGAGGCGTAATGAAGCCTGAAATATCTGATACATTTCTGATAGAAAATCAAGAGAATCGGAACAAAACCAGAACCTCCCCAAAGGTCCAAAACCAGAAAAGATAATTTTTGTAAAATACCTGCTAAGACAAGCAGGTCAGGTCAGAAAGCAACTGTACAGGGTGTTGGGTTTATGTAATTTCTGTCCAGAACAGAAAAGCTGAAATCAAAATATTTTCCCTCACGATTGAGAAGTACCAAAACACACACAGTTCACAGTGCTGTGAGAATGTCAAGCACAGTTTAGTAGCTTCTTAATGTACTCACCAGAGCCACTCATTTAACAAAGACTTTCCAAACTGTCTCTACAGAGACCGTGTTGGCAAACTCCTATTGACAATAGTTTCTGAGTAGTTTTTAGAGAGATTATTCATCAGCCACAAACCCAAGATCGTAGTTATGGCCTGCAACAACTGCTATACTCCACAGACCAGGCAGACTAGAATTTATTTGCACTTGTGGGTTGGCTACATGTGTTGCTATATATTCAGGATGAAGGAGTTCTATGACATAGACTTCACATTTTCCCCAAGTTTACACACAATTTCAGTTGTTTTTAGATTAGGGAAGCTACCAGTGTTTCAATAACAAAAGTATCTTTTCTGTAAAACTGCATACAATAAAGCTCTCTCTTCTGCAAAAATCTACAGAGCACTCAGAACAATTCTCATTTGTGCAGATTTACGAGAGACCTAAAAGTATAATATACACAGAAAGTTAAGGCAGTTATGAAAAGAAGTGCACTCAAGTATGTACTCAGAGTGTGAGAGTCCCAGTGCAATTAGGAATTAATGTGTCGTCCTTCATTTTTATGTACTCTGCCATCAGTAGAAAATACAACAGGGTGTATGCCTTGTTGGGTATAATATAACAACACTTCTTTAGACACTAAATCATGTTTGGGCTTTTTTACATAAAGAGCCATTCCAGCAGGGGCTGTGCATACATTGTCATTTAATGCACCACTAATAGTGAAATTATATTATTTCAATGAGATGCCTCATCCAAGGTTTTCAAAGCATGTTCAGTATTATAATAAAAATACTATTAGCAACAGGAAGGTCGTTGATTGGGATGGAAATCGTGAGAAGGAATTGTTGCTTGAGGCCAGTTATGTCAGAAGTTAGGGTAAATAAAAAGGAATGATAAAACTATGGTATCTTGAAAATATTCCTTTAACAAAACTGAAACATGTAATGGGATTATATGGATTGCCAAAACAGTATCTGCTAGACAAGTTTCCTAGTCTTGTGGTTTTATAATGTTACCTCATTTTGATTGTGACCATGATCAAAAAAGTGTTTTTTTGAAACACTTTGAAACTCAAAGTTTACTTTCAGTTCTACAATGCTGACCTTTTCTCTCACTTTATTTAAATGCAATTTTGAAGTAGCAGATTTTCCTCCAGACCAGATTTTGAAATTCCAGGTTTTGGTCAGTGCTGTTGCTACCAGAACCATTATTTACTCTGCAGTAAATCTGAAATTTGGTTCACTCTGAGACATCTAGCAAGCTCAATCCTAAAAGCTACAACTCAAAAATGCAATTCTGCTGCCACTAAACATTTAATATCTAAACATAAATATGACCACGAGAATACAGTCTCTCTGATCACATGCACTTGCCTTGCTAGTGATCCCTTCTGGAGGTTCAGTCAGGAGAGAGGACTTTCAGTCTTACTATGGATAGGATATAATTCTTGACACTGCGCTTTTGGATCTACCTTCAAAAATTCAATCTCAGTGCACAGTATGGTGTGGCAGTTTTAACAGAGAAGAGGAGCTGCATATGTGTCCGAAACAGGAAAACAAAACCCTGTAACTAGGATTTCACTGAGAATCAAAGGTTGAACTACAGTAGAACCTGAGTAGCCCCCTGGGATTCAAAAGGTAACGTTGTCTGGGACACTTAAGAGCCACTAATGTGGCTTTTAAGACTATCAAGCCCTTCCTCAAAGATTCATGGAGCATGCACAGTGAACCAGACAGAACAGCACTGAAGTGGTGTGACTCCTGCCAGTCCCTTTTGTCTCCACACCAAGTGCAGCGGAGTCCCCGGGGAGCAGCCCTGCTCCCTGCAGCCGCGCTGTCACCGCTCTCCCCATGCTTCATGTCACCCACCAGACTTCCTTCTACAGTGCACCAACGGAGACTGAAGCTGGATCCAAACTTTTACAGGCCACCTAAGGGAATAAATCTGCTAAATGATTGAACGTTTGCCAATATCTGATTTATACAAATCCACTCTGCATCTTTAAAGTCCTTTAAAATTCATGACTAGTGGGAGATGTGGGACACACTTGCAAGTTCAGTTCGTCTCAGTGTGGCAACAGACCAAAATGCATCAATGAGGTCAGAAACAGGCTCAGTTTATAGACTAACCTGGTAAAGAAACAGTGTTGCATGTCAGACCCAGACAACCAAACACTTGAATATGATTATTATTTAACCTATGCAATGAGTATCACAAAAAAAAAAGAAATATCTTTTATCTGCATATTGATTTATAAGCACACTCAAATTAATAGCTAATAAAGAAATGTATGGCCTACTGAGAGATGTTTACTATACAAGATGGTTTTTAAAAAGAGATTGGATTATGGCATTGTTCACCTGGGACAAAAAACTCAAAAAGGCAACAAAACTTTTAAGTAGGTGGACGGATTAAATTAGCTTAAAATTGAAATTTAAATGTATATATATATTAAAATCTTAATATTTATACTAAGCACCTAGTATGGTGCAAGCAAAAAGTGAGCTACCCAAGACTGACAGATTTCTTACTGCAACTGGTACCCAATCATCAGTCTCCAGCTAACTTAGAATAGGAAACTCCAGGAGTCTGTGCTGACATTACAGAACATTGGTCTTAGCTTCCATCCATTTTATTTTAGTCCAAGGGAAAATTGAGACATTTTCTCTAATTTTCTTTAACATGTTTTCTGGGTAGCTTAAGATGTTTTACTTCTTGAAGAAGTTTTCAGGTGAAACATACCAATTGCAGTGTACAGCCAAGAGGGCTGCCACTACCTCCTCTGAGTTGGGCTGCAATTTCTTCTCTTCTGTCCAATGTTGTTTTGCCCCAGAACAATGGACAGCACTGTTTTTACTTTTTACCTAACAGTGTGGAAAAAGCAGGACAAGCCCCACAATGATCATGGCTGTAACAACATGGCTATTTTAGCACTTGAATGTTGTATAAAAATACATAACTTTTATGTATCCCCCTAGTACTTCACAATGCTTTACTAATATTATTTAACTGCTTTTCCACTCTCCTTAAAAAATATATCACAAGTACACAGTGTCTGGGCCATGTAAACAAATTCCCCATATACATGGTGTTTTCAAAATCATTTCAGGACCTCATGCTAGGATCTTATGAAAAGTGGATTTAATAATGAAATAAGGAAAAAAAAAACATTCCCTTGATCTTCGGTGAGCTGGAAATTTTTACTGTGTAACTCCAAGCAAAAGCAGGAGCTTCACAATCCAAAAATCTAGAGCTGGCTGTGAACACTGTAGAATATTAGAAGTCTCCAACAGTTTTTTATAAAGTGCTCTAGGAAATCAGTTTAAATATTGAGTAGTAGGAGAAGATTTTACCTCTTCTCTAGGTAAGGCAGGATCATTATGGCAAAGGGTGTTATAAAACACAATTATCCAGAGAAAGATACATTTCAGCCATAAACAAAGCTATTACAATCTCTGGCTAGTAGTACTCTTTGTCTCATAGGCTCATCCACAAAGATTCAAGTAAGATTTTCCTGCTATGGAAATGATACACATGGAAACCACCACCTTCTAGTATATTTAGGAAGGAACTTTGCTCTTCATTTTGAATTTTTATTATAGGCAAGCTTCATGCTTTTATATGCCTTTTGGCAATTACCTCTGTTAGATTCTTACAGCATTCATCTGGAGAACTTTCTACACGTTAATAGGAATCAAAATATCTGAGTAACTGCTGTCTTCTGACAGTCCCTTGTTCCTGCTGCTTTTAACTTCCTTCTACAGTCTTTCTTACTACCTACATTGCTTTCCACGAGAAAATCCTTCCCTTAAAATGGAAATAAAAAGGAAAAGAAAGGAGGAAAAGAAAGGGGGAAAGGAGACCAGGAAAAGAAAGGGGAAAGGGGAAGGCGAAAGGGGAAGGAGAAGGAAAAGGGAAAGTATCAGAGCATTTGTGATTATATTGATTAAATATTTGAGTGTTCAACACACATGAAGATCATGATATTTAAATAATAGGAAATTGGGTTAGAAAATGTTCTTTTATTTTCCTTTTAGTCAGACGTGCTAAAGCCCAATGGGTTTTTTTTTTTTTGCTGACCAGATTAAAAGGAAGATGTATACATCTGTGGCAGTAAACATTAATAAAATAGGAGCTTTGTTTATTTTTTCAAGACACTTGTCACATTTTAAAGTGCATATGCAGCTTTATTTGGAAAGACTTGTTTCTAACACAGATAAACCTTAAATTCCAAAATAAATTCTAAACCTTAAAATAATATAACTCTTATTAAAGTACAACTCAAAGTATTTCTCAGTGTATTTCCTTTTGTGCAACCTTAGATCTCATCCTGTATCCAAATTCCTTTCCCTTGGCTTCCTTGGAGAGACTGCTAAGAAAGGTACCAATTAGCACCTTTCCAACATTCATAAAATAGCCACCTCAGCAAGTTGTTTGCTGACAGCCTACCATAGCCTCTCAAGATGGGAATCTGATGTTCCTGGTTGTCTATCAGGAAAGTGTGATTCAGTGAGCAGGGGAATACCTTGTTTGTATTTCCCAAGGTGCAAGATGTCCCATGGAATTTGAAGAACAATGGAAGGTGATGCTTGCTGGAAGGTGAATGCTGTCTACTCCTTACATGATTTGCCATGATGACATTGTTGTTGGCAAGATGAATGGACATGGTGGTACTTGTGGGTGTAACAAGTGTGTTTTACCCTATAACAAGTCTGCATACTTCACTACCAGGCAAATGGACTTTCACGACAGGGGCAACAAAATACACTACAGGAATTTGCCACTTAATGCCTATGACTGAGCACTTGGACCTTCAACTTGCAGGCACTCTGAAGATATTATTTCTTGTGAAAAGAGAAGTAGCACTGGGGGTGGCTTTGTTGCTGGAAAGCCCTGCAAATACCTAAATCCTGGAAAGCCTTGTGTAGTCTGCTGTGTGGAAATAAAGTACTCTAACTCCTTGTAGGCAGTTTTGTATTTCTGGTCAGAGGTCAAAAATAATGTCTGTTTAACATCTCAAGTCTTGATCAATTCTATGTTAAGAGAAATGTGCTAACAAAGTGTTGGGGTATGGGAAATATTGTAACTGCAGCTTGAAAGATGTAGGAAGCCTCACTTGGCATCCCAGCACTTGTGAATTAAGTCCAGGTGTTAGTTATGTGGTCTTCTATACATTGCTTCAAAATCTTAAAGGCAACTAATAAAAGACCTTTATTTGTTTTAACGTTATTAAAAGTGTTACTTACTAATTCAGCTGAACTGATAGGAGTGCTGCATTGTATTTCTAAATTAAATTTGTATAGGTTATGAATTTTGTGTCCTGAATATTAGGAACTATACTTGAAAAGAATTTAAGACATAATTGGATGCTTCATGTCTCCACCCCTCATTCTGCTGCTCAAATGAGAACAAACACCAGTGTTGTAAATTGCAAACATGACTCCTGAGGCCAGTAATTTGGGATTGAATAATGAACAGTGTCTGAAATTCTGTCCCATTATGAACAATCCGATGTTACTATTGAATGGGAGCAACAGGTCTTATTTTACTGGCTTTTTAATATTCAGGGTTTGATTATCAACTACTGCAGATCAAACTCATACAAAAAGAAAGAACAGTGGTGTAAAGCAGGAAAAATCCCAGAAAAGCCAGTTTATAGCTCAATGTTTCAATGAGTAGATGGATATTCTGGCCATCTTAAAATGAAGAAAAAGACTTTTATGGAAATTAATTATTTCAAACATCATTTGTGTCATGATAGAAAGTGTAAAATCTGGATTGCACCAAAGTGGCAAATGAAACAGTCAGGAAGGGAAGAATAGAGGGTGTAGAAAAGAGGTGGAATGAGGTGGTGGGTGAGTTATGTCTAGTAGGTTCATTCATCAGGATGGACCCTGAAGTACATTGGCCATATCTTCATTTATCAAGAGAACTGCAATTCCCATTTGAAATACAGGAAAGCTCCCTCTGACAGAGTGGTGACAGCTGCCTCAACAACTTGCCTGAGAATTGCTGAAATTTGAGGTGAAAGTTTTGGCAAGTACTCTAGGATCTACTCATTTCAGACAGGGCTGGAGTTATGAAAATGATGTTTATAATGGGTGCAGAAGTAAAATGTGAGGCTGTAGAAAAATCACCTGTCCACAGATTCAGCTAGCCATAACTCAGTTTCTCACTGGATGATACTCAGAGCTGGAACGATATCATTTATTACTGCCAGTAAGTGTCTCACCATATGTCCATAGAATGGCTGACATAAATATTGAGTCCACACCTGCCACACTGCATTGAGGTCTGGGGTCCCTGATACAGGAAAGACATGGACCTGTTGGAGTGGGTCCCGAGCAGAGCCATGATCAGAGACCTGAAACACATCTTCTATGAAGACAGGCTAGAGAGTTGGGTTGTTGAGCCTAGAGAAGCAAAGGCTCTGAGGTTATCTTATTGCTGCCTCATAATTGGGGCTTATAAGACAGACTTGTGAGAGAAAAAAAAAAGGAAAAATTAAATCTAGAAAACTGTCTCTGCTTCTGACAAATTTGTAATGTGATTTAATTTTTTCTGATATTTACTGTTAATATGAAAAGAAGATCTGTACTTCCAAACAGCATCAGAACTGCAGAGGTCTGCATGCTAAAAGTACCAAGTTCTTTCTTTTTGATATTCAGAATATGGGAACAGTCAGTTGTATTCAGTAAACCTCTCACATTCTATTTCATTCAAATCATTTTCCAATTTCTTTTTCTGTAAGACCCATTTTCTGTAAATTCTAAGCTCCAGAAATAATTATTGGACTCCTGAAGTCTACAATTATTTCCTTAAAAATAAGGCAAATGAAAGCATTCTGATTGGGTATTTTCAATTTCTTGTTATGACACTGAACCACAAAGCCAATAATGAAATAAGCTATGTAGTCCATCTGAGACTGTTTTCCAGTCTTTCCCCAAAGAGGCTGCTGGATCCAATCGCTGTAGCAGCATAAAACATAAATGAAGTCATTTATGAACTGCTGTAACTCAAACCCTGTTCCAGGCCAGTGCTGAAAATAACACCTAGTCTCATGTCTTTGTCCTGTTGGGGGGAACAAATGAAATGGTTTGCTGTCACATGAGCAAAGTCTTCCTGAACTCAAAAGGGGAAAAAAAACAACAAAAAAGAAGAATGTAGCTCTTTGAAACAGTTACATTAAAATACAGAATCATTCTGAATGTCTCTCCTTCCAAACAGCCTATGGCTCTTCACATTAACCACTGATGCCTGGGAAGGTCAGAGTCAAGACTCAGCAGCCTTGGTGCCTGTGAAGCAGGGATGCGTTATCACAGCGCTGGGCACACAGGGCATCCATCGCTCCCCCCGGTGTGTGTGCCCACTAAAGCCAAACTTCTCATATTGGTACAGATTCACTCTGCATATTCATCAGCATTTCTAAGAAAAGGCAGGGTTCTGCAGATTATTCCCAGGAAGTCATTTCCATTAACTCCTCACAGACAGAGCATGCTCAGTGACACTCAGGGGGTCTTCCCGTGGTCTCCAGGGATGAAGGCTGGATGTCTTCCTCTCTCTCAGCACATGCTCTTTATGCTTTCCTCCAGTTACCAAAACACATTCCTGAGCTCAAAAACACATTCCTGCACAAACTAGTTGGGAACCCCTTTTAACTGAAAACCAGATACACTCTGTCTCTTAATTGGTCGTTGGTCTCATTATTTATGACTCCCCATCTCCACTTTCTGTAGCTTCAAGGCTGTTGCACTGTTCTGGCTCAGTTTTGGAGCCACTTTCACCAAACAGCTCACACAGCTACAGCACAGCCATATTCTACTGAAATCCAAAACAAATCTATTCTTAAAATACACAAATTAAAGTTATATTAATTGGCTCAAGCTACATCTACATCAATCTATTCAGCATTATTACATTTCATTGAATCATTCCCCCCTTTTCATTATCCTTACAAATGCTTTTGTAATCTCAAATTATCCTATCTTAATGATTTTGAAAAGTGTTCAACTGTCTCTACTTGATGTCTTATTCTACTTCTCCTCCAATCCCTGTATGTTTTAGTGGTCTGTTTACAAATGTGCAGGCAGTCTTTCTCTTGCACATCAGTAGGAGAGGGATATAATCATCTGGTGTGAACACCATCTTAGAGGAAGAATGGAAATAGAAAGGAGTCCTTGAGTAATGGAATTTGGTCCAGTTTAGGTTGGACCTTTGGAAACAGGGCTATGTGCTAAACTGACTATTTATTTGAAGTTAGAACAAGTGGTAAGGGGACTCTTCAAGTAAAGTTGTGAAGACTTCCAAGCATGGAGACTCCACAGCCTCTCTGAGCAACCCAGTCCAGTGCTTTACTGCTCTTATGGGGAAGAAATGTCTCCTTTCATCTAATCTGAATTTCTTTTATCACATCATTTGGTCATTGCTTCTTGTCTTTCTGATGTACAACAACCAAGGATAGTCTTTTCTTTATCTTCCAATTAGTCTGGTGAAGACAGACAGCCACTTAATCTTCTCTTCTTCAGCCTGACCTATATCAGGTGTTCTGGCCCCCTTAGCACCTTGGTGACCTTCTACTGACTTGTTCTTATCTCTTGTTCTCTATCAATGTCTTACTTGTACTGACAGCCCTAAAGTTTTATACAACACTACAAATTCAGTCTCTAAGTGTCACAGAAGGAGAAATAACTGCTCTTCTTGACCTACTGGCTGAACTCTTGATGTTAGCCTTCACTGGTGCTAGGGTGGATTGCTGATCTATGCACTATTTTTATCCACCAGGACTGCTATTTCTTTTATGAAAAGCTACTTTCCTGTCAGTCAACCCCAAGCCTGTACTGCTGAGCCTGTACTCTGCCTCTGGTGCAACAATGCATTTGCTTTGGCTGAGCTCTGTGAGGTTTCTGTTAGCCCATTTCTCCAGGCTGTCTCATGAATGGCCTTTTAATGTCACCCATAAACTTGCTGAGGATGCAGTCTAACCCACTGTCCAGGCCACTAATGATGATTTTAAACAGTATTAACACCACTATTGCACGCATGCACAATGTTCTTGTAACTGGCCACCTGCACCATTTTGAACCCTTAACCCCTATCCTTTGAGCCTGATTGTCCAGACATTTCCCTACCCCAACTTACAGTCTAACCATCCATCTTCAGTTTGGGCACATCTGTGTCTCTATACCTGTAATCTTTCAAATTTCTTTCCTTACCCATGACAACTCAGAAAGGAGGAAATTTGGTATTTCATGTGAAAGGAATATCTGGTCGCTCACTGAATGAATTAGAATACATCAATGCTGTAATGCAACCCCCTAAACATGCAATACAAGAAAGGCAGAACTGTTTAGTATGTGATAGCACTAACCTTCTATTTCTTTCTCTGTCTATCCATTTTGCTTTCAAAAGAAAATACATGAGGCATATTTAAAGCAAACGGGCATCCTGATTAATAAGGGCATCACACTGAGACACATAAAACTGCCCTGTCTCCTTCATCTGTTCTTTTGGTGCAGTGATTAACCTTTGAGTTTATGAGTATTTTTGCACTTGCCTCAGATAAAATGTTTTATGACTTCTTACCTCCCAGGCAACTTGGATTAAACTTATCAGGTCCAGGAAGATAGTGGCCCATAATGACTGTTCCCTCAGAAATGATGTCTACCTCCTTAACACATTATCAGAACATTCTCTGCGCAAAACAGATGGAAACATCAAGAGAAGAGACAAGACAACTTGTTAAGGTCACATTCCACCTTCCTATACATCATTCATGCTTAATTGATTCCCAACCCCTCCTAGAGACAGATTGCCATACATTATGAAAGCTGAGAATATGAAAAGATCATTTTCTTTTCCCCATTAATTCCCATTTGGAAAGGCTCCTGCCTTTGCTAAAGTTGCTTTGGCAGTCTGCTTGCTAATGACTGATCACTGCCTTTCAACACAGAAATAGGGCAGAAACAAGTAGATTTATCTTTTGGCAGAAGTGTCCCTCTCCAACACAGCATTTCAGGTGTTCTGGTCTGGGTGTCAGAGAGGAAGGAAAAGAAAAAAGGGGGGGAGGGTGGGGGGTGGGGAACAGGACATCACACCAGAGATTCAGAAGAAGCCACAAGACAGATCCCTGGAGATTGTGCAGGTGAGTAGTTTTAAATGACATCTTTTTATGTACTTTGAAGCTGTCTCATCACTGTTGGAGGGAAGCTGCTTAGCTTCCCCCTCACACCTACCTGACATCTCCTTCTACACTGTACAAAGAGGGAGTCAATCATTTTGATGCATGTCTCCCGAACAGGCTGGATGAATAATTGAGTGTCAGATCTGAACTTGCTGCAGACCTCCTAATCATTTAGGGACACTGAAGTAACATGAAAAACACAACCCAAAAAACAAACCCAAAAGCAAGCTGTAAACATTGTTACTAGAGATCTTTCTGTCTTTTCTGAATATGCTTTCTCTTTTAATATAAAGTGCATTGTTCAGGAGTTGCTATCTATAAAACTGCTAATATACTGGTGCAGAATAGCCATATCAGGGTAAAATGCTACATTCAGTCTGCACACGGGATTAAAAAGATATCTTCAAGGAACATAGAGTCTAAGACTCCTCTGGCTGCAGCATTTCACAAAATAGATATTAAGCCAAAAATAGCAGGTAGCAGCACAGGCAGAGAATACCTTATTTGGAATCCATGCCATTACAATAAAAACCACCTCTATACAATTCTTGGAGGTGGAAGGCTGGTTTCTAGAAGGGGTTTTTTTCACTCCACTGCTCCTCTGCTCAGGCTATGTGAAAAGAAGTGGATAGAATCTCTTCTGTTTCAATAGAGCTTCAGTTTACACTAAGGACAGAAAAGAGATCTAAAAAGCACTGAAAGTCCTACTGGCCTTTAAAATGTTGTCAGATTCTGCTCAGTTGATGTCATGGGTACGCTGAGCAAATTTAAAAAACAAAAATGTAAAAAACCCAAAATGAGCCCTCAGATAAGAATGGTTCTGCATCCCAGTTCACCATCAAGTACACTCTGAATCGCTGGCCTTCAACTGTCATTTCAAACTAGGGTCGTGTTTCCAACTCACAGGTTAAAAGTTTGCATCAGTGTGTAAGAATACACCAAAGATCCTCTTAGATCACACACAAGGATCACTCTCTCAGTTATGCATTTCCTCTTTTGAAATGGAAACCAGATGTTCCTTGGTGGGGTAATTTGGACATAGAATGAAGTGGAGACAAGGATCTTTTTTTGTAACTGTTCCTAACACCTGCTTCATTTCCTTCAGCACTCCCAGGACCCTTTCATGTGCACTGGGAAGAAGGGGAGAGGAGAGGGAGTCAAAACAGAGGCTTTGTTTCGGAGCGCTGCTCCATGCATCGGTTTGCTGTAGAGAGAAGTATCATCTCTGTACTGCTGTCTCTGGCAGAAATATAAAGTATAAACTGTAAAAAGCCGCCTTTTATTTTCCCTAGAGCACGGTCATTTAGATGTAAACTCTTACAACTTCATTGCAAGACACTCGGTGCAGAGGAACTGTCAGGGCAGGAGAGGAGACAAAAATGAAAAGGATGAATTTCTTTTGCAGTTTCCCAGTGGGAGAGCTCTGCTGAAATGATAGTCCAGCTCTACTGGTTTCTACATCAACAGATGGCAGGCAGCATTCCTTGTGTTTGCATCCCATTTGGTAAATCACAGGTCACATCTGGTCTGGCCCCTGCTCTTCCTGAACAGATGGGAGTACACGTTCGTTATCGATTGCAGCAAGGAGATGGGAGGGCGGTAGGGAGGAGTGTGCACGAGGCAGGGGAGGAAGGTGAGACTGAATTAGAAATAGAAAAGGCAAAACTAAAGAAGGTTTGAAAAAGAAGAACTGAAAATGACCACTGCCAACATAATAGTACCAAAATATAACATAAATTATTGCAAGTTGCAATGCACAGCTGAGAGTATTGAAAGATGAAAGTGCACAGGCTAAATGACTATGTGATGTCCTACCCAAAGCTCTTCAATGGGAAAATTATGACTGTTTTCAGTCATAATTCTTTTCCACATAAGGTATGGACTAAAACCCAGGAAGCACACAGAGAACTATTCTCAGGAACTTTCAATCCCAGGCTTTGCTTTAGACAGACAAAGATAATTTTTGCAAATCACACTTCACCTCAGAGATTAGTATATCAAACTTTTTAGATATTTTTCAACTTCCTACTACAAAATAGGATCTTTTGTTCCAAGTCAGTGTGAAAGTTATCATGGACATTTGTACATAGCCAGCACCTTAGTAACAATTTCAAAGGAAAATCTTTTCCTAAGCACATTACACATCATATTTAACACATCCTAGCTATATCACCCCATTATTTCCTGTTCTTGTACAAATCCCAAAAGAGAAAGCTTAGTTTTGTTGTGAGAGTGTTCTAGTTAGAGCAAACACTTTTACATGCTTTTACAAAATCAGAAACAATCTTAATTTCTTTTGGAGGTATCTCAGTTCTTGACCATATACAATGATTTCAGTGTATCTGTAAGGGTATGAGCCTCACCTCACTTCTATCTCAAAGTCAAAGCAAAGTCAAAGCCCTTGTCGTGTTTGGCAAATAAAAATAATGCCTACATATCAAAAGTATTGCTGAATCTGACTTTCTGACATTCCTTTAATGTGAACTTTTATCTAGAAACTTCAGCTAAATGTTCAGTATAGGAATACCTAAGGTCTGCCTTTCCATAATTGGGCGATGCCTGGAGGGGTGTTGGGTTTCCAGGGTATTATTTTCTTGCCAGTTGTTGACTACTCAGTTTGAAGAATATTTAGAGTAGAACTTTGAGGACAGCTGAGTTGTATCTACTCTTGGTTTTAATTTAAATGTCAAATTCTCATCAAAACTGAACACAGAGATAGTTCAAAGTAGATGTTAAGAAAAAAGCCCAAACCAACTACTGCATGTAAAATAAAGCTAGGAATGAAAATGGAATGCAGAAGCAAAGGGACTGGTAGAACAAAGGAGCTGTGTAAGTGAGACAAAATCAAAAATTCTGAAAATGTCACAAGAAAAAGACTGTAAAGTGTATGAGAGTCAAGAGAGCTTTTAAAATAGTGTTGTGATGTGCTGCAAGCAAACCAAAGGCAGAGAACGTTATACCAGTAAAGTTATAATACAGCTCTGTTTTCTTCAGCTTATTATCAGGCCAGACACAGCATCAGTGTTGGTCTACACAACTTGAATAAGAGTGGGGATAGCATGAGAACTAAATTTCAAGCTTAAACATGATATTTAATTGAGAATGTAGAAGACTGGACAACCTTAAACTGTACTACAAACCAATAACACAGTGTACTGGTAAAGCTCCTTGGCACTTCCCAACACATATTCCTGAACCTTAAATGCTTGCTGATATGGGAAGCTAGAGAACATTGCCAACTATGGTAAAGTGGAGATAACTAAAGGCAGACAGAAGACACAGAGAAATTCAAAATGGGGATCTGGGATGTAAGGAAAGGACAGAGTTTGATACAGTGAAGGAGTTTGGAGTGGTAACTTAATTCTTAACTGGTGAACCACTCAACTGAGACTTTGTTAGTCATGGATGAAGATTTAATACTACTGGCTTCAACTTAAATAAGGAAAACTCTTGTGCTTGTGAAAATTAAATGGGTTTATGTATGAAAACAGACTCACACCTCCATGCTCCAGAGTAGGATCCTGCAGAAATATTATCATGTAAAGACCTTCAATTAATTTCTCTGTAACTTTTCTCTGTGCCCTAGTTCAATACTCATCCACAATATTAAATAACTCCCAGCCCTCTTCTGAATTAATTCAGGCATTCTTCTTCATATGGAAACAGAGACTTGGGAGGAACAAGAGACATCTCAACAGTTCTGACAGGAAGAAAGAAAGAAAGGAAGGAGGAAAGAAGGAAAGGAGAGAAGAAAGGAGGAAAGAGGGAAAGAAGGAAAGTTAGTCAGGGAGGTAGGTAGGCAGGCAGGCAGGTCAGAGACCTCACAGAGGCTGGCTCTGCCTTCTCAGAAAGTCCACCAATATTGTTCAAGCAGTCCTAGCTCTTTCTAGAATTGTGTACCTGGAGCACTTCTGGATTTTCAGCATTAACATTTACCCCATTTGTATCATGAATCCACCTCGTCATGAGACCGGTCTATGTACTCAGAGATGCACCTAACTCCTCTTACTGCCCTCCCCTCCATCAACTCATGTGTTTCTACGTAATGAAAACCCAGGCTGCAGGCTAGAATAAAGTCTTAAAGTGTTCCCATCCATCACTAGGTTCAACACTGGGGAGACCAAGAACCGACTAAGGTGCACTGCTGCTTCGTCACCTGGTGAGATTTTGTTAACACTCACTAATGTACTTTGTCTAACTGCCCTTGATACATCCCTTATGTACCTGCTTTAGAAAAGTTCATGAAAACTGTCTGGGGCATTCATTTTAGGCTGCTTATGGAATGAATACATAGATTTTAAGGAAGTAGCAAAGTCTAAGAAGATGTAGGGGAATCATGAAAATCACCACAACATGAATATAAATCACAACCCACCAGGTATTTTAAAGTACTTCAGCTCCTGTTCTCTGCATAGGCTGGTTAAATCTGAGCTCTGCTTAGACCCTCCTACAATGCAGTCTTCTATGTGGGAAAGACAAATGTTACAGAAACAGGAAATGCAAGGTGAAGAAATGATTCTTTTTTGAGACTTAAGACTTTTTTTCTCCATTTTTATCTGCCACATTTAATACAATCTACTAACCTTAAGATGAAAAAAAAATCATACTTATGTGAACCTTCAGGGGTATTTGCCCAGCGTTATAAAAGGGTAAACATATACCACTTGTGATATCCCCTTCCCCCTTCCTAACTAGTTTAAAGCTTAAAGTTCCTTACTATTTACTATATAAAAGTTTAAATGTATCACGAAAATGTGAATAGAAGCATTCTTAAAGACTCTGCATACTGGAAAAATGGTTTCATTTTTATACAAAAGAATAGCATACATACCTAGGGACTGTATGCTGTACTTCCCAGGTGTCAGTTACATATACCATTGAGAACAAATACTGACTTTTTTATACCTAATAGCAATAATTAAGATTGATTATAACATCCGATTCTGATTCCATTGTGTATACACCATAAAACACAATTTCTAGTTCAAAGTGCCTAAGCTTTCCTCTGTGTGTGGTATTACACAACCTTTACCTGAGTCAAAGCCATTCAGATTCTGGTTTATCATGGATTTTTGGTGTAGGGCCTTGTGTCTTATAAACTGCATCCTATTCAACCCTTTAATAATTATAGCACTCTTAATTACCTTATCAAGTTTTCCAAGGGGCTACAGTCTCCTCTGTATAACCTATAATTACTCAATATTTCTTTTACCTTATGCATTTGGAATCACAGAATATACTGAGCTGGAAGGGACCCGTAAGGAACGTTGAATCCAACTCCATCATTCATTCAAGTGAAACAACTGAGGAAAACTCTATTTTTTTTCTGAAAAAGGAATTGATGCAGAGGAAGATTTGTAGCCAATAAGTGTTTAGGTAGAGATTTTTAGATATTCCTTGTCAGTGTACTTAATTTGCAGCACACAGTGTGTCGAGAGCACAGTGTTTTTCCTCTGTGGAACCAAAGGCTTCTCACTTCAGCAAATCAGGCATCTAAGTGCTCTGCTGCTGAAATAAAAATCCCAATTCTGGAGGAGAAAAAAAACCCCAACCCCCCATCATTTTAGTAAAACCACAATCATCAGCTATGCAGTCTATTTCAGAATCTTAGGTGTCTTTAAAGCCACGTGCTGGGTACACTTTGGAGGTGGGCTACCCTCACCCCCTCCCCACCCCCTTTTATTTCTTTCCTATGGGTAAGGGGTTTCAGGACCACAGTCTGTCCTTTTAGCCTGTCTATGTGTGGAAGGCAGCACGCTGCACTATTAACAGTGGTTTACCTATTAGATAAATGAATAGAGACTTTTGGTGTCTGAGGGTGCTGATCTGGCAGCTTCCACCAGTGCTACAGTTAGCTGAGGAAATAGATGTGTGTGAACAGAAGTTTTCCATGAAGATTTGGTACCTCCTTTGAACACTTGATAAAAAAGCACATGGGGAAACTATTAAAGAAATTAGGCTGAGTAAAAAGCTTGCATAAACTGATTTCAGAGAATAATTTCCCGCTGTACAGCAAAAACTATTAGTTCTCAGTTTTGGGGTGGTGGTGGTGCTGCTACTTGTCCACAGCTTTCTTGTCAGAAAATCCCTGTACTAACATCAAAATCAATCCAGAACCATTCATTTCAAGAAGGAAAAATCAGCTGCCTTTTAAAAAATGTGTGTTACAATTATTTTAAACCTAAATAATTTTGCTTTTGTCCCTGTGGGCTTTTATATCCTTTCTGCACTATCTTCCCACCACACCACAATCCCTTCTATTGTAAGTCTGCCCACAGCACCACAGGCTTTGTACTGATCCTGCTGATAATATGCAAGCTTCCCTGTTGCTAATTCTGATTTCAATTAAGTGATACAGAAGGAGACTCCGGGGCCTCAGACAAAGGTCTCCTAAGAGCAGTCTTTAGCACATAGTCTTTATCCTACAAAGTTATTGTATTATTTTTGCAAGGGACTCTTCTGGACCCAGTTGCTTTGCACCTTTGTCTTTTCCTCTCCCCTCCTGAAATTTCTAGCAGTTCAATGAGAGGCCAGGAAAAAAAAAACGACTTAGAAGGCTCAGTAGTTCATACAACAATCAAATACTTTGACTATATTAGAAGCAGAGCAATCAAGTTAATGTTATGAGAATTAATGACATTCACATAAACTCAGTTAAGGAAAATCAATCCTGTGTTAGGGCATACAATGTGATTAGATAAAGAACTGGAACACGATGTTTTCTCAACCCAACTCACAGCATCAAAGGGCTATGAGAAGCTTACACTTCATGTAATTTTGTTTCACAGGAATTACCATGGGCAAGACAAATATAGTTCTAAGCAAGTTACACCATCATCCCTGAAGGACCAGGAATAACGATCATTGATTTGGCATATGACATGATTATGTGATATGACATGATTATGCCAAGTGCCTATAACCTCCAGAAGATTAATGCTGATAAATTTCATCATTCCATAGTACAGATGAATAAACTGAAACCTGGAGTATGCACCAACCTAGAAAAAAATTTGACAGTAGAACACAGCCCTTCCCAACTATTAATTGTAGCTCTCCTGATCTCAGCCTTCCTTCCCTATGTCTTATCTACATCTTCTGCACCACTCAAGTAGTTAACTCTCCTCCAACAAAGGAAAAAAAAGTCTACCATTTCTGGAAGCTCTTTACTGGGAACTTCTAGTCCATTTGGTTTAATCTTAGAATAACTTCCATGTCATTGTAGAAAATCATGATAAAAATCACATACCTGAGTCAAACTTCTATTTGTGAATAAAGTGACTCGTCTGTAGAGTAATTCTGCAGTTCTGCTCTGCCATCTGATTATTAATAGTTCACACATGGGGGAGGACACACATATACTCACTCTCACACAAAGCTGGGAGAGGAACAATGTAATTTTTTTCTATTTACAGGCAAAATGGGATTTTCATCATGTACCTCAAGACAGTTTTTCCCTACATTTTTCTGAAAGTACAATTTAATAAATATTTATTAATACTTTCAACGTTTCCTCTGGGAGAATGCTAATCATAGCTAAATCAAGTCTCTCCTCCCACCACCTGCTGAAAGTGGAAAAAAAAATCAAGCAAAATGGAACTCTGTAATTGCTGATGGAGAAGTTCTTTCACTACAATCAATAGGGGAGGTTTCAAATCACACTTCCTTACAATGTAACAACATTTATTTCGTTTCCCCTTTTTTCCCCCACATTTTTTGGCACTTTTTTTCCTTTTTTTTAACCTCACATTCATTTAAATTCTGTGCAGCTGGACTGTTTGGACTGACACGACTCAGACTGCAACAAACTGATGGACTATGTGTCTTTGCCTTCACTTTTCACAAGATGTGGTAGAGTTGTTCAAAAGTTTTACTTTCTATCTTTCCCTAAGGAGCTTAAAATCAGCTTTCTGTATTGATGAACTACAATTTAACATTCTGTATGACAATTTCTTTCCCTTCTTATCACAGACAAAGGTACTCCCATTGTAAAACTTCACGTGGCACTCACTTGAGCTGAATGAGGTTAATTTGTGCAGAGATAAACTTCAGCCACAGGTACAGATCTGAAAATCTGTTGCCTGTGCACACTGATAATTGAATTACTTTAGTTAAAAAATAAAAACAATTTTCTAACAATATGCCATCTTTCCTTTCCCAGTCTCTCTTCTGGGCTCTTTTCTTGCATCACTTTGGAACAGAAGTCAGGAATTTTCAGGATTTTGAATATATATGTAGAAACACCAAAAAAAAACCCAAAACACCCAACACCAAACAAAACAAAGCAAATCAACCCCACCAACCACTTAGGAGATTAAAAATACCCTTATGTACTGTGAAGAAAAGATCTGAACTGGATGAAAAGAAGGTGGACACATCAAAATAGGGTTTATGCTGTTTACACAGCCTACGGTACTGCAGCAGGTAGATTAAATATGCTCCTACTCCTGTTTACATCAAAGACAGAAGATTATTTGGTCTACAGTTGTGCAGGATCAGGACCTAAGAAACACAGCCAGGCAGGGCTGTGATAAACTGCGGAGCCAAATGATAAATTGTATTTACTCTGCACTGGTGACCATCTGCCCTGCACTCTGGCCACTGATCCACCTCCCTCAGGGCTCTTTCTGACATGACAAGTCAGGAGCAACTTCAAATACATTCAGATTTTCTTTTCTAAAGAAACATATCATATCCTTCCCCCCTCTCTTCCCCCCAACCTCCCTCCCCAAATTATCTTAACAAAAAGCTTAGGGGAAAAAAGTTTAGTCTTTGCTAACCACAGAGTGTCAGATCAGTATTTGATCGCAGGTTCAGGGTGACAGCTGTAGATGAATATGTACAAAGCATCCAGTTCTGGCAGTTTAATAAGAATTATATTAATCATTAATTAAATATTTAAAAGGTTCGAATCATTCTCTTTTTTTTGGGAAATTTTCCAAAATATTACTGAAGGTTAAAAAAGGGAACACATGAAATTAAATGTTTTGACCAGGCAGAATCAACATTCTTTGTTAGCTGGTGGAGTGATAAAGCTGGAAATGATGTGATAATCAACACATATTGCTTTTTCCTTGTTTTGACTGATGAAATATGCTTCAGTTTGATTTCCTTGCTATGGCTCCCAGACAAAAATCTTAACTGTTCATGCAGCTATGTTGATAATTCTGCAAAGATGCTTAGAAGAGTGTTATGTGAGTTGAAAATTGAGAGTTCCAACTTGAGATCAGTGTATGTATTTGCATCTGGGCTTACAGAATTACATAGCTAGAAATTTAGGACGTTTTGCTACTTTGTGGTTTAGTTTGCTTATCAGTTACAAAGTCCATATAAACAAGAGTTTTGAAAAATTTTGCTAAATCCGTAGTGGATTTTGGGGTATATCAACTATACAGGAGTATTTGATGTAAAACATTGACAGATGTTCATTTCAGGGTATCTTTGTGTATAGACCTCATGAGGGCTTATCAATAAACTTTCGCTTCATAAATGAGCAAGTTGTCATTTATTGCTAGCTTTATTTCAACATTGTAAAGCAATGTTCATATCATTATCTGATATCCCCTCATGCTGGACAAAACCTGTATGTTACAAACCTGTTTTTTCCACACTGGTTTTAGCTTGTGTTAGTTGACTTTAGCTACCTAACCAGGTTTGTAGCTAAGAAATAGAATGTGTGACCTTTATCTGTGCTTTGTTGTGGGAGATAAACTGAAGGACTGGAACATGCAAGACAGCTGTGGGTTCTCCATCTCAGCACAGATACACAACATTGTATATCCATGGCTTCTGAAATTCCAGAGTTTTTTATAAAGGCAGATATCATTACATTTTCAAAGCAGTATCTGATTCTCAGTGTTACCAGTACAGCATGTTTATGTCTGTATATAACACCACACATCTGTATATAACACCATAGCTGAGTATGTCTGTTTTGAAATCTATGCTTTGTTTGCCCCTTTTTTTATTCCAAGTTAGGGTCTAAAAAAAGTATACTCCTAGTACTAGAGGCTCAATGGCTCCACAGAAGTAGTAAAACAAATTTTAATCCTCTGATTTCAAATTCCATCAGTTTAAGACTGGGATAGTATGCCACTCTCCATCCACGACTTTGATGTTCAGATTCCTTCTCAAATTCCTTTCAGGCATTCTCCCCACTCACATATACAAGCTTCTTTGTTTTCACACCAAAGTTTAACAGAAGCTCATTCTGTGCAATGTTAAAGAGAATTTCAATGGCCCAAATTCCTAACTAAGCTGTAAAGTTTAAACAACTGCAGAGCACTTTCTGGAATTTGGGTCAGCTGTACAGGAAAAACAGGGGGGAAAAGACAATACTCTTCTTCAAACTCTATAACTGTTGTCTTACATTTAATTAAATTCATATAATAAAAGCTAAGTGCTTAGATCTTATGACCAGTTTTGCTCTTTTTGAAGTCAAATTTCCATCAAATGAAAATCCAGAAATGCTCATTGTGAGTTTTGTGCTGTGACAGTATTTTGCTGTTTCAGGAAGAGATGCATTTCCCATAAGAACGTAAACTCCTGCCAGATGAACAAATATCCAGCAAAAGGATGTTTTCTCACTTCTGCAGTATGCTTTGGTGAACAAACTAGACTTCTCCTTCTTGAGACTGTGCCTATGTAAGAGTACTTGATCATGGTCATTACTTAGCAGGATGTTGTTAAGGATCTAGTGAATTGTTGCCACTAAACACTATTGTTGCCACTGTTATTTGCAAAGCATAAGCTCTAGAAACAAAGGAGGATTAAACATCTAATTAATACGCTTTGCAACTAAGAATGCTATCGAACGGGTTTAGAGTCTTGCAGGAGAGACATGCATGTCTGGAAACCTATAGATAGATACACAAAACATGCAAACAAAACGAAGCCTAATTAAATTCTGAACTTTTATGATCCCTGTCTCTTCCTCACCGTGCTAGCTCCTCTATCTTTTCTATTCCTTAGCAGTATCAGATCTCCAAAGAACAGTCCTTGCTAGTCTGGTGGGGTCTGGACAATTAAAGAGTTTAGAGAAAGCAGGCAGGATTTGTAAGAAATTAGTTCAATCTGTTTTATTACTAAATATGCAGGATTAACCTTCTCACACACTTTCCACGAATCCCCATCAGAACCATCAAAAATAAGTGTTTGAATGACTGACTGCTGCATAAAATCCTGTAGCTGAGCTTACACCAATCATAAATCCAAAGTGTGGAGTTGGGATTATTTCATTCCCAGTGAATTAGTGTCTGTGCTAATAGAGTTCTAAATATGTAATCGCATAAATACCAGGAAAAAAAACATCTTAAAGAGGTTTTCAGTGTGCAGTTATTTGCAGTGCAGCCCTGGGAAACCAGCCAGCACCATCCACCTTTGGGAGCCATGCTTCAGGTTTCTTCACAGTTGGACTTGCTGTCTAATACTCTGTGCAGACAAACAGGCAGACCATGGGGTTTATCAAGCTCTGTCAGATCTCCAAAGCATCATGACTTCCTCCATTTTTTTCTGCCTGGCTCTTGGATAGGGCAGATGCCAAAGGGCCGCTCTTCAGGGGGTGTTTAATTTGGACTGCAGCCAGCTTCTCAAACTTGTTAGGACAACATCTCATCCAGAGGGTGATACAGTTCTCTACAGGTAAGGAAAACAAGCTTCAACATTCTTGGTTTCTTGAACTTGAGCCAGATCTGCCTGTGAATATCTTGCTCAGCAGAGTGGAGTTTTATTTAAACAATCCACTTCAGAAAATCACAGACCTTGATCAGGACGGGTTTTCTTCTTCTAAGGAGAGCTGGAAACCACTGCTGTCTCTTGAAAGACTATCTGAGGCTGTAAGTTGTCAGGCTATGTGAGGCAGTTAGTTGAGCTCTTTTGAGCTGATTGAAGTGCTAATGTACATTAAACTCTGTGCTCCAAACCTGCTCAGCATCTGATTTCAGCCCTGAAGTGCACTGAAGTTCAGACAAAGCTAATATTTTCTCTACTCCTTCCTCTTCTTTGTTACACATTATTTCATAGATTTCTGCATACTCATCTATATTTACACACATAAATCAACACTAGAAGGTCTGCAGAAAGGAAATTCCAAGTTGCTAAGTACTATTTATTTGATTACAAAAGCAGAAAACTCATCCAGGTTTTATGTAGGTCTGCCAGTGAATGACAGCAAGTTTGTAAACAGGTATCAAGTGATACCCGGTATTTATTTCTGTTTGAACTAGTAGGTTGTGAGGCAAATAGTCTGTTGCCCATTAAGCAAGTGAAGCAGGTAATTTAACGGTTAAGGAGAAAAAACACTGGTAAAAGAACAAACAAAATGACACAGGCTTGACTCAAGGCTGCAGGTGGAAAGCTCCCTGAATTTTCCAGCTAAATCCCCTGAATCTTTTTGCACAAGCTTCATTTTGTTTCTATTTCATGGTCATTTTCTAAGGGAATATTTAAGCACATATATTGATGGCAGGAAAAAAAAAAAAATGAGAAAAACATAATCAAATAGTGACAGGTTCACAAGAAGACAATTCTAGATTACTAACTACTAAGCTTTTGATTATAAATGCATATGAGCATGAACAGATTCTAAGCCTTTACTCCTCCAAAAACATACTACATACATTTTTACACAATAAAAATTTATTGACACACAATCTGATTGCAGAAAATATTTACACGTGGTTCTAAATTACATCATTTTGAATGGAACATTAATTTGTTCCTAAGTGTATTCCTAAATCAGGTCCATGCTGAATTTCAGAGACCAAGTAAACAGAATGGGAAGCTCATGAACATCCTATACAGGAAGATTTACACTCTAGAAATAGTATACACTTCTTTTTTTTTAAGAGAAAACATTCAAAAAATGCCAAGCTAATCAAATAATAATTTCCCTAGGAACTACAGAGCTGAAATAAAGTATATTTTTTCTGGGGTTACTTAATTTTATTGCACAAGTAGATTAATTCCATCTACCTATGTGCAAATATGTATTTATACTTCGGGGTTAAGTATTCAGATCACTGTTTTAATGTGTTCTAGAGTATTCTATTCAAAACTGTCCTAATGTAGCTCTTAAAATTATACTTAGTAATACATTGTCAAACAGTAATGTGAAGTAGAGCTATTAAAATTATTGTTCCACAGATGGGATCAGCATGCTAGAAAGATTTCCATAGTCCATTTCTGTTGCTAAGTCCTTCACAGCCCACTTTACATTCCAGTTCCCTGTCCAGTGCTGCTTCTCTCAAAAGAAAAAATAAATGTCAGCACAATAATTTAATTAAAAAGTCCCTAAATGAAGAAAGTTTCTTTGGTAGACACACTGAAGATTTTACTGAGAGATTATTAAAGGCCAAATATACCGATGCCCAAGCCTGTCAGAGGATTTGAGTTTCAAGACACACATCACTGGATATATACATATATATATATATATATATTCTTGTTAGATTTGGTTCTAGATCTAGACATTGGTTTGTGAAAAATTGACATTTGTTTCTGGTCAGTGGCTCACCTCCCAAGCCTGTCCAGGTCCCTCTGGATGGCATCCTCTGCCGCCAGTGTGTCCACCGCACCACACAGCTTGGTGTCACTGGCAGACTGCTGAGGGGGCACTTGATCCCACTGTCTATGTCTCAAAACAAATTGTTAAACAGTGCCAGTCCTAGCACTGATCCCTGAGGAATGCCACGTGCCACTGGTCTCCATGTGGACGTTGAGCTGTTGACTACAAATCTTTTGAGCGCAACTGTCCAGCCAATTCCTGATCCACCAAGTGGTCCTTCCATCAAATCCATGTCTCCCCAATTTAAAGACAAGGATATTGTGTGGGACACAAGGATATCAGGTAGGACTACTATGTTTTGCTGTTCTGGTGAGCTGAACTGGAGTAGGATCTCAAAGACAAAATTCATTCCAGACTTGGTAACATTTTAATTGGATGAAAGGTTGAATAATGTCTTTCCCTGCCCATATACTCTCTGAATATATATCAGATTGATACCTCGAATTTCTTATCCCTTTTTTAAAAATTCAGAGTAGATCACTCATTTTTAGAAGTGTAGGGATACCTGCAGTGATATGCCAGATTGAGATCACAATATTATTCATGGAACTTCAAACATCCCTTAGATTTCAGGGACCAGATCAAGCTGGAGGGAACTGAAAAGCTGCTGGTGCATGCAAGAACAGAAATGGAGACTAGCTATATAAATTAACAGTTCATTGTTCCCTAGCATAACCATGATCAATTACTGCAATATTAGACTACTTTTAGTGGCTTCTCTGGCTTTGAAAACCTGCCTTACCTATGTAGCTATTGCTTAATTGCTTTCAAGAAATACTTTAAAGGATACAATATTCCCTTTAGAGATAAGAAAAGAAAAGCAAGGATAAATTGACATCAAAATTATACTTTATGGCCCAAGGGAAACCCATTACATTGTAAGCAAATCAATTCCATTTGTTTTCCTTTCCACTGATGTATTTTTAATGGAGGTGTCCTGTATCATAGCAGGTATTAAGTGATGGAGAGCAACTGATACTACATTTAGCTATGAAGGAAGTTAGATAGCTCAAACAAAACCAGTCAGAGAGTCAGCAGGCTGAGTGGCAAGAGGACACAGACACAAGGCATGGGAGCAAACAATTTATATATATATAAATATAATATAAGTTCAAGTTCCCTTGAAGTAAAAAGTATTCACAAATGCTTGACATGGATCCTTTCATCAACTAGATTTTTCAAGGCAAAATCCTGGATTGAGTAAGTGAATGATAAGGGAAACACGACTTTTATGAGCCTACGTGACAGTAAAAGTTAAATAATATGCTGTCATAGAAAATCAAATCTCATCTTATTTATCTGCTGCTTGCTCTATCCTAAATAGGTTTCCCTGCTTATACACTGAGGAGTTAACACAGAATATTTTTGCTATGAGAAACACCAGGCAGTACAACAGTTTGCTTAGAGAGGTGGTACGGTCTCAATCTTTGGAAGTTTCAAGACAAAGCCCTGAGCAACAAGATCTGACTTCATAGATGACCCTGCTTTGAGTGGAAAGGTGAGCTAGAGACCTCCTGAGGTGCCTTCCAAACTGCATTGTTCATCAGCTCTGTAAACCTGTGATTGCCCATGATGCAGTGCACACCTTGCTTGCAATGGCTCTGGATTTAGTTCCTTGTTTAAACAAATGAGCTATCTGAAAGTCAAAATCAGCTCCATTCAGTACCTTGCATGACTGAAAGCACAATCAAGAGGCAGAACTACCTTTGGGATTCAGTGTACATTACCTTACTGAAGCAGCTCCCCTTACTTTTGTGTCGAATGGGTAACGTGATTCTTACTTCAGAGGCTTCTGTGATGTAAAGAACCAGCAAAGAAAGTCAACATCTAGCCCTGGTATAGAAAACCAGGTCAAAATTTCCTTTATGAAGGAGATCACTCTAAACCCACTAACAGGCAGACTTTGAGTGATTCCTACTCAGAAAGCCATTCTTTAAAGCAAGTATACTTACTCTTGACCTACCTGCATAAATTTGCTTGAATTAGGCAAATGATTTTGGAAAGACAAATCTCACTTTATATGTGTGCTTCAACCTCTATGGACTTTTACTTCTTAAATATATTGACAATATTAAAAATTAAAACATTAACAAACAAAAAAAAAACCCCTCTGTTTAGAGAACAAAAATGCTCATCCTGAACTCATACATCATCCCACAGACAAACGTCCAATGTCCAGTGTTCCAAAATAGGAAACATTCTAATAAAAAAGTTCAGCTATCAAACCTTCCAAAGATGTGAATTTATTTGCTAAAAGTAATAAGTAGTTTTTCTTCATAAGGAATGCAACTTTCATTCTTACTACATTCAAAATTTAGTTGTATGAAGTAAAAGTAGCCTCAAAAGGACACTATTTATTTTTTTTTTCCTCTAATTGTTCTTTCCTAATTGGAAAAAAGTAGTGCCCCACACCTCTGGCTAGTAAATCATTTGTATACACTGAGCATTTGGACACATTCTCAGTCAACACTTGGATAAATACTGTGTCAAGTTTATAAATAACTTTTATCTTGGACTACTTAACAATAATACAAGAAACTGTCAAAGGCATTTTTCATAATTCTGTCACATTTTGTAACAAGTGTCACATTGTCCTCCACAGAATTTTTTCTTCCTATTTTACCCTTGCAATCTCATATATGTAACACCCAAACATCTCAATTAAAACCAGTTATGAGCTTCATAACTTTCCTAAAAGTAAGAGTTCTTAAAGAGACAAACTCACTGCGTATTTTTGAAAATCAAAACTCGAACTGTAAAGTCAATATACCTCATGCTGTCACAAGCTCGTTATCCATTAGTCTGATGAACACTACAGAGTGCTGTCAGTTATGTGACTTTATCTGAATGATGGAGAGGTCAGTTAGTAAAGGAGAGGATTGTTTGGGTAAAATACGTATTTCATACCCTCTGATCTCTCCAGGGAAAGGTTAAAGATCTGTATAATATAATATACAATGTATAATATAATCCAAAACTGAGGATGAATGGTGAAGCATGACAGCTAGCAGGAGTGTAGGCTGAAAGCAATGATTTTAGACACTGATAAAGTGGCATTTTATCTAACCAAAGCATGAAAACATTATTCCAGATCCAGTGCTGTCTTACAACTGGGGAATTTTAAGTTGTGTGGGGAAGAACTTTGGACATATATGTGCATATATGGGTTGTCTCTTTTTAGCCACTTTGGTTTTTTATATTGGCTGGATTAAGCAAATAAGGAATTACAAGTACTGACATATGACTGCTGAGGTTTAACAAGACAGGAAGATTCTTTACGGACTCTTCCCATGTGGTGAGCTTTGGTCTGTCTTTCCTTTCTCTTCATAACCTTCTTTAGCTTCCAAGAACACGCTTAAGCTGAGCTGTTTTAGCACCTCTCATCTTGGACAGGTAATATTAATTCAGTAATATTTAACTGATTAGCTTGTACTTGCCCTTTGAATTCAGGTAGTGGACACATTTTATGGCCTTGCTTCGTTCCCTGAACTTTCTTCTTGGTGGGTTGGGGTTTTTTTTGACATTCAGAGAGAGAACAGGAGACAGGAACAGGAGAGAGAACCAGATTTGCAGGTCAGCTTATGTCTTGATGCTGAAACACAGTTTACTAATTGCTGCAGTGCCCAAATATTTGGTCCTGGTTTATTGCTACCTTTTCTTTAAATACTGTATTTAAACAATGTCCTAGTGTGTTCTCTTCTTCCCTATCACAAAGAAGATCAGTGGGCATCCCACTGCAATATTATCCTGAAGCAGTTTGCCATGAAATATTCCTGTGGTGTTCAATCAGATATTTCTATAAATAGGCAGAACTACAAAAATCAAGAAATGACACCATACCAATTAAAATTCAGCACATGCTAAATCTGTTCCTCTCTCTGAAGTTTACTTGGTTCACAGTGTTTCTATAGCAGACGTAGTACTAGATGATTAATACATCAACCTCACAGTATGAGAGTTGGTTTAGTTATGAAATGCATGAAAATTATACAAATGTTTCTGCCTTAACCTCTTCATTTAACATTTCTCCATATGGCAGATGAGCCACAAAATCTGGTGCAAAGATTCTGAATTACTGATATATTCCATTCCACAAATGGAATTTGTAGCAGGTGTGCTTCAAAGTCAAGGAAACACGAGGAAGGCAAGTCAAACCTATACTGTACGTGCCACATAATGCCAGTTTCCAGCACTGGTTCTGGAGTGAAGTTCATAAACAGCCAGTGAGTCAGTGATCAATACATTCCCAAAAACAACCCTAAACTAACCTTTAAAAAGGAAAGTTTATGGACAACACATATTGCTGCTAATGCATTCTCTTTGGAGAAACACAAGTGGAGAAAAAATTACCAGAGAGGATTTGATTAATACTGCTGCTGACTTTTTTTATAAAGCACTGAAAGATATATACTAGAAAAAAACTTACCAAATTAGACAAATTTGAAGTTCTCTTCTTTCCTTAATACTGTTCTCAAAATTATGCTTGTGGTAACTTTATATTCACAGAACAAACCAGAAATCTTCATAGTGTTAAAAGACAAAACCCATAAGAAAACATCTATCATGGGGCTAATTTAGAGCTCTTACATTGCTGACATCACACCAACCTTTCAGATGAGGTATTCGTGATACCCAAGTGAAGTCTTGCTCTGATTTAACCTCTTGAGCAGGCTTTTTTTTTATTATTCATGCAGCTTTCAAAAACTAGCCAAGCCCAGAGCTCCCAGCTGGATATTTCAGTGTGCAGCACTTATCAGTGCAGCACCCAAAGATAGGCTGGAGTGAGAAAACGAGTCAGCACTTGGAGCTTATCACTCCAGAACAGTTTGCCATCTTCAAATCCAGTTTCACACAAAGGGAAATAGTTACATGCATTAATCTCACATATGAATTGTGATTGCCAATGTGTGCTCTTAGAGTGCAATGTAAGATTCAGCATGGGAAGGGGATTTATGCGGAAGCAGTTGCACGTTGTGTGTTGTAGCTGGAGTCAGCTTTGCGTGAGAACGCAAGCTGATGGCGTTTCAGTCAGTCCTGAGAGAAAGTAGACATATGTGCCTGTCAATCTGTCTGTGAGAGTCAAAAAGCAGCACAACCGAGTTGTGAAAACAGGGGGGCAAGTTATGAGAAAACTTTGTTTTCATTACGTCCAACCTCCTGTTCCCCGTTGGTGTCCTGGCTGACCTCTGATAGCTGCACTGATGCAGCTCCCACAGCCTCCCTCAGGAGCTGAGCCATTTGCCCTGTACAGTTCAAAATCTTTTCTTAATGTCTAGCCTAAACATTTCCTTCCGTAGCCTCAGGTCACTGATCCTTGTCCTACATCTTCTGAGACTGTGAAGAATTCCCTGCTTTCAATTTCCAGTGCTGGACTGAAGGCATGAGGGTGAGAACAAAAAATACCCCCCCCAAAAAAAGAGAGAAAAAGGTCTCCCTACTCTAAAAAAAGCCACAGCTCTCCCACAGACTGTGAGTTACAACAGGATTATCAAGGGTTTTTAACTTTCCAGTTTTAACAGAAAGCTATGAAGAAGTCTGACCTATTCTATAGTACTATTAAAGCAGCACTACCCTAGATTAGACACAATAATCAATAGACTGGGCCCATCAGGCACTGACAAGGAGCCTTTTCCTCTCTATTTTTCTTTCCATTTACTGGAGGGGAGCCAGTCAGCCCAATATACTGTGGCCTAAAAGAGTTTTTAATGAAAAATTCTTACAATGTGAGCTCCAACACTGCTGTTAGGGCTAAAAAAAAACCCCAGGAGGATGAAGTAGTGTCATAAATTTATGTGAGGTAATTAAAATGCATTTCCACATTGTATAAACAGATGACAAACTGCTTTAAAAAAAAAAAAAAAACACAAACCCACAGGGATGAATTGAACTACAGAATTTAAAGAATTATCCATTTGTATCAGAATGCCAAGGACTCTGGAAGTCTGATGCAGAGGTAATGAACCACTAGGCAGTCTTCATTATTCAAAACACTGGACATGCAATTGAGCAAACACTGTAGATCACTAGTACCCCACTTACTGCTATCAACCCCACCCCCCAAAATAGCCCCCACTAAGCAAAAAATCAAACACAATAGATTACAGTTAATGAGTATCAGTTACTCAGCATTTCACCTGAAGTGTTTCACCTAGTGGAAAACACTACCAAGTATTTGAAGCAACAAAGAAAGTAACCATCCCCAAACTGAAAATAAATCCCAAGGCAACTGAGGAGCACAGAAAAAGAAATTCTGTATAAATTTTAGATACATTTCCCCATTTCCCAGGTCTCTTCATAGACATTTGTGATTCTGATGTTCATGAGATACTACTCATGAGATAGAGCATCCTGTTTAGAGACTGTGTTAAAACATACAGTTGTTTTAATAATAATTTTTTAAAAATTCTGGTTCATTTTCACCTGTGTATTCTGGGGTTGTGGTACAAATATGTTGTTGTGGCACAAATATATGTTGTGTTGCTGCTGTTTATTATGGTAGGCAGCTGGTACAGGGCATCACACACCAGAACTTGAGCGTTCACAAAGTGCAGAGGAACTTAAGACTTCATGCTCAATGGTTAAGTTGACATGAGGGAGACATAATTTTCCTTCATGAGGATCCTTTGTACAGGATACAACTGAGAGATTTAAACTAGTTTCCTCATCCACCTCCATAAATATCTGTGGCACAAGTTTACATCAGGCTACTCCTAAACTTGTCAAAGTGTTGATAGGATCACAAGATGTGCTTTAGGAGAAAAATCCAATGATTTAATTTGGTTTTAGTGATTATATACTTGTTTAAAACCATTCATCTATCATTCCCTAGTTTCATTACATCTAACTAGTGTTCATTACATCTAACTAGTGTTCATTACTAAGCAAAACGAAACCCAAAACCTACTCCTGAAGTAAACCTGGGGTTTGAACGAAGTTGTTCACACTAAACAACCAATTAATTTTGAGCCAATGTAGTGTACTGCATCTGCATTATCAGTTTGACAGTGTTAAAGGTGTAACTACTTCAGAGAAACAGGAAAAACTAAGCAGGAAGCATGTTAAAGCAAATATATGTTGTCCTAGCTGGGAAAATGGATCAAGGTATTTGAAGTAATATCTCAGTATTGAATAAAATTATATTTTTTGGAGAATATCTAAGTTCCTCAGTTTAGGATACCTGATGGGCTTTCATGACAGTTGATATCTTGCCAGGGATGACCTGAACTTAATAGGACTGGTTTAGATTTGTATTAGAGGTTTCCCGTTTTAATATGGCTCCGATCTATCTCCACAGATGCCACGGACACAAAGGAGAAAAACAACTTCATTTCTTTCTGAGCTGAATATGGTAAATTAACTATATTGAAACTTCTTTTTCATGGGTTCTCAGTTAAGCTGTGAGTAGGACAGACACTGTAATGCACAAAATAAGCCTGTACTTTAGAGACTTTTCTTCCAGATATGCAGAGATAGCTTTATTTTCATTTGTTTGTTGTTGCTTTTTTGAGAGTGCCCAGGTTCCAGTTTGGAGAGGCAAAACATTTGGGAAAAAAACCTCAACAGATTGTACTGAGTGTATGGGAACATATTCTGCATCCAGTTTTCCACATGCACCAATGCCTCAAACCACTAGCGGGTTTGAGAGACAACTGGATGTAGTTCAGTTCTCTCCAGTGAGAAAGAATGGAAGCAACATTGCTAGAAAAACAGCTTCCTTTTGGTGCCTGAAAAGCCAAGAGGAAACGTCACACTGTCATGTGATGTGTAAACCTGATCACAAGCAAAGTATTCTCAGGCAATTCTTTCCCCCCCTCTTACACACAGCCTGTAATAGCTGACCACAATGTCATCACCAGGATTGGAAAATGAAGAAGCAGCTAACATAACATCCCCCAACACAGTGTAAACATTGATGGATGTCTTAAAGGATGTTTTACATTTGCTAGCCTGAGATCTGTGTTATTACACTGACAAGGGTGACCTTTAAAATAACATATTTGCTATTTAAAAAAAAAAAAAAAAGGGGGGGAAGGAAACTCTTTATAACCTGAATTTATTGCCTATAAAATCACTTCCGAGCAAGAAGCCTGATTACAATCAAAATAAGCCAGCAAAATGAAACAGTTTACCTGTGATCAATTTAATGTGGTAGTAAAATCCTAATTATGGGCAAAAACACATTCAAGGTTTGTGGTATTGTCTATAAAATCTGCATGGAAACCAACACTCAGTGATGCGTAGCACATATGGGTAAGCAGATGGCTAAAGGATTATTTTTAAAATCAGGACTTTTGCTGACAAAACACAGAATTGGTAGGTTATGATGAGAAACCTGAGACGTTATTTATGGGACAGTAAGCACATGTGCAGTTTTGGATTATTCCTTACTAAACAGAAGATAAAACAGACCATTGTGCATTGAGTAACATAGAGTCATTGTTTTTAGCAACTATAACTTCAAATAAGTTTGGGGGGTATATTTGCTTTGTGATGGGTCTTTTTTGGCTGATTTTTTTTAAATAAAGCATTTCTAGGTCAGGACACCTAAAAGCCTGACTTAATACAACTTATCTCCTTTAACTGTATTTCTGAAAGATGATTCTTTCCCATTGTTTTTTAAATTTTTTTAAAATATTTTATCCCACTGTTGTTCCTGCAGTCTAGCCAAACTTATATTAGCTCATTAACAACTGGGGTAGCTTCTGGTGACATTGATTTCATAACAGTACAACCCCAAGAGTGAAACACAGCTCCAAAGCTGTTGTAAATTAGAGGATGTTACATTATCTGTTTCAGGTTCTCCTGGTGTTTGAATAGGGTCTCTTGGGATCTACCTGATGCCTGTCACTGAATAGTGGAAATGGTCATCCCTGCAGCTTGACTTTCTTCCAGCAGTTCCATCCTTATTGACCTTACATGGTATCCTTTTCTCTCTGTAATGCAGCATTTTCTCCTCTGTGTGTCATATAACTTGCTGAATGTTTAAGTGTCATTTACTCTGCAGGGACAGATAAAGCTGTTTTGGCTTACTTGGCTTGGTTCTTTTTCTTTTTTACATCCTCCTTTCATTATGAAATGTCTTCAGGACATTTTAGCATAAATGCACAGGAATTGTTCATCCCTTTGTACTACATTCTTTTCTATGGGTAGTGGAGCCCCCAAATTAAGATCCTCTCACACCAGTCATGAAGCAGAAGCTGAGAGGAACTAGGTTCTAATTCTGGCATTTCCACAGGCTTAAAGGAACAGGGACAGTGACACTGTGATGCCTGTAGCAGCACAGTCCAACTGTGGACCCGCAGCCTTCGCGCCCCACACAAGCAGCCTCACCAGAACCGCTGCTGGTTTAGGAGAAGGAGGGGTGTAATGGATCAGGAAGGATGATGTTGTCAAGCTAGAGAGGTGGGGGAAGACTGTCATCAACACTCAGGTTCTGAGACTGTCCCTTGCTCCCTCCTCTTCTTTCCAGTTGTGTAGTAAAACACCAGCATCTGGCCCCTATTCTCCAGACTGTGAGCAGGCACAGAAGGGCTCATTGGACCAAGTCAGTGGTGTTTGCTGCCCAGAGATGTGGTGCTGGTCCCAGAGAGAAGCCTCGCTGGAAGCATCTCATAAAGCAGGTCCACTGCCAGAAGTTGAAGTAGTTTTTTCTTAAATAGCTAGATATTTATAATATCTAGGATATTGAAGAAAGAAAACAAAACAAGAACTGAGTTCATACAAAGAGAAGAAGTTTCAAAGTGTGATGCACAGTTGTCCCTGTCACATCCCCCTCTGCCCTTTTGAAAATCTTCTTTCCTTTCTCCTTCTATTTATTCTGCATCATACAAACTACAGTATAAAACTGCACTGCTGAACAAATTACAGGGAAGTGGTGATTCTTCATGGAATGAGCTGATAAGCAAGGAGTTTTACAAAGGAAGTGTTTGAGGTATGTGTCTATAAGTGAGTTTAAGAGAAATGGAGAATTCACTCACTTTGTTTATTCAGACAAAACTCTGTTTTAGTAAGAAATACCTTGATATTAACAAAAATCATACTTCTCAGGCTTTTTAAGGATTGCATTCTACTATTACATTACTATATTGCATGTCACTCAGGAATAATAGGCATAGATTTTACTACAAGGGCTAAACTTCATTGGGGACTCTCCGAATTTACTAAGGTATGCATGAAATGAATCATGTGTTGTACAGAGGTTTCTAGCTGCGTTATTAAGTTCATTTCCATTACTAAGGTTCGGCAATTTTACTTGTTTAAAACACAAGGAATAAGAAAAAAAAATCTAATCTCAGACAACCGAGCGAAAATCTATACAAAGTTATTGAGTATTGACAGCAATTCAGTGACAAAGATTTGTCCTTGCTGTGCATTTCAAGCAGTTCCTTTCGATTCTTCATGTTGCTTCTATTCTCCAACCACAATTACCAAGTGTTTTGGCAATTAGTGAGACCTAAATGAGAGTAATTGATCCCCAAATCTGATGACATGCTGAATTCCTGGGTTTTGTGCTTTTCATACTACAAACATAACTCTACAGACATGCAGTGCTCCCAGTGACCACAACCATACGAGAGGGACCTGGATGAGCATCAGTCACTTCAGATCACTCAGGTCAGCTCACGTCCCTTTCAGGTACAACGTATCTTTGCAGTCAACTCAGTACATGGCACTTAGACACATCACAAATCTGTAGCTGCTTCTAAATGGAAAAATAGCTTGAACGGCAAGAAATCAAACTGGAAATACACCATCAATAAACCATGCCCTATCCGGGATCTTTGCAGCCAAAGCAATGTTTCCTTCTCTCTGTGTGTATCTCCACAGTTTTCACATGTCATCTGCCAAGATCCTGATCTCCTGTGTGTGATATGGTAACAGTATCCTGTATGTTTGAGATTTCCTAGATAGCCCAACACAGAATCCACTTCTCACACATAGCAGAGAAATGTCATTCTCCTTGGTCAGTCTCCATGTTTCCTGCTTTCCAACCCCCTCTCTCTACAAGCCCAGGCTTGTGCCCAGACTCCCAGGAGCTGATTGATTTCGTGGAGTGGTACAGAAAGCAATAATACAATCCAGGGGACAAAGGAAAAAGGAACAACTTTGGGATGGTCTCAGCTATACAAGCAGACAAAACCAGGTTGAATACCAAAGCAGTCGTATCTATCCTTCCTGGGGCCAGGTTTCCAAAGAACAGGGAACTTCATACATTTCA
This sequence comes from Gallinula chloropus, assembly GCF_964237585.1. NCBI lineage: Eukaryota > Metazoa > Chordata > Aves > Gruiformes > Rallidae > Gallinula > Gallinula chloropus. Next base: position 1,537,635 of record NC_140088.1, read on the forward strand.
AAGCAATCGCCTGCCAGTGTGGCTACCCACTGTGCTTCCTACTCCTACACACATTTCAAACACAAACTGCTCTTTAGGGTTTTTTGCATTATGCTTCTAGAATTATTTTTTTTTCATGAATTGCAGCCTTCAGCAAGGCCCTGGATTAACACTTTATAAAACAAATTAATTATGCCTAATAATACCAGAGAGGAGATGGGTGAAACAGTAATGTGTACCTAGGGGAGGATTGTCTTGACTTCATTTTGATAATGCAGTTGGAATGTAGGAAGTGAATGGGTATAATTTTGTGAAGTCAGCTAAAAAACAGTTAATCTTCACTTCACTTTGAAGGTGCATTTAAGAAAAAAAAAAGGAATGTTCTCACTTGAAGGAAACTCCCCTGCACTTGAGATTCAAGGGGAGAAAAGAGCTTAATCACCAAGAAAGTATGGCTTTAAAGAGTTCAGTTATGTATGCATTATTCACAGAAACATAGTCAGTGATTTCTTAAGGAACCAGACAAGGGAATGCAACAAAAACTCAATAGGGGCCCTTAACAGAGGCAAAGATTGGATTTCTAAAAAGGTTCTGAGTCACAACTTCCTCAGCTGGTGCCTTCATGGGAAGGAAGGAGAGAGGGAGTGGGAATGGAACTGGGGAAGGGAGAGGCAAAGCAAGGCAGGACAGGGCAGAGGTGTGGAACTCCCTGTGCTCCAGCCATTGCCCCTTGTCCTGTCCCCACAGACACTGAAAAGGGGCTGCCCATAAAGTACACGGGTTTTGGTTTTGTTTTTCACAATTATTATTTCCAGAGTAGTAACAAGGCTAAAGTGAAACTTAATTAAACTGGAAAGGATCCGTGCAGGTCAGTATTTTCCATGGGTACACACACAAACACATAGACCAACAATGTCTGAGTAAAGATCCGTGTTGTATTATCATGGGACACAAACCCAGAAGTTTAAAGCTCAACCATGAACACCAATTGCAAGGGAAATATATAATAGAACAGCCAAAGAGCAGTTCCTCAATTTCCTGCCTATTTTATAATTTCTACCATTGCAAGATTACAGAAAGCTAAGGTAAGAAAGGTCTGAATGAACATCAATGTTAGGTTCTGTGGTGTAACATGTATGTTTTGTCATGCAATTTTGATATTTTCTATTAAATAATTAAGAGCAGATAAATGAGCCAACACATTCCTGTCATCATTCTCCTAAAAAAATAAATGCAGACTATTCTATTTTACATAATTATGGAAGATTATGCTTTTTAAAATCCACTAGATTTAATATGCTTTAAATTTAAAATGACTTAAATATTGCAGGTTCTAAAATATACCTATTGCTTTTGACCAAAAAATATTATTCCTCTATCTCTGTACTTTGCATTTTTAAATGAATTGTATGTCTTAAATATGTACAGTTTTTATCGTTGCAATTATTTTTATGAGCCATAAAATCTACATTTTAAGACCCTGTTTCAGCAAGATACAGCCCAGTGCTCCTGCTTTTAACCATGTGAGAAGTCCTGTGAAGTTCAATTTTTAGGAAAACACTTCAGATATTTCTCATTTAAAGCAGTAGGAAAATATGTGATAACCAAATTGTCAGTTTTACAAATACAGTTTTTCACCAAAATTGGTAAACAATGACAAATTGAACTAAAATATATTCTTCAAGGGTAACAACTGTTTGTCTGAGTTTGAAGAAAACATTTTTGCTCCCACTCTTTCAGAGCAAAACACCACACAAGTAGCTAGAAGTCATTTCTTTAAATTGGAGAGTTGATTCATAGATTTCCTGAAAATTATCAGGGTGCAAATATGTTTAAATTTCTGATATTTACATGCACTCAGGAAAAAAGATTGCAGTATTTCAGTATCAAACATCTCATCATTCATAAAGCAATGCTCAGTACAAGTGGTATGGAATAAAGTAAGTATTTTCAATTAGTCATATAGCAGAAAGCATTGTGAGTACTCCTGAACCAGGTACAGGATAAGATACTAAATTCTGATAAATTAATACTGCCAGCTGGTTACAAATTTTCTTCAGATTTTCATTTATACCTTCATTCCTGAATCTGTCACATACTATTATTTGATCAGGTATCCATACTGGGTTTTTTATTTAAATACTGATTTTCCTTCCTTCACATCTATCCTTGCATGCATTAGTTTTCATCAAATTCCTTCTCTATTTTCCTTCTTAGCTTAGGCTGAATAAACCCAGTCCTAACTATCTTTTGCTCAGATAAATACTGCGTTCTCCTAATCAATACAACAGCTGTCTTCTGAACCTGCTCCTTTATTACGTTCATCTCTCTTGGAGATAGGTGACCAGAACTGTATGCAGTATTCTGAACAAGGTCTTAATCAGTGCCTTGTAAAATTAAATTAACCTGGGTCTGCTTAACAATACCCATGGTTCAATCTTTTCCATAAGTTCACAATCCTTTATTAGCACTTGAGCACCACAGCCACTCTGTCATTCGGGAGGTCCCCAGTTTAAAATATAATATTTAGTGTTGTCTTTAAATTTCTGGTTTGTGTAACCTCATTCCATTAATGTATACCTAATTCTTTTCTGCACTGTGCTGGCCAGAAAAAGTGTTTCTGGCATTTCTGAAGGGTTCTTCTCCATTCTGAGAAATGATGTCTCTGTATGATGAGTTATTTTTGCCATTCTGTAGCCAAACCCTTATCCACTGTGTAAGTCCTGCATTAATATTCATCACTTCCACATTCATAATAATTTCTAATGGGACAAAAAGTCCCCAGATTTACTTACATCTAAGTAGACTAAACCTTTGGCATTGTCATTCTTTAAATAAAAAGTAAAAAAAAAATTTTAAAAAATTCAAATTTCTTCAGTAAAAGCTGTGAGGAAATTGGCCACTTTCCATGGCTTCTGTAATCTTGGTTATTATTTCCGTAAAACTTCAAGATTTTTCATAATATTGAAACTAACAATTATAGAGTTAAAACTGAGTTTATATACCTTAATGAGGAGAAATATTGAATTTGCTATTCGCCCAGTTAAAAGGTAATAGTGCTAATGGCTTCATGTTTTACTGAGTCATTAAAAATCATGAAGCTCTCCTAAACCTTAATTTCTCCAAGTAATATACCTAAAGTAGCATAGTCATTCTGGGGTTATTACAGGACTATACCAGATCACACTCTGACTACAGCTGTGGGCATCTTTGGTCTCAGCAGGAATAAAATTTCATGGAATCTGCCATGAAGATTCTTCCAATTTGCTCATAGAAATACCAACTCCCCAGTTACTACAGGCTTCCCTCAGCTGCTGTGCTTTTGTGATCATCCACCTTAAGATCTTTTCCCATCACCAAATGATCCTGATTTTTCTCCTCTCCCAAATGATCAGTCTTCATTCTTCTTGGGCTCTGGACCTGAGTGTGGCTGCTTCTAGCAGCTTCTCACAGAAGCCACCCCTTGCACTTCCCCCACTACAAACCCCTTGCAATGCAAACAGATGGATGTGTGTATCCTCATGCTACTTCCTATCCCCAGTTACAGTCAGGAAGTACATACATGCATTCATTCTGGGACCATTTTCATTCCATTGTTACTTCCCATAAAAGCTAATGACTGGTCATAATTGATGATTGTGTGTTTGAAGTTTAACCAGCCAAGTGCAGAGTGCTGCACATGGGACAGAACAACCCCCTGCAGCGCTACAGGCTGGGGGAGACTGGCTGGAGAGCTGTCAGGCAGAGAAGGACCTGGGGGAGTTGGGTGACTGCAGGCTGAGCATGAGCCAGCAGTGTGCCCAGGTGGCCAGGAAGGCCAAGGGCATCCTGGCTTGTGTCAGACACAGTGTGGCCAGTAGGGCTGGGGAGGGGATTGTGCCCCTGTACTGGGCCTTGGTGAGGCTGCACCTCGAGTGCTGGGTCCAGTTCTGGGCTCCTCAGCATCAGAAGGACATTGAGGTCCTGGAGCGAGTCCAGAGAAGGGCAACCAGGCTGGAGGGCAAATCCTCTGAGGAGCTGAATAAACACAAAGGCATTATTCACTTCTTTTGCTGGTTACCCCACTGGTGTAGCATGTTGCTGAGCAATGCAGTGTCTACCAGTGTGACCGTGCTAATACTGCCTGCTGTGTGAACACCTTCAAAATGCTTCTGGGTGGCTTCAGAGCTGCTGTTTCTCACTCCTGATTTGGCTGCATTTCTGTGATCTCTTTCCATGTAGAAAGTTTGGTGCCACCCTTAGGTGCAACCTAAAATGTAACTCAGCATAACCACTATGATTGACAAAGCTTTTCCCTCAGATAACACGTCCCAGTTCTAACTGCATCCCAGCTTTATTGATTTCAGTGTTTCCAGCATGGTTTTACTGGCATACTTTTGCAAGTCATTAATTGTGCTTTCTGCCACTCTGCCTTTAATGACATTGTAATTTATTCCCAGACTGCTAAAGAAATGAACTGTAAAGTACAGTTTTCATTAAATGGCCTGGAAAAAGTACTAAACAGACAAATAAATGCTTATTAATAAATGGATTATTCACAATCATTTCAAAACACTGTAAACATATCTTGAGACACATACAGAAGAAAGAGACACAATGCAAGTGGAAGTGTGAACACCTTCACAGATCCGACCCCACCACCTCCAGCCTGTTCCAGTGTTTGATAACCTTTCAGTGAATAAACTTTTCCTAATACCCATTCTGAACCTCCCCTGGCACAACCTGTCTCTCTGTTTGCTCTTGTCTTATCGCTTGTCACCTGTGAGAAAAGACCAACACCCATCTGGCTGCAAGCTGCCTTGAGGTAGTAGTAGAGAGCAGTAGGATCTCCCTCCAGCCTCCTTTTCTCCAGGCTAAACAGCTCCATTCTCTTCACCTACTCTTTAGGAGACACCACCAGCCCTGATGCCGTTCTTTGGACACTCTCTAGCCCCTCCCTGTCTTTCTTGTAGTGCGGGGCCCAATCCTGCACACAGTATTCAAGGTGTGGTCTCACCATGCTAAGTACAGGGACACAATCACTTCCCTTGTCCTGCATTTCTGATAGAAGCCAGGATGCTGTTGGCCTTCTGGGCCACCTGTGCACACTGCTGGCTGATGTCCAACAAGGGTTGTACAACCACCCTGCTTTCACAAGAGAAGATTTCAGAGCAGACAGAATAGCAAGTTTCTGGCTGAGAACTTCTTGATGGAATAACTTTGAACATCATTGCAACTTTCCACAAGATGCTTGGTCATCACTACATTGAAATAAAAGTGGAAAGGACTTTTATTTATTCTGAAGGGATATTATTATTATATATATTCTATTATTATTATATATATTATTCCATGTAGCAAATTCACCAGTTTATATGACACATTTCTAACATTACCTTTATTGGGGCCCTCCTGTCTAGAATAACAACATATTACAGAATTTTCCTCTTGATGCTATCTATGATACCACATTATATATCTTTACTTTTGTTTCCTTCATTCTTCTCTGATTATGTCTGAATTGGTTTGAAACATGATCCTGCCTTTGAATAAACTTTGTGGTTCTTTATTGTAATTCTTTGATCCTTCACAAAACCCCAATTCTTCCTTACATCAGAGCACCGATTCAGCAATTGAGTCGCTCGAGTCAGTTGAGTGACTTCTTCACACATGTCTACATTTCTCCTTGTTAGCTATTCAATAACCTTCAGTTACTGAAAACCTCCAGTTTTTTGTGCTTGAGTTTGTTTTTTCTGGGTTATGGGTTCTTTTTTTGGGGGGGGGGAGAACTATGAGGGGGAGTTGATCATCCTCTCTAGTGGAACACTTCTTTTCACTCATCTCTCTAACCTCCTGCATTCTTTCTTGCCAGGCTCCATCTCATCTGTTTATTTTTTTACTATATTCCCCAGATTTCCCAAACCCTTTCCACAAGTCTTCATTTTTTCCCGTTCTGACAATGATTCACCTTTACATTTTCCTATACATTAACTGTAGTATCACCAGCTACTGATCGTTAGGGTTCTCTGTTTTTCTTGAAAGCAATTTAAAATAGTTTGTAAAAGAATGCATTAATAATAAAATACAATATTATTTGTATTTTTCCCATTTTTTTTGTGCAGGCAGCAGCTGCTATTCTTATGAATAGAGCTATTAGTAATTAAGAAGTGTCACAAGACAAACAAAAAGAAGACATCTGAATGGAAAGATATTTTAAAATCATTCTAAACCACAAAACACAAAAAATAGATTAAAAACCCCAAACTGAAATAGATTTCTAAATACTATAAATATGTTATTAATAGAATTGATTATTAAGACCTCCAAGCCCTTGGCTAAATTTTTAGATTTGGGGGAAGAATTAATTACTAAAAGGAATTCTGTAGTTAATGAATTGTCTAATACTGTGCTAAAGAGGATTTAAAGTGGCTATTTTCTTACCTCTTATCATTAATTCAGCTGTAGCTGTCCTCTTCCGTGATACCATCCAATCTGTAATCTGTGTTTATAGGATTGACTGTATTTTTGTTTTCAGGAACATTTTCTCATTTTCAAGAGGAAAATAGGACATATCTAAGACTTTCCTCATGATTCACAGCACATAATTCTTTCCTTGTTTTATAGTTGTACTGCCAGAAAATAGGCCATTACTAGACATTTCAGAATTAAAAGCTCATTTATTTTTTAAGTCATTGCCCAAATGCCTTTCAGTCATCAAGTTTTGTCTTCAGAAAAGACTTTCAGGTTTACTGGAAAATTAAGATTTCACAGCATTTGTTCAAGTGCTTTTGAGAAGGACAATATCCTGAAGATATAAATCCAATTATTTAGTTTCCATGAAATTAGCATAGTTAAAGTTGTTTTCATTCCTGAGGGGAGCCTTGTCTACTTCTCTGGAAAAGGAAGGAGGACTGGGTACAGTGAAAGTTACAATAAAGTGAGAGGAAGGCAAATGTCAGACCCTCGTGTTCTGGGCAAGCCTGTGGCCATAGCTGAGATCTGCAATAGTCTCAAGTTTTAATAAGGATCAGACACAATTTCCAGGCCCTGAATTTTTAAAACTGTCTTATCCAGATTGAAACATGTGGATTTCCACACCCCAAGCCCCCCACCCTTTTTCTGATTGCTCCAAATTTGAAGTTAACTGCTTTGCCATAAGTAATTTTCACTTCCTTACCATAAATGTGTCGATGCATTGTAAGTCAAGCAGACCTGATCATATATTATTCCAGTGGAAAATTTTCTAGGTATTAGAGAAAACTAAACACCATGGCAGATCAATCATAGAATATCAAATGAACTGGTCTGATTTCAATAAAGGCTCATTAAGCACTTCAAGAGTCAAACACACACCCAAACGAAACTGTTTCTTTTCCACATAGGTTTTCTTTCAGATATATCTGGAAGGCCAGACACTGGGATTCTACTGAAAGATATTGAAAGGAAAAATGACTATAAAAACAGTAACAAGCTAAAGTGATCTCGTTTTTAACAAACATCAAAATTCAATATTTATTCCAAACTACAGAAAAGAGTACATAATAGGAAAAGTTAATAATCTGGATTTCAGCCATATGGAGATAATATGAAAGTTTTGCCAAAAATGCAGAAGAAAGCCCAATGATTCTGCTACAAGGCAAGAAAATATGTTTTTAACAAAAATAATTAAAAGAGCTGAAAACAAGTAATATGCTGAATTTATAATTAGGCATAGGGAATGGGATTAACGTAAAGTAACTTCATCTACCTTCAATCCAAATTTCAACATCTAATCTAGTCTTTCTGCTTTCCTTTTCAATTTAATGGAGTGAAATAGATCTTTCTAGCATTCACTTGATCAAGATCTGAGATCTCTCTTTAAGATGAGGCACCTTGTGTCTAGAAGCAATTATAGTTCATGTAGTAGCTGGTTATGATTATCGTGTGAGACTGTACACCTGATCACTGTCCAAATAGCTTTAGGAATGGGCCATTACTTTAGTAATCTGAGTGTGTGAATATCTCCATTCTTCACAACAAATCCTGTGAAGTCTTGCACAGGCACACATGGTAATTTATTAGTTTAAAATTCAGGTACAGCCACTTCTGAAGCGATATGGGGAGCATGGTGTTGGCCATCAATAAACTTTTAGAAAAAACCTGTGGACCTTCTATGTGTACAAAACGCTTCATTTTTTGCTATATTTTGTCCTTAACAAAAACATCAGATTTGGATCTGTATCCTATCAAAATGCAGGAATTTTTCAGGAATCAGGTGTTGGTTTAACTCCATGGTTGTTGCAGGATAACAGAGACTATTCATGCACTGAAACAGGTTCTTTTTGGTTACTTTGTGCTGTAAAAGGGAAAAGCAAGGAAGAAAGAAGTGCACTTGTGTGCACTTACTGAACCACTCAAGAAGTGCTCTTTTAGATTAAAGTCATTCCATGGGGTTTTTTTCAGAAATTAAACTTAAACTCGTAGCAGAACAGGCAATGGTTCTGGTTTATCCTAAAATAACCTGACATTTTAATTATTATGAGGACATACTGACCATTGTGATTCATTGGAAGGTTTTACTTTGTGTGCTAAAGCTCAGATGCCTCCTACCAGTTTATAAAGCCATTAGTCAGCTCCTCAGCAACTGCTTTTGAGTTTAGTCCATCTCAGAAAAAAGGCACCACGTGATTTAGAAGAAGATGGTGGATGCAGCTGCACATTACACACTGGGCCAGAAATTGCTTCAAACAAAAATGTGATCAAATACAGTCATCAGAGAAAAGGAGAAAAGCTGTCAACTGATCTAAAAGTATGTAAACTCCAAATCTACAAGTAAGTGCACTGAGCAAAGACCAGCAGAGAATCAAACCTCTCCAAACAGTTCATTGTTACTTTTATTTTATTAATAAATGGATATAATACAGCCCTGTTAAGTGTAAGCTGCCTTTTTTACAGCAGTTATCTACTTTTTAAGGGGTAAATATTCTGTATTACATTTCAGGACAAATACAACTTGTTCATGCTGTAAAGACTCTCAAACAATTCAGTGCTTTACCTACACATAAACTTTAATGCAATGTTTAACTCAGAATCTAGCTCTCAATGCCTGTAGAAGAAGCAAGAATTCTAATTCAGTGTTTTATCACAGATAATATAGCAATATTGACATTAATAATTTAGGAAGCCAGGAAAGAAGCTCCTTTGTTAGTGTCCATTGCCCCATTTCTTCAAGCAATCCACACCACATTCTCCTTTTTGCAAACTAATCAAGATCCGTATTTTTAAGTCAGCTAAAAGCTTCTGATCAGTTTGCACTCTGAACTAATTCAAGTACCATTTACATACCCTCAATCTACACGTACTTGTGGATGAGAAGCTGGACCTGAGCCACCAATGTGCGTCTGCAACCCGGAAGACCAAATACATCCTGGGCTGCATCAAAAGAAGCGTGGCCAGCAGATTGAGAGAGGTGATTTTACCCTTCTACCCTGCTCTGGTGAGACCCCACCTGGAGTACCGTGTCCAGCTTTGGAGCTCTTAACACAACAAGGACATGGACCTGTGAGTGTGTCCAGAGGAGTGTCACAAAAATGATCAAGGGGCTGGAGCACCTCTCCTGTGAAGACAGGCTGAGAGAGTTGGGCTTGTTCAGCCTGGGGAAGAGAAGGCTCCAGGGGGACCTTACAGTGGCCTTCCAATACCTGAAAGGTACCTGTAAGAACGTTGAGGAAGAACTGTTCACAAGGACATGTAGCAGTAGGACAAAGGGTGATAGTTTTAAACTTGCAAAGGGGAGATTTATGTTGGATATTAGGAAAAAGTTCCTCAGTATGAGGGTGGTGGATCACTGGGAACAGGTTGCACAGAGAGGTAGTGGCGGCCCCATCCCTGGAGATATTCAAGGTCAGACTTGACGGAGCTCTGAGCGACCTGATCTAGTGAAGATGTCCCTCTCACTGCAGGGGAGTTGGACTGGATGACCTCAAAAGGTCCCTTTCAACCTTACACATTCTATGATGACTCTATGTAGACAAAATAAGCTTTGGTCAGTATTTTCTCAGAGGCAATAAAAGGTCAGACAACTCTACCAAACCCACATCTACCTTCTTGCAGATGCCTGTTGGCTGCTGAAGTAGACACATACAGACAAGATTATCAAGTTATTGTACATATTTCTTACTGTATTTTCATATCCATCTCACCCCCTTTGTGTCATTCACAGCCAGACACAAAGACAGCAAGCTACCCCTGTTCCTGAGACGATGTTAACCCTCTGATGTGTCCATTTTTGCAGTAATAGTTCAAACTTGCATCAGAAATTGCCACCAGAATAGGAGTCAGCACATTCAAACAGTGGTTATGGAGATTATTATTCTGATAAAACAAAGAAGATTGAAAAAACAAGAGATAAAGTTTTATAATTTTTCTGTAGTCCACTTGTATGGGCAGTTCATTAATATATCACAAATTATTTTTGGCTGTGCAATGCCCAATTTTGCAAACTTAATTGATATAGTATTACATTTGCCTTTGTAGAGCCGTTCTGCTTCTTTCCTTTATATCAAAGAATGTTCTTTTGAAACTGAGTTTTTGCAACTCCAAAGTGCCTTACTCTTCATGAAATAATTTTGCAAATTAATAAATCATTCAGTGGTAATTGCCCTCCTTATAATGTGTTTTATTCAAAATAGACAGTTGAAGCTTCTATCAAAATATTGAGTGTAACTCTCAGAACATTTTAAGATTTAAATTATTCTGAAAGTTCTGCATATTAAATTTAATGAGGACAGAACTGTTTCATTACTAGAGCAACAAATTAATCAACTGATAACTTGATCGGGTAAAACAAAATTCCTTAGAGAAAGAGTGCCGAGAAGTTCAACCCATCGAATGAATGTGCGTTGTGTTAGAGTGAGCACCAGTAACTTGGGGAAAGTATGATGGGTTGTACAACCTGCTATTTACTCTGGCTTCCGAAATCATAGACTCACAGAATCCCAGGGGCTGGAAGGGACCTGGAGAGCTCATGGGGTCCAACCCCCCTGCCAAAGCAGCTCCCCAGCTCATATTGCACAGGGCGGCGTCCAGACGGGGCTGGAATCTCTCCAGAGATGGAGACTCCACACCCCCTGGGCAGCCTGTCCCAGGGCTCCCTCACCCTCACTGGGGAAAAGTTCTTCCCCATGTTGCTGTGGAACTCCCTGTGCTCCAACTTGCAGCCATTGCCCCTTGTCCTGTCCCCACAGACACTGAGAAGGGGCTGCCCATTCCCCCTGCATCCCCTGCTTCAGATATTGATAAACATTCATAAGGCTCCCCCTTAGTCTTCTTCTCTCCAGGCTGAACAGTCCCAGCTCACTCTGCCTTTCCTCACAGGGGAGATGGTCCAGGCCCTTCAGCATCTCTGTCCCTCCTCTGGACTCTCTCCAAGAGATCCCTGGCTGTTTGATCCCAGGGAGCCCAGAACTGGACACAAATAAAGAGGAACTGCAGAATAAACACAGTTACCTTGTGCTAGATATAGTTTTGTAATACCAGTGTCAGATTAATATTAGAGCTCTTTGCATCTACTATTCCTTCAAGTCAAACATCTGTCAATATCTAAGGAGTGTTTAGAAGAGAGAGTGATGGAGAGCAAAGTTCATGCCAATTTGAAAGTTAGGTTGCAGTTTGTTAAACATAGTCTAGATTAAAGGCAGGAAATTTTGTCTATGGGTTTTGTTGCAACACTGCTTTTCCAGCTGCACAATGGTTTGTCACCTCCAAACTTTTCTCAACATCATGGAAGGAAATGAAGTGGACACCACCTCATCTGCTCCCAGAAATATCGATCCAGGCTTTAGAGACAACGTGTGTTCAAATGGACAAATGGAGTCAGACAACCTTTCTGGAGTCAAGGATGAAGAAGAGAAATCAAAGTTAAATACTCCCCTCCAGGGGACAGAAGAATGATACCCTCTGAGGGAAGGTGAGGGAAAGAATGAAGAGGATAAATGCTTTAACTCTGAGTGGCGTTTAGTTTTAATAGGTTTGAAACACTAAAATCTTCTGACACTATAAAAGTGAAATGTGACAAAAGTTTTCTCACTGGGTATAGAGGCCAATGTTAGAAATGTCAGTTTGCAAAGGTCACCTGAAGGTAAGCTGTCAACACCACACTGCCTGCTTTTTCCTTGAGGAGGAAGGAGAAAATAAACAAAATCACAATTTTGGGTGAAACAAGGGTAAATGGCACAGGGAAAAACTGCTCTGAACTGAAAGAATTCTCACAGACACAGCACAAACACTGAAAAACAAGTTAAAGTATGTAAAACTTCTCGATAGCAAAGCACATGTTTCCACCCTTGAACCCAAAGAAAAGATCCTAGAATTATTACCCCTAAAAGGAGGAATGGACAGTGAAACTGAATTCTGATCCATTGCTACAGGCCAGGGGTCTATGTGTATCCCATTATCAGCGTCTGGTAGTAGAAGTATTTTCAGAATAAATTAGGAAGATCTAAAGTACATATAAATTCAGTGTCATAAGATTGACCCAGACACATAGAAAAGATAGGCAAGTCTTTCCTAAACTGTAACTGCTCATCAATAAATGAAGTAGAAATGTGGCCCTGGATTTTTACTGGTAAAAAAAGAAAGTGAAATAAATAAAATAAAATAGTAATCTGGGGTATTTTACCTGTAATTCAGTTGCAAATAATATTTTGTGACAAAATTAACATATTATATTACATGTTATAGCAACCATATATATATATAACCATTTTTCTATTGTAAAATATTTTAAATTATTATAAAATCAAATGGCCTGATTAGAATAACAGAGATATATCTTAGAATGCAAGTTCCACTAAAACAAGCAAGGACAAAATCCTGCACTGGGCAAAAATCTTCCAGTGGGCCTAGAATTAACCTCTCCCTGCTAGGGTTGTTCAGTTTTTATTTCCAGTATATGTTCTATTTTGAAACATAAGAACTCTTCCCTGAGTTAACTCACGCCTTTGCTCTTCATGTATTTTGGCTAGGACCAGTGCACTGCATGGTTCCTCTGAAGGTTCATTACCACTTCAAAGAAGAGCAGGTGAAAGATTCACCTGTTAGAAATATCTGAGTTAATAAAACTGTCTGCATTATAAGTGGATTGTAAATTTTATAAAAGCTTTTAATATCACGTGCACCTTGACAGGAACTGACTGGTATTTTATTCCACACTTCACTCCAGTTTCTGGGTGAGGAGGTGTAGCAATTGAAGTGAAACATGTCTGTGAGTATTATGATAAATATTTACCTTTTAAATGTCTGGGTTTCATGTTTGGCTTGTGGGGTTTTTTTAATACATATATTCTAATTATCCCTGGCTACATATATCACTGTTGAAAGAATTTTTCCTGTTTGATGTGTCATTGGTCACTGGATTTACTAGTCTCAACATTATTCCTGATCTATAACAGTAAACCTGAACACGACAGCAATGAGGAGCAGTGAGAGGATTAAACTGTTCCACAGATTCAAGTAGATATAATTGCTGCTAACACTTGGACAACATCAAGGACACAAATATTTCCAGAAATTGATTAAAAATTATCAGATGTTTTCAATCCATAAACAATGTAATGTCTTTAAAAGAAACAGAAAAGTGAGCTCTCCATGGATACCTCTATGAATACTTTGGGAAAGTTCTTTCCTTAGTCCATGGTTTTTCATCAAGGCTGAAGGCAGAAGAGTGCATGGGACTCTACTGCACAATTATAAAGTAAATAGTATGCTCCTGGTAATAATTCAAATATTTTAAAATCTGAATCCCCGATAGAATGATTTAAGCACTGCAAAGTGAAATGTTTTTATTTCATTACCACTGCGGGATGGAATGTCTTCTCTGCTATGAGGGTGTTTTCTTTCATCAGGGCTGTGAGCACAGAACTGTAATGAAAAGGTGGAGAAGTTGTGCAGCAGCAGTAAATGAACTAACTTTACTGATTTTAGGATAGTTTATGTACAGAGTAAAGGCTTACACTGATTGATACAATGGTTTGTGTAAGCCTTCTCACTGCATACAAGGTCGACCATGTAAATTCCAAATAGGACAACCCAAGGAACTGACCATAGAGTATGAGATGGCAGTAACTGCCTGACTACAGGTTCCTGAAAAATGACTTTCTGGGCCTAAGATGACTTCTGCTGCCAAATTTGTACCTGCACCTGTGTCACTTCCTACGCTACCCTTCTTCCTGACACCTTAGATGCATAGATTAGATTAATCCAAATTAATTCTTAAAAGTGTATCTGAGTTACACTAACCTCAAGAACATACAAAATCCAGAGAGCACTACCAAAAACACTCTTCCTTGGAGCATTAACAGCCTTTTCCATCGGTTTTTCTGCTGGAACACAAAGTACAAGGAAGTGATAAAGGTAACAAATTCCTCAACTTCAATAAACAACACAAAGTTTTGGCTTCCAAACTTGAACTGTAGTTTTCTTATGCTGTCTTAGGAACATATGCATCCTGATAGTATACCATTAGGTATGCAGAGGAAAGCATGGCATAGGAAAGGGTTCTACGTTGTCCTGCATTTAATAGGTGTTAAAGAAACTAAAATGATGTTATTTTGCATTTAGGTGAGGCTAACTCAAGTCTCAGCTCTGGATGAAACGACAGCAAAGCAGAAGAAATTGTGTAAGAGGATGTGACTCAAAGAATGATTCTCTGCAGTGCTACGTACTGGAGGTGCTGCTGCCACAGCTCATAAACTGAACAGCTGTCATCCCCACTGAAGAATCAAGCAGTGAAATGAGAGAGAAGAAAGAATAAAAAGGACAGAAATTAAAAATAGAATAACTAAGTCCTAAATAAAATTCCATTTACATGCAAGAGTCTTTATTTTAATTGCCCCTCATTAGATTGATTTGCTTTTACAAGTATATAGATGTGTAACAGTTGCATCTCCCACCCATATCAAGGGCTGATAACGTTTATGGAGACACAGCATCTCATTTCCAGGAGGTCTTCAGTTTCTGCATAACTTCATGTACTGTTTGGGGATCCATTTTTCTCAAAGGTCTTAGAAATCACCATGGAGATGAACGTGAACACCCTCACCTCGTGGTGGTCTTTGCAACTTGAGGCTACTCCAAAAGAATGCTTCCATATTTCTGCCTGGTTTTTTTCTGCTGCAAAATTATCCATGAGTTTATAAACATATTTAAACCAGGTATGTGAAAAGTATCTTGCTATCTTTATTCTTTTTTTATTCCTTTTTTGGTTTCCTCCCTCCACTGTCACATTCATTTAGCACTCCGTGCACTGCACCCTCATAGAAGTATAGGATTCCAAAGGAAAATAGATTAATTACAGCCAGCATTCTTACCCACTGGCACAAACAGATGATTAATATCTGCAGTCCTTGGTATGTCCCATACTGCTATCAGCACAACCCCATATGGATCATAACTTAGGACAACTTTTCCTCCTTTCTTCATAATCTTGCAGTAAATTACATAAAAGGATAAAAATAATAAATAGCATTATTTCAAAAAGTTTTTTTGACCTGGTTACTTACAGAAATGACAGATTCTTATGGTAAAAAAAAGATCAGCTCCTAAAGAGTATCTTCATACCAAGAATCAGTATGGAAAAGTGCAATCAGAACGCTGCTTGTGTGCCTCTCCATATAATAACACTTTCCACAGGAGTCAGAAAACAATCTTACAAAATACCCTCAGAATTAGATTTTTTGCAAATAAAACACAAATGGCGTGGATGGTGCCTCTCAGTATAGTTCTAACTGAAAGGGCAATTAGCTGGTATTTTAGAGATGCTATCAAGATGTTTCTGCTGTCAACTGCTCTCTCTGCAAAGCAGCCTGATTGCTCTTACAACAAGGGTGATAGGGAAGTTTCCTCCCAAATATTCTCGCCAGATATTTTAAAGCAGGAATCTTCCATATTCATAGATGTTTCTTGCTGATCTGAAGATCAGCCACCTCCAGGTGACCAAGTGGGCTGCATGTGAGAGTTTTAATTCAGAAGCTTGTGCACAGTAACAAAAAAAAGTCTCTCTTTCCAAGCCAAAAAGCAGTGACATGAGTAACTGAATAAGTGGGTTTATAGCCCTCCTGATTCTTGGGTAACAAAACATGGAGATTCTGGTTGCCCTGTGTGTCTGGTTGTCCTGTGTGCGCTGTCTAGCTCAACCCTTTATTTCTCCCCACCCAGGGGGCAGGTTCAGGTTTTGTGGTGCTTTGAAATGCAGCATTTTATTTCGTGTAAACAGTCCTGCCAGAAGCACTAGGGCTGAGGAGACATGAACCTAGCCATTGCTCCTGCTTTTTGCTTAGTTTGGGGAGGTTTTCTTGCTTGTTCATTTATTTCACAGATCCATGGAATAGCTTAGCTTGGAAGTGACCTCAAAAAGTAACTGATCCTCCTTTAGCCCTCTCCACCTTGTCCCGATGGTACCCAGCTACCTCAGCCTCTCCTCACAGGTCATATACTCTGGGTCCCCGATCATCCTGGTGGCTGCCCACTGGACTCATTCCTGTCTGTTAATGCCTGTCTACAGCTGTAGGACAACAAGCCAGCAAAATACACCAGACGTGATCTCACGAGTGCTGAAAAGAGAGGAGTAGTAACTTCCCTCACCCTGCTGGCTGACCTCTTGCTGCCATGCCCTGTGTGCAGCCAGCGTGCATCCCTGCGAGGCCGCACCGCTGACTCACAGTCAACCTCTTGACAACCAGGATACTCGGGTCCACGGTGCAGAGCTGCTTTCCTACCAGCATGCCCCTAGCTTCTACTCTGCATTTGCTGAACTTCATGAGGTCTTTTTCAACCCAGTTCTCAGGTCTGCTGAGCTGCTTTGATTGGCAGCCCTGCACAGCATATGGACCATTCCCCCCCCAATTAGGTGTCACCTGTGAACTCACTGAATTGCACTCTGTTGTGACACCCTGTTTAATACTGAACACATGGAACAGCACTGACCTTTGAGGAAAGTCATTTATAACTGACTGCCAAGCACACTTTGAACTTCTGGTTGCTACTCTTTGCCCTCGCATTCATTTCAATACTTAAAGGAAAACTTTCAGCTATCTCAGAAAAATACTGGAAAACTCCTTTGACTTTGCTTTTTAACATTTATTTCTTCCAGTAAATCATTTGCAATAGAAGATATGTCAGATTTACACTTATACATAATACAAATATTGGACAGGGAACCATCACAAAGGGTAGGCAGGGCATGCTGATTAATTAACTATGGCTTGCATGGATCCTCTGTCCTTGGGTAGATTCTACTTTGCACAACAAAATGAAACATTCTAGATACTTCCTAGTTTTTCTTAGTAATACTAAGTCCTGAACAAAATAAATTTAACTGCAGTGTTTCATCCTTCTTTTAGAACATTCTCTCAGAAGTAAAGAGGTTTTAAAGAAGCTTTGACTTTAATTGTTTGTGAAGGAATAACTCATTTCACTGCTGAGCTCTTTCATGTAAGTGTTTGTTTTCAGCTGAATCAGTTCATCTAATTAAAGAAATTATGCCTCCCTAGAAGTCTGGGTTAGATGTGGTCAAGCTGCTTTAATGAACATATGACACAGAGTAGGAAGAAAAGATTTTCCTACACGCTAGAAGAGTCTCCATCTCGTTAGATGATCTCTCACAACAGAAGACTTGGGAGGGAGAAACCAGGAACTCTGCAATGGGTAGATATGGGTAATTTGCTATCTACATTTTCTCTTGATATATGATAGTGAGAAATGAGTTTACAGTTCAAAGCATGACACTCAATATCTCATCTTATTACATTCTTGAACTCAAACTTCTGTGGTCAGAGTTCTGCAGGGCAGCCACAAAGTACATGAAATACAATTTATTTCTCTGGATTTCAAATTTTTCATTTTAATTGAATACTTCTTTACATGTCTGAAAGCATGAAGTGCGTGCTCCTGCAGAACATGTTCTCTGGACCACTCATATTTTATATGAAAAATCTACATAAATACTCTGACTCCTTGCTAGGTGAGTATTCTAATACTCTTCCTCCTTCTTCACAGAAAATCCTTCTTTAAAGTCACTTACATTTTCTGAACTGTTCACACATTATTTTTCTGAGACAAGAGGGCCAGAGAGTAGAAATATTCCAAGTAAGAGTTTAACTATTAATTTATTTAAAATGACTATAAAACTTTTGGGATTATTCTTTATCACATTCCTATGTAATCTAATATCCTGCTGAAGGAGCCTTTTTCTGCTATAGTCACATTAAGCCTAACTTCTCTGTGGTTTTAGCAAAACCCTTTTATTTTCATAACTCTATCACCTAATAATGGAGAAAGTGGAAGCTCCTTGTGACTAAAGCATGCAGCTGATGACAGATTTCTGCATCCTGATCTGGGTAAGAAACGGAGTCACTCCAAAGTGGTGGTACTGCTAACAGCAAATCTAAACTGAATATACCCAAAGACACCCAAGCTGTAAGTGGAAACGTGTTGGTATGTATACTATACAGATACAGGATTTTTACACACTCCACATGAGAAGTATATTGTCTCCCTCATTTAGACCATGTCCAGCACGAGAGGATCAGTGCTGCCTTCACTGTCACGGTGTCTGTTCAGCTGGAGAAGTAAGAATTACTGCTAATCAAATTGTTTTATTTCACCTAGGCCAGAATTAAATTTAAGTAGAATATTAGGCTATCACTGCATGATTTACCATTATGTTTTCCCTTCTGAATCAAAGATGCATTTAAATTACGTATTTTAACTCTTCATTACATAACTTTAACTCTCCAACCTTTCAAATGAATTCACATTTGAAGCAGCATCTGAGAAGTGCTGCAAAAGGCCCTTTCCAAGCAGTCAAAATGGAACTTACAGATTAAATAAAAAAGAGAAAGTTTTAAAAAGAGCATTAGTGGAATGTCTTCATGCTTTTGTATGGAGAGAGAAATCTAGAAACATAACAACTTTAATAAAGCTAATTATAAAGGGGGGGGGGGGGGAAATCACAACTCCACAGCATATGGCCTAAGTCAAAGCAAAGGAAAGAGTAGAAGCAAACATGATGAACGGGTACTGAGAGGGAATACTGTGTTTGTGCAGCACTGAATGGGGTTAACCTGAGATTTTCTAGTTTTATTTATTTTAATAACATTATTTGAATGACAAAAAAGGAACAAATGTCAGCTTTAGTGCAACCCAATATGATCTGTACGTTTCTCAAAGACTTTTTTTACGTGACCAAAACTAGTTTTTTCTGCTTCTCAGTTGGCCAGTCACCAAGCACTAGAAAGGAAGACTTCCTACTGCTGGGTTTAGCTGCTGGGACAGATTACTTCATGAACTGCACAGGTCTAACACACTGTGGCTGCTTCCATGATCTGTGAGGAAATCTTGCAGGTTCCAAACAAGCTTAGACAAAAAACTTTTTACAGTTCCTCAGTAAGTCACTTTTCAGACTTTAACTGTAGCAAATTAGGTTCCCTAATCCTTTATAATCTTTTCTTCCATTTTAATTGCAATTATTTTGTCTGTAGTTTTTGGGTTTTTTTTTAATCTAGCTTTTCCTCTGTTAATCCAGTACATATATATTATTTATGACTCTTTCTTCTTCATTCTCTGAAATAGAGAAGAGTCATGTCCAAGTGAATTAACTAAAGTCAGTCTAATTTTGAAAGGTTGCACAACTCTCCATCAACTCTATTGCAAGAATTAAGGTACAGCTCTCTGATTCACATGCAGGGAGCGTTGAGTATCCAGGCAAGGCTTGTACTAGGGATACCAGAAACAGAAAACTGCAAAGTACTGATATATTGCAATGGCTCAATAGAGTCATTATCATACCCAGACATCCTTTGAAGTACCTAAGTTTGTTTTACTCAATTCCTGCTTTACCTTCTCAGATTCGCAGTGTTGCCCCACAATCAGATGCTTAACACACTTCACTTGCAGCAGTAATGTTAGCTGCTCTTTTTGCACTTCTACTTTTCTCAAGGACATTTGTGTCTTACCAAGCTGCAGAGCACCGTGGCTACTTTGTTCTCTAAGAGCACTTACACCATGTTGAGTTGCAGCAGTTTATCCCTCAGTGAACAGCTGTAGATGAGCCACGTGGCTAACACTGACAACTGCTGAAAGGCAGATCCACCACCAGGCCTGTGAGAGCTTTTGTACCTCTTCAAACTCACATTTAATCTAAAGGAAGCATGCATACTTTTATTTTTTTAAGTTAGGCAATGGAGATGTGTTTGTGGAGTTAGTGTTATGTACCATGACTGAAAACTGTGGATTTCGCTTTTGTTTGCCTGTATGCAAGGATTGAACAGTTATCTTTTGCCTGACCAAGTTTTCTACACAGCAAGAGAAAGTTTCCTTCCGAGAGGCAGCTCATTTATAAACAGCTTTTTCTGGAATTCTTCCATAAACCCTTACATGTATAGGTATTTTGATGGTGGGGATCACTTTGGTTAGGTTTGAAAACACAGGAGCCTACAGCCTGGAAGTGAAAGGTGTCTGCCTTCCACCTTAAGCACTTTGAGGGGAAGAACTTTCTCACAATCCTTTGAACGACAACGTTTCATTCAACATTATAATAGTGAAAATGCCAGTGACCAGAGTCTGCAGTCCCCTCCGAGCTTTCTTCTGCAAACTGGACTAACTCAAGATTTTTTAGGCAGCTTGTAGAGTACCTTTGTCTTTATGACTGTGAAGATCTAAGGAACAGCCATAGGTTTATTTAATTTGGATGGCATTTTCATTATATATGTCACTTTTAGAAAGGTTAGGAATGATTCCCTGAAAAAAGTCAAGTTAATTAGTGGACACTTTGAAGGAAGAGAAGTGTTCAAGGATTTTCCACCCAGAACTCCTCCTCAATCTCTGTTCATAGCAGGAAAATAGGGTAAATCTTACAGGGATCCCACTCAATGCTAAGCCAATTAATAGCTACCTCTGAGTGGCAAAAGATCTGTTATTTAAAATAGAACTTGTTTTGCTTTCAAAATCAAATGCTTTGTACCAGTAAAAGGTGCATTGGTGTGTAAAGGCATTAAGATATCCTCTCAAAAGTCACCTTCTCAATCATTATTCCAGAAAATAGAGCACACGGTTTCAAAGAAAGCTAAAAATTAAAAGAAAGAGATGGTGCTCTCCTTTCACTCCCGAGGAAGAAGTGAACCCAGAGTCAAACTTTCTTGAAGCTTGGAAAAATGCTTCATCTAAGAATGGAAGCTAAACCATTGCTGCCCTACCAAGTCACCTGTGTGAGAGGAAATACTGACCTTTCCCCGTGGTGAAGCAGAGTTAAGTTATTCTGTGTAAATCTTAATGCTCCATTCAGATACAGAAGATTCTTTTATTGCCCTCGACAAACAGCACGAAGCAGTGATCTTTTTCTCTTGGTGAATAATTATAAGTAGTCCTTCCTTATGCATTATTTAACGTTTATCAAGTCACTGTGAGCATCATACTCCCTTTGTCATCACCCTTGTGTCTGTGTGTGTGCTACTTTGGAGAGGAAGATGTCGCCCTGGCTACAAATTAAGGCTTAGGGAAAAAATATACAAAGAAAACGGTTGGTTGAACTCCACATACCTCACACTATTAAACTGAAAAGCTTGCATATGAGTTTAAATACTTTTACCTAAGCCATGAGCATAAAATATTTTGTTTTACATATGAAAACAACAAACTGTGGGCAGGTGTGTGTTAGCCCTTTTTGTGCTGACTGGGACCACGGTAGTTCACTCTGTAATTATAGTGACTGCAGCTAAACAGTCAAACATTGGCTGGGAACCAATGCAAAACCACCAAGTAAACAAACTTGTAAACCCCAAACAAACTCAATTCAGGAGGAAGAAACCTCCACTGTGAAGAACACATTCTTAGAATTCTGATGATTGGTCACAAGCTCCATTTGTAAACTTGAAGTAAATTGAAACTGTTTACCTCAGGATCTGGAAGAACACTGCAAAGAGCAGTATACATCCAGAGAAAGGATTATTTTGATTAGACATTAGCTAACAATCCTTAGATCCACGTTAAGGATTTGATAGCAGCAGGATTTCAGGGCAGTTTGGAAATGGTAATTGCCATAACCATCTCAGAATGTTTACTGTCCCCCCAAAAAGTGGAAGAAGGTATACTGACCTCTAAAATCATACTCAATTTTAACTCCCTCCGTGCTTTTACCTCCTTTACAGGCAATATGATCGAATGGATATAAATGGTTTAGGAATAAAACTAAGCTGGAAGCTGGGAAAAGATTTCAAGCTGTGACACTCAAGTCCCTAACAGTTTTCTAAACAGGTGGTTAGGAAAAGGAGCTAAAACTTTTTAAGATTGTTGCCAATAAATTTATCTAACAGAAAAAAATCATTTATCAGTACAGAAATGATCCTGTGCATAGTATTTTCAGCCTGTGATGAGTCCTTACATGTTTGGTGTTTGTAACTCTGAGAGTATAATGAAAAAAGGGCTAAATTATGTTTGTTTATCATGGTTTTCTATTGCATTTCCATTTCTGATCTTCCAGCCCACCAAAACTAACTGCCAGGGAACATAAGGATTCCCCAATACCACTACCAATGCATGGTGTCTGTGGGGAAAATAAAAAGAGAAAAACTGTCCTTTGAAACGTTAGTTTTCTACAGCTAAAGCCAAGAGAAGCTGTGTTAATTATCCCAGTGGAATTGCACTTCTCCTGTTCTTTATTAGGTGTGCTTGGCTTATTTAGCTTTAAACAAGATTGCCAGAAAGGCAATAAGGAACAAATTTCACCCAGTTCAAGTTGTCAAGAAAAATAGCTATGTTTTCATGTTGTGATTTGTCTTTCTCTGTATCACAGAATGTCTTCAACTCCCAAGGACCTCTGGGAACTTGCAGGGATGAAGAACAAGGAAAAGATGAGAAAGGAAACGTCCAGACAGTGATTATCAAATAAAATGTCTACCATGTATAAAAGCCCATTATAATTAACAGTTACAGTTAAAACATTGACATGATATAGCCCACGAAAGAACTTTCCTAAGAGGTACAATCCAAACGGTATGACCAGGACACGTGTAAGATAAGGTACTCAGGAAGATCAGCTTCAGTCAGGGTTGGTTTTTCTCTTAGGGATAAAAGACCTATCAATGGCAGTGCTTCACAAAGACATCAAACCAATTCTCCACTTCTGCTCAATAATCTTAAACAATGGGAAATTACTGAGAATGTCATAAATCATTCAAATTTTTACCTAAAACTTAAACCAGACACAAGCCAATTAGTTAAAACTCAATTAGAAACAAAAATCCTTATTGCAAAATGAAGAGATATTGAAATAGTTTTTTTAATGTTCCTGATAAATCAGAATGTTCTTTTCTTTCTGCAGCTTAAAAGATTGTCTTTTCCTGGTTAAAACCAGAGTATTTTCATCAAGGTACAATATTCAAGCGAGACGTTTAATTCTTTTCTCTTGTAACCAGCAGAAATTTGGAGTCATTTTCTGTTCCCTTTATTTTAAGCCAGCCTATTTTAAGATTTCTCCCAAACTAGTCACAAGCATTCATCATATATCAAAAGTGCCACATCTTAAAAGAGTCAGCTACACCTAATCCAAAACATCTAACTCTGCAATTACCAGTCAGTTATCATTAAAATGTCAACCAAAACACTTACCAGCTGGAACTCATTACACACTAACTTTAGCCATGTAAAAGTTAGGTGTTTTCTTAAAGCAGGTTACTAAACTCCCTAATAATAGAAGGATGAGCAGGTAACAGCTCATGTTATGACTAAGGTGTCTATGTCTTTCTAGTGAGTATAAAGGAAAGCAAATAAGTAAAATAGCTTAGATGAGTTATTAAGCTTTTGACAGGTAAAACTAGGTAAGATGAAATCTTTTTCCATCATCTATTATTTTTCCAGAATTTTCTTTCTAAGAAACTTTTTACATTGGATCTGACTTGGCACTTACTCCCTCCCCCTAAGTGCTCAAGGCCAGGTTGGATGGGGCTTTGGCCAACCTGGTCTAGTGGAGGGTGTCCCTGCCCATGGCAGGGGGGTTGGAACCAGGTGATCTTTGAGGTCCCTTCCAACCCAAACCAGTCTGTGATTCTAAAGGTAATTAACACCCTAGTGTAGATTAATTCACAAAACAGTCGAGAATGAGATAACAGAGGCTGGAACAGCTATTTCTGATGGCGTTACACCTGCTTCAGATATCAAGTCACCCACAGATAATTATTTCTTTTTAATTAAATTCATTGGAAACATATTAGCCATATCAGAATGAGCTAAGCAAAACTTTTTGGAGCCCAACAGGTTCACGTCTAAATGAAGGGTTATATAGCTCTGTCAGGGTGGTACTAATTAGTCTGCCTGAAGCATCACCCATGTACACCTATGGTAATTTTGCCTGCTGCTGCACTGCCCAGCAAGCACTGCAGTTCTTTCAGAACTATTTGCATTATGTCTACCCTGCAATTTGCAGTACAGAAATGCCCACAGGCACATGTAGATTGTTTTTTAAAAGTAAGGAATCTGGATTGAAGCTGTGAAAGAAGTGAGCTCAGATGCCTTCAACAGAAGTGAACACATTCATTATTCAGTTTCTGCTCTGAAAGACTGTGCAGTCCTGGTATGTATGCTGGACTGTCACTTAGGGATTCTTCTGTATGGAAAACATTGTTTGCATTTAAGTCGTTATTATCCTTTCCAGAGTCTTTCCCAGGCAAAAGTCCTGCAACGCTTCAGATGCCCTCAGGGATGTTCAACTCTAATTATTTACATGAGTGAGATTTTTAGACACTAAGAAAGATTTCACATGTCTTAGAGAAGTATATTGTAAAGGTTTTAAACGGAATACTGGCAGAGTTCAAAGGAATTCCCACCGAGCGAGACTTGGCAATGCTAGCTCACTCAAACACAACTGGAGAAAAGGGGGATTTTACTTTTAACTCTGGATGGTCTTTCTTTTTCCTGTTTGGTCTTGGATCTTTAATTTAATTTGGATCCTGCGATTTAATGTTTTATTTCTCATTTTCTGGATTTCAGGTAACGAAAAGCATTTGGACCTGGAATCTTGACAAAATCTTCAGGAAAATAGTTTAAGAGACTTACATGCTTTCAAACATTTGAATATGAAGAGATAAAAAATTGAAGTTTAAAGCTAACTGTCAGGTGATGGAATTATTTTCCCGTGTTAAACTACTGGTCCACCTCTTATCTGTGTACAAAATATGTCACTAATTATATATTCAGACCAGATGCATTTGTAAAATATAAAGAAGAAATATAGCTGACTGAACATTTTTAGCTAAAACTTTTCCCAGGTCCAAAATCAAAACAATTTTTCAAAGTAGCAAAGTAGCTGTATTCCAAACCCCTCTTACCAGATCTTAACCTTTAATTCTGTTTAGTAATCTGGAGAAGAATAAATAAATACATAACTGAGTGGACTGCTCGCTGCAGACCAAATATGTACCTCAGAGTCCATGTGATAACGATGGAAATAACAATCTAGAGATACCAAAAGTAAAGAATAGATGTTTGAGAAAAGGAAATCCCCACTTATGTTGAACCAGTACATGAATGTAAAAAAATATTTTTAGGACTCTCTAAAGTTCATTAAGTCCTTCCTCTGTAATGCCATTCCAGGAATTTCCTAGATAAATGTAGTAGAACAAGTTAATGATTAAATAATGAGAGCTCTAACATGACTGTCTCCACTATATTGTGGAAGAAGTACACAGGTGCTTCAGTTTACTCACCTTAAAATAATATGCATTATTAATTCTCATTCTATGCATAATTATTACTTTACCAAATAACAGTGTTAAATATAATGGGAATAAAACAATTTTGTGTTCAGAACCTTCTGGTTTATCTGTGCCAGATAAGTACCAGATTATACCTAAACAGATTGAGGTTCCCTGAAATCGGACCGACAGTGGATATTCAGGTAAAACTTTTCAAGAATCATTGGTACCCAGTAAATCGTTATCTTTACTATACCTATTTAATGACCCTATGTATTAATGAACTCCAAGACAAGAGGAAAATCTGCCAGGAGAAAAACTCACAGTTTTTGTGTTCTAACTCCCCTACCCTGCCCACTGTGGAAATTACTGTAATTCTTTTGAACATAATTTTCCTCTTGTAGTTTGTTAGAGGAGTTTATTAGATACTTCACATTTTGTTTCCTTCTACTGAATTTTTCCACAGTAAACCAGAGGGGAAAACCAGACCTTCATTCATCACTATGCTTCTTATGTAACAATAGATAGAAAAGAGGATTCTGTTAATAAAGGGTAACATCACCAGCATATTTAGTGGGGATGTTCCCAGAGGCATCAAAGCTGGGGGTGGGTAACACAGGGTGAAGAGACTCATTGCTTTCCCATGACTGCATAGCACTGATGAATCACAGCCATCCAGTGACTGGGAATACTGCATACAGCTTTCTGCCATTCGCAAGTGGTAAGCATTGACATTGTATTTAGCCCTGAAATCATGATGATGCCTATTTTATCTCGGTTTTCCTAGTACTGTACTACTTAGCTCACCTCTTCATTAAAGGAGATCCTATACCTCCAACACACTGACAATGCCTTTGAACGTGTATTCGCAGTGATTTTCACTCCCTTTCTGATTTCTGCACAAAATATGTACTTTTGTTCTTAGTCTGGTTTTGTTTTGGTTTTGTTAGAAACTCTATGTATTCGACCAGAGGACAGTAAGCAGTACAATATTGCCCAGGATAATACACCACTCTGAGCCATGTAACGAAGCAGCAGCCATGCAGACCATCTCAATGAACATCATGGCCATATCCACCCCTCTACAAGGCTTTCTAATTGTGGTCCTTATCCTCTTGAGTGAACCTTTTAGGTTCTATAGCAACAACAGTATAATGATGGTTCTACTTCTATTCAGTACCATTTAAGAACCAATCTGATGCAATTTTAATGCAAGGATGACGTAGTTATTTCCCACTGAAGAAAAATCATTGAATACCTTTGAATGTGATGCTAATTTGCCAACTATAGCACAATGAAATGCCATTCCATAAAGTTAAGAATGCAGCATAATCTGATAAAATGGTTTAGATAACAGGCTCTTCGACTCACACTTGGAGTTCTATAATCTTACTGCTATGCAACCCAACCTAGCCTTTCACTCCATAAACTACTTAGTGTTTTGTAATGCTGATGAAGTTTTACAGACTTTCAGTGAAACTTTCTCAAGCAAATGCAAACAGTTTCTCGTTCCTTGTTTTCTCTTGCTAGCAAGTTGAACTTTCAGCACCAGCAGAGGAAATTCCAAATTTCATCTAAGTGTTTAAGACATGAGGCAGGTGACAGTAGGATTCACTCTTTTCATTCTGAGCTATCTACATGTGAGGTACCTATTCTGACTCTAGTAACCTCCAGTTACTGGAAGTCCAGAGCCGTTTCCACAGGCTATGCTATCCTAAGAAAGAAACCTATGACAGACTTTGAGTTTCATCTTATAACTCCATTTCAGCTCAAATCTGCTTGAAGAATACATTTATACTTGTGTCCCATCTCTATTCACCTTTAATTATTTTTAAGTAACCTCCGGTGGTTTTTTATGTTCCTGAATAAGAAACAGTACCTTCTTGAGGTGGTAAAAAGAAACAAACTAAACCAAACAAATTACATGATTTGTTTAACCACTGGTAATAATTCAGTTTCCCACTATGCTGCTCTCTTCACACACAGCAAAATATGCATTGCAATTCATCTACTTCATTAGAAACCAACAGGAAAATAACTCTGTTTGTCTCTTCTGTAGACTGTTTTGAATAAAATGTGAATTCTTTTACTTATGAGCCATTTCAGAAGAGGCATTTTAGGCCATTTTCAAATTATTCCAGAGGGGCAGATCTCATACTTTCACCAAACCTTCTTTATGGCAACAACATTGAATAATAGCTACACGTCTTCATTAGTGGGTCAAACTACACTAATGAGGTCACTGTCTTTTCTTCATTTAACACAGAAATAGCAGCACTGAGAAGAGAATTAATTTGACTAAGGCTAGATTATTCAATAACAGAACAATAAAATGTGTTTTCCAAATCTCTAGGCCAGGCTGTGTTTAATCTACTGGTAGAATATTCACAAATACTGTTAGATTGTGTGTCTAACTGGTTGGTTTGTTTGAGTTTTTTTTAATGCTCAGTTTTTGTTGAAAGTTATCTATACTACATAATAAACCAGCCAACATGGAAAAGGTATAAATAACATTTTTACAAATTATATTTATTTCAAAGTATCCTCTTTGCTGTATTACTATTTCTATGTGAGTAAAGTTTTCCTCATTTGATCAGTTGGGTGAAAAATTTCAAGAGGCAATTATGCTTACGGTGGGCAATAACATCTGAGACTCCAAAATGTGTATTGTTATAGATCACAATTAACCCTAAACATTTCCCTAAGTGAAATGGATCTGCATATGTATTCCTGACTGTAAAAAAAGTTTATGCACAAAGACAAAAGAGACACAAATTATACCAGAAACTTTGACTCCAGATCTCTCCAAATGAGGTAGAGCTCAGATTTGAGCTACTGCTGTAGGGTACTGTCCAGGTATTGAACCTCCTGGCAAAGAAAACATTTTAAAAAATGTTTCACTGAAGTTTTGGGAATCTACATCTGGTAATATGTATTTATTAAGAAAGGCAATAATAAAATCCCACATTTCACACTTTTGCTTTTAAAAATATTGAATTTCTGGAGGATCTGACATAGCTAAATATCTACATCCTATCCTACACCAGTTACTCACTGGAAAGAAACTAGGCTGCCTTTAATTTCCAACTCCTTCTCCTCAATCCAGTACCAACAGAGAAATACTTCTTAACTGTATCACCCAAAACCGGTGGGTTTCTGCATCATTCACAAATGTAACATTTTATCTACACAACATTTTATCCAAAAGCTCAGGTTCTTACCAGTTACATCGGATCTATTAACCTTAAAGCCTTATGCAGTAAATGTCTAAGACTCCAAATCTCCTTGTCTAAGATAATATTCCCTTCAATATATAAAAAAGCTCAAACTGCTCTCTGTTCATTTTTTGCTACATTTCTTGGAGTTCCTTTCGATTTATTAATGTCTTTCCAATAAAAAGGTGGCAAGATTTGGATATACTGTTCCAGGTACAAATTCACCAGATATCAATACAGGAGTATTTACTTTGCAGAAAAAGATGGGCAAAGCTCCTTCATCACAGGATTACTCTGTTTTATGCTAGATAACATATTCATCATTAAAATTTGATTTTCAATGCTGAAAGCCAATCAATTGTGAACCATGCTTTACTGAACAGATTTGTAACAAATGACAGAAAAGGTGCTGTACCTCTTCATTCAAGAGCAGGTAGCTATTGTTCTCACAGTGATTATTTTTGCTCTGCTTCCCTTTATTGATTTTACAACCTGCAGTTCAAGATTGTTTTCATAGAAGACAGCTGGTCAAGCCTAAACTGATACTTTCCATGTGTCAGTTCTCTCCACAGTTCGTTCTTTGTTTCTCAAATCCATTGAGTTTGTCAGGTATATTGTTACAAGTTCTTTCACAACCAGGTTCTCATGTGTCCCCTGTGATTCTCCGACCAAGAGCAGACAGATAGATAGTGTGTTTGTGAGGGTTATTGTACAGTAAATAAAAACCCTGTGAGCCTCCAGGAAACAGGTTAGGGCTGGAAGAGTTCTTCCAGGTGTTACTGAGATGACTCTCAGCAGAATGTATTCAGAATATGTGTAGAAAGGAAGACTATGGAGAATTTAGACCACCTGCCACAGCTGCTTGTTTAAGAGGGCTTGAGGCGCAAGTGGACACCAGAAAAACTATCAAGCCAGAGTATCTTGGAATCTGTTATCACTTCTGATCAATAAATCACAATGAGGAAGAGATTTTCAAAAATCAGTGTTTTCCTTCCTGCCTGCATATACCATCTAGTTATACCAGATGGGGTTTTTTCCTAATATCAAATTTCCTAATATCAATTCTGAATTAATAAACAGTTATTTGCACTATGCAGAGACCTCAAATGAGATGAGATTAAGATGTAGCAGCATCCCTCCGAATTCCTCCTGGGTTCCTATAGTTTCCCTATGAACCAGAGGGAAATCTTCAAATCTATATGTAGGAAAAGATAAGTAATGGTTACTCACATATTCCACCCCATGTAAAAAATTTAACTTGTGCAAATAATTGCTCTAATAATTGCTGTTTCTTCAGCTAACAATGTCTCACATTTGGGCCAATAAAATTCATTCTGATCCTAAGCTTTTTGAGGTGACTGAGTAGGTTGACCTCCCTTTTTTTGTACCCATACAAGTGTTGTGCTGTTAGCAGGCCAGGATCAATAGGAACTAAAGAAAATCCATGAATGAAAAATTCATTTCCAGATCAAAACCTTATTAATTTCCATTAAATGGTGTCTTTGGTGATAATTTATTACATAAATAATTAATTCTTCGAATTTACTGAAGATTGGAAAATCTGATTCACCTTCCTGAGGACAGTCAGAGCCTTATCTCCTTCAGAGTGTTCTAACCATCAGTATGTGGTGGCTAAAATACCATACACAGATGTCCCATATGCATATATGGTTGGGGTTTTTTTCCACTTCCTACTCAGGTCTAATTTCAGTCTCATAATTCATTCCCCAAACTGAGAGGAATCGGATTATAAATACTCAAAGCCACTTGGATGGCTAAGGAAGACAGAACTTACTCCTTATTTTGTACATGTACCTAAAAGAGCAGATATTTGTATACCTTTTGAGAGATACAAAAATAGAGAAGTCAGTCATCAGTGTTCATCTTTCATCCTAGCTGCAGCTGTTCAGTGCTTTCTGCCTTCTAGTAAGAGTAGACAACTGTGGTGCCTTGGCTCCAGCCAACAGTCAAACTCCCACACAGCCTCTCACTCTGCCTCTCTCATGGGATGGGGAGAAAACAGAAGGAAGAAGACTCATGAACTGAGATAATGACAGTTTAGTAGGGAAAACAAAAGCAGCATGTGCAACAAAATTCAAAAGAGGAACTCATTCAGCACTTTCCACTGGCAGGCAGATGTCCAGTCACCTACTGGGAAGCAGGGCCTCAGCATGCACAATGGTTGCTTGGGAAAATAAATGCCATAACCACAAATGTCCCTCCTTCCTTCTCCTTTTCCTAAGCTTTTATTTCTGAGCATGAAGTCACATGCCATAGAAATCCCCTTTGGGCAGTTTGGGTCAGCTGTCCCTGCAATATCCCTTCACAACCCCTTGCTCACTCCCAGTCTGTATGTGGGGCTGTTGGGGAGGCTATGGTAGAAAGGGAAAGAGAGAAAGCTTTCATGAACAGCTTTTCAAGCCTGTTCAGCAATAGCCAAAACACTGGTGTGTCACAAACAGTGTTTCAGCCACAAATGCAAAGCACAGGATCAAACAAGGAGAAAATTCACTACATCCAAGCCTGACCCAATGCAAGAATGCTGGATCATTCCGAGGTACCAAGTCCAGTCATACACAAACACAAGTACCTATGAAGGGTTCTGGAGGCTGCTCTGGAGACTCTAAATATGCAAAGAGGAGAATAGATTTTGTGTTCTTAAGATCTCTTTTGTCTTCATCTGAAATCATTTTATGATTCACAAAATAAAACATAATTACAAAGTAACTTCCATTAAAATCTAATGAGTCATGACTGTAGGGTCTCAGGTTTGGTTTTGGGTTTTTGTGGGGTTTTTTTCTTCAATTCAAGAATGTTGAATGACTAATTTTGGTGCATAAAGCTAGGGATTTACAGAATAAAATAATTAATTATATTCTTATTCTTTCACTCCTCGTGTCACATTTTTCTATCTTCTTTATGGCTTTTTTGGTTTCAAGCTCAGAGCCCTTTAGTGAATTAAGTTTACTGTTGCATGTTCTAAGCAGTTGGATTTCATGAGTGTGACCTCTTAATAAAAAGGTATAGATGACTTCAATAATCCTGCTCCCACTGCTCTGCCTCATGTTTGCTCACAATCTTTCACTCTGCCATTTTACAAGAAGTATTGTGCAGTGTGAAAAGAAAGGAACTTGAGGGATGAAAGCTAAACCATTCCATGAGAATGTTTGAGCTTAATTAAGTTGTCAGGCAGTATTACTCCTGATCATCATCTGATTACCAGTCCCTGGATGGAGCTTCTTCTAACTGAGCCATCAAAACAAACTAATTACTGGAAAAGTGAAAAGAAAGCCTATTAAAATAGTAGTATAGTAGCACTAACATTAAGAACAAGGCATCTGAATAAAGTGGTAAGTCCAAAAAGTCCATCAATTCCACAGGAGAGGCTAGAGCTGCTTGACATATTAATTTAACAGAAAGAAGCAGTTAGACATCATATCTGCAAGCAGTAACATTACATAAAATAGATGTATAAAGTCCAAAGAAAAGAACTCAGGAAGAGCAGGCTGAGCAATTCGAACTAATGAAGTAAATTATCAGTTCCATGACAAATTATGCTTATGATTGAGAAAGTCAATGTTCTTAAAATGAGTATCTAATCCATGAATAGTCATGTCATTCCTTACAGGGTCTGAACTAACTATAGAAACTCACCATGGACCTTAAATATCTGAGTGTACAACTCAATGAGGATTTCTTCAAGTATATTTGAAGTCAATAAAACAAGTAGGATGCATAAAGGACTAAGTAAATCAATGGTAAATCTTCTTTATATTATTCTATAATGTCATCTGTATTACTGGTTGATCTATTATAAAAATTGCTGCAGTTCAGAGAAGAAAATGAGACTGACTAGGATCTCAGGAGAATTCATCAATCTGTGTAGCAAGATGATGATTTCTTATCTTAGAAACAGGAGGATGGTACATGACAAAAGCATGTAACAGAAATGTGGGATAAGGGAATCAGGAGCTTCTATTCTCCATGTTTCATAACACAGGAACAAACTGTCATTAAGTGAAAATGAAAACTGATGAAAAGCAAATATTTTTCTGTTCAATATGTAATTGATCTGTAGGTATCACTGCAACCAGAATTTAAGATCATTCTGAATTTGAATGTGGGAGTTAAAGTAGAAAATACTTAATGAAGAGGTTTGAAAGTTGCCTATAATGACATGCTTCAGGCAGTGAACCTGTATTTTACTGGTAGTAATCCTTCATTAAAGACAAATCTTGAACGAGATTGGGACATTTCACAACCTGAAGCTTTTTTGGTTTTTGAGAGAGAGAGAGGGGGAATATGAAAACTTACATGGGTTGTAAATCAAATTCAGGACTCAGCTGGGGGGTGTGTGTGTGTTGTGTGTGTATGTTTGTATACACACACTCTTTGGAAGACTTTGAACACTGAAAGAAAATTCTGTCTCATGCAGAGCACCAATACAACAAATACAGCCAGAAGCTAAACCTATTAAACTATCAAGATTTCTCAGGAATTGAAAGACTGGAATTAAAAATCAGCTACAGTATGACACCTACCTCAAGCATCAGGAAATATTGCTGCTCCTAGCCTCTTAATGAATGACTTGTCTTTTCCTTTCATTTCTTGGCTTCTCTATCTGATGAACTGCAATCACCTCTTACTAAGCCTAGTAAAATACGTCCCTAATCTTATTCACTTTCAGTTTGTACCATAATGAATTTTCATCTCTGAAACTCAGGTAGTTTTGTGATAGAGCACTCAGTAGTATGTGTAACATTCTAGAATTATATAAAGCATATAAAGTCAATAAATGGACTCATTGAACCTGGGATCTCATTTCTTTGATTGTGCAGGTTATTCTTGCTAACACCTATAATGCAACTAGACATCTAATCGCTGGGGTTTATGAGAGGCAAATTAATCAGCACGTGTGATTAGTCTCTATTTGTGAACCTACAGTGAAGAGAAAGAGTAGTAGGAAGCCACTGGTGTACAGTACATTGATTAAAAGAAAAGAGAGATAGCAAGATACTTGTAACACACATGGTGGATTCCTGAATTAGCTTACTATTTATAAAATCCCTTCTAGTGATTTAAACTTTCTGAATACTTTAAACATTTCTTTCCTCAATCACCACACTGAAAACTGTAGTAAAATACTTATTTCTCCACAGCTTTCCTTATTCAAATACCTAGTGACTCCATTCCCCCCTGCATCCCATCCTTCAGATATCGATAAACATTAATAAGGTCCCCCCTTAGTCTTCTCTTCTCCAGGCTGAACAGCCCCAGGTCCCTCAGCCTTTCCTCACAGGGGAGATGCTCCAGGCCTATCATCATCTCTGTTCCTCCTCTGGACTCTCTCCAGGAGATCCCTGTCTGTTTGATCCCAGGGAGCCCAGAACTGGACACTGGTAAGGTTTTCATCCACTACTATGGGAACACACAGAAGTGAAGTGCTACATACAGAATATTATGAAGTACTGTCAGATAGAAAATAATGGACTGTACCCAGAAAATTAAGATAATTATATTTGTCTGTAGGTAATTCATCTGCAGTAAAAATGTCAAGGGGATTTTTCTAGTACAAAAATCCCTTCATTTTAGCAGTGGTCATTAATTTTAAAAAATGCCCACACAAATCACCTTCCCAGTGCTGACTGCAAACTGCAAAATTGACAACAGCAAAAAGAAAAGCATATGTACGTTCCCATTCTAAAAGGCAGGCTTGGTTATGATATAGAATGAAAAACTGGAAGATTTTAAATTGAAGAGCATCGGGGCTCAATGTGGGAATTTTCTTAATCACTTGCAAACAAAGAGATACAAAGTCACTGAGCTGGGACAAACGTCTGCAATGTATGCAAGTACATTTCCTGAAACCCTTCCCTGAAGATCAGTGGGGTTTATTTGAAAGTGGTACCTCTCTTGCTTTAAAACTGCTGCTATCTCATAGGGAATATGAAGGAAGAGAGGGATAGGAGCTGTAGGAAGAATTAATCTAAAATAATTCTGCTTATATATCTGCATTTTTTATTCCTGTAATTTTAAGACCCTTTTGTTTTTTCTTATAAAGAATGTCCACTTTCCCAGTGTTTGCGTTGGTTTGGGGTTTTTTTTTGTGATAAAGAATGAACTTTATAGAGATTTTGGTCTGGCCCTTCAATTCATTTCACACCTGAAGTTTTACAGCCTGATTCTCCCCAGTCTGTATGGGCACAGCAATCCTGTTGACTCAGTGGTCAGAAGCACAGACCTAGCATTTGGATGACATTCAAAAGGATGGTGTTAAGGAGCTTTTTGCAAGGCTTTTCCCATGATTCTGAGGCCCATCAACATGCCCTGAAAGTAGCCATGAGTAATAGGCTGCATATATAGACTTACTGGCACAAAAAAGATATGATTATGAAGCCTACAACTATAATCTGATGCAGACACTTCAGAGGCTGGAAGAAAATTTCCAGGTTTCTGTTAAATGATATCCTATTGCTGGATGTTTAACTAAACAGCTCTGATTTTTTTTTTAGAATGTATTTATTTCACATACATCTTCCTAACAATTCTAGGAGCCAAATAAAAATAAACTCTCATTTGTGCTGCTTTAACGAAGGGTCAGCTATGAGTTAGAGGCAAGGTTAAACAACAGGCTTCCAATTCTTCAGCATTTGACTACTGGAAGACAGAACGAGTGGGTATAACTGAGGCAGTGGGAGGCTGTACTTCGTGTCTATCAGCTCCACATACTGTGTTGATAGAAGCTATTACTTCATTTTCCTTACAAGATAAGTAGAAGAGCCATTCCCTGTATTTAACAGAAGGGTGGAAGGGGTGTTTTCCCAACTCTTGTGTGAGATTTAACAACACCCCTCAGACATCCTATATATCTCTAGGTATGAACCTTCCTTTGTTTCTGTTGTGGCTGTGAGGAGTTCAACTTCACATGTCTGTGATTATTTACTTCTTTTGATATACTGCCAACTTTTTGTAAAGAATTAGGCAACTAAGAAGTGTGGCCTATATAGGTAGTTGATGAATCACAATTTGAAAGAAAAAGACATTTTTTAACTTAATGACTTTTATTGCAAAAAT
Source organism: Gallinula chloropus (assembly GCF_964237585.1). Lineage (NCBI taxonomy): Eukaryota > Metazoa > Chordata > Aves > Gruiformes > Rallidae > Gallinula > Gallinula chloropus. Next base: position 1,573,603 of record NC_140088.1, read on the forward strand.
CTTTTGAGGTGTGGGGTAACTGAGGTACTACCACTTCTCAAGGAATCCCACAAATTATGATTCAAGTGTTGGGAGATTTAATAGCTTTGCCTTTCCTCTGTTTCTCTATGAATTCTTTTCACCTCAAAGTACTTCACAAATTGGGATTACTTCCCTTATCTTCTAGTTTAAAAAACCAACAGCTACTTAAAACAGAATTGGAATTATCAGAGATACTGAAAGACAGAACCTGAAGCAACACCTGTTAGAAAGGACAGAAGGAATTAGTCGGATTCTTTTTGCAATACATAAAGGATCTGCATTTGTAAAATCATCATAGACATGAAAAATGTGGTCAGTCTCAGTACTTTTCTGTAATCTAGAAAGCAGTCATAGATGTGACATGCCTTCTCTGCCATTTTGTTGCAATTGTAGTGTGATAACAAAGATGTTTTAAGTCTAAATTAGCTGTAATTGTCTTTTTTCTGCAAAATAAACATCCAAGAGAACACACAAATTTCTGAAATCAAGAGTTATGCACGTTTCAAGGATTTCCAACTCCTTCAACTGTGCATGCATGAGAAGAGAGACTACTTCACATTCTAGCTATCAAAGAGGGAATAAATAGTGTGTCAGAAAGGTAATACAAAATAAATACAAAATAAACTGTAAGCCTAACGTTAAACCCAAGCTTTCAGGATGGTATTCAACTGCACTGTAGCAGGTCAGCAAGTAGCAGGTAAACTGATCAATGGGATAGAAGAATGGGATGAATCAACTCCCCACACACAGAGAGAGAGAACAGAATAAGGGATACATGCCTTCACCAGCAAGGATTATTACCATTTGGTGATTCCTTGTACCACTACCCACCAGCACATTGCCTGTAACGGCTGCTATTGCAGCCAGGTTCCTCCCAGGAGTGGGAGGGGGTGAGGGGGGTCAGGAGGGGTAGAATAATTAGAGCTTCTATCAAGTGAAGTTTTTTTGTTGTTGGTGTTGTGCATATATATTCCTTTAAAGAAATATTTAAAAATGCCTACCCACATATTAATTATAAATAATAGCTTGAAGATTATCACAAAACTTTTACTTAACTTGGATAAACCTGCACTTGGTAGGCCCTTATTGATGCCATCTTAGCTGCTTCAAATCAACATAAAGAATAAACTAAAGATTATGTTGCAGAATAACAGAGGATAATAGATCTGACAGGAAAAAAAAAATCACTATTTCTTTGTCCTGTTAACTTGTAGCTGTTTTAGGGAAACACACAAATGGAATGTTCCCCATTCTTTAAAATCTCCAGATGTCTTCTAAATGAACTTGCTTGAAACTAGTTAGGTTTACAGTACTTACTAGGGAGAGCATTACATTAGTACTGCATAAGTTTTGCTGTAAACATTGGTATAGATTTTCACCCTAATTGCTATTTTGTGTTGCTTCTGTTCCATGTATATTAACATGCAACCCTCTCGAGACAAATACCTGATATTCTAAACTCTGGAAGTAACCTGCTGTACAAAACTGATTTGGTGCACAAGGTCTAAGTGAAAAATTTCATTCTTGACTAGAAAACACTGGTTTGGGAGTCTTTTTAATGTCAATTCACCATATTTTGTCCTCTCAGAAAGTTCTGCCGTCATGTACATCATTGCAGTTCCCATGGAAACTCTCTTGCATTTCTCTGTGTGTCTGTTTTGGCTTTTGATTTGATGCAGTAACAGCTGGTGGTCATCCTGCAAACTAAATTAAATAAAGAGTTCATTGATTTTACAGCCCTCGTAGTCTCTTTCTCTCTCAAACATTGACCTCCTCCTCGTATATTGGTTAAGAAGCACATCATAGTGAAGGACATCTGTGTGTCCCGTATTTATTCACTTATGTCAGATGAAAAAGATACAGAACAGGATATTAAATTACTGGTGACACTGAGTGGAAATCAACTGAGCATTGCAAGTGGCATTATGTGAGGGAACAACTGGTACCTCAGCAAAGATATGGACATTGTATATGTCCAAGCATAAGTAAACAATTTTGGGTGTAATAGGAACTTCAACCAACTCTCAGGCAGAAATTATTTTGGTTCAAATAACATGATGAATTAGTGTTTCAGTTGCCACAGGCAAAACAGACCTGATTCCAGGAATATCACTTCATTTCATTCATTACCAGCTAACACAAATGTATACTTATGGTCTCGGGTATTAAAAAGAACAAAGAAAAATAATCATTTAGGGAAAAAATATCTTCTTGTTCCCCAGGTTTTACTACAGTCAAACATTTCTCCTTCCCCCTTTCCTAGTCTCAACATCTCTTGCTTTTGCAGTACATCACACAGTCTTTCCCACACCCTTTTGAGAGGTGATGGGCAGAGCAACATGGTGAGATCAGTGCACAGTTACTTGTTTCTGTGTCTTTTTGCTTCTCACCCTTTTCCTCTGCTGCTCTTCACTTCTTATTTCCTGTGCTCCTGTGTGGGTTATTCATGGATTGCTGTCCCCTTCAGGGTGTTTCTGCCCTGGCATGGGTTCCTTCATGGGCCCCAGTCCCTCTGTGGGTGCCCCTGCCCCAGTTCCTCCACAAGTTGCAATCCCTTTCAGACTGTCTCTGGCCCACTGTGGGCTCCTCCATGGGCCCCAGTCCCTCAGGGGTATCCCTGCTACACTGTGGGTCACCCACAGACTGCAGTACATCCATCAGTGATCCCTCTATATGCCTCTCCCATTTCATTTCCCCAGACAGGCTTCTTCACATTTCTCCTCACGTTTCCCCTTTTTGTGTCTCCTCTCACATCTCCTCCTGTTTCCCTCTCTGTGTGGTCTCAGGTACACCCTGTCCCAGTGCCTACCAGCGCTTTTAAACCACATCTGAGCCATGGTATCATGTGCTCCTCTGATGGGTTGGTGTTCTGGTATCTGGTGGGGCAACATGTGTCTCTGGTGCTCCCTTGGTTTCTATACTAATTTCTGGTAACACTGTTGTTGCAGTGCAGATGGTCTCTTAGAAATAAGAAACTCAGTTGGCAAAGCAGCTGAAGAACTTGGAATTTGCAAACCAACAAAAGTCTGGGCATCTGTAATTCCTAATCATGCCAAATTAGATTGCACTCCTGGAGTGAAGCAACCTTCATTTTTCTGACATATGGTCAACGGTGACTCAGGTACCTTCAATAATTTCCTGTGATGCCTCTGAAACAACACCCTGAAGTACTCTCTACTCAAGCTTTGCCCTCATCATCTTCCTCCCTCAACTCAGAGGTAGACCCATGGAGCAGAGCGAGCAGGCTGCAAAGACCATGGATCCTGGCTTTAAAGAGTTCATTTATTTATGAGCCAGACATTGTGTCTGTGATTTCTGACACATATCTATGCACATGGATTAGCATGAAGTGCAGTGTGATAAGAAATGCCTGCAATAACCTGGTGAAGCTGAGAAGTAAATGCTGTGCAGTGTATTTTCAGCAACTGAGGATTTCTCACATTTTCCCCACGCTACAGACAATTCAATTTTTTTCTTTATGCAAAATTATATCACTTTTCACTTACTAATCCCCCACGGGCCTTCTATCAATCACCCAAATAATAGCTACAGTAACTTTTTTTTCCTTTTTTTCTTGGTCTAATTACACTATAGTGAATCCTACTGTTAAATATTTCATGCATTATTTAGCACACCCCTCTCTCTCTCTCTCTCTTTTCCCTCACCCCCTTCTTTCCTCCAGATCAACACCTAAGCAAGAAATCTGGGAATAGACAGAGTCAGGAAAGTTTGTTATGTATGTTGTAACTTCTTTTCTCAATACGAATCATGATCCTGGAGAGGAATGACCCTTTTCTCTGCTTATCAAAGGTGTATCTTTATTACTGTCTGTAATATCATATAGTAAAATAAGGACACAAATTCTTAACACAGAGAGGTAATATCAGGTCTTATATCCACAGAAAACTATCTAACGTTGAGGGTGCCATTATTTACACGCACTAGAGTAGCCCTAAAGATGTATCTGAACTCTCCATACACATTTCAGCTAGAAATTACTATTTCAGCTGGAAATTACTGGTGGCTTTTCATTTGCATACTCATACCTTACTAGCTACTGTGACCCCGACTTCTCTGAAAATTCAGGTAAATATGGTACTAAAATTAGACATTTGTTGTAATGATTATTTAATGGTGGTTGAATAGATTTTACAAAATTATGTTTACTGAATTTAAAAAAACAAAATCAGAAAATATGATTTTCTCCTCTCCAAATTTTACTGGCTTTCTAAAAATCTGCTGGCATTAGATGGATGCCAAATACTGTGAAAAGGAAAATTAAAAAGTAGATGCACAACCTGAAACAAGGCCTGTTTCATTTTTTACTAAGGTGATTTTTTCCTTTTAAGCTAACTCTTCTCTTTGAAAGGGCAATTTTCAAAACAATTTGACCCTGTTGGGAATAATAATTATATTTACTTCATTATGACATCTAGACAAGAGACCAGGCCACACACATGCTAACTATACTACTGCTACCCTGAAGATTAATTTTTTAAATTTATATTATATGCCTTCAAAAAGGTGAGAGAATTTTTAAATGAAAGAGTGATTTTCCTGTAAACATCTCTGATATATTGGACTCCTTGGATTATAAGGCTTTTGAAGTAGAAGTAGTCTTCAAAGCAGAGAGCATCAACAAAGGGGAGGTTTCTGCACTGAATTCTGTGCTTTGAAGCTTTTACTTATTAAACCAGAGAGTTTATGTGCATACTGAAGTATGGGTGAAGAGAGAAGAGACAACATCCACAGGTTTTGAAAACCTGTATTGTATTTAAATGAATATGTGAAGAAATGTTGGCATGTTACTTGCATGGAAATGCATATGACTCTTAAGTTTTGTAAAAATCAAGACTCAGTTATGTCAGAATGAAAAGCACAAAAGCCTTAAACTTGTTATTGTCGTTGCTTCTTTCCTTGATATCCCCAGTCATAGTAATCAAACCTCCTTTCTGTTCTGGCACAAAATTTTCAGCTCTATTTTTCTTCTATTTCAGGTTGGGTTTTTTCCCACTAAAGTAATTTAAATTAAACAAAAAGTTCTATGAAAGAAATTTTTGCAACTTCTTATTACATATGGTGAAAAGACTGTGCCCCTCAAGAACTATTTAATGTCCTGTACTACAATTCCTAGTGAGGACGTGTTGTTGCACTATTAGAACAGACTTTTGAATTTCAGGTTTTCTCCATAATGGTAGATTTCTACCTCAGAATGCTCAGAAGACAACTATTGAAGATACAGAATGAGGAGTCTATTGATGCAAAGCACCAAAAAAAAATGACTGGGACTCCAAATCACTGCAGTTCTCAAACACAGCACTGTGCTTAGACTGACTCAGTACAAATCCAGAACTAAACATTTTAGGATGACCTAGATGGTGTGGTTAGATCAGTCACGTGTCCTCTTCAGAACAGATATCCATGCTAATCTTCCAGGTTACCAGATACTCTACAGATGCACAGATGCCCAAGCTGCTCAGTGTCTGGCAAACAGCTGAGGAAGACGACTTTGATTGAAATACTGGACTTCCTACACCCGTGCAGAGAATTATACATACATCACAACCACTCTGAGCCTGACATTAAAACCACGGCATATATAAGGTGCTGGGTATTTCCTAACCTGTTTGACACTGTCCTAGTTCTTCAAATTTAAAATCTGACCAAGTTAGTGGAGAGACCTGTCAGAAAGGAGACAATCTTCCACGGAGTGTTCTCTTGTTTTAAGCAAAACCCACCCACAAAGGATTATGTATGTAAACACACTCTGTCATCTCCAAGTCTGGTCAGTTCAAATGCTTACTACGCATTTCTTTCTGGTGTAATTTCCCTCTAACTTCACTGTCTCCCAAAAGAAGCCATAGCTCTTAACATCATTTTTTATTCCGTTAGCATCGGTGCTTTTGCAGTGCCTCACCCTCAGCTGCCCATGAGCACGGCTGGAGCGCATGCCGTGGATCACCGTTACTTCATCACTGGAATCCTGTTCAACTGGGAAGCTGACAGGGGCTTTGTGTCCTTCTTTAATAGCTGTGCCTTTACCTCTTGCTCTCACCTTGATCTATGTGAGTATTTCTTCACATATCTGTAATTTGCAGCTGTATAAACTTCACGTGGGATGAGCAGCAAGGTTTAAAAACACCACACCACACTCCTGCATGAATACTGCCATTGTGCTCTGGAGATGTCACAGCCCAAGATTGATAGATGCTGTGTATTTATCTTTCTCATTTCAATAAACAGTCTTATATTGTATTAGCTTTTTTTTACATCTGTTAGAGAGCATGGAGACAGAGAAAAGGATTTATCCTTGTAACAAGGAAAGGTTAAGGGAAAAAAAAAAGAAGGCAGGAGAGAATTCTTAAACAATAAAGATATTTACTGTAAATGTCTTATCAGCAATGTAGGTGTTTGTGAATCTCTCTCTTCAAGTGCTGGATAAATGAAAGAACTCTTTCTGCTGAGTAGGTATGAGATGATTCGTTCTATCTATTAATCTAGACCATGATCTATTGATCAGAGACAACATTTAGCAATTGAAAAACCTGACTGGGATCATCTAGGCACACTTTATAGCACATTTTAATTTGGATTATAAATTGCAATGACAGATCATTGCCTAGGGATATGAAGAGAAGTACAGAGGATGAGAAGACAGAATGTTCTTTTTTTTCCTCTCTGAAGACATTTCATTCTATTAATAAAGAAAAAAATGCTTCTTTACACACTACTTAGAATTTAGCATAAGTATTTTATGAATGCTATAATGTGATCCACAGACATGAACTTTGAAATACTGGAGGAATCATTAACATCCAAGTGATACCACAAAGATTTTCAGGTTTCGAATCAGGATTGGAGTAATAATTCCATTTTCAAGATCTATTTCTTTCTGTAAATAGGTTTAACTCAACAAACCCAGGTCACTGCAGATGTACAATGTCCACTCCCTGAGCTGGCATAAATATCTGTAGTTCAACTGGAATTGGTACAGCCACAATAGCAGAATCAGTGCTTTACAAAGCATTAATTGAGATCCTTCAAACTCTAGAGACTAGGCAACTGTGCTAGGGATAGCAGTTACTTGGGAGTTAATGATGTGGTAAGGGAAGTAAGAGAAGCAGCCTGAAAATTTAGAACTTCAGACAGGATGTGAAAGGCAGGCAGAAGTGATCATTATATGTAGATCAGAAATCTCTTACAGTAAAAGACAGGAGACCAGAACCTCACAGCCCACAAAACAAGAAAGAGACAGAGGAAATAAACAGAAACAAAGGAGGCACAGGAATGGAGAAACATCAGGAAATTACATAAAACACTGTAAATAATGGTATGTTTTTCATCAGCCATAATCTCAGTGTGTTATGATGTGTTTGCACTTTTTCTTTCTATTTTTGCAGACTTTATGTGGAAATACCCTTATGCCATACTATAAATATTCATCAAGACAGGTTTGTACTCAGATACTGTCTTTTGAAGTTACATGAGAATGACAGGTTTCTACTGCTTGATTTGTCCTCTTTCCTTCTTTATGCTGATCTATCACTTTTGTTTCCAAGGTTTTCTGTCTGTCCACATTAAACAGAACTCCATATGGAAATCTGACCAGGAGTGAACTCCCTTTTATACCCTGGAGCATTATGTTTTGGCCACACTTTCCTTTTCATCCGCCTGATAAGATTTAATTCCAGATCTACAGCTTTTTGTATTCCCAAATGTAGTTATATTCTATAGTTAATTAGATGCTCATTTGCATAATTCACTCAATTGCCTAATAAAATTCTGTCAATTTTATATCCTTGTAGTAGCTTTTCTGGTGCTAAACTGTAGAGTAATTCTAGCTGGAGAAATCTTGCTGTGGCCTTTACTGTAGGCATTTGAGTCTGTAATATCTGTTACCTGAATGTGTTCCCATAATTTCTCCTAGAAAACGTCCCTGAAAGCATTTAGAGTAATTTGTGACAATAGCTTGTGTGGCAAACACAAGTTTTATGGGAAAATTTATTTAAAGATTGAATTTTGGGGTAAAAGGAAAACTAAGAAGAAATTTTATGTTTCTAAGACAAAAAATAAACCAGGAAACAATACTCTCAGCAAAAAATTTAACCAATGTTCAGAATTAATGTTTACTATAAACATCAGATCATCTGAGTTCCTAGTCAGTAAATTAAAACTTCACCTTAAGATTTTGATTTTTATGTAACCATTGTCTGTACTGGAGATGCTGGAATTCACAATCCTGCAGAGACAGGTAGAATCAGAGAATCCCAGGGGTTGGGAGGGACCTGGAGAGCTCATGGGGTCCAACCCCCCTGCCAGAGCAGCTCCCCAGCTCATATTGCACAGGGCGGCGTCCAGACGGGGCTGGAATCTCTCCAGAGATGGAGACTCCACACCCCCTGGGCAGCCTGTCCCAGGGCTCCCTCACCCTCACTGGGGAAAAGTTCTTCCCCATGTTGGTGCAGAACTCCCTGTGCTCCAACTTGCAGCCATTGCCCCTTGTCCTGTCCCCACAGACACTGAAAAGGGGCTGCCCATTCCCCCTGCATCCCATCCTTCAGATATTGATAAACATTCATAAGGTCCCCCCTTAGTCTTCTTCTCTCCAGGCTGAACAGCCCCAGCTCACTCAGCCTTTCCTCACAGGGGAGATGCTCCAGGCCCTTCAGCATCTCTGTAGCCTCCTCTGGACTCTCTCCAGGAGATCCCTGTCTGTTTGATCCCAGGGATCCCAGAACTGGACACAACACTCCAGGTGGGGCCTGATCAGGGCAGAGCAGAGGGGGAGGATCCCCTCCGGTGACCTGCTGCCCACACTCCTCCTGATGCCCCCCATGTATGATACGTGTTACTAAATAACACTTAAAAAAAAAATCAAACACTATATTCCCCTCTACTCACTCCTTGTAGCCTGAAGTACTTTACATGTTATGAAACTTTTTCAGAAGTCTTTATAGATGACTTTGTGTTTCTTCAGTACTGTAAAGGTACACAGCAAAAGCAAGAGCATTGGGCCTGTTGCTAAACAGAAGTCATCGTTCACCTTAAGGGTGCAGCTGAAACACGGAACAAAGCCTTTTGTGAGACATTTGCATCTTCAGGAAGATTGTACGTCTTGTATTTCTTACAAAATTCAGAACAGCACCTTTTTCTTTATTTCTCCACGTTGTGTGCACAAGCTGTTGAGCTATTCTAAATTTTGCAGAAAAATCCCAAGGAAATGAAATTGTGGGAATGGGAACGGAGGTGTGGTGGAAGTGCAAGCAGACCAGGTCATTTTAGTGAACAGAAGCAAAGAAAGGGATGCGTATTTCTGTCACAGCTTAGGTGTCTAAAGCTCTTTCAGGGCTACATGCCTCCGTAGCATTCATCATGCATACGTCTGTTCTGCTGTCACTACCCACTCATGTCTTCAAACTGTAGGTGTCTGAATCTCGCTAACAATTGCAGAACGCGTGCAGCACACACACACACACAGTCCTGACAATTCAGGCTGCTAAAATACATCCATGTCTCATCATAAAATACCTCCCACTCCCCAGATCAAAGACCTTACTTTGAGTTTCCATCCAGACTCACACTAGGTTGTGATGTTTTTGAAAGTAAGGCTCTTTGATCCCTTAACATTTGTGGATTACATGAGTTGAGAAAATCAGGAGGTTCTGTGAAAGCAGGTTTGTTTGTGGGGTTTTGGGGTTTTTTTTTTGTGATGGGAGATTTCAAGCTGGTTTTCTGGGTGTCTTGCATCCCTACTAGACTGTGGGTTCTTTGTTTTTCTCTTCCTTCCGTTCATCGTCCTTTCTGTCTCTTCTATACCAAAATCTCACTCAAGTTGGTGCCCAGGGAAATCTACCTAGTAGCACAAACTTGCTTATACCTCTTTACAAAAATAGTATTAGGATTGGAATCTAATTATATTATTCTAAGAGTACTGATCTTTTTTCCCTGTGCAGGATCATGTATGGAAGCAACTGATTCTTAGTTCTTATTTGTGTTCTAGAAAAATGCAGAAAAAAATGGTCTTTCGAGCCCAAATCTTTGGTCATAGTTTTGATAAAATATTACTACTAATAATGTCAAGGTTCAGGTTCTCTGAGAAAACCTTGTGAGTGTAAGGGTGGCATAGATACATTGAAACACTAACTGGTATTTGGTATAAAGACTTCAGTCTTTCTTACTGAGTAATCAGTACAGTTTGATATTTAAAATAGTTGCATTGGGAAATTTTGGTACATACCAAGATATAAAAAAAGGTATCTAATTTGATACACATAAATATAAATTCAGATGGCCAATTTCCTGTTTTATACCACTTCTACAGCACTACAAATTATTTCAGTGATCCACACTTGTGGTGATTATTCATTTTTTTAAAGAAAGAGGTTTCTTTTTCTTATCCTGAATTCAAAAGAATTTTACAGATATATGAAATAATATATGTAATAAGGTCAGTAGTTGATTATGAACTACCACAGGATCTAGAGTTCATGCTGTCATAAAAGGGAGGAAGAATATATAGACCCTTTGCAAATTAAATACGTACCAGTGTGTAGGCAAGGAGAAACAAATTAGTGACAGGACACAGGGCAATGATTTTAAACTGAAAGAGGGTAGATCTACACTGGGCATTAGGAAGAAGTTTTCACAGTAAGAATGGTCAGATGCTGGATCAGGTTGCCCAGAGAAGCTGTGGCTGCCCCCTCCCTGGCAGTGTTCAAGGCCAAGTTGGATAGGGCTTCGGACAATGGGGTCTAGTTAGTGGAGGGTGTCCCTGCCCACAGTAGGGGGGGTGGACACAGCCCAGCCCTGTGAGTCTGTAATCAAAGATCTGGTCTACCAACTTACAGAAGGGCTGAGAATAATATGGCAGTGGCAACTCTATGGTTCCTTCATGTCGTGAACTGAAAGGAGACTGCTTTTCCCTTCTGGTGGTTCAGCCCCAACCAGCAGCTGAGCACAACAGGCTGCTCACTGACTCCTGAAGGAGGAAGAGACAGACCCTCCATGGGCTGGGATAAGGACAGTTTACTGACAAAAGCACCTTGAATGTAGAACAACAACGGCCAATTACACTCACACCCAGTGATAACACAGAGTACCTTACCAACCCAGCAACTACAGAGTGCAGCCAACACAAGGACCAGCTGGCCTGACACCCTGGCTGCACTCAGACTGTCCTACAGGCACCAAGCTCCTGTCCTCCCCAACCAGCTGCTTTTATGGGGAGTGATGTCAGGTGGTGTGGAAACTGCCTGTGCTGACTCAGCTCACCTGTGCTGCTTGTTTGGGAAGGTTGACTCTGGCCTGGCCAGACCCAGGACACTCACCAAGCCACCTGCCCTAAATATTGGACCTCAAGCTGGCATGAGGTTTTGCCTTTGTGTTAAAGCCAGGCATATTAAAGTCCTCTTTTCTTTTTACCCTCTGTCTGTACTGATTCACTGAATAATTTTAATTCCATTCAGGTTATTTGAAGGTATTTTTGCTAGATTTGTTCCATTATTCACCATCATTTCCACAATTTCAGCAAGTTAATTTTAAAAGGAAGCAAAAATAGTGGAAGGGGCAGCACGAAGGAATTCCAGACAGCAAGCACACCTCACAACCCCCATTAGCTCTTCAAATTCTCTTTGTACTTCTGCAATGTGCTGTTCTTATGGTTTTTTTCATTGCAGGCACTGCTTCTTGTAGGTCACACAGCTGTCCTGTAGCTGATTTTTAAATTCAATAGTACAAATATCTACAGGATAGTAAGTACTGCCACAGAAAGGTTGCAGTGTGCACATAGCACATCATTGCCTTGATCGGGTGCACGGCTGTGCAGATGGCTTGTTGCCATGTGGAGTCCAGCTAGGCTACAGGATTGGTAACTGCAGGCATGAAGAAGGATTTTTAGATTTTATTTCCTTTACTGGGAAGATTATATTTATTATTTTCGTATTTGACAGAACTGTCTAATTTCCATGACTACACATATTGTATTTTCCATTTATGTTTAAAAAATAACTCAAGGATAAATGGAAGCACAATGATAATGAGACAGATACATCATGAATTTGCTTCAAAAATATCTTAAAGAAGGTAAGAGACTAAAGGTAGGGTAAGAACAAACCCCCACATACTTCTTATTTTTTGAGCCATGTATCCAAGATTTATTGAAAGGTAAGACCAGTCTCTAGGAGCTCTATCTCAATATACATCTGCTGATATAATGTATATATCTAACCCCTAAATACTAATATTTAACTAGTAAGAATAATCAGGAAAATAGAGAATCTGCCTAATGGCTCTGCAGTACACACTGAAATTTCATTAAGTAACTTAATATGCACTTTATGTTAAATGCATAAGATCAATGTAACAATTTTTATCAATGAGGACAGGCTTATAATTTCACTGGGAAAATTATGAAGGGCATACCTGGACCTTGTTGTATCCTCTCTTTGGAGGAGAACACAAGTAGGTATCTCGCTTTGGAGGCAGAAAACAAGAGGTAAACCTCATTATTTCTTGTTTAATACAGCCTTTGACCAGTGAAACATTGCCCTCCATTTCTGTTCCAATAGTTTTCATGGCAAACCTTGTTGATTTTCCAAAGCATTCACACGCCATCTTTGGCCATCAAAACGTTCTAGATGATAAATTGGGCTGGGACTCTTTTATGATTTCATGGCTGCAATAAAAACGTTGCAGGAAATAGCAAATCTATGTGGGATGCAGGTTGTAAAAGAGTAGAGGGTATTTCTTCGAAAACCAGTCCCTCCAGTGAAAACTTCTGCTTGGGTGAAAAACTGCATATTCCGAAGTACCTCAGCAGGCCTCTTCTCACACTTAAGCTCTGTTTCAGCCACTTACCCATGTAGTTCTGAGAGAGAGGAAGCAATAAGGGATTTGAAAGGTATTTACTAAATATTCCTCTGCAACAAGAATGATTTATGGCTTGTTCACACATAATTTTCCAGAGGCAGCTGTGTCAGCTGAAGAGGACGCTACCATCACACCCACCGCCAGCTGCTTGTTACTCCCTCCTGCCAGAGGCTGCCATGTCCTGGGATCGGCCAGAGCTCTCTTGCTCTTGTTCTACCCCTCTACAGTCAGTATGACAGCCACAGCTCACTATTTAAGCTGCCTATTGTAGCCTGCATGGCAGGCTTTTAGTCTTGAAAATGCTGTGCAGTGCCACTTGAAGGAAATCATTGGCCTTACACGGTGAGGAGGTACTTCACGGTACTAATCAGTTGTGATGGGCAAATGAAACCTGTTCACAGAAGACCTTAGGGGTCCCTTCAAGCCTGATTTTCTACAATCATGTCATTCTGAGATGCAGTGAACCAGAAAAGGCTTTGAGAGTTGGGCTTTAAAATACAGTGTATAAAGAAATACCTCTGATGACTTTAAGAAAAAAGCATTATTAGCACTGTGCTAAATGAATTGTGTGGCCTTTCTCCCTCTGAGAATAACCTGGGAAAAAAATAAAAGAAAGGATTTTCTACAAAGATTGAGAATTTATGTAAATAATCATTTACATATTTCAAACTTTACCGTTGCAGGCAGCATGCAAGTGGGTGAGTGCATGTGCATTAATATGTAGTATTTGCATGTCAGTTGCCATAATTCTATGAAACTATATTAAAGTCTGTCCTCGCTTAGAAAGAGAAGTGCAATGGCAGCAAATGTAAAGATCTGCTCAAATACACAATACATATGAAGCAAACTTACTTTTAGAAATATACTTTTTTGTAAGAAAGGGACTTTTTTCTCCTTTTCCTTTCCATTTAGCAGTCTGAACTATCTATGTTTATTTAGAAATTAACGTATTCTCTTTTTTTATGAGAGAAAAATGGACAAACTAAACTATGGAAAATTAAGGCTTAACTGGAATTAATGAATTAATATTGAGATATTTCATTAATTTGGAATGTGAAACTGAAAATTAATCTACATAATTTTCAGATGACAGCAAAAAAACCCCTGCAAGCAGTCTGAGTAATGGGATTAGAATTCAAACAGATTCTGATAAATGGACAAATGATCCAAAACCAATCAAAAGAACTTCAATAAAAAGAAGTATGAAGGAATATGCCCAGGAAAATCAGGTGTGTAACTACAATATGGAGAACAGTCAAGGTGTTCCAGACAAAGATGTGGCTATCAAAGAAGGGTGAACCATAAAACACCAGTGCAGATGGGACTAGCATCTTTCTGGAATGCACCAGGAGAAAAAAAGGACGTTATAAAACCAATCCTGGTCTGCTCACTAATGTGGACACCTGTCAGAGCACTGCAGCCCTTTATGAGAGAGGCTATTCTGAAATAGTCCATAAGTACACAGGAGGTCATGTAGGGTCTGTAAAACAAGCTCTTTCTCTCAACTGTCTTTTAGGAAAGATTCTCTCTTTTTAATTCTACTGTACAGGAAGGACAGGCAAATTAGCACCCTTGTTTATTTATCCTAAATTTGGCCATTAAGAAGGTTGTAAAACAAAGTTGAAAAGCTAAAACAATTGCTTAATCTTCAGAACAAAAGACTGGAGAAAAACGTGAAAATGTTCCTTAAATATTTAAGAACCTATTATGAAAGACTAATTTACTGTACTCTCTGCCAAATATGGTAAGAAAACAATTAAGAGGGGTTTTTTTTGGAAAAAAAAAAGGACACAAAACCTCTTTCACCTAAAGTGGCAAAGAAGTATAAAATTGGACTATCTAGGGAGACTGAAGAATTTTCTGTACGGTTTCAACTGCATATTGAAATGTACCTACCTTAGGCGACCCTAAACTAACTTTGAACAGGAGGCAGGCTAGGTGATCTTTGGAGTTTCTTCACAGTGTTCTTTTTTTAAAAAAATAATGCATTAATCTGATAATGATGCCAAAGAGTAAGAGATTTAAATATTTTAAAGATTCCTGAAGGGCCACAAAGATTACAAAAATTTTAATGAGTTTACATGACTACAACTTCAGAATTGCCCAAGGTTTATTTTAGATCATTACAGACAGAAGCACTCTTTAGCCTCAGAAACAAAAATTATAAGTGAGGCTCTCAAGTGGAACTCTCAGTGATTTATGCCTTGAGTGGTGCCTAGAAGAGCAAAGAAAATGAAATTAAAAGAAAAGAAAGAGTAGGAAAACTCTTTAGGAATTCAAACAGAAAAGTAACAGAATTCTGCTATAGTTAATGTCTACATGTGTTAGACAAGCCCTTATATAAGGGGAGTAATACTTAGAATGAAAGCATCTGTTAAATAAATCCTGCAATAAGTCCAAAGGAATGCCAAAAGAAAGTATGTATTTTATGAAAGGCATGATATATGTACTATGTTCTGTAATATAATGCTATGGAATGGTAACACAAACCATACAATGTCAGGGAAAAAAACCCAGGCCTTCCATGCTCGCTGTAAACAAGCCTTTGAGCTAAACACAATGGCAATCCAGATGTTGCTGCAAGAGCTTTTGCTTTCCTTGAAGCGCATGGGTCCGTAACTGTTTGTCAGCAACAAGGTGTAAGTCGTAATGGAAGAATTTTTCATATTTAATATGCTTAAAAAGAACTGAACTCAAATCTCAATGGTAAAAGTGTTAATCAACTGGTTTTACCAGGAAGTTTTTGGGCTTTTCCCCCCAAGTTCACTTTCTCCCCTTACTGTGCCAAAATATCTAATAGACACAGAATTAGGAGAGCTAATATTTATTCCTGAAATTATTAGGCCCCAATTACCTGCATGGTTGTAGCTATGGCTTACACATAACTGCCTCAGCAAGTGACAGTTTTCCTTTGCAGAATTGCTCTTTCAGTTTTCTAGTTTTGCAGCAGAAAAATAACACAGGCATCCCAAATGAACTGTAAAGTGTTTCTTGAAGCAAAAAGTATACACAGCCAGAGGGGAGCAGAACACACAATTTCTAGAAAGAGTACTGGAGAAGAAAATTCTGTGCAAGGCTCCAAAACAGCATTTTTCTTTCTGCAGAAAGAGTTTCCAGCTGCAGGTATATACCACGCAAGCTGGCAGAAAGGAGACTCGTGCAGGACTTGTTGATGGACCCTTATAATTCATTCATCCCAACATGCATTAGCACATCAGGAAGTTCTTTGCAGAGAGAGTGGTGAGGGGCTGGAACAGGCTGCCCAGGGAGGGGGTGGGTGCCCCATCCCTGGGGGTGTTCAAGGCCAGGTTGGATGGGGCCCTGGGCAACCTTGTGTAGCTCCAGGCCTGGAGGTTGGTGTCCCTGCCTGTGGCAGGGGGTTGGAGCTCTGGGACCCTTGGGGTGCCTTCCAACCTGTGCCATTATGATTCTATCAGTTATCAATAGCCCTAATCCCACTGGTTTAAATGTCTGACAGCATTTCTTTTATAAATAGATTTTAAAACTCAGCTACAGAAATTCACGTTGGGCTGAAATTCAGGAGAGCTGCAAAGCTGCATTTCCATCTGCAGGCCATGGCCAAACAACAGAGTGGAGCTGACCAAGTAACGAACCACGCTCATCTGCTGGGGCTTCTATAGGTCACTGGCAACAACACCAGCAAGGAGATGTGGTCTTGTGGATGGAGCATCCCAGATCAGCTGGAAGCTCCTACACTTGATGTAGCTGGATTTTTCTTTTTGGACAGAAGTAAAATTTGAAGTTCTGTGGCATAAACTGTATTTTGAGGACATGATTGCATAGTCTGGATTTTTTAAATTTACTTTTGTCTCCTTGATTATAAGAATGACGGGTCTAGTTACTGAGAAACTGGCTAAGTTTAATTGCATTTAGCATTTAGAAAAGGAAATATCAAAAATGAAATGAGATCATTACTGCCATTTAGCCCTCAGAGTACATTAGCTCCCTCGTTTCCCCTAACAGGGAGTGAGCAGGTTGGCTAATAAACTAGAGTATCTGCAATGGAGTCAAGTTTGATATGTGTGTCCATTTTTAGAAAGAGACTTTTTTAAAAGCTATGAAATTTCAAAGACTAGAACTAGGTATTAAGATAAGAAATTATTTTTACATTTGTCATCCTCTTCTTAGTCCCTGCAATTAATAAGAATAAAGATTGCATCCTCTTGTGAGAAAAAAAATAGTGTCAGGGACTGGCTTCACTTTTTTCAAGGATTTTTTAATTCTCAGCTATGCAGCTTAACTCACCAGAATGACAGCAGCAATCCTAGTTAACAAAACACCCGACAACTGTTTATATTTTAAGAATTAGCTGTATTCAGATAGAATTCTTTCCTTTGTGTGTTTTAGAACTTTATTTTGAGATTACTAAACTGAGCTAGCCACTCAGAGTGAAAATACTTCTTTTTTTCTCAGTGAGAACTTAATTTCAATCAGTGCAACTGTATAAGACTTACATTCCCTGAGAAGCTAATTCATTATCCTTTGATGATGGAAAATCCCAAATGAGATTTGTAGGGGGGTTGGGGGAAGCCTATAAATGACAATTATTTAATTTATTAATGAAAGGCATCCAACTTTAGCATGGATTGTGGCAGCATATGGCAGGTCTACTACTGAAATAGAGTTTTGAGATGAAAAATAGGAAAATTAACATAAGCAGAGCAGCTAATCACAAACTGTAAATGAGGGAGAAGTCTTACAAGCATTCCATACTCTTTCACAAATTGACTGGCAATATTTATTGATCCATAAATACTGTGAGCTACATTTGAATTAAAAACCATCATCTGGCTCTTCTTGCATGTTTGCCTGTGATAGCAGAGCTTTTTGTATTGTTCCCTTGTTCTTTCATCTCTTCCCTATGGCCAAATACTGGCATTGGTGGAATCACAAAATTTCAGCTTTTCAGGTTTACTGCTACCTGCAATTTAAAAAAAAAAAAAAAAAATCTCTATTTTTTTACTTCTTTAATCTGATGTAATTGATAATTAGGAAGGTTATGAATACAGTGGAAGCTGGCATCTGCATCAGTGGTGGGATGTGGATCAGATGAGTAAGTACACACATACAAATATATGTCTTTGTACACACTACTAATACTATCATACTAATTGCAATGAATCAGATTAATTTAAATAATGTTATGAAATATATACACTAATATCTATCTAGCTCCTCAGAATCAGAAAGCTGAAATGTCTATGAAAGTATGAAAAAATCAAGATCAGAATATGCACGTTTATTTTCATACCAAAAAAGTCTCCAGATGTCAGTGCGTGAGCCACTGAATCTGGCCATGCTGAACAGTCCCAAACTCCACCATTCTAGGATCAGGCTTATTAACAGGAGGTGGAAAATTGCACTGCTGCTGACCACTCCATATGTGTCTTGTGGTTAAAACACTTGAGTTTAGTAATTCAGTATCTGTCACAAGAGATAAATCTCTGTTGAAGACACCTTGGATAAGCTAATTTCTCCAAATGCTGAGTTTCAAAAGAAACAATGAAGGGGGGGTGTTGGCTTTGAGGGAAGGAAAAAGCCTCAACAACCTTCACAGCTTACAGGTAAAATAGTAAAATTTTGCTTCATTAAAGACAGTGGAGAGGATTTTCAGTGTGTTATTCTCTGAGTAAATGTGGTGTACCATGATGTTCATGGTGAACCATGCTAGAAATCAATTCCATGTTGCCTCTGTGATGTTCCTCAACGCGTTTGTAAACGGGACAAATAAAATCCTTGTCCCTCCCGTTTCTTGTAGCAGTTTTCTTACTAAGGGCAAGAAAATGACCCTAGAGGGAAGTCAATGCAGGAGGATTGTGAAGCATCTGTGTACAGTATGCTTGTGTTATTCCTCATCCTGGAGTCCTATTACATATATAGACAGCATCTTGAAAACACCCATTCCAGTTCCTTAAAGGAAAAGTGCAAGCAATGAATCAAGGGCACTCAAAACCAGAGAAAGTCTGTGTTTTATAGCACGTTAGAGCATTTCACAGCATGGAAGATGATTAACAGCATGTTAGGTAATGATGTAAGTGCCATAAATTAGTTTACATTCTGCAATGTAAATACTCAGCAGAACTGATGTCTGAACAAAGAAACCAAGATTGCAAATGAGTATTTGGACCAAATCCAGTGTGCTTTCCAATCACTTGTTTTTGTTTTGTTTTGATGAGTAGACCCAGAATTAATTTTTGTATATATATAATATATATAATGAATAAATATTATATATATATAATTTTGTTTCTAATCCAGGTCTCTCACTCTCCCTGAGAGGTTCTTCTCCTTTTCTGCAAATGCACAAAAATTGTACTTAGATAATGAAAAAGATCATTATAAGTCTTGAAAACTAATTCCAATTAAATTCTACCAGGTTTGTCTTTAGAAATTGGATATTTCAAAAAGATGTTCATAAGTAGCACTGAATGAAGCCTTACGATCAGAAAAAAATTCTTTAAAAACCACATGGTTAAGCTGTTAACTACATATAAACCAGGGATTCTAATAACTATTAGATATAAGAAATAATGGAACATGTACAGAAAAACAGCATATAGTCAAGAAGTGAAAAAAAAAATGTATTTTCTCTGTTCTGTTCATAATTCAAATACTATTTAATAAGTATTAGGAGGAAATCTCCATACTTGTTCACTCTGAGCTTTCCAGAATTTTTTCAGATGAGTAAGAGTAAAGAACTGTTAAGAGATTCCATCCATGGCTAGAAGTGTTTCTGGCATGACATACTGGTGTTACATGCCTCTTCAGATTTAACCTTTTAAATTTGCAGCTCAAAGGGTAACAGATTTTATGCAATGACAGTATACATAAAGAACAGTCTACCAAGACTTATAAATATGGTACCAAAATGCAATGGCAACCAGTGTGCACTTGGGCAAAATCTTGTGTTGTGAGACTGATAAAAAAAATCTCTTTGAGGTCTATATTGAATTTCTCTCAGTTTGTTAGCCTGCAGATTCTTGTGGTTGGAGCAAGTTTCCCAAGAGCATGAATGAGACTCACAAACCAGTTTCAGTCTTGTTTGCAAGAGCTACTGGAAGGAAACCGCTTTTATCTGAGCAGCTCTCAGAAATGCCTGTATGAAAGGTCTCCAAATATTTGGCGTGTCCATGTCCCAGAATGTAATGCTAACCCAGTTAATTACGGATTTGAATAAGGTAACATTCATGAAGGAAGGTTATTCTGCTGCAATAAAGTTCATAGAAACCTACTGTTTACCCTGTTCCAAGGATCCAGTGTTCTAGTAGATTGAAATGACCTGCCTCCAGAAATATGTAAACTAATTCCAGTTCTTTCAAAGCCTGATCCTAAGCCTGGAACTGTGAATTCTCTTACACTTAGCAAGACCATAAATATAAGCATCATAAACAATTTTCATGTCTCAAATGGACATTTAAAGATAAAGGTTATAAATAACTGTAAAAACCCAAAAGAAACCCAGAGGTATTGATTGTGTGTTGGTTTCATGATGACACTGATATGTTTTCTAAACTTGGTGGAATTTTAATTATTTTTTTTTTTACATATATACATCTTTTCATTGAAATATGCTGTTTTAGGAAAAATTTGTTATGGTGCTACTTCATATATTTCACTCTGTTCTTTCCATATACAACAGTTCTATTTCTAAAGTGATAAAAATAACCCCCAAAACCCAACAATCAAAACCAGAGGCAATTCTGTTCTCCTTAGCATATACTTCCCAGTCTACCTTTCAAATACACAAAATATTCACAGATTGTGTTAAATTTCACCAGCGATGTAGGAATAGATTAAGCAAAGGTCATTCAATAAAAAGATGCCATTCATACTAATAGAACAAGAGAACTGCGACAGCAGGAGACAACCAGCATTACAATGAGAACAACTTAATGCACAGAAAAAACCCATACCTTCATCTGATGGAAACCCAACTGCTACACGAGTACAGGGGTTGAATAGGTCAGCAGTGACCAAAATTGCTTGGAAAAATAGAAGCCTTCCCACATACACAAACCTGAAAACTGTCAGCATAGCTACAGTACTTCTGTCTGTGTAACCCAGGAATAAAAGCTATCTGCAAACTAGCTAAGAAACCAGTTATTCATGCTTTCAACTTCACACCAGATATGGTTCAGAACCACGTTCAGGCCCCTTTGATGAGAATCCCCCACCCCCAATTTAATACAGAGATTAGATATCATCAGCTGCTGTGCAGTTCCACACAGAAAGAGAAGGAGATGTTTCAAGAAAATACAGGTTCCAACTATGGTTATGTAAACATTAAAATGATCTTTAAAATGCACTTGGATGCCTATAAAGCACCAGGTATTCAGAGTAACTGGAGGAATCCAATCATATGCTTTTAACAGATGCAGTAGGTGGCAGTGCACACTTCTTGGGGTTTTCAATTGATAATATTTTTTGCATGTTTTAAGCAACAAATATATTTATCTTTCTTCCTAACTCTCTTTCAACTCCTCTGTTCCACTATGCTCTTTTTCTCTTATCTAGTTTATAAATTAGGGCTATTTTTGTGGGGTTATTTCTTCACACTTTTTTTTTCACACTTTTTTTTTTTCCCTAGTCAGAGAATTCTGTAACATTTTATTAGTGGTTTTTGAATTAAACTCTGTGTTCTTGTCCTTGTGGTAGAATATGAAGAGGTCATCCTTAGAAAAAGAGAAGGAATTATTACAGCTTAATACTCACATTATTATTTCCTAATTTCCTGTCATAAATGGAAATCTTTGACTATGACAAAGGAAGAAAGAGAAGGAATGAATAAAACCTAAGACTCAAGTGTCCTGTCGTCTTCAGTAGTGAAGAGAAAATAATCAGCATAAATCTTAGACCTGGGAAAAAGAATAATTGATAAGCAGAACGTTTTTCAGAAACTCCCTTGAAAAATATTTGCCATTTTGGGAAGGTCATTCTCCTTATCACAAAAGCACTCTTCAGTTATGAGAAGCAACATGGCTGGTGCAATCATCCCTTCCAGCCTTTGCACAGCCCCCATCCCAGATTAGCTACCTTAATTTCAAGCCTATCTTCCCCATAGTCAAGATATATCATGACATCAAATTTCCTTTTATACAGCTATTACTTTCTTTTTATTTTGATATCATAAAATACACGATAAAAGAGCATTACAAAGACAGCAAATTTTAATGCCATCGCATCTAGGGGATAATTTACCTTTGTACCAATAGCTTCCATGGAAAGTCTGCTCTTTTGCTGGCTTTAGAAGACATTTTTATGGGTGTTTTATGATGTTTCTGTTTATACAGTATTTTTACAACTGTTGCAAATAGACACAAATGCCATAAATTACAGGAAAAATCATCCCCAGCTCCCTCCAGGCTTAATGTGAAACAGCAACAAAAAGGGGAAATGTGTAAGTGCCGCTAAAGCTTGTTTGATGAATTCCACATGTATACTGAGGTTCAGATCGCAATTAATTAGAAAAGTATGAAACTCTATGCCCCTCCTTCATACCTGTTTAAAACACCAAACAAAACATAACTGTAATTATGAACAACTCCTCATTAATTAATTAATTTAGATCATAATTTTCCTGGGAGACTTTGATGCTACCAAAATTTCATGATCTGAGGGGATTTTAAAATAGTTATTTATAGATAAGCAATGATTCATATATCACTGAAAAGGTAACTAGAGTGATAACTGAACGTTGCTGAATTAAACAGTACTGAGGGAAACAGATGCATCAAAGGACGCTGAAATCATGATCTCAGATGAGCACTCTCCAGAAATGTAGAAAGCAAGAGGGATGCTTTTACAGGAGAAAGATGCAATATTTCAAGTAATTCGGTCTCAGTTCCTTACAAACTAACAATCACTGTTGATAAAAATGGCTTAAGAAAGCACATTTTAAAAATATGTTTGCAGATTATTTTTTTTTAAATTTCCTGTATTAGCACAATTTTCCTCCTTGTATTCTTCGATTGCTTTTACACAGTGATTGATGAAACAGCTCTCTGGAAATGCAAGTATTTACTTCTAAGATGCAAACTCATGTTGCTATTAAGCTGAGCTGAACAATGCAGCTGTGATCCACAGGGGAATTCCAATACAGAAAATACTTCCTATTTTAGTTACTCCCCCTTGATGAAAACAAAAGATATTTTCTGTGGCATGTTTTCTGCCCCAAATATTCAGTATCTACTAGCACTAAGGTAGTAATACCTTCTGACAAGTATAATTTGTCCCAAAATTATTCAGTCCCAAATCCTATTTCCAGAAGTATTTATTACCACTGAAATCTGAAGCATTTCATGCACACCCATCCTGTATGTTTCCAAACCGTTAGAATTCGATCACTGCAGTTGTGGGCAGGGATTCAGACATGAAATTATATTCATCTTGTCTCCTTAGCAATCCTGTAAATTTCCATATAACGAGCTCTACTGTTGTCCCAGGACAAGCACGTGATCAGACAGATGAGATTGACCACACTAAAAATCCGAGTTTAAGGAGTGTTACAGAACAGGATATGAGTTTAAAAGTCATTGACTAGCATGGCCACAACTATCTCCAAGAGCACTCATCATACATTCTCATTCATCTCAGAGCAGTTAGCTTTAATGCATTTGTCAGTGCATCCTTTCTTCCCGCCAGCTCTAGCCCTCCTTTCTTTGATCTTTAATCATGAAAGTTATAATTTTACAAAACAGATGCCCAGGTTTGAGTCATGATTTTGCTACAAAATCCATCGATGAAACTTCAAACAATTAATAGAGAGTTGAGTAACACCAAGTTTACCAATCAATCCTGTGTATGTGTATTTGCTCATCAATCCAAAGCTTCAGTTAAGTGAAGCCAGTTGGAAAGTTAAGGATGTATTTTATTAATTTTAGAGCATCCCTGGGCTTTGACTCCTTTCAGCTATAGGCCTTCTATAGGCATGTCTAATACCTGTTTCACTGTGAAAACAGAAAGCCTCTGGAAGATAGCCTATCGCAAATCCTCCACTGCTGTTTGGTTGTTGAAGAAGCTGACTTAAGTACTTGTATAGTTTGTGCACAGAGGATCCCTTCAGAAAAAAAATACATGCTCAGCCCTTCACAAAACTGTTTCCTATCCCTCAAAACTTTAAAATTCTGACAAAGAAAATACACTAATAATTTGGGAGAGTCAGAATAACCTGTTCATTCAAAAGACCTGGATGCAAAGGGTGAAAAATGTTTAATATTCAGTAACAAAGGGTAATATTTATTTTTAAACCAGGTAAATACTGAGCAAAGTGGTTTCTAGAATAAAAGTAATTCGGTTTCACAATGCATTAAATACGAGTAAGAAGATGGATGGGAAAACTACAAGTACAGAATTTTTCATACAGGTTCTTAAGGCTTTAAAACCTCATGCTTTATAACTGAGTAACTTGAAAGGATATTGAATTATTGAAGCTTTCACATCATGATAGTCAAGCTCAAGCTTTCACAACATAGTAGCTGTTGTAATGTAGCTATTTGGTGGTCCACTGGCCTAGGATTGCTTGATTCAAGCAAGTTTAGTTTGATTTCACCTCACAATGGCATAACAATTTGTAATTTCAGTGAATGGGAGAGAGTTTAATTGGCAGCAGACTGAACTGTCTTCTTTTGAACTCCCTATTCATGTCTGAGGGTAATTTACAAGGCACTGTATGACAGGTTTGTATTTTTAAAGCCTGTGTGAAATATTGACATTACAGAAAGCGACCTGAAAAATCCAGGATAAGATTTGAATGCCTTTATTTAGAAAAAAACAAATAACTAACCTAAAAGTCATTTAAAAGCCAGCTGAAATCGCCAAACCCTTTTCACTAGTCTGGCCAGAAGGGGGGAGGGAGGAGAAAATGAAATCAAAACAAACCATCCCACTAAACAAAAATAACCCAAACCCTACTCAAATGACAACAATAAATGGATGCTTTTCTTTCTGTTTTAACAGCTTCTTTGACTGTAAGAGAACTTATTTAAATGTTATATCGCTTACATAGGCCATAAGTAGAATTCTTGCATCCAGATCTACCATAAATAACCGATTTGCCTTCCCCTGATATATTTATTATTTTCCCATCAGTTTGTTTTCCTGCTGAAAACCAGAAATATTTCTTACACTGCAAACGTCATTAATACTTCAGCACACATTAAGGTCAATTACTCACATTCCTGACTACACATACCAGATAAATCAGTATCCCATTCTAAATCATACAGAAAAGGCAAGGAAGAAAGAAAAGAAGTATGTAGGTAAATTTTCCATACATCAGTGAAGTCAAGCCGGCACATTAATTTGTTTCCAGAAGCCAAGGCTTTGCCTACAGGCAAATTTTGGGTTTTGTCTTTTCACATTGCATAGTTACATTTTTGCTTCATCACTGTATAAATTACTGTTACAAAGTCCTGTGTATTTGATGCTTGCCTGTGGCTATCCAGAGGTCTCTGCTAATGGGAGGCTGAACAGCATTAGGACATTAGAAATGGCATGTTTTATTTAAGGCCTCCGTTGGTAACTCGCTGCCGTATTTCCCTTTGCGATTTGCTCGCCCTAATTGTCAAAACATTTCCTCCTCTTCCCAAAGTGCAGCTGTTAGAACAGGCCAGAGATGAGGCTGAATGGGCCTTTCTAATAATGTGACACTTGCATCATCAACTCAGCGGCAGCTTTTGCCATTTCCCGCTATGCAGCTGTAGTTTTGCGTGGCGGGGTCCTGCTGGGGAAGGGGGGCTGCAAGAAGCAGCTAGAAACCTTCTGCAGGCCCCACAGAGCAAACACCAGCCAGCTCAAGGCCAGAGTCATTGCTGACTAAGGCCGCACCAATCTCCTCTGGGAATCACATTTAGGAAGAAAAATGCCCCACTCAAGCAGCTGCTTTTTGCCACCAGAGAAGTGAGTGTGAAGATGTAAGAAACTGCACACACCAAGGCCAGTGAAGGAGAGGGAGAAGGCTCAGGTGCTTCAGGAGCTGGAGAGAAAGATTCCCCCGCAGCCTGTGGGGAGGACCATGGTGAAGCAGGCTGTCCCCCTGCAGCCCATGGATGATGACTGGAAGCAGAGATCCTGTCTGCAGCCGGCGGAGGATTCCACACCAGAGCAGGTGAAGACACCTGAAGGATGCTGTGATCCTGTGGGAAGCCTGTGTTGGAGCAAGCTCCTGGCAGCAAAGCCTGCAGCCTGTGGAGAGACCAACCCATGCCAAGCAGGTTTGCTGGGGGACTTGTGACACTGGGGGTGGCCAGGCTGGAGCAGCCTGGGACTGAAGGTCGGCACCCCATGGAAAGGAGCCACACTGAGGCAGTTGATGAGGAGCTGAAGCCCTCTGAGAAAGGGCTCACATAGAATTTTGTGGAGGACTGTCTCCCAGGGGTGGGACCCCATGCTGGAGCAGGGGAAGGGTGTGAGGAATGCCCCCCTGCCACTAGCTAAGAAAGAAAACAACCCATGAGGAACTGACCTAAACCCCTATTCCCCCATTCTCTGCCCCTCCCTATGCCGCAATGGGGGAGAAGGGAGAGAAACCATGAATAAATGGAGAGCTGGGGGAGGTGTTTTAAGATTTGGTTGCACTTCTCATTATCTGACTCTGGTTTTACTGTGTGTGTAGTGTAGTAGAATAAATTAATAGAGTTTTCTTTCCTTATTCTGCGTTGAGTAATTAGCATCTGTTTTGCCCATGATGCTAATTGCAGAATGATCTCCCATTTTTTAGGAAAGGATGCACAACTGTTAATTGTACATTGTTAATTGTACATTCAAAGAATTCCAATTTTGGCACTTCAAATATAAACAATAGAAATTTAAATTTTAAGAAGTTAATTCTTTTTTTTTTTTAAACTGTCTACCCTTCATTTTTGCCCCTGCTTCCCACCTATCACCAATGTGAAACTTCAGTATGCAGTGGAAGTCCAGCACCCTCAGATTATTATCAGCTTGAAATGATCTGCTGGAATACGCTGCTGTGGTACACCTTTAAAATCAATAGCTGCCAGCAAGAATTTGCTGCACATGAAGTTAATGATCTACTGGTGTAAGCTGTAGAGTTTATACCAGGGTCTTCTATAAAAGACAAAATTGAATTCTCACTACAACTACAAAGACAAGAGTCACTCACCTCCACAAAGCAAGGACACTTACTCAATTGACAGAAGGTATAGACTACTTTCCTCATCCTAAACTATGTAATAATGATAATATATTGTTTTTACAACTGTGTTGGGTTTTCATCCACCACCAAAATTATAATATACAATCTGAATATAGAGATTAGTGTACAACCTGAGCCCCCAAAGAAGATGGAGTATTTCAACCAGTTATCTGCTTTGTATTCAGCTGCTGGCACATAAATCAGAAAAAATTATAAGTTAGGTGACGTGGGCACTGGTATTTTACAGTAAAGCACATTGTAAGTACAAGTAAGGATGGCTTTTTTCCAGGTTATGAAGCAAGAGCAAAAACAGTATGGAATCTCACCAGGGTAAAGGTATATATTTACATACCTTTCTACATGCATAAAATACTGTTATATGGGTATGAAAACTGAATGGCATGCAGCAGACGTATCCTTGAACCTGACACCAGAAATCTCTTCTTCTAAGTGATATGGTGGTGAGCTTTGCTTATAGCAAACTTGTATCTAGCTATTGGGCTAGGTAAGTATGTTCTGGGCCAATATACAGGTACTTACATAGCTTCTACAGAGTAAACAGATTAAAATACAGTAAATATTGTTGTCAGAAGAGTAGCTTAAAGAACACAGTACCAAGTTGCCTGTATGCCTAGGCTACTTTAAAGACATACAGCGCGGCGTCAGACAAGAGAACCTCTGTGACAAACATCAAGCAGGTACAAACAAGAATCAGCAGCCCTGGAGCAGGTCACCAGGCACTAAGGATTTTGTGAAGTGTATAAGCACAGATTCTACCTCACCTGAAGGGCAGAGATCTCAATTTACATATTCTTTCAATGTCCTCTCTGACTACAGTAGACTCACAATGTAAGGGGCTGATCACCTCAAAAGTGATTAAATTTTAGAAGACTCCTAGAACAGGAAAAAGTTGGCTGAAACTATTGCAAGCAAAGTACAACATCTTAATAATAAATAGCATAAAAGTAGAGAAGTAGAGTGACTCTCCCATTTTCTGAGTTGTTTCCAGCTAATTGTCACCTAAAAATTAATTAGAAGTGCTCAGAAATTTCCTAGTTTTCTTCTTGTTAAAAAATACAGATTTATCAAACAGACTTTTGAGGGCGTGAAGCATTGACAAAAACACTGACAATTAAGGCAACAGGAAAGACGTATGCACTAATAACACTAAGAAACTAAATCAGTAACTGTGCTCGATGAGTGATAGGGAGGATTGTTTTCCTCATTTAGGTATTTCTCTTTTAGTTGGTGCTTTAAAGAATCAGTAGAAAGCACCTTTGCAGGTTTTCTTAAATACCTTACTACGAAAATACGCTTGTGCAGATATATATAAATATATGTGCACATAAGAATAAAATAAAGGCAATGAGTGTAAGTTTCATGAACAGATTTGCTTTGAAACTACAAGTCAAACCATAAATGCACAGATGTTTCAAGGTTTACATCTGAAAATCCTGAAAGATAAATGATTTATATATTTTCATTTTATAACACTCTTTATGATGGGAACAGAGTGAGGTGAATTGTTCTGTAAGTATTAAGTTATGAGATGCTAGACATATGTTGAAAAGCTCAGTGTCTTGAATTCCAAACTCAGTTGTTCTGGCTTATTCTTTACAGATGGACACATGTAACTGCTGTTTAATATATTTTGCATTATCATATATTATTATTAATCCCTTAAAAAGATGGTCAGAAACAAAATCTTATACAGCTTCTCTACAAAGACAGAAACAAAGCTGCATGATCTTTCTTAGCTGTACTTCAGGGAAACCTGGTGACATAAGGAAATATTAAGGGTTAGTGGGAAGAAAGAACTGTTTAAAATTTCAGAGAAGTATGTAGAACTCCAGATGCACCCAGAATCTTCAGGACTCTGAAATCTTCATATGAATAGACTTTACATTACACACGGGGCCAGGCCAGGTGGTTACAGTGACAAGGGAGTTTCCAGTAGCATTTGAGTATTTTCTTTTCCTGACAGACCAGTAAGTTGGCATAAGAATACAAAATTTAAGAACTCATTTCATTAATTTGATGTAAAACCAAGAATAAATTATATTACCTGTCCATTAGAAAGACCAGCTGTTTCTGGCTTTTATTTCTGAACATGACTTTTTTCTTAGCATGGATTTTTTTCTTTCGTTAGTAATAGCTCCCATTTCCTTGCCCTACCAAATCCCAAAATCCTGTACTGCTTGGGTAATGAACTTTTTTGCCTGGAAACTAAGAATAAGTCTTTTATACTTTTTTTAGCATTTTGTGCTAATTTCACAAATATGTTTTTCATAAAGTCATGGAAACATCAATTATTCCTTTTATCCATTTTTTTGTTTGTTTTTAATAACTGAGAAAATTAAAGACAAACGACAGGATAAGCACTCTGTTAAAAATGTGCCAGGGTAGTCAGTAAGAAAATTCCAAGGTCAGTCATGTCTGGTTACAACCTGAAAATATGTATTGAGCAAACTCTTGTCAGCTAACTGCAATGAGGAGTATTCCAAGAGATGGATGTGCTTCCCAACAAAACAGAGGAAAGCACTATAAACCCACAGAGATTTCAGTTGACTTAAGAGACATCTTGCAGCATCTTTTATCTCCTTTCTGGAAATTGTATTGTAGTTTGTAGTTTGTCAGCAGACAACATGGTCCTTCACTATCTGAAACGAATCAGGTCAATTCTTCATAAATATATGTCCTTGATCTCCACATACACACAAGCAGTTGTTGCCCTTGCTTCCCACAAAGACACTGATATGGATGCAAACTTTCAGGAATGGGACAAGCACAGTGTCCCAAGTTTTGTGTTGTTTTGATGTAGTGCGACACCTGTTCACAGGTTTCACTCCAAGATCTGGGGAGATGTGGTCCTTTAGAAGGATTTTACATATCTCAGGGTTGTAAAATACAAGAGATTTCTCCATAAATGGATGATAATCCAAGCATCCTGTATTAATTCTATAGGAAAGATTAAAAATGGAATGCAAAGGCTATTGGGTAATACTGGCAGCACAGAGATTACTTTGGAACTTGAATTTGACATGGCAGGGATAGGGATTCAGTGAAAAAATGTAAAAATGAGAGTGATGTGATCAGAGCAATCAAAAAGAAAGATAACCTACAGCATCCCTTTACATTCACTTTTCTTCAAGAACCTAAAGTGAAAGAATTAGCTCTGGGGGAAGAAACAGAATATTCTGGAGATACTGCGGGAGAATGAACAACGAATCACAGAATCACAAGGTTGGAAAAGACCTTTGAAGATCATCAAGTCCAACCATACTCATCCTAAACTAAACCAGATCCCTGAGTACCGCATCTACCCATCTTTTAAACACACCCAGGGAAGGTGACTCAGCCCCTCCCTGGGCAGCCTGTTCCAGCCCTGACAACTCTTTCAGGGAAAAATTTTGTTCTAATGTCCAATCTGTCCCTGCCCTGGCACAGCTTCATGCCATTGCCCCTTGTCCCATCTCCTGTCCCCTGGCTGAAGAGATCATCGCCCACCTCTCTACAACCTCCCTTCAGGTAGTTGTAGGTGGGGATAAGGTCTCCCCTCAGCCTCCTCTTCTGCAGGCTGAACACCCCCAGCTCCCTCAGCCACTCCTCAGGGGATTTGCCCTCCAGCCCCTTCCCCAGCCTGGTTGCCCTTCTCTGCACTCGCTCCAGGACCCCAATGTCCTTCTGATGGTGAGGAGCCCAGAACTGGACCCAGCACTCGAGGTGCAGCCTCACCAATGCCCAGTCCAGGGGCACAATCACCTCCCCAGCCCTACTGGCCACACTGTGATTGATACAAGCCAGGATGCCATTGGCCTTCCTGGCCACCTGGGCACACTGCTGGCTCATGGTCAGCCTGCAGTCACCCAACACCCCCAGGTCCTTCTCCAGCCAGTCTCCCCCAGCCTGTAGCGCTGCAGGGGGTTGTTCTGTCCCATGTGCAGCACTCTGCACTTGGCCACGTTAAACTT
Organism: Gallinula chloropus; assembly: GCF_964237585.1. Lineage (NCBI taxonomy): Eukaryota > Metazoa > Chordata > Aves > Gruiformes > Rallidae > Gallinula > Gallinula chloropus. The sequence goes on from NC_140088.1 coordinate 1,604,635, forward strand.
CATCCCGTTGGTCTCAGCCCATCGGTCCAGCCTGTTCAGACCCCTCTGAAGGGATACTGCTTTGGCTTTGACAAACTGATGAAGAAATTTATGAAAGGTGGTCAGAATAAGCTCATGCTATAGTCAGAAAAATTATTTTTAAAATGCTATTAACTGTTTCTCACATGTAAAAGTGGTTTTGGAATCAGAATCTATGTGACAGTTATAAATATGCTAAGCTAAAAATAAATAAGCTCTACAAAAGAAAAAGGAATTAAGTGATACATTTGAAGAGAATGTGTCAAGATTATGGGTTATTATATTCCTCTTAGTGATAAAATAGCTTAGTTGGATTCACAGCAATTTCTCATGCTAATTCCTCGGATAGTCATAACATTTAAGCAAAAAGGGGAGGGGAAAGAGCATTAGTGGACTCAGTGGCATAAAATGTGAAAGAAAATGGATTTTTTTTCCTTGACAAAACTTCTGCAACAATTTATCAGGGTCTAAATTTAGACTGTATGCCCTTTGTGGGAGGCACTTTTTTATTTTGCACACTTCATATGAAGCGCTGAAGTGACATATATATTGGCAGTGCTTTGTAACTAAAATAATCCTCCTAAAGCCATCATTTACAACCCAAAATGCATTGTCAAGTTACTACAAATACAGTGACTTGATAGCTCTCCTCATTGCCAATCTAGATTAATTACTCCTTTTGCTTAGTGAAAAGCTAGCCACGTTATGCAGTGGATAGTGTCTTTACAATGCAATTGGGAATCCAAACCAGAGACAGTGAAGAAACTGTCCTGAATATATACATGCTACAAGGTCCTACAGTCAACATGTTTTAAGAAATACCTACCTCTGAAGTTGCTAAACTGCCCTTTTCTAATAAAATGTTTCATTTGTTTACAGAAAGGCTTATTAGTTATTTTTCTAAATACTATCTTGCAGGTTTATATTTTTTGTAATTAACATCTTTTCTAATTTAATTTCAATTCATTTGCACAGTTCTTCGCAGTCTTGATATTCTCACTCAGGACTGGAGTTCATACCCATTATAGCTCATACCCAAGCAAGGAAAAAAAAAGAAAAAAAATTAGTGAATCTCAATCTTTTTTAGATAATGATAAACCTTCTAGTCCAAATGAGACTTTCCTGAGTATTAATGATACTAATCCTGCTCTGATGAAGAGGTGGTTCGTATAAAAATTTTCATGAACTGAAATTTAGAGGAAGAATCAAATTTATGTCAGTGGAAACATCTTATTTTGATTTGAGTTTTTGACTCTAGTTATCTGATATTTTGGAGCAAATGTCATGTTGAATTAATTATTATACTTCATTTTAAAAAAAGTCACAGCAATATGTTTTGACAACTTTTGATTCCTTCAAATCTGTTATGTAATTGTAAAATAAAAGGATCCTTTATTCTTCCAAAATTAGAAAGATTGAGGAATTTCTCATAACTATTTAAACTCTCACCATGCATGAGAGACAGAATTAATGCTGAAGCAACACAGTGTTTAGAAATAGGTTATTCCCTGTGTGTAAATGAACAACATTATGAACAAAGATGAAGACATCCCCGCCTCACCTAGCCGACATTAAACAGCATGCATTTTGGACCTTAAACAACACTGAAACATCCTTGGTGTCACTGGGAAAGAGTTTAAAAGAGCTTCTTGCATTTTCTGATCATGAAAGCATTAGAAGCTCCTTGACTTCTGTCTTTGAAAGGCTGAAGTGGAAAAGGAGAGGTGTTACTGATTTTTTTCCAAAGCAGTGAACTCTGTGTGTACGTCTGTGTGTATGTGTGTGCATGCACGTGTGTCCCAAATCATAGCACCACAGAAGTTTGAGTTGGAAGAGACCTCAAAGACCATCTGTTTCATATCTTCATCGAAGACCTTGATGAGGGAACAGCATCCACCCTCAGAGAGTACCCGATGATCCAGAGCTGGGAGGAGTGGCTGACACACAGGACACTGCGCTGCCATCCAGACAGACCTGGACAGGCTGGAGAGCTGGGCAGGGAGAAACCGGAGGAGGTTCAACAAGAGCAAGTGGAGAGTCTGGCACCTGGGGAGGAATAACTGCTGGGATCAGTACAGGCTGGGGGTGACCTGCTGGAGAGGAGCTCTGTGGAGAAGGACCTGGGGGTCCTGGTGGGTGACAGGGTGGCCATGAGCCAGCAGTGTGCCCTGGGGGCTGAGAGAGACAATGGGATCCTGGGGGCATCAGGGGGAGTGTGGGCAGCAGGTCACAGGAGGGGATCCTCCCCCTCTGCCCTGCTCAGGCCCCACCTGGAGTGTTGTGTCCAGTTCTGGGCTCCCTGGGATCAAACAGCCAGGGATCTCCTGGAGAGAGTCCAGAGGAGGGACAGAGATGCTGAAGGGCCTGGAGCATCTCCCCTCTGAGGAAAGGCTGAGTGAGCTGGGACTGTTCAGCCCAGAGAAGACTACCCCTGAGCTTATCTTTAATGACTGGAACACAGAAACCCTTGGACCACTCCCAGAAGAGATGCAGAACATACCATGACTTCTAGGATATGGTAAGGAATATGACATCTGTAAACAGGCCATAGAAGCTATTATTCCATTTGAAAAATTAATTAACTAGGATTTAAGAGTTGCTTACTGCAATGCAGACATCTTTCAAAAAAAAGTAACTAAATATCTTTAAATTTCAGAGTAACTTGGTTTTGATTCATTTGGAGTTGGAATGCAAGTATACTTGTATTTTTATCATAACTTGTTCCACTTCCCTATAAAAACCCTCAATGTCATTCAAATAAATATCCTCCAGCTCAAAAATCTGCACATTTCACCAGAATTTGTTACTCTGCAATTCTCACATCACTTCTAATTTTGGATTTTAGCACCTTCATTTTGTCAACGTGTCTTTTTAAAACCTCACTCTTCATGGACCACTTCATACCTATGAAAATTGTGTGTGTGTGTGTGTGTGTGTGTGTGTTAAACATGCATTGTAGCTGGCTGCACAAAGACTGTCTTTAATAAGAGCCCTTACCTTTATCATATTCACCTGAGTGCACTTAGCTCTGGCAGCACTTACCTTCCTTTCAAGTAACTTGTATTCAGAAAGGAAAGGTGTTTGTAACACGTTAAATATAAAATTGTAAAATAAACTCAGCAGTTCCTGGGTTTTGAGTCAGACATTTAATTGATCCTTAATGCTGAGATGAATGCAGGACAGTGAACAACAAAGCACCATCATTAGCTTTATTTAAATACTAGATCTCTGCACTTAATTACAGTGCTGTGCATAATCAGGACATTATATAAACACTCTGAATACCACAGGCTCATCCAAGGCAACTGTTTGAAATTTGTGGCTGTTCTAAGACTTTCTAGAACATTGCCTTAGGACTCGAGTGTAGAGAACGTGCTTATTCCATGGCTGTAAATTTAATCCAAAACAGGAAAAAAACAAAACCACAAACCAAACAAACAAACAAACAAACCCCACCAAAAAACCCACCCCACAACCAACCAAACAAAACAAAAAAACCCTTCTTAACCATGGACACAAATAATTAATGAATCCTGTAGAATTTCTGGACCCTTCAAGGCTCAACCCTGGAAACACACCTATGTCAGAAGGGCTGCAGTTTAATGCTATGAAATAATAATAATAATATCCTTTTTATCCATTTTAAGCTTTTAACTTCTTTATTGAACTAGAGGCCTTCCCTGGGGAAAAAAAAATAGGTTTATCTAATTTGTTTGCTCTTTATTAACCATTATGTTTCAGTCATTCCCTCTTAAACTAATGAGAAAAGGGTTTTTTCCTAACTTGACTGTTTCAATAATTTTAAATTTTCAGTTTCTTTACAGAGATGCAGGAGATAGCCTTAAATCTCTGCTGATACAATGGAACCAGTCACTCCTAAGTGTAGCACATCCTGAAAGAAGCAATCTCAAAATAAGATGCAGAGAAATGTCTCTTGACAAGTTTTATAATTATAAACTCAATTAATGCTTTGCTCATTTGCCATCTTCCTAACAATGAAAGGAAAGGACCAGAGCAGTCAGAAAGAGACTTTCTGAAGCGTTCATCTTTTATAACTCTTCTGAACCATAACATCATCCTAAAGAAACAATTTCCTTTCAGAGTAAGTGTTTGTTTATTTTCAGATACCCCATCACCTTTGATCAGCAAGGCACTAATGGACCTCAGAGCATTCTCTGTTCAACAACACTGTTATTTTTGCATTAAGACTCATCTTATGATTGATGAGTTTGACATAAGCAGAACATCCTCTGGCTCAGAGAGAATGTAGTTACTGAGACAGACCCAGTGGTGGGCACAGCTGATCAAATGCTCCCCCGCTGAAACAGAAAAGATTTCAGGGTCTTGTTTGTTCAGGACTATGGTTGACAAGTGCTTGAGGATTTGGGATTAGGGGATCTGGGGAAACACAGCAGCTCCTGTTAAGTTTATCAGCAGGGTTTCTTATTCTATCCTTTGCCTTTCCTCACCTTCTGGCAGCCTTGTTGCAGGACAAAACAGTGTATCTCCTGCTTTTTTCTTACATCTGATTACATTTGACTGGTTGGCCAAGTGCACTGACAAGATACTTGTCTGAAGTAGGTCTTACTTATTTCTTATCCAGAAGGGCCTATCTTAGTAACACTGTCATGGAAAGCCATTTTGAAGCCATTCACTAAGATTTCAGTAGCTCCATGAATTTTTATTCTACACTGTAATTTCCTGATTGGATTTTTTGCCCCTTTTTTTCTTCCCCCCCCCCCCCCCCCCCCCATTTAGTGATCATGGTGATTCATTCAGATAAGATGTGTGTCTTACAGAAGCTGTGATGGGTAGGAGCCAGGGGGACAGAATTAAGTATGCATCATATACAAAGAGGGAGATGTTGATAATAGACCAAAAAGGTAACCAAAACACAAAACAGCACGTGTGTTCAGAGAGAAGTAACCCCTGCACTGTACTCCCTCAGCAGGTGTGATGCTCAAAGAGGATGAGAGCATATCTTGGGATCCAGAGAGAATCAAGATAAACACTTGTAAATGTACTTAATAAAATAATGTGTTCTATACTAAGCAAAAATGCTAAAAGAAAAACAGATGTAGCATCCACAAAAAAAAACCCTTACTTTGGCTATGTTTCTCTGTTTAGAGTCTGTAAGTCTCTTGGCTGTAGGCAAACCTGTTCAGGACCATCCAGCAGTGAGACTAATGGCTCTAGTTTCTTCTATCAACTCAAGATGTAGAAGTGATACATAGGTACCAATGAGCATGTTCTTGGATCAGATTTAGACTCTCCAGAAGTTTAGATGGGAGAAAACTGGTGATTGACTGTACATATTAGAAGCAGCTGCAAAACACAGGCTCAGACACGTGCAGACTTCCTTTTAGTCACCCCACAGAACACAGCTGGAACAGAGAGATTTTCCAGGCTCACCTCAGAGCAAAATGATGTCTCTCAAACCTGTTTTCACCTGCAGGAGTTTTCACAATCTTTTAAATAGTTAATCTGCCCTGGGTGTAATCCTCTTGTCTGATGAGGAACAATGCTGAAATTCTAGTATTTATTCCTCAATCTGGTATAGCCTAGGGAGTTAACTACTTTCCACCAGGAACATTTTCAGTATGGGCCTTTATTTCCTTAATACTGGGCTTGATCCAGTCCAGAGGCCTTTGGCTGTGGAAACTTAAGTCTTACATGCAAAAATAACTTTGGCTTGCATTTTAGTATCATTAACATCTATTTCTATAGCAGTAGAGCTAATGTCTGAAACTGTTTCTTTCTACTTGGAACTAATATAAACACATTTAATCATAAACCCACCAACAACCAACAAGCTTCACGCATGTGGTCAGATGTGTTTCATCAAATATTCATCTCTAAATTGTTGCAGCAAGTAGTGATGTCCTCACAGGCTTTAATTGAGTGTCCAAAAGGTTTTTTCAGGTAAATTGCATTAATTTTTAGTGGCTACCAAGAAAATCTTGTGTTCATTTCTAAACGAACTAGTATATATATTAGCAATTGGAATAGAAGATTCCAATTGGTAACACAAGATTTAGAATTTAAACACTGTACATGTTAATAAATACTATGTACATATATATATATATATATATATATATATATAGTATGAGTTTCCTAAGCCTTTCCTATAACAAATGACATGCACATTATCCACAGCAAATCATCATCATCTTTGTAGGAGAAGGACAAGGAACTCTGGAAAAGTAGGAAACTATTATCAGTATTTTGTTGCTTAAAACAGAAGTGCAAGGTGCCCACTATTAGGATGTTCTGCTGATTCAAAATACAAGCAAGCAAAGTGTTTTCAAACCTTACCACAAAACCCTCAGATTTCATGTTGCTACCGCTCTAAAAAGATGAAAACAGGTGTCAAGTAAAAAAACCAACCAGCCAAACCCACTTTTATTTTTTTCCCTCTCCATTTGAAGCGAATCACTCTGTTTGCTGTGTTTGTCAGTAGCTGATTTTTCAGGAGTGGTCAAAGTGTCTTGCATAAACCAAAAAATAATCCAAGCAATTATTGGAGACAGATATGTACTCTTCTTGAAGAGTTATTCATCCCAACCACGAGGGTAAGACAAATTACTCAGTGAATGTATCTCTCTTATTGATTATAAAATGGATTCTACATGAAATATGCATCTGCTTTTTAGTCATAAAAATAAGTGAACACAATACCACCTTTAGAATTCCAGGTATCACAAGAAAACGTCTCATTGTAGTAACCATGTGTCACATAGGATATATTTAAAATTTGGGTTAAAATTTATTAACTCCAAATATGAGAGTGACAAAAGTGTAACACATTATTTCATAAGCTCATTTATCAGATTTATAAGAAAAAAAGGATACAAAAATTCCTCGGCTTTATTTGAAAGGTTTTTTTCCTCAGCAACAACAAAAATGTGACTACTCTAATTCATTAGTCAGTTTGAGTTCCAACACAAAATACAAATTTAAGTGTGGGGAAAGTTTCTATCCAAATATGGGTTTGAAGATAAAGAGGTAAGGTAGATCCTTTGCCTCAAAGAGTGTCTTAAACATGTGGGGTGGCATGAGGGACAAAGGAATGCTTTAATGTGGGCTGCTGCTGCGAGAAGGAGAAAAAGGTCGACATTTGAAGAGAGACTAGAGCACATGGGGTGAAACAGGTGACTATAAGCTCATTTTACTAATCCACATGAGCAGAGTAAGACCTAGGGAGAAGTCAGTCATCTCCAGATCGCATGGGACTTTGCTGACACTTCTGTGCTTTTCACAACTCAGCCAAAAGGTGAGGAATGAAAAGTGCCACTGAAGAAAAAGTGACTATGAACAGTGATCAAGGAAAAAAATTGGCCCATTCTCTCAGTGTGAGAGGATACTTATATAATTGAATATATATTTAAGTGGCTCGAGGAGGGCTACTTCTTTGGGAAAAAAAAGCCATATAAAAAAGACACATAGATTAACTGAAATATGAACTCCATTACAAAAGTACACATAAACACCAGTGAAATGTTCCTCTCACAGAAGACTGGGTTGCTCATAAACCAAAATAATTTATATTCTGCAATATCCTAATGACAAATGAAAAAAAATCCTTTCCATACATCTGCTGGCAACAACTTAATTTTCAATACAATATTGTCCTAGTTTCAGAAAGAATAGAGCTTTTTGTTTTGTTTTTGCTTTTCCTAGCAGCTAGTATAGTGCTATCACTTGGATTTAGGATGAGAATTCCCTGAAAGTTCGTTATTGTTAGGAGTGCAACCCTCAGTTGCACCCAGGCAGCCATCAAATTCTGGTCCATTATCTACACATATCCTGAAGTTCCAACTCTAAATGAGCATAGCTTTTTATATTTTTTCAGCAGAAGGATTAAAATAAAGATGGATGAACATCAGCACTAGCTTCACCTGTTGCTTTTTTGTATACAGCCAGATCATAGAATGGCACAGAAGGGACCCCAAGGATCACAGAGCTCCAACCCCCCTGCCACAGGCAGGGCCACAGGCAGGGCCACCAACCTCCAGGCCTGGAGCTACACAAGGTTTGAGATCTGAGGAGAAAAATCTTTCTGTGCAACTCAAGCCTGAAGTGAAAGTTTAGGCACACGGAAAATGTTCACAGAGCTGGAGAAATGGCAGAGGAAAATCGAAGTGCAACAGCTGCAACGTTATACAAACGACTGGATGGAGAGAGAGAATTAACATATTGCCCCAACACAGAGTGGAAACCACTCAGGCTTCTCGCTGAGTCTTACCTAAATCCTTCCAGTCTGACTACACTGACTAAGAAACTAATTTCCTGCTGTCACAGAAAGGTGATTAAAGAGGCCGAAACAGAAGTGAGTGGCAATGCTTTGTGGCCCTGCCCTAAGAGGGAGGCCCCAGGGCAAGGGAGCTGGGAAGATGTGGAGCAGGTCGGCCTGAATTCATTCTGGTATTTGTTGACCACTCTACCACACTGTTTCAAAACCACAGTGTCTCTCTTTCATCTAGATGTTTTAATTTCATGTCAAGTTTTACTTACTAATAAGAAAGGCTATTTGCTAACTTGGGACCTACAAATATATATGCTGGCTAAGAACATTCTTATCATGCATTGCAGAGCATCTTGGATCTAAATGCAAAATATAAAATTCAAATTCTGTTTCCATCTGTTGCCTGGAATGATCCTATTAACTATACCACTTGTGCAGCAAAAAGAAACAGGATTTTTTAAACAGAAGAATTATTGAGTCATTCACTAAAAATGGCTCCTTTTTTATTGGAATCAAAATGAAGGAAAAAAAAAACACTTTGCTTTGAGGGAGTGTTGTCTTCTACATAAAAAAAAACCACAGTGCTTTATGAACATCAAAATTTACAACAGCAACTTCCCTTTTCAAGTTAAGAACTCTAATTATCTAATTTTTAGATGATAAATTTAGAAACTAGGCAGATTTCAAACCACAAGAACATCTCCTGGTTTGGTGCTGTTGTCTGGAATTTAACAGGTAGCACCAGGATAAATTTAAGAGAGGAGGTAAGGATGCATCCCAGATAAAGCCGTGCAGAAAATCTCTCTTGCTGAGAAACTTTTTCTAGGTCCTACCTCCCAAGGCTCATGTAGAGCTGGCCTGGTTAGGTTTGCATAGAAACTACATGATATATATATTAGCTAGGAGTATTTATGGAATTTGTAATTCAAGGCAACCATTGTTTTTCAGCTTTAATAAAAGAGCAGATTTTGAACTGCTTTGGTCAAACATTGTCTTGATTGTTTAATTAAGAAATGTAGAATCAGCAGCCCTACAGGATCTGGCAGATTTTCATGGCTTTTCTGAATTTTCTCTGGTATGTTGATAAAAGAAGCCAGCAGGGATTTAGTCTTAATGTTAAGAACAGCTGATTCTGAAGCATTCAGGGTTAAATTTTCTCCAGTATTTTTCAGTTAATTAAGGCAGTAAGTAAGCAGACTTGCAGAGGCCAACTGCATGCTAGAGAGAAGAAATACTTAACATAAAATGTAAAAAAAAGTTACTTTTCTGGACATACACAAAGAAAAACTAGAGACTTATAAACTTTAATGACAAATCAAGGTCAGTCATAGTTTGGGAGGCTTGAGGAGGAAGGAAATGTTCAATTTCTAAACAGAAAACCAGAAAGCATTTTCTTTTGGTACGTAGGATAAAAATGATACAGAGACTTCAGGAGATCTCAAATCTATGTTCCCAAATTAATCACTGATGAGCTAGGGGTTTTTTTCCTCATTCCAGACTGAAGCTCATAGAAAGCTGGCACTTGCCTGTCCTTCTAGGTACACTTAAGAATCCAAACCATTAAAATAAATTGACCTGAGCAGAGTATCACTACAGACTAGTCCCAGATCCTCTGAACAAAGACAATTAAGGCCACAGCAGCACCGAGGAAAACATTTTCTGATCCATACTGGATTTCCAGTAACACATAACAATAAAACAAAGAGCAGCATTCAAACAGAAGATAACATGGCTTGTCCTTTTGAAAGGCACTACACACACCCCCATGCACGCACACAAAAAATAAAGGGGTAGGGGGGGTGGGTAAAGACTTGCAGTGAGATTGAGAGACAAGTTTACTAACTGCAAATTAGGGAAAGGAGAAATACCATACTGCAGCTGTTCTACAGGAAAACAGAAGATCGATTCAAGGCTTACTATGGCTTTGACAAGGAAAGTATTTCTAGGTACATCTACAACCTTGAGCACTGAAATCAGGTATGATTATACTGTGGATGTAGTATTTGCTGAAAATTGGCAGTCAGCTAAATTGCATGTGTCTGCTAGACAGTTTACTATTGATTAAATGCTATGAAAGAGTAAATCAGCAGTGGTTATTTGCCACCCACCTGCCCCCCACAAAGTCTAGGGATTCAAGAAGAAAGATCATCTCCAGATGCCCATGTAACTCTGCTTTACATCAAAGGAGGTGATGTATACTGTAAGTAGCTTAGACCCTATGCTATACATAGCATAGGATGCAAATCTTATTAGATGCACCTTTAGCAACCCCAAATACCTACCAAGGTGAAAACTTGGCCAAAGATGCAATATTACTGTGAATATACTTCAGTGCAAGAAATGGGTGGGTGAACAGGTATTTCCATCATTATGTTAATCACAGTGCAGCTGATTTGCAAAATAAACCTTTTGCTGAAACTCTTCGCACAGGTTTAGATAACATTACACAACATCAATTAAATCTCTTAACTCACTGCACTACATCAAACTTAGAAATCATGGATTTTTTTTCACTCCTTGATACATTGTTTCTAATTTATGGTGTGCTTACTACAGAAAATGTTTTCCTTTTGTTTGTTTCAGTCTTTCTTGCAAGTAGTAAGAAACACTAAGGTGAAATTGAACACACTGAATTTTAGCACAGGTATCAAGAAACACACCTAAAAGCAAAGTTTGTTAAAATAGATAATAATTACCCTTTTTAAGAACAGAAGGACAGAAACCTGTCATATGAAATCAGAATGTACATAGAGTAATCTTTCTTTCAGGGAAAGAGAAAAATTCTGCCAATACACCTATACTATCACTTCACACAGTCTAATTGTGCAAATTCAACACTGGTAAAAGTAGTCCTGAAGGAAAAAGAAGCTAAAAGTAGTTTGGCTTTCTTTTCCTTACCTTATTCAATCATCTTTAAATATGTCTGAAGCAGCAATAACCTTAGTAGGTAATCACTGATTTTCTGTGTCCCTCCCAGAAATTTCTACATGTGCTCTCCCTGTATTTTCCTAAACTTTTGCCAAAACCTTTGTTTAGGAAGCTGATTTTGCAATTTGCAAGTAAAATTTGATTCATTGAATTTCCACTGGTAGTCTTCTGGATGAGTTGTATGGCTTACCTTGGTTCTAGATGTTAAAAATATAGCTTTTAATCAAGTGTTCAACTTGAAATGTAATATAAGGAACTGCTGGAGTAAACCTTAGCTTAAGAATTTTCAGATGTAAAAGTAATCAAGTACTACCATATTTATAGAAAAAAAAAAAAAGGCAAATTAATATATGTTCCTGTATGTCAATAGAAATATTTATCTTATTTTGACGATTCACATAGTTCAGCTCTAATTTTACACACTACACAATAAAATTTGAGTAAGGCTATGCATAAATTACTGGAAAATAAATATTTGGAGAGATAAACAGCCGGTGCTTAGTTTGATTGTAAAAAGATTAAAATCTCCTTGAAACAGGGGCCTGAGGGTGCTTTTTTCAGCATGTAACATTATGTAGCGAAAGCTGGCCTGTACTTAAAAATATCACAATACTTTAAAAAAAGAAAGTCAAAGGATTTTGCAGTTGTAATTTTTAAATATTGAGTTTAAAATTCTTTGCTGTTACCTCCTATCTTGTGTTGTAACTTGCATGTATGCCATACCAGTGCTTACAGAAACCAGTAAGGTCTTTTTCAACACACAGAGCAAACTCTTGGTCTTTCCTCAGTTTTGCCACACAGGCTTTAACCTGGCAATAATGAAACGTCTGTCGCTCTGAACCAAGGCCCAGCTTCCACCACCTGGGTACGATCAAGTCTTTGTCATGATTGCTTCAAGGGCGAAAGACTACACACATTGACATCTGCGCTGCAGAACAAGTCACACACAAACCCTTAGACCTGTGCTGTGTTATCTGCAGAACTTCCAAAGCCATTAATAAAAGAACCAGTCAAACTGAGTTTGGCTTCATCAAAACCGCCTTAGCAGCTATTCCAATGAAGTGTATTTGACTAAAACCAGGGAACCTAAGGTGGGGATTGGTGATGCAGTTAAATAGTGCAGTTGCTCCAAAACAAGCGGGGGATCAAAGTTGGAGAAGTTACCCAACGCAACTTCCACAGCTTTGAACACAGGTTCACGAGCAGTTTTCTCTTTCAGACTGAGAAACTGAATTGGGGTTGGCCAAAACTGTATCTGAGGCAAAGGCAGGGTTTGCATTTCAGTTCTGCCTCAGTAGCACCACTTGTAAAAACGTCTCTCTCAGTAGTGAGAGGAGTTGCATGGGCACTTGGAGCTGATCTTTCCCTACTCATGAACTGTGGAAGTTAGTGAGGGTTAAAAAAAACCCTGTGGTAACTAATTTACAGGCATGTTCAGGCAGCACTTTGGTCAAAGCTATCCTGGAATTAAAAAGATCAACTCATGCATTTAACCCAGGCATGGTACCCAGACCTCGAGTTTTACAGCTGGAGAGGTTTCTATGAGAACTACCATGCTGGGTTGAACTCATGCCACACACCACTGTGTTTGGCCAAACAAAACCAACCAGCTTCAAAGCGTGCAGCGACTCTACACGGACTAAGGAGGCCTAGAAAAAAGGGTCTGCAGATTTCTCCTTAGAATCACTGATGCAACTGTATTTCAGGCCAAGGAAAACGTAAGCAGGGGACTGAACAGGTCGGCGAGTGGAGTGCATTTGACATACACCAGGAACCATGTCTGGCTAGTGCAAAGCTTGTTTGCTAAAGCCATTATCACCTTTTGCATCTAAACTTTCTGCCACTCTTCCTCTTAAACCTGGAACTCATGCCCTGAGCCCGCGTGTCCTTTTCCCTTTCAGATCCCGCCTATCAGATTCAATTAACCAGACTGCACGCACTTTACAGGTAAAAGCAACGCGGAATTAAAGCCCCAGACACGTGAAAGCCATGTGTTAACGTTCTGCAGCGATCCCTCCAGGGAGCCTTTTGGGTACTCTGAAGCAACACCCAGAGTACTAAAACCACAGCCTCTGCCAGGGAGCTTGTTTAGGGGGGAGTGGCGAGGAATCCGAGACAAAACCCGCCAACCCCCATCTCCTGCAAGCGTCCCGCGCTCCAAGACACTTCATATGCGCAAAGGGAGGGGGGTCCTTATCTTTTATCTCCTGACCTGGGTAACTTCTAGACACAGTTTGGTGGCCATTTCACTGTGGTCTTTCAAGTCCATTTTTGTTACAGAAGCTTTAATTAACACGCTGCTGAATAACGAACCCCACTCAGAGGTGTATCAAACGCGAGACCGCTCCTGCAGGTGAGGGGCTTCGGAATTGGGCTCTTCTCACGTTAGCAGAGAGCTGTTCAATTGCTCTTCTAGCTCCTGTCTCAGGAGGCTTCTCGGAAACCTTCCCCTGAAGTCCTGCCTAGGAAACCGTCAGATGGCAAAGGCTTGATTTGGAGCTGGGATGGAAAGACACCGCTCCGCAGGGTCTGTAAACCCAGGTGCAGACTGGCCACGGCCCCGCCGCGGGTTCCCCGGCTCCAGCCGGGAGATGCGCTGCGGCGGCTGGGAAGCGGCGGCAGCTGCGGCACCCGCCGGAGCCACAGACCGACCGCGCTGCTGCCGCCGCGCCCGAGCCCCGCAACGCGGCGTCGCGGCCCGCAAGGGGCACGGGCCCCGCGGCACGTGCGCGAGTCGCTCCCCGAGGCGGCCGCACCCACCGCGCGCCAAACGCCCACTCACCCCTCTGCAGGCCGCGGCGCTCAGCGCGCTACCTCGGCCGGCACCTGGCCCGGGGAAGGGTCTCCCCGCAGAGCTGAGGGAGCCGCTCCCGCGCCTCAGCTGAGGGGATTTGTTTCCTGGAGCCACGAGTGGGCAGGACGCGGTGGGTGTGGACAGCAGCACCCTCCATGCTTGTCCCGAGCAGCTTCCCCTCACCCCAGCCCTGTCTTTCGCGTGGCGCTCTGCTGCCCGGGCCCATTGAAGCCAGACGGGACACTGATGTGTCTTTATCGGGCTCTCAGCAACTGAATAGCGGCTTGATGGGGACTCGGGCACATCCTTTGTGGGAGGAATTGAAGGCCCAGCCCAGGTTTCCTCCCTTTGACTGGCAGCGCTGCCCGGTTCAGTCTCAGGTCACAGGACAGCTCAAAGTCTGAGCGACCCACACAACCCCCCAGGAGCCTCTGAGGGGATGGGGCCTCAAGGCAGCCCGAGGCTGAGCGGCTTTTGCAGCCCTGGTGCACCAGACATCACTGAGCACCGTTTGCTGGACGATCCTTACAAATACCTTGTTTCATTATAGGCCGTTCCGAAGAGCCGTTTCTGTTGTGGGTCTGAGTCAACAGGCGTTTCCTGTTGTTGATACACAGTCTGGTCAACCTTAATATTGGCGGACACACAGACGGCTCCACAAACCCTGCTGGCAAATGCCTTCTGCGTTATTAGCTGCAAGTGTCTTTTGTCTGGAACTGACACCGTGTTTGAAGCACTGCCTTTTCAGAAGGTCAATATCCTTTATGTTCGAAGGATAAAAGAGCCTCAAGCCTCCCGTTAATGATGGTGTCTGGATAAAACCCGGGGAAATCCACAACCAAATCTGCACGAGTAATAACGTACAGCTGACGTCTTGCAGGAGTTTCTAGGAACATTGCTAACTGAATGATGCACTGCAAGATGTTACTCGGTGTTCCCTGCCTCCTTTCTACAATAAAATAATTATTACACAGCTTACCCTTTGTCCTCTGAAATTCCATCTGCAAAGGACTCTCCTGCAGTGATCCCAGTGAGCCCTAAGAAAGGGGGGAAAATAAATCATTTAATACCTTTTCTTGATCAGCTAATTGATGTTACCAATGGCAAGAAGCTGAACAAACACATTTCACTCATATTTATGTACTAGGAATAACATAGCTGACGTTTGCTGAGAAATACTGATGGTAACTCTCTCAGGGCCCTGTTTTGTTCTCTTGAGGATGTAAGTTGCTGGGCTTGAAATGGAAACCTGGGCTTATTATAGGTAGAAGAAAGTAGTGGTGTTTAGATCCACAAAGATAGGTTTCAAACAGCAGCTGAAATTATTGAGACTAAAGTGTTAAATATTTCCTGTCTAGAGTCTACATTTCCACATGACTTTGTTCCCTATATTATTACTAAACAATTAAACAGATTTATGAATACTAACATTAGGAAGATGTTAGTCCAGATACTTCTCTGAGAGTAAAGCAGAATGCTACCAAGTCAGAAGAGTTTAGCACACCTGAAAACACTTCTCACTAATATTTTAAATCAACATTTATATTTAGCTTAAAAAAATAAAATCCCAAAACTTAAAGAAACGGGATTAAGTTTTCAAATACTGCAGACATTGTAAGTTACAGTTTCCAAAGATGAAATAGGCCCAAGACCCCGAGTTCAGTTCTTCCCAGTGACAATGGAGGTACATCAACTTCCAACACGAAAATAAACCACATATTTAAGTGAACAGCCACAAGATCTTTAAATATACTTGGCTTGTTCTAAATGACAATAATGGAGAAAGATCCTCACCATTCTGTTTTTGTCTCCCCTCACAGTCACCTGCCTTCAGGTTGAGTAATCTCAACTTCCTGATCTAATAGGAAAAATAATTCCCAACTACAAAAAGATTACGCTGCCATTAGACAAGATAAAACTAATCGATTCATCCAGCCTGGACAATTCTACTAGATCCAATACAGGAGACACAACAGCAACAAGAAGAGTGGAAAGTACAGGAACACACGGATGCTGCTTTTGACAGTAGCTGGGTAGCTTTTCACAGATTTTCTTTCTTCTGGCTAGGCAGGGAGAAGGGATCTGATCAGAATAAGGAAAAAAAAAAAGGATAGGGGAAGCAAAATGCAACTTGAAAGGCTAATCAGCACAGACTTCAAGACAAACCATTCAGCAATTGCTGATTCTATATAATGCAGGTTTTCCCTAAACTTTTCAAAGCTTCCACCCAGCAAGGACATTGAATAAGACCAGTAATGGTCAGGAAATATTATAGTTTCATTCTTGTCACCACGACATCAAGTTACCAGTTTCTTCTGATAACATATTAGTGAAGCCTGTTATCCTACTTTCTTTTATTCAATCGGATAATATTTAATTACAGGTTACATTTAATTTGTGCCTTTGCCATTATATTTAAAGCACCGAGTCCAAAATACACCACACTTATCCTTTATATGGATTTGAAGAATTTCAAAGACACCTTTAATTGCAGCTGAAAGTGTAGAAAGAAGCTGTAATCACCCGAGTGTTTACAGTTGCTTTTCAGTTGCAACAAGGGTTTTTTTTTCCCCCCACTTTAGAAAGGCTTCACTTAGCAGCAGAAGCACTTAAACCTTAGTGGATCTATTGAGTGCCACAGAATACACTTTCTATGCCTGATTATGGCATGTTTTAAAAATTACTCTAATGGGTAGTGAGGTTACTTTGGGCATTGCTGTCAACTTACATCGCAGAGTGCATCTCCCACGGGCAGCGCAGGAAACACTGGGTGAAGGAAAACAGGTCGGGTGCTGCGTCAGTAATACACGGCCATGCTCACTGCTGGGGCCAGGCTGACCCAGGAATATTCAGGAGGGTATTTAGTCTTTTGGAAGACTGGAGATGGGTAATGTAGCAAATTCTGTGCCACTTAAAATACGGAATGAACTGTGCCACGATGCATACTATGGCATTCTGTTTTACTCATCTGCCCTTGGAAAAAAAACCCCAAACCCAAACTCATTAAACCCTGATCTTCAACAGTTTTCTGGTATTTCAGAGAGTATCATAGCAAAAAATATTGTTTCTTCTGTTGTTGAAACTTTTATTGGAGGTAGATTGACTAGGTGATCTGGATCCAGCTCACGGGCTGAAGATCTAGAGAAAGATACCAGCAACTTTTGTCTTTCTTACTTCGATTAGCATGTAAACAGGATGGTATATTGAGCAAGACATCAAAGCAGAGAGAGAGTTAGGACTGACATTTCTAGAGCTCTTCTTCTGACATTTCAACATAAACCAATTTAGGAGCACCTCATCTTCACCTGCCCTCAATCCTGGATGTTCTGTTTATTTTTTTAGGACAACATACAAAAGCACTTTTCACACAGCTTGTGCATTCCTGAGCATCACCAGTTTACAGGCTGTTCCTCAGGAAATCAGACCCCAGTGAAGGTAGTGATGACCCAGTACTAAAACAGCACCATCACTGCCAGCACTCAGTCCTGTAATTGGTTATAGGCCAGCTGCTCTTGGATTAAGGAGTAACCGGCTACTTTGCCTCTTGATCCATCCTGGCAGAATGACTGAGGATGTCAGCGTGGTCTGGAGAGTGCCCTGCAACACCCAGTGCCAAGACATCTGTCACCAGTGCAGCCCTACGTTCAGCCAGCTGCCCTGCTCTCATCTGCAGTCTCCTCACCACTGCTTCTCCAGTTCAGCACAGGGATGGGGACTTCCCCCTGCAAGACTGAGGACAAAGGGCAGTAGAGGGAAGCAGCCACCTCAGAACTTCCTTCTGGTTCCTGAGCTGTGCAGATGATTCCTCCTCTTCCTCCTCCGGCACTTTCTCCTGCCTGCTTCGGTTTAACTTGAGGAGTCTGCAGGTGGAAAGACTGCATATGGGGCTACGAGAGGAACTAATGGCTGCTCCTCCATTCCTTGTCCCAAACTGACAGTCAGAGAAGCAGCATAACCCTGCCTGTGAGGTACCCTGTGGGCAGCACCGCTATAGTAAATTCTCACAGATTCATCCATTGTGTGATGCCTTTGAAGAAACATGGTCAGAGTATTTACAGTCAGCCTTGGTATTTTTATTAAGAAATGAGAAAGCAGTCATTATTAATGGCTTGTGACTTGATTCTCTGCAACAATCTCCACGCATTGTTTCCTTTGTTTTATTTTTAGAGGTGGATTAAAGCAAGTTCATGGAGTGCCAGGTAAGAGGTAACGTCATCTAAACTCAGACATGGCTTCTCCTGAGAACAGAAACACTGCCAGTACTGCCTTATATATGCCACACTACAAACTAAACTATAGCTGTTCCTGGTTAGATTGTTTGTGTCTGTGTGAACAGTTTATACTCTTCTTATTCATTACGTATTTAAAATCAGAAAATCACATGAACTTTCCGAGTTACTCTGAAAACCTTCATGTAAAAACGTGTTATATATAGAATCAATTCTTACTAATTAACTGTATCTGAATTTTAAGTAACAGTGGAGAAAGAATATAATGATCAGAAATACATGTAATACAGACAGTTTCTGTCCATGGGAAATTACTGATTCATTCATATTCAGGTTGCCCATTCATCTAATTTTGACAGTGAGATTTCTGTGGCATTAGGCATAGCATCCCTCACTTTGCAGTGAAATTAAGTATCCACTCAACACTAAATTGCTTGGCTGTTATTCGACCGTGTTCACTCTTAATGCTTTTAAAATCCATTAGCTTTCATACATCTTATCTCAGATTGACAATGTTGTTGTACAGAATGAACAGTTACCATTAAGTCAACTGGAAAACAAAACATAACAAAGAAAAGTTAGCTGTGAAAACCTGAGAGTTTACAGGTATTGATCAGGAAATGCCTGCTACAAATGCTAAGTATAAGACCACATAAAAGTGTAGGAACAACAATGCATTTCCTGGGCTCAAATAATGAGCATTTGTTTCAGGGTGCTCAGGGTTCTGGTTTTTCTGTTTTCACAGAGACTTGAAGGAAGAGACAAATGTCTGTTGTAATTGATTAGGTATTAACATTAGCTGAAGATGACACGAGGGGGATAATGATAATGTGTATGATTTATTATAGCTATATACACTGCATAATGCTATACCAGCTAAACAGTTATTACTGGCTGCATTAGCTCTCTGCATTGAAGCTGATCTCATGTTTGATATACGGGAATTTATTCATTTCACAAAATCTCAACTGAACAGACTAACTTATCCCATACAATTTAAACAAGATGTGCTTCCTTTATTAGAAATTACGTCACAGTAGAGGAGAAACTTGTGAATCACCCCCACAACATGAGTCTGTTTTGTTTGGGAGATGGGCAGAGAACTTTCTCAAGTCATAAAGTAAGTACAAATGTGTTCTGACTTCAAAAAAAATGAGCAACTATTCCTCCTAAGAAGCCTTTTATATTTTACAGAGTTCTAACGACAATAAAATAAGGACAACAAAACACAATTCAGAATAATAACTAAAAAACCCCACACCCCGCAAACATTTAAGTATAGGTTAAAGGTATGTTTTAAAGTTATTTAGATTTTGAATAGACCTAGCTCCAAAATGAAGCCCCAGTGCTTAACAGGCTAGTCTCACAGACACTCAAGCCCAGACCAGGCTCCTTGGTTTACCAAAAACTCTGTAACAAGTTCAACTAAAGGCATAATCTGTAGGGAAAAAATATACAAGTTCAAATACTGTATGTAAAAATCCCACAATGTCAGAAAAATCCTATCTGAAATTATTCCAGTGTTTCTACTGATAAAATATGACTAATGTTATCAGCAAAACAAATAATGAAATTAATAATAAATTTACATCGATCTTTTTTTTTCCCCCAGTTTTCATTCACCATCTCTGCTCCCTACTCCTTGTTATAGTTCTCCACGTGGAAGGGAGGAAATGCTGACTGAGCTGTAATGAACATAAGAAGACTGAGTGGAAGCCAGAAACCAGGTTGATAAAACTTAATAGGAAAAGACCGCTCAGGTCCCAGAGATCAAGTTCAAATACAGCCAAGGTGGTTAACAGAAACGGGCACCTTGATAATTTGCTTTCTAGCATCTACTTTATTTAAACAATATGGTTATCAAAAGTTACCATCTTTTTCCAAATAATGAGCTCCTCCCAGGAGGGAGGAGATTCCCCCAACACCCACTCTGTATCTGCCGAATAATCACGATACGATAGTGACCTCTTACCCCAGGAGTTATACCAGGTAACGTATAGAGTATTTCCTTACAGTGGAAAGCAGGTACCTTACCTGTGCACCTGGATCGTTGAGGTGTCTTTGTTTATAGATGAAGACAAGGAAAGATAGACCACTCAAGTTAGCATGGGCTATGCTCAGTAATGAAGGTGAAGGAGGTTGTGTACCTAAGCTGTGGTTCATTCTTCCCCTGCTTGAACTGGGCTGTGCACTGCTGAAGGGGAGTGTAAACGTGTGCTTGCTTTACTGTTCCTACAGCCTATGTTTAAGGCAAGTTTGGCATTATGCACTGTTTTATGAAAATATCCTAATTACTTCCTATCTAGCCAAGCACAAGCAGCTTCCTGTGAAGCTGCACACTACAGAAGAGCTTTGGAACATTCCAGAGAAAGGCCTAGCTGTAAGCACAGACAATCAGAGTTGTATCATCTCCAACTTCAGCTTTCTCTATCCATCACAGGACATCTGCATTGATGTAAGCATACAGCTAACTGGCTCTTTCTTGCAATAACTGGAACAAGTCTCCTGCAGATAAAATCCTGGTATATACGAAGCTGCTTTCATAGCATTTTTTGTAATTGATGAGTTTTCCCAACTCATCTTTTTTACCTTAACTTCCAGCCTTTTCACTGAGCATCTGTTAGCTAAAATGAAGCCTATAATAAACATTTATGTCCCTCTTTATGCTGATTGTTGTTTACACCTATGTGGCAAGGCTGTAGGAATATATCGAATATTTATGTAGCAAGAAATTGCACCTCCAGCCTATTAAACACTGAGTGGAGCAGCTGGGATTCTCTAAATGCATTCAGGCCAGTAACTGCATCCATTATTTATCTACCTTACTGGCTGCATTTGTGAAGATTGTTCACTGCTTCTCCTCTAACACCTGAGGACAGCTGAGTGGGAGCAGATTCTTTTTAACCCCTTCAACATCCCCATCCATTTTAAATTGCATTCTGGTTTGCATTGTCAGTATGATGAAGTAGCAATTTGAGAAAGTCAAAAGCTTCTACATGCTTTTTAGGAGAAAGATGCTGTTATGGAGCCTACTGGCTACTGTTAATCATTATCTACATTACAAAAGCACCAGTCAGGGACACATTTGTTAAGTAATCTGTTGTGTACCTCAGTAATTCTAACCACTGTATGAGGTAGGCCTTGTCCCAAGAAAGTGATCATCTAATTTACCACAGAAGTTAGAAACATGTCATCAGAGAGGAGAAGGAAAAAGGAAAACCTGTGAGATCTGTTAGTTACAAGAATTCATTTCAGAAACAGTTTATGGACTTAGGAATCAGTCGCCTGGCAGTTGTATTGAAATGACTTAAATTAAGAATATTATTTTTATTCCCTTGAAAACTTGTATCTAAGCAAATTATTTAAACAAGTAATTTGTGTATTTTTTTTATTCCCTACATGTAAGTTTTATACTTTCAGGGCTATTCTCAGTGTCAGTGAAAGTACTCAGCAGTGAAAAGATAAGGAGAGAGAAAAGAGTAGATTGTTTCAGGTCTGTAAGACTAGCTGTGAGATAAAAAGCAGGCTTCAAAGTCAGCTACATCTCCTTGATTCTAGTATTTTCCAGCTACATTATTGGTAACTGAAAAGCTGAAATACACCTCATACTTCCTAGGGAGAAATAAGATTGTGAAACCTGATTACAGGCTCCTATTATTGCAGCCCAAGTTACTTTTCTATGGGATGAAGGCGATTGTGGAGGTTAAAAGGAAGGACACTAGAAATCTCTGCTAGCAAACCTATGTTGCATATATCTATAGCAAAATATAATAATCCATAGCACGTTTGATATTTCACAGCAGCGATTAATACACCTGCTTGTTGATTGCCCAACTGGACAAATTGTTGTCTCCAGTTAAGTGACAAGACTTTGTCAGACAGCTCCTCCCCTCCTCAGTGAATTTGAATTCTTCCCACACGTCAGCTGCACACATCTCCAGTCTTCACCTGGAAACCCTTCCACTGGTGTTAGGTCATCACAGTCAAATGTGAAAGTGTCCAGTACAGGGTGCCCAGTGCACTATTTTCTAACTAAATCAGTGGATTATCTCACAGATAAAATTCTCAAAATTGCAAGATGCACTACATTAAATAAGGATTTGCTTTTATAGCTGCTTCTCATTTTAGCACCTCATGCAAGGCAGCACAAACCAGATTATTTTTCTAGGTGGTGATATATAAATCTACTCTTTGAGAGCAACAAAGGTGCATGAAGAAACACTTACTCCACCTGTGCTCGTGCCAAATAGAAACATATCTAAGGGCTGATTTCTCCATCAGCCATTAACGTAATTTAGTAAGTCCAGTCTAACAGATACATATATCTGGAATTTCTGTCAGACAGAATGACAATATCAGGAAGTGATGAATTTAGATACCTGCATCACTTCCAGATTAAAAGAACACGTGCTCCACAGTTTCATTTACTTCTTGAGATACAATTCAGGAAGTTTCAAGCCTTTAACTAGCATGTTTAAGCACATTTCCAAATGAGCTCCAGCCTGTTATCCATTTGTAAATACACTTGTTATTCTCCAGATCAATGATTTTATGAAAAAACACATTACTATCATCCTACCAAAACATTTGTTTGATTTTGTGGGTTACAAGTGATAAGCCATATACTAGTGTAGCTCATCAAATAGTTTTCTTGCCAATACTAATAAATACCACAGGCCTTCTACTCATCTGGCAGTGTAAGGTCTTAGGATTTGCCTGAGCTTGCCACAGCATAAAGAACAATATCCCTTGAAATTGATTCAGGATACTGTCAGCACTGTGGCACCCCACGAGCAGTATGCTCCAGGAACGCTGGTACTGTCTGCCTAAGGATCTGGAGGGGTTTTAGAAAAAGACATGGTAGTCTGCTGAGAAAGTGTGCCCTAAGTGGTATGCACGCTGAAAAGCTCTGGCAAGGAATTTTTCAACACAGTATTGTTCTTCAGCAGAAGTCTACAATCCCTCTAAATCAAACAAATTAACAGAGAAAGTTAGTTTCATAATGGTTTTACTGGAGTAAAGCAGAGAGAGGTCACAGCTATTCAAAGAGGTAATTAAAGTATCATCAGCATCTTTTTTACCACGTCAAGATACAATTTCTTGTCTGATAAAGTACACTGACGTCTTCTCCTCACGCTGCTTGCCTTAGATTTCAGAGCAACCAGTTCTCAGAATTGTATCACCATTACTGCACGTTCCCATAAAACCTGGACTGCTGAGATTCCTTTTCAGGAGAATCAGAGCATCACCACCTTTAGTCTCTTTGCATGGGAATTAAAAAAGTGCTTAGAGAAGAAACTGAGAATGTTATATACTCTGCATAGGCTTGTGCACAGAGGCCTGCAAGCATATGAATCTGTACCAAGCAGAGCCCAGGTTGAACTTTGCTGAAGCCTCTGAAACTAGTCCTGAAAGCAACCGAAACCATACAGACAAACCCAGATTGTCCATGTATCTAACAAATGTCTATCCATTTACCCTTAACGTCCTTAAGAAGTACAGAAACGATCCCTCCCAAATTATAAACACAGGAAGGTCAACACCAGAAAGAAATGCTTTTGACCATGATAATACACTGCCTGTTGCAGCGATCTGACCTAAGAGGTACTCTGTGAGACTCTCTGTCTGTGAGTGTTCAGAAGAAAAATTAGGATAGAAATCATATTATTATTTACATTCTTTATTCGTGTTTTGATATTGGCCAGAACTCAATTAAAATCAGGCTCCATTATACTGAGAATAATCAAAACCTTATATCAGAGGAAATTTTATGCCATATGAATGAAAAAGTCTTTAATTGTGCTTTTCAGTGCTGCATATACAGTTTTGCAATAATTTCTACTGCGATTATTTTTATTCATAAGTGGTCAGGCCAGTAACGTTTTTCAAATGGAAGGGTTTATTATGGCAGAATAAATGTCATTCTCCTGCTTACAAAAAAGCAGCTCAGAAAACCAGGTCAGGCAACGCCAGTTCTGAGAATTGTCATTCTAACACGATTACTTTGATTACCTGTAATCAAAAAACCAGCCTCAATTATCTGTAATCAGAGCTGTTCAAAATGTTTGTAATAAAGTCTTAAGATCTACTGGACCTGGGAGCATTTTAGTACATTAGGAAAATCAGGCGTGCCCTGTGTGTTGGTGACTTTGGGGACACGATGACGCAAATGATGCAGCATCCTGCCTGGCGTCACGTGGAGTATGCATCTCCTCATTTACCAACTGTTACCTGCTGCAGCCACACACGTCTTTCACATGCTGCCTGTATGTTTGTATGTGTCTGGAGGACATCTGTCTCTTAGGGCAGGTTTATGAGGTAAAGAGGAAGATTCAAGGGCTGAAAATGAAACATGATGGAATAGGCAGTCGTGTCGTGTGACCAAGGAACCACTGGACACCTCCTGCCTCTTCTGTCACTAGCATGACTGCACTTACTTCCACCTTGTGTAATATTCTAGTTGGATAGTACTGGGGATGAAACATAATACCCCTGTCAGCCCAATGAAAAGCAAGAAACAGGAGTGTGTTAGAAGAGCTCTCTTTTCATGTTTATGGTTACAATGAATTAGAGAAAACTTTCTTTGGAAAGGAAAGAGAAAAGGAGGAAGAAAAAACTAAATGCAAACATTTTTCTTCTTGTCAAGGAACAAAACCCCTACTCATCAAATGGCAGATCCACTAGAGATTCCTCAGCTAATTATTTTTTTCCCCAGCTTTCAGCATAGACTTACATGGCATAGGAACAAATGCATTAAAACCACATTGATCAGGTAGTTGTTTATGTACTTATCCTAAAAATCATCAGTTGAAAATCCATATCCTTTTTCAACTAGGAGGGATCATACGCTCCTTCCACGCTCTCAGAAAGTCAAATATTTCCAACGTAGTTCATTCTTATTTTCATTCTTCTGATCCCCAGTTTGAGTTATCTAAAATTAGTTATGTGCAGCATGATTTCTACATCAGCCATTAAGAATGCTCATTATTTAATCTATCTCTCAAATATTATTTAATGGAGACTTAAAGCAATGGTTGCAACTGTCACCAGGGTGCCCATTCATTACATATTTCACATGCAGAGAGAATTTTGTTTAATCACCACAATTTTTCTTTATCAATTCAATTTGCATAAGGGCTGGGCAAGTGAGCAGGATGAAAAATTGAACCCAGCTAATGTTATTGATTAGGAAGATCTGACCCCCAATCTATGCTTCATTAATTATCCTGGCTTCCACTTTAGAAAGCAGAAATTTGAAAGTTTTCATTACATTATTTCATTGCATGAAGCATCAATATCATTTATGATGTCTATATCATTACAGACTCATTAACTGCATGCAGTCTTTAATATGGCAGGGTAATATGTCATCAGCTTATACATACTGATGCAGTTTGGGAACAAATACAGTCCTGGAAGCATCTGAGTTTTAGGATTGCTAAAACTGTGCAGGGAAGTCTACAATACTAATCCAGAGGAAGAAGAAAACTGGTTAAGGACTCTGCTTTAGCATTTTGGTCTCTTGCAAGCCAGTTTTCAAAATAACCCACAAATGCTACTGTTTTCAACTACAAGACATAGGCACTTAGAGTACCAACCACTAGCTAGTGCACTTTCTTGACCACTAAAATGTGCTAGGCAATGTTTAATGCAATGTTTTAAATAAAAGATATTTTAGGGTTTTACTTGACATGAGAAGAAGAAAGATCGTATATGTGACTCAGGTGCATACTCAGAACTGGGAAAATTAAAGGGGAAAAAAACCCCACATAAGTATCTCATTTTACTTGAAATATATCTTGATTCTGCAACATATGCATTCATCATTAATTAAAGGGTGTAAGGAAGATTGCGGAATGACTCTGGAGGTAACATCACAGCAGCATTCCATGTAAGGTTTTATTTTCCAACTTCTCAAAATGTATTCAGAGGAAGCGCCTTCTGTTATTCCACTTCTTAGCTGTTTAGGATGCAACTGGCTCTTAAGGAGCCTTGCGTCCCATTGCTGGTATGTCACGTGGTCCCCAGGCACGCTCGTGTCCTGGAACACAGACCTTGCTGTATTTCTGGTACATGGAGACTGTCGCTTTCACTCTCACAAACATGATGTGATGTGGGAAGATTGTATATTCTTTCTTTTCAGAAAACTCTGCAATTGTCCATGCAAAACAGGGCTGCGTGGAAGTTTTTTTACATAAAATAAGAGAAGCGTATGGCAGACCAAGGAGGGACACTCAGCTCAGAAACAGACAGCAACTGTTGGTTGCCTTTAAGGGAGATGTATGTGATTTTGCCCACTGAGAAGGGACAGAAGAAAATGGCACTTAGGCACAGAATAAGCTCCAACAATCCATGGACATGAAAAAGCAGCCTAACATCAGTCGTTCTGCTTTCCAGTGTGCTTTATCCGACTGAATTTCACTGTCTGCTGTCACTGGAGAGCAGGACTGTTACATGGAAAGCTCAGGAGATAAGTACCTTTACACCCTCAGGCATCAAATACACTACCAGATAAATAACTATGCTTAAATACTACTGAGCAACTCACCAGATTAACACAGCTAACGATTCACGTTTCAGACTATGTCAGAACACATCAGGGTCTCTGCTCTTAAAATAAGGTGAGCAGACCTTTGAGCTGCCATCCTAATTATAGCATCCACCAAACTGGCATTAAAATCAATAATATTAAGGTAAGAAAATCAAGTCAGAAGCATATAGAACAGCAATAGTTCTTTCGAGCTCCTGTAAATATTTTCCAACCCTGACTAATTACATACTCATTTGTCTAGCAGGGCAAATCATTGTTAAACCTTATTTCTTGTAATACATAGAAAATAACAAATGTTTGGTTAATAGGCTTTTCAAACTTGAGCACTGTGTTTGCAAAAACATATTTCAGTGCTGATATCATGTGAAGATGTCAAGAAAAAGCAAATCCATTTGTTTCCCTACTAGCTGCTGCCATTGTAAGGCAGAAATTATGTTTTAAAAAAACCTGACAACAAAAACCCCATCAAAGCTGCAGTGCTTGCTTAATTTTTCTGAGACATTTTGATTCAAATAAAATGCTTCTCATTTTTCTTAAATCTTGGGTTAAAATGAGTAATTTTAAAAACACTTGTGAAATTTCATTTTCCTTGAGTGAGTGTCAATGAATTCTCAGATGGCCCTAGACAAGGGCCTTGGTATTCCAATGGCAATTCCCCCAGTAAGAAGCAAACTTCAGCAGCAATTAATAAAAGAAAACACAGCATTTAGGTAGGTCTATGAAAGCCCTACTGTTAGATGGCTTAAAGAGAATGAGGGTCTCCTCTGCCTTGAGGGGAGAGAGGCCAACTCAATGTATTCTTGCTTGTGACATCACAGCTCTAATTCCATACCCTGCAATCCTCTTCAGAAGAAATTTGTGTGTATCTTGTGTGTGTGAATATAGATTGTTACTGATGATATAAGCAGGACAGATGTGAAACACATGCTGTGGAGTAAAGGTATCTCTCTGACTACCTGTGAATTCCTGTTTGGCAACCTAAATTCAAAGAGACAGGTTGAAAAGCTCTGTGCCTGAAAGGAACAGTTCTGTCCCCAGGAGTAGGGATATTGGCTCTCTGTGCCTGAAGGGAACAGTTCTGTCCCCAGGAATAGGGATATTGGCTAAGGGCATATTGTATCCACGAAAAAACAGCACTTGGCACAGGATAAGCCCAAGAGAGAATTCATTCTCTTTCCCATTCCATTGAAGGTGGGGGTAAGAGAATAGCTTTGTGGTTGGTTCAGCTGCCTACCAGGTTAAATCACAACATCATCCCATGTCTTTGGATTATGTCCTCCTCTTCCCTTATTTCTCTATGTTCTTCTGAGTAACAGAGATCTATGTGTCTGGGAGTTTCTTAATGGCTATGTGTCAGGGAAAAACACCTGCAGAAGTAACTAAAGAGGCTGTACTTCAAACAAAAGGTTGAGAAGTAGGAATGCAGCCCAAGGTAAGGGCTCGAATCTTAGATGTAATTTAGTATTTTTGAAAAACATATCTTAAGAGAGTTTCACTGTAGCCATATTGGCACCTGGGAGAAAAAGTGTGTGTGTGTTTTATCACGTCCTGTGTGGAAACCCAATGGAAGAACATTTAATATTTACATTACAGATTTTTCTCTTCTCCTTCCAGAAGAAAATTTATATTACTTTTTTTTTTTTTCACTTGGAATATTTTACTTTTAGGAAAGTAACATTATAGAACAAGAAGCAGTATTTCCTGGAAAATGGGAAGACATGTGTGACATGCATTTCTGCTTTTCACTTCCAGACCATAAATTGCATCAGTTTAAAAGTTAAACAGGCACTTTTTCCTTGTTAAAAAAACCCCAGAAGACAGTTAAAGACTGTAGTATACAAAAGTTAAACTTCAATTTAACTGTACCATATAGTCAGTCCTGATTCTCTTCTCTTTAGGGAAAAAAATATGGGAATTCAGCAGTTCCTGGATATGCACCCACTGTACTGGGTTTCTCTCTTCTTACCTGGTAGGTAAATACAGCTTCTTTTTCCACTCTCTGACACAGTTACCTACATCTCACCACCTCCAGGCAGAACAGGAGATAACCAATTCTGGACAGCAGACCTGGCTGGGAATTCAGATGCAGAGCCTGGATGGAGAGGGGTTTGCTGGGGTGTTGCTGCAGCCTTGCTTTGCTGGCAGTCCTCTGGAGGAATAAGAGGAGCAGCCAGAGGTGTTACATCCAGCACCAACAGATACCTGTGGGGTCTCAAACACAAGAAAAGCAGACCGTAATGTAACTTGAAAGTGAGGTGAATTTGAGCAGAGCCAGTTGCTCACTAACATCCCCAATTCCTTCAGAAGCATCAGATGAACACCTTTTACAAAGTAGAGGGGGAAATGCTTTGCGCACATCCGTTGAGCTCGGTGGATGGTAAGGTTTGCTCACAGGCTTGAGCCTCAGGAGAAGTCAGAATTCCTTAAGAGCTGAGAGAACATCTTTGTTTTCTTTATGTTCCCTCTGCCAAGAGTCAACAAAAGCTCAGCTAAAAAGAACGAGCCAAAATGTCGTTCTCTGTGTGACTAAGAGAGGTGAGGAGATTTGCACTTTGAATAGTAATAAGCTGCAGACTCCATTGCTAATTGAGGGCTTCATTCCCTCCCAAGAGAGTTTTTTTTGCTTATTAAGCACCAAAGGGTCCTGCACCTTTGCATTAGGGTGTTTCAAATGATAGAGATCAGTCAAACAAAGGTATGTAAGATGTACATATATATATATTTTCTCCTAAAGAGCTTTTAAAGTCACCCAAGTATGTCCTGTTCAGTCTGTCTCCTGATGAATCTGGGACCATATTGGTCCCTGTGCATTATCAGTGTTGTTGATTAAAGCAACATGATTATTGATAACAAGATAGAAGATCAGCAAGATTTGCAGATTTCAAAATTCCAGCTAGACAAGCTTCCTAGCCCAGTCAACTAGATTCGCAGGGCCAAATTTGTATAGGATCTCTTCAATATAGCTTCTCTCAGGTGGCATTTGCTCAGATGTTAAAATAGCAGTGTCAGGTTCTGATTTGGTCTGCAATAGATTAGTTCCAGGTTCATTCAGCCCCTGAACTCTATCCCAGTCTGCCCTGCTAGATGATGATGGAAAAGATCATGCCAGGTATAACTGGTTTTCCTTTGATGAATGGGTATCTGGGATATGCTTTGGCTCACAGTTTAACCAAGACCAACATTCTGCTTTTGCACAGCAGTAGCTGTAATAAATTAAATTCATGCTATATACAGTCCCGTTCAAAAGTTTAGAGAAGGGATTTTACTTCTCCTATAAAATCCAACAATGATTAAAATCAGTGATTATAAAGAATGACATTACTCTTAAAGAGGCAATCAGGAGAAATGATATGTCAGATCCCTTAGGTATACCTTTAATTCATAAATTCTATATTAGGCTTCTCTGTGCAAAATATCTACTCAAGGCACCTTTTTGTCCTGGTCTTGAAATCTATCTGTAAAATCAATTACCCCATCACCCCATGGGAGCTGGATGCAAGCCTCTCATTCATTGACCTTAATATACTGTAGGGATCTGATAAAACAACTAAGGATTGACCTGTCAGGAGGGAATTGTCAGATAAAGTCATCTTCCTCCTGCCATGTCAATAGAAAGGTTAGTCTGCTTCAGTTTGTGGAAGTATCAAAGCAGACTACTATACCTAGTATAGCCTAAACAGTGATGGGATTGTCCTGAAGACAGCCAATGAATTACTGACTGTATCATTCTCACAGGTGCACACACACTGCATTGCATTTCTTAGTTTGTTCAATGCTTCTGTGTCCAATGTGAATACAAACAAGAACACAACCTAAATGCCCAATCCTTCTGTAAGTGCATACAGTAACCACCACTATGTGTCTGCAAGAACTGGGGGAGGGAAATAATAGGCAAAATAAAATAAGAAGGGGAAAAAATAAAAAAAGGAATGAAATCACCCTTGTCCAGCCCGTGCTACTGATTTTCATGGGTCAACATAAAGCTTCATAGAGCAAAGGTGCCACTGATCCTTCTATACATTCATGTAAAAACTGGGTTCATGATAGCCTTTAGCTCCACTTATTTTACATCCTTTTCCATCCACGTAATACAGCTACTTCCAGCTGCACTGACTGGATGTTTTATCGTTCAAATACTAAAAATTGACTTCCTTACTACTTTAGGAGTTTCCTCAAAAGGTTGGAAACAGCCACAGAATTGGGTTTCTCCAGACCAGTTTAAAAATGCATTTTCACAAATCCTTCCCTGTCTCTTTTGTAGCTTTTCCTTCTTAGGTTATAGGACTGGTTCTACCAGGGGTTTTATGACAAAGTTCAAATGGGTGGAAACCAGAGGTGAACTCCAGTTGGTGCCATTGATTTAGTTTCTGTTTCAATCCATTTTTGAGGGAGAAGACTCTGGCTGAATACAGTCACGGTTGCACTCCAGCTGCATTGAATACAGCAGAAAATGGAACTGGGGAAGTTCTCTAATAGTTTGTAATTTTCAGGCACATAGTTTCAGCATTTCAATCCTTGTTAGACACCCTAATGAGAGCCCAAAGGGGTACACTATTGGGAGCTCAAAATAAAAGAAAGCATTTGCTAAGTAACAAGCAAGTCTTTCTTACAGCTGGGTGCAGTGAAATGCCACTGGAATTACTTCATCCATTAATTTGTAGGTTTTGTCTCCTTCCTAAAGAGGGACTGATCCATGTGAAAATTTCCAAAGGGGTTTTAGTCTTGCTTCTAAATGTTATGCTTACGTTAACACTCTTCTTATTTGACTATTCAGTTTGTGACTGTGACTATGGTCACACACTGACAAGAGTGCATTAATATTACTGCAGAATAAGGACCAGTTAAAGGCATCCCCTACTTGAATCATCTCAAGAATCACCATACTTAAATATGTTTTTATTTAGAGTGAAGACATTTATAGATCAGTTTTCACTTTGTTGCCTCAGGAGATGTTTTCTTGGACAGTCAAATTAACCATTGCACCTGAAAATACGTCAATCCGAGAATGCGAGCTGCTGAGATGGAAGTTCCTGTAAAGGACCCTCATTTATTAAGTCCTGTTGCAAAACGTTGAGTAGTCCCCTTGGGTTTTGTCATACATGACTGTCAGCACAAAGTCAGGAGCCCACACATTCCTAGTGTTCACTAAACAAAACTGTTTCCCAGCTGTACAGGGAACTGTGCACAGGAATCTCTCTCTAATTAAGAGCACTAATGGCCTTGTTATTCATATCTAACCTCAGCTTTCCTATAACAGGACAAAATAAAATAATTTTTTCCCATACTTGGGCATAAAATATTTCCCAAACAAATAAACTCAATCACCAGAGCCTAATTCTGCACATGTGTACTGTATACACAACCAATCCTTCCATCGCTGGCTCTGTGCTGAGTAAACCCAGTCAGGACTGGGCACAGGACTATCCATCTGTTCTCAGTTATAGATCTCTTCCCATTTTGACCTGTTGCCTGGGACTACTAGACCCTACATTGTGAGTAACTGCTAACTCTTAAGGTGTGAGCACACACCTCAGGCTGCATTTCAGGCCACAGTGCTGTTCCCATGAAAGCAGACGCTCTCACATCTGCTGGACTTCCTTCACAGCCCCAC
This sequence comes from Gallinula chloropus, assembly GCF_964237585.1. NCBI lineage: Eukaryota > Metazoa > Chordata > Aves > Gruiformes > Rallidae > Gallinula > Gallinula chloropus. The sequence continues at coordinate 1,637,014 of NC_140088.1, forward strand.
AGTGAGGGAGGGAAAAGGCTTTTAAAGTTGAATAAAGTTCTCTGGACACACAGGTTTCACTCAGAAACAAAATTAGTGTTACAGTGAAAAAAAATCTAGTCCCTGATGCGGAGACTGGCAGAGCCAGGGCAGAGTTTGGCATGATTCACCTGCTGGTACTGTGTGCTGTAACAGTGTGGAGGCTCCCTGCACTGACCCAGGACATCAGAACGAAAACTGCATCTACCCAAGGCTGCTAGCAACATTTAGACATTCCTGGACAGGATGTGGGATGTAAATGCCATGTGAGATATTAAATCATCACACCTCCTGATCTTCAGAATAAAACACTGTCAGATGTAGTTCTGATTTAAACTTTTGTTCTTTTTTATTTCCCAGAAGGGAAATGTCACTTTCCACAGTACAGGGATGCTACTTTGGGCTTGTGGTAGTTATTGTTGTCAATATGCCTTGCACAGAAAGTCACTCTGGACTATCCTCATTAGACTTCAGAGCCTCACAGATACTTGTGGTTTCTCTGTAGTGTCAGGATGGTCCCTGAAACAGCACTGTACCTGGTGACAAAAAAACCCCAAACCAACAACAAACACCCAAAAAAACCCCTTTACCCACTCCACAGCCATAAAGGCTGGCTGGTAGCATTATCAGAGACTAAAGCTGTCATGTTGGGACCCTTGTCACATGTCAGACCCTAATGAGAGATTGGCTAGCTATTTTCTTTTGCCCATGATGACCTGCTGTTTGCTATTTTCATAGAGTATTTATTATTTTCCTTAATATGAAATAAAAATCATCCAGTTGAACCCATCTATGTTTAATGTTTTGTGATAGAGTAAGTTCTAATTCTCTATGAGAAAAGCAAGAGTCAGGCTTAATATGGTGCTGTGAGAAGGAAGTGATCTTTGGTAATTCTGTGTAAGTCAAGGCTGCACAAATGCTCTAGGAGGAACTATGCAAATAAAATCTGGTAAATATGTTTGCACCTCTGTGTCATTTATTTTTTCCTCACTGGTTAGATTATGATTTATCTGAATTTATTTATTTGAAACAAGGTCTCCTATAATTTCTGTAGATTATTTTTACCTATTATTGTTATATAGATTTACTTTATGACTGGCTTCTGAGTATTTAAAACAAGCACAAATGCACTTTGCCTCGGGTAAACTGTGCAAGTGTCTCTGGATTACATGGAAACAAGCTCCCTGGTTTAGCAGTTCTATTCTAGTGGATGCAATATGTGTTATTTAAATGAATTTGAATACTAGTGACTTTTCAGAAGACACAAACACACCAAGTATGACTTTCAAGGGGAAATTGTTTTTGCTTGCAAAAAACATTTGGTCTATTTTAGAGCATCAGTATATTTCAACATATCATGAGTTGCCACTGAAATGAAATACACTCTATTTTCCCGACTGCATGTGTGACAATCTGTGGGCTGTCTTTACGTCCTAATCAGATTTCAGCTTGAAAGATCGTACATCCCTTAATTTTCCACTGTTGTTACAAGGTATTTTTTCTACCATTCCAGTTCTTACCTGTTAAAGACCTTCACTGTTGAGAAAAATTATTTCTGAAGTGCTTTGAAATGTTTCACAAACAGATAGAAACACAATGTGTTATTACTAAACCCGAGAGAATGTCTTCCTTGCCAGGTGATGCCTAAAAATACTCAGTCAAAAAAAACCCACAAAAAAAGCAGTTAGTGTTAAAATCAGTTATTTCTAAATCAGCTTTTAGGTTAACACACAATAAAATAAAATAACCCCCAATTTTCTATGCCAGCGTTTTGCTGAGAGTTTCTTCACACTGACAAGACTCACAGCAGACAGACCAAGGGCTGTTGGGTAATACCTGAAGCAAAACAAGTGTATCTGTGAATGAAATGGTGAAACAGCAGCTAACGTTTACCAAATTCAAACTCAATTCTGCAACCATCTGTATCTCATTTAAAGCAGATCAAACCGTTGCCTAGGAATTTGACAACAGTAAATTAGAACAGGTTCCCAGATAATAGGACGCCTATTTTGTAAATTAGACATCAAAGACTTCTCTGCTTGAAAAATAAATAAATCCCATTCTTTTCAAATCACTCTGCAGTATTTCTAGCTTTGTGAGGATCGTTTCTTAGGCTGTGCCTCACTGTTACCCCAGCTGTACATCCTAATCAGCTTTGCATTATTTAATGGGTTAATATTTACTCTCTTTTATTTCAAAACACAAAGGAAGAAGTGACAGTGGGATGGCTCCCAGGCAGCTACAGGTAAACCATACACAGAATTTGGAAAATAGCAATACAGTATGTATGTAAAATACATTTGGACACCACTGTGTCACATGTCCTTTGTCTTTTAAATGTTAATTCTTGAGAATGGCCTGGCATTTTTACCCCTTAGGAGTGCATCTGGGATTAGTGTAATATTATTCACAAAGGGTGAAAAAAATTTCCAGGGGAAAGAATTGCTCTGATACCAACTGTAGTATCGTTGCAGGAAGTCTGCCACGCTGGACTCATCCTCTTCCAGGCAACTTCCCTTCTTGCAATATCCCAAAAGGGCTGTTACTTTACATGCCAATTGAACATATAAGCTGTATAGAGTGCCAATCTGTCCATCAGGGCTACAAGGCAGGAGACCCAGGGCCCAGAAGCAGTCCAGCTTCAGGGCTGTTCACTGGCAGGGTTTGCTTAAGAGCAGACATAGGAATTGTTCTGCTCATGGTGGTCAAAAACACAACTCCCATCTGAAAGGGGAGAACAAAAAAGGTGCTGGGAAACATTGGTATGAACAAAACCGGTTTTGATTGGTTTTGTTAGGATACAAACCAGCTCACATAAGAGCTTATTTCTTTAAAAATAAAGGGAAAAACATTACCCATTAAAATACCACATGTGAAAAGGGCTCTAAGCCTCTAATAGAGTGTTAGAGAATGAGTCTGAAGAGCTCTAAAACCAGCCTGTGAAAGAGTGTAGTATCTTATTTATATATTGATTTAAACCTTTTCTCATGAGGTCTAAATTTAGGGTATTTTGTGGCAAAATACTGTTGTCCACAAATTGTCCTATAGCTTTGATAAGCTCTGGTCAAGTCAAGTCACACATTGCATGTGCCCACTGTAATCACTGCGTGCTACTGCAATGCTGTGCAGATGAATACTGTTCCCTGTCTTAAGGATGCATCACCGACTGTATCTTTCCCTGATTTTACACTACAAGCAGCCTGGAGTAGGAGGGTGTGCAGGACTTCACAGCACAACAGCTCTTTTTTTCTCAACAAGCCTTAAGTCAGTCTACCATCACGATCAAGTGCACCTTTTCCTTGGGGAATGGAGCAGGAAATAAAAGTGCAGAAGGAGAAGAAGAAAACTGATCCTTCCTCTGAGTGCTTTCTGTGACCTAAAGTTTAGCCTGGGTTTAGAGGTTCCACACACAGGATTGTGCTGCTGGCTATCCCTCTGTGTATGTAAACACACAGGGATGAACCAGACCTGTCCTGCTTGGCTGGGTTCCTTCATCTCCATCACACAGATGGATATGCTTTGCTGTGGGCAGTGCTGTGTTTACATGCGTCCCCACCGATTACTCACACTCTGGCCAGCTGCAGGGTTCACCTGGGTGACTGACTTACAAGCTGTTAAAACCAGGAGAATGACTAAGGGTGAAGTAGCAAAGAAACAGCTCTGATCACAGTTGGACCAAGTGGCTGCTGCTGCCAACCTTCCTGTGCCGAGGGACTGTCAAGAGCTCAGTGATGATGATTTAGCAAGATAGAAGGGAGCCGTTTAAAACAACACGCTGCAGAAGCTGACTGCATGGAGCTCAAGGCTGGAGGCAGCTGGCCTTACTGCAATGATTACAGATTGCAGATTATGAATGCACATTTTCCACTGGTGGTGGACTGATGTAAGACTAGATGACAGCTATTTTATGCTCTCCATGTACCTTTTGAAGCATGGTGCTGCAATGCCCTGGTATACAAGTCTTACAGGCCCCTTACTTTGTAGACGTGATGGGAGAACACAAGTGTTTTAACACTCTCAGTTTTCTTTCATCTGGAAAAGCTCATTCATTTTTTTCTGTAACTAACCCTGGTAACAGATATGCTGCCCAACATGGAAGACATCACCCTCCTATGAAGGAAAACTTCTCACAAGAGCTCTGCATTTTGAAGAGGAAGGAAGCAGAGCAACAAAGCCCAGTACCTGTGGTTTTGTGAAGAGAAGACAAAACTGTCTGCTTGGCTGATGGTACTGGCCTCCCTTGCACTTGTTCACATACAAACCTTTGAATACTCATTTTGGAGGTGAAGGATCACGTAAAGATCCAAAGACTTGGCTTTATCTCTCATAGTTTTGCAACCTAGGACTGATATTGGAGCCTATCAACTCCAATCACACAGAGACAACATTTTGATCAGACAGTATCTCTTATCTCCCCTACGAAGAGAGGCTGGGGGAGCTGGGCTGGGTCAGCCTGGAGAAGAGAAGGCTGTGGGGGGACCTCATTGCAGCCTCCCAGTACCTGAAGGGAGCAGAGGAACAGGAGGGGAATCAGCTTGTTAAAAGGACAGACAATGGCAGGACAAGGGGAATGGATTAAAATTAAAGGAAGGAAGGGTTAGATTAGATATTAGGGGGGAGTTTTTTCCAGAGAGAGTGGTGAGGGGCTGGAACAGGCTGCCCAGAGAGGGGGTGGATGCCCCATCCCTGGGGGTGTCCAAGGCCAGGTTGGCTGGGGCCCTGGGCAGCCTTGTGTAGCTCCAGGCCTGGAGGTTGGTGTCCCTGCCTGTGGCAGGGGGGTTGGAGCTCTATGATCCTTGGGGCCCCTTCCAACCCAGACCAGTCTATGATTCTATGATTCTATGATCAAGAATAATTCAATAATCATTCAGATTACTTGGGTTCCAGGAGCTCCAGAAGTTCATATTGAGATTACCTATAGTGTGAAATTATTCAAGAGAAAATAAGAGAGCTCTTACTCTGACTCTATGTTACAAAGCTATCTCTAGTGCTAATCTTTTGCAGCAGATTATGTTCTACTTTATGGGCTAGTATGATAGGAAGCCCAACTCCCTTTCATGCAGGTGGTGAAATGAAGCCATGAATACAAAAGAGCCTCTGTAAAGCAGTGAGCAGAAGAGGGAGACAAAAATATTTTTTTTTCAAAGGTACAATAACATCTTTCACTTCAGGATCTCAAAGCACTTAAGAGAAACTGTAATTAAGCTTCCCATCTCCCCATGTAGTATAAAAGACTTTTAATGCCTTTTAACAAGAGGAGAGAGAAACCAGGTGAGTGCGAATAAACTGGTGTTTGCTCGTCTAATGAATAATGAGTAGGAAAAAAATTGCAGTTTAATAATTGTTATTATTTTAATTGTTCATCTTTCTCCTTCTCACCCTAATTCTGGGGTATACACACACCACAGTAGGAAAAGCTGTAGAGGTTGGGGTCACCCATAGCATGGCAGGTTAATGCCATCGTTTCCTTCCCCACATCCTCCAGTGTCTTATAGAAGGTCTTAAGTTCTCTTTTCATTCACTGTTGTCTCCTGATTTAGTGCTTCAATTTACCTTCCCTGACATACTTTCACTCTCTGAAGTGTGTGTTGATTACTTTTTTGTTATGATTGTGTGAACCAATCTCAGCAGAGGGAGGAGAAAAAAAAAAGAGAAAGACAAGATGTGTTGTATCAATTGAAGAGTAAGGAATTTAATGTGAGATGCACTTCATGCCAGACAAAATGTAATCAGTGAACTAGATGAAAGGAATTTGAGAAATAACAACACTTCATATGGTTATGAAATTACTTGAAATTAAGGCATGAACTGAAATGATTTTGTTGTCTTAAAGAACAGTTTGTCCTTTTCTCTCCTCTATTATCTCAACAGCGTCCTATGACATCTGCTCAGCAGGGAACATTTTCACATCAGAATGCAGTATTTTTAGTCGATCGACTGGCTCTTTACTAGGGCAGAGGGCTAGCTGTGTTTCAAACTGGAAGAGACATCTGCAGCCAAAAGAAGAGTCTATCCATTTATACTGGGGAAGACAGAAATGACAATGACCAGCTTTGTGCTCCATGAGTTCAATGACTCTCATCAGGGGTCAGGGAGTATTATCTCCCACCAAGCAGTGCATACAGAAGTTCAGCTGGAAATTACCCTACAGTCTTTCAAGAACAGTTCTTCAATACCCTTTATTTTTATGCCTCTGTTCCTAAAACATCCTAAGACCTATTTGACTGGTTCTGGGGTTTGGGTTCATGTGTGTGTGTGTGTGTGTGTGTGTGTGTGTGTTTTCAGGACCCAAGGATAGAAACTGTACCTGTTCTATGAGTTTTTACAACTGGGCACACTGGGAACTCCATGCAGTTCTCTTGCTCCTGTAGTGGAAACAAACTTTAATTTGAAATGGTAGGAACAGCAGCAGCATAAGACTATCTTCATTTACTTCAACACCTTAAAATTTCCTCAGAAACATGATTCATCTGTAGCTGTTGTACGCTGGCCTTTATCTTTGGCAGTCTTATCCCTCATCAATAATAGAGGGTTCTCAAAACCTTAAAAAGAAAAACCTATCCTGGGCACATCATTCTACTTAGGCAACACATAGCAACTGCCTCTTATGTGAAAATCTAAAAGGTGCCAGCATGTTGTATGTTCTGCAGCTGCCTCAGTCCTGCCTTCAGAAAACACAGACAACGTGTATTAAATGCTTTGGTTGGGTTTCTTTTTTTTCTTTGTTGGGTGGTTGGATTGGTTTGGGGTTGTTTTTATTCTTAATGGTGTCACTACATTTTATTGCTGCTGATTACACAAAAGGAGGTTGTTCAGATACCGCCAGTGGCATTGGATCAGCCGCAGCAATCACTGCGACACAGTAGGGCTGCACTTCTGTTGCAGTGAAGGGAGCGAGGAGCTGCTCTACCTTCCACTTCAGACAACCTCCATAAGGTTCACATAACACTGCTGACACGTGCCAAGAGCTTTTGATCACTTTTTTCACCTGTTCCCTTTCGTAGATGGGTTAGCCAAGACTCAGCCTGAAGACCTGGCCCTCCAAGGAGCTGTCAAGGGGAACTGCTACATGAAGGGACATTTAGAAGGTGTTGGGGAACAAGGACATATAGGCCCTTAAATTCTGCAGAGTTCTGTGGTTAGCACATGATAGTTATGAGATTTATCTCAAGGATCAAATCTCATTTATGTAAAAATAAGCTTTCTTTAGCATTTTGCATGTCCTGTCTATTAGTGCTTTTGTGGCACAACCATTAGCATGGGGTACAACTGCATTAAGTAATTTTATTTCCGACTTATGATACAAAATAGAGGGACTTGCAGTGAGCACTGAAAGACTGAGTGCCTTAACCAGCTTCACAACCTAGCCTCTGCACATCACATCTCAAAGCATCTGAGCACACAGACTCGCTGGCTGAGAGATAACCACCAGCATTTACTCACTGAGCAAAGGAAAAGGAGCAGCTTTGTCAATGCCCATTTCTCCTCAGAAAACGCATCCCTCCAAATCAAATGACTAAATCCAGAGCTGTCTAGTCCTCTCACTGAGGTCATCGTAAGCCATGAGTCACCAGTGAAGTCTGTAGGGCTACAGCAGAACCAGAAAGGCTCCCTAGTCCCTCTTTCTCTTGTAACTTTGCCAGCTTTCACAGCGCTGTGTGAAACTACTGAGTTCAATAAATTTGCTTCCCATTTCCATCCATGTAACTGAGAACCCATCTTACCTTTGGGGTGACGTGTCAAAAGATAAGTAAAATATCATATCACCCCTAGCTAACAAGCTCTCCCCCTGCGGGTGGGAAAGAGAAAGTTGCTATACTGCAAATTTGTTTTGTCTTCATCTCTTTTTCTTTTTTTTGGGGTGGTGGTGGTGGAGTGGCTGTGGGTGGGTAGAATTGACTCCTCATCTGTAACCCAGTCATATCCTCAACACCACAGCAATTTCTTTGCATATATAGACAAAAAAATAACATGTCAGTGATAGAGAAATGCTGATTTGCATGAAGAATGACAAGCTTATCAAGCTTTTAAAAGTCCTATCTGATCCATTCAAGCACAGTCTCTGCATTTGAAGTAGCATCCAGGCCTGAAACTGCCAAATCCCTTACTACAGTAAAAATAGGTGAAGAAGAAAATTAAATACACTTGCTGGCTAAATATAGCTAAGTCTAAATGCAAGTGGGATGTGGATGAAGGACAGAAGTGTGGGAATGGGAGGAACTCTATCACCTCCCATCAAGAATGCCATTAACAGAGGGTTGCAGCACAAACCCTAAAAACCCACAGATGGATTTAAGTTGCCTCTAGTGTGAAACAACCTGAAAAAAATCCCTTTTCTCTGGATTCTACACTATTTTTTAGTGTTCTTTAAATAGATTTATCTTTATGTTGTACATAATTACATATAAAACCAACAACAAAGATGATGCTGAAAGCTCAAGGTTATTTTATTTAGTGGGAGAGTTGGACAGCAGCAGATAGCTTTACACCTTTCTGTCCCTCACCCTCCTTCAAGGTGCAAGTACTGGAGACACACACATATTCTGTCTCTGCTATATTCATAAATAACCTGGATGCATGAGATCCTTGATCTGACAGAGGTCAATAAACAATCTTATTTTGCTTAAAGCTGAATCTGGAAGATTATGTATAGAGTGCTGTAAAAAATAGATATACATGTGTGTTTTGCAACGTACAGGTAATGTACTGACCAGGATGTTCACAAATGAGCTGTTGTCTCCTCCCCCAATTTGCTGTTAGCAGCAGTGAACACAGGACTGCTCCAGTTCTAGGTCAGACAATCCATCTGCAGACAGATGCACTTCACATAGAATACCAAAGCTGTGTTATTTAGTGCTCACTAAAAATGTGAACGAGGCAAAAATCACAGGATGTAGAAATCTCACTTACATTTTTTCCAAATACATTATTTACTTAAGTGACTTTTTTAAAGGTCACCCTGCCTGGTACATAAAAAGGTTGTTATTTTAGGAAGCAGTATCTCTCTAGGTCCATATTCTGCTGAATTATTTTTGCCTTCTATAGCACATTAAGTGTCTGGAAGAACAAGTATTCTTTTAAAAGTAAATTAAACAGGTAGTAGTAGTAAGTTTACCTCTCTGGTAAACTACAAGCCTGAATCAGTATTAACAGAGGTGTAGGTGACTAATTTAATTGTATAAACCTAGTGAAACAGATAGCAGAGAACAAAAAAAGAAAAGCAAAGAGATAAAGCAACTCTGTACTCTGTCTCAGTTTAAAAACAGTCACAGAGAAGAGGTAGTTCAAATTGTTTAATGAAACAAACACACACATGGAACACAGATCTACACACACATCTGTGCCTGTGCAGAAAGAAATGCCTCAACATAAAATCACAGAATCATAGAATGTTTTGGGTTGGAAGGGACCTTAAAAAGTCATCTAGTCCAAACCACTGCAGTGAGCAGGGACATCTTCTCTGTGTCAGGTTGCTCAGAGCTCCATCAAGCCTGACCTTAAGTATCTCCATGGATGGGGCCTCCACTGCCTCTCTGGGCAACCCGTTCCAGAAATCTACCACCCTCATACTGAAGAACGTTTTTCTAATATCCAACCTAAGTCTACCCTTTTCTGGTTTCAAACCATGACCCCTATTGCTACATGTCCTTGTGAACAGTTCTGCCCCAGCACAAGTATCTGTGCACGTCTGTGTATTCATAAGGAGCAAACAAAGCAAGAGAAGGGGAAGGAGACTTGCAATTCTGTGTCGCTGTCCCTTGCTATATGGAACCCTAAGTGTTCAGCTGTGGGTCAGAAACCCAGTACTGACAGAGCAGACACTGGTCAGGCAGGCTGCTGTGTCAGAAAGGTGTCTGCCCTGCCTTGTGTGCCAGATGCAGTTCTGAAGATCTGTGGCTCGCTGGGCAGCTGCACACACAGACTGAGCCACCCACCAGAGGTTCATCCCGCTGCCATAACCCTGACTCCTTCTTGAGCATCGTGGATCATACAAATCAGAAAAGGGGGAAAAAAGATGAAAGTGGGAAGCAGGAAAAGCTACTGCTTTTCCATGTCTCAGGTTTGTTTCCCACATGGGTATGAATATTTCAAATGAGTGAGAAAGGGGCCTTTGTAGTATATCAAAAGAAACTCAGTCTGTGCAGTTATTGATGCAGAAGGCCTGTCATCTCTTGTGGGGAGTTATCCATAATGTTATTTGTAGATATAGCTCAATCAATAAATACATGGATGGTTACAGTCTTGTTAGTCGTGTTATACTGCCTCACAGTCTTTTCCAGCAAGTCCTTCCACTTTTACAGGCCATGATATATTGGTCTGTCACCTTTCCCAGTCCGCATTGCAGTGATCTTGCCTCTTACCTTCATCTTTCCTCTTCCACCCCCTCGTCCCTCCCCAAGCTATTTCCATTTGGCTTTCATGGAAGTCATTCATTCTATCAGCAGCTTCCCTCTAATCAGAGCACTGCTCCCTTCTGCACTAGCTGGTTAAATGACTGAGGGTCCATTAAGTGAATTATTTCAAGCTCTTGCCCCTTTCACAAATCACAAATCTGCCCCTGAAGCAACACAGCGAGTAATAAATTGGAAGTGCTTCTCAGTACAGTGAGGCAAGCAGGCTGCACTTTACAACTAGCAATTAGCCTTAGGGCTTCAGGTATTTTTCTTTTCTCACCACAAATGAAGTTGTCTTTTTTTTTTCTAATGAAAATACAGTCCATGTCCCTAATGCAGCACCCAACACCGCTCGCTGCTCTAAACCCTGCTTTGTGCCACCTTAACCTATGTTCTTACACTCAGTAATGGAGAATTCCAGGAAATTATGACCCATCCAGACCAAACATCAGATAGATTGAGTGCCACCTCCACAAACCTGTTACCTCCTTCTACCCACTGAGTTTTACAAAGTTTGGGGAAATGCAGGGGAGCACAGGCAAGGATGTACAACGTGCCTTCTGAGAACTAAATTGCCTTGTAATCTTAATGAATAACAGGATTTCTGTGTAATGGCTATGCAACATGGTGATGGCAGTCATAACAACACCTAGAAGTGTGTGAAAGAAAGTTCTTAGCTGCATAATGTCATACAGTAAAGCAGTCTGGTCTCAAGCAGTAGGATGCAGGAAAAAAAAATAACAGACCAGCTTCTTGCCTATTCAGTATAGCAAGCTGTCTGCAAAATTTAGATTACTTCACTGACTTCTTTCTCAGCATCCTAATTTGTAACTTCTTTTTTTCCATTCTCTCCCTTTTTACCAGAATTTATTATTTTCCAATTCTTATTATCCAGTTCACCAACCTTCTGTCAGCTTTCTCCCTTCCCCAACATTTTTTTTTCCCTCTGTTTTTCTCTCCTGGGACGATGCAGGTGGGAAGAATACTTTTATCTCTTTTCCAGCTACATCTTGTAGTACTTTGTTCTTCTCTGTTTCTTTTTCCAGCTCAATTCATATGCTTTGTGATACAGCTTTTATCAGCCTCACATGCACTGTTTCTATTGCCTGCTCCTGATCATCTGTTTATATGTCATCAAGTACAACATGTGCTCTTGGCAGAACATCTGCAATTACTAGATAGTTTCTCATCTGAAGATGCAGGGTATTACCACCACTGATATAACTGAACTGAGCTATGGCTATAGACTGTGATCAGGTCTTTTCCCAGAGACAGAGACTATAAGGCAAACTGAGAGGAGTTGTCCATATAAATGAAACAGAGAGGAGTTTGTTTTAGCATCATGGTTAGTTTTTTGGTGCAAGAAAGGTGAATAGGAAAATGACTGCTAATTTAGGGTTCTTTCTTCCCAGTTGCCAGTGATATTCTTCAAGAAATACAGTTGGTTTGAGTCTGGCTGAGATAGGGATACTTTTCCCCATAGCAGCCCTCACAGTTCTATTCTGTGTATTGGTACCCAGCCAGGTGCTGGTAACTCACCAGGGGTTTGGCTACTGCTGAGCAGTACTCCACAGCATTATCTGTCTCTCCCCCACTCTCACCAGTATCACACAATCACAGAACATTGGGAGTTGGAAGGGACCTTGAAAGATCATCTGGTCTAACACCCCTGCCAGAGCAGGATCACCCAGACTAAATCACACAGGAATGCATCCAGGCAGGTTTTGAATGTCTCCAGAAGAGATCCCACAACCTCTCTGGGCAGCCTGTCCCAGGGATCCATCACACCCACAGTGAAAAGGTTTCTCCTGACATCCACATGGAGCTTCCTCTGCTCCAGCTGCACCCATTGCCCCTTGTCCTGTCATTGCCATCACTGAGAACAGCCTGGCAGAAGTCTTAGGAGGTTTGAATTGTTGTTGACTGATAACAGAGGGGAACTTAGGATAGTGCTGCCAGCAGGAGTTCCAGTGCATGCAAGAGTATCTCCTACTTAACTGCAGATACATGTATACACTTCAAATGCATGAACTGTGTATTTACCAGCTCACGTATCTATGCACAATGATAAAGCCCTTGCATTTGCTTGGCAGTGAAGTCCACGTACATCTTTTATTTTTACCTCTCTGAAAATTTGCTTTAAGAACTGGAAGGAAGGGCAAGGCAGTGGTAACTCTGGGGAAACTTGCAGGAAAACCACTGTGTTGTTTTTCATTAGCTGTCACTTAAAATACTGCTGAACCAACTTCCCCATCCTTTGCCATACCAGGGGTTCATTTAAATTGGGGAAATTCTCAATGAATACCTGTTGCACCTGTCACAACAAGCTTTTGTTTCCTCCTAGATTACATCCTTCAAAAATACCAGAACAGGCTGAGGTATTAGAGAGCCTTTACCTGCATGACAGAGGAACTGTGCTGGGAGGAAAGAGGCAATGGAAAGCTCACAAGAGTTGCACTGAAGGGGTGATGCACGTTGGTTTTGGACTGCATTTTGCCTCTGAGTCTAGCAGTGGCATCAAGGCACACACGTGTTTGCTCTGGGATGTTACCTGTTAATGGTACGTTGATCCCCAGGACAGCTGCTCTGCAGCAGACTTCTCTACATTGTCAGTTTTTATGATTTAGCCTGATCCAACCTACAGGTCTGCAGAAAGTTTTCTTTCACTGCTGTCTGGATGGAAGTTCTCCCTGTCTGATGCTTTCAGCCCTCAGAGAGCTCCCAGGTGGCTTTAAAGCTTTTACATCTCCTTGTCATTAATTGTAATTGATTAGCTTTCTTCTTCTGACACATTCCTGATCAGCCCCAGCACATCTTTCTTTCTTTCTCTCATGCAAAGACTTTTTTCCCCTTATCTCTGTTAGAAATCACAAGTGGCAGGTGTGGGAGTAGAGTTGCCTCCATGCACTTCCAAGCTTTTCTATTACTACCTAAAGCTCCTGGCTTTTTAGAAGCTTTACTTTCTATGCCTGTCTTGCCATCCCCTTTTTTCACCAATCTGCTCCTTACAACCCCAGAATGGTTCTATTATTTAAACCAGAATTGATAATTACACTTCCTCACAGTCCTCTTTTCACTAGCTGCCTTTGCTTTCTGTAGTTAGGATCTTTGTGACTGTGCCCTGTTTCAGGGCAATGGTTGGTAATACTGCAGTCACTGAAGGTATCACCAAAAAGTTAGCCTTGTAGTTTACACTTTGCTGTTAAGAGGACATTTCTGTGTCCTCTGTACCACTGAAAATCCCAATTCCTAAATATCATAATGAATAAAGGATCTGGCTTCTACTCAAATTGGAGTAATTACTTTTTGCCTGCTTGAAATTACTCATTTGACTTCCCAGTGGATAAAGCAAATCTCCATTCCTTGTTCTGAACAGTGGGCCTAACAATCAACCTGTATAAAATAGCTCCTCACTTAGAACACTACTGAAAATCTGGAACATTTTATTGCTGCTTTATTTGCCTCAGTAATTGCTAATTTCAGACCCAGCAGAGACTATAATTCATAGGGAAATGAACTGCTGCTCATAGTCCACACACTATAAACCAGTTACGGTGCAATTGTCTCCCCTCTGCTGCTTTTATTTGGCAAAAAGTCCCGGTGGGGCTGCCCACAAAAGAAGTTCCACATCCTGGCTCGTATCAGAGGTAGTGTGGCCACTGGGTCTAGGGGGGTGGTTGTGCCCCTGTACTGGGCATTGGTGAGGCTGCACCTCGAGTGCTGGGTCCAGTTCTGGACTCCTCACCATCAGAAGGACATTGAGGTCCTGGAGTGAGTGCAGAGAAGGGCAACCAGGCTGGGGAAGGGGCTGGAGGGCAAATCCTATGAGGAGCAGCTGAGGGAGTTCAGCCTGGAGATGAGGTACTTAGGGATCTGGTGTAGCTTAGGATGGGAATGGTTGGACTTGATGATCTTCAAAGGTCTCTTGCAACCTTGTGATTCTGTGATCTGTGATCATATGCAGAAGGGAGACAGTCCTTTTGCTAGGCAGCAGAGTAGAAATGATACTAGTGTCATTTCTCAAGATGAGAAGTTCTAGACAGCTGTCAATAAGAAAAACAATAGCACAGCTGATGATCTAGCTGCCCATGTTAGCAGTAGGCTCAGATAGTGAGTGCCAATTATTACCAGCAGTTTAAAGCCTACAAAGCAGCTACAAAGAGCTGTGGTCCTACGACTTCTGTCTGTAAGCTCTAAACCTCTCTGGCAGACACTGTACTCAAAGACAGTTTTACCTTATATCTCACCTTAAGTCTGCTTAGATCCCCAGCACATTCATGCATAGGACATTCACTGTCTGAGAGCTCTCATTGGGTGTGCTTTGCTCTACAGAAAGCCTTTTATCATTCATAGGCACCTGCTGATTAACCATTTTTATGAGTTATGAGTGGGGAGGTTCAGTGGTGAGGCATTGGTACAGGCTGCCCAGGGAGGTGGTGGAACCACCATCCCTGCAGCTGTTAAAAACCCTGGGTAGCTGTGGTGCTTTAAGGGATGGTTTAGAGGTTGTGGTGGTGCAGCACTGATGGTTGGACCTTATGATCGTGAAGATCTTTTCCAACCTCACCAGGAAAAGCCCCTCACCACAAGTCCCTCACTTCAGAGCATTTCTGATTCATGCCAGATCCTTGCTCTCTAAACGGTAATGGAAATTAAGATCTTAATTTCTAGTGCCACTCTGCATATGCTTTCTCTCATCTGGTGTATTTGTTAATAAACCGATTTCCTCAGCCTTGTCCCTTTTGAAAGAAAGAAGGAAAGAAGAAAGAAATATCCTTTGTTCCTCCCTAAGGATCTTTATCTTTGTTAACACGACCTTACATTGTCCCCCTGAATAACATAAAATTTGTTTTGTTGTGCCCTGCAGGGCTTCTGTGTCCCCAGAATCCTAGGGCAATGGCAGTGCCGAGCTGGCACACTGTAGCAGAAATGTCATCTTTTAATTATGTGGTTCTGAGGGGAATCTATTATCTACTGCTGAGCTGCTGAAATCAGACGATTTATCTCCAAGGCAGCTCTGTCTACAATCTAGAATATATATCTCTTGTCACTGCAGGAAACAGAATGAAAGGATGTTTTTATTTCTGGTGCCTTATGTTTATAAATTTATTCTTTTAAGTTTTGCAAGATTTCTGGGGGTAGAGTGTTGAGGGGCAGGATAGAGAAAAGTCAAATTCTGATGCTTCTGCAGGTTCTCTTGATCCCCTGGTAGATCGGCCAAGGTCAGAAGGGTTCTAGCTGCCCTTTAGCCATACGCATCCTCGAGATGCCAACAGTAACTAGCTCAGGTACTAGTCATTTCTCTGAGGACTCCAGGCATCTAAGTGCTGAGAGCACTGTAAAAGTGAACAGCATCAACTAATTGGCCAGGCAACCCGTTTACGTTAATTAACATAAATACTAACCTCTGCTTGACATTTCAGGCTAGATGCCTGCAACAGTTTGAAAGCATCTTTATTTCTCCCACACTAGGTGTTTTCATGTAAATGTAAACTAACACACTCACCAGCTTATTCACCAGACTTCTGAACGATTTCTGTTTCCTCCCTAAGGTACCGAAGCAAATGGAAGAGTTCAGGACATGGTCTTGTTTTTAATCTGCACAATTCATTACACAAGCCACTCCACGAAGCGGGTCCAGAGTTGCCAACAATCCTCATCTATTAACAAACAGGTGGTTTTAAAACAATCCCACTCAGGTGTATTGCAAATTAATATGTGTTTTCTGTATCTGTTAAAGGTTTCCAAATACGTTACAGGGAAGGACAGAGGGAAAGATGTAGCTGGGTGTCTGGGCAAAACTGTAATTCTTGTATTGCCCTCTAGTGCATGCATGGCAACATGGCACCTGTTCTTTAAACACGCTATAAGTTACTGAAACGAACCTTTAATGTCATTTGATGGTTTGCTGCACTTGATTTTGACAGAAACATTATAGAGAGTTTGTTTGAAATAGATGACTAAATTCTTGCCTTCCCCAACCCCTTCTGGCAAATCTGAGAAACTTCAGATTGCTGGCAGAAGTGCAGACTGGCTTTTCAAACAAAGCCATTCAGATCCATCCAGACCCAAACCACCAGTCTCTTAAAAACACCTGAATACACCATGCGTAAATTAGAGGATGTCTAAATCCTTTACTGTATGAGGGGAATGAAGGTGTGTGTTGTTAATCTGAATACACTTCTAAAATCCATCCTCCTCCTCCATCCAGAAAGACCAGCACACAGAAGAACACAGGGACATCCAGAGTAGTTGAAGTGGGCATGCAATTTACATACCAAGAGGAAAGCTGTTGTAAAACATTGCAGAGATAAACATTTGTAAGTCTATAGATTCAAGCAAAGCCCCTGCTACTTAAATGCTTTGCTGTAAGAAAGAATCCCTGTTTGTGGCCAACCATTTGGGACTTAGGTACACACTCACTACATTTAGTAGAAGTAAATTAAGTACCAATTTCCTCTGGTATCACATAGATCAACACAGCAAAAGCACTTCTGTTCATGAAAAGAGTCCTAATTAAAAAAAGAAAAAGGAAAAAGCCCAGGAGACAAAATCCCCTGGTTGCAGAGGACAGTTTAGAAATGTATTTGTGCCTTTTTACCTGCAAAACCTGCTGCAGTTACATTTTGTGTACCATAGTAGAGACAAGTGTTTCTGCATTTGAGAAATGTGATGATCTTATATCACTAATTCTTCTCCACATAGTCCTGAAAAAATAGTATTTATAGAAGTTTTTAGGTTCTGATCCACAAGACAGCATTAAGGATTTTTTCAGCCCTCCACAAAGAACATGGAGTGAAATTACAGCAGCTCCCCTTGTCAGGGCTTTACAGTTTTGCTGTCAAAGCCAAAGCCACACAATAAACAATACCAGATCTGTCATCATTTCTGAGATGAGGAATGGCAGCTTCCAGCCTGGGATAAGTGAGACAGCCATGTGCTTACTCTCCCATGCAACTCTAGAATGGACATGAGTACCTACAGGAGATACAGTTTTGTAAGTACACACAGGAACACCTCCAGGACACCAAGAGTCTGGATAGACTCAAGATTTCAATAGCAGAGGGAAAGAAACAGGATGCTATGAAGGGCCACAAAGATGATCAGAGAGCTGGAGTACCTGCCCTACGAAGAGAGGCTGGGGGAGCTGGGCTTGTTCAGCCTGGAGAAGAGAAGGCTGAGGGGGGACCTCATTGCAGCCTCCCAGTACCTGAAGGGAACATACAAACAGGAGGGGAATCAGCTTTTGGAAAGGGTAGACAATGGCAGGACAAGGGGGATGGATTAAAACTAAAGGAAGGAAGGGTTAGATTAGATATTATAGGGTGGTTCTTCGCAGAGAGAGTGGTGAGGGGCTGGAACAGGCTGCCCAGAGAGGTGGTGGGTGCCCCGTCCCTGGGGGTGTTCAAGGCCAGGTTGGATGGGGCCCTGGGCAACCTTGTGTAGCTCCAGGCCTGGAAGTTGGTGTCCCTGCCTGTGGCAGGGGGTTGGAGCTCTGTGATCCTTGGGGTCCCTTCCAACCCAGACCAGTCTATGATTCTATGATTCTATGAAGATACATGGCTGCAGTGGCATTGTGTAGGTGGAAAAGCATCTGCCATACTGGTAGCATTTGTCAAAGCACAGGGGCTGAAGCAGCTCCTCAAGTGAATCTATGCCTGGCTGGTGTATGCACTTTTGCCACTACCAAAGTAAAGGAAAAAATGAAACACCATGTTAGTAATCCCAAACTATATTCTCTGAGTGCTGTGTGTACACAGTGCAATACTGACAATCTTAATTCTCTATTTGTGCAATAGGCTTTATTAAGGACAACTTCTGGACAACTTTTGACAAGCAATTTTGTTCATACATTTCTATGTAATCCAGTGATCCAGATGTCCCTGGGTTTACCTCATTCTTTTGTATGAAGTTGTCCCTGGAGCAATAACAGTTTCTACCTCACCAGTTTTATCTGTCAAGTTTCTGACACGCTTGTTTGCGATGCTTTGAAAGCCTTTTCTGGACCCCACATCCCAGTAATTCCAAAATAGTAACAGAATGAGTAGCAGAGTAATAGTTCATAATAATCACAGGATAGCAATAGTTTATTTTTACCTTAATGCTTGAAAATATGCTGGCACACAGCTGTTAGTGGGTCATGGAAAATAATAGAGGTTTTGATCCTTTTCCCTGTTTACAGCTCTGGAACAAGCCTAGCAAGAAGCCAGGATGAAGAACAAGAATGTGTTGGGATTGTCCTGCTTGCCAGCCACAGCCCTTGAAACACTGCTACCTAAGCCTGTGGTTTTCATTTCACAAATCTCACTGCAAATCACCAGAAAGGCACAAAATTGTTACCAAGCCACCAAGGGAGAGGCCAAGTCTTTTCTTTTCTTACATAAAACCCCAAATGCCTGGCCTGTGAGCAATCCCCTTTGAGACAGTTTCTATTTGGCCACCACAGAATGACTTCCTCAGGAAAGCAGATAACTAACTTCTTGGTTTCAAAGCTCACCTACTTTGTGCTTGCAATCTGATGCCCACAAAAATAGACTCTAACCACACTAGATTGCCACTAGACATGTGCCCCATGGTTCTTGGTGTCACCCTGGAGCCTGCATCTCTGCATCTCTGCGTTCTGAAGATGCTGCCATGGAACACTTGGTCTAGTCATAAAGCTGCCTTGGAGTGACGAGGATGCTGCCTTATCCCACTTACATGGTTTCACCTCCTGTTCCTGTGTAACACACCAGTAGCAGAAAACATGCTGCTGATTCGAGGTCTAGCTACTGTTCTCATTACTCTGTGCAGCACTTTTTCCTCTCTGTTTGCAGAGAGGAAAATCCAGCACCCTGCAAATCACTGGGGAAAATCCAGTCTTGGTCTTTTTTTCTGCAGAGTCACAGAACTTCTTTCTTCCAAATTCAGATCATTCACACCTTGTAGCTCTACTAAGCAGAGAGAGCTTATACCATTGAAGTGGAAACTCAGCACAGACAGGAAACCTGATGGAAAGTTCTCTAAGAAGCTGATGAAAATATAAAATGTCACAGTTCAATAATCTGAAATCGATAAATTTCGTCTTCAGGTAAATCCTGCCTGTTCTGAGGCCTTCTGTGGCTGATGATGAACCCATTCACAATTAAGGCCTCCCAGAACAGATTTTGGTTGTTCTTTTTTGTATACCTTTGTATATTTTTCTCTTCTTTTTGCCTAGTACTATTGGTTTTTCTCTACTGCTCTTAAAGGTTTCTTTCCCATGCATCCCAAACTGGGGCAAATGGTTGAAATGATTTTGATTTGTTCTTTTCTATGAATCAAAAAGCCAGCAATAATAAATAGCAATTTTTGTGTCTAATCCAAGCACTTAACTTTCATTCCCATCTAAATTAGACTTCTGGCCACCCCATCTAGAAAAGACAAGCACTTTCTGTCAGCAAGCCAGACCTTCCATGCTTGAGTGTTTTTAAGGGGAGTATCAAGTTCTTGTTCCTGCTTCTTAATTTCTTTCCCTATTAATGTTTTCTTTTCCTATTTAATATCTGGAATATCCAGATACACAAACTTTATCTGTGAGAAGCTCAGAGGCCATAACTTTATGATCTGTCTTGCTTTTTCCTGAATTCTTTAGACTTCATTTTTCTCCCCATGAAAGTGTTACATTGGCATGATAATGATGATATTGAAAATAATAATAAAGGATTTTTTGGAATTGTGTTTCCCTCTGAAACATCAGTTTTGCTCCATCAGTTTTCCCACTGATGCATTTTTTCCCCCAAAATAAACTCTTGGCAAACTCTGGTTTTGCTAATGTGCCTCTCTTCAGTGTCAAAATGTACTTTTCTATAGCACATTCTGGGAAAGTAGCTAAAAATGTTTTTCACTATTCTTCTCTTTTAAGAGACTAGTCTTAGTTTGAAAACTGAGTCTATAGGAAGGATGAAGGCTAAAGGACTAAAAATATTCACCCATTCCCACCACTCTGCCATCAGAAATAAGCATGCTGACCTCAAGCTAAGGACACAGAATAAGAGCTTTTTAGTCTTCAGTTTAGAATATATAACCAAATCAGCTGTAACTGCTTGTCATACCTCAGTCCCTTTTCTACAAGGACACAACTACAATGTCTTCCAGCTCTGGGAAGGCTCTCAAACTACATGTCACTTCTTCACCTGGAGATGCAGCTTGGCATTCATGATTCATGGATCACACTAAGGTCACCACATTTTTCACAAATATTACTGAGAAGGAAGCAAAAATAGGAAAGTGTCTATGATCTTACAGGGATGCTCTTGGTTAACTGGTGTAATTTATTTGTCCATTCTTAGATATAAGCTCATATGATATGACTCTTATCCAAAGCAGGACCATGCACTGTAAGATTACAATTACCCCCTGAGCCATGTGTAATGTGACAGTGGTTAATATGCTATTGCATGTGATGTTACTGGGGAACTTTGTTTGTCCTTCCAGTAAATCCAGAGTTGTGCCAATCATCCCCACCTTGATAAATTCTGCCCTAAAATCTGCCTAATTGGCACTACTCAGAAATTACTTAGATGGTAGGTATCCCTAGGTGGTAGCATATAAGAGAGAATAAAAAGGTTTACCTCACTAAAGCAATGTGAGTATCTAGAAGAAAACAAAACCAAACCCAACCCAAGCCAAACTAAAAAAACAGAACAAACCTGATATAATTTGTCCATAGTTCTGCCTGTTCTTCACTAAATTCTGCTCTGTATTAAATGTGCAGTCAAGTCAGTAGTAAATGGAACAGCAGAGAGGAGGAAAATGTAAACTGAAAGCTTTACTGCAGTGATTGATTCTAGCTTTGCTAACCAAAATCAAAAGGGCTTGGTATGAGATTGACCTTAGGCTTGGATTTTCTTTTTATCCTATTGAATAAATACCCATCTTGGAATGCATCAAAGATTCCTGAAATGCTCAGTTGAACTCATGTTGCAAAATAAGTTCCTGGTGAGATCATGCTTGACAAAAGCTAATGAAAAGATAAAAAAGGTGAGAAATGTAGATACAGTGCACAGCAGGTCATAAAATAAACAGAAAAGATATATGGTACAGACATTAGATTTGCTTCTAAGTGCTGGTATCTGATTCTAGCAAGGAGAAAGACTAGCTGTGGATGGATGAATACTCCCAAACAAGGGCTGCTTGCTGTGTTCACAGTGAGAACTAGGTCCTCACAAACATCAGGATGAGCCATACGGTGTTGTACTAGATGAAAATCTGATACTAATTTAATCCTAGGTGTTTACATACCAGGTTCTGTGCATATAAGGAAGACCTAAAAAAATCCTGGAAAATAAGCAAATATCAATCAGGCCAAGTCTGTGAAGTTGCTCATGGTTTGAACTGAAGCAAGGAAGACAGGAAATCGCCACATAACCTTTGATTACTATGTACTCTTTCCCTTCTGTAAGGAAAATTACAGAATCCCAATTTTGCTTAGTCTGGGACAAAATCAACTTCTCAAATAAGCTATTTCATCTTTCAAACTCCTAGACTCTGTCAGTGACATCTAATTATTCCAGACTTGCAAGGATGATGGTGAGACAAGAGACCACGGGTCATGCAGAAGAGGATTTAATTGAGTTTGAGGTCTTTCATTCTATTTATGTCATTCTAATAACCCTAAAGGTACACACTTACTAGTATATAGAGGTGGCTTACAGTCCTGACAGCATGCCCTGCCAGGTCAAAATTTGAGAGTGGAATGTATTATTATTTACTTGACCCCAAACCAGATCTTCTTTCATACATGAGCAAAGCAGAGAATATTTCAAAGTTCTTATCACAGGGATAAAACTGGTCCAGTTGCCTAAAGAAGGCAAGTTCCTTAGGTTTCCCAGGAGGCTAAAAATTACCTAAGGACTACCACTCACGTCTACAGGGGTAGAGCTGAAGCTGGCAGACTGAGATGTGAAGAAACCTGAGGACTTCTTACCTTGGATAGCACATGGCATCAAAAGATCCCGACAGAATAATAAGAACATATATGTATTTCTGTATTTCTTTACTGAGCTTTTCCTCTTCTTTATTTCTAAAACAACTTCTAAGTGACTTTAGAAAAAAAAGAAAAAAAAAAGAAGAATGCCTTTTCCAAGCACATTAGTACTAAAATTAAGCCTAAATGTTTCCTCCACTCAACAAAGGGCTTTTCTCCACTGGGAAGAAATTTCTGCAGAAGATTGCTTTGCAAATAACAATACAAACAACAGATGTCTTATGCCTTTTTTAGCTTCAACCTTCACTAAGAACATCAACAGCAATGAAACTGTTAACGTAACTGAAGGAAGTGACAAATAGTTATAAATTCAGGTTGAAATAGAGGACACTTTATTCTAACTTATAGCAACTACACTCCCATGAGTTTAGTTGTTTAAAGCTGTTTAGTGTGATTCCCAGGCATAGTACCTACGCTTTAAAGGAAAAGATTGGAAATCAGGATCTTGAGTAGTATAGACCAGTGGAGTTCTCAGAATACTGGAAAGAAAATAAATCAGATTATTACTAGTAAACAAAACCCAAACCAACCAACCAAACAAATTAAATTAATAACAGTAGGTGTGAACTTGTCAGGAATACTTGGTGGCAAACCAAACAAAATTCCTTACATAACCCACTGTAAATACAGAGGAAGCAACAGTTGGTATGCAATTGGGTTTCGATATCCCTCTGCCATTGCTTCACACAGCATTTCCAAAAGTAGGCTGAGAAAACTGTCTAAAGTCCTGAACTTGTCTGTTCTGAGCTTGGTGCAACTTGATTTTGTCTTTAATGACTTGAATGATTGACTAGACAGCCCTCTGATTGCATTAATGCACTGGACCAGTCAAGTGGAAGGTAAGAAATTTGAGAAACAGTCTTTTAATTTCACATAATCTTGACAAACTGCAAAACAAAACCAGGATTCCACACAAGAGAAGCAAACTGCAAGTTATTTTTTAAAAAAGATTGCTGGTAAGAATGCTACCACTTCGTTGTTCTTCCTTTCTTTCTCACTCAGAGTAGTTTTGATTGTTCAAGATCTCATCCTCAGAAGTAAACCAAGCCACACTGGCTTCTTATTATGTCAGAGTGTACTTATATGAGTCATTAACATTAATTAATTCCCCCTTGCCTGTAAGGGGCAGAGAACCTCATCCTTAAATAGAGAAAGACTGACGAGATTACAGCAGGTCACAGTCAGAAGGCTGTAGTTCCCTTGTCTATTGTCAGCAGAACTGGTGGTCTAAAACGTTGGGTTCTGACTGGGTGAAATTTTTACTGGTGAGAGGGATTATGATTGCTGCTGCTGCCGCTGTTGCTGTTGCTGCTGCTGCTGCCGCTGTTTTATGTTTGAGCAGTCATTCAATGGACTTCAAGATGAAAGATGAAGGAAGCAAGGATGATCCTAACATCTCAGTCCAATTACTGTATGCTAGAGCAAGAGAAACCTGTAGAAACTAATTACCAGGAATAAGCATAAATAGGATTGACCCTGGATAAAAGGGTAGCATCATCGTGCACTAATGATATAAAATACACTCTCATTTCTAAGGCAGCAGCACATTTAAAACCCAGGACATGTGATCAGGGAGTTATAGATGTCAGTTTGAATGCAACATAAAATTTGAAAAAATAGCCTTGCAAAGTGAGCTGATTTGCATTCCCAGTGAGTAAAAACAACTGGTGTGGGGCTGTACTAGCTTTGGGGGTATCTCACTGGGGGGTTTGCAGGTTTTTTTTGTTTAACCCAGAATTTATATTTTTTCTGATTTGTTTTGTGGTTGAAAAGCCAAGGTCAGATGTACCTCAGCTGTTTCTCAATGGCATTTGTCCGAGCTCTTTAATAAAGTCATCAAGGGAAGTTCCATGTCCCCTACAGAAAATATGTTCCAGTGCTTCAAGATTTATACAATCTCTCTCTGAACATCAAACTTATTACCTGAAATCTATTTCCTTATCCACTGTAATTATAAAGAGCCTCTTTTTTTTATTTTTATCCATCATTATTCCATGTGTTTTCCTATCTTCCTCTGAATCTTCTGCTCTTAGATCAAGCTAGTCCAGATCCTCCATTTCTTTTTTTTTTCTATGTAGGGTTTGTTTTCTAAACTTCTTCCTGGTTTTGTTCAGGATTCTCTCCTGATCCAGAGTATAGTGTAGGGGGAGCCAGAGGAGAGCCCAGCAGTGTAGCACAATTTGTGGATAATAACTGTCCTGTTGCCAGCCAGCATAAAGGTCCTGTTTCACCAAAGCCTTCAAGTCTGTACTGTGCATTGTGTTCTTTCCTGGCACACTATTCTCTTGGGCAGTAACACTGACTGATTGAAGTTACTGCTGAATTCCATCAAAGTTGAACAAATATGTACCCCTGACAGATACAGGGGTCCCCCTTGGCTGTCAGGCACCTCAAAGGGTCACTCCCATAGGTGGTATGGGTGAGACCATGCCCTGTTTTTCATTCTCATCTGCAAATGTACACTGATAAGAAAACACAAACATAGTGTGCTGCCATAATTCATGAAGCGTACTTCCCTTATCTAAGGAAAACTTTACAAATTCAGTTTATATCATAGAGAATTAGTGCATATTTTATGCTTAGGGTCTCTCGTGACCCTTCTGGACGTAAGTTATGCCTGAAATTTGCCCAGACCATGGAGCTGCATTATGACTTGGCCATCCATAAATAAATGTCTGTACATGTGTAACAATTGTTAACATGCTTGGTGGAAAAAAAGAACAAACATTCTTGAATTCATATGCCTGTCTGCTTTTCCAAAACTTAAAATCTGGAGAATCACAGAATCACAAGGTTGGAAGAGACCTTTGAAGATCATCAAGTCCAACCATTCACATCCTAAGCTAAACCAGATCCCTGAGTACCTCATCTACCCTTTTTCTGAACACATCCAGGGAAGGTGACTCAGCCCCTCCCTGGGCAGCCTGTTCCAGCCCTGACAACTCTTTCAGGGAAGACTTTTGTTTAATAACCAATCTGTCCCTGCCCTGGGGCAGCTTCTTGCCATTTCCCCTTGTCCCATCTCCTGTCCCCTGGCTGAAGAGACCATCACCCACCTCTCTACAACCTCCCTTCAGGCAGTTGTAGGTGCTGATAAGGTCTCCCCTCAGCCTCCTCTTCTGCAGGCTGAACAGAGCATTTGGCACTACATACATCTACTTAGATAAGGAATCTCATTCCAACTGATGTCCTAAAGCACTACTGCAACCCTACATCTTTTCTGTCAGATATATTGTGACCAAAGACACTTCTCCATTAGTTTCACTTTGCAGTAAGAAAACTAATATCCCCTGACATATTCCCTAACATATCCTCAAAATGAGTTAATGGACAACATTGCTTTCTTGATCAGTATTCCTGCTCGAAGTCACAAGAATAACCTAATGTATGCAGTTAAAATGAACCATCCTAAACTCATTAAAGTGTTTATTTCATTTAGTAGAATCACCACAATGCCAGACAGTGCAATTTTTTTCTAAAAAGATCACTGAGCCACTTTTGACAATGAAAAACATTCTATAAATTCATACACAATTCCAATACACACTCCATTCCTTCTTATTTTTTAAGCTCTTATGCCCCCTGAAACACTACATGGGAAAAAAAAAACCTCCACTCAAAAACGTTTTAATTCTTCCATGTGCTGTGAAATTCTGATATTTTTGCTGAAATTATCTTTCTTTAACTGTGAAGGGCTCTACATTAAACCTCCTGCCTTCAATGAGAGTGGTCAGAGTTAAACACCCCGAGAGTAATTGACACTTAGATTTCCAGTGTCTGGAACATCAGTTATTTAACAGAATGACCAGAAGCAAACAAAATGTTAAAAATGTCTCCTTAGCCAACACATATGTCAGACACCAATTACTGTTCAATTTGCCAGGGTTTTCTCTAATTCTTTTTTGCATTAATGCCACAGCATTGATACCTTTATCTATGCAGAAACAGTGCTGAGTTCGTTTGCTTTTTGTCAGAAATTAAAATGATGAATTGCAGATTTTTGTGGATCAAGTGGCCACTTCTTGACCTCACTTAAAACACATATAGGTCTTGTTTTATGTGCATTGTTAGTAGCTTAAAACTCATGAATTGAGAGAAGAAACTAGTTAGAGAGTTCCTGCTTAACTGGAGAGGAACAGATGCAGCAGTTCAAGGCATTTTTAACATGCTGTCCCATTATTACATAAAGAGCTACAGCAAGTAAACTTCCTATAGGTGCACAAATCCTTCAGTTCTTTTACATCCACAGATATGAAAGCTTTCACTACAGCTAAGTAGACAAATTAACATCTTAGTTACACATAAATCTGTAGTGATGAAGTCTGATAACCATTATTTTGTCTCTAATTTCAATATCATATATGGGTTTGGATGTGAAGTTGATCTGTAAGAAAATTCAAAATTTTACTTTTCCAAAAGGCATTAATTAAAGACAGAAGTAAATATCTCTGTGAAATTCTCTAATGTTAAAGGAAGACTCAAAGTTTGACAGGCCTGTGCCACAGTACCAGGTCGCAGAATAAACTCATAAGACTGTCTGACCATGACACCCTTGCAGGGAGATGGAATCAAGAGCAGGGAGTAGGTCTTATGAGTGGCTGGTTAACCTTGACCTCTCCTCAAGATTTGTCCCAGCACATCTCTGGAGAAGATGGAAAACCTTATGCTTCAAATGACTAGCACTTGATTTTATTTTCTTTACACAGAGACTTTTTCCCTCCACCTGAAATAGGTACTTGTACGTACACATCACAGGTACCTCACTGCTTCATGGTTTTCCCAGAACTGTCTCCCCCTATTTTAACTCTGGTTTTGTACATAAAAAGACATGGAACATTGTAGGTGTCGCTTTAAACAAGGGTCATTTTGGTTTTTGCTTTCAAAACTGTTTGCCTGGGGTACCCATTTCCTGAAAGCTGGAACTATCAAAACTGGCAGGTGAATAAATTCTTTGGCTCCGAACATGAATAATTATGTAATGCAGAAGGGGTAAGCAAAGGTTTTAGATGAGGCAGTCCCTTGCACTGGAAGCAAGGCTGAAGGACAAAGTTAAAGACCCCGTTGGACCTCAAGCCACCAGCTGCATCTGTGCTTTTTTTACCATTCTCCTGAATCAGGTTTATCTTTATCTTTGAATCTTCATTGAATTGCTATGAAAACTCACACCCTGGCAAAAAGGGAAAGTGTTCAGGGTTGTATCATCCCCAGCATGTAGATGTTATCAAGATCCAATTGCATATTTCACAGCAACTTATTTACGCCACAGATTGCTTCTTACAGTGCGAAATGTGTCCCTGAGAATTTGATTTTCTCAAATGTCTACCAGCAGCCTCTGATATTTTTCAGAAGGTGTTTATTTGAAATGAATCTCCATGTAGCTCTAGACAGGAAATCTTTCACCACTGGATAGTTTGATTAGTATATAGATGTGGTCACAATTTCTGGAATCCTTTTCTGCAACATTCACTTAAGGGTTTGTTTGGGGGTTTTTTTTCTGTAAACATTCCCTCCCAGATAACTGCCTAGCAAGGTAATAGAAACAAAATCTGAAACAACCCCATGACTTCTTTTATGGAAACATTCTGCAGTAATCCATAGCCTGTGACAAATGAATTTATGAAATATGAAAGATAATGACTTTATTTCTAAATAACAACTTTTCCCATCCCCATGCTGCACTTAGAATTACAAATGACATGTGAGCATTTTTTGCTGTCTTGCTACATCTGTCCACAGAAATTCATACAGGTTCAGTAATTCACCAGAAGAACATGGGAAGTTCAATGGTGAATTATCAAAGTATGATTAGCAGGATCCACTTTAAATTGGAGTATGTATTTTCATTTAAAGCAGAATATTAAGCGCTTTGCCTACAAGTTTCAGTGAGGATTTGTATATGAGCTGGGTCGCAGAAACGGTACCAGAGGAAAATCAGAAACAAAGTGTTAGAGACTGGGTTTTATTCATATGGACTCATTTACAGGTTATGACACTAATTTTTTGCTCCTTTTTCCAATTACATTCCCACATTCTGTAGGGAGATGTCCAATTCCATTCCTGATTAGAGCTGCAGAGGAGGAGAAATATTTTTCAAAATGCAAGAAGTTCAGCTAATTTAATTCCTATCAACTCCCTTTATGAGGTGGAGGGTTTTTTTGCTGATCTTGTCTGATCTGTTCCTGCCCTTCTACAGCAATGCAGTGTGGCAGGCTATTTGTCACTTTTATTTGTGTTTGTGGAAAGATCAGATTTATTAGATTTTTTTAGTGAGAAGTTATATATTTGTTATATAAATGTCTCCAAGTTGTAAAATAAAAATGAAGAAAGACTTGCTATAAGGATTCAATTAATCTGATTTGCCACTAAATTAAAAGTTATATGTAGAATTAGTTGATGGGTTTTTGCCATCACTTGGTCCAGAGTTATGGCATGGGCAGTCTGTTGGGTGGAGCAATCTGCACTGTACAGAGCACACAGCTGACTTCAGCCAAGACACCTTTATGGAATCCAAGAGCATTTTTCTTACCTGGCTTGCACCTAGCAGGATGAGATCTGATACCAAAATGTCCAGGAGATGGCTTTCCAGTAGGGAATCTGGAGCATACAACTTAGGGAGGCAAAAGCTTGTTTTATGGTGTACCTCATTTGAATAACTGTGGTGTCAGGACCCTACGATGCTTCATATTAAAAATCCAGCCAGAGAAGGAACAATGCAGCCTTTAGAAGACTTACCTCCCTGTAGCTTGATACTCACCTTCATAATCATTTGTTTGTAGTTAATGCAACAAGACTAGACACAACACAGGTGCTTCCTCCTTTGGGAAGTGAGGAATGTACATGGTAAAATATCAAATCAAATGACTGTTATTTTTACTATACCATGGCAAACACTTTTTCAGCCTTGCTCTTCCAGTCAGAAGACACACTTGATTTCTTATGCTTTGTTCTTACAGAAAAAGTGATCCTTTGATGAGAACTGAAAAGTCCCCTGTCTTTTCTTGCCCCACTTCCTCCAGATCTTTCCATTCTTTAGTGCTTTCTGGAATCACATCACCACCCAACCTGGACTGTGACTCAAAACCCACTTAACAGTCCTTTGGAAGTTGGCAGAGGTTTTATTTTAGTGAGAGAAACTGTACTGAGCATCAAAGAAGTATTCAGCAGGACAATCATGTGCAAACACACAATACAGTGATAATCTTGCAGGGACATAAAGAAATTCCCAAAGAGAAATATTTGAATAGCGGAGATAATAGAACAGACTTTCTTGCTTTTTAAGTTCCTTTGTTAAATACATCTGTGAATATAAGTAGGCTAATAGCTAAAAACCATATTTAATCTCCAATTTTTCCCTATGAATTCCTAAGCAGCAACAGTGCATCAGTTCACATGGACACAGATACGATTCACCTCACATACATTAAGCCGTGATTTGCCTTTTGGTTCAGATTAGTTCAACGTACAAAACAAAACTGGAAGTGATGTGAGTGCATCTTTAATTGATGTAGCGTATTGACCTGGATGACAGTTACCTCAAACACCAAATAGAAGAAGAGAAGGGATATTGGTCAGATCTTATTAGAATGATTTTTCAGTTTTCAAGAGGCATAACAGCAAGCTGCTGTTAATAACACTACTGCCTGGACGATGACGTGACGTGATACTGTGATCAAGATACACCTCTGTCATGAAACTCTCCTCTTGCTTCTTTGCTGCTACAGAATCCATGACTACACCATCTTTTTTCCAGTTCAGTAAATACAGACATTTAGCTAAAACTTTTCCCCTTCATTCACTTTCTGCACTTGTTTTTAATGCACACAGCTCTGGACTGAGATTGGGAAAGCTCTAGGGCTGTGAAGTTAGAAGAGGGTAGGAAACTAGAGGGAGTAAATATAAATTGATAATTTTTGTTGTTTTGCATGGATATATAATCTGAATTAAAATGTTGCTTGTTAATTTTATATACTAAGGATATAATTATATTTTATAAAACACTGCATCCTAGATTTTCAGTTTTAATCCCATGGATTCATCCATCTCCACTTCACCAAAATATAGGGGTGAAGTGTTAAAATCTCCATTCAGGCAAACTGCATTCTGAACACATCTTTTTGTTGATTTGTTTTGGTGTTTCAGGGTTTTTTTTCCCTTAAATACCCAAAGGAAAAAAGAAAATTTCTCAATAAATCTTTCTGATATACCCTCTGCATAACTCATTCTCAGAATCTATCAGGCCAGTTGAGAATGCCAGAAAATATTTTTAATGCTCCACTGATCTCCATCTATGCAAATTACAGCAAAATATGGATCTAGGTGAAATCCCTCAGGTACCTAAATAAGAAAAGCAAATTTCAGAATGCCCAAAATCCTTGCTTAGGAGCATCACTGGTTTTTTTCTGACATGGAGAATGTCCCTTCCAACCTAAACCAGTCTGTGGTAATTCCATGATTTTGAAAAGTTAAAAATGAAATGTTAGGAAAATTAAAAGCAGAAAAGATTGTGAGAGCAGGTTATGGGAACAAATCAATGGGCTGAATTTAGAGTGAGATATATGACTGTAAACTGCAGCTATGAAAAGTGTAAATTTATCAGTAAGGAAGGACTGGTTATCTGCACTGATGCAAAGGAATATGTAGTGAGTTCCTCAGGAGAAGAGACACCCCGTGTGCTGTATGAGAGTATGCTAGACTTTTGCTGAGCAGCAGATGAAAACTGCATACTCCAGGTCCAATAGCTAAAAGAGAGCTCCTATTTGAGAGCAGAAATAAATACAGCACTGTCTCAGTTTGCCACATGACAGTCCTTTCTGCTACAGTGTTGGAAGGTGCATTGCAAGGTCAGTGCAATCAGTATTCTCTCAAATGTACCATCAATGTTTATTTTTAATTTGGGACTGGTGAATAAAGCTTTAATGGGATTTTAATGGCGTGTTGGACACACTTCAGTGTCCAGAGATGTGGCATCATATCCAGGAGTTTCATTATCTGGATTAATTATCAATAGCGGGCAGATATCATTAGGGAGATGGGAAAATGAGAGAGGTAGTAAATGAAATTTACTGGGCAGAGATGCTGGGAAATAAATAAATAACAACATCTGATAAGTCACCGATGGGTACTTCAGAACCATTTTCAGTTTGATATTTGGTATTACAGCTGCCACTTCTTCCACTGCTCCAGAACCTGTCGTGACTGAAAGGTTTCTCTTGCCAGCTAGTACAAGCTAAACCCTCTCTTCGTAGCTGTAGCTGGGAAACCATACTTTACATAGAAAATTCACAACCCAACCTTCTTCTTAATGTCAGCAATGGGTTAATTTGAAATGCTAATATTTTACATGAGCCTAACCAGCAAATGTTTTATAGTTTAATAAATTACTCTTGCCAATAAGTTTTTCACAAGTGCTTTAGTGTTTATGTTAAGACACAACTGATAAAACACACAGTAAATATGATACATCCTGAGTGAGAAACTGTATCATAAATGTGACCTAAAAAAGTCTAAAGGGTAGCTGCACTGAGGTAAATTATATGCACCTCAAAAGCCTGATTTAAGGGAATTTTTCTCTAATCAACATATTAAACGTGACTTTAAAGTGGGGGGAAAAAAGTGTGCTCAAGACTTTTAGATAGTCTATGAAAGCATTCTTCAAACAGTCAAAATATAACAATATTAATCTTAATATAGGCAAAGACATTTTTAAGAGGGAAAAGAAGGTAGGTTATAATTTCCCATAAGAGGGGGACATCTATCTTGGGAAACAAAGATATGCCAGAAATTAATTAGGGTTCATCTGGCTACTTGCCACTCTGTGGGCTTTCCAAGCAGGGCTGTAATAAAAAGATAAACCAAACACTTCACCTGTCTACACAGACATGGACACACATTCAAAGCTAATAAGACAATATTAAGTAGAAATAAAAAATTTATACTGTATTTACCCCCTTAAATATACGGTCCCTGCTCTCAAAGTCTGTCTTTTGTGTTCAGGATCTAAGGAACATGATATATAATTATATGCCCTGTCTCTGCTTATTCTGCTGTCTGTCTGGAAAAGCACTGAAGAACTACCTGTAACACAAACTGATACAATTTTCATTGGTGGGTCTTTGCATATTGAAACAGGAATAGTTATCCAAGACAAAAATGTCTTCTCCTTCTGCAACGTGCAACCTACTTTGGAAGGAATAGGATAAACTGCTCCTTAAATACACAAAAGTTCAATGCTGCAGATGATGAGAGGTATGCCAAGAAAATGAAATGTTTGCCCAACTAGCCATTTGCTCAGAGTTTGGGGAACCTTCCCAGGAAGGGAACATCCAAACAGGAGGGGAGGTTGGTGTCCCTGCCTGTGGCAGGGGGGTTGGAGCTCTGTGATCCTTGGGGTCCCTCCCAACCCAGACCAGTCTATGATTCTATGATTCTATGATCCTATGAACACATCAGTCTGGCATTGCTGCCAGCTTTCCATATCTTTTCACTTTTAGTTTTGCCTCTGTTAATACAAGGCTGTGGAAAATACTTACAGCTAGGACTAGGTAGTCATGCAACAAGGATGACGCAGAGTTAATCAAATTATTCCTGCCTCTGTGCAGCAGAGGTGAATAGATGCACTAGATAGGCAGGAGTGGTTTTAAGTTGAAAAGAAACAACAGTTTATGGCTGTACAGCACTTTTCATTTAAGAACCTTAAAACAATTATACTAGGCTAAATCCAAAGCAAGAATTTATTTCAATATTCAGATTAGTTAGTCATGACTTATACAGCAACAGAGGAGCCCAGATACTGAAAACCAACCAAAACCTCAGAACTGAAGACAAATTGCTGCTGCAATATTTTTCTATGAGCACTTCCTATCTTTATAATGACCTGAAACAGCACAGCAGATCTGCAAACTCTCCCAACGCTATTTGTTTAACATCAGTTCTACTTTTTTATTATAAAATCCTTTTAAGAATCTGGCCGATTTAGTGTTTAACAAAAACATTTAAACAGAAAGGGAAAAGGACTGTAAGTAAACCCTGCAGCTTATTTCCTCTTTGCTGAGAGATGGAGATGGTTGACCTCCCAAGTATTCCATATAAATGCTGATTTTATCTAGCAGTAGGCCCTTGACCTTAGTGAGCCTGACAATTACTCTGATCAAATGGCTGAAAAAAGCTCACAGACAAAAGGGGATTTCGTCCACCAGAGATCAGTAGGTCATAAAAAAATGAGACATCAAAATTAACTATGCCAAGGGAGTTTTGAATTTAACTGTGAAGGAAATATAGAGCTAGGAATGAACAATTCAGATTAGCAAAGGGAGGAGGAGCTTTCCTCTATTGCTTGTCCACTTGTGTCTGGGAGTGTAGGATGCTACCTCTCCAGCTTCAGCTGTACTTATATTTTATCAAGTAAGGATAATGTTAACAGCAATTGTATACATCCATGAGTGTTCTTCTTTAGAAACACAATCCAAATCTTTTTTACTTATGCTGTTTCTTTAATCTTTTTCAGTATGTGGCTCCCAGTATGTTTTAGAATAATTAGGCACTCTTTGTGATGCAGACACCTAAGAAAAAATTGTGAACAAAAAATCACCTTGAAAACTTAGCAAAACTGTTATAGAAATACTGTCATGAAGTCTAGTTTTCATTGAATCTTGTTTTTGTGCAGTTTATATGTTGGAGTTACATTAGCCAGTGTCCTGTCACTTGCATAAGCCAATTTGATTTGTTTTTTACTTAAAATCATTGATGAATGATTATTAACCGAAGCAAAATCAAGCTGCCTTTTAGCTCATCAAGATCACCAAGTCTACAGCATCCCTGAGCCTACCACAACGCAGACTCTGGAGATTATTCCAGGAGGACAAGCAGAGTATCTCCATCCTTTTTAAAGTCAGTTCTTACTGCCTGTTGCATCTATCAAACCGAATCTGTGCCGAGAGTCACAGGGAGAATGTACAAAGTGACTGTGACAGCACCCTTAGCCTGAGAGCAGTCTGGCTGCTGAGCACACTGTGCTACTGCTCCTCCTGTAGCCTCCCTCCAAATGCAGTTAGAGACTTAGAGTCATAGTATGCTCTTTTCTACCAGATCTTCAAGCTTCAGCAAATCCATTTAACAGTAGAAAAAGCATTTCCATAGGCTTTACGCTGCAAATAGAAGAGGCAGAAAGCTCCCCACATCTGTACTGGTTTGTGGAGTTAGAATTAGAAAAGCTTTATTTTAGACAGTCTAGAAAATGTTCATCCCCTCGTAGCTTGTTGGTATTTCAGTGGCCATAAAAATGTGCCCTATTTCGCTAAATATCTGTGTGTACATTTTCTATTGGCACAGCTGGCCCTGGGTGTGTGTGAGAGAGAGAGAGAAGCCTCTGAAGCAGCTGACAGTTTCTGATGAATGAGAGGGAAAATTATTCTAAGGGCTTAAAGAAACAGACACAAATATGGTTTAATGACTATCTACTCTGAACTTAAAATGCTTACAATACAATAAAGGGGAAAAGTTCTTTATTTGCCCATTCTTTTAGAGGATGTTAAAGCTCAGTCCAGCAAGAACACATCTCACCTCCCCTACAAAGAGAGGCCAAGGGAGCTGGGCTGGTTCAGCCTGGAGAAGAGAAGGCTGTGGGGGGACCTCATTGCAGCCCCCCAGTACCTGAAAGGAACATACAAACAGCTTGATAAAAGGGCAGATAATGGCAGGACAAGGGGGAATGGATTAAAGCTAAAGGAGGGAAGGTTTAGATTAGATATTATAGGGTAGTTCTTTGCAGAGAGAGTGGTGAGGGGCTTCAAGGGGCTTCCCAGAGAGGGGGTGGATGCCCCGTCCCTGGGGGTGTTCAAGGCCAGGTTGGCTGGGGCCCTGGGCAGCCTTGTGTAGCTCCAGGCCTGGAGGTTGGTGTCCCTGCCTGTGGCAGGGGGGTTGGAGCTCTGTGACCCTTGGGGTCCCTTCCAATCCAGACCAGTCTATAATTCTATGATCTCTTGAAAGACTCTGAAATAGCAGGGCAGGGGTAAGAAGATAACTCTGTATCATGCAACTGTGGTTTGTTAGTGGTTTGCAGTTAATTAGCAGGGGATGTGGAATCACAGTGGAGTAAACAGGCACCTGCACCCCCTGGACACAGCTTCACTTGTAAACTCCTTGCTTGCTTTATCTAGCTGCTTGTGAAAACGCACTGACTGTCCACAACTGCTGCTACCCACACATTTACAGACCTGAAGTATGAGTCACTGATGACAATTACAGCTTTTCTGACTTCACATTGAATTTCTACCACTTAAGTGTCTTTTGTGCTCTAAAGCTCATTGTGTCTCTGGTTTGCAAGCTTCAGCCTTTGTCTAGCTTTTGGAGTAAATAAGTGAGGCAGAAGTGAGTTCTATGAATCAAAAAAAAGCCACACTCCAATTGTATAAAGTCAATGCCCAGTGAGTAAGTTGTGCTCAATCACAGGCTTTGACTTTGCAGTCTGGATTTCTTCCACTCCTTTCCCAAATATTTGTGAGACAAATGATAAGAGCTCTTCAGCCCTGAGAAATTAAGGTCGACTGAAGGTGGTGTGAAACACATGCAGCCAACTAAAAAATGATGGTACATGCTCACACCAGACACATATAAGTATTTAACTCATGATATCCTTCCACATTTCTCTTTTTACCAAGTCATTTTCAAAGCACAATTTACATCAAAAACTGACATATTTAAATTGTTTCTTCTTTGTTGCAACAGCAAAGTTCTGATGTACATTAAGCAGAGTTTTAAAAACACCAGGTAATTTTCATTCTCTGAGAACAGTCAGAATCGATGGTAATTCATTGCTAGCTCTCTGCTCACTACTGATCCAGAAGGCTACCTGATGCAGCTTCATCTGGCACCGTGATATGCTTTGAGCAAAGAACTGTACAGAAACACCCCCAGCTTTCCCTCTATGTGGGAATTTGCCTTTTTGATTTATAATGGTCTTGTCCAACATGAAATGGGACAGATGCTTATCTGCCTGAGTAAAAGGCTATTTGAAAGACCATAAAGTTAATTTATTGAAATGTAATTAGCACCACTATTAATTTTCGCCATGCTCAGTGTCACCAGTTTGCATGCCACAAATTCCATTTACAATGAACAGAACAACATTGTCAGACATTAGTATTCATTTAGCCAGCCCTCTCTCCCACAGTAAATCATACTGCAGGGCCTTGAACACTGAGAGGGAGAGCGAATATTATTTAAAACACATATCTATATGTCCTTGATCTTATTCAGCTCATTTACTTTGGCAAAGCCTGCCAGTTTCAAGATCTGGAAGTTGAAGTCTGCTTCAGCAGAGAGTGAATGAAGTCCTTCAGTGGTTCAGCCGTGCCCTTCCAATTAGTTTCTCAGAGCCTGACTGGGAGGATTACTCTGTTAATGCAGGTATTCCCTGCTGACCTTCCAGAGAATCTCCAACCATTCCTATTAGTCCGTGGAAGTTTGTCCCAGTGGAAATGGTGAAAATACTATACCAGCTGAAACTTTTAGATCTGTGGTGATGTAAAGTGTTGGTGATAATGTAGCAGTAAGATACCCTTCAACATTCCATAGATTGTCTGCAAAGTCTGACTTATTTGACTTTGTTCTTTCAAAGCACCCAAAAAAACCAAAAGAAAAGTGTTTTTTACATTTTTCTCAATGGTTCAAGGAAAGAATGAATAAGCTTTCAGAAATACATCTGGTTTACTTCAGGAATGGATTTATTTCTAGAGTTAAACCAGTTCTCTCCATTTTCCACGGTGGAACTCGTACAAAGGGAACCTAACGTCCAGATCCACAGAAATCTCTAGATGCTTAATCACCACCACAGAATCGTAGCTATTTGTTAAGTAAATTTTTAAGCAGCATAAATACTAAATAAGTAAGGAGAGTTTAAAATCTCACTCTGGGACTCACAACAGCAAATGAAACGTGTAACAGCCTAATGGGCATTGAGAAAACATCACCCAGTCCTTGCAACCTGAAATTCTACCCAGGCACCTCCAGCACTGTAAATTCCACAAATCACAGGAAGAACTAGCATGTGCATTCTCTAAGGGACACCTGCAAATGTCATATGACTTCACAGTTAGACAGTCTCTGAGCAGGTGTTTTAAAGATTCAGGTTCTACAATTAGGCCCCGAACTTTACAAAAAGCTTTCCCTAGACCCAGGCTTATGGAATATTTCAAGATCACAAAGGAAGGCTAGATCACAGGCTTACACCTTTTAAGCTTTGAAACATCCTGCCACTATTTAATAGGGAAAAAAGGGACACGTAAGAGGCAACTGTGCTGCAAATCAAATGTCTTCGACACTCCACCCTGGGATAGTGCTCTCCTTGGTAATGCAACAAGATGAGAAACAGCGACTGTGGAAGCTTCAGTAAAGACCTGTAGCATGCTTTGCCCTCTGCATTTCTGACTCCTGTCATTTTCTCTCACATGATCTGGATGCTATCATTTGAAAGCCGTGTCTCCCTTCCTTCTCCTGACATCTGGAATTATATTCCTCTCTTTCCCTGCTTCACTAACACTTCATCCATTCTTTTTTTTTAAATTTCTGCTATGAAATCTTTTCTCCATTGCATTTCCACCCTTCTGCTGCTTTTTTTCCTTTCTGCAAAAGCATTATTACAGAGCATTCGGGGCTTTTTTGTACAAAGCTACATTTATTCATTTCCCTGTACTTGAAAACAAATGCTGATAGATCAACATCTGGGGCGGGGGGAACAAAAAACACACAAAAAGCCTTGGGAGATTTCTGTACTCAGATCATAACTCTTACACATATGCTTTTTCCTGCTATTAAATATGTACACAAGTATCCACATGTATACATGGGCATTGAAAAGTCCAAGCTGTAATGATTAACTTGCTGTGTACTTTAACTTGCTTGATGTATGGATCAATAAAGTCTATGTTGAACACCTATGTCACAGCTGCATCAAGAGGTAGAAAAATCCAAGAACTTATAAGACAAAAAAAAGTTAAAGCTAAAATCATAAAAAGGAATACCTTTCCAGATTCATTAAAAATTGGACTAACTGTATGTAGATTTCTTTGTTTATGTACAATTTCAGTGTTACTTAAGTGCAAGAGTATTTAAGTGAACCTGAAAAAATATTGCCTGAAAAATATTCTCTCTCTTTGCAGCTGATGTTATACACAGTTTAAATGAGAGGTGAGTCCTGGCTTGGGGATATACACTGCTAAAAATCTGTTCTATCAATACTTAAGTGCTTATAACTAAGTTTGAGCTGCCTTTTTTTATTTCAGCGGTGCATTAAACCTATTCTCAGTTGCATTTGAGGTTCACATAGACACACAAACATTCATAATACCAGAATCATCTTTTGAAGAAAACAGAAACAATGTGAATGTGAGTGACACTTTCACATATTTTTCCCTCTAAATGCTTGAAAATGTAACCAAGGCATTAACTATCACCTTGTCTCTTAAGACAAGGTCTGATCCTATGAGTTTCCTTGCTTTGATGAATGGAGAACATCTGGGTTTATACAGCCTGCACCTCCTCATTTCATGCCTGCTTATATTTTGGATGTTAAACTTTATTTTTGATACACAAGACGTTAAGCCACTCTGGTTCTGTGATATTAAATGAGAATTTTATACTTCAAAAAGATAATTTTATGAACAGGAACACAAATGAAAGAAAAGCACCAATAGGTATTGAACCACAGGGAAATGTAAAGCTTTAGATTTGAATATTAAAAAAAAGAAAAGCCAATAGTCTATGACAAGTATATGTTAAACATAAAAGGATCTGTTTCAGGATACATAAGAATATAGCAGAAAATTTGGGTGACCAGAACATCTTACTTGCCTGGCTAATGAACGGCCCCAGACAGCATTGTTTTTCATCAGTACGACAAAAACGGTGACCAGACACAGTATAAGAGCTTGTTTTCTGCACTGTCAGCCCTGCTCCTCCCTGGCTGGGTGCTTGACAACTCAGACACCTGGTAATAGCCCTGCTGAATTGCTGACATGCAAGAAATTCCTTCTCTCTTAACAAGCGAAGTCATTTTAGTCCACAAAACTACCAGCTTGAAGAATGCTCATCTGACGCAAGGTTGTATCCTGAAAATTGACGTGTAAGTTTCAGGTCATTATGCCTACTCCATGCATTTTATGACTCAGAATTTCTCAGAACCAGAGGAGACTAACAGTAGTTGTACAAAAGCTAATAACATTAATCTTCCTTATGGAAATACACCTTAGCTTCTAATTTTAACAGAAGAGCTCATTCTAAACTGTTGTTTGAGGCATCTCTTCTCTGTATACATAAGGAAGTTGCAGA
The DNA here is from genome assembly GCF_964237585.1 of Gallinula chloropus. NCBI lineage: Eukaryota > Metazoa > Chordata > Aves > Gruiformes > Rallidae > Gallinula > Gallinula chloropus. Next base: position 1,676,755 of record NC_140088.1, read on the forward strand.
CCTAATTTTACTTACCAGTTCTGGCAAGGGTATACTCCACATGGCAGAATGTATGTAGTATATTCACTTTTCTCTAAACACTGAAGACAGACAAAGAAAAGCACTCAAGTTTTTGCTGTTTATCTTGGGATCACATTTGAACACTCACAGCTATCATCATCAGTTTTTAGCTTTCAGTGCAGGCATGACAGAAGTATATTTTGAAGAGATGGATTAGGCAGGATAGAAATATACACGACCTTCTTGTCATTCTGGTTTTAATTACTCAAGTTCCAGTCATCTCCTTCAGTGGGTGGCAGTTCTGATAATAGGACAAGTGATAGGACAAGAGGAAATGGCCTCAAGTTATGCCAGGGGAGCTTTAGATTGGATGATAGGAAAAAATTTCTTCACTGAAAGGGCTGTCAAGCATTGGAACAAGCTGCCCTGGGGAAGTGGTTAAGTCATAATCTGTGTAGGTATTTAAAAGACATGTGGACGTAATGCTTAAGGAACATGACTTTCATGGTTTACATGTCCTTGAGCACCACATCTAAATGTCTTTTGAATAGTGGTGGACTTGGCAGGGCCAGGTTGGACTTGATGACCTTAAATTTTTTTCTAACCTAAATAATGATTCTATGATTATATGAAATTCAAATTCTTTTATCACATTGAAGGAGAAAGTTCTGGTTCATCTGCCATTGGATTGGTCTATGAATTTGGTAATTAAATCATATTTAGATTATAATTATGTCAGATCATATGTTAATGGTAACTGCCAATATATATCAGCTATCAACACAGAACTACTACAAATCATTCCTTACCTGTAGAAAGCAAATAAAATATGGTAATCTGTTTGCAAAATAATAAAACTTTACTATCAAAATATAAAATTAAAAGGTATTAATGTAAATGAAAAATCAGGAAGTTTCCCTCATACAGTCTCAACTAATGCTTTCAGTTACTGTGCATACGTGAAATGGGTCTGTTATCCCAGAGCACTCCAGCACAGGCACAGGCAACTACTGGCAGTCCAAGCCTGTCAGAAAGTGGCAAAATACCAGCTTCCCTCAGGCAATTTATATAGGCTTACCTGGGAGGATGAGAGAGAGCAGATCACATATACTGGCTTTCCAAACTGAAAAGGCCAACAAAAAGGTGTAAATTGAAAGGTCATTTCTGATGGGACACAAGGGCTGAGAGAAGGTCAGTCACCCCTAATTGAAATATCTTGTTGCCTCCAAATTAATTGGGATTTATGTGCTCCAATCAAATACTCAGGGCTTGTTGCAACTTTGTGCAAAAGAAAGAAGCCATAGAATATTTATGTGAGGAATGGTATGAAAGTGAACTGTTACATCAACTTGGATTAAAATGTATGAGACACAAACCTAGACACAGATGCAGGAATAAAAACTGAGACTGAAGGGAAATGTCATTCTAATCTGTAATAATAGTTTGAAATAGTTAGCTAGTTATTCTGTGGTTTGTTTCTTTCTCTGAATATCTGGCACTAGCTACTGTTGGAGGTATATATACTGCTGGTTTATATAGCCATTTCTTTTGACATGTTTTGTACTGAAATATAACAGATCAACAGATAGTCCTGAAAAGCTCAGTCAGTTTGCACAAGATAAGGCCCTAGACTTACAGTAATACATGGTCAGTGTCACTCCCTGAAAGTCAATGGACCATATTTTTTCCCTTTGTTACAGTAGTACAGCTCTATTAACTATAGAAATCATTAATCAAAGAGCAACACTGGACTCTGTGATGTTGGGCAGGGTATAAATTAGGCAAGAATTTGGCCTCCTGGACATTTTCTCCCCTGTTTTGCTGCTGGCAGGAAATCCTGTGTTTTGCTTTGCCTCAAAGTTTTAGTCAAGTATGTTGATATTAATTGCACTGCACAACAAAGTTGTGTTCTGGTATACAGCTATGAGCATGAGGAGAAATTAGCATATTGCTAAATATTTAGAAGCTTGGCCATAGATGACTGGTTGATGTCTTGTAACACTTTGAACCTGCTCAACCTTTTTTTTCCTCTCCTCTCAGTTTGTCATCTATAAAAGGGAAAAAATAAATCATGCTTCCCTACAAAGAAGAATCAAGCATAAATATTAATAATGTTAAAGCACTTCAAAGACTCTGATGTAAGTGCAAGTTACATCTTCATTCCAACTAAATACATTTCGGTGGGGCCCTTCTCCATTTGGGATCTCGCACAAAGTGAGGACAAAGGTAAGAAAATTGCTCTCCCCTTCCCATTGCTAAGGGGAAAATTAAGGCCAGAAATTTTAGAAAACATTGAATAAATTGAAAATTACAAACTGGAGCACGTCTAAGGATGAAAAGGCAGCCAAAGAAGTCCATTCACCAGATGTAAGTAAGTTTAATTTGAAAAGAGCAGGAAAATGATCAGTACTTAAAGTCATGAAAGAAAGCTTGATTTATTTTCATCAATCAAGATGAGAACATTTCCCAGCTCATTCATTAAGTAATAGAGTAAGCCAACTATTTGAAATACGCAAATATTTATAAAACTTTATGGGTGCTAGGCTGTCTAACCATTAAATTACACCAAAACCCTGAAATTTAACTCCTTAAATCTCTTCCATCCTTTTTTTTCTCTGCAGAGCTCCATCCTATGAATGGAAAAAAAAAAAGTCTTTCTTCCTGTTTATACTACTGTTTTGAGAGTAAATAGATCAGTTGCTTTTAATTAGAACATGCTTCTAAGCCATGCCTGAGAATTAACTCTTAAGACACCAGATTGTTTCTCGACTGAGAGTGACTCAGGTAAGCTGATGCTGCTAAAACACTCCCGTGTCACCAGGAAACCTACGGTGCTGTCAGCTTGGGGCTTACATAAAGCCATCTTTTAACCACAGCAGCAGTTACTGTTAAATGGTGTGTAAGTGAGAGTGCCCAAAATTAAGCCACAAGCATCTGGTAGTAAGAGGCTGACTTTTTAAATCCAGTCTTCACTTGGCAGAAAAAGGTATGTACAATGGGGTCATGAGATACTCACTCGTCCTTATGAAGCGACAAATTGGCACCAATCAAGACATCACTTTCCCTGTGTCATCTGTCTGCCTAGACCTCAGTCAGTGGAAATGGAAGGAAGAGGGAAGTAATTTTATTAGTACCTCTAGTCAAGAAATAATACAAGTGAGTTTCATACAGTTTTGAAGCGTTGACATTTCCAAACTGATACGATTTATTGTGTTGACACTACAGCACCTACTATTGTTCATCATTTGCCCATAATCATGGGTAAGGAAGAAATTAATACATACTAAAATTGTACCACTTGTTCAGTCTTCTGAGGTGAACTCCAAATAAGTTAAATGTAGTTAACTTTAGATTTGTATTCATTTTTGTTCCTTGTTTGAAGCTGACACTATTTAAAAAGAAAACAGTAAAAAGGGGCAACCTTACGATGCTCTCAGTGATTACCTAGAAGAACAGGAACACAGGCTCTTGGAAGCTACTCGGTACCTGTTTGTATCAATTACACCAATGAATTGATGTAGAGGTGCATTAGCTACTGTGTATTGCTGAAAGGCTAGTGATTATTCAAGCAGATTTACTGAGGTTTAAGGACAGTGTAATAGCGTCTGTATATTTTATATGCAGCCGTTGTTACACCTCATTAAATGGTCTGGTAAATGATCCATTGCTATTTAGTTAATATGCAATGAGTATGATATTAAATCTAACATGTAAATTAAAACTCAATTTGAGTCACTTAATTTTAAAGTGTGATGGAAAACTTCTTTGGACCTGGATGGCTGGTGTCTGTTTCTTTTAGTTGGCTCCTTTCTGATGTTCAAATGATGCTGGGCAGCTTCTAGAAAAAGGAAAAGGGAAATTTCAAGACATTTCAGCATAGCAAATTAAAAACAGCCCCACTCTTGGCATTATGTGATGGGCAGAAATTTGGCCAAATCCCAAACATCCTAATATTTCAGTGTTCACACTCATGATTGAATCTCATCTCTAATTCAGAAAGCACTGATATATGATCAACTGTGACAGAACTTTGGAAATAAAATATTCAAATGCATGTGTAATGGTGATTATCTTTGGTTTTCCCAGGTGACTCAAAATATGAGGAAAAAACATTGAAATTAGACCTTGGATAAAATTAAAAAGGAAGCCAGTCATAAGTTTTTAAACAAAAACCTGTTCAATACTGTTGAATACAGTGCACTTCAAGACTTTTTTAATAGAAAATAACAAAAGCATAAATATTAAATATTAGTGGATGCTATCAGAATTGCATCATTATAATCAATGTAGTAGTAAAGATATGACACAAATTGTAAGGTCCACTTATGGTTAAATATACCAAAAATTCGGAAATTAAATAAAAGAATGGATTATATTTCTTCTTAACCTCAGTTGTATCTATGTTACTATTAAATACACCTCTGAACAACTATTCACTAAATCTCCTAAATCACATTGATAGGATATTAATTTGTGGAGGCACTGTGTGTGAGCTGAGAGCTCGTACAGTTATTTTAATGCAGATTTCATTACAAAATTAAGTCCTTTAGCCTGTTTTGTAAATAGCTCAGAAGTTTCTTCTGTGGAATTCTAGATCTGTTATATGCCATGCCAATGCCAGAGACAATAGAAGATGAAGGTCCTAGTCTTGACTCTTTCTTGGTAGTACTAACCAATTCCAAGTTAATTTGCTAGAATTTATCTGGTGGTACTATGGGTCCTGGTTCTTATTCACAAGTAAGAAGCAAAAGAGAAACCTAATTTTATCAGAAAAACAAGCAACCTGATTTTATTCAGCTTACTATTTTTGCATAGGATACTTTGGTAACAATCGAACTATAAGAATAAAATGTCTTATTCTGAATTGAATTTGGACCCACGTACCTCTGCTTTATGTGATGTGTATGACCATGGTGAGGCAAAAGCTGTTACATAGATTTGGTAGAATTTTCTGATGTAAGTTGCAAAAGTCACAGCAGTGCTAATCAGAAGTTTCTATCCTTGTACTCTGAATAATGATCGTACAGTAGAATGACAGTCATCAAATTGGGAATCTAAAGGCATTTTTTTTCTATAATAGATCATCAGATTTTCTAAAGATCATGTGCTAGCAAGCAAACTTGCCAAGCAAACCTGACACATCTGTTTTAGAACGAAACAGCTGCCTTCCAACGTTAAAATATAACCATTAAATTCTGTTCACCAGAGCTGAAGAATACAATTTCAAAAGCCATTGACTCTGAACTTGTTTCTCAAGCAGAGTATTTTTCTAAACTGCTATACAGAAGCAGCATTTACTCTTAATTTTTTTCTCTCATCTTTGTTTTGACATCTGACCTTAGAAAACTTCATTATCTAAATAATTTGCAATTGTACTACAGTTTGTTAGTATATCCTAAAATATCCTCCAATGTTGCATCATTACTCTACAGAAAATCTGCTTAATATGAGGAGAATTCAAAAGAAAAGTAAAATAAATAAAGGCCTAAATAAACCAGCAAACCACTCCTTTCCTGGAAGTATTTTCTGGTATCTCATTCCTACACTCTGCCAAGAGACCCTCAACCTTGGAAGATGGAAACTGTCTGCATCTACCTTGGGCTTCAGTAGGACTTTCTGTCAGAAGGGAATGTTAAGCAATTTGTTGAATGACATCTTTATACTTCCAATATATCAAATCTGGTATGGTTCAGGAAAACTTGCTGCTACACAAAGATGTGCCCATTTCAATTCATTCCAGCTGCTTAATCCAATTATCATCCAGAGTAATGGAAATTTGAGACTGAATATTAGAAATTGGAGAGATTCATGAATTATCCTTGTGCACTTCACTAGAAAGAAATAACTAAGCTAAAGGAAAAGAAAGAGAGAGAGAAGAAAGTAATTTAATGTGTTCACTTCCTTGTACCTGGAGAATAATTAACCCAATTGTAATTTTCCACCTTCTATGATGTTGTTTTGCCCAATCAATACACTACATGTTGGAATGGCTTAAAATATGCAATTCAGTTCCTGGTGCATCATCATGTGTAAAAGGTACCAAGCAGCAGTGCAAGGAGGAGGAGAGAGCAGTAGTATGTCCCAACAGGTTTTTTCAGAGCTGATCAGTTACCATAGTTACAGTCATAGTCATCACTCAGCCCCTGACCTGTGGCTGCTGTCAGGATCCAAAGGATCAGGAGTATCAAATATTCCAACATCCCAAACCTTAAACAAAGACCAGAATATGTAAACAGAGCTTCAAGTACGTGCCAGCCTGCCAAGTGCACCTCTTTAAATAACTGCAAAATCCAGAAAAACAGCATATGGAAGACAGTAGTACTGTATGAGCCATATCAGCCTACCTCTGAGCTGCTTTCATGTTCCCTTTCTGCTTCCCAGTCTCTATTCGATCCCTGCACACTCTAGGATTGCTTCCACCCCAACACACTGGAGTACCAGCAGGCTTTGAGGGGCCATTTGTTGGGCTGATGCTTGTTGAAGCACGGTGTGTTTCAGCCCTACTCCTCTTTCCTCACATGTCCCAAGTATGTTTCCAATGCAGACAGTAAAGAGAATCCCCATTCACTGTGTCACACTGGTGCTTTTCAGATGTGAATGTCAAAGATTTGGAAAAAAGGTCTATATTTTGAAATATTTCCCAACTGTACTCTTTATGCAACTCCTTTGTTATTCCTACTTGCAATAGCACTGAAAACTAATTCAAGCCAATATATTAGTCTCTTCATTTCAGTGTAGCTACTTGTTTCTAAAGTAATGAACCAGCTGAGCCTATTGGTTTTGAAGAAAATGATCAATTCTTCTGCCCTTCAGCATAAAATAATGTCTGTTCTCCAAAATAAAATCTACTCCCCTTCTTCCCCCAACAATTCTACTCTTCAGCCTCCCTTCTCCTTCCTTCACATCTCTCCCAGTACTCATGCCAGCTGCCACAGAAGTATTTTGCAAGGCACAGAAGAAAATCACAATTGTCTCTTGACTTACATCTCAAAAGGAAAATGACAAAATACAGTGCAGCAGTCAGAGCAAGTGATTGAGATACAGCTTGTAAAGCTGCTGACAGATGATTTTCAGAATGCAAATGAACTATTTAAATAGAAGTATCTAATTGTTTCATCGCCCTTCAGTATCAGAGTTCATTAACTACCTCTCAGAGTTAGTGCTAGGTGACCAAATCAAACTAGGAGCACTTTTTGTGATACTTAACACCCACATTGCATGGAATAAAAGAGACTTAAGGACTTGAAATATCTGAAATTAAGGAAAACCTTTCAGAAAGATACCCACATGAGCTCTTTTGGCTATTTTAGATATATATATATTATATAATATTTATTTTTATATATATATATTATATATATATTTTATATGGAGTAAATGCAATGTTGAGGCCAGTCAGCAGACATAATATTTTACGTTATTTTTTTTGGTGTATTAGTTATTGCCAAGACCTTGGGCCATAGCAGCAATTCACATGTTTATGTAATTGGGAAAAAATAATAAAAGCTGAGCCACCTACTCTTACAGAGCAAAGAAATTTATGGAAGCTCCTATTTCAGGAGCTACATTTTCCATTAAACAAGCAATTTCAAGGCACTTAAGAAAGTACAATTCTATAAATTAACAGAAACACACTAACAAAGAACTGTATAAATTAATGCAGTGTCCTCAGCCATATAGAGAAATTAAAGGTTATAAATGTAGAGCAAGTATGAAACATAATAGCAATTTCCAAAGGTAGTTATATATGGAATGGGACATATGTTTTGATTGATGACACAGCCATGAACTGAATGTTCCACATATATGTTACCGACACCAAAAGTAATGAGGATCAGCAAATAGATCTCAGCAGTACTTATGTTGCTACTGTATATACACAGACCTATAACCTGTCACATCTTTTGGCCTTTGATAATGCATAACAGCACACTGCAGCAGATCCTTTCAGCTCACAAACAACAGTACCTTGCAAAGTGTTACCCTTTGGTCATTTGTTCAAAAGAGGTTAACACCATACCATGCATAAAGACAGAGTCGTGTTGCAGTACTATGAGAGAGAGATCGGAATAAATCCCTTAAAATAATTAGTATTTCCAGTAAATGTAAGAAATACAACCTGGAGAGCAGTAGTAGTGAGGTCTCTATTGTTTAATTAGTAACCTAATTTCCTGAGAGAGTGTCCCTGCTGCAAAGAAGGGGCATCTGTGAGTTAATGAAGAGAATTCCTGTGTGGGATGCCAGTTCTGTTAAAACACTCTTCAGTTTTAATGCTGGACCCGGTGTTTGGGTATGTGGACAGTGCAGGTCCTCTGAAGACGTGGTCCCAAATTACTGTGACATAAGAACAGCCAGATTCTCGACAGAAAGCTCACACTCATGGGCTGTCAGCTTTACCATGCTGAGACAGATCATCAGGGGTCAACAAGGTTTCCTCACACACCAGAGAAGCTGTAAGACCTGGAGTTTCTGAGATCACAGGAATTAATGGTCTGGGGATCACCGTTTCTCACATCTGGGGTAGATGTGAAAAATCAGTGCCTGGCATACTTTGTATATGCCCTAGTTAAGGTATGCTGGGGTTCAGAAGCCCCGTGGAATTCAGCACTGACTAAGGCAAGGTAGAAAGGGACCATGGCCATATCCAACAGAGTACTTCCTTAATGTGGGATAATTTGTGAATGATACTGATTTCTCCCTGTGGAAATGATACATAGAAGAGACTCCCTCAAGACAATCAGCAGCGCTTGGTGGCAACTGTGAAGCTGTGAGACTGAGCCTGGGGACTGACACTTCTTGGGGTAAAGACACCACAACCTAAATGTTAGATGACTGCATGGCTTCAACCAGCTAACACATTAGAACAGTTCCTCCCCAACCACAGAAACACACCTGCAAGTTATCAATAAATTTGATTGCACACTGAAGAGGGAGTGGAAAGGCAGGAGCTAGCACCCCATCAGCCTCACAGGCAGATCAGGGAAAGGACTGGGTTTGGGAATGTTGGCAAACCGTGCTGGCTGCGGTAATCACACCTCCTGCTGATATTTTATTCCGTTTTCCCAAGCTGATGTTTTATTGTATTTCCTCAATAACACTCTGTTTATTTTTAAAGCTTTTAACTCGTAGCTTATGAGTGGAGAAACACTGCTCACCAAGAACACCTGGCAACAAATAATCTGATTGTTCTGGGTTCTGCAAAGTCTTGAGCCAATATAAGTTTTCCACTATATACTTTTAGAAATTAAAACCTGGTCTTTTTATGGTCATATGGGGTGCCTGGAAGAAATTTTACATATGTAAAATAGCATCCAAAAGTGCAGAAAACAGCCTGCTTCAATGCAAGAAAGTAAAAGCTGATGATGGATGGTCACATTTGGTTAGGAGAAATCTTTCCTTCGTAATTATATTTCACATTTTTCTTTCATCACAGACCTTTCTCCAGGCTTCCCAGACATTTTCAAGGTGTCATTAACAAAAGCAGAAGTCATCCAAGTTAGGGCTCTTTTATGCTGTTTCTGGAAAGTAGCCTAAGGAGCAAGTTAACTTCTTTTCCTACAGAGGGAACTTCGCAACAGAGCTCCCATTTCAGGGGAGTGAAGTGGCCCAGCGTTAACAAACAAGTACTGCCTTTCAGCAGCAAACTTGCACTGTCAAGCCTTACTTTAGCTAAGCAAAAGAAGAGATACTGATACAGTAACAGAGGCACATTTGAACAACTATAGACCCTGGAAGGTTTGACCATTGCATCCATCCAGTTTCCCAACTGATTAGGCTGCCTTTAATTACATTCTGTATTTTCTAGTTCATTGCCACCTTACACGACTCATTTCCAGTGCAGAAAATGTGGCCATTTTCCAGCAAACTGCAACAAGATTTCTCTTTATGTCATCTACTGTTTACAATAGAATCCCAGCTAATTCAAGTCCAACAAGTCCAAACACTATGAAATGGTGACTTGGCTATTATCCGGTCGGTAACAAACACAAACGTGCTAAGCGATACCTTCATCACTGTATTGCTATTCATTTTCCCAGGGAGGGGATACTGGTCTCTAAGCAAGAATTAGTATCTATTCTTTATAAACAAAAATTCACTGGATTATTTCCTTCCATTTAAGCAGTTCCCCAGAGATATGCTTTGCTTTCCTTTGCTTTCTAACAACTTGAAATACATCAAAACACACGATTGGAAAATGTATGATGTGACATTCCTCTCACTGACTCAGTGAAACCAAAACATTCTGCAAGCACAAAACATTTAAAAATCATCTGAAAGGGGGTTCAGACATGACACGGAATGGTTGTCTCAGTGGTTGACTGACAGGACATCTTACCTCAAGGTCATCTCTCTCACATGACAAGTTTAAGTGTCTCTATAACCTTATCTACGCTACAGACTAATAGTTACCTAACATCTGAAGCAACAGTCTTAAGCACTTAGAGCAAATGATAGCTTGGCCCAGTGAGTGCTTAATCTCTTTATGAAATAAAACTCTTTCCACAGCATACCTTTCTTTCACCTAGTTTAAGGATACAGCTGTAGAAAATCCAGACTAAATCCCTTTGATGGAACTTGCAGAAAAGGAATTTGAATTTTGATATTTCTCTGGAGCATCCCGGGTGATGTTCTATTCATTAATCTTAGTCCTGTGTTATTCCGGACTCCTCCTTCTGTTTTTCTTTGAGCAGGCTGGGCTTTCAGAATATACTGTTTTGATTTACACTTTAACTAGAAGAAATTAAGAAATCCATCCCTCTTCTTCCAAGTAGAATTAAAATATAAACACTTCCCTGATTTGAAAAGCAGCATTCTTCTAGTGAGTACTCTTTATTCTGCACCTGAGAGGACTGTAACGATTTCACATTTGTGATACCTTTGATATCTTTTTAGATCTCTTGCTTTTTAACAGGAAACATGAGCAACAGCAATAGTCATCAGTAATAGCCACCAGGATGAAAGTCCGGTGTCGGTACTTATTTTACCATGTCTAACTAAGGCATATTTCAGCCTGCAAATAATTAGTAGTGTTAGAAAAATGTATGTAGCTTGGTCAGCACCAACCCTAGCATTTGCAGGTGAGGCTATAGTTTTCTTTCCTAAATTAATTTTCATTGGAAAGTCATTAAACTATGTATTTCATGCCCAAATATTCAGATTAATCACCAGTTTTAAAAGGCTTTTCAGACAGAAATTCATTTCTTTTGCAGGGTAGGTTTTTTGCACAGTCTTTATAAAAGAACTACCTATCAAGGTACTTGTTCAATGCCTTGTAGATGCATGGGAATACTGCACTGAATTACTAATCTGTTACAACCAAGAGCTGAAATTTAAAGGAAAATGCCAAATCCATTAGGATAGTTTGGGGTTTTTTGCCCCAGAAGCACAAGACCTGATCTTATTACATTCTTTCTTTCTTCTCACTTCCCCCTTATAAAACTTAAGGCCGACTAGAAATTCTCATTCTGGATTGTTCAACTCATGTATAAAAGGAGAGGATGTTGAATTTAGCAGAGTAATGGTCAGGCTCACAGCCAGCTCTAAAGATAGAAGAAACTCTCTGTTAGTGTTGGTCTTTTCTTTTAAAATCTCGAATTCCATGGATTTATACAGTTCTGAATTCCCATTAACATGGAAGCCATCCCAAGCTCTTTAAGAATGAATCAAGGAGAGGGAGAAAGTATGAATGTGGCATGTTTTGTAAGAGATGGGCAAAATAAATTAACTTTTTTTCTACCTTCAGCCACTGTGCCACCCTGTAAGTTCAGCTAAATTTAATTAGGGTTACTGACATGGTAATTTGCATTGTTACCCATGATGCTTTTCTGCCTCTTGTAAAGCATTTCCTTTTGAAATTGCCATGACCTATATAAGCATATCATTTTGTCCCTGTGGCTAACACTGGGTTGAAGTATTAGATTCACTGTGAAATTCCTGCAATTACTATTTCATTCTTATCTAACTGAATTAAGAGGCCCTTTCAGGGCCCTTTTTAAAGTATGTCATTGACTTTATTTGTTTTGATGGTATCTCAAGACTGCTTATCTACAATGACTTACAAATTGGCAACTTTACCCCTCCTCTATTCTGTGTTATGTATAGTGGATGTCCAGCTACCTTTCATGGCTGAAAGCAGAGCAGTTAATGTAGACACACTTAGAGAAGATAAAGGACCTGGGACAACGCTGACTATTCTGGATGCTTGACCTACAGGAGAAACTCTGATTTAGAAGGGAGTCTACTAGGAAAGGAGATCAAAAAGTCACAGCAAAAAGCTCTTGGGTTTTCCATCAGATAGATGGAGTTGTAATTTCCTGAGCTTAGATGTTTCTTTTCCAAAATATCAAAGGACATGTTACAAATACAAATGAGTTCTGGCAAAAGTACCTACTGTTTGGATTTGTAAGTTCCATTATCTGAGAACATTTGGCATGGCCAGGCTTTTTGCAATTTATCAGAGTGCCCTTCAGACAATGTGTTTATTGGTGGTATTACATGCTGCAGAGCGTAACTCAGGATATTGGAACACATTCTGGAATTTTTGCTTGGGTTGTTGGTTTTTTTCCAGTTTAAATTAATGCACAATCCTGCATGAATCCAACACAATAAAAATAAACAAATAAAAGGGTATCTTTAACAACGGCACAGATGATGACAACTTTCATGTCTGAAAAGATGTCCCAGTGAAACCTCAGTGTAAGAGTTATGTATGAATCATGGGGAAAGTTTTATATACATTGATGAGATCCTCCAGAGCCTTCACTTCTCCAGGCATAGCAGTGCCAGCTCTCTCAGCCTCTCCTGATGGGATGGGTGCTCCAGTCCCTTCATCACCTTAGTGGCCCTGGACTCCACAGTAGCTTCATATCTCCTCTGCACCAGGGAGGCCAGAACTGGACACAGTACTCCAAGTGTGGGCTTACCAGTGCTGAGCAGAGGGGGAAGGATCATCTCTCTCAACCTCCTGACAATGATTCTCCTAATGAAGCCAAGGACACCACTATCCTCCTTTGCACATTTTGACCCACTTCTCCTAGCAGTCCAAAAGAAGACACTTTTATATCCCAGAATTGCAGTCGTCTATATGGGTTGGCAGTTTCTGTGGGAGAGCACGGATTGAATGGAAATCTCAGTTAATTCCATTCTGACACAAAGTTGTGGTTGTTTAACCTTGGCTGGACACCAGGCATTCACCAAGTTGCTCTATCAACACCCTCCTCAGCAGGACAGCGAGGGGAGAAAACTTTGATGGAAAGAACAACCCAAAACTCATGGGTGAGGATAAAGGCAGTTTAATACAGCATAAGGCTGCACGCAGAAGCAAAGCAAAAGCAAAAGCTTCATCTCTACTGCCCAACAGCAGGCATGTCTGGCCATTTCCTGGGAAGCAGGGCTTCAGTACACATACCAGTTGTTCTGGAAAAAACAACATTGTAAAAATACAAACACCCCACACTTCCTCCTCTTGTCTTCCAGCTTCTCTTTGCTGAGCAGATGCCATGTGGTATGGAATATCCCATTGGTCAGGTTGGGTCAGCTGCCCTTCTGAGGATGTTGCCCACCCCAAGCCTACTGCTGAGGGGGAAAGAAATGTTGGAGAGACATGCTTGATGTGTGCCAGCACTGCTTAGAAATAGCCAAAACTAAACAGGTGTTACCAACACCTTGCTAGACACCGATACACAGCACAACACAGCACTACTAGGACTGCTATGGGGAAATTAACTTCATCTCAGCAACACCCAAAATGAAAGCACATCTCTGTTATCTGCATAAATACAGTATTCGAGTTTCCTTGTCGAGATTTAGGTTCAGGTAGTACAGAGATACCAGGGAGCTGGATGGATAGGCAGAGAGATTGTATTAGCTCTTTGTGAAATCACAGTTAAGTGGATTTGAAAGAAACATCGGCTGTCAAGGCCAAAAAAGTAAAATCTTCTTATCTGAACATAAATAAATAGTCCCAAAGCATGCCTGTATCTTTAATAGAAACAGGCCTTTGATAACCGCTGAGTTTGGTAGCAGAAGCAGAAAAAGGAAGATCAGAGGCCTGTTTGCTTTGACAGCTGGAGCTGGTGGGTCTTGTTGTGTGGAACACGCAGCCTGCCTCCTTTGTTCTAAGGCTGCCACCCTGCCACACAGAGGGGCTAATTCTAACTCACACCACCTCTGGAGGAGAACTGAGCACAGCAGGGAGGCAACTGCTTTGAAAGGACTGGTTTGCAAATGGGGAACATGGACAGGCAGAGCCCATTGGCGAGACCTTTCCTGCTGTACCTGGCTGGTCTGCTTCAGAAGATCCCCGAAGAAAAGCTGGGTTGCATCTGCCTGGTGCATCTCAGAGTAGTCGTGATCCAGCAACGTGATCCATCTGTCAGGTGAACTGGAATGCCTCCCAGTGGCGTCCACAGGGGTTTAAGGGGTCCCAGACTTCTGCCTCACTGTGCACGGATAGTAGCACTGGGCTTTCTGCACACCTGGAACTCGAAATTGCTGTGCACACAGATGCCCAACACTGGGTCATTGCCCAAAGCCCTGGGACTAGAAATGCTAGTATTAGAAAGTATGCACTGAGACTTAAGAAGATAATATTTCTCACTTGTGTTTCCAGAGGCAGTTTTCACTAGTAGTTTAGCTCTGCTTTCTCAGTGCTCGTCACTGAGGCAGAGCTGATACATGCTGAGGATGCAACTCTGCTATTGGAAGTTCACACATACTCAGACGTTTCTGGTTTTTTGGACTGTGACACCTGACCATTCTGCCAGAAGGTTTGCATTTAGGTCAGTGTTTTCCTCACTTCAAAGGACCTAGTTTGTAGATATTCTAGAATTACCCACTTTTTGCTCTCCTTTAGAGATTTGTTCATTACTAAGTCTAATGAGCAACATAGGGGTTAATTCATATCTGTGGAATCACTCCAGAGCTACAATAAATGGCTGGGGTGTGGCTGTCAGAATTGTTCTCAAAGGTGATATCTGTAAAGAAATACCTGTATTTATAAGAAAGCAGCAATATATAACATTAACTTTGCTTTCTACAAAAGAAATATAAAAGGGAGACAATCGATTCTATTAGTACCCTCAGATACTGCAAAAACAAGCTCTTACTTCTAAGTGTTTTGCCTTTCACATAAGGGTACACAAAAGAGTACACAAAACGTCTGCACAAGTTGTCTGTATTGGCTGTTGGCTTGGAAGGAAAGCTTCCTTTCTTCTTGTTTTCAAACTTTTCCTAGAAAACAGAACTTTTTCTTTTTTCTTCTTCAGGGATTTTCCTGTTCCATATTGTTCTTTTGTTTGGCTTTGGAGGGGTTTTGCCTAATAAGTGGATTTGTTACAGAAGTGCAGTATCTGTCTGTGAGGCAAAATAGCTCAAAATACTACAGTGAACTTCATCCTTACTAATTCAAGATACATGTACAGTTCCAATTACAACTGAACAGGGGGGAGGTGTGTTTGTTTTCTCAGTTTGGTTATACACATCTCTCATGGTCACCTGTGAAGATTGAGAGGTACAGCTTTGTGGAACTCTACATCTCCATGTGTGCTAGCTGGTTGAGTTCTCTGTACAGGCAATAGAGAAAAACTCCTGCAGGATAGAAATTATCTACCTTTGTATGGAATAATTCCTATTCTGAAAGTGCCCTTTTGTCTTCATTGTATATGCAGTGAGTCCAGACAGCTCGCTCAAGTGTAGACATCTACGTTCTGTCAGCTAAACTACACATTTTCATTTAAACTTGAAATGTCTAAAACTGATTTGTAAAGGAAAGAAGCCCTGACTAGGGCAATATACTATAGCAGGAAGAGTAACTGCCATGTGAATAAAAAGCTTGTATTAGGATTAGCTCAGCAGTAATGTATGTAACTATGATAGACATATAAAGGTTGTACATATCAACATTTAGTCAGATGAATGCTTTTGAGATATCACATTGTGCCCAATTTAATTTTGCAATCCAATTCTTCTATAAAAATCATTAGTACATTATTCAGTTATATCACCAAAGTAAGAAATCCCATCACTTTAACCTATACAGCTAAGAAAAGAATTTAAAGTATGGATATTAAACATGCAGAGGGCTGGCACAAAGACTACATCTCTCTTAAAAATAATGAAAAGGTGTATTCTTCTTATGTTGTTTTTGTATAAATGATGCAAACAAATACCAAGCATTCTCCACTGTTTGTCTGAGATGAGATTAGAATTCACAGCCCAGTCTCACCCATGTTGTGCAGAATTGAAAGGTATGATTATTTGGTGCTTTCCATCTATTTCATTGCACCAAAGTGTTAGTGTGGAATAGAAAGCAAAGGTAAAATAACAGTGGTATCATATGGAAAAGGCCCACAAAATAGCATATATTGTGGCCTGACTGACTAGGCAGAAGCTCTATAGAAAGGGGCACAGTGTCCTCACAGGCAAGTTGAACGTGAGTCAATGACATGCATTGGAGTGGTTAAGGCTAAAGCATAAAGGGATTTCACAGTGACACACAAGAGAAAGAGCAAGAGGAAACAGTTGCATGCTGCAGCAAGGAAAATTCCATCTGGAAAATAATTTCCACCGTGAGGTTGTCAAGCATATTCCAACCTTCCAATGAGGTCATGAAATCTCAATCTTAATGCAGACTTGACTGCCCAAGACCCTGAGGGAACCACTAGAACTTCAAAAATAGCCTTGCTTTGAGCAGGAGGTTGAATTAGATGAACTCTTGAGCACAGTATTTTTCATAATTCTGTAACACCAAATTTGAACTCCGATCCCTAAAAAAGTATGGATAAAACAGCTGCAGAAGTAAAACCAACGTGATAACGACAGCAGAGACTATTGAAGTAATTACTACATTCACAGTCCTACTTATCAAAACTCAAAACTGCCTGCTGCAAATTGTCAAACCCAATGTACCTAAAAATAAGTAAAAATCACATTGAAAATCTGTCACATATTTTTCTCACATACATCTTCATCTCCTGCTGCCTTACTATGTAGCAAAATTCAATCCAGTTGCTTTTGACAGCAACCTTTAAGGTGGTGATTCTTTGGAGGAATTAACTTTAAAAAAATAATTTAATTCTCCCCTTGGCTTCAAGCATTTGTCATCATTTAGTGATGTAGTTGAAATTTTACCAGTGGATGGGGACCATAAGAGGCTGAATGAATGCTAAATTTGCTTATCCCATCATATACGGAACTGCAGATCTTTTTTAGTCTCCGTAACTATATTCAACATTTATCCATTAATATAGGAACAACTCAATTAGTGGCTCTGTAGGGATCAGAGCATAACCCTACTATCCACAATTTAATAGCTACCATACATCATCCAGATCTAATTCCCAGGCTGAGTAGGATGTAAATGGCAGTAGCCTGTAGATCCATTTTTTAAAAAAATGGGAATCTTTGTGGCTTAATACTCTTTCCCAAGCTCACTTATACTGTGCATCCTGCAATTTTTCCTGCAGTTCACACCTGGCCTCCAGCAGATTGATGTTGCTGACTGTATTGTGGCCACGTTATTTGATTTCTTGATACATCATTAACATGAGAGGGAATTATTTGCTAACTAGAATTTGTTTGCATTATCAAAGGTTCATTATCCCAGAAAAGTAATGGTTTGAGACTCAGAATGCTCTGTGCTTTCTGCTGTCAGTGGTCTGCTTGCTGTGTTGTCTTACGCTTCTTTCAGAGAAGGTTGCTGGCAGTTCACTGAAGTTGAAGTTCAAGTCTTACACAATTGCTTTAATCTGGAATCTAGAATTCACTCTTCTTGCCCCCTCCTCCCCTTTCTTTTTCATTTCCTGTTCAGAAGAAAATTGAGAATATACTCCTTTATGTACCAGAAATACAGGCATTTCTATACTCATTTGGAACCCTAGATCAACAACTGTGATCCCGATTACCCTGATTTAGGCCTGTTGTGATCCTGATTACCCTGTTGTCAGCCATAACGATCAGCTCATCCTAACTGAGGCCTGTTCCATGAATCATGTACCTGTTTGGGCTGAGCAGAAAGGATGAACAACATTTAAAGTCTGAACTTTCGTTTGAGCTTTTTGTTCACCTTGCAGATGATGATTTAAACACCAGTGTTGTAGAGACAACATTCACTGAGGGTGATATCAAAACACTAATAGTGAAGTGCACATGTATTGCACACATCTCCATCAGGCTTTAAAACCTCGTTCTGAGGAAAGACTTTTAAAATTGGAGGAGAAACTTGCTGGGGAAAGAGAAGAGATACCCAAAGATTTGAATGTCAGAGTCTTCAGTATATCCTGGGTCCACAACCCAGGATGAGTTTCTGTTAATGACAGAACTGAGGGTATGCTTGTTGAAGTTGCAGATGATATGAATCTATAAAGGACTGAAAGTACACTGGAACATGATTTTGAATTCAAAGCAACCTTGCAAAGTTATCTGAAATAGCAAAGATTATTTCAGAAAGGATTACAGAGTTCTGTATTTACTGGATATTGTTCATTCCACAATATAAGATGGAAACAAATGGCAAGGAAGCAATTATACATGAAGTTTTCTGAAGACTATACTGATGCACTAAACCTGAGTCAATGAGCTCACACTCAGGCAACAAAAAATAAAAACTAAAATCATCCCCCTCAGGCTACGTGCACAGCAACACTGCACGTGGGACACATGAGGTATTTCTACTGATCTCTTCTCTTGCTACTCAATGCTGTTAAAGAGCTTAGCTCAAATGCTGTAGCCAGTTTGAGTCTCTGAATTAAAAAAAGATAGAGCTAAGAATCACCAGGAGTCTTTCCTTTCTCATGCTTACCATAGGAATCAGCAAATGTCCAAAGACTGACATATGAAGAACAAACTGAATGAGGAAAAAAGGCTGAAGGAAGACATAACAGAAGGATTAAAAAGTTAAAAGGTTGCTGTAAAAGTAGAGACATAAATTTTCTTGTTCACTATGGATAGGGTGAGATGTATCAGGGAAGACAGGTGCTACCTTTGCTCTGAAAGAGTCCTTGGGACAGTCACAGGAGACATAGCTAAGTATGGGCACTTACCAAAAGAAGCTTAAAAAACCCAACTCCATTGTTGGAGGTCTTTAATAAAAAATAGTTGCCTATAATGACTTAAATGTGGCTAAACCACTGCTATTGTCAAAGTCCAGAACTCAGGTCTCATTGTGAGCTTTGGGCATGGATACGGATTATGATTTCTCCAGGTGTTACAAAGTTTAGTAATAAGACTCTTTCAGTCTTCCATTCCTTCATCTTTTTTTTTTTTTGGTCTAAGTAGATTTTAGTAAGTCCTAGGTTAACACATGATTTAACTGCTTAGGTTTTTGAAGTTTACTCATCCTTAGTGATCAAGTAAACTTTTTCCATTGCTGTTTTTATTTTCTGTTTTCCAGTGCTCACGATTCCTTAGCCATGCTCTAAACACACCAGGAAGGGAATGGAGAGCGTTATATAATTAGAATTAATAATAGTATTATATGTAACAAGCCTTATTTATCACAGGACTTTAAAAACCTTCTGCTAATAACCTTAACCACATCAAGCACAGTTTATTTTCTCCCAAATATCCTGAAGGCAGAAAAAGGCAGAAATTTCCCAAATGAAGAAAGGCTGCTGTTTAAGACTCACTTGAAAACAAATGCTGGGATCATGAAAACCACCTAGTATCCCCAGCCTAGCTGAGCTGCTTCAAATCATATCAGTTACAATTCCTAGCAGTGCTACGTGAACATGACCCCCTAAAAAGAAATAAAACAAGGTGAAGGTTGTCTTCAAGTTCCCCTTCGTGCAGTTAATGGTGAATCTTTCTCTGTTGGTTTGTTCCTACATTTTATAATTTTCTAAGACCTCAAGAAAAGACCATCATTCTGCCACACTGAGTTTGCCACATACTGACATTCCATGGGATATAATGATATTTCTCTCCTTTGTATTGTTTGAGCTATAACATTTTCTCTGAAAAATAATTTTTACATCAGATCAATTTTCATTTAAAATAATTATATTTAGCATTTTAAATATAACCAGCAAGCATTATTGGCAAATTACCTTTATTCTCTGTTTTCAGTCAAGATTTCTGTGGCCAGAAATCCCTCTCTGCATTCACAGTTGATGGACATTTTTCAATCTTAGTGTCCTTTAATTCCATCTAAGTCTTTTCTCTACAGGAAAGGTCTGTAACTTGGTATGTTGCTGTTAAGTGTGCAATGCATATCTAATGTTTGGAGACTGTGGTTTGTAAATACTTACTAATAATTATATATTACCGTCACTGCCACCAAATAGGTTGTAAAATATACCCTAAAGGTGTTGCTATGAATGATGTCAGTTATCACAGTACACCTAAAGCATGGTATGCTAATTGAGGATTGGAAAAATCATACACACCTGCAAGGCAACAGAAAGCACTGGAAATGCAAAGCACAGGAAGTCAGGCATGAAATCTTGGCCCCACTGAAGAAAACTGCAAAAGTACAATTAATTTCAGGGGGGAATCCAGGCTTGTACTCCAAGCACAGATGGAATAAGAGTGCTTTCCAGCTCCCCAAAGCCATTTCTGTAGGTGATGCCATTTGTGCACAGTGCCAACTAATTTTTCTTTATTAAAACTAATGATCCATAATTGTTTCCGGAGTGGCAGACCATAATATGGCTTGTAGTGAGCAAATCTGAAAATGACAGGTTCAGGTCTGTGTCCAAATTTCTTCAGTGAATACTCATCTGGACTTTATAAGGTTAGAAATACCTCATCTGCTGAGACACTGTGTTTTTGTAGTGCTGCACGTTTGAGGAGTCTGTTTACTGCCTCAAGCAGTAACTTCTGATTGTGTCTACACAGCAAGACCTGAGAGCTCTTCCAGTCTCCTTTGCAGTGTCCTAATTCCTCATCAAAGTGACACCCCAACATGTCCCATGCTCCATCTGTTACAGGATGGAGACTGGGCATCTGCACCCTCTAGCCAGGTCCCAGGCTGAATTCACCAGAGACAAAGAAATGTAATCACTGCACCCAACAGCACACTGAACGTGGGAAGAGATTTCCTGGGATTCCCCTGTGATTTTCCTTCTCTTTAAAATTCTTTTTACAAGGCAGATATCCCCAAACTGTTGCAGTATATCTCAGAGACACATCAAAAGATGGGGAAGAATGCAAAAAACAAACTACATGGAAAAACACAAATACTTTCCCCAAAATCATCATGTCTATTTGATACCAGTGGTCCTGTTTCCATCAGAGAAGTTATTGCTTTGTTCAGTTTTCACTATTACTATCTTATTTGTCATTTCAACTGGAAAATCCTCCTTTGAGTCACAAATGATAACAACATCCCTAATAATAATTATCATATAATTATAATTATAATATCTTTCCATCCATTTCAATGAGTTTGACTAGTGCCGATGGACAGCTTAGGGAGGAAAATTATACATCTTTTATCTCCTTTAACTGTAGCACTTTCATACATGAAATATATTATTTATTGTTGTGATTATTTAATCAAAATGCCCAAATGTAATTTTCCTAGGAGAAAAGATGCACAGAGCACTAAACTGTTCCAGTCTCTTTGTTCTCAGTTTCACAGTTGTTATGAATTCAGGACACAGAAAACAACCATTCGTTACATTTTAAGGGATAATTGCCAGCAAATAATTTATGGCTGCAAAATGCTACACACAGCAGAGAGACTACAGCTACTTATAACCTAGTAAATTAGAACTAAACCTTCTGTGTGCTGAGTATCTTGCATAAGATTAATTGGATAAGATCAGATTGCTCGCATTAGGAAGATCAAATGCAAGGAGGAAAGACATAAACTTTGTGTATGTATCAATGTAACCTCAGTTCAGCAGTTGCTGATTATTTATTGGGCATGTGAACAGATGTACCTAATCCTGTTCTGAGAGGGAGTCAGGAACACAGAGAGAAAAACAGAAATTCCCACTATGCACAGCTGAGAAGAAGATAGAAGCTATAATCTTATAAAATGCTGATCAGCCTTGAATCCTTTTGACTTCAGTGACTCCTCAGCACCAGACAAGCAAGAACATGGGCACAAAAAATTATTCTGCCAGTTTCTCCACCCTTTTTCTATGAAATGTGTTGTACTCTAACAAGTCAGCATGCCAAGTGGTATAAATTACTCTGATTAAAGTAAAATAAAATCAACTGACCCTACCTTTTATCTCAGGACCACATTCTTCTGGCAGGCTTGCCTGTAAATTCTGCTTATTATCGTACAGTGAAAAAGGTTGATCATAAGCAATTGGGCAAAATTCATATTAAAGCAAAAAATACTTGTAGATGGACACTGTGGATTTCTTTCTTGCTGTCAAGCTATTTATAATTTTATGCTACCATAAATTCAGACACATTTGGGTGCTCCAGTAGTATCTTTTCCAAAGGAATTAAGTCAGTCTTTGAAAATAAAAGACTGGTGGGGACTGCCAGATTTAACAGCTGAGTTCTGCTGTCAATTACACTCTTGTATAGTATTTTCCTGAAAGGTCCTATTAATATAATTATATGTGAAGACAGTCCATATCAAACTTTTTAAAGTACTATTCAAGTCACATACAATTTTTGGTTGACTTCAGAAGTGTCTGGTTTAGTCTGGGTTAAGCAGCAAGCACCATACCTTGCTGTACGCCTGGCACGGTGCAGGCTCGTGGCACCTTCACTGTTACCCCACCTTCACTGCCTGACATTGAGAGAATGACTTTACACATTGTGCATGTCATAACTGGACTCATTAAGACAAAGGACTATTCTCATGGGTAAGATTCTTCCTGTACCTATGCCTCACCATCAACTTGGAGCAAATTCTTCTAATTTAGCTGATCTATCCCACTTTAGCTTAAGTCAAAATGTGCCTCTTGATCTTTGGTGTCAGGGTTCAGCTGAACTAGAGAAGAGTTTAATGTTCCATCAGAGATATGTGGAAAATTAATGTGCAATGTGTTTAGTAAATGTGAGGCTTTGGTAATAATTATTCCACAACGGCAACATTCCCAGTGTCTAAAATGTGAGCATGCAAGATAGATTGGAGGGATAGTTTGTTCAGCCTGGAGGAGAAGCACTGAAGGAAGAACAGGCTTTTAAGGAATAAAACGTGGCATTATTAATGAGGAAAAAACCCAGCATTTAAATGTTTTAAAATGTAGAAAAATTTAAATGTATTTTTTCTAATAGATAAGAATTTGTTAATCAATTTAACTGATTGAATTCTAAATTAAAATAAAGATATTTTAGCCATTAGTTCTTACTTTACTTGAGGGAGTAGATTTCTTCCATTTTGATGAGAAAGACCAAGTATTTGCTGTCGACTAAGGTTATGTCTTCATAAACAACATCAATTCTTAGACTTCTACAACTGTGGTCAGTTTATGGTTTCAAGATGAGAACTGAATGGCCTTGTATAACAATCACCAAATCGCTCATTGCTAAGTAACCACTCATTTATGAACAGGCTTCTTTTAATTAACTCATTAACAATCCAGCACATGCTCTGTAATTACTTGGCATAATTTCCTTCCTTTTTCCACAAGTTTTACAAGACAGTAATTTTCATCTTGTTAGGAAGTCCTGTGCAGAAAATGGTCTTTAAAGTCTGTATCTTAGAATAAATGAGATGAATGGGCTAAGCACAGGCATCATTGAAATATTGTTCATTAATGCTTCCTGGTTGACTACAGTATGTGGAAGTTTCAATATATATCTGCATTAGTTATCATTTATTTGTATTATATGCAATCAAGTATCTGAAATATTTAATCTTGCAGAAAAATGGTTGAATTATGTATTATATAGAATGTGCTTTTCAAGGAGTTAGTCCCAGAAATGTACAAATGGTGCTCCTGGAAACTCTCATCACAGGAGAAAGCACACTGCTTTCCCCTGCCTGATAATTCAGAATTTCATTGGACTTTTCAAAGCATCATTTGAATGAAAATAAATATTAATTTGAAGCAATTATATTCTGCTTCCAGTTATGATTTCACTTTTAGCACTGTATACATGCAAACTATGAGAAAGAGTGGTGTGCTAATGACTAAATATGCCAAATGTAAAGCTAAATAGAGACAATGGATTTAAACAAAGCAGGAAAATACAATCTTCACATCAGCTCTTTTGTTTATATGTAATATTTAATGTCCTTGAAGGAATAGGAGCTCAGAGAAAGACTTTCCAATGAACTGTTGATTTAAGAGATTTCTGAACAGCAAATTATCTGAGTATGACTCCCCAGCAGCGCACTGATTGAAGGCTCCAGGTCACTGCAGTTTAAACCAAGCACTACTTATAACTTACTCTTGTTTTATGTGCAAGATGTGTTCAGTATTTTGGTCAAGGAAACATCAGGAGCACGTGCTCAAGAGTTTGAGGGCAGAATCAGCCTGAGCTGAGTTTAGATTACCATTAATTCAACCCTACACTACGTTGGAGGATGAGGGATATGTGTTGACAAAGATTATCTCTGGAAAAGACATGAATTCCCCTAAATTATTAGGATACTAATAATTGTCAAAGATCTGGAAAAAGTCAAGAAGCAACTTACCCCAGATAAAAAAAAAAGGATACTGACCTCTCAAAGATTCTGATCAAAATTCCTTTACTTCTATCAGAAGCTGTTCCACCTGTCCCCCAGCTTCCCACTCTCTCCCACCTCCCAGTCTCCCAAACCTTAAGCTTTTCCTTTTTTCCCCCTTATTTTTACTGCTCATCTTGTCCTTGAATGTCTTGGTGCTGTCTGGGAAATGGGAACACCCCTTAAAGATCGTTTTTGCACAGAACTCCATGCTCTAGAACACTGCATAAAGGATTAGCAGGCAATTAAAACCAGTTATTTTGACACTGCAGGTTTTTCAATGCTTCCAGGAATAGATGGGTTGATACTGCTGACATCTTATCTGCACTCAATTATGTCCTAGTTTTGGCTGGGATAGAGCTAATTTTCTTCCTAGTAGCTAGTATAGTGCTGTGGTTTGGGTTTAAAATAAGAATAATGTTGGTAGCACACTATAGTTTTAGTTGTTGCTAAGCAACTCTGACAAATCAAGGACTTTGCAGCTTCTCACACTGCCCTGCCAGTGGGGAGACTGGGAGGGGGCACAGCCAGGACAGCTGACCCAAACTGGGCAAAGGGATATTCCATACCATATGACATCATGCTCAGTATATAAAGTAGTGGGAAAACTGGCCAGGGGACACTTCTGGGGGGCAGACTGGGCATCTGTTTTCATATTGTTTTTTAAAAATTATACACAAAAATACTTTATCTCACAGACCTTTTAGGAAGCTGCAAGTCTTGTTCTTGCATTTCTGTTTCTCTGTGGGGTATGATCTGCACATGAAGTCAATGAAAGCATGGAAGTGGGAAATTAACTTCACCTGGGAAAATCCAGTTAGTGCTCACTGAAAGTGGAAGGACTCTAAATGGCAGATGAAAAGTACTATGCATTCCTAAGAAAACATTAAAATGGTTTTACCATTCATTTTGAGAGGAAAAAAAAAACACAACACAACAGTGGATGGACATCTTTAACTGCAAAAAAACCAAACCCAACAAACTTAATTTCACCCAGTCTTCCTTATGGAGAAGTTTCTGTTTCCTCAGTCTCAGAGGGAGACTTGTTCTGAGTTTTGTAGGAATAAAGCGTAGCTGTAGGGATTTTAACCCCTGATGGTGTTTTTGGTATGATCTTGTTAAAAAAGAAAAGAAAGTGTCATTTCAGGGAAATCCACTTAAAGTATTTGGGTCCAACCATATTGCATTCCCACTGACTCTGGAGGTGCAGAGGATTGGCAGAGCATTGGGAAGGGTTGGAGAGTAACAGCCTTGGAGGTGTAAGAGTTCCAGTGACCTGGTAACCTCAAGTAGCAGATAGTTTAGCCACACTGAAAACACAGTGACAGGGGAAACTTTGGCAAATTTCCCCTCATTCACCCCTACCTTCTCTAACGTGATGTTTCTAGAAAAAGGGTAAAAAAAAAGGAAGAAAAGAAACAAGAAAAGACTTAAATTTTAGACAACTACCTAGAAGATGTGTAACTAGTTGATATGACCTCCAAAACAGGCCAAAGAGCAAATTTTATGCCACTTCTTTCTACATACAATGGCAGGGATGGTAATAATTTAAAAAATGGATCACGCCCTCACATTTCAGTGACATCCCACACATTTATGGCTTCTCATTAAATAGCCCCCTAAATCTACATATAAATGCACAGAATTGTAAAGTAATGGAACGACTTACTTCAAGATTACTAAAAGTAGAAAGAGCACAACAGTAAAAAGATTGTAATACGAAGGCTATTAAAAGTAATTCAATGTCTACTTGTATAGCTTTTTTAATAACAGCCATTGTAAAATAAATCTGAATAAGATAATAATATCTAAACTTTTTTTATATACCAAAAAACGTGCTCATATACTATCTGTTATTGGCAAAAAGACACAATTATATTACTTTTTTAACAACATTGCTGCAGAACAATTGGAAAATACAATTTCTGAACTTCTACCCAGGAAAATTGAGGATGCATCATTTGAGAGTTTATCCCATTGGAAAACGCTGGTGGTCAACCTTTCAAGGGGTTCTGAGGTTACACTTGGGTGTTTTAAAATAGCTGGCAGAATAAGTATGTGTGACTGATGTCTGAGGCAAATGGTAACACAACTCACATTTCTCTCAGGTAATTTGTTTAGGATTATCTAGAAATCTGTAATATGGACATCTACATACTAGTTTCTTTTCAGGTTTCTGTTACAGTCTGTTATATTTATGACTATATTTGTGTATTCTCTTATTTCTCTGCCCTAAGAAACAAACTGGACTTGTGGCTGCAGCAGAGAACCAGACCTGAACAGAAACAAGCGACCCCAAGCATTTCCCAAGAACGTGATCTTTGGGGAAAAAAAATCCCATTATGCAGACAGAATGTCAAGTTTATTCCCTGTCAGTCAAAAAAACCCGATTTTTCATGAGTCATTTCAATTTGTCACAACATCTCTCAAACTCAGTTCTGCTCCCGCTGACATCAGGAATTCCTGTTGGCTTTTGCCAAGTCAGCTCCTCACGGCTGCTGGTCCAGTAGCACATCACAGGGAATTCAGACACACACCTCTACTGCTACAAGGGCAGCTCCATCCTGCTCTGCATACTCACTCACATACACTGCAGGTGGCCAAAACTAGAGGCTTCTACCTACTTCTTTTTTTAACCCTTGTGTTATTATTTCTTTCAAAGTTCATATCATCTGCCTCCTCCTAACTGTAAGAGCACCATCCATTCATCCAGGGAGGTATAAGATAGGGAGAACCCTGACCTGTGATCATGGTCACAGAAACATCTCAGCTCTTATGGCTGCACTTCACAGCTCTCCTCTGAGCTGACAGAAATCATGATACTGTTTATAATCAACTTAAAAGTGCTAAGAACAGCTGAAGATCAGCACTTAGCAGCAAACAGTCTGCACCTCTGGTTTGGGAGGCTGGGTTGTAGGGTTGAGGTATCAAAGGACCCCAACATGACAATAGAAAACTGAAAAAAAGCCTTGATGGCAGGAAACAGGTTACAGCACTGTAAATGTAAGTACATATCAACATTTCATAACCTGTGTTGGTCATTTTTCAGTTAATGTATATATTCTGTGGATTCAGAGGTGGAAAGATACCCCCTTAGGTACTATCATTATGCCAAGGGATAGCTTTTCTATTCTATATGAATTTAATATGTAAGTTAGAATTTCCTATAAATACATATTTTAAAAATAAAATTGATTCACTACTGCATATGCCATGCTGTAGTCAACACTGGCAAATATCATTACTAGGGATTACTTGGAAGAACTAGACAAATGGCCACCCTTACCAGACAAAAAGGTGACTCTCAGAGTTTATCTCTACAGCAAATTCTTGATACATCAATTCTACATGCCATTACACAATATATACCTTAATATATAATGCATGGTGTTTCTTTAAAACCTGCAGAGGAATTTATTCATAGTTTTGCTAGTGAGGGATCGTTAGATCACTTCTGTTGGTAATTATCAGTACCTGGATTATTCACATGCAATTCACTGCAAGCATCGGATATTCAAGTTCAACCTGCAAAGAGCAGTGTTTTCAGCCACAGTTTTCACTAATATATTTGGTTCTCGAGTTTAAATGGAATTATTTTAGTGCAACTTTCATGTTCTGGGGTCTGAAAATTAGTTTCAAATGCAACATTAATTTTCTCTTTCTTTAAAATTGTCTAATAACAACTTAATACTTTTGCAAATTTTTTGGGGTGAATTTATTCGCTGGAATGGTTATTACTATACTAAAAATCAAATATAATAATAAGGATTAATAACCTCATACTAAAATTGTGAGAATATGTCTAAAAGAAATTTCATTTAACAATTCAAACTCAAAAGAGTTGTTGGACTATTACTCAGCTCCAGCTGAGATTCACCCAGGGCATTTGGGTTTTGAAAAGCCAGACACATCAAACCATGATTTGTTGGTAATAGTAACAATTACATCATCCATCTCCTTTCAAACATCAGACTTCTTTAATATACTAACCAACAGGTTTTATTCCAGGGTAAATAGTCAGCCTATTAGTTTTGCTTTAGATATACAGCTGCACTAGCAACTCAGGCATGACTTTTATTAAGTCTGGTATATTTTCTGTCACTTCCTGGAGCTGTAGATTTATACTCATCTTTGTATCCAGGCCCATTAAAAAATGAAATACCACTTAAAAATAAATACCAGAAAAATCCCACTTTATTCCTAAAGTATGGCACTAATATATGAACCAACATACTTTGTTCTGGCAAGGACTGAAAAATTCTAAGAATCACTCAACAACTAAATGTTAGATAAATGTTAAATAGTTTCTCCTTACTGCTTATGTCCCTAAGTGGGCTTGCATTCAAAAATGTTTTGTACTCAACATGCTTTGAAAGCAAAAAGAAATGTATTCCTGATTTATATCCTTTCCTATCAGTTTAATTAAAAAGGTGCTTTCTTTTTCATATCATTATTCCCACATGAAGTGGGATTGGGTGAGTCTTGTGGTTGCTTGTGGGAAGTGCAGTGTTGGTCTAAGGTGTGAACTGATTTGCTAACACCACTTGAAAACCAAACATAAAGGCAGATGAAAGAAGAACTGTTAAGAAAAGGTAATATAATCAATGAATAAGGTATATGTTTTCTTTTCCATCAGACCAGAATAACTCATGATGTATTCTATATCTTAACTTTTTAAGGTAGAACATGATCTTTAGACACCTGTGATATACTTTAAGATAAAACCTTTATTCACCAAATAATAATCATAACCAAAACCTAGTTCAATCACAGTCTAAAGAATGACTACTGACTCTGGGTTAACTTCTTACAATCTTGCAACCTGTGTTCAAAGACAAATTGTAAAACCCAGTATGTTTATATTCAAAATCTACAGAACATAATGGCTCGATTATTAACTATGAAATTGCATTGGAGAATTAATTTAGGTCAGGTTAATTTAAATAGGGGAGAATAAATGAAGAACACATTTAATATGTGAACCCAAGTTTGAGAGCAGTTTGAACGCCGATGTTGTTCTGTTAATTTAAAAGCAGCCCTTTCATATCATTCCACTACCTCCATCTTTTTATTAAGCCATTGATTTGCCCCTATCTAAATTTTTTTTGTCATCTGAACTACTGCTGAAACTGAAAAAGCAAACTCAGGCTCTCTGCTGCCTGGCGTTCCACTGCAGACCTGTTCAGTCACACAGACACATTAGGGTGATGTTCTCTGCATTAAATCATTAAGGGAAAAAAAAAAGCAGCTAATTGGCTTATTGTACTGCTTTGGTGAAAGGAATTGCCCTCTTTGATCTACAGCATAATGAGATTTATTTTGAACATCAAAGTAATCTATAAGAACTGAACAAGGAGAAGAGCAGCTACATATTTTCACGTCCTGTGAGGAACAGGGTAGGAATCAGCATTGCAAATGCCACAGGATGAAGGGACAGTCTGAAGGAAAACGAACCCTCAAAGAAAGCAGCTGAACTTTGCATTCTCTCACAGTGCACTGAAAGACCTTGAACCACATTTTTTTTCTCTTACCCAGCTATAAATCTGATGGAATTCCATTGAGTACCCTGGACTTGCTTTGGCTCCATGTTAGCGGACACTGGGTCAGAATTCAGTCCCTGATCTTGGGGTTTGGGTTTTGGGGTTGGTTTTTTTTTTCTTGTCTCTATGAACAACTGCACCAGGATCCACATAACAGACTCTCAGTGCTCGTCACAGACCTATGCCAAAAAGAAACCAACACCAGAAATAAAATGTGGAGTCCCTCAGCATCCTCAGGCATCGCTGTAGCTCTCTAAGCAACATCATCATTGGCTCTTTATAACCAACCCTCTTTACAAAGGTTTTCTACCCAGCTGCCTTTCAACCCAAGCATGGGAAGAGGCTCACAGGTAAAATGCTGCACTGAACCATATGTTAGCAGCACTGTCATCGGACATTAAGGGTAACCAAGGGAAATTCATGGCATTTATTCTATCTGCCAGTAAAAGACACTCCAGGAAAGGAAAGATGTAGCAATTCCTTCTCCTAAGATTGGAGAGATTGATTTTCTTAAGGGACAGACAAAAAAAAAAAAAACAGTTTTATTGGTTTAAATATCAAAATTTGGAGGTTTTACAATCTATTTCAAATTCATATAGTTACAACATATTCTTCAATTTGAAAGAGAATAGCATAATACAACGCTATTTCAGCTAACTTTCTGAAGGAAAAAATGCTCCTTCTAATAGATGCAGATGTTCAAATTAACACCATTTAAGAAAATTCATATGCCCTTAATTAAATCTTTTCTGCATGGCAAATAGAGAAAAGTGTTATGTAGCACATCAGACCTCACCAATTTGCAGATAAGTGTATCACAAGGGCATGATGTTCACATAGAAATATCCTGTGTTTTCTTCCTCTTAAGTATTACTTTTCAATGGAGCCTCTTGTGATTTCTGAAAAGCATTAAGTACCCAGTTCCCACAGATAGATATGCTGAGTGTACAGCACTTGTGCAAATCAGGCTATTCATACGGATCCCTAAAAATAAAATGCTGCATGATAGAAATGTTTTGGGTTTGGTTTTTTGGGAGGAGGAAGCAATTTGATTTTTTAATCTCTCTTAAAACACTATGGCACAATGTCTTTGAGGTAGAAATAGATCAAAAAAATTTATACTAAAGGTCACTCACAAGAGAAAGTTAATAGAGGTGTGTCAATTTTTACGAATTCGGAGGGGGGGGAAGGGATGTACATGACATGTTACAAAAGTGTCATACAAGAAATCCTGTTGAAAACTTTCATGTTGAAGATACTTTGATTTCTAAGGAAAAAAATCAGTTTTCCTTCCCTTTCCCAGGGAGAACAACACTAATAGGCTCAGTACATTTCCATAGAAAGAGGAAACCTTCTTCACTCCTAGCTCTGTTGTGAATTTTAAAATCAAAGTGAAATAATGCATCTACAAACACAGTGTAGAAGGGCTGCAAAACTTGTTCTTTTGACAATATTTTGCAAGACTATGTAAGGAGTTTTTGCTAAGAGGGCACAATCTGAGTATGCTCGTTTATCTTCTCTCTTGATTTGTCATTAGCTCTCATTAACATAGACACCTAGTCAAAATTTATTTACTAAGTTGAAAATATCTGGTATAATTAAACATGCTAAATCATTTATATAGCAAAAGTGACATTCAGAGCTAAGAAAAGTGGAATGGAGGCAGCTCAGAGGACCAGCTTATCTTTAATATATATAGCTATATATATAAAAAGTAATTTCAGTTCTGGACATTTTTTAAATGTAATACCAGTATAGTGTATGTTTTTTAATTATTTTTTTTAAAGGCTGGGGTTAAGAAAAGCCAGTAGTTATGTTTACCCTGGTGGAACTACTCAAGAAGACCCATCTAAATATATTACTTAATCAAGACCTTAACGACAGCTCCAAAACTCAATGCAAGTCTCAGCTATAATTACAAATGGATATGTCAAAATTCCTACATGGAATTAGTTATAATTTTAAAGATAATTTTAATCAATGTGCATGATTAGAGATTACTCTAAAACTCTTCCTTTTGCTAGAACTGTTCAAGGCTGGGTTGGATGGTCTTTGAGGTTCCTTCCAATTCAAACTATTCTATGATTCTGTGATTCTAAAAACTGACACTATTCACCAACCAACAGACATTACATCTGCAATTAGTGACTAGAATGACTGTTTTCAGTTGCCATATTTTAACCTCTGGCTCTGGCAATCCACTACCCACTTCATGACCCAGCACTGTGATGCTTTTAATGTTCTGTAGAAGCCATTATTGTATGTCTTGATAAAATGTCCCCACTTCTCTGCAGGTCTATAACGTTCCTATTCTAATTATATTGACTAATATCTAATTAATCTTGACTGCTTAATGAGGCTGCTGTCTTTCAGACTGTTACCTCTTTTGTTCTAACAAAAGACATACATCAATGAAAAAGTTTGGGGGAGGAAAACAAAGAATATTTCCTTTAGTTGATAGTTTAAATGAATTGCATATTTGGGTTCTGTCCTGGGTCAATCACACATGCCAAAGAATCCATCCACTCAAAATTTCACTTCCTTGTAAAATGTTCCCATCACAGTGGCCATATTAACTTGTGTAATCTCCATGTAGAAGCAAAATGAGGATTAAATCCCCATTCAGTTCTGAGTCATTATCCATTAAGTCCGTGATGAAACTGCCACTGACTTCACATCAAACACTTCCTGAAGAAGGAAACCTAGTTTTGGAGGAAATATGTCTTTTTTTCAGTAGATGAATGGTTAGAACAAAGTATCTAAAAGTTAGGTGTTTTCCCTTGGACAGGTATCTATGCTACTGCCCCTGACAAGCCAGATACCTGTTGGCACAGAGGATACTTTGTGCTATCTGAATAGTTGCTTCCAATAAAGTATTAAGCAAAATTCTAAATGTGAGGCCCTCTTTCAATTCCTACTCAGGGCAGTGGCAGTTGCACAGTCTGCACTGTCACTGAGAGGGTTAGTAAAGCCACTGGAGCAAGGCATGTGTGTGCAGTATGCATTTTGCACTTATCCCAGCTTGCATACTTCTGCTCACCTTGCATGAGAGGGTTCTCAGAGTGTATGTCCCTAGCCACCCCATCCTCATGTATCCCCCTCCAATTACCCTCCCTCCCCACCTCAGGGCCCCATTTTAGCCCAGGTTTGGACTGAGCTATGACACTGGCCAATAAGGGGCCACCATTGGTGCAGATTAAAACCTGAGGTAAGTAGGTGCAAATCTCAGACTGGTGGTTTTGGTCTGTCTCAACTTCAGTTTAAAAGTGAACCTGGGTAGACAAAGTGGAAAGAGGAGTCTGCAGACAGAAAAAGGAGTGGAAGTTTGTAGACATTTTGACAAATCTGAACAGTTGAGAAAAGGAAAAGCAATTGAGAATTAAATGCATACTGAAAGGAAGTGAAGAAAAATACATTATTTACTTATGTGATTAACTGTGCCTGAGACATCCCCAAAAATGTTCCCAAATCAAGTAAAACACTAGCAAAGGATTTAGAATCATGTAAAATAAGAAGCTCTTTGTATTTCTCTTTCTCATTATTAGTGCTAATTACAAAAAGTCACATCAAACCTCTCAAGAGATATATTATTTTTCCTCATGTGGAAAGAGTATTGCTTCCCATTAAAAATGTGTCTCTACTCAGTATGTCAAAAATGGACATTTCAGATGTTTTCTCGCTGCCAAGATAAAGATGTCCTCATAAGTGTGGGCAAATGACTGGGAATTACATTTGGCAGAGAGCTGCTGTAATAGAAATACAAGCATAATTGAGACATTTAAGCTGCCCCAGTGTAAGAAATCCTCTCTGTACATCTGTGCTTCCTGGAACCTTAAACACCAGGGGCTTCACTTTAATTTGCCTAATACCATGTTCCTGTCAGTAATAATGTCTAGGAATCATCCTGTTAATCTTTCCAATGTCAATTTCACAGACAGTGGTCATCAGAACTCTTCAATTTCTCCAGGTAATTTCACTTTGCAGGAAGATCCTACATCAAATAGATGTTACTGGGAGCAGGAACTGCACAAAGCTAAGAACCACCTTTGGCACAAGTGCCACATCGTCTCCCCTACAACCGTCTGTCCCACAGGCACGTGTGAGTGAACCAAAGAATGCAAGTGGTGGCTCTGTACTAGATTTTAGGCAAAGCCACAGTGAAACAAGTCAAGCCATAGGATAATGGTTGTCAGACTCAATTAGGTTCAGTAGCCAAGAGAGTGAGCTCAGATTCTAGAAGCTAAACCTACGAATCCCATGTGATCATACTGAAGAGGTAGGTCTACATTCTAGATTCCTGGAGACTTCGTTTGGTTTTGGCAATGATTATGCAATCCCAAGAAGGAATAAATAATTTCCCCATTGCCAGTAGCCAGCTTGCTTGATGGTGTTATAAAACATCAGCTACAGGCAACAAAACTATAGAGAAGTTTCTGGGTTTCATAAAAATAACAAATGTCCAACTCCTTGCTCTCTGATATGTACCACGTAGAGAGTATAAACATTTCTGGTGATAAAAAGCTCAAAAGTTTTGATGAAAGAACCTGTCCTTTTCAGCCTTCAAAGGTGTGGATGAGTCACAATTTTTCCTCTTTAAAGATAAACTCCAGCCCTCTGATTACTTTGTGGCTTCCTCTGGACTTGCTCCAACAGCTCAATAGCTTCTACTGAGAACCCCATAGCTGGTTGCAGTACTCCAAGTGCAATCTCATGAGAGCATATAAAGGGGTAAAATCACCTCCTTTGACCTGCTGGTCATGCTTATTTTGATGCAGCCCAGGGTATGACTTGGTTTTTGCTTTCTGGGCTGCAAGTGCACACTGCCAGTCTCACTGAGCTTCTCATCAACCAGCACCTTTACTTTGTTACGAACTTTAAAATGTCACTAATTTTCACAATGTTATTTTCAAGGTGTTTTATTATCGTGAGAGGACAGAAAACAAAATTAAACTTTAATTTCAAAATAAACTTTTATCCCAATTTGAAAATAAGGTAGATATTGAAAGGTGTAAGCAGGGTCAAGGAGATAATAACTAGAGAGCTGTCTTTGGCAATGCATAAATTCTGTAATCAGAAATTCAGGAAAGAAATGGTAAGGAAGACACAATTAAATCATTGAAAAAAGTTTGAATTTCTGTATGCTACTGTCACTGCTTGAAGTGACTTGTGATGGGATCTGAGTCCTGAAAAGGAATGAAAGATTTGAGAAGCACATATATATTACTGATCATCATTTTCTTCTGCAGAAAGAATCATCTTTGTACACCTGGAGGTTTCACTCTTTAAAAAAGGAATAGAGCATACAAGAATAATCTCAAGAAAGTATTATGCCAGCAATTCTTAGAGAGATGAGAAATTGCCTGCAGGGTTTGTGAGCAAGGGCGACAGGCATAGGTAGAACAGAAAGTTTGCAGACAACTCCCCCATTTGAACTTAACCACTGGTTTGAAAACAGCCACAATTATGAGAAAACACACAGATGCAAAATGTCCAAACCCTGCAGTTACTAGCCATTATGCAGGAAAACTACATTTCTGCAGCAGAGAACCAGGCACTCTACCTTCTGTCTAACTACTGGAGTCCGACAGCAAGTGAGATTCCTGCATGACTCACACGCTGCCACCAGCAGTGGAAGTGCTGCCCTGCCTCAGTTAACTCAGTGACCTGGGTTTGCAGACCTAGTGGTGCAAATCATTTAGTCACACAGCTGATTTCAAATACACTGACCTTGACAGAACCACTCATTCACATCTTTTGGGATGGGATGATGACAAACTAACATTTTTATTATTATCATTTCCTTAAATATTAATATAACTGAGAACTTCTAATTTTGAGGGGGTTTTGGTGTTTATTCTTAGAACAAAGATGTCAGTTTCCATTTTTCTGGACAGATTCCATTTTTTTCATTAAAGCTTCCCCTGCACCACCATTGTACACATTACTTCAATTAGTTTTTGCACTGAATTGTGTTATCCTGCTGTGTGCCACTAAACCACTGGTATTTTCTACTCACAGGGGACGTGTTGCTGGTGGAAGGATGAGCTCACAGTCACTGCAATAGGTTTGCTTTGTCAGACAAATTTCTTTGGCTAGGAAATTTTCTATACATATGCATCACCAGTTGCCACTACAATTTTGAAGGGGTCAGGAATTTTTTAACTTTAGCCTGCCCTTTAAAAAATGTAAGTGATCAGCTGTGTGTGTGTGCATGTGTGTGTGTATTCATATATGTGGATCTCACACATAAACGTGACTGAGAAGACCACTCAACACAAGCATGCCCATTCATTTTCTGTCTTTTACTTCAGTGACATCTCATAACAAAGCTCTCTTTGTTATACAGGAAAGCTTTTGAGAAATAGAAAATGGAAACGTGTGGAAGGAATTAACTGGCTGACATGAACCTGGCAATGAACAAGCATCAACTGCATTGTACCAGCGTGAGCACTCAGCCTGACAATATCTGTTTGCTGTCAGTCACATACATAAACTGAAATGTTACTGCACTTGTATTTGCACAGAGATGTTTTTATTAATGCTGCTGGCCAGTCTTCTGCTTTGGGTCTGAAAGACAGAGTGGTGCAGGGACACATGATAACTCCATCTCATGTGAACCAGTTGGCAGCAATGTCAGCTCCAGCTGCTGTGGGAGAGAGGATGGATGGGTAGCTTGTGAGATCACATATTGTATTTTTTCCATTAAACTGAAGAATGAAA
Source organism: Gallinula chloropus (assembly GCF_964237585.1). Classification (NCBI taxonomy): domain Eukaryota; kingdom Metazoa; phylum Chordata; class Aves; order Gruiformes; family Rallidae; genus Gallinula; species Gallinula chloropus. The sequence goes on from NC_140088.1 coordinate 1,713,598, forward strand.
GCCTGGATACAGGCCATTCCATGGCTATTATTTAGCTTTGTCTGCCCAAATTATATTGGTGTTTTGTAGGGTTTGGTTTATCCTAGTGCTGTTCAGTCAGTTCCCCCACTGGAGGAGCAAGTGTCTGGCAATAACTCAGCTTTGTCTCCACTTAGACTGTGATGCTGGAGCACAGACTGCAGCTATGCAGATACTAAGCAAGGTGCTCTGGTACACTTTTTTAAACAAAAATACTGTTTGGGCATGGACATACCTGCATCACTGCACTTGTGGCCATCAAACAAGGTGCAAAACTTGATCATAAGTTCTTCAGCAATTTCACATACAGTGACAGTATGCAAACACTGAACTGATTTTTTAATGGATTCACATGTAGGAAGAACAGTGAGTCACCAATAGAATGTGAAAGGATTATAATGAACTTTCTACCACTGAATACTTTTTACAACAAATGCTGGATATTTCTTTTGAAAGAAAATAGCTGTAGCTCAACTCCAGCTATTAAACTTGTGGCAAGTATCATCTGCCTGCTTATTAGTTGCCCAGCTTAAGTTTCAAGCAAAGCAAAACTATGATGAGTCCAGTCATCTCTTTTAATGCTTTAATCCTGAAAAAATATTGAATTTCTTCCTTGGCTTTGCAGTGTCTCCATGTTTTCAATATTTTTATTAAAATCAATACCAATGATATGGATGCATTCTTAAGGATTTTTTTTCATTTTTTTTAATTTCTTTTAAAATATTTCATCTCATATAGTTATCAATTTTATGACTTTTTCTAGGAGTTTTAGCAAATAATTACTAATTACTGAGATAGGACTTTCTCTGTTCTCTTTCCATTCAAGATGTATAGATACTATAAACTTCTGGAATATTGTGAATACTCTTTCTGTTTCTGATATATTAAAAATAATGTTTCATATTTCATATACATTTCATTCTCAACAATTTTCAGCTTTACTCAAGTTCCAGTTACACAATTTCACTCCAAAACTGCTCTGTTATCAATGAACAATGTAAACTTTTTGTGCTACTTCTACACTGTTGAAGCTCAGGAAAAAAAATGGTATCAACCATAGTTTTTTGGGTTTTGTTTTTTTTTGCTATAGAAAGGTGAAAGACACTTGAAATACATCTCATGGAAAAGATGGGAACACTGTATTGTTAATTCTCACTTTTCAAATGCATCAGCTGAGTAGATAGCTGCTGCCAGATAAGATCAAACAAAAAGAGTTTGGTGTTAATAATGTTTACTTTCATGACAAGGCCCCTTTTGTAAGATTTAGGGAGTAAGCATGAAGTCATCTGAGCAGAAACCAAGGACTTGTGGTTTGTTCTTCACTTTGAACAGATCAACAATTCGTGTCAAATGTCATCAGTCCAGCAACAGAAAAACACAATGCAGAAAGGTCTCTAGTTATACAATAATGAAAGAACACTGAGGTATTCTCTGGCAGCATAATTAATGTCAAGAGATGACATTTGGGACAGAAGAATATACATGAATGTATCAGCATAAGTGAAAACTCCTGTTCAATTAACAGGGAATTACTCTGTTTCTAATTACACATCAAAATGCAGGGCTTTTTACATTACTGAAAAAAGGTCTTGCATAGAACTTTAATGTGAGGGACTCTAAACTCATCAAGAATGCCCAAAGAAAGAAAAACATATTATTAAAATTCCATTATTATGTTACTGACATCAACAGCAATGAGAGTCAGCCTAGAAGCAGTGGCTATTAATACTTGGTAATACATTTTAGATATCTGGTAAAGAAATTTTATCTAGAATACATGCCAAAAGAACAGCAATATCTAACTTTTACAGTAAACTTCAAGCAAAGTATCTTTTTCCTATGTGAATACATAGAATTGAAAAAGACTGTTAACAGATGGCATTACCATGTGCAGCCACATACACTCCATTTACCTGAAGCTTTGCACACTTAGATGGTGATAATTACCTTTTTTTGTTGATTTTGTGGTCTCATGTTTCTTTTATGAGAATAATTTATGTCAGGAAAGTATTTGATTCTAGCTAAGATACACTGTCTTAGAAAGGGATTGGTCCCTATCAAACCTGCTCTCAATGACAGGAACAAATGAGACACATACATAGTGTAAAATGATTGTTCACCCTGCATGCCCTTGTGAAGCCTAGTCCAGCTTCTAGGGTTCACTGACAGAAGTAAGGTGTCAGTAGATTATCAGCTCACTGAGCTGGATTCACAGGGTCTAGAGAAGGTTTTGTTGCTCATCCAATTGGTGTTGCTGTACTACATATAACTAATCAATTCCCTGGCCTGTTTGCCTCTTTATAAACTTGTATCTTTGTAGCTGCAGGAGATATTTACTTTATAAAAATTAATGAAGTAAAAATTAAAATGTTAGATTTTTTTCATTGCTGCAATCTGTGGTTTTTTCCTTAGATTCTCAAGAAATTTATTTTTAATCTAAGGCAATTTTTCAATTATTCAAATATGTTTTCCCAAAAGAAATTGTATGTGTTGGAAAAAGTAGTCTGTAAAGATAAATTTGGAATAAAATTGAGAATCTAATGAAGCAGTTAATGTATTGAAAGTGTCCTGTGATGTGGACTGTGAAAGATCAGTATTGTTTTAAAGTCCAGTCTCTGAAATTGTTCAGCCTCTGACCCTTGTGAATTTCTGTTTCTTACCATGGAAGAAGTCCTTACTGATTTGTATTTAAGTTTATTCTTTTGGTATTTCCTTCTGCTTTAATCCAAGTATTGGAGTCCTTCAGTCAACTAGCTCATAAGTGTGAGGTAGAATACAGTGAATGGAAGTGGGGATTGGTAATTCAGCTCACAGGGAATGACCCCATGTAAGATCTTTATTTCGGGCAGCCACCCACTCATCTCTCTTAGGCTGAGAACAGGTATGAGGAAGATCATAAAAAGAAAACAGGTTTCTGAAAAAATGCCTTAGAAATGCACCTGCATCAGATGGAATGGCTTCTGTCTCCTGTTTCCCTGTCAACAGCACCATCAAGACTGAGGTGCTCTATCAGAAAAGTGACATTGATTATCATGAGAGCTGTATTTTCAGAAACACAAATGTCTTCAATCATTACACAATTATTATCCTGAAGTTAAAAAAGTGAAGGTTTGAAGGATCTAAACTGTGGATTTAGGCAGCTAGGCTAGCTAAGCCTTCATCAGTGTCTCTCTGAACATCTTCGAAATGCTTTAGTTTTAATCCCGAGGGATGTTGCAGTGGGTACTGTCTGAAAGACTGAAAGTATAAGTTGGGTAAATAATTAAAGGACAAGTAGCTTTTGGCATTTTTATTTCCACAGTTTGCCCAGTTTCCTAAAACTGCCAATACTTTGTTCTCAGTGTACTGGAGAGAGTTTCCCAGAAGCCAAACTGAAGCTGTCACACACCCACACATACCTGCTCCTGCCCTACTCTCCCTGGATGTGGTTTCTAAAGGGCTGTTACTGCAGTTAAACTGGTTATAAATTTCATAATTTTTTATTATAGATTTGCATTTCTTTTTATTGATCCATTTGGGGAGACTAATTTAATAACCTAGATGAGGATGTATCTGCATTTGTTAGTCAAATTTGTTCTGAGCAATGAAAATGACATTGTGAAATGGCTCAACTGGTCCTTTGCCAACATCCTTCCCATCAGGACACAGGAAGCAGTGTAAGAAAGACCTCAGAACTGCTCTATAACGACAAAATAGCAGGTAACCACACACTACATAGTTTTTCCCTCTAAAAGACTGTCAATATCAGGTGATCAACTTTTCCTAATGCTATCATAGTTACACATCACAGCACTGATATTTTAGGATTCTAATTTCAAGAGGATCTGAGCAGCCAAGGAGCACTGACTCTGTACTTTGCTTCCTTGCAGGATTTGTTAAGTTTTATGCAATACAGTACATGAGGGTATATATTGTCAGAGTACAAAAAGATTCTGGAACTGAATATCTCTGGGAGAGAATGTGGTCTGCTGCAATCTGGCTTTTGTTCCCTGTTTTGCTATTTGAGCTCCATCTGACCTTTGGTAATTCCCTTAAGGCAAAGCCACAAATTACATAGCTTTTTAAATCCAAACCCAATATTCTCAAAGCCCCCAGCCAAACCTCATTGTTATATTAAAGTTTCCAAAGATGCCTCAATCCCAAACTCTGGACAAGCCCAGCCACACATCAGTTCTGCCACAGTTAAGTGGCTGCAACCTGTATTTTTCCCTTCTCCAAAGATAATGCAACAAGTTCCATTGAAAAGAGATCTGAAGTAACAGCAGAGAGGTTTACTGTATACATGCTAGCTATGAATTGATACTCATCTTGCCTCTGACTCTGGTGTTCCAGAGATGCTTAGAAATACACACCTTTGTGGACCCCAACATGTCCCGTTCTAAAGAGCTACCAAGTTCCTTACTCAATCCACACTTAGACCATGTAGAGCTTGGAATTCCAACAGTCTTACCTTGAGAATTCACAGGGGCCTAAAACATTAAAAACAAAAAGAAGTTTGGACTAAGTACTCCCATCAGTCTGAACTGCTTTAAAAAACGTCGTGAATGAAAGAGGTTTCTGGGGGTGGTGCTGTTTTAAGCCAATAGCAATGATGTCTCTTTTTATAAGAACTTGACTAGAATTAATGTTTTCACATGAGAGGGAGATTTATTTCCCTGCTTCCTAACTTGCACTGGGTGGCTCAAAACCCCTGTTTCTCACATAGTGTGTGTATATATATATATATATATTCACAGATTTTTTTCAGTAGAGGATTTCCAGAATTAACAATTAGTTTGAACGTGTGTTTTTAAGATTTAGCAAACTCCAAGAGCTACTAAATTCTGCTTATTGATAAAAATGATTTTATAACCCTTGGCTTTTTGCTACAGTAGCAAGCTCAAATGTGAAACTACTCTTTTCTTTCAGGTAGTGGTTAGCCAACACTTTCCCTCCCTTTAAATATATTACATTCCCATTCCATTAAACAATAGATCTTTTATTTTTTTTTTCTTTTTCCTAGGAACAATGTTTTTTCCTTTATCCTTACATTCCTTTCTGACTGTCCCTTGTCAGAATTTTCTAACTTTTTGATAGATACATAAAATACTGTAGAGGTACAGAGGTAAAAAGTCACCATGGGTTTCCTCTTTAGGAACCTGGTTGACAGAGTCCTGAAGGACAAAGAAGCTCATGAAGGCTGGACATTCTTCAAGAAGGAAATCTTAAAAGGCAGGCCATCCCCATGTGCTGAAAGATGAACTGGCAGGGAAGAAGACCAGCCTGGATGATCAGAGAGTCTTGGCTGGAACTCAGGGGAAAAAAAGGAGAGTTTATGAACTTTGGAAGAAAGGGCAGGAAACTCAATAGGACCACAAGCAAGCCAAGAGGTTATGCTGTGCTCTCCCAGCTTCTTGTGCACCTGGCAGGGTGTGGGAACCTGAGAAGACCTTGTCTTAGTGTAGCCACTACAACTACTTAGCAACAACTGAAACATCAGTGTGCTATCAACATTATTCTCACGCTGAAACACAGCACTACACCAGATAGGAGAAAGAGACCTCTCACAGCTGAAAGCGGGACAGCCAGACAGGGATGTGTATTAAAAATCCAGTGGTTTAAAGGCACTTAGTCTTTTAAGTGAGTGAGATAACGTCTAATATTATACATCAGGTTGCATCTGCATTGCAGACTTAAGTGAGATCTATTAACTTCACACTGATACGAAATTCTTTATGCTAGCAATTCTAATGTTTACAATAATCCCACTCCCCAAAACCTCCTTTCAGCAAGGAAATCTTCATTGTATTCCAATGTTTTTGTGGGGAGTACCTAGAAGCTGTGTCTTTTGCTGCACATTTCCTTAGTTCTCTTTACCAGCACAATTATATCAGACTGATCCATGAGACAGGCTATAGCACCAAGGGCTCAATATTGTGTTTACATAGCTAATGGGGTGGAAATCACCAAAGCACAGGTTTCATAAACAAACAAAAACCTGCTTTTCCCAGTCTCACTGATAAATCTGTGGCCCCACTCAAAGTCAATGAAAATTCTAAACACTTGTAACTTTTGTAAAAAATCCCTTAGCACTCTCTAAGTCCCCTACAGGTTTCAAAAAGCTTTACCTGTAGCCTAAATAAATGCAATGTTTTACAGGGCATTCCACAACAGCCAGAAGAAGATTAAATATAATGAAATTACTTCCTCTTCTATAACTTCTATGATATTGTTATAGATATGTGTTAGAGTAAATTAAAACCTGAAGAGGTACCAGCATGCAAGTCCCTTGATGCACAGACATCTTTCCAATAACTGCTAATTAAAGTTTCTCCACCCAGAGATAAAAAAAAATCCCCACCACCAAACCACAACACAAAACTCTTCTGATTCTGAAAGAATTTAGTCCACAGTAAACCTTGAGATATTTCTATGCACAAACAGGTTCAGGCTTCACAGCCCCAGCAGTTCTAAAACACAGCAGGCAAACAGTTTGTTGATAGCACTAGTTAGTTCTAAGACACTGTGCAATTTCAGAATAGGAGTATGATTACTTAGGGCTCTATAAAATTTGCAATAAACAATTACAGAATGATTCAGCCACATTTTTAATACCTCTCTACTAAGCACATTATAAGGCTGTATATAATTTAATTTTTTCTGAATGTATCATTTGTAATCTCAGTACAGCACATTGTCTTTTTTGTTCTTTATAAAAGTAATCCAATCAAACCTAATCACTATCTACAAGGGGTGGTATTGATAATAATATTAGGTCTGGGTTTTTTATTACAATTATTGCATTCAAGCTGAGATCAAAAGGTTAACTCTCTATGGGTTCCACAGTTATTCACAATTTCAGCCTATTGACTGAGCTATAGATCAAGGTAACAGCTTCTCTTTGGCTAGAAGGAAGAGACTCTTACTTATTTCCTCATCATTGATTAATCCCAAGTGAAATTAATGTTTAATAGCTGCATTGTTCCAGTACATGTACATTTTGACCTTCTTGTTAAAATAAACATGTACTCCAATGGCATTATCAATATCATTTACTTGAAGAATCTTCTGGTATTTGGGAAGAAGGAGCATGCCTCTCTGATAAAAGCAAATGTTTTTTTGACCTTTACAAAAGCAATCTCTGTGCCTATGTAAGTACAGATTTATTCATAAAGCATTTAGGGAAAAAAAAACCCAACCAAAACAAACAACTTCTAAATATGGACACTAATACTACTGATAAATGTTTGGATAGGAGAAAAAAAACATTATTAATGCATTCCAAAACCATAACAAATTTGTCATCTCCAAGTTTCAGACAAAATTAAATAGGTGTCCTTCAGCATCTGTCCTCCTTGTGCTGCACAGCACCAGTATCAGTAACTAGCAATTCCCCTCTCTTCCTCATGATGAAAACAGGTAAAAGCTCTCACAAGCAGGAGGACTGTGATGCTAACCTGTCTCATGCTGCCCTTGGTTGGGAGTGAACGAGTATGTGCAGTGAGTCTGGAAGTTATCTAAAGACTTATGAAACACCAGGATTTCAAGTTACTTTAGATAAAGAACTCACAATATTTGAGGAGACAGACGTGAGGCAGCCAGTTATGTAATATTTATAAGAAGAATAGTCTTGGTCTTAATTACAGATCAGACCAGTCTTCCAGAAAGTGCAGCGCACAGAGCAGAATGCACCCAAAAACCTGGGGATTTAAACCAGGCTCCAGCTAAGAAACCACCTGTCTCCCTGTCTGCTCAGTCAGCCCAACACCGACAGCGCAGGTGGCAACTAGGACTAACCTGGGGAAAAGGCAGTGATGAATTTGTTTCCTCACCAAGCACTGGACTAAGCCTCCCAGCACACTCCACATCTCCCCCTAATCGCCAGTGCTTCCTCTGTGAGCTCAGCAGCACTCCCATCTGGTGAGAATGGGAACAGTGGACACCACAGAGCTCCCAGAGCTCCACTCAGGGCAGGAGGATGAAACTCATTTCCAAGCCAGCAGAAATACAGGTTAATTGCTTTGGGTGTGAGTTGTGCAGTTCCCTCTGACTCACAGGCAACAGCAAACACAAATTCTTTCAGAAAACAGGACAAGTGCTACCTCTGAATTCCCACCCAGACCTGTTGCCAGGTGTTCAGCCATAAAAGCACCTCACCACCAAGATGTTTTCCTTTTTGTGAATAATACATGCTTTATAAACCTTTACTCCTGAAGCATCACCACTCTTTTAGGAGGTAATTGTGATTGTTCCCATATTACAGATGGAAAATGATGCATAACTACTGTGATTGACTTTGCCAAGGTCAGGAAATGATTTAGTGGTACAGCTCAAAATAGCAAATTCCAAGTCCTCTGTTGTAACCACTAGTCTCCATTTCCTCCATCAGCTAATTGCCCTTGGGAGAAAAGAAGGGTTGAGGATGTGGGGAGAGGACACATAGGCATTTTGCAGTCAATACTGATGAAATCAGGTAAAATTCTTTACTCTGCTCTATACTGGTTTTAGAACCCGATGCACTTATCTAGATGTAATCATCATCCAACAGTTATTTCTGGCAATACCATACAATATCTTCTGTCACCCTTCCAATGACAAAGCTTGTAATTCTTATTGTTATGTTACTTATAATGTGTGTTGCCAGCCCACCCAGCATAATTCTTAATTAATTATAAGTTGCAATATGTTTTTGGCAGCAAAGACAGAAGATCAGTAACCTCTTTAATTCACACTTCTAGAGAATATATATATATTATTTTTTACTGCTGTTATTATTATTTAAAAGCAAGCTACATATATTGGCATCTTTGAGATGGCAAGGCTTCCATTTTCATAGTGAGTCTTGTGATAAGAGCATTCCAATGCCGGGTGAACATTCCTGTATCTAAATCTATCTATTTAGATACTTTGAGGTACTCTTCACAGGGCTCTCTGAGCACTTAACAAGTGCATACACAGTGAAGAGTATTCTATCACATCCAGAAAGTTTCTCTAAGCTTCTCACAGAGAAGCATCCTGCTTTTTCATTTGTTTTGGTTTTGTTATTGTTCCGTTTGCTATATTTGCAAACTATTTGATCACTGGCAATTTTTAACAAAGGTGTGAATTTCCACGTGCCTTAAAGAATTTTGTCACCCTTGAGGCCTGTAAAAGTGGAGGCTAGACTCTAGAAGGGCTTGTGGAGGAGAGATCGCTTTGTTTTCCACAGCTGTTACACACCATTGTCACTGAGAGCATTTATTGTAGTCATGGGAAGTTTCTAGATCCCAATCAGTTCTGTGGTCCAATTAACCATGAAGGTTCCACGTATAAAGAAATAAATTACATGGAGGTAGGAAAAAATGTCTGGGATGGGATTGTAGTGGGAGAAACTGATGCTACCAGAAAAAAAACCAGTGTGAGAGTGCTCGTGCCGTTGAGAATGGTGGTTTGCCTAAGTGGCTTCAGAAGGCTGAGACATTCTTAAATACCTGTCCTTCTGGTTTCCATAGGTTCTTAAGTGCTTTTACATGTAATAAGACACGGAAGTCAGTTTAAAAGATGTAATTTCTTAGCCCCAAACATGCTTTAGTTTGCTACCTTCTGCTTCCTTCCCACTTGTTCTGCCGTGGGAAGTGGCTCATACCTGTGTCCAGATACCAGAGAGGCTGGGATCATTTCTGTTGTTAACATTTACCTGCAGTGCAGGAGGGTCTACTGAGCAGTTAGCTAGCGGTTTAGGATGCTAGACACTAGCATTTTCTGAAGTCATAGATGACCTGCTGTTTAAAAGCATCTATAAATCACGTTAATTTGTCTCTTGAAAGGGGTTGGTAAACTATGGTTGAGGTTTGGGCAGACAGCAAAGATGGTGACCATTTCCTTCAGCCTGGCTAAGTGCTGGCGTGAGTTAGAAGCACATGATGTTTCTGCTGATACAACTTACAGAAGAAAAATAGCTTGCTTTCTTATTCAGGGTAACAACTGGTAGTAGTCACCCACAGTGTCTGGTCACAATTGTAATTCACTCTAAGGGCTGATCACAGCCATTTCTGAACTAAGGACTGTCATCAAACAAGTCCTGGGGAGAGAATTGCAACCCTGTGTGTGCAGTAAGTGGCCATCTATTATTTCAGTGTCAGAGGTTTCCCACAGCTCTGCTCCAGCTGCCAAATTCCTTTCCACTCCTCAACAAAGACCTAACAGGGCACAGTTGTTTGGTGTGACACCAGATCCCATGAGTCACCATCACAATTAGGCCCCATTTCCACAAGCCCCCTACTGAACCCTAAAGCATAGGGTCTATTAGAAGTAAGAATTATGCTTACAGAGCTAGATACAGACATAACCTGGGGTCTTTTGCCTGCATGGGGACCTGGCTGGTCACAACACATCTGATCTGTACATAGACATGGTGATACAGACTGTATCTCAGCTGAGAGACATCAGTGCTATCCAAGACAAATTCCCCTGTTTCATCCACCTGCCACCTGTCCTTGAAAGTACAACACCTTACTTCTCCTGACAGAAATACATCAAGCAATTGCCCCTGTCACAATCCACAGCCAGACAGACCAGTCTGGCAGAGGTTAAACACCCTTGTGTTCCAACTGACCTCAGATTTGATTCCTGAGGGTTGGAATTCACTTCATTGGGTGGTGATGGTCGTGAAGTTTACGGTGACTGAGAGAAAAGAAGGTGGGTGCTGGGGTGAAGAAGAAAGACAAGGAGGTTCGGTTCTGCCAGCAACGGTTGAGGTATAGCTCTAGGCCCTTCCAACATTTTCAATAGCATTCTTTTTAAAGCTTTTCAAGTGTATTAAATACCAAGATAATTCCCATACTGTCTAGGAAAGGTCATTTGATAGGATATCAGATCTTCCTTCTGAGGTAGAGAGAGTAGATAGATAGATGATAGATTTTTTTCATTACTTAGTTGTACAAACCAAAGCAGAGAGCACTACAGTGTCTTGTCCAAAGACAGAAAGCACATCCAAGGGATCTGAAGATTTAATTGAAGAATATGTAATTCACAATGTTTAACAGATCTTGAGGATCCTTTCGTGGCTATTAATGTAAGCTCATTTATGATTGTGGTGATTATGGCTCCAGAAGCTGTGGTCAGAGTGATCATAATGTCTGTCTGAAGTAGGATGGGATCTGAGATACAGATCCCAAACAGAAACTCAGTGAACAGAGTGGGCAGAATGTGACTGAAATAACCATACACAAAACCCACTGTGGATACACGAGCTACACTGGAGAACACCTCATCCCAGGGCAGCTGTCTTTGGAACACATTGCTCACTTTTTATTTGCAAAATTTTTATTTCATCATCTATCTTTGGTTGATTTTATGGGAATAACCACATGAGAGCAAACCCTGGGATCCTGCTCAGAGTTGTTGGCTTTGCACAAATCTGTATTAATGTCAACTTATTAATTTTTACTATAGCCAAAGCACTTGGGAAAGGACAGCTTGCAATAGCTGCAGGAACAGTGAAGGCACATCCAATCTATCTCATTACTCCTATTCATTAAGGGTAACTCATGCAAAGCAATGGGTCAGTCTAGCACCCACCATCCTCTTCGTGAGGATGTAAGCTTAAGGCTATAAGAGACTTGAGGGAATTTCTGTAAAGGAAGCTGTCAGATTTCCACAACTGCTCCACAGAAACAGCAGTTTCCAATGTTTTAAAGAAGGAAAGGGGGAAGAAAAGAGCAAATAGAAAACCTTAACTGTCCGGTGATGCACATTGAAAAATGTAGACGTTTCTCACTTTAATTTTCTGTCTCACAATGTACTATTTCTTTGACATTTTAAGTAGATTTTCAAACCCAGTGTCACCTGCCTGCTGTACCATGGGAATTGTTCTCACTTTCTCATTTATATGAGCAAAATCATATTAACTTGCAGGTAGTCATGACTTTTTGAACATACTGTCCTACTGAAAGAATTTCCATGTCTTTGGAGACAAGTGAGATGCTAACAGGGAAAGAATATGTGGGAGAGCTGCTTCTGGTAGCACAGGCCCAAGGCAATTTTACCTGTGGAAAGCTGCTATCAGACATATTTACAGTTCAAAAAGAGTTAGAAAATTCCTTTCTTCCTACAAAATTCAACACAGTCAAGATCTTTTTGACAACTTTAAGGAGGCCCCATACTTGAATGAACTATGCAAGCAGAGCTAAGGGACAACGACCAGCATCTTGAGGTAGGACAAGCACCTTGCCAGCTATTGCAGGAGTGTGAGCTGTCAGCTGCCACAGCATGCAGGAGCATTTCTGCCTGCTGAGCAGCTCTGTCTGTCCCAGGTAAAGCATCAGCAAGTCTCTCCTCAGCTTACCCACTGCTTGCAGGAAGGGAGTGGTAACACCTGCTCAGTGCATACTGTGTGCTTGCTTCTCTTTAGGATTTCATTAATCAGTTAATGGCTACAAAGCATACAGGGAATGTTAACAAATATTCACAGCAATTCAGAGGTGTAAATTAGTGTTTGCTGGAAGAATTTTCTCACTGTGCAACACTTTGCTTACCAAAGTCTGTCACCTGATGCTATTACAGCTGATAATTGAGTCAGTCTCATCAGGAGTCTTTGAGTGTTTTGGACAAACTTCCCTTGGGAGTCTTTTCATGCTGAAATATGTTATTCTGAATGTTACCAGTGAAGTATTTCTTAATCTCTTGCATTTTCTAGATAGTCCTCAAATCACTCTGCAGAGTCTGCATGGAGTTTAAAAGAGGTGCCAGCCTGGACCTTAGATTTTCTGTTACTACATTTTCCTGGCATTAGGAACTTAATTTAAGACCATACAAAATTCCCAGCTTCTCCCAGGAAGCAGCAAGCAAACAAAAAAGAGACAATTGATGATATATATATATATATATATATATTTGTGATATCCTTCAGTGCTCTGCAGTGGATATCTTAGACTGTAACTATTACCTCTTCTTGCTACAAGGCAAAACTACTGGATTACTAAGTGTTCTGTCATCCAGGAAAATATGTGTAATGAATCCTTACAAGTAGCAGCAGCTTTATCAGAGGAGTGTGATTAAGCCCATTTTAGAATTACCCTGCACTGTTGCAGAACAAGAGGATTGAGTATCCAGAAATCTTTACAAAAGAAGGTGGTTGAACCTCAGTCTAAGTGCAGGTTTGGAGATGCTTTGTTACTTTGGTTTTGCTCTGTGTACACTTAGAAATATCTCCTAGATTAGGCATGCACAGTTCATTACTATTTTGAGTGCTTATATAGTAAACTGTCAAGTTCTTGACAAGATTTCATAGTTCATTAATGAAGTGAAATAAAGAGTAAGTTGAAAAAGGCTCTAAAAAGTTGAATTGGTTAAGTAAAGTCATGTTCTCCTAACACAAAGGGGGTTGTGATAGCACACACTTCAGATACTACTCCTCTCATGTTAAAGCTCACACCCTTGTCAGCTGACCTGACAGTTTTTTAACAGACCCCTCTGTGAATCAGAGGAGCTTATCTGGCTCTCTTCTGAAAAGAAAATAAACCAAGCTATGTATGTTTTTTGTAAATCAGGTGAATTCCACATTCTTTTTCATTACACTGTCCTTCAAAAAGTTGTTTTGATACAAGTAGAAAGCAAAGAACAATAAGACAGAATTCTTGGTTAATTTTTTGTCATACTGAACTATGGTCTAAATCTTTTTGGTTTTAATCCAGTTTTATAAAACTTCCTTAAGATGGATCAAATCCTTTTTATAGATTCCAAGAGTGGGAAGGAACTAAACCCTACTGATATAAATGGCAAACAATATTCTAATAACTGATTTCATTTTCCCCCACATAAATCCATTTATATCACCAATTATCATTCTTTGGTTGTAAATCTCATGCTGCTCAGTGTTCTGAAAGGTCTCACTACTTGCATTTTAATGAAATAGATCTCTATCTCCATCCTCATAACTTCCCCAGAAATACATACCCAGTGCTGACTTCTGCAGACAAGAAAGTACCACCTTGAAAATAAAAAAGCAAAATGTGCTTAGGAAAACAACAAATGTATATGCAACCAGCATGGCCTGAGGAAACCAGTATCTGGAGGAAGAGGAAATGTCTTGGGCTTCTAATGGATAGGTTCAAAACTTTGGAGCTTTTCAAAGTTGTCAGTGTTCTGCTAGACTCACCAAAGCTCATACTGGTGGCAGCAGCTCAGAACGTCACATAAAGGCAAAACACTGCTTTGCAGAACTCTCCAATTATGCCTTCTACACCTCTGCAATACCCAGGGTCTGTTCTAACCTTGATTCTAACCTCAGCTTCTCTCCCCATCCTAACGTTAAATATTTCATCCTTCTATTCACAGAACAAGCTTTTGGTTCTTACTTTAAAACATTTTCTTTTCTTCATTATGAATTATATGTGCCTCTCTGGCAGGAAAAATCCCTTTTCTCCAGTCACATGACCATGGCCATTAAAAATCATATGTTCCTGAGGAGATAATGTACTTACATTGTTTTAGCATGAAAATATCAATTGTACCTCAGGTACACAATGCAATCTGCTCCAGAGTTTGAAGCCAAAAGATCTTGTTTTCAGGTATTTAGTGCTATTACACTGATTACCTTCTGTTTCTGTTGTTGTTGATATTGATTGTCCTCATCTGTCTAAATTGCAGGTGTGGCTATAAAGTTCCTAGGAAAGCCTGTCCAGATTCCAGCATAGAATTTATTAGTAGCTATTAAAAAAAAAACCCTCTTCCTAGAAAATCTGAGGATATAGCTATGGTTTGCAGCAGTTAGTATTATATGCACACCCTTTAAGTAGTTCAGTGCTCGGGACCTCACTAAAAGTCTGAGGGATTTAGAGGTTTGGAGAGTTGTCTGTAACTTGGGACACAACAGTACCCAGAGGAGCTTGGCTAATACTGCTGGGTCTAGCTGGGATGGAGTTAATTTTATTCCTGGCAGTTTGTAGGGTCCTGTAATTCTGACTTGTTACTGAAACAGTGTAGATACACCAATGTTTTAATGACTGCAGAGCATTGTTTGCTCTCCAGATTTCTCTTTTTCCCCACCGTGCTTGGTTGACCTTGGCTGGATATCAGGTGCCCACCTTGGTTGAATACCATATGTCCACAGGGATGGACAGGGCAGGAAGGGATGGAGGAAGAATAAGGTGGAAAAAACAGTGTGTGTCAAGGTACAGGCTGTTTAATGCAGCATGTGGAACCAAAGGGGAAAAAAAGCAAATGATTTATTCTCCATTTTCCATCAGCAGGTGATGTCAGCAGAGCTTCAGTCCACATAGGAGTTGCTCTGGAAGACAAATGCTGTAAACCATGAATGTCTCCCCTTCCTCCTCTTCTCTCTCAGCTATTTATTGCTGTGCAATAGATATCCCTCTGGTCAGTTTGGGTGAGCTGTCTTGGCTGTGTCCCCTCCCAAAATCTTGCCCATCCCCAGCCTGCTTGTGAAGGAGGACAGCCTTGATGCTGTGCCAGCACTGCTCGACCACAGCCAAAACACGGCCGTGTTACCAGCACCTTACTGGCTGCCACCACACAGCACAGCACTGCGAGGGCTGCTATCCAGCTCAGCCAGACCCAACACACCCACTCTGCTGGAAAAAGAGACAGGAGAGCTTTAACAGCTGACCCAAGCTGGTCAAAGGGATATCCCTAGACATATGGTCCAGATACAGCACACGGATATTGAAAATAAAGAAGTATTATGTGTGCAGCAATATGGCCTGATCACACACGTAACTAATGCTGATTATCACTGGGACTGGGGTCATAGCCCTAGACCACAATCACTGCCAAGCATGTCAGCAGGCCCTTTGTTGTGAGATGCATCAGTGCCTGTAGTCTACATGATTCCTGTTCTGCATGGATGTGTCTAGCACTGACCCATCTAAATATCACTCATCCAGAGAACTCAAAACCATATTCCCCATAAGCACGAACACACAGCAACGTCACGCAGTCCAGCAGCGTGCAGAGCAGCCCCCAGAGCGGGCACCCACACAGCACAGAAAGCACTAACATCCCCAGCAGACACCCACGCTTCAGGCAGAGGCAAAGAACTGACATTCTCACACACCTCTGAAGGACTCATTCTCCTCAGTTACAGGTAAGGAGGTTGCTGCAGCCATACCCTAGAATCTGCTGTATTGTGTACACGCTTATCTTTTGAAACATGGAGCTGAAGGGGGCTATTCATGTGTCTTTCTCAGGTGTTTGGTTCCCCCCACCCCCCAATTTTCCTCAGTGCATTTTTGATTATTTTGCTATTTCTCAAAGACCAAAATTCAATATGTAAAAAAGCTTTTAAAAAGATGAATCAACTTCTAATGCCAAATTCAATAAGCTCAGCTACCACATTCACATCCCATTACTACTTGAAAAGACAATAACGCTCCAAATTTCTATTTTCAGAGACAGTCCGAGTTGAAAATTAAGGAGAAGTTATTGAAGTGCTTGGAAACCAAACTGATATTCAGAAAATAGACCTTGTATAATGATTTTCTATCCAGTTTATTTATTATTAATCCAGTAGCCATTAAGACACTCTAAACTCCAGGGAACTGAAGGCACAAATGCAGAATTATTTTCCTTCTCTCGTTTGCAGGGAAAAGCTGGATTTCAGGTCATCAGAATGTAGCACAATTAGTTATTGTAAAACTGCTTCTCCCTGTAGGGCTGCAGACCTGGCATGAGGTGAGGGGCAGCTTACAGGGGGCACTGCTGGGAAAGACCATCAGCCAGAGCTCCTCCTCAGGTTCCTCACAGCTCAGAAGAGGGCTCTGACAGCCCAGATCCCATGAGGACTGCAACCCTACTCTGAAGCTGGTCATGTCCTGCCCAAGATGGCTGGATGTAGTTCCTTTTACTGGTGAAATGATACATGCAGTCTCACTAAAACTAGTCCCTCCCTGCCAGTAAACTTCAGCAAGCAAGGGGCAGGGGGAAAAAAACCTCAGAGTGAACTGGAATGGTTTGCAGGTGGAAAGACTGAGGGAAGGAGTTTTACTTAAATGGAAATAGATTAATATGAGTTCATTACAAGTAATTGTTTCATTTTCAGTGTTAATTTAATTACAATAAATTCTTTAAAATATATATATACATAATTTTGAAAAGAAAAATAAAACTACTGTTGTTTTTTTTTCTTTCCTGCTTCCAAAATTAAATTATTCAGGAAGGAATAAATTCTCTCCACTTTAGACATTAAAAGATACGTGCTGAATCTTAAGTTTATAAACATGCTTAACCTGGGACCAGCAGGATTTGTGAATAAAACAAGAACTCTCTGCCCACAAAACAAAAGGAATTCCTTTCAGATGCCAAAGGGTAGGCTTCATCTAAGTCTAAGTTAGTCTAGAGAAATAGACATTTCAGACACCTAATTTAGATGTTGATGGATTATTCCCTAGAGTTCTGTATTTCTTTCTTCAGTGTCTATAAATGGAGTTTCGAGTGACCAGCGTGTTCTCAAACGTGGAGCTTTACCACATCTATGTTAAGACAGGTGGTTTCCACTCCTCAAGATTTCAATAATCTTTTCCCCCTTTTTTTTTTCAGGCATACATTATTTGCAAAACTTAAAGATTACTTTGCTCCCTCAAATCCCACTTGCACTGTATTTCATTTCAGTCCAAACATTTCCTCTGCTGAGTTCGTTTTCTCATCTGGTGCAGCGATGCAGTCAGCGCCTGCTTAGGTCAAACCTTGTGAGTATTTCCACTTGAGGCCAAGAACTATGCTACATAAAGTTTACATTTGTAAGTTCTTTGCTGAATTATGTTCATAGCATGGATCTTACTAAGAAACCAGTCTCCAGACAGTTCATGTGTTGTTTATGTATTTATTGTTCAGCTGATATTATTTATTCATAATCCAACATGTGCAGCTTCTCTGTGGGCACTGTTCTTGCCATAGTGGTTATATATCTATTAAGTGCCCCGAAGCAGGATGAAGATTCAGTTTGAGAATGAATCATCCAAGCCTGAGTTTTGTAAAAAAATATCCTGGTAACCCTATCAGAAAAAGGTTTCATTTCACTCTTTCTGTTTAAGTGATACTCCTAATTTCAGTAGTCTGACTTCTAAATTGTATGAATATGAGGGGTATTGAAAGAATATTATGCAAACTATTCTACACAAGTGCAATAATTGAAATGTTGCTTTCTCCTAAAAGATTCTCCACCAGTCATTTGATGCTACTATATCTATTTTTTCAAAATTTTTCAGACATATAGAATTACATCCAATCCTTGGGAAATTGCTATTTCCATACTAGTACATTTGAGCTCATGTAGCAGAAGTCTCAGCTCCCTTAATAGCTTTATCTTAGTGTTTTAACAGATTTCTTCATAAAGGTAAAGCCTTGTACAGAGAAAGATCAGCTGCTACAGGCAATCCATACAATATCAATTTGATTTTTTTAAGTGAATATAGGCTGAAAAATTATGCAAAAAAATAATCATCTAGACATGGAATTAAGTCTGAAATGGAATAACAATAAAGGTAGTTAGATTCTTATTGATACCTTAAAATTGTAAGAAATGTTAATATATTTATCTGGCTTTTAACAAGATAGTTGTAGCAAATTAATTAGACTTCAATTTACATACTTCAGAAAAGTCAGCATTTTTAGCAGTTAAGCCCACACTTGGCATACGGGTCAGCAGTGGGCATCCCTGGATACTACAGGTGTGGCTGGCAGTGCTAGGTTTCTTGGCACTTCTTGTAAGGCTTTCCCTTCAAATACTCATATCATGGTCAAGATTGAATTATTTAGAATGAAATTCCTTTTCCCCTCCCTTTCACTTCCCTTCCCTCTTCACATTAGCTACCAGGACTTTAGTTGGTCCCCAGATCTGACAAACTAAACACAGCTACTGGATAATATTATTGTCAGTATCTCTGTGCTTCACATTCACTTCTCCAAAATATGCAGACAAACAGTTTATGAAGGTAAAAGGACTACATTCACCCTGATTATCAGTTGCCCTGGTAAATTTTTTAAATGATGATGATACAAATTACGGAAACTGAACCTGGAAGCTCTGAAAGACTTTAACTTACCACACATAAAAACATGAATCATAGCAACTTGAGAGTCACCTTTTAAATTAAATAGTAAGTTTATAACAATTTTCCATTTTCAGCAAAGCTATAAGGATGCATGAAAACTGCTCTGAGGGTAAGTAGATCTGCACTTGGTTGGTCGGTAGGTTTGTTGGGGGTGTTTTTTCCTACTTTCTTTTTTCTCCCAGACACAAAGATAAAAGCCTGGCAAGGCTTTTCAAGATACTGTTAAATGAAGAGCATGATGGTTCTCAGCTTTGCTTTGATGAAATTGTTATAGAACTTCTGGAATTACAGTGAAAAAGGTAGCTTGGGTGGGAAGAAGAGGAGATGGAATGGAAAACAGGAGACAAAGAACAGAGGAAGGCTAAGATGGGTGAAAATTCTCAATTAGTCCCATGTCTTTTCTTCTGATTTATCCTCATGTTCCCTATTTAAGGACTGTTTTCTACCAGAGATGTTTAATATTATGGGCAGGATTTCCAGAGCTCTGAGGAGCTGGAAATGTTAAAACAGTATTGTGAAAAGCGGTCTGCATATTTCAAATTTAAAAACCAAACACACAAACCAAACCCAAACAAACCCTTTTTCACTTATTCTGATATTTTATCTACCAGAATCAAAGCATTTTTTCCTTGTTTCTCTGGTCTGCTTCTGGGAAGACAGCACTCTCCCACTGGTGAGAATACACTGGGCTCCTCTCAGGGTTTTCCAGGAGCTGGCCTCTTGTGGTCATTGTAGTACTTGGCTGGCAGTTAATGCTGAGGAGTGCTCAGGGGATTAAGTTGGTTTACTTTGGGATACAGTTGATTTACCTAAAGCCTGTAATAAAGCTCATATCGTTTCTAGTAAGAATTTAATAGTTTCCACTGGTTTTAACACGTAGACTGCCTTGCATCTATTTGGCAATCAGAACCAACAGCACAGGATTTCTGAGACTAGCAAGACAAAGCACCACACATATAAACCAAACAGACCACACTATATAACAATTAACTATTCCTCTCAGAAGTACTTTTAAAAGAAAAGAAAATGGCAACATTCCACAGGAAGTTTCCCCAAGTTTTGCAAGCATTTCTGAACTCAGATAGACAAAATTCCACAATGGCCACACACTGCCAGTTAGTATGCTGACTGTGTTCTTATCTCCCGCTTCTTTCTCAGTCAGGCTTTAGTCCCTTGTGCCTCAGTGGCTGTTTTCACCACTTCCCTTTAGAAAGCATTCAACATACATCCAAATTCCAGGTTTAAGAAACTTCACCTGATATTTCTGGTATATTTTGCCACTCGTAAGTTTACTCAGATAAAAGTGATGGCCCAATTTCTACTTGGAATATTTACTACACCCTTTCTTTAGTGAACATTTAGAGACCAAAAATTTGAGCAAATAAACATTGTCCTCTCCAGCAGCTTCACTGTAATAACACCAAACATGTTGATCTCTGTTAATCTTCCTTTAATGATTCCTTCAGGCTTATAATAATTCTTTGTGTCTTTTCCCAGGTTTCCCCAGTTTTTCAATATCGTTTGGATACCAGAGAAATGACAACATTTTTTGTTAGTGTTTTAGAAAGTGGAACATATTCTACTTCCATCTGGAAATCTATAAATCTGAACACTAAGTTATTTCTTATTCGGCTACCGATACGGGTGAATTTACTCCAAATTAAAGGCAATGTAGTTGAGGGCAAAACTGTCCCATAAAAAACAACTGAAGTAATGAAGGAGTAAATGTAATTTATTTAGATTTTTTAAGGAACTACCGTACCAGTTTCATTTTCTAAATAAAACTCAGAAGTAGTAAAACCAGTAAAAATTAAACATGAAAAAAAAAACCCCAAAAAATCTGAAAATTACTAGAATAAAAGAATTGTGTGTGGTCAGTAAACATCATTAGTACATGCTTACAGAAAAGAAACTACTACCATCTCCTTAATTCCAAAGGGTGACCTATATATAAGCATTTGGCCTTTCTAAACCATGGTCACACTTCAAAGGAAGTGTGATCGGTGCAAATATGAATTACATAATAATCTGCACGGGGAAAAGCCGTTGGGTAGACATGCTCATGTGCTGTGACTGTATTACCTGAGCAAGTCTTACACTCGCTGGAGGGAAAATATTGGAACTCAAATACATAAATTCGATGTAGTCTGATATATTTTTCGAGCAGTTCAGAAGTCATTTGTCACTGAAATATGTATGCAACATAAAGTTGCCATCTCATGCACAGGAAAAAAACCAGACAGTGTTTATAGACCTGTACCAATATCCAGCCTTTTGGAAAGAACAGAACATCATGATATTGTCTCTGTAATTCATGTTTGGCTTAGCGATGTATTTCCCTGTACTTTAGGAACAATTGGTACTTTTGATTACAGCATTTTCTGTAAATTCAGAAGACAATAAAAAAAAAAGAGAAAACCAAATGATAGTCTCTAAAGAGAGGACAGTTTGTGAGTACATCCACAGCTCACCTCTCACGAGAGCAGAAATACCTTTTGAAACAGCTCCTAGGATGATGGCAGTTATTATGACTCTTCCTATTCATTATCCTGGACCTGCAGATTGACTCTGCACTCTGATCAGTAAGACTGTTTAGAAATGTACTGGTTACCTACATAGGGAGCAAAATTGTACTGTTCTGTGGCTTGCTCCTGTGTGGACTCAGGTTCTCTAATAATACATCTGACATTTGACTGCTGCCTTTCTATCTTACAGCTGAAATTGCCAGTAGACTCAAAAACCATTAACCTACTGAAGAATCTGTGAGCTGTGTACACAGGAGGATGATTTCTAAAGGCATCCTCTGCTTGCAGATACAAAGAACCAACATTTTTGTTCATGCTTAGGTGTAAAAGATCAGAAAATATACTTTCTGGGGTATTTATTTAAGGCATTGGCTGAATGTATGTATTTCACAAGATCACACTGACTTTGAGGAAATTCTTCTTTAAAAAGATAGCTTGTTTCATAGTTTTCTGTTAGCAGCAGGGAAAACAAATCCACATTGCAGCACAGGTGTTGTAGGCTTTCTCTCTAGTCAGTGGGGAAAGATCAGTGTTGTAAGAGAGTGAGTAACTTCTTGGGCAGGCAGGTTCAGCTGCTAGGATGTTTTGCTCTGTTAACAGTGCAAGGAGTTAATAGCAAACCAGTAGCCTCAGCAAGTTTTTTTCAGCTAAGGGACTAAAGGAGGAGATAGGAACCCAGACCAGGTGGTCTAGAAACCACAAGACTCCTGGCTTTTCAAGAGTTCACGCTGCAAATGTTCTGGGCTTCACTGCAGTTCTCCAGGTTCATGGGCTACATGTCTAGGCAAAAAGTAATCAGGCCACTTTGCAGAAGTTATTCTAGTTTGGGGTTCATTTGGTTTGCTTGGGGGTTTTTTAATGGAATTATTAAAATTCCTCCAGACTTCTCTCAGAGAAAAAAATTGCCAGTCATCATCCAACAGCTACCTCCCAGTCCGCTAGTGGCAGCGGTCAAGATTCAGAAGGGTCATTGCTAGGGGCTGGCTGAAGAACGCATTCCAAGTCCTGGTAGCTTTTGGAGACTACTGAAATGAGCCAGGTTCTGAGGTGATATCACTGTCACAAAAGCTTTTGCTAGTGCATTTTTCCCCTAAGATAGAAAGCACTGGCTGAACAGAAATAGTGAGAAAACACACTCTGAACATATTCACCAGAGAAGACCTTTCATTTTTTATTTGGTGACTGATTTGGTGGAGAAACTTATTTTTTTCCAACGAGGTGCCTTAATCTTGTTATGCAAACTACGTGTTTAGTTCAGGAAAAGTGTTCTTGTGAGAAAGGGAAAAATACCCCTAGGAACTGTTGTTCTTGTATGGTTCAACTCAGCTCCTATACTTTTATTAAGTGGATTCTTTTTTTTTTTCTGTATTTTTATTTACCATTATTGTATTCAAGACGAATTAGTAAGTAAAGAGAATCATCTACAGTCCAGCCCCTAACTGGTGAGTGAAGTTTTTGATCTGGTGCCACCAGCATAATTTGAAACCAGGTGGTATTCAACACATTAGATTTTTTTAATTGATTTTTGCATTTTATGCAGAGCGGGAAATTCATTGATGTTAATTTTGGAAATGAGGTAACAATGACTTTTGAAATATTGCCAGCTCACAAAATACAAAGTCAATATCAATTCATTAGCAAATTAATGGGACTGATTTTATTGTAAATAGCTAACAACTGTGCAGCTGGCAGCCCTGAGTAGTCATTCAAAGAGCATCAGATGCAAGTTCTGAAAGGAACAGAAGAGTTCAGAAATAAGCAGACTTTCAAATAAGAAGTTTTATGATGTCCTTGAAAGTTAAGTATTTTTCACCATAAAAAAATTGTGTTACAATGACCTTATGATTTAAGTAGAAAAGAAGTTATATTGGACCCAGTCTGTGTCTTTAAATACAGGTCTAAATGCAGCTGAGAGAGCAATCCTATTCCAAATTGGAAAAACCAAAACGGGAATTAATTCAAGTGCTTGTCAATTTTTCTTCTCTTGAAATATGTTCCAATGAAGTGGGTTTTTCTCAGATTGATAAATAATGGTTTTGTTTGAGCCTTTTTTTGTTTGTCTTTTGCAAACAAAGACTCTGTTCTCCATTTCAAGTGAGGTACACTTAGAATTGAAACATCCTTTTGAAGTGGCAAGTGGAAATTCCTGGCATTTTTCTGGTTTCCCTCCCATTTTTCTAGCTTAAAGACTACGAAAAATTCAAAATGAATTTGTGAATTGTTTCAGGCAGAAGCATTTTTCACTGAGAAAAGCTTTGCCTGAAGAGCTTCCCCCAGCTCCAGCCTGAATAATGCATTTCAGGTAGCTTTACCCATGAGAGCACAAAGGCAATTGTACATTTCACAGATGTTACTCAGGATGTAATCCCTCTGGAGCTCTCTTCAGAAGGAAATCCCACTTTAGTCCTTAGAAAGCTCAGCACATTCTGTTTCATCACCGTGTCCAGCTGCTGCACCAGGGAATAACTGAAACCAAGGCCCATCTATTCCCTAATGCTCCTTACCCTTTTTCTGGTAGGATACGTTAGCTTGAACAAAAAGCAACAGAGCTCTTCAGCCTCCCACCCTAAACTAACTCTTGCCCATCCAGCATGATATATTGCTGTAAAAACCTGATTCTGATTAAGTTCTCCCCTTTGAAAAGTATTCAGAGGGGAGAAAAATCAATGTCAGGACTGTGAAGCAGAGCCCATCTTACTGTATTTCTTTTACTACGATCATTTGTGGGATCTGAAAACCTCTTTCCCATCCAAGCCTGGACACTCTTGTAGCATCCATTACTGTGCTTTAATGTAGCTCAGGCATTATCTTTGACATTTCATGTGGGTTTGTCCCCCATATATGCTGCACCCTTCCTTAAAGAGCACGTGCATGTGAAGGCAACATCTAGCTTGATTTTGCCTTGCATTCCAAATGCTAGAAACCTCTGTTGTTCTAAGGAAACACAAAACTATATAAAGCTTCTGGCAAACCTAAACACATCGAAAACCCCCAAATACTGTATTTGGATAAGGGTTACTTTTCTGATTCCCCAGATGTCAGCAGAAGAGCTTTAATCAAAATCAACATTAAAATGCTTGCAGGAATAATTTATTTTTTTTAATCTATTAGGATTTGGAAAAGGACAAAGTTGACTTTAGTATTTTGCATTCTTCCATTTATCAGTTTTCGGTTCTTAAATATGAAATATCTAGATATACATCCTGTGTCCAGTACTAAGCCACCTTATCTTTACTACTGAGACCATACTAAAGTATTTCTTGTGCTTAATTTTCATTTAGTAGACTCTACAAGGTCCACTAGGTCAGCATATGACCCAGATAATCAGAAGCATTCAGATTCCTGTCTCAAATTAGTGATGAAATATTTTCAAAGACACCAGCTCATGGATCTTGGCTACTGCTAAATAAATCAGAACATGAAACAGACTCTGCTTTCTTTAGAAAAGAGCTGTGTTGAAAGGGTTACTCCTGCAAGATGCTGGGTGATAGGCAATTCAAGATTTACCAGGCACACCAAGAATATTGACTTTCTGAAGCTGACTAGATGATGTGAGCTACTTCCAACAACTCAATCTATTCCATTCAGAGCACAGCGAGTTTATAAAGGCATGCAATCTGCTGAAGACTGTTTCAGGGTCACTGTGCTACAGCCCTCTTGACACAGCCAAAAGAAAGTCCTGAATAGAGGATGAGAAGTCATCATCATGAGAAAGATGATTACTGATTAGCTTCAGTGTTATTTCAATCAATTCCCAGAAGGAAGTTAGCAATCTGCCTAGCATCCAACAAAAGATTGCTATTAAAGGGCCATTATGATGGGAACACTCAGCTCAGAAAGGTTTGGGATTTTTTTAGTTCTTGATAAATCTGGGTTTTGAGGAGGGGTTTGGGTTGGTTTGCAGGGGGAGGAGATGGGGTGGGATTTTTTTAATGGTCTCAAATTCTATTTAAGGACTTCTTGATTATAAGTCTCCTTTACTGAATTTATGCCTGCAAAGTACCTTTGTTTCATGTACAGTTACTGTGGACAAGATGCGTGGATTATTTAAAACTTGATACTCAAACCAATTCACTCAGAGGCTGTCCTCCTCCCACATATCAAGCACTTCTAAATTCAAATAATTATAATGAACGTGCTAGTGATTTCTTTTAAAGCTCAAAAGATAAAAAGAGAGTTATATCTATTTTCATAACAACACAAAAGACCCAAAACAGTCCAGGTGTTCATCACCATCTAAACACACAAAGAAATAAAACCTTTTTTCACTGTGATTCTAAATGGAATATGTTTTGGTTTTGTTTTCTACATGAAAAAGGGAATTAAAGATGAACTAACAATCGGATTATTAATATGGAACATGGGAGAGGAAGCAAATACCCTGCAACATGTTTTCTCTTTAACCTTAGACATAATATTTAATGTTTCAGTCTTGCTTTTATTCCTCCAGAACAGCAAAGAGCTATTACCTTCCTTCCCCAGAGTGTGAGGAAGATGAACACATTAAGACATCGCTACATCAACACACTGAGGCACTCAGATGTCGCGCTCATAAAAGAAATATAAACAACTTACATAATTACAAAGATTTGCATGTTCAAAAGGATAAAGAACCTACTAAAAATGCAGATGCCTTCAGCACGTGCGTGGTGTTAGATGTGTTGATCTGTGTGGTTCGATACTCAGCTCCTCCCAGTCGCGGCTGGATCAGATTCACACATTGCCAAAGGAAAAAGCTTACCTTTCTAATTATCAGTGTTGCAGGCCTGACCTCATGGCATCTGAATATCTATCACACTGATGAGGACTCTAAAAATCACTGTTGGTAGTGTAGTTTTCCCAGCCAGCACACAGCAAACTATTTCCAATGGTGTCTACAGCAACTTCAACAAGTGTAAGGGCTCTGAGAGGCAAAAATAATGCACAATGGTTTTTCTCCAGTACAAGGAGTTCACTCTGAACTCTGACTTGAAAATACAGGACCAAATTATTTTGAGCTAGAAAGTGCTCTTTTTCTGTTATTTATCTGTTTCAATTTTTATTGCATTTAGAAAGAAAGAAAAACTCATGTTCAAACAAGAACAGTCAAGAGCACACGGCATGGGGAGAAAGGAGATTAGGGGGAACTGCAGTATAAACAGTCATCTAATACAGAAAAGTTATACTCATAATTAAGTTCCATCAGAGATAAATACCACCACTGAGCCTCAGTGCCCTTGGAAGATAATGGCCAGAGAGGAATCCTGTCCTGGGGGTGGCTGCCTGGCTGAAGGCAGGTGCAGGCTCAGCAGAGGTTTGGCCAGCTCCAAGTGTGGCCAGAAGTGACACTTCAGTGCTAAGGGAGTTCTACTGGTGCAAAGGTAAGTGTGATGTGCAAAGTCTACTACTACTTTTCTGTCTAGAATTCAATGCAGCATGGCAAACAGAGGTAGTAATTCTACCAGTGCCCCAGAAGATCTCAGGTGTTACCTCTCCTTTGAGAAAGCAGTAGGTCAAATCTTCTGTGAAAGCACTCTGTCATTCATCTGGAGAAGAGTTTTAAAGATCAAGGTCACACTTGTAATCTAATCCTGGCAGCCTTCCAGTAAGCTTTTTCTGTCCACCTCCATCCAGAATTACACCACAGCAGATTTAGGGGCTCCATCGGAGTTATCAGTAGAACTTTTCAAACATTTTCTATCATATATTCTGTGGTACTATGGGAGATGTGACCTCCCTGCTGAACAGAGACAAGAGAAATAATTGGTATCATAAGGGCTCAGATGGCAATTCTAATATGGAATAAAACTTTTCTTTATTTGCATTTATGCTGAAAAACTAAGTCCTACATGTGAAACATCTTCAATCATATTTTTTTATTTAACAACATACTCCATAATGAGAAGAAGTATTTTTAGAAACTCCAACAAATAAAGGATTGTTTCTGTATTTCCTTTTGAGGGAGTTTTCGTTATCCAGGCAGGGGGATATTAAATCCAAATGAAAATATGAAAGAAAAAGTCACCAACAAGGAGTTTTTCCTAAATCCCTGTTTCTCTTGCAAAACTTGGTGAAAGAATTAGATGTCACCTCTGCGAAAGAAGATTCAAATAATTGATGGAAATAAGCTCTGTTTCATTTATGGCTCAGCATTCATAAATTTTCAACTAGTTCAACAACTGAATTCAAAGAGTCGTAAGTGCAGAGGTGCCAGATGCTCAGACCAATATTGATATCTAATGGAACTTCTTAGGTCACAATTTATACCACACAATTTCAAATTTCAAGGGTTCACTATACAAAATTAATCTTGATGTCTGAAGCTAAAGGTATTGTAGGCAGAAAGATGAAAGAGTGAATGAAATATTTAATGTGAACATTAGGATGTTCAGTGATTTCCTTTCAGGTGATTTTGTGCCTATTGAACATTTTGCTCCTGAGGGATTTAACACCCTGACTATGTTTGAAACAGGACCAAGAAAGCTGATATTTTTCACTTTGAAATGCTTTTGCTGTTTGTGCTTGCCAGATTTGGTTCATCTGAACTGAGAAAGTGAATCATCACCATGAAAAATTACTATGAGGAAAATTTTACAATATCATATCATATCTAGAAACCAATGAGGAATTGTTACTAAGGAAAACATTAAGGAAATACTATTGTCAACAAAGCTTTTTTAAATTTCAGTGAAGAAACCAGTGGAAACTAACTGTTTAGAACAAATAAATATTAATTACACATTTCGGGGGGAAACAATGGCTAAAACAAAGGTTTGTGTAAATCAGGTCCTGGCATTGGTTAACACTTAAAGCAAAGTAGTAAATATGTAGAGAGAGTGGGCACTATTTGGTAGCAATGTAACTGCAAGCAGTAGTGTGCAGAAGAGAGAAAGGCCATCAGAGGAGCAAAGTGCCACACTAAGTAGACAAAGGTGAAAGAGAGCAAAGGATGGGACTTCTCTGGGTTGACATCTGGCAGGAAAGATGTTTACAACTGTGGGAAAAGTAACTGAATCCCACTGGTCTGTTTCTTCCTTGTTTACAGAAATTTTCTTTATATGTTCTTTGAAAATTAATGGAATGGAGTACCAGATATATTCCTGCCACTATCATCACTTTATTCTCCTGAAATAATCAGTCCACAAGACAGGTATTGTTTCTTAGCCATTATGATCAAAAGGTTGAGTGATACTAAGCAAATTTCACGTAGACTGTTTATCCATTACAAACGCTTCACACTCTAGCTTGATTCATGCAGATGACATTTTAAAAAGTGAGTTTTAATTAGAATGTTTTAAATAAAAATATTGTATTATTGAATGTAACCAAGTATTACTACCAATGAACAGCTGTATCAGACGTTTTTCTTCATTTAGCCATTGAAACTACAGTAATAAAGGCAATTTGCTAACATTACACATCAAGACACCATCCCATTTGACAGAAAGTCAATATATAGATGACCAGATGGCTTGCTTTATCTAACACTTGACAAGTGTGTACAGATACTTGCAGTTAAGGAATAACTTATGTGTTCATCAGTGTTTCCCTAGTATTCTTATTGAGAAACCATTATGTCTGTCAATGTTTTCTTCATTGCTGAAAATGGAAACATGAGCCTTGAGTTGTCTTCATGAATAAATCAATGACTTTCCCAGTTCCTTTTTGTTTGTCTCTCTAGGTAGAAAAAACATGGGGTAACTAGAAAGTGCCTACTTAGATCTGGATGTAGCATTCCCAGGTAATAAAAATGCTGAAGAAAACACAGTTTGGCCTATTTCCTGAATTCTTTTCTGAGGCAGTGACTTCATTATTCCAGCCTTCTCATCCAGGAGGTGTTTATGAAAAATAATGTAACTGTTACTCATTTACAGGGATAAGTGAAGTCATTGAAACACATCCCTATACTTGGTTCACTTTCTGGAAACCAAACTGTGTTTGTATTCCTATGCATACTATTAGCTCAAGTTCAGTGATGGAGGAAAAAGTATTAGGTCTTTTTTGGTTTTTAGACCATCCACATCGAGGTTTATGTTTTGATTTGTTGTTTTAAAGATTCTTTTATTAATATTTGTTCAGATTGGTTGTGAGGATCTGGAGCTTCATAAGCTGTTTACATGCCCTTCACATGGTATTCAGTTAAATACAAATAACTGGAAATGTCAAATTCTATTCCTTAGTATAATTTGTTTTTCAGCCATTAAAATATTACATTAATCTTACAAGAAAACAAAAGCACATTCCCTGTGATTTAAGTGACAAATTGCACAGCTTACATACTGACCATCCAAAGCATATATTTAATGAATAACTTGCAATGCAGTATCTCAGTGAACATTCAGGAATTAAAAATTGATACAGAAATCAGAATAACTGTGAATAATTCATAAATAAACCCCAAGAAAACAGAATAATAAAGCAAGAAAGCAGAAAACAAATGTGATTTGTGGTAGTTCAGACAGATCAAGCTGATAAATGGAAAAAAGAAATTAGAAAGGAAGAATTGGGAACTACCAGAAAGCTGTAACAGGACTCAATATCAACAAGTTGCTTTAATACAACTGTCATCCAGTGAAATTACACAGTGAGTAATGATGGGAGAGGGACAGATGATTTTATATGGTATTGATACCAAGTTTAAGTTAGGAAAAGTCTGGTTTCCATAAAAGTAATTTCTGAAGTATCAGTGCTATATTACACATCCAGTTGGTCATGAACACCTAGCTAAGGAACTGCTTGCATCCTTAAGTAAAGATACACTTGCATCCAGTTGTTACCATTCACTCCAAATAATCATTCATAAAACTAGCTCAGAAGATTAACTGATACACTGTTATGCCAGGGCAATACTGCTGTGCCCTCTACAGACTGTGCATTATCCATGATGTTTCCCTCTCAAAGGTAAAATGAAAAATTATGAAACTATCTTACTACAAGGAAACAGAAGTGCTAATTCCAACACCTACTATTCTAATAAAATCAAATTTTCTCATTAATATTTAAGTATTCCAAAGCAAATTGCTGTAGCAGACCTGCCTATTTCACATGTACTTCAATGTTAAACTTGCACAAATAAAAGAAAGCAGTGCTACAATAATTTTATACTTCAGATAATCGAGTCCCTGAATCAAACTCCCACTAATTTGTTTCCTCCTTTGCCTACCCAACGTACCGAGCCTGTTCAAGAGTTCACATTCTTCTTCTACTTCTGCAAAGAACACTTGCCTCCCTCAACATATAAAACACAGCTCTTAATCCTAAATATACTTTGTCAGTGTGAAACCTTGAGTTTTATGTAGAGTGCCCTACTAACACACTGCTCTGATGGCAGAATGTTTCATCTCTTGGTGGATTTCTTTTTCATGCTCCCTAGAGGCTTCATAAGTTTTAGGTCATCTCCAGAAAGTCTGGAAGATAATATGAAAGTGTCTCTTTGTCAGTATGTTCATACTCTGCATGAAGCCCGAGACTTACATCCTGGCCTTGGTTTGTCTGCAGAGTTATTCATTAATGACACATATTTACATATCTGATGATGGCCTGATTTTGATTATGACTTTCTTCTCACTCTCTCAGTTCCCAGATCCCACATGAATCTAACAGAGGTCTGAAAACAAAGCTGGGGAGAGAAAACCCCAAAGCTGATAGCAAGAGAAAATATTTGTTCTTTCCACTCCTGCCCTTCTGCTGCATCCTCCAGGTAAGGGCTCAGAAACCACCTTCTCAGGATGTCTTTCAGCTGTGACTCATACCTGGCTGCCTGTTCAAGTTCAAAATTGAGAAGACCTGCCTTCAGTTTGTGTTCCAGAACTTTTCCAGATGACAAGACAGTGATAGATAACGATAACTTCATATTTGGGCTCCCAGATTTGAAAAGAAATGAGTTGAGGATCATCCAAAGGATTCAGACCCACGCACGGTGTAAACATAACCACTCTACATTTCATGGATGAAGAGCCAAGATCAAGGTTAAAAGTATATTCACAAGTCCTTGATGTATTTTGAACTTCATTTTTTGATGTACACAGCAATATAAGTCATTGTATATGTGAAAAGCTATATTGATTTTGGGGGGTATTTCTGTCAGTTCAGCTCTAAAGCTCTGTGTGGGCTCCCAAAAACTTTACAATGTGCAACAGAAAATACCTGAATAATAATAAAAAAATATATATATATTTTAGCCAACTTCACTGTGGCAGGATGGTTGAGGCAAGACAGTCTTCTGCTGCTTTCACTGTGGGGTGCTCTGTGCAATCTCTTGTCTCAGAGTTAACAAAGTGGGTGGTACGCAGACCAACTGCCCACTGAGTGTGTGGGGAGTCCTGAGAAAAGCAAACTGGTTCTTTTTTAGAAGGGAATGATGTTGGAAGCAGCTTGAATTGAAGGAGAAGCAATTCAGGCATAACTCATCAATTTAAAGAGGAACAGGAAAAATATCCATTTCTGACATCACACTGGCACTTACACAGAAGAAAAGCAACACCTGCAAAGCACTGAGTAAAACCAGCATCTTTTTGCTAGAGATATTAAACAACTTGAGTAAAGTATATAGACACTTCCCCCGTCCCTCTTTCCAAGAGCCCTACTTCAAAGTTGTAACTTGCAGTTACATTAAGAATAGAACATAGTTACAATCTCCAGTTAGAGCTGTCAGTAATAATTCCTCAAGAACAAGTTCAAGACTGGAACATTCAGACTCACTGCAGAAGCACACACTTTTCCAGTGGGTTTCACAGTGTACTGCCAGTCAAAAAAATACTAAGAAATCAGAGGACTCAGTAAGACATTCCATGCTGAACTGGAGATAGATTATCTATTTCCTCACAGATACTCAGGGTGAGAATTTAAATTCATTCACAGCTTGGCACCACCCACTCTCATTCTTCACTCTGACTTCTGTCTCACAGCCTAGTCATGTCATACCCTGGAAGTCCAGAGCAGTTTCTCTTCCAAAGAGGAAAGTGTCTCAGTAAAATACAACCATTTGATTCAGTGTTACAGTTTTCTGTCCCTAACTCACAAGGAATGGCAAATAGATGGGTTGCTGAGTTTAAGAGGCACCCACAGGTTCAGTTCCACTGGCTGCTTCACACATACTGAAAACCAAATGTTAGTGTACCTGTGGAGCACCTTGCCCTTCCCAACCTGATATGCCCAGCATCTGCTGCACTCTTGCTTCTGCCAGAATATTTTTCCATGATAAAGCATTTCCAAAGGAGAAAGTTAAATGTTGCTCTTAGAAGCATCTCTACAGCTAATTCTGCTAGTAGTGAAAGGCTTCCCTTGATGGTGCTTCAAGATCCAACAGGTAAGTGAGGAATATCATGTGTAATTCAAAGCGAAGGAACAATTAGGCAAAGTGAAGCTACCTATTGTGACAACCTACAAGTTAACCCACTACCACTGATATAAATATCTCAGAATCTTCTAAACCCTCACACTGGCTCTTGGGGGTTTTTGTCTTTTTGGCTTTTTCTTGTCTAACTGTAGAGGGCAACTCTGTGTAGGAAAATGCAGAGGGCATGTCATCTGCAGAGGAAATATGGAACTATGGAAAGAAAATACGGAATGCACATCAAACCAGAATGAAAGGAACATAGTGAAATGCTTTGTCTGATGACTCCTTTCATCCTGCTTCCTATTTGTGTTGCCACTGAAGTGCTTGCCATGTTTAACATGACTTTTGAGGTCACAAAGACGCAACACCTTTGACAGGCTGGCAAGCCTAGAAGACACTAATGTCTGAACAGTGTAAAGGTTATTTTGTACTTCTGTTTCAGCAGCTCCAAACTGTCTTTTCTATCATTAATGATTATGCTATTAAGAGATACTTGGGAAATACTAGAGAATATTTAAGATTTCCATCTAAGAAATCTCTACATAGCTTTACTGAGCGACACTGTCAAATGATAAGAAGCATTAAAAGGTTTCCTTTCGTATGACCTTTTCATATTCACAAGCCTCAATCCATTTTTTGTGTAGCTCGGGTCAGCTTTAATGCATTTCATGGGACTTGCAGTCTTAAATTATGTCAGTCAGCATAGTCCCTCCTGACAGCCAAAGGAACGGTGGCTAGGCACTAACTTCAGTGCAAATAGTATGTATTATTATTTTAATTCTCACTATAGCTGCAGTAAACGGTAATCATCAGAAAGCATAGAGTAGACCATCTCCTCTTGACCTGTGACATTTTCTTTTAATACATCAAATGCTTCTCCCAGCACCACTGTGTGCCTTTATGATTTCACAGGATTGCCTGTGTTCTAACTTAAACTGTTCTGTTTCACTCAAAAAAGTTTCAGAATGCAAACACTTTGATGCAAAAGAGAGAAACTGCTCCTGTTTCAAATTGTTGTTGGTTTGGGTTTTTTTTTTAAACAAATTTTCTCTATAATTGACAATTAACCTTCAAAATCCCTCTGGGTTGACATCTTCTGTCCAATGGTGCTATCTTAAGAGGTAATCACACACAAGAAGGAACAGAGGCAGTGTCCTCTCTAGGAGGCTACAGAAACCTTTTGCTGTATGAGTAATTAAAGCTTCTGATAGCACACCTATATTAACACTGGTTCAGTGCAATGTATCAGATAGACATCAGGGTGGATGTGATCTTTTTCTCTAGTGTTTCACCTGCAGAGCTTGGATATAGTCACTGACTTTCTCAGCCATTCTCTATCTGTGTGCTGGAACCAGCAAAGTTGATTAAAGTTGATTAAAGCCTCTACAGAGTTCAAATCTCCAGCAAAATCATGAGGATATGACATGGTTTATTTGAAAAAGCCAATAACCAACCAACTGTGGAGTAGCCATTCCATAGCAATCCAACCAAGAGAACACAGTATAGATGGCTTCTGTATTACTACAAAACATTGCAGTCTATTAGGTCTGAGCATGTTTTGATACATCATCCATACACTGAGACCAGGCAGCAAAGAAACAAAAAGTAGAGCTAATAAATCACAGTTCCTCCCACATCCTTTTTCTGTCTGCTGGGTTTTACTGTGTTAATCCCACAGTCATGTGGACTGATTTGTCAGTTAATCAGTAATTCTGGGAAATGACTAAAATCATGCTAAGGGGCAAGTTGTTTTCACAATATTTTAACAGGTCAAAGCCTCAAAAGTAGTTTAGGTCAAACCACAAGAAGATTTTGTTCTATACACAGCCTGGCTCACATTACTTTTAAGAGAGGCGAAGAACATCTTGGAACAAAGTCAGTTAGAATTGAAGAACCCCAAATGCTTGAATCAGTAAATATTATGGGAAAAAAAAGGAGGGCTTTTTTTCCCTGAAAGAAGCAATTTGGGCAGCCTACAATGAGCTTTGGAAATATTTTCACACTGAAAAATGTTCAAGGGGAATTTTTTCATGCAGATTTTCAGTTCTAATAATTTCCACTTTCTAGATCTTTACTGAGGAATGTAGCATTAATGTCCACTTTCATATCTATCTTAACTTTCTATTTGGCCTTCAAGCTGCATGAAAACAGGTGATTGACCTTTCTTACCTGAGAGATTTTTAGGTGTTTAAAAACTTGTGTGTTCTATGCCTAGCTGTCTATAAATCTATACTGACACGGCGATACAGGATAAGGTTTAGAGAGTGAAAACATAAGAACTGCCTAAGAAAAGCCATTTTCTGTCATGACATCTTAGTAACCAGGCGGTAACCAGAATTTTATTAACAAATAGATTACTCTGGATGGCTCTAAGGCTCTGTGTATGCATAGAACGAAATGTGTCTAGTTCTTATGTCTGTGTGCAGTGTATTACCCCACAGGAATTTAACACCTGGTTCCCTAACTTGGTCTTGTGGTTCACTGACCCTACCAAAGCTGCACTATGAATGAAGCTGTTGCCAGATATAACAGAATACACGTGAGAGAAACATGATCTTAGCGCAGAAAATGTTCCAGCATTTGCCATTCACAAATATTCAGCATTGTTATACACCCAAAAATCCATAAAGTGGGAAAATGACCATGCAGTGACCTGACTAGTGTTTATCCAACAGCTGAAGTATTTACAGTATTTTGTTCTTTTCCCCACCCCTGCATTGATTCTCTGTTGTCCAATAAAGTCTGAGGTCTTGCTGAAGCTTTTGTCTGAATGGGAGCACTAACAAGCTCTCTTCCCTCTCTACAGACACCTTTTTATGAGAGCTATAGGACAATAGTATTCTGGGATTGACAGCCCTGTGCCTGACCAAATTGAAAGAGACTAATGGGTTCCAGATTTAACTGTGTGAGGCTGAGAGAGTCATACATCCAAATGTAGAAATACATTCCTTCCATGTGGTATCTCAAACTCTGTTTCCTTTGGAAGGCAGAAAAAATACTGCAGAGGCTGAAGTAACTGACAACATATCAAGATGAACCGAGTTATAAAGCACAGAAAAAGACAAATATAAAGTTAATATTTAACTCACTGGAGAGATACTGACATCACAAAAAAGGGATGTCTTTTACAGACTGACATGGCCACAGATGAAAACAGAGTCAGAAGATGGTGTATTGATTACAACTCCTGGTGTGACAGGAGTGCAAGAGAGAAGAATCAGGCCTCACTACAAATTCCCTCATACCACATCTGACCATGAATTACAGCACAAACTGCAACTAAACTGCAAGAGGAAAGGATTGTTCTCCAAATCACACGGATTAAGAGGGAAGTTGACTAAGATACAATCAGCCAATGCAACTGTGCCACTTCGCACCAAGATCTTGCTCATGCTTTTTACATCATCTCTATTTTCAACAGCAGGTCCTTCTGGGACAGGGTTTGCCTTTACAGCTCATAGCAAGTGAAATGTCCTTAGTCCCAGGCTGTCACCAAGACTGATTAGTATCTCTGAATATTCTCTGCACTGCATACTGGGAATTACATATATTCATCATCTGGCAAATATTTACCAAACCCATACAACATGACTTCATAAACATTTGTCTCTTTTCCACTGGAAAGGTAACCCCTTGTACCTTGTAATAGCATCTCCTGAATTAATCCTCCACAAACAAAAATGATTTATAATTATGCAAAACTGTAATTACAACAAGCTCCCTGCAAATTTGCACATGGGTGAAGAGTGGCTCGGGAGGTGTGCTGGAGTGGAAACCCCTGCACCACTATCCTATGCTAATTGGGCTCTTGAAAAGTTCAGATAAATGATTCTGTATGCCAGCATTCATCTGCCAAGTAACAATTACGTGTCCCAGCAGGGAGCAAAAATGCTAGCAAACACAGCAAATACACACACACATCCAGGCAACAATAGGATAAAGATCACGAGGAGGAAACAAGGCAAAGAATATGCTAATGAATTAAGTAAGAAACCACTTGATAGAAATAGAGCTAAGGAAACAATGACACTGAGGAAAAAAGCTGACAGAATCCTCAGCTGACCTACAGCAATTGGCTACTGGATACAGAGACTTTTGTATCCTGTATCACAGGGCCAATTATTTCAGTACAAGTAAAAAATGTCTGCTTCTACCTAATATAACCCTTGGGTGGGTAGTAACCTCCATCCCCCAAATCTTGGTGCGTGACTGAAGCTTTCATCAAGTCAATGAATTGAATCAGGCTGCTAATAGCTGCAACAAAGGCTTTGCTTTTTAACTCAAGATCAGATTTGATTTTGTATAAAACCAGCTCTTATTTTTTGTTTGTACAGGATATGTATTAAGCTTTGAGTGGCTTCTTTCATACATGCTTAAATAGAATCTCACCCCAATCTAATTTACTGTATCTCAAGATAATTCTTTTTCTTTATTTCAGCGTGTTTCTTCCTGTTATTTTTATCAGTCTTCCACTGTCTTTGCATTGCTTCCCTAATTTGCACTGTAGCCTGTAAAAATACTTTAAACTGTTAGAACACTTGAGCAGATGCACAAATGTAAGCACCAAAGTTATCCCATCCCCTTCTGTGGGACTGCTCACCAGAAGAGCCTGCCTGACTGGATGGAAGATGCTCTATCATGTCTCAACAAGGAGGCTACGTGCTTGCAGCTATTAAGTGAACTCTGTGTAAGCTATATTAACACTAGGTTGTATAGCCTGACCTATCCAAGTAGCTATGGGTAGTACTAGAAGGATACAGATGACTGAAATGTCATCACTTAGGGAAAAAAACCCAACCAAACCCACCCCTTTTTCAGGTGTAGCCATGGCTGGTCTGTCTCCTCAGTTTTCAGATGATACACAAAGGCAGTAGTGTCATTCCTGCTGCTCTGATGGGTTTTGCTGAGTGAGGACCATCTCAGAAGTATCAGAAAGTGCTGAGGCAACAGTGAGGTAAGCAAGGCTTTGCCTGGTCTGCTCTTTACTTCCCTGTTTCCCACTGACAGTTCTGCCTGGCACCAGCAGTAGTTGTACGATCGCCAGACATGGGCTGAAGAAAGTCACATCCTGTTGCCCATTAACCTTTCCTTTACCCTCCTCCCTCTTTCTCCAAATTCTATGCTAAGGAGAGCAGAACAATTTTAACCTGTTGGACTCTACTTCATGTACCAAAGGCCACAGCTAGCCCTGGAATTAAATAATCCCATACCTTGACTTCTTCAATGAAAGGACCACTGGCCAAATACTGCAAGCAGACATAACTACAGCAAAACTTGGGGATTTCATTAAGATATAATTTGTACAGTATCTTAATCACAACAATAATTCCTTAAAAAAGAATTACTAAGAATTTTTAAAAATAAACCAACAAACCAAAACACAGAAGACAAACTTCCTCATTTGCTTGAAAGAACACAGTTTTAATTTGCTTATCAAAGCAGTTTATTCTTAATGAAGGGTAATTATAACCTGATTACCACAGGCCTAAATTCACATCTGCTATTAATTTTCTGACCAGTTCATCAAGTTGGATTGGTTCCAGTGATAAAGACAGAGACATAGTTCAGCTACCTCTGCTATCCACTGAGGTAGCAAACCACAAATATGTGAGTGAGAAATTATTTTTAAATATTCTACTGTGTTTAATTATTGTTTTTCTACAGTGACTTGAATTTAGGACAGAGTTAAATGAGCTCTCCAACATAGGAAATACAAAATAAGCTTATTAAATCACACATTAAAATGCCTCATCAAAAAGTCTTTTTTTACTCAGGGCATAATTGTTAGTTCTTCACACCGTTTCTTTCACTGTGGCTTTCTTCTTTCCAAAAATGTTAAGTTTAACCACAAAATGAACTGATACAATCATTTAATAAAATAAGTTAATGCCTATTTCTTTGCTTTTCTGCCTAGAATTTAGTCATAAACAAGCAAACAAAAAAAAATCTTCATACTTAGCATTTAGATATGATTTTATACCCTTTAATTCTATTGCCTACTTCAAAGAACTCAATTAACTGCTGTAGTAGGACCATCCATAATTTATGGAGGTGTACAAGCTAAGTGTACTTTCAAGATTTGCTGTAGGAGCAGCTATAAGCATGTTGTACTTTAACCATATTTCTCCTTGAAGTGGTACCAGGCTGCCAAATGTCACCAGAAACAACCATGGAGAGGCAGCTTCCACATGTATACAAAAGGTGCTACGTCAACAAATAGGCAGAGGCACATAGAGTTTTCACAATGTCTTACTTACTCTGGAAAGTAGCCTCTCTCTGCTGTTTTGCCCCACATGTAGAGGGCAAATACCAACACAGACGCCTAAAAATTCAACAGGGACAAGAAAAGGCTTATTGACATTTAATCAACTAATTGGGAACAAAGAAGTGATTCCTGTCTCTGCCCTTTTCCCACGCTAGGTACAGAGTGACTTCTCATATTAATAGTGCTACAGCTCCTCTAGACTATTGGGTGGTTGGAGCTTTTTCTTTGTTTTAAGTGTCTTTGCAAGGGCCTTCAGGCATCATGTCTTGTTGCCTCTGTCAATGATGTCCCAATGTCCTCTAACACCAAACAGTATTGTATTGCTACTGTCCCTGATTCACTTGCCACCGCAGGGCTTGTCTGAAAAATCTTCTGGAGTGCCAAATTATTCCTCCCCTTTGAAGCACACAGAAAACCACTTCCTTCTGATGTTAGGACCCCAACAATGTAAATTCTGTTGTGCTCTTCTCTCCACCAAGCGTAGCACTGCCAGCAGTCAGGGGGATGCAGACCAGCTGCAGGTACCTAGAGAGCTGCCCCAAGGAAGTGTAGGCATTTTTTATTGAAAACTCCCATCTATTTTAGTAACCTGCTGTTTGGCAGCGAGTCATGCTAATAGAGATGGGCCTCAAAGAGTACTATGACCTTCAAACACTACCAAACTGTTAAAATAGGTCCTAAACCAAGATAGATTCTTTGTATTTGGGAGGTGGGGGGTGGAAGGATGGGGTGGAGGTGGGGTGGGGGGAGAACTGGATGTGTGTTTTGCAAAAGCCTCACCCAAAATCTGTCACTCTGTTCCTCAAGGGTCTCAGACTCACTTCTCCCTTCCTCTATGATGTACTTTAGGACACAAGGCTGGACAACACAAAAGGTGAACAAGAAGGGCCTGGCTAGTTACTTTGATTAATAAAGTTCAACATAATTACATAAAACAAGTGGTATACAGGAATCATTTACCACTTCAGGGAGCAATTATGTGTAATGGGAAAATGTCTTTGTTCCTTGATTTTGTTAATGGTCTAATCAGAAGACCAAAGAATGGTTGGTCATTACTTGCCAGAACAGAATGGTTTGGGGATTGACAATACGCCAACCTTGAATGGGGATCTGTAAATCTCTGCAGGAAACCATGGTTTCCAGGCTTGGGTGGCAGGAGAAAGCTGAACTCTGCCTATCCCAGGGGAGGGAATTTGTTCCCAGCACCCACCAACTGTTTACGTGCTCGTATGTGGATTAAAAAGAACTACCACAGAATATGAAATAGAGAAAAGAAACACAAGACTACAATGTGAACAACAAAGCGAAGGAACTGAGGGTGGATAAATACCAAGTGTTGGAGAATTCATGTATTTCTACTCTCTTTTTTCTCCGATCTAGTTTGGGCACTGTAGTCAGGAGAGACTGGGATCTCACAGCACTAAAAGACACTTTTGCATGCTGATAAAGCATTCCTACAAAGCTTTTGATTATGAATGTAACTTCTCCCTAGACTTAAGTCTGTGTATGAAGACAGTGAAGCAAAATAAGAGACTCTAAGACCTTGCTACTTGCTGGCTTGTGCTTTGCCTTTCAATATCTCTAAAAAAATTGATAGAATTGACGATTTCTGTTGTAATCTATCCTCTAAAATGCATGTTTAAAAGGAGCAATGAAGAACCAGTAACCAGATCTGAACCAAAATCACAGTGTGCTTTCTCAAACAGGTCAAATCTTTAAGAGGGAAACTAACTGCTGCTCTGATATTCATTCATCTTCTCGTCTTTTTAAACACTTCCACTGGTTAAAACCTAAGTAGAAGAATACAAACTCTGATGGAAACATCAGAAACTTGAAGGTGCTGGAGCACATCTGAAGTAAAAAGTTGGCTACAGAAATTCAACAGCTTCAAATCCATGCAGAAGATCTACACAGGGAACTTCTACCTTCAGTTTTTAGATGATATGCCACATTCTTTCTCTGTAATCTTGTGTATGTTAGAGTCAGTATATACAGATAAACCCAAGTGTATTCAGACCAAGAGTGAATGTTTATTCAAAACACTTCAGTTAAGCCTTTTCTAACCATTTATTAAAATTTTCTTTTCCCAGCCCATGTCCAGTGCTACACTGCACACCTTCTCACAAAATAAGGTAGAGCATCTATCAATTTGCCCATCCCCACACGTGATGCCTACATGCATGAGTGAATGCAGAAGGTGCCCTGCTGATACCCATCTCATGACAGCACCCCCAGTACTCCTGCAATAGACCACTTAGCTGCTGATACACTGAGCCACACTGTATCAATGTCATATTAGCTACGCACAATAAGGTTTACAATATTAAACATCACCTTCATTTAAGGACACACTTCAAAGGAGTCCTGTGATACATGAGACACCTAACAGGGAAATAACTGTGAAGACAGTGCAGCAAGGGTGCTGTTCCACAAGTTAAGGGCAGGAGCTGAGGAGGCCACAACACTGATGGGCAAACTCCTCTCCAGCAAGGCTGTAGCCTCGCAGTGCCCAAAGAGGGTCAGCACAGCAGCAGCAGTGAGGGCAAGAGGATCAATTGATAGTCTAATAATCATCAATCATAAGCAAGGGGAAAAGTCAGAAATTTCCATCAGCAAGTCAGGAACAGCAAAGAGTGCTGGGGTCAGATTTATCTACATCAGAACTCAGGCCAAGCCTGGGAGCCCAAACCTGTGCTGAATTTCAGGCACTGGGACAG
This sequence comes from Gallinula chloropus, assembly GCF_964237585.1. Taxonomy (NCBI): domain Eukaryota; kingdom Metazoa; phylum Chordata; class Aves; order Gruiformes; family Rallidae; genus Gallinula; species Gallinula chloropus. The sequence continues at coordinate 1,755,468 of NC_140088.1, forward strand.
GCTGCCTAAGGAGGTGGTTGAGTCACCATCCCTGGATGTATTTAAAAGATGGGTAGGTGGGGTGCTTAGGGATATGGTTTAGTAGAGGACAGGTGCGGTTGAACTTGATCTCAAAGGTCTTTTCCAAGCTTGTGATTCTGTGAAATGAAGTATCTGGGTTTGCACCAATCCTCTCCACCACCACAGGATACAATGATGTATCCTATTCGCAGGAATAAACTTTCATTCAGGACTTTTTTGTGCGTTCATGTTTCTCTCAGAGCACATGACAGCATCAGACAAGAAGAATGCATTTTATGGCTGTACAGCCCATTTGCAGATATAAAGCAGTGGATTTATAATTCTGGAAAAAACATAAAGAAGAAAACTGTTTCTTAGTCAGTTTAGGACAACCACTGCCTCTCCTAGGTTTACTATGGACAAAATGCCCATGTTCCTGTTAAAGTCAATGGGCCTTTGCTGTCTTGACTAAATAAATCCAACAGCTAACTCACTCTGAGACAGCAAATTTATTATAATATTTAAAGAACCTATAGCAACTCCTCCTGTCCCATAGTTAACACAACTAATGCATCAGATGTTCAGCAGCTGTTGTGTGAAACTAATGACATCCATCATGGTAACACATAAGACTTCATCTTTTCCCTCATTATGTTCACAAGACAGCACAGCTTCAGAGAAAGCAGTATACCCACATCCTCACCATGGGTAAGAGCACATCTGCTCTGAAGTAAATGGTATTACACTGAATTACATCATACGAGAGCAATAAACTTTGACTTTAAACAAAGTTTCCAGCCAGTGAAAGAAGATCCTTTTGATCCTTTTTGATCCTTCTTCCTGAGATCTTTTGGGGTTTTTCCTCGGTTCTGTGGATATTTTTTTTGCTTGGGGTTTTTTGGGTCAGTGTGCTTGTGTGGGGGTTTGTTGTTGTTGCTGTGGGTTTTATGTTTTGCTTTTTAGGGTTTTGTTTTGCTTTAGGTGTTTTCCCATGGTGACTTTAGGTCATTCATCTCATTCTGAGGAGCCTGCAAACCTCTATCAGATCACTGTAGGTTTTGATCATCATTCAGTAGACTGGAGCAATTACTAAGCAGGAGCAAGTTGATCAATTTTGTTGCCTCTGCCACTCCATTGATCAGCTTCTAGAAAGTTGTCCTTGCTAAACTGATTTATTCTTCTGGATTGTAGTTACACAATTCTCAGGTTTATAGCTTTATAAATACAAAGTCAGAACTTTTTTTCTTACGTTTAATAAAAGTTGTGCCTGAAACTGCTTAAGCCAAATGCTAAGTACTTATATTGTACATGGTCTTTGGTTTCTAAAAGAGGGATCTTTTTGCAAGTTGTAGGGTTTTTCCACTTTGATTTTTATTTCACAGTATTCATGTCACATCAGAATTCATTAACACCACGGTCCTATGAATAAGCAGAGATCATACATAGTTCCCTAACATTATGAAAGGGCACAGCTAGGATGACTTGCTACAAAACCATGAATGACCACCTCAGGTGAATGAATAATCTGCAACTGATGACATGGTGTTCTGTTCAACATCTAAATAACTGATTAAAACTTAGTCCAAGTTACAAGACAGCGATTTCTTAAGCTATTCATTATGATTTGTGAACCTCTAACCAATACACTGTGAATGAGTCTCTCCCTAATAAACCTGCTCTAATTAATTAGTACCTGTCATCTCTATTCCTTTCTTACCCACTTCCATCAGTTCTAAGACAAAAGAGCAAAAGTTCTGTAGGCAAGGAGTCACAGCATGGCATTCTCAGCCTGAAAACAATTTCTTTCAGATTAAACTATAAAGTGCACCAAGACAGCTTGTGCAGCAATACTGCATTAAGATTATGATGTGGGCATATACACAAGGGAAGGCAGTATTTTAAGGACACAGTTTTTGTTCCCAAGGCAGCCAGTTGGTGACTTCAGAAATAACATGGTCTTCATAGCTGTAGAATTTCTACACATCTTGTCCAATTCAGCTTGAAACCTTTACAACTGGGCCATAAACACAATATGAAGTATTCTCAGGACTGCAAGCTAAGAAAATATGCATGTTACATAGCTGCAAAACTCCCTTTTACTGACCCTTTGGCATGTATTTACTTTGGCATTTTAAGTTATCTTTCCAAGTACAACAGAAACTATGGTGAAAATTTCACCTAACAAATAAATAAATAATGGGATTCCTCACCACGTCCCCAAGCTTCTAAATTAAATTATTATGCAGTAATTCCTAAACTGAACAAAACTGCCCAATGATGACTGTTTACTTCTCCATAATCCCTGAATTATAACATAGTGATTTTAGAAATTGATTGCATCATTACAACTAGGCACAGAATAATGTTCTCTGTAATCAGTCCTGACTCACGGCTTTCAAAGTGAATTAAAAAATAACGTAGATTCTTATGCTGCAGGTTGGGAAAGAGATAAAGAAAGGAAATGTGACACCCCAAAGAGCACTGAAGTGGTCACCAACAAGCCAGGAGGAATAAAACTGAGTTCATATGGGCAGCAGTCCAGCATGCTCATCTACTAGGCTATCCTTCCCCTCTTCCACGTACAAATGCCAGTATTAGTTGTTATGAAAGAAAAAACAGCTTTCACAGAGTCTTGAATGTCCTTTTATCTAATTAGGTAAGTCCTTGCTTTGCTGCCACTGAGACCAGGAATAATCCTTTTAGAAATAATAGAGCTTAAAGAGCTGTTGTGAAGGCATATGAAATCCTTATGAAGGGCATTGGTAAACCTGTACTGTCATCCTCCTTTAACCTTGTTCCTCCAACAGAACAAGGGATCAGTTTAGGTTTAAAAGAGGATAATAATGAAAAAAAAAAAAGCAGAAAGTGTACTTTACTTGATGTGATGTAAGGCTCTGTAGTTTAGTGCTGTAGAAGCCCTTCAGGACTGGTAGAATGGCTGCCTTTGAGAATGCAGGCTGTATTTTAACAAATTTAGCAAATTCACAATGCTTTTATAAAAAAAAAAAAAGAGAGAAAGAAAAGATAACAACCCTATGCAAATAAGGATCAATTTTGGTAGTTCATGGACTGGCATGAGTGTGACTCAGATCAGAGCTCAACACGTGTATTAAAAGCTCACGACTGGGGATTGGGTCTAGCTGGATGGAACATTTTCCAAACTGTATGACAGTATTATTCACACAAGGAAGTAATTTACCTTCTGCAATACCAAGTAAAAGCCACTGGTGTAGGCAGAAGACCTGATGCATATCACACAATCACAGAATTGTAGGGGTTGGAAGGGACCTCAAGAGATCGAGTCCAACCCCCCTGCCAAAGCACAGAAAGCCTTAGGATGGCAAAAATCTATCATGTAGTGATAGATCACCATCAAATGCTCCATCCTCAGACTCTTACTAGTGTAAAGTACTTTACAAACGTCATTCTGATAGAAAAGAAACTTCATTCACATTTTCCTCATTCATACTCAGCTGAAATAAACTGTTGAGGTCTGAAGAAGTAAGAAAAAGAAGGGGGAGTCAATTAACTCAGCTAACGCATGTTGGACAGTCTCAGGCTGGTAACAAGTGCAATGCATTGTCTGTTCCCACTTAGCAGAAAAGATTTCATAAAACCTAGATTAAGGGCATTCTCAATATTTCCCCTCTCTTCTACTTGAGTGTCACTTTACAAAGCATCACACACACACAAAGACAGCGTGCAGGAAAAACTGGCTGAGACCAAACTAAGGCAAAAACTCAGGAAGCATTAGTTTATTCTATTTCCTTGCTGGGAAATAATACAACAGTTCTTTGCTACATACATTTTTGTACACTGCAATTGATTAGTCCTTTACTGAAGATGCCTGTCTGTTTGATGTTGGTAGCTGCATCTAGAAGATCTGTCAGTGACAAGTATGAGCTTATGCTGATGTGCTTTGCACTTGGGGAAACGTTCAAGAAAAACACTCAGAGGGGAGTAATTGAAAAAAATGAGGGGAAATACTCACTCAAGGTAAAGCTGGGAAAAAGTACATAAAATGTGAAATAAAAGAGAGGCACAAAACAGTAGACAAAACACTGTAATCACACATCTGAAGCCACAGGGCCCCAAGTCATGTCACCTTTAAAAAGATGGAATGGAATTAAAAACAAAGCTAATAACAAGAATTACTGGAGATATAATAATTTACTTGCACGTGTGACTTGACTTTTAGCTCTCTGGAAAATGCTTAGTGCTTCTGCACAACCTCAGAAGAAATCAGAGAAGAGACTGAAAATTATAGTTCTCCTGCATGATCTTCCCTTGTTCCTGAATTGAAAGGCTCTTCCATATTCCCAAACTGATAGCCCAAATTTAATTTCTTGTGTGTCAGCAGCTTTCCATCGTCCCAGTCTACCTCTCAGACTGGCACACTGGAGTAGCTGGAGTCAAGGTGCAAGGAATTCTCTGCATTCCTTCCTGTCAGCTGCAGATCGAAAGGAATAGTGATCTTCCAAATATTGAAAAACCCCAGCTTTTCATACAGAAACATCCACAGCTGAGATGGTCAATCCACAAATTATAAGGACTACTGCAAGTATGTCTGAAAACTGCCTGGTGTTTCCCAAAAATTCTGAGGAATCTTATTCTCTGAGGAAGAGAATTGTTTAAACACTGTGTCTCTGGCAGGAACCTCTTGGAAAACTGCCCAGAACAGTTTATGTCTATTTATTTTGTTACAGTAGGACTTAAAGGAGCTTTCTTTGAGCTCTATCTCTACCAGTGACTTTTTCTGTTATCTGGCAAAGCCTTTTAATCCTTCCCATCCCTTTGAGTAAAGCGAGTAAGCACATGAGTTTACTATCATAGAATCATAGCATCTTAGGGGTTGGAAGGTCCCTCATGAAAAATTTCACTGTAAGAGCGATCATTCATGTTTTTGGTGACTTGGCCACAAGTTTCAGGGGTGTGTTAGAACATTTCTTCAAAATTAAATGTTTTTTAATGAAAAATTCTAAAGCAAATATATTTTAGATTAAAAAATAAACGATAGATTTTCACTTCCTTGAGAAAAGCTTTCATTTGTAAGTCATGTCATTACTTTCTGCAGGGATATTCATTCATCTGGAAGTCCCTTTCACTTCAAGAAAAACAACTTCTTAATGGAAGTTTTTCAATCTTCTCTTTATAGTTCTTTTCCATTTAAAACAGTGGCTGCTTCCTGGAGGCCAGGCTTGCTCTGCCCTTGTGCTTGTGCTGCGCTAAACACATTGGCATTGCAATCTCCTTTTTAAATTTCTGGTGTTACTCCAACAGAAATCATTCCTACTCTGTCCGCAGTGAGGCCAGAGGACTGGAAGGATGCCTGAACTGGAATCACTTGCTAACCACTCAAGGCATAAGCTTGGTTTGCACCACTAGTGCTACACTTCTCAAAACCACGCCAGTAGGATAAAACCTCATCCCTACTGAGTTGTTGGGAGGGCTTCTAGTGGGTATGTTTTTAAATAAGAACAATCCAGCATATAATGATCGATAGAGAAGCTAAAACCAAGGCTGACATACAAAACTAACACATCCACTTACATTCCAGGAGCTACAGGTTCCTCTCCCTCCCCTTTTCTTTTTTTTTTGTCTCTGTGGCAACATTTTCCTTCCTTTGTTCCATAACAAACGTGATTATGTAAACAAATCCTCTGCAGAAACTTTTACAGGTTGTCACTCCTTTCTTCTCTCAGCAAACTCTCTTTCTCCTCAACAGCTTCAAAAAAAGATTGAGTTTGGGATAGAAAAACGTTAACCTTTTCCAACTGTTCCTGTAATCACAGAGACTGCAGGCAGAAAGGCCTGGGTTGGCCCACTGTCTTTTTGCCATGGGTCCCATCTGGAAGTTCACACAGCTCGTACACTGCACGAAATACAATCTGTTAACATCAATTATCTTTAGAGATAATTTTTGCTCAGTGACAGCATTTGACAATTTATTAAGGCAAAGTCTAAATGAGGAAATTGTTACTTGGGTTACTTTCCATCTTACCAGTGGGAAGGAAGGTACATCGTTCACCTCACTGCCACAACAACAGCGAATTCAAAGCTGCACAGGGAAATAACACTGCAAGTTTTTCGTGTACAGCTTTAAAATTACAGCTATAGTGAGAAAGGACATGGATTAAATTCATCATCACTAAACAATCTTCACAGTCTTGAAGAAAGAAAACAGTATCCCCTACTCCCCATCTCCTCAGCAGTAGGGTCACAGTCTCGACTTGCTTTAATGTCTGACCTCACCCACAAGCAAGCAGGAACAAATTCATGAATTGCTTTCATAAGAACACAAGAGTTAATTTGCTACTCTTCCTGGGCAGCTTCGTCACTTCTTAGAGCAAAAGGTCCCAGCACAAAATCATTATTTTTAAGGTTTTTTTTCCTAAATCAGTATGTGGTATTAGCCAAGTGACACACTGCCAGCAAAACTGACCTCTAAGTTTTGCTGTTTCTTTACTCTAGGATGTGCCTAAATCATTTTGTCTCTTCTATGCATCCTATTAATATATTTTTTCCAGGGAACCTTTTAAATTTGTTTGAAGTGTCTTGGGACAAAATGAGGAATTTTGATACTGCTCAAGTAACATTAAAATACTTGATGGGTTTGTTGATTGTCCAGAATCAGAAAATACCCCCCAAGCACGTATGGCACTTTTTCAACACCCAGAATACTATACAAGCTCAAATTTTACTAAGTTCAGGTCCCGCAAGGGAGACGTGTTGGGGGGAAAACATCAAAAAATTATGTAAAGGAAGTCTTCTGATGCAAAATCATGTACTGGAAAAATGAAGAAAGAAAAAAAACCTGAATGCAAGGAGAGGGAGAATGAAGACCAAGGAGTGGAGTGAAAATTAAACAAACTTGTCCCTATTTGAGAAAGACAGATAAAGTTTGTATATTCTATGCTGGGTATATGTAAGAGATTAACAAATTTTATAGAAGATTTTAAATTCTCTACCACAAAGTAACTGCAAATTGAGTATGAGGCTGATTAGTGGAATATCTCATGAATGTCCCTCCGTATCCTCAGCTTTTCATGCTCATCTCATTGAATGCACTCATTTAAGGCCAGAGTTAAAGAAGTGTCTAAACAAATAACATCCCAATTACCCAGGAACAACTCAGCCAAAATGAAATCTACAGATGCTTCCCTACAAATATGCCAAATCTGAAACGAATGCTTGCAAACATGGGTGTCACTGAGGAGAAGCAGCAGTTGGCTGCTGAGCGTGACAGCAAAACAAGGCAGTGGCCCCACAGCACTTCAGCCAGGGGAGAAGAGCCAGACCAGTTTCAGCCAGGGTACTATCATCACCGGACAAGAACAAAGGGAAGACAAAGCTTAAGCCAGGAAATGTCAGCAAGGCAAGTGAAAGGTCTTGCAAGTTACTATATATATATATTTATGTACAAGACAAGCAAAAAAAAAAGTTTACCAAGAAGCATAATGACATAAAAATCTTTTTAAAAACCATTTAAACACAGGATTTAAACGGAGTCAATGAGCATATAAACCAAGATGATGTAGCCTGGGATTTCTAAAAGCTCTGACAATTTTGCTGGTCAAGCACTCCTAAAGAACTTGTAGATCATGGAACATGAAAGAAAGTCTGCCAACAGGTGGCTTACTGAATAAGATGCAATGATAAGACTAAATCAACAATTTCACACAGCCTGGTAGATAACACTGGCTTCCTATTGTACAATTCAACATCTTAAAAATTATTGAGAAAAGCACTTAAATAATAAATTACCACTATATGCAGATTACAGAAAACTATTTGAAATAGTAAAGTACAGGGAGAGAGTAATAATAATCTGCATATCAAGTCTATGAAATAAAAATAAATTAAAATATCCTCCAAAAGGTGTGTTTTTGGCTACCAGGGGAAAGTTTATTCTCACTTCTGAAGTATTTGAAAATATGCAAGTCATGGTACGCGATACACAGGGCTTACAAGCAGTTATTATATACTTTTCAAGTGAACTGAAAATCCATCTCCTTAGCTACCTTTAATTAAAAAAATAAGAATAATTAATGAAAGAAAACTTGATCCCCATATTTGCTTCCTAGGCTGTAACACAGACAGTGCTGGTTCTTTCCTAAATGCCATTCTTCAATGGCATCTAAATTTCAGAGGGTAGAGACAAGACCTTTGGGGTAGCCTAAAAAAGCAGTCTATATCCCAAAGACAGTAAATATTTTTGACCCTGGTGGACCTGAAGGGCTAAAATAAGCAAGACCAATTGACACAGGACATAACCAACAGAAAATGGGTAACAAAACCTTTATTCTTCCTTGCTGGCCATTAAAGTGAATAATATAATGTTTTAATGTTTGACCACAGAATGAAGATCTACAGGCAATAAAAAACAAAAGCCAGTTACAAGGAGCATCAGCTGCCAAAAGAATCTGTATAGGGCAGATGAATGGGGTTTCACTGGAGACCAGATATTTAAGTGATATTTAATCTCTTCACCTCCACATTAAGGTGATTTTTATGTTTTCAAAGCAGCAGGATGTTATGCTTTACATGTTATTCAGGAATGTGGACAAATAAAAGGAGTCCTGCCTACAAAAAGGTTTAGTTCCAGTCCCTTAATAAATTCATCCTTGTCACAGTTAATGCAAAAACATTCACTTTACTGCTTACAAGCAAACATTAACACATTATAAAACGGGAATATTGGTTTGAAATCTAAATAAATACAGCAAAACTGCAGCTTTTATGGAGAAAGGGATGTTATTATGTGCCAATCAAATGAATGATGCCAATGCACACTGGTAAGCAATAAAAACCCAAGTATTTCACCGTTGGGTCATTTCTCACATGCTGTTACTGCCTGGCTCCCAGGCTCAGGGGTCTGGCACTGCGGAGGAAGGCTGTGAGATAAACTCAGTTTCTTTTGTTAAAACTCAGTAAGAAGAGGAATTTTTTTATTCTAATCCAGTTGAGTATGCTTCTTGAGAAATTTGACTGCAATTAGAATCTGAAGCGAAAGTTAGCCCACTGGCTTACAGACTCACTGGAAAGTAACTTGGGAATAGAAATTGACTTCTGTACCCTGAGAACTATTTTCCAGTTCTTTATCAGAATTACCCTGAAGTGGGTAAGTTTCTTTTGTGAAAAAGCAGACAAAATTCCTGTTCCAGTTGCTACTCAGACAGTCTCTGGCAGACAACACTAAAGCTCAAAGTCCTCAGACATCATCTTCTTCATGACAAAAAATGTCTCTTAGTCTCTTGTCTCTATGTATAACTTCTGAAAAAGTTTCAGGTACAAATACTTAAAACTTTGCAGGGGAAAGGAAAACAATCTGCTGATTGTCTTCTGACTTCCTCACTTGGTTTGTTGAACTGTGTCCCACACACAGTCAGATTTACCTGGACTCATCCAAAGCCGTTTGCTTTAATAGCCAGCCAGACAGCTGACTAGAACATCAGCTCCAGGCTGAGATTTTTGAGACCCTCCACTAAAACTCTACCGGAACACAGCTGATGTGCCCTTCCAACTCTGATCGGGTGTGGCCTGATCACGGGTCAATTAGTTCGATTGAGACGAAAGTATCGGCGACACCTTTTGAAAGGCTGTCAGGAAGTGTGAACACTACTGGTGCGTCTCCAGCGGATGCAGGGCCACCCTGGCCTCCTCTCAGAGAGGATGCCAGCGAGCCTGCTGCCTGTAGGTTATGCAAATGCGGGCTCGCTGTTTAAATTACCTATGGCGATCTTCAGCCAACACTGAATAAAGTCTGGTAATTATATCATATCGATACGCACGCTCCAAGAGCCAGAGTTATTTTCAGAGGTTAATTATTTACATAACCCCCTGTTCCATCTCCCGCAGTCGCACGAGCTCAACCGCTGCAAGAAAACCCACGTGGAATAAGCTTTCCTTTCCCCACCAGCAAAGCGGCTCCATCGAGGGGTACTGGGGCCGCCTGCCACAAAACAGGGACCGACAGTCTAAGGGCTGCTGCGGAACAGGCAGGCGGTACATTCCCAACAGTAACTTACCCTGCACACAGCACAGCGCGACGGACGGGCGCTCGGCTCCAAGGGTTTAGAAGAGAAGGGAATATCCAAACCCAGGTGCAGACTGGCCACGGCCCCACCGCGGGTTCCCCGGCTCCAGCCGGGAGATGCGCTGGGGAGGCTGCGAAGCGGCGGCAGCTGCGGCACCCACTGGAGCCACAGACCGACCGCGCTGCTGCCGTCGCGCCCGAGCCCCGCAACGCGGCGTCGCGGCCCGCAAGGGGCGCGGGCCCCGCGGCACGTGCGCGAGTCGCTCCCCGAGGCGGCCGCACCCACCGCGCACCAAACGCCCACTCACCCCTCTGCAGGCCGCGGCGCCCAGCGCGCTGCCTCGGCCGGCACCTGGCCCGGGGAAGGGTCTCCCCGCAGAGCTGAGGGAGCCGCTCCCGCGCCTCAGCTGAGGGGATTTGCTTCCTGGAGCCACGAGTGGGCAGGACGCGGTGGGTGCGGACAGCAGCACCCTCCATGCTTGTCCCGAGCAGCTTCCCCTCACCCCAGCCCTGTCTTTCGCGTGGCGCTCTGCTGCCCGGGCCCATTGAAGCCGGACGGGACACTGATGTGTCTTTATCGGGCTCTCAGCAGCTGAATAGCGGCTTGATGGGGACTCGGGCACATCCTTTGTGGGAGGAATTGAAGGCCCAGCCCAGGTTTCCTCCCTTTGAATGAGTCACCTGGAGCACCAGACATCACTGACACCTGTTTGTGGAGCTCAGACGATCCTTACACCCAGTTACATAAAACACTGAGGTTATCTGTTGTTTTAAACTACAGAGTTCTCTCTCTGTGAGTTGATGTCCGGCACTTTTCTGATACTCTGAAGCAGTATTGAGGAAAGTGATGCCAGGAAATCTGCTGTTTAAGGAACTGGAATTCGGAATTTGAGAGAAGTATTAGGATGTTATTTCTACAAATGACAGGTTAATGTTTGTTGTTTTCAGACAAGATTGTAATTAGCTTTATGAATTAATGTTCTTGTGAGGGTTCTGTTCTTAACGTATAGAATCACAGAATGGTCTGGTTTAGCAGAAAGCTTTGAACATCACCCAGTCCAACCCCTCTGCTATCAGCAGGGACCCTGGAGAAGAGGAGGCTGAGGGGAGACCTTCTCACCACCTACAGCTGCCTGAAGGGAGGTTGTAGAGAGGTGGGCGATGGTCTCTTCAGCCAGGGGACAGGAGATGGGACAAGGGGAAATGGCAAGAAGCTGCCCCAGGGCAGGGGCAGATTGGACATTAGACAAAAATCTTTTACTGAAAGAGTTGTCAGGGCTGGAACAGGCTGCCCAGGGAGGGGCTGAGTCACCTTCCCTGGGTGTGTTTAAAAAAAGGGTAGATGAGGTACTCAGGGATCTGGTTTAGCTTAGGATGGGAACAGTTGGACTTGATGATCTTCAAAGGTCTCTTCCAACCTTGTGATTCTGTTGCTCAAAGCCCTGTCCGATCTAACCTTGAATGTTTCCAGGAATGGGGCATCTACCACCTCTCTGGGCAACCTGTTGCAGTGTGTCATCATCTTCATGATAAAAAATGTCTCCCCTCTCTCTAGTCTGAATCTATCATTTATTAGTTTGAAGCCATAACACCTTGTCCTATTGCTACAGGCCCTACCCCATCTTGTACACTCCCTTTAAGTTCTGAAAGGCCACAGTAAGGTCTCCCTGGAGCCTTCTTTTCTCCAGGCTAAACAACCCCAACTCTCTCAGCCTTTCTACACAAAACAAGTTCTCCATCCTTCTCTTCATTTTTGTGCCCCTCCTCTGCACAAGCTCCAGCAGTCCTATGACTTTCCTGTGCTGGGGATCCCAGAGATGGACACAGTACTCCAGTTAGGTCTCACCGGAGTGGAGCAGAAGGGTAGAATCACCTCCCTCAACCTGCTGGTCACACTTCTGATGCAGGCCAGGATAAGGATAGTTTATGGTTGTTGGTTCTTGTCCAGCTTTTCATCTACCAGTGCCCCTCTCATTCCCTTCATCCAGCTGTCACAAGGGTTTTCCCCAAACCAGGTACAGGACCTTGCAATACAGTTATATATGGATCACAGAAGTGAAAGAAAGGCAGCTTGAAGATAATAAGGAAGTTTTGAAAGATTTTGGACCTACTTCCATGGTCTCCAGAGAAGAAATGTGCAAGACATTTGTTTCTCATGCAAAGAACAAACTCACAAATTCTACTCTACAAACCTTCCTCAAGGCTCAGAGAAGGAAGAAAAGAGTAGGAGATTAATTCCCAGAATCTAAGAGGAAGTAATACTAAACCATTCACAGTCTTTTTTTAAATTCCTATTCCCTGAGGCTTACAAAAGTGAATCTGTCAGTAATTTCAGGGCATATAAATCTTTTTTCCTCTCTTTTTGAGGCCAGAAGATGGAAAGTAATTTCCCCCCCCCCTATTATTCTGTATCTATTAGGGAGGAGTCAAAAGAATAGCCCTTCAGGACTTTTCTCCTGGCTCAGCATGGTTCAAATGTTCTTTAATATCTTTTTACAATTACTTTTCAAGGGAGAATAAATTTAAAATACCTTCTTTACCTTACAAGTATGTTGACAAAATGAGCTCAGGGATTCTGAAACTGAACTCCATGCTAGAATTTCAAAGGCAGGAGTAGCATGTAGGCACTTCACTTTCATTGGAAGTGGATAGGAGTTAGTTACCTAAGAGCAGGAATTAGTTACCAAAGTGTCATTTGGATGTCCATTCCAAAATCTTAGTGGAGAGAGACTACAGCATGAAACCTGTCCCTTGTTTTCTGATCACACAGATCATTTTTCTTCCAGGTCATTAAATTTAAGCCTTGGAAGTTCTACAGATGGAATATACATTTATGTGTAAAAACTGTGCCTTCTTTTTTAAATGTAAAGCTGAATTTTGAAATGTTTTAATCATTTCTAGGAAGTACAGAAAAATATAAACAAGTACATTGATATTTTATAAATTCTTCCTGAAGAATCTCCTGATTATTGTAAGGCCAAGAAATTGACTTGCCATTTTAGAAGTCATTTAGTATAGTTAATACGTTGTCCATCTAACAATGTACATTTTTTACAAGTAAAATTATCCCATCAAACCATAGTGTCATAGAAATGCTGATTGGCAGAGACCTCTAAACCTCTCAACCAGTCTTCCACTCAAAGTGTGACTACAGCCAACACTAGAACAGATCAGCCATGGCTTTGTCTACCCATCTCATGAACTTCTGAACTGTCTTAAAGGTAATGAAATGCATTGAAGAAATAGAATGCTAAAGTTTATAATTTCCAGAAACATAATAAACTGAGCTGCATCAATTCAACCTGATTTATTTTTCAGAGAAAGAAAATTTCTGATGGGTAAAAAGCCTCCAAAATAAATGATTCTAACTGTAACTAATGGTATTTTTTCCCCATGTAACTATGTTATGTGTCCGTGAACAAAAATGGTAATAAATAGGGTTTTTAAACTCATTTTGTTTCCTGACCTCAAAATGTAAACAGAGTGCATGGTCCAGGTGACAATGTTAAAAAGTGATCTAGGCCAATACTAGTTCCTTCTCCCTAAATAGACAGGGCACAGACTGTACAGGAGCTTGCCAGGAGATGGTTACATAAACTACCAAAATGAAGTATAATAGTTTTGATTTTCAGAGATAAAAGCTTCATCATTTAGAGTCTCAGGACCAGAGCAAGATTTAGAAGGGCACTGAATTTACCCTATGATGGCACGTGCAAGTCATAGGGAAACCCTTACAGACCCTGGGGCCAGAGGATTAAAAATTACTGAACTTCAGTAAACATGGTAAAAGCATATAAGGACTTTATTGAGAGGCCTTTAGACCAAAGAAATAAAAGAATATGTTTGTGAAAAGCCTTCTATGTTGATGGATCCTTGAAATATTGCTACTTCTGGATTTGCAAATCAGAACAAGGCTACCAGAATAATAATTAATACATCCTCCAGAATGAAATAAAGATCTATTTAATGTCTCTTCTGATATCATAACTTTTAAAGTTCAAGAATTCAAGCTTTTAATCATAAAAATCAAGGAAAGAAACTTCTTCGGTTAAACTGAGGGTCAGTTGCATAAACACCTGAATCTAAGCAATAAGGCTTTCAGAATATAGATTGCAACATCATACAGGATGTGATATAGGGCCATATCTGCATAGGATATATTAAGTCTGTTGTAAACTGCATACTGTATATGAAGTCTGTAGACACTGCAGGTGACGTTCCCTGTTTTAGTAACTTGCTTCTGCTTTCCATCCACCCTCACAGTAATCTGCTGACAATTTCATCTTTAAGCTTTTAAACTGGGGCAAATGGAACGTATTCAATATAGAATTACTCTCTTTAAATAATAAATAAGCAACAGAAAATTCTCCCACAGCATGTATGAAGGACACAGGCTGCATTAGAGAGGCGTGCTGTTGTCAAGCACAATCAAACAATGCCTGTGCCAGACCTGTGCCCGGGACACTTTGAAGCAATCTGGTATTGTCGTTGTTAGAAATGGAGAAGTAGCAGTCTGATTGATTTTATATGAATAAAACACAGTCAGGGATTCTGTTATTTCTGACTTAAGTCTTGCTTTCTCTTTATATTAACGTGGCATTATGTATCATATGTCAGATTTTACCTGATCTGGGCTAATGATATGTCTAAAGAGATGGTAAGATGACCAGGAAAATGTAAGGTATGACTATTGTATCTATGTAACTAAAGTAATGTTGAATGGCCAAGTACTAAAGTAATGAGTAAGGTAGTTGCAGTTTGTCTCACAGTAGAATGACGTGTGATTACACAAGACATCTGCAGGGCTGTATAGAGAAAAAGAAAACAAACTTTTGCTCCATATAATTTTAACGAAATAGAATGATGTTCATGGCTAAAATTTTCATACATGGTTGATAAAAGGACAAAGAGAATGCAAAGCAAAGAAATGTGTTGGGCAAATGTTGAATAAAATCAAAAGAATAGCTGGAAAACGTGAGCAAGTCTAGTTCCTGAAAGTCAGAAAAACTGTATAGGGAGCAATGAGCAGGCAGACAAAGTCTACAGCTAGAGGTAGATGGGCTGCAAAGGGCCAAAAAGTAAGAGCAGGATGCACCAAGAATTCTTTCCTGACAGCTGCTTCCTCAAGAGTCTAGAAAGGGATCTCTGGCTAAGTTTCAACCTACTTTGAGGCTTAGGGTTAGCTTTAGGGTTAGACCTAACCTAGGGAATGGAGAGAGACGAAGCCTAGAGCTCCAGGTACTGGAAAATGTATTCCAGAAGAATGAGCTGTGCCAAGAAAACTCCCTGACAACTTCTTCCTCTAGGTTCCTGAAGGGAGCTTTGAAATAAGGCCTCAGCTTACCTGAAATCTTGGGGTTCCCATTAGCATTAGTAGAGAGACAAAGTCAGAAATTGTAGATGTGGTGGGACTACAGTGCAGCTGCAAACGGATTAGACTGCATCAGGAATTCTTCCCAAAAAGTTATTCTGAGTCACGGCTTCTCCTGTGCCTTGAGTCTTCTCAGCCCACAGCTAAGTTCTGGATAATGTTTAGAGCTCGGAGAGAGACAAATCCTGGCATTCCAGGAGCAGTGGGGCTGCAGAGGGGGTGCTAGAGGGGTAGGTCAACTGCCAGGTTTAGAGTAAGGTTTACTGCTAGGAGAAAAACAAACTAGAGGTCCAAATGAATTGGAGCTGTAAATACGCTGGCAGAAACACTAACCTGGCTTGACTTCTAACCTGCCTCTTCACTATGGGCTTGCTGGGGCTTCAGGCTGTTTGTAACACTGTCTTCCAGTACCAGGGGGGTGTTGGAAGTTGGGGCCCCAGCTGGCAGTGGCACTATCTCTGCCTGCCTTGTTTTCATGCTTGGCTTCTGGCTACCTGAAACTTAATTAGCTGCTGCTCAGTACAGCTCCATTAGTGTTCTGAGTTCAAGTCCCAGGCCAAAAAACGGGAACCTGATGAACAAGTTAATTTTAAACACTTTTTTTTAGCATTCATTGTGGAGCTCATTCCCTCCTTTGGGAGTTCTTTTACACCCCCACTCCACCTGGAGCAGGAAGCTTTGTGTCTGTCTCCCAGTGTTGCCCTCAGGTGTGCAGCTACAGGCTTGAATTCAAGTCATGGCTGTTGGGCCACACTGGGAATTTTCCACTGGGACTGTTTGCCATTTGGACACATTCATCCACTTTCTGGGGCATTAGGTGATACTGACCACTTCTACCCCAGTCATAGCTGAAAATATTGGCCTTCTGCAAGGTGGTAGACAAGTAGCAAACCAACCACTGAGACTGCTTGAAGCAAACTAAAGTGTTAGAGACCCACTGAAGGAAGAAACAGTCTCCTTTTTCCTTTGGTTTTCCTCATTTCTGGCTAAAACCTAAGAAGCAGCACAGCAAAGGAAGAGTCACATAGTGCCCTCAGCTAAGCTTAAGCAAGGAAGCGGGAAGAGTCCAGGAAGGGATAACCAAGTGATTTGTGAGTTTCCCTGAGGTGTCCAGTGATAGATGGAAGGTTTACAGTTATCAGGGCCTTGTGTCCTGAATATTGATCCCACTTCCTTGAGAATTAAGTGTGCTATAAATCCCCAGCTTCTCTTCTGCACGTTCAGCAAAGACACATGTTGAATAGGGTAAGAAAGAATGAACAGGAGAGGTGAAGCTTGGAAAGAGGACAGAGAATCTGAATTGAGAGACCTGCTTGGAAATAATTTCAAGCAGCTTCCCCATTCTCACCTCTAAACATTTTAAGTGTATTAATGCAGTAATTAACAGCAGGGAAAGAGTAGAATGTTCCCAAGGCACGTAAGACAAACCATTCACATTACAGAAGAGACAGGATGAAAAGGTGCTGTTACCATGTATTTAAATGGCCTTTCTGTTGCTTCTTGCTGTTCACTTATGCTCTAATTCTTTTTTTTCCCTCTCTCCAGCCTCCAAACTGTCTAAATACAGTGCCTTTCAGATCAGTGTTTATATTACATCAAAGCCTTTATAGATATTACCCTTATTGCCTTCATTCTGCCTTTGCAAATGTTTTCAGTTGGGAGAAGTTTTATTTCAATGTGGGGAACTGCCATCTATTTTTTTTCTCAAGGAAAAATTTGGTAAGAGAGGGAACGTATTGGTAATACGTGTGTGACATTACTATACTTTTGACCTGTCTGTGACGTGTTATTATCTATGCCCTGGGCATTCAGATGTTTGCATTTTCCATTGAGCTCTTCCAGTCAAAGAGCCAAATGAGATTATCATGATAGCTAAGTGTGTTTACAGGAAAATAATCCACATTTAAGGGTTAGAGGGAGATTTTGAAGCTGAACAAGCAAAATGCTTAATAATGGAGTCCACACCCAGTAGGAATTAATTTAACAGTGTAATTTCATTCTAAGATAATGAGAAATTCACTTTGAAGAGTGGCACAAAGATTCCTCAGAAAACTCAGATTTTAAAAAAGGAAACAAAACAAACTGTGTGACAGAACTGAACAGCTACCTGACTAGAGCAACAAACACAGAAAAACATAGGTCCTGCCTTTTATTAGCAATCCATTGACAAGTTGCTGATGTAACATTGAACAACATTGCCTTATTACAAACTAAAAAACCTGTGATAAACTCACCAAAAAGCAGCCAAAAAAAAGCTGCAAACAAAATTGCAATGCTTCAGGTGTAAACGAGTCTTCCAGCCCCCAGCCAAGGGAGGAAAAAGCTGCCCAAGACTTGTTTTCCCTGTGGCAGTCCCACCCCTCCCTCTCTGAAGGTAAAGCAATCCTTGCCCTGCCTTCCACCCCAGCGTGCTGAATTAGCACAGCCCTATTATCATTAAAGCTAAACAACACACACAACACAGTGGCTAGTTAGGATTGAGTAACAGGATCATCTTAATTACAATTTAATTTCATCCCAGACATAATTTCACCTACTGAACCTACATCACGACTCCTTTCCATGATTGAATCTTCCCGGAAATGTCAGCCAGTCACATCTAATTCTCAAGCCACCCAGACCAAATCACACAGTTTTTCTCTTCTCTCTCTTAATTTTCAAGACAGAAACAGATGAAATTTTAGGAAATGTGTAAGTGCTCCTTTCTCATCAGTTGTAAGCACCTGATTTCCAGGCAATACTCATTTTGACATTTTCTAAAGAAATACTTTCAATTTTCATGATTCTTTAAAGTTACTAATTCATTCAGAGTACTAAACATGCAACATAAACCAAAATCCAAATCCAGAATTTCATTTACAAACTGTACAAACAGGCCAAAAAGAATCCTGAGGAGCGGAGGGGAAAGGAAAGGAGGAAATGTGTAATAATTTTGGCTAGTAATTTGATTGAATAAACTTAACTAGGATAAGGGCAGATACTGCAATTTCTCGTTAGTCTAATATAATTTTGGGAAAAATTAAGATACTAATAAACTTAATGTTGAAGAAAATCAAGAAGTCCATCTGACACAGTGTGACACTTACGGAGTAAAAAATTTAACACATTCTAGACAAACTTGAAGGATACAAAGACCTGACTGCTTTTTAAAATACCCCACAATTAATGGCTAAAATACTATGACAGTGCTTCAGTTTCTTTCAGAAGCTAAAGGAAGTTCTTTCCTGACACTAAATCCATGCTGTTTTCCAGAGTATTTCCAAGCTCCTGTTTCTGACAGCTCTTCCTATCAGTCGGTATCAGTCACTAACCAAGGCTTTTCTAATGCAGTAGGACTTGAGTTGTTCTAGGACAATATATGGAGGGAACATAAAAATGAAAATGCTGTAATTTTTATTTCTAAGGCACCAGAGACTGGCAGATATTCATGAGTTTTATTTATTTATTTACTGTGACAGCACTCACTGTATTCATTCGTTGGTTGTGTGAAAATCCTCCGGGCCCCTGTACTTTTAAAAGATGTTTCTTATTGATTTCCTGCAGTCTGCTGCAAGACAAATTCTGTGATTCCGAATAATATACACACTGAGGAAACTTGGGCAATAAAGTGTTTATTATGTTGTAGCATGAGGAATGAGAGTAAGAAGATCTCAATTCAATCATAAGTGTATTCCCAACACAACAGCTATGGTAAATCCAGAGATGAAATGAAAGATTAATTCATGGGGAGATGGCAGTTTGGCAGCAGCATGTTACTGTCAGATTGTTATTTTTGCAATAATATTTTTTCTTTATGCTTCTGCACACAGATTTGCATTTGCATAAGGTTTCTACATGGCAAACAGACAGCCTTGTTCTTCTGTCTATGTATTTACCAGAGGTTTCCTCTCATACAAGATTAATACTAGTAATAATAATAGTAATAACAATAATAATAATAATCCATTAAAATTATATTACCCCTTTCATACACAGAGTTCCCTAGATACCTTTCACTACTAGTGTGGAATGGTTTAGAAAATTAATATATCTTTCTGCATAGAAACACAGAATAGTTTAAGTTGGAAGGGGCCTCTGGAGGTCACCTAGTCTGACTCCCTGCTCAAAACATATCTAATAAATCAAGGTTTTCTCCAGTCAAATCTTGAACATCTCCAAGGTAAGAGAGTCTATATTTCTGGGCATTTTTTGTTCCAGTATAACAAATCTCCTCAGAAGCCACCATCTTCCAGCCTTCCCCACATCAGCAGCTACCCTACACTGCCTGTGTGACCAGGGCCTCCAGCATTCCCCCCTCCATCACCAGGGCTGAGGCACCCATGTGCACCAGGCACCAGGTTCAGTTGCTGCTCTGTGGCTACGTAAACCATCTCTGGGTGGCCCTGTGCATCCCTGTGTGGAGAAGACGGACCCATGGGGCTCTGCCTGCCACCAGCTTGAAGGTGCAGGACAGAACTCATGAACGCATTCCTGACTCCCAGCATCTGGTTCAGCCTGCTGCACACCAGTGGTCGGCACCAGAAAGCATCCTGCCTTGTCCCACCCTGTGCAGAAAACCTTCCTGTGAGGCAGCTCGGGGTTGGTGCCCAGGCAGCAGGTTTCATAGCTGCATGTGTGTTCTTCCAAAGGATTTAGTAACAAGTTAGTGTCTGTTAGCCTTAGCTTGAGGTGCTTTAGACTTCATGGGGTTACCACAGAAATGGTCTGTCAAGTTTCTTCTCTAATGCTTCTCTGTGGCCCTGTACAGTCCATGAGCAAGGAGCTGGGAAGCAGCCCAGGCATTCAGGTGGGACAGCTTGAGCAGGTCAGGAGAGCAAGGCATTGGCAGAGAGAGTGGGTGACAGAGGAAAATACGAGGGTTTACTCCTGACTTTCACCTCCTCCTACTCTCCATTCCTATTTCTTGTCTGTATCAGTCATGTCACATTCCAAGTACTTGAAGTGATCTTCTGAACATTAGGAATCAATGGTGGGAATGAAAAGAGGTCAAGGATTACCCAAACCCCAGAATGTGTTTGGCTGCAGAAGGAGGGAGAGAGAAAAGCAGAAAAGCACCACTTTCCACTTCACATATGCAACTGTGGAGAGCTACTAGAGAGTGTTAGGAACCAAAGGAAGGTGATCCTGCAAGCCATGCTGTCATGAAGGAAGTATTAGAGTTGGTGAGTTACACACAGTAAAATATATTCCATTAATTAAGACATCCTTGCGCAGAGAAAGTTACACATTCTGAGCCAGAAGGTGTCGCATCTGGCCTCAAATACTTTTTTGTACTACTCCATCAGGAGGAGAGTCAGGAAACAAGCCTGGATCTGATGCAAGGCTTGACACTCAACATGCTTGAGAGAAATGTCACCAGCACTCTGACCTCAACATTTCTTTAGTGTTGCAAAGTTTTGGGTCTTTTTGTATAAAAGGCATAATATGTTTCATCCTGTCAGTGTCTGGCAATGTCACTTTGCTTATTGTTAGAATTCCTAAGCCAGCAAGAGCACTTGCTGTGGGATAGGCTTGTGACATAAACCAAGACAGATAAACCTCTCTAACAGTCACAAAATGTACTTTACTCAAAGTGGACCTGCAAACCTCCAGGAGTGTTAATCTCTATCAGGGAATATGTAGATCTGATATATAACTAGAGGTAAAAGCATAATTAAAAGATTCAAAGTTAAAGGTTACAGATATGCAGCCGTTGAATTCCCACTCATTGAGGAGGTTACTAGCCTCATATATAACATTTTGGAAGCAATTCTGAAGTAGAAGACTAGTGGAAGTACTGATTTTCATATTATTTAGCTGCATAAAAAGAGCAATTCTGTTTCTTCAGGTAGTACTGTAGCTGCCACTGTCAGAAACACTAGATTCAACACCAGCAACAGCTACTCCTTGGGATTGTTAATAAGGAACATATTTTATTCTTTTTGATCTGTAATCATTTTTCTTTCCTCATCATGGCTCTAAGCTTGATTCAACAAGTTTTTTTAAGCCTGCTCACTTCCTGGAAGAAACACAGAGCCGGACAGTGTGCAAAGGTCATTCTTCAATTATGGTCTCTACAGACCTGACAATCCTTATCCTGACAATTCAGGATAAGATTTGAAAATGCCCCTCTTATTAACTAAAAACTTAATTTTGTGTGACATGGATAAATGGGTGTACTGGATTTTGTCATGTTTGAATCTGCTGTGACAAAGATTTCTGCGTTTTGTGAGTTTTAAAATGGGCATATTTTGGGAAGTCAAGTGAGAGATGAAATAAATTACTTCCAGGCATTATAGATCTCCCTAAGTTTTCTCTTTTTTTTTTTTTTTTTAACTTTTATTATGCATTCGAAAGCATCCCATCCCATAATTATGTAGAAAAAAGTCTGCTGTCCATCATATGTCCACTGATGATGCCCAAGTTATCTTTGCCAAGTAATGTATTTTGCTGAGATATTTTCAAGAACCTAGAGGTTTTGTTTTGTGGCCAACAGTGGCTACAATAAGATGCATGTTAAACCTTAAGACAACTGTCAGAAAAGACATTATTGATTCCAACATTCTCACTAACAGAGTTGGTACAATGTGAGAAACAAACCAATTTTAAACCAAGCTCTATCAAAAAGATTCCTCTACCATTAGTGCTTTAGCACAGGGGACAGGAAGGACTATATTGTTGGAAGAATAGAGTATGGATTGTCAGTGATCCTGCTGGATAACCAGCAATGTAAGGGTAATCTTGTGTTTCCTTGAGGGTTTCAACATTTCAGGTCATTCTGAGGAGGGGTGGATACTCCTTTCAATATTTCATGACAGCTTGTACCTCAGTGGATCTGTGTTTTCACAGAATCATAGAATCACTAGGTTGGAAAAGGTTGGAAAAGACCTTTGAGATCAAGTCCAGCTGTACCTGTCCTCTGCTAAATCGTATACCTAAGCACCTTGTCCACCCGTCTGTTAAATACAGTGGGACACTCAGCTAAGTGCATCGAGGGGGCACAGAGAGGCAAGGACTGGGACAGGTGATGGTTCACCTCATGGCAGACCACCAGCTTGCATCCTTGCTGCTTCATGTCCTTGACAGATGCGATGCTCCTGGACCAGGTGTAGACATAAAATGGTATTGCTCATCAAAACAGACAGGATCAAAGGATTTTATGCTGATTTTGCAGTGGCAAAATTAAAAATATGGAGGTGGAGGTCAGATGACAGTTCATGCAGGTTCATTTTCATCTGGCACCAGGAGGGTTAAAATCTAGATTTCATGTACCACTAACTACAGACTAGGTTACATGGAAAAAAAAGTCTTCACTGAGAAAGCCATACCAGAGAATTGCTAATAGTGATTGTATCACTTACTTTAGCACAAATCCTAGCTGCTTCATGCCTGGTGTTGAACAAGGATTTGATCCTTGTTTCCACACAAACAAGCTGCATGCATTACCTTCAAACACATTTGTTACTGTGAAACAGCTTTTTTCAAGCCCCTCTGCTGAAGTTGTTCTTGTTTTGTGTAAATATTAATTAATTGAACCCAAGAGAGTAAGAAAACAAGGGTGCAAAATTGCCTATATATCTAGTGATTATAGTACCAGGAATTATGGAGAGTCATGGTTCAAGTCTTTTGTTTGAGAAGACAGTTATTCAATGTGAAGTAAAAACATTTCAGTGCTTTCTGGAAATTTCCAACCAGTTCTCGTTCAGATTGGTATTTCAGCTTTCTAAAGTGTGACAGTGCTCTCTAAGATTAAAAACCAGGCAGTGTTGTGGGGGGGGTTAAATAACAACCGTATCTACATTGCTTATCATAACATGGATTAGCAACACATAGCAAGTTGTTAAAAACCTATTTATCTTTCATGTTATTAAAGCTTATACTGCAGAAGGGCCTATGAGAGGCAAGATGTCTGCTGTGTAAGGCTGCAACAGGATTTTGGGGATGCACATTCAGCCTTGGAACTGTCAAGACCCTGCCTCAGTGTGTTCATGTTCTGGACCCCCAGAGTGGAGTCTTAAAATCTTGTTGCTCACTTAGGCTGTGTGCATCATGATAAAATCCAGTCAAACGAGGATATGATGGAAACAATCCCAGGTTAGCCAGCAGGAAATACTCAAATGTGCATGAAATCCTTTTTCTCTACAAGGTTTTAATAAGGACTGTGAGATATAAATCCTAATCTTCCTTAGTAGCAGGAGGTTCCTACAAGAATTCTTTCCTATGAAAAGGCTTTTCCTCTCAGCCCAGGGAGTGAGGAACTGCGTTCAGATCTATTCCAGAAGATGTGAATCCTATAAAAAACATGTTCATACATCCACTTGCCAAAGAACATCAGAGTAAGTGATGCTCAAAAAAAGGGCATGGGTACATTAATTCACTAAACTCTCTTACCATGAATGCTACTCACAGGATGCTATCAGTTGGAGTCATTTTGTCCGATTTCAAACTTCCAGCTAAGGTACTCCCCATCTCCCTCCTAAGCTTTCCTCTCTTTCTGACCTAGAACCTTCACACTTCTTCCTGAGTTGAGACTAATTCTCCAGATTAAAGCCTCTGACCATGTAGAACTGGATTTTCTTCCCACAGCTAAATAAAATTGAATGTAAGAATGTGTTACAACAAAGAGCTAGGAGGAGCACTTCTGCATGGCTACATTCACGTGTTTTACCCCTCCCTGCTTCCAGTAAAACCCCACGAGCTTCTTGCTGCCCCAGGAATCTCATACCCAACACATTCGCTGCTCCTAGAGTCATGATACTTAATTTGCTTGGTGCACTGCTGTAAGCCCAAGACTTCTGCCTGTTTTTCACTGAATATTCTAGCAGGGAATTCAAAACTACAGACTTCATTAGAAAAGCTTAGCTTGCACAGGACTCTAATAACAAAGGAAGCAACCCCTTCCTCCCAACACTGTGTCCTGGAAGTAACAAATACAATACTACTCTCCTCAGAGCTGCTTTGGCTAAATCAGTTTTGGGCATCAGAAGTCTAGGTTTATAAGGCTTTCTGATAGTGAGTGCTTCATGAGTTAAGCCACCTGACTTAGATGCCAGATGAGTGCAGAAGTGGGACAGCAGCTCTAGATTTCATTGCTTTAATGTCAGCAGCTCTATTGGATTTAAGCTGGTAAGATCTTCCTCCATCTCAAGTAAAATTCAATAAATAAAAAAAGACAATATAATAAAAAATAAGTGTAAGAAAATAGTATTTTTCTGGTCTTAGAACTATTGTGGAGGTCACAATAAACTGAAACTGGGGTGCCCCTGTATGGAAAAGCACAAGTAGATAAAATGACGACGTTACTTGCTCCACAGTAGTGCTTGTCCAAGGGAAAAAGAAGTATCCAGTGAAGAGAGATGCAGAGAAAGATATGCTCCAAGTCACTCAGAAATCCAGTTTTGATCTCCTGAATGCTCAGCCATGGTCACAGTGTTGTTAAGCTTCACAGGTGCCACAGGTCAGGTATGGACTACCACAATGGACCAGGACAGACACATCCTGTACCTGTGACATAGAAGATGGTGGGAAGAGAGCTGTTACTCCACTGTGCACATATCTATTAAGTGCACGTCCTGTTAGGCAGTGTTAACTGGAAGATTACAGTGCAGCAAGCCCTGTCTTGGTAAATACCCAAAGCTTCTTTTGCAAAGATCTAGGTAGATATCCACATACAAACATCAGCTCCCTCCTTTCCTTAAAGCTAGAAGTTTCTCTTCTTTTTCCACACAATAAAATGAAATATAAACTTTGTTTAGAACCCCATATCCTTAGTGACCTGCAAATGCTTCAAGACCTTTTTCCTGCTTATTTTTCAAGCATAAAGTAGTTATTCTATTGATGGGATTTGAGTGACAGACAAACAGTTTAAATTGGTCTGAGGTCTGTAAAATGTGTTTATACAACACACACGTCTCAGGCTAAATTTGCTCTTTTCACTGAAATCATTAGTTTTAATCCCTCAGCTTTGAATTCATTGCTGGTTTCCTTCCAGGACTGCATTCTTCCATTATAGACTGGTAATAATAATGCTTGGTATTTATAGAGTACTTTATATTCTCAAATCTCTTTGTAAGCATTCATTATTTCATCACTATAGATTTAAAATAATTCAGTCCTATTTTAGAGGAGTGAAATTGAAGGCATTGAAACACTGAGGACTTCAGGCTCTAAACAAGCCAGTGACAGAAATAGAACAAAAATCAGAAACCTCTGACTTCTGGGATCGTGGTACCTACTAATTCGCAGCACTTATCAAAATAGTTGCTAAAATTAATCAAAAGTAAAAAAAAAACCCTAAACAGAAAGGAACTTAGAAAGGCCAACGTGTGTCTCAGATTAAACCACACCATTATTATAGAGAGCTAGGCATAGAAATGGACTTGGAAAATCTGTGACATTTATTTTGGATAAAAGTGAAAATACAGGTTGTGATTCTAAAGGACACTCATTCAATACCAGTTTGAGTCACATTTTTGAAAACTAATTTCATCAAATAATTTCATCACTTTTTTCTATGGACTTTTTTTTCAAATAAATTTATTTAATTTTTCTTCCCCTCTTTTTTTCCAGTTTTAGATGAAATATTCTTTCACGTAGGGTCAAATCACTAGACTAATTTTTATCTAGTCTGTGGCCTGAAGTTGTAATAGATAATGCATGAAACCTAGAAAAACAGAAAATAATCCAGCTAATTTTGAACTGTTTTCCAAAAAAGATGCACTGCTTCAGAGGTCATTCCAATAGTAGATTTTCATGAAATAAAATCAAGCTGTTGATGTTTCATTGTCTTGGGGAATTGAGTTGAGTTTGAGCATTACAAAACACTCATAAAATTGGTTAATAAATCTGGAAAATTAAATGCTACCCCCTTCTCCCTGTCTTCATCGTTAAAAGACAACTGAGGGCAGACCCTAATCCTTCTGGTGACGTCAGGAGAGGCTCCCACACAGCTCTGCAGAGAGGCTTTAGCAAAGGTTGGCCCATAGAAACTGATTTCAGGCAGAAGATCTTGCACTTGGCCCCTGCCTGAGCTGTGTTCCCATCACAACCATTTTCCTACCCATAGACCCTCTCATCTGGGTACTAACCCAGGGACAGGTTTTACAGATGAATGTCACTTGTGCCTCATCATCATCATGTGTTTGCCTGATGCCCTGGGCTGGAGTGTTCTTTCTGTTTGTGCAGTAAATAGTACAATAGAACTCTAAACTTTGGGCTACAATACTTCAAGATGTTTAGAAACACATGGAACTGTAAGATGTGATCTAGATGGAGTTCCAACAGATTCAGCTTTGTACTCCTGGTCAAGAGCGAAATGCAAACGTTTTCAGCACTGCAGTAGAGAAAGAACTCAGTGTGTTCCAAGTCTCAGTGCAGTCCTGGAGTCACTAGCTATCAGGAGGTTCCTCCATGGCCTTCAGCTGTTGTTCTGGGAAAGATGCATGTTGCTGTGTCATAGGTGGCTGTATGAATGTTGCAGATGACTTGCCCTGGAAGGCTGCATGTGCCATTTGAATGCCTGAAATACCTCTAGGAGTCTACGTGCAGGCAACTAAAAGGATCCTCAGTAAAACAAAGCACACTGGACTGCTTTCACTGCATGGCTCCATTTCAGTATCTCCAGTAATTTATTGGCAGCTCAGTGGCAGTGTGGACACAAAAGAATGGGATCCATGTAGTCAGAAGCTCTGATTTTTGTTTCAGCTGTGCAGACAGATTTGATCAAACGGCACATGGTACCCCCCACTGCCTCACTGTGAAAGAAGTTTTGGTCATAACATGTTTGTGATAACCCCCTTTCAGCACTCTCTACAGTGTGCCACTGTACACCTCAGTCACAGGGCTTTGCTCTTGTCTCTCTATTCGGTGATTAAAGTAACAAAATGGCAAATAATAAATATTCATGTTTATTGCTGAATATGGAATGAATGTTACTGTCTGTACATCAGGGTAAGAAAATATCCACTTGATGAATGTTTCTAATCATCATCAGAGGATGGATGTGAATATAGCTGAATTGAATAGTAGTTCAGACTGGAAAAGAGGTTTGAGTGGATTGTGTTGTGCACTTTTGAGTTCCACCCCCCACCTGTGTTGTGGAAATGATCCCTACAAAATTTCAGATGGTCTGCTGTGGCATCTGTGGAGGAAACCCTGCAATGGTAAGGCAATACCTGTAATTTTCAGGGCAGTTCTGCATTTTCAGCATGCACATAAACATCCCTCTCTCCTGTGTTATCATATATCACAATCCCCTATGTGTTTTAACTTTGAAGACAATTCCAAGTAAAATGAATAGCACAACAGCAGGGAAGGTGGACAGCTTCAAAGGTAAAGCCTCTGCCTTGTGGGTTGAAGGCCTCTGGAGTTTCAGCTCGCAGACCTAGACGAGGTTTTAGTCTCAGTTTAGCTTGCAGTGCACTGTGCAGGTTGGTTGCTATGCTGCTTGACATGCATCTGGGGCTCTGCAAGAACGAAGGCATTGAAAACTGAAATGAGCTTTGTACCCTGGAGAAACTTGTCAGGACAGAAAATAGCTGTTTCTGTGCCCATGCCTCTGCCTTTGTTGGATGACTCCTGCATGGCTTGTCACCACTGTACAGGCTTTCTGAGAGCTCTGCACACTGTGACCACTCACAGAGGTGCCTGAGTGTTCAGCATTGAAATCCTGTGACATGAAGGCAGGCTGAGGGTCATGCAGTAATTGATTGATGACCTCAGTAGAAACTAGTACCATATATGAGCCTTAAACAAGTACTGTGGTGGTTGGTGTCTGTCGCCTGCAGCTGAGACTGGTGCTTGCAATGGCAGAGGTGAAGCCAGTATCTAAGTACTCACGTTCAGCATTCGCCATCTGTGGCTCTCTCTGGAGCAGGGCAGAATGAGTTCTCAAATAATATCCCCTCAGACACTCAGCAAGGATAAAAAACCATTGATTAGCACTAACATCATCAATTAAGCATCAATGTTTTGCTGTTGGATCTCAGCTAGAAGCCAGTATCTTCTAACTGAAGAGGTGGCTGGGGCATCTGCTGAACTCTGTCTCTCAGCTGTAAATGCTGTGATGGGTGCTTCCTGTCTAGTGTGTGAGATTAAGCCATTTCCAGCTCTACCAGTTTGGCTTTGCTCTCAGACATACAGGGAATGTTCACACAACTGGAATCACCTGAGAGGGGCAGCTCAGTGAGGCTCTGCCAAAGGCTGAAGGCTTGGTCCTCTCCTTTTGCATCCAGATATCTTAAGAGGTATGTTTAGTTTCATGATGTGGGTTCTCTCCCAGATTATCTTTTATACTGTCTAAATGTGGTTTATTCTGATTTAAGTAGATTTGAAAACGTGTGAGAGCAAGATTCCTTGGTGGACACTGTCACCCCATGAGCTTCTAATAAACTGACTTGCTCTGTGTGGCATGTCATGAGGTAGCTTTAAGGAAATGTGACTATGCCAAGTAGAAGATAATTCTGGAGAGTGTGTTACTTCTCTTGGGAAAAGGGAAGAAATTCTTCCAGATACAGGAAGGGAAATGTCATATTCTCTTCCACTAAAATATGGAAACTTTCTGCTCTTAAGTGTTTGCCAGGAGATTCTGAATGGCTGTATAGCCTACCAATAAAATGTTATATGATGTCACGTAACAAACAGTCCGAAGAATTTCTTTAAAAAATCTAGTATTCCCACAAACTATTGCATATATATGTACTGAATTAAGAGCTCCATCGCTTTGTTTTTAACCAAATTTATTTAAGCAAAATTCAAGCTGTTTTTAACTGCCTTGTCTCTGAGCAGTATCTTCCACAGAAGCAATTGGAATGTTCTTTCTTGACAACAAAAAAAACTCCACGCCAGGATTCCATGTAATGTTTGTGCAATCTATTTATCTATTTCCTTTACTGAGGCAGAATTAAGAGTACATATCTGAAATAATCTTCCTACAGAATCCACAGGCTTGCAGATTAATGCATTAAATAGCTGTTCAGGTCTGTGGATTACTTTTTCTTTCTCTTATTTTTACATCTCCCAAGGAAATTCCCAAGAAAATAAAAATCCTCAAACTGTTCCACATAATGAAAGCAAACCTAATTCTGAGCCCTTTGCACTTAAGTGTGATGTTCTACTTCTGAAATTTACCACGAGGAGGGACCAAGGAATGAAATTTTTAGGAAAAACTGCTGTCATTTCTTTCATCTGGAAGTGGAAGAGCCCAGTATCTCATAATGTCTGTCTTCTTGTGGGGTTTCCAAACCAGGTTGGCTGACTGAAGGTATTTGCATAGTTAGGGCACAGTTATGTGATTTTTGAGGAAAACTTTTATACCAGTCCATGTTACAGAAACAAAGCTCTTCAGAGAATATTTATACTGACTTATGTTTGAGGTTCCCATTGGGCATCAGTTACTGAAACAAAATCCTAAAAATTGTAAGATCTGATTTTACTTTACTTGCCCGTTGATGCAAAATGTTGATGCCTCCTTAAGCTGACCCCTGAGTGCTTCCTGTGAGTGAGCCAGTACTTTGAGATCACGCAGAGTTGTGGATGTTCAAAGCCCTTGCTGCATTAGACCTTTACTGGGAGTTATTACTGATGCCATTTTAATGATGGATAATCTGAAATGTAAATGGCAAAGCAACCTCTGCAAACATCAGCAACAGACACCGAAGTCCTGATCTCCAAATTATTTAGACTACACTGAAGTTTTTGCTTTGTGTAAATTGAGGTTAGACATGGAATACAACAAATGAAGCAACAACTACAGTGTGTTTCCATGTACAGTTTATAAGGTTTATGCTACTCAGTATTCACAATTAGATAGCTCTCTTCAACTTTAATAACTCTCCTTCCTCCTTAATTGTTTTTGATCAGCATGATCTTCCCAAGCATGTATGAGTCAATTCTGTCTGATATGAGAAAGGGGTCCTCTCTGGCATCAGCCACTCTGTGACTGGCAGAAATGCTAATAAAAAAAAATTCAGAAAGCAAGCCTGCTAATTGTGAATGATTTGCTTTCCTATCCCAAGCTGATGGAGAAGTAATTTTGATGAAGGATTCAGAGTCAGGGATCATCAAGTGAGTTCACTCCAGATTAATTTTCCTTTTCTAAAGTACAAAATGGTTCCTGCTGGAGTATGGAGCTGCATTTAATCTGGCCCATTCAGGGTGGGATGAGTAGGCCATATCTTTGTCAGCCATTTAATTGGATCAATGCAATTTAATTATGTTTCCAAGCAAAACCACCTGTGACTTTCCATCTGCTAACAAAATTCACCCATCCCTGCATGTACACACACAGTCTTCAAACAAAGGAAGAGTGTATTCCTGGAGGTATAAAGGAAATAAGGTTTCTGACTATTGCAGTTGGAAACATCTGTTCATCCCATCTTTCCAGAGAGCTGGTGGACAGGAGTTTGCCACCTGGGTTGCCTTTGAAGGAATGGAGTTGAGAAGCATCCATTCAGAGGAAATTAGATGTGCCTAGGTGAGCTGACTGAAGCCAAAATGATGTACTGCACTTGGTCCTGTGCAGGACCAGAATTCTATTCAGTGTGGCTGCAGGAGTATAACTTGCCTTTTTTACCTTTAGACTTGACAAAGTACAACATGGAATTAATGTTGCTGTCTGGTTTGCTGTGCCAGCCCTACCTGCTCACAGAGCCCGGCAGGAGGAATTCTTGTTCAACCAAAAGATACACTAATTGCTGTCAGGCCACAGGAGACAGGCAAAGCATGGGAATGACAGTGTTATCTCTCTTCAGCCCAGAGTGTAACTGCTAAAAAAGCTCCATAGGGGTAATAGCAGGTGATATTTGTTGATAATTCAAAATAGTATTTAGGGTGTTGGAAGCAGATGATCTTTGAGGCCCCTTCCAACCTGAACCCTTCTGTGATTTAAAATATAGATTTTCATTTCTGCAGAAAATGTCAAGATTTCAAAACCATTTCCTGTTCCAGTCCAAACTAAAGAATCAAAACATGGAGAATTTGGGTGGAATGGGAAGTGGTGCATGTTTCATGCTTGCAATCACCAAAGAAAAATATTGCTATTTGTAGTATCAGTAAATGATTGGACAATTTTAGAAGACATTTCTGATCATTCAGCTAACTTACAGGGTTCTTTGTAATCAGTATTTTCCTGTATCAAATTCTGATTTCATTACAAATATTTCCTGATTTAGTTACCTGCTTTTATTAAAAGCACTCTTCCCAGAATCTGAGAGAAATGTAATAGGTATTTTTTGGTTGGTTTGTTTGTTTGGTGGTTGTTTTTTTTTTTTTCCCAAGAAGATTGCAATATAAGCAAGTTACTCAAATCTTCCAGAAATGTCTGTGACCAAGCTGAGAAGAAAATCTGAGTTTCTTGTGAGCCAATCCTGGAACACACAGCTGAAAATTCTAAATCTGGAACAGAAGCTGAAATGAGGATTGGGATCTCAAACAATATTCCTTTCCCCAGTATTAAATGAGAAGGAAGTCCAGACTCCTCTGGGTGTAGACTGAAAAACCTTTTTATTACTGAAACAGTATTGTGCCAGGCTGTAGTTTCTTTTCAACAAGGTGTATGCAGAACTCTGCCAATTAAAGAAAGTCTTTTCTTATTTCCAAGTTGGTGTCATAGTTACTATTTTTTTCTTCAACAAATAAGAAGTGGAAGTACTCCATTGTCAGTTCCCATTGTGTATCTCCTCAGGCATATGATTGCCTCTTTCAACTAGAGAACCTGGAAGTTCTTTCAAAAGTATGTGTGACCCGCAGGCTGAAATACAAAGGAAGAAAGAAATCCCCATGCCTTTCAACACAGAGGTTTATAAATACCAGCTTCTCTTGATAAAAGAAATGGAGCTTTCAAATTGAATGTGGCATTGAAACTGAATCATGGTTTGTTCTCTCCCTCTCTCTCCCTCTCTCACTTGCTCTTTTTTGTTTGGGTGGGGTTTTTTTTTGGTTTTTTCCACACTTAGAAAGAGCCCATTAGTAAGAAATGAGAGAAAAGTGAGAAGCCTATCTACATGAATAAGAGGAGATAAAATAAAAATGTTTAAAAGGCATTTTTAGTGACAAATAAGATGAAGAGTTGTATCAACTTTGTGATTTTTTGAATCCTCTCTATTTCTGGGGTTTGTGTTGGATAAAGAATAGGTTTCGTTTGCGAGATAAAAAGGACAAATTCATCTGGAGCTGTGTTCCCCTGCAGCATATATATTTTCATATACTGGTATAATTTGAAGTTAGACTCTAATCATAATTCAGTTCCTGTCTTTAGTAAAAGCATGTGCCTCTAATTTGCAATCATTTTTTGTGCTTAACACATGGAAATAATGATTGTTCTCATCTACAGCTGGAGACAAAGGCAGAAAGGAATGTGCAGCACTTTGCAGGCTGGACTCTGGGCATTTCATTCCCCAAGGCTTTGGAGCATGGGCATCCAAATCATGCTAATATTGTGCTATAATCATTGCATAAATAATGGATAACTATTTAAATTTTTCTCATTTCCTTTGAACATAAAACTTGAATAACTGCATGAGTGAGAATTTGTTGGCACCACCCCATGATGTGGGGACTGACACAGTGTATGCAAGTCTTACCTCATTGGGTTTTTAATGGAATGTTGTGCAGTTTCCAAAAGCTGGTATTTTTGGATATATTCATCTGTACATCTGTGTCATAGCTACTATTATCTTTCTCTGATGACAAGACCTCCTTGTCTTTTGATTAACAAAACTTGTAGAAGGGACAATACCCCCTTTCAAGAAGCTTCATGCCTGATTTTTCAGGGCCTAGTTGTAAAACTAATTTCCCATTGTACAGAAATGTTTTCTGTGCTAAACCACTGGGTATAAGAAGACTACATGACACTGCATCATAAAGTGCTCTTCAGTTCGTGGTCTGCACCCCTGTTTGACATGGAATGAGAATTCCTTCAGTATCATGGGGTTTTTGAAATTTATTTTATTTTGATAATGTCTTCAGACACGACCAGGACCCCTTTCTGCTAAGAAAAAATACAAACACCATGGGGAAGAAACACTTCAGGAGAAGAAACAAGCGAGGGAGGAGACAGATGAGCAGAACACAATGCAGTAGTGCCAATTCTGTACCAGAAATCACGAACGATAGGAAAACATCTGCAATTCTGGAACAAGAGGATCTGTCCTGTCCCTTGCCATTGTGAGGATCTGAATAGTTGCTGAAGAGAGGAAAGGAAAAGTTGGTACTTGCTGATCACTTCACCTGTCACCAAGGAAATCACAGCTAAGCAGGAACATGGAACCCTCTTGACAGCAGCCCCAGCAATGAAAAGAGAGAAACGCTGCAAGACACTGACTGCAAGCACAGTTTGACAAAAATCCCTGCGTGTAGCCCCAGCAATATTTGGCCAGCTCACTACAGCTGACATCTCTATACTTGTGGATTTCCTCTAATCACTACGATGATACAACAGTAGTTACACACTGGTAGACATCACAAGCTTTCTGTAGTCAAAGAACTGGTCAATAGCAAGGGTGTTAAAAAGAATGCTTCACTGCTAGTACAATGTGGTGACAGCTTAGACTTCAAAAAAGACGATTTAAAACTGTAATTAATATTCAAAAAGAGTCTAATAAGAAGAATCCTTAGGCCTTTTGGGATCATTTTTCCTATTGTGATATAAATAATCTGGTAATTATTCCTCCTATGAAATATGTATATGTTAATTAAGTGAAAGCTTACAGCTCACTATATATGCAATTTTTATTTTTTTTCCTTCTTAATAAGCAGGGTTACTGGTTGGGGCTGAATTATATGGGAAATAATTAATAGTCATAGAAGACACTTCCAACAAAAACCTGTTGAGAGAAAGGGAGCATAACTGCTCATAAAGGTGATGTATGGGAATATTAATCAAGAAAATAGATGCTGTATAAAACCAAAAGGTCAGCTACCGTAAAAAGTAGGGAAAAAGAGTGGATATAGGAGGTTAACATTTAAGACACTTTAACAGTGCGCTGCCATTCAAGTTAAAAGTTCCTGAAAGTCTTTACAAGAAGCATGGTTAGTATCATTCACCCAGTCCAGTAACTGAGCCAGCTTTAGAATGAAAGAAGGCAGACGTACAGTTCCAACCATGAGGAAACGTGCATCCCTTTTGTTAAAGTTATGGTTGAAGGGCCTGCTGAGTAGCTGGGTGGGGGACAGGAGGAACAAGCAGCAACCCCCCGTTCTTTCTGCCTTTCTCTTTCAGATGTCTACCAAAGATATGTTACACAACACTGGGAAGATGGGATATCTCCAACACCAGCGGTTACAGGCAATGGTTCAACATCCTGGTTCCATCAGCTCATTCTGTGCTTCTAAGTTACACTCTCTTGAAATTTACAGACCTTCACTTTGAAGAATAAATTCTGCAAATAATAATTTCATCCTGTCATTGTGCACTGTGCCTCCAGCTTTCCTGTACCTTGTGCATTCCCATTCTCCACATGCCTATTCTTAGTCATCCTCAGCTTTTGTCTCTGAATCTGTGTTTAGCTTGGTGCTTCCACTCTTTCTACCACTTTCTTTTTTCCTTGGACTAATCTATCTGCTACCCCATGTCCCTTCACAACTAAACCTAATTCCACTTCTAAGACAATTCCCTCCATCTTCTTCTTGGCATATCTACTCCAAGCAGTTTCTACTTCATGCATTCTGTGTCAGGCATGACTTTTAAAGGTGACAGTAGTACTCCAAATTGAAATGTATGAGGTGCTTCAGCGATGCCAGCCAGAGAGGAAATCTTCCCTTGACTGTGGAAGACTACTGGGAAAAGCTCTCATTGTTCTTCAATATAAACTTTCAGTCCCACAAAATGCTTGAAACATATTATTAGCAATTTTTTTCCTGCTTATTTATCTGAGTGCTTCTCTATTTATTCACTTATTTACTGGCACCAAGTCATTCCAGCTAACCTTCAGGGATTTTTGTTTGCTGCTGGCATTGAGGGGGGGCAGAGGGGGTGGCATGGTGGAGGAGGGGAAGAGAGATGGGTTTAAAAATGCATATGTTGTCCTTACAGTGCCGTAACAAGATTGGCATGGTACCAGTGATGTTTGAATTTCTCTCTTAGGAAGACTAAGATAGTTCAACCAGCTGCACTGAAATTGCATTGAAAATGGATACTTTGCAAATTCTCCCCATAAATGAAAGTTTAAATTACAAAAAGCCGTCTGACCGGTTATCTCTTAGTAAAGTGCTTTACAATTTGCATATAAACTTCATTTCTTTTTCTAATTACACAGAGTAAAATGCATTCATTTTGCTTTTGATTACAAGCTGGTCTTGCCAAACACCTGTGACTGCCACAAATTCTAATTTGTTATTTATTTACTTCAAAGCAATCTTATTATCTAAATGATTCAAAGCATCAAAGACCTTAATTATTGATAGTGAATTCAATAGGGTGACACTTTCCACATCCTTGGGCTGAAGGCACTTCTAGGCTTTCTTCTGCTGAAGTGCACACTTGGCTGAGCAGTAGGACATACCATTCTGTTACTAAGTGTATTGGAAATCACATTCTTGCAAAATTGCAACTAGATTTAGACAATACCAAAGGGCCCAGACTAACAGCTACAATATGCTGGCTAATGGAACCAAAAGAAAAATTTAAAAATTACCCTTCCTTCTGTGGTCAAAAACACCTGTTGCATGTGTAGCACATTTATTCTGCACGTCTGATGTAATCTTCAACACTAATGCTGCATGACTACCTCTCATTTATTCCAGGAAGAAATACTCCAGATTTACAGTACTGCCACAAATGTGTATATGGTGTGTCCTGTGGCCATGATGAAACTTTCAAGCTTTCTGACAACTTCATTAGAACATTTCACTGGGTTTCAAATGTTCTTATGTCAGAAGTGAAAGGATGCTAAAGGTCTTCAATACAAACAAGACATACTTGCTATATTTATGCATATTTTAGGGTGCAGAGTTGCATATTTTTGGTGCATGCACCTGCATGGATACCACAATATAAACTTTTGGGAGAAAAATTATTACATAAAGGTGTCTCTGTCTGCAAATCACATCTTTGTCAGATGGGTTTCAGAGGCTGAGGAGTGAAGCAAATCCACGAATGGATTGTTCTTGTCCCAGCCATACTGGGGTATTTCTTCTGAATCTGTTATCCTGTATGCACAATGTGGATGTGTTAATAAATTGTTTATGTATTCATTAAATGACTTGTTAGTCTCTGAATTCAAGGCTCACCTTATTCTGTAACATGAGATGCCAGAGTAAACCCTTCCACATCTAGGCTTCTACAGGTTTTGTTTTCTTTTTTTTTTTTCATTATATCATTGCCTACTGCAAAACCCCCACCAAACCATCTGTTCTGCTCTTGGCAAATTCAAGGGAACTGATTTTCAGCAGTTTCATTGCAGTAAATCAGTAAGCAATATCTTAAATTAATTATCTTAACACTGTTTGCATATTTATAATTAGTATATTTTGCTTTTCTTTTTAGGAATACAAAACCAAAAAAATGAAAACAAAACATTTGATATAACAAAGCCAGGAGTAAGACCTGCATATCATCATTTTACACAACTGGGACGCTACTAAACAATAATAAACAGTCTGGACATACAAAAAATTACAACTACATGATCTGTGGATGCTCTCAATGTTAGTAGGAAGAGACTAAAAGTGATGCAGCAGCTTAATGTAGTTCACTGTTCCACTTGAACTCTAAAAGCAGCAACATCACTGGATGGACATCTTAATGTTACTGATGTCTTATACTGGCAAAGAGAATATCACAGTCATAATCATGTGGTAACACATCAGAAAGATATTGGTCCTCTTATTACATCATGATTTTAAAAACTTTTTAGTAACTTATGAACAATGGAAAATAGCAGCACACACATTGTAAGGTCAAGTTGCAAATCATGGAATATAATGTTGTGCTTGCTATTTTTAGGGCTTAATCAGGAGAAATACATGAAGTGCTGGAGACAGTATCTTCAAGATAAATAAGATTGATCAGAGGAAAATGTGTGGCAGGATGGCAGGATAACTAACATATTACTTTAAGATAAATTTAAGTTTTTCTTCAGCCAACAAATCATGATTTTGCAATTCTATTATGAATTTTAAAAAAGCTTTACAGATTTAAAAATATATATACATATATAACAATTTTAAAACATCTTTTAAAAATCAATCTTTCCAGCATTTTGAACTATATGAATCTGCAAGCTTGAGCTGAGGAAAGGAAAATTGACTGGTCAGGTTTCCTTGCTGAAGTTAACATACACATGCAATCAACATGGATAATGAAAAGCGTATTAGATTCTTAAATTATTTTAATCTTAGCAACCTAATGTGTTATTGTTAACTGAAGGAAATAAAATTATTTAACTTCACTGCTTTCCACTTCTTTAAATCATTAGTTAATTGGATTTTCTAGGTAATTGGTAAAAGGATAGTTCCGGTCTCTTTCTTTCTCTCATTATCCCGTCCATGGCTTTTCAAACACTGCAGCAGTACTGCTTTGGCTGAAATTAAACATCTGATGCAAAGCTCCCTGAAGTCAGTGTAAAGATTTCCTCTAACTTTAGTGGGATTTGGATCAAACCCTAAGCAAGCTGCATAAAATCTCTACCTTTATAACTGAACACTGAAAGCAAGAGAAATTGTTGGGTGGCCAGTGGTCAGGGTTTCCATCCAATGGGAAAAGTATTAACTGACCTCTACAGTCTTGTATATTTGATTTTTTTATTAGAAGTATTTTAATTTGTGACTCTCTGTTTCTAAATCATTATGTATTACCAACCTTACTTACAGGGCTTTTATTTTATGTTAGCGCCTTGCAACCTTAAGAGGAATTATACCACATGAGCACAAACTCCAGTACACCTTTTCTCTGCTGGAAAATTTC
This sequence comes from Gallinula chloropus, assembly GCF_964237585.1. NCBI lineage: Eukaryota > Metazoa > Chordata > Aves > Gruiformes > Rallidae > Gallinula > Gallinula chloropus. Next base: position 1,793,754 of record NC_140088.1, read on the forward strand.
CTATGAAATGGAGCCTACTTCATTCTACTGAACCGCTTTTATAACATCAGAGAGTTTCCACTCTGATCAGCATGATCCAAATTCTCCTTACCTCCCTGAAGAGCAACATAGATTGCCCATGAAAATACACACTAGCAGACTGTCATTTCTACACCCTGCATGAAATCAGTATGTTACCAAAAATTATGTATTTGGTTCACTACAAAGGAACATCTCACAGTGGAAAACTGGACTAACTGGGTTTTCTATGCCAGTTCATTTCTGAAAGAGAAATTAATTTGGTTGAGTGAGTCCCCAGTGAATTTGCACCCTTTTTCCCTGGAAGACTTGATACCTGATAGTGTTCTACTTTACAAACAAAACAATCTGGTATCAGTAGGCTGACCTTGGACCACAGAGAGGATGCTACGCAGAATATGTGAGCACAAGTCATGCTTACTGTCACTGTATCAGGTTTCCTCCAGAGGCAGTTGTCAGAGTGCAAGCTACTCTACATTCACCCACTTATTTGTGAAATCACTTTAAGACACAGTAGTCTTCACAGAAAAGCTCTCAGGAGACAGCCCTCCAAGCAGAATGATCAGCATAGCGGCTGAAATCGCATCACTTTCCTGTCCCAATAGGGAAGGAGAGAGAAAGAGTTTGCTGCCAGCACATTAGTGAAGTGAAGAGGTAAGGAGGTCTGCCTTTAGCCTGCAGTAACAGCCCACAGCTTCCCCAATTGATCTTTTAAAGTGCATGAGTGGTAAAATCACTCTGGAAGGGCCTGTGAATGGCAGAGAAATGGATTTCACTACTGTTATGTTTGCAGTGGCTTGCAGATGATCTGCCACGGGTCCACCCGCAGTCATTCCATGATCAATGAAATACTCTATTTATGCTCAGAGCTATCACTTGTTAATGGTGAGCTCTTGTTGTGTGCCTCAGAATGCACATAACATGAACACAATGTGACATTCAATTAAGTGCACGTGTCAATCAAAAGACAGCGGTGGAGATCTCTTTGTTATCTACACTGGTCTCTGCCCTAGGTAGAGCCCTTTCATTAAAGTGGTTTGCTGTATGTTTGCTCACTCTGTATGTCCTTTAGACTGGCTTTGTAGTCAAAAACAAAGGCAGAAAGAAGAGAACTTTCATTGTCCCATGTATGCCTCAAAGGCTTCACATTTTTCATGATCTTTTTTCCCCCAGAATTTTTCACTAAATAAAAGAATAAGGGTGCTCAGCCCTCCAGCTTAGGAGCCTTTTCCAGTTTAGGAAAGTCCTTTTCCTCCTCCTTTCCCTCCCTACCTCCAATCTTTGTTGGCAGGCTCAGAAGGAAGGTCAGAGACTGGCAGGTTGAAACATTACCAAATAGGTATCATGAGGAAAACTCATAATACAATGAGTCTCTTCATCAGACTCTGAAGATTTCAGCCTTTACCACAGCACAACATTGTTTCAGTTCAATTGTTTTCCTGAAAAGGAAAGGCACATATTCCACTTTTGCCCTTCACACTTCCCAGGTAGGAAATGTCAGAGGATTAACATCAGTTCTTTGCTGTGTTAAAAACACCCGTGAAACTCTCCTCAGGATATGAAGTATCACGCCAGGAGTAATGTCAAGATGTAACTCACACAACATGATACAGCTGAAAATTAGAAATGAGATTTTAATTTGCTGCAAAATTTAACACTATTAAACAGGAATTAAGACTGAGGCAATTAAAGGGCGTTTGGAAAAGCTTGTAAAGCTCCTGTTTATGAGGTGGGAAGGGATGAATCAACTTTAGGTAAACACCAGCAAGCTTTGAGAGAATAAAACAAAGCAGAGGAGTGAACATGCAGTTGCAAAATCAGTTCCTGCACAGGCAAACCCTCTTGACTACACGAGACTCAGAGAAACGTTTTGGAAATTATTCCAAACAAATGCAGCAATGCTGAAATTCTGCTAGCCTGAGTCAAAGGGAAAGGAGTGTGAGTTGGGTCTGAGACATTCTCCTCCCTCACCTGAAAGGCCATTTGCCAGCACAAGCAGCAAAACAGCTTTTGAAGATCTGGGTTTTTTGTCTGAAGGACTACTTTCAAGAACCTACCAGTACATGTCTCTGTTCATCTGTGGGTACTCTTATGAGAAATTACTGAAACATTTTTGTTCAACTTCCATTATTGAAACCTCCTGTGTCTTGCAGATGGTAGGTCCTTACTAGCTATCTTAATTTCTAAGTTTCCTTCCCTATCTATCTTTACACTTTTGACTTTCTACTTTCCATTAGCTTCCATTCCCTGCAACTACTTTTATTGTTTTCCAGAAATCCTAGATTTTTCTTCCTTTTTTTTTAATCACTCTTGTCATAGATCTTGCACTTCTAAATTTCCCAGCATTTCAAATCTAGGTGATAGTTCTATTTTGAAACACTGGAATGCTTGCATATTTGGCCCACTGTATCTTTAATCACAAATGTCTTTGATTTTACCTCAATTTTATCTATGGGAAGATCATTTTGTTGTTGGTTATGGCAGTGATTCTAAATGTTCTTGCAAGTGAGCAGATCTGTCTTCCTCTGGTGGCGAATTAATAGCTTTTATATGCCTTCCTGTCAGTAATCAAGCCACGTGTGACTTTATTTGTACATTTGTGTGGAAACAAAGATCCAGAGGAATACTACTGGTGAACATTAGGGATCTAAAAGAGTAGAGAAATCATCTTGCGCTGGTTTTGTAGTCAGAGGAGAGACCTCCAGAAGGCACTGCCAAAGATCTGAATTTACATAACATGAATCAGAGGAAATGCCCAAAACCACATTTAGCTGATTTAAGCTGGCAGGGATTAAGCCAGGCTTTAGTTTTTCCACCAATCAATTTAGCAATGTCAAAAAAATGGATCAGACACTCCTCAATTTTATATTCTTTCTTTTCTATCCTTTGGTTCTAAAGATATTCCTGCTTTGTCCAAGACAACTTGCATGGCTAACCTAGTTCTTCCACAGTCATGTCTTCTGCTGCATACAAATACGTTACAGAAAGTGGCAAAGGAGAATCCAAGGAAGAAAGCAACATCTCACTGAAAAATACAAACCAAAAGGCCATTAAAATTTAAAGCACTGTTAAAAAGGACAGAGTTATTACTGAGGGTGACTGAAAGGAGGATGGGTAAGGAGGGAAAGAAATCAAGGCCCACAAGCTCTGCATTATTGAAGGGATAGAGTTTCAGTAAACAAACAAAAAGCAGAGAACTGAGAGCCAGGACTAAGTTTCCACTGAAAATTAAAGCAGTCTGGAGGCAGCTTGCCTTGTGGCAAGGAAGATTCAGGTCCAGGATACCACTTTCCTCTCCTAGGTGTTCAGCTGCCTGAGCTCAAGTCTAGCTGGCGGATTTGGGACAGCACTCTAACCTCAGGTCAGGCTGTTGTGAAGGAGGAACTGTGTAAGGAAGAGCTGTGAGAAGCCTCTGCAGGTTTATAGCAATGTTTTGCTCAGGAGCTACTTTTAAATTGAGGCTCCTGACCTTGGTCCCTGCCTGTTTGTATTCCAAAGCAGTATCCTTACTGACCTCCAGGCTTTGTTTCTGTCCGTTGCAGAAATCACATGGCTGCATTTACTTGTTGGGGGAAGTTGCTGTTTATCAATTAGTCTGATTCAACCAATGCTCTAGCACAAATTGAACCCTTTGTTTTTCATTGTACGTACAGGGAGAGTGCAGGATAAAGGAGATGGAAAGGCTTTGCACTAATGAAAATGGAATACACTTCAGACTGGTCTCTTCTCTAACAGCTTTTCTATTCCTGTTGAATCAATTCCCTTTTTCTCTTTACAAAATAAGCTAAAATTCTGCAGCAAAACCTGGTACATAATAAATTTCCTTTATGGAATGCTGGACCTTCTCTGGCTGAAAGGGGCTTTAGGCTAATAGATGGAGAATTCATTTCTCAAGCTACCCTGATAGTAGCAGGGAGGTGCTGAGATAGCAAAATACACATGGCAAAGACCCCACTATTTTTCTTTATTTTGTGCAGCCTGCAGTGGATGCTTCAAAGTGACCCAGGAATTGATTTCTCACTAATATTTCACAAAAGAAAAACATCTGAATATTTTTTCTTATAACTTTTCATAATTGAAGTATTTTTCACACAGTGCTGTGACCAGAGTCACAGGACACAGATCAGTCAGCTGATGAACAGCTGCTCTCTGTTTACAGCCCTTCCCTCTGGGTAGCACTAGAGGCAGAAAAACCTGTACAAGTCCCAGCTCAAATCTAAACCCATGTTTCCCCTCAGTAACTCCAATAGTAACACCAACAGGAGTAAGTGTTCCATAAGCAAACAGAAGAGATAGCATGAAATAAATGAGGAAGTATTCTGGCTGCCTTCTGTTTACAAAATAAATAATGACAAACTCTGACAGCAATCAGTCCAGATCATCCATGTCCTGTGACTGGCATAGCCTGCAATGCCAGAGTTCCTGTGGCATCACATGGATTAGGCTTGCACAGAACATAGTCACCTTGGTCTCAGCTGAGGGAGCTCTGTTCAGAATCTCTAGACCCTGTATAATCCACGTGATTTAAATCCCTTGCTGTCACTGTCAAGTCACAGAGAAGCTTGTGTGGAAAGTCCCCTGCATTCCTCTAACTGAAGCTTCCAGAATAAGAACAGCAGATACAGAGGTGGCAGAGAGAGGATTATTGTGCTCTGGTTTCACAGGAAACACCTTTCAGGGACACCCAAACATTTCAAAATACCAAAACTATCCCCATCTCAAAGGAATATGAACACTAACAGTTGCAGAAACGCTCAAGATTGAGAAGATGTATTTTCCAAGACTTGGAGGCTGTGGAGGAAAATGTATCTCAAAATAGATAATTTTAATCAGAAAAAAAATATGCACAGTTTTCTTCATTTTCATAACAGGAGTAATTTTAAACTGGGAAATTGTGTTTTAAAAAAAGTAATCTAAACAATATACTGAAACTAGTTCTGAAATCCTTTCCAACACAAATCTTGCATTAAAAAAAACCCCACTGATACCAGTCTTTTGCCCCAAGAAGACTTCCTTTAATAAATCAACAGTTTCCAGGGCTGGGTGTGTGTGTGTATGTGTGTGTGTGGAGTTATTGTAAAAATCTGAACAGGTCTTACTGCATTTGAAATACACTCCACTGACATGGAATTTACTGTTTTTGCCCCACTCTTAATCTATTTGAATTTGCCTTATTTTGAAACTCCAAATCACTGATCTTTGTTTAGAAATAGTGTCCTTTTCCTTTCTTCTTTCTCTCAGGTACATCCAGCACCTTTTGTAGCATTCCAATTTTCTATTAAAAAAAGACATCCATATATACACAGATGTAAATTCCCCAGCAAATACCAGAAGGAAACTTTCTTCCTCTTTCTTTCTCATTATGTAGCAAGTATAAAAATTCAAAGCTCCAGTTGCTGTTTCCCCTGTGGTTTTCCATCCTATATCATTTAACTTTTCCTGGCATCTTTCTTCCCTGCCTTTTATATTACAAATTTCTCCTAAGCAATGAGAACCTGTATTTGCATCTTTGACAGCAAAGGGGAGCCTGACGGATGGAAGCAATGCTCTCTTTGAATAATGTAAGATGTTGTGACAGTGACAGTAATAAAGAGTCCTAAATAATAGGTCCTTCTTGATACAATTTAAAAATATGCAGCCTATTGTCTCAGCCACCAGCAAACCAGCTCATAACTGGTGCCTCAATAGTAAGGCTGAGTCCCATCCATCTCAGTGACAGCTGACAACAGGAGACTAATCTCTCTTAAAAATACTTCCCAATCACTTTTTGCTGTAATTAAATCAACACACTGTTCAACCACACACAAATACAGGAAAAGAGCTCTCTGTTTTATGACATTTTAGAGGGAGCAACGGGCTTAAGTTTTACTCATCACTGCCCAAGAGGAAGTTGGTGCCAATTAGAACTGTCTGGTTCACCTAATCCCAGCCAAGACACTTTTCTCTCTTGTATTTTAATTTTATTCTTTCCCCATGGTGCTCCCCACAGATATTAACCAAGAGGAAAAGAAATGGTGATAGAATGGTAAACATGACAGGCTTAAATCACTCACATGCACCCTGTAGCACTGGCTGGGGCTGTCATCTTAAGGTGTTTATCTCTGTTTCACTCAGTGTGTGTCATTTTATTTGGTATATTATTTGCCACATTAAAAGAAGTAAGAAGGGACTTGAAAGATGTTCAAAAAAAAAAAGTGGTTAGTCTCAGTTGTACTTTTAATTATGCTTATTAATTGATACAATTTATACCATTAGAGAGGTTCTATTAACTTGTACAGATTTCAAACTACAGTTTCAGTGGCACAATTTGGCAATTAGGGAATTGTAGGCCTTCATTAGTGGAATTTCTGGAAATTGCTCTCAGGAACAAACAGAGAAAGACACAAAAAGGGCAAACTGCTTGAGAATATGGTGAACCTTGTAAAGAGATTCAGGCACCATCACAGCCAGTCAGGCTTTCCAGTAGTTAACTGTGCTCAAGTTCAGAGTGGCACATAAGGTTTGTGTGCAATCAAAGTTTAAAGCAATAGCAGGAATACCTGTGAGAAGCAAGCCAGTCTAATCAAGAATGTCTGCCATCTACTCCAGAGACTCTGCAGAAGCAGAGCCAGGGAGTGCACACTGTGGGCTGCCAGGCACCCATACTAAGTGGTACCAGCTAACTTGCAGCAACAGCAGAATGAAATTCTGTGTGAGCTTTGCTAAACCCTGTACTGACTACACTACAGAGCAGGTGATTAAAGCCCCCTTCCATGTCTCTCCATAACGTTGCCAGGGACAGTGCAGTCAGAGTGTAAGTTAGAGCTGCGTTTCTAATCTTATCTGGGGCTGGTATTGCTGAAAATAACTGCATGGCCACAGCCATGGTTTCTATGACCACACCTTATCACATCAGCTTTATTAGCTGATGCAGAAGGACTGACACAGCAGCGGGGATGTCATCTTAATAATATTTTCCATTGCAAAGTTTAAGTCCTGTGGCTTCAAGAGCTTTCTCCATTGCAACTGCTTCCCTGACGTATTTGCAGCTCGCAGTAGGTAGAGAGATGCAAAGTAAACATAGCCAGTTGGCTAAAGCTGCATTGCAGTTTCAAAGGAATATGAAAAATTATTCAAGTTTCCTTCTATTTTAAGGAAGTAATATGGATGATAACACCAAGGGTACGTTTTTCCTCCTATAGGAAACCAGTCAAGTGTGATCTTTTGTTGAGGTTATGATAGAAGTGGGGATAGAAGTCTTACTCCAAATCTTAAAGGTTTGGCAAATTTCCCCAAACTGAACCATATTCACTTTAAAAATATGACTGCATCTTATATTCTACATAAGCTTGTGAGCATATGTGAGGAAAATCCTTAGAATAATAGGGCAGAAAAAGGCAAAATAAAATTTCATATGATTGCACTTATGGGGAGTATCTACCTGTGGTGGAAGAGTTTGCATGCCTCTATCTGAAAGTGTAGAGAAGAAAGGTTCAGATATAACCTTATAGGTGTCCTCTGCTACCCCTGCAGTGCTTATGTGTTGGCAAAGATATGGTTTAACACAAAGACATTCTCTTAGAAGGAGTCTGGACTCCTGACTTTTATTAGTCATCTATGTTATGCCTGGAGATACCAACTCAGACAAATTCTCTGTGGGTCTTAAAAGATTCTTCAGTGCTTAATGGAGATCTAAAACACTCTTGGTGCTATTTGAAAGCCTCTTTTGAAGGTCAAGTGGGCTGGCAATGCACCTTTCTCTAACACGGCACAGTAGACCACCACCTCCTTCCTTTGAGCAGCAGTGGAGATAAGTGACCCTGCAAGTCTCAGGTCATTCCAACTTCCCCATATTCATAAGGAAACTCAACAAAATACAACTGAGCTACTCAAGTCTAATGGACTCATGGAACTGCCTTAGAAAACAAGGTAAGGGAGGGGCCGGGGTTTAACCTAATGCTACAAATATTCATCACAGCTGAGTTTATGAAAAAGGGTCTGCAGTGCTTTCTATTGATTCAAGCTATTCCATAAACATCTGGCAGGCAGTGTCTCATTCCATCTGACTCTCAAAGGGTAGTAAAATCAGTACTGAAAATAATAAGAAACAACAGAAAAACAAACAAAAAACTCTGTAAAAATCCCAGCCTTGACAGGATGAAAAGAAATATACCAAAGTGATAAGACCTTGCTATTTAGGAAAAATGGAAAACTTTGTTTTCCATTAAGAAAGAGAGAAAAGACCTGTTTGCACATCTGTCTCTGATTTTCCAATGCTTATTTAATTCTAATACTCACATCATATTCAAAGTGACCCTGACAGATGTTTGATAATGAATCTGCTTTGAAACTCATCCAAAGAAGCAAAATATGTTCAAGGAATCCAGTGCTTTGCTCAAAGGGAATAACTTTAGATCAGCCTGGATCCAGCTAATAAAATTACACTGGTACAGTTCTTTACTTGGAATGTTTACTCAATGTTGCAGGACAATAAATGAACAAGAATTGGCTAAACACTACTTTAAATCCATCTCCTGCCTGCCTGTGAGGTAGAGTGTAACATGATTTGCCCCTCTGGGGGGAATGGAGACCTGTAACTGTAGGTTTGTAGCTTTAAAGGGAGACTTGTTTGTTTGACCTAAAATTCAAATTTAAAATCGTGACAGCTACCTGTGACTGAAAACTTCTCTTAATTAATCCACTGGAACTCTTTCTTTTCCTTATGCACTCCAGCATGTGTCTCCCAGTTTTCTGTAGGATTTATTCACATCCCCAGACACCCCACCCCGCCTCCCCCCACACACACTGTAAGGGTGCTACGGTGGCTCCACTTGCTTCTTCAGCCACTGGAGCAAATGTGACAGGAGTTCAGGAGCCACCAGAACTGCCTGAACGAGCAGCAAACAAGCAAACAACAACCTTAAAGTTCATGAGCAGAAGATGGGATTTTTTTTTTTTGCATTTCTGGAACTTTTTTCTGTCATAAGTGACATTCATAGAGCCAAAAATTCCTGGTCTGCTTTTCTCCCTCCCACAGGACAGAGAGAGGGAGAGCTCTGATTTACCTTTCTTAACTTTAATTTCTTTTATAATTCATTATTCTAAGTAGGCTTCAATCACAACCTGTAGGGGATTAACCAAAGGCAATAAGAAGCACCTGTCCCTGTGGCCCTGCTCAGGCTACTGAAATGTCCAGACAGCCTTTGCATGCAAACTTCTCCACCTTACTGAGACCCTGTCAAGCACAGCACAATCCTCCTCATCTGGTATGGCAGCCAAACCCCACTGCTTGTCACTCCACATCAAAGAGGAAGCAACGTGGAATTAAATGTGGCTTCTGAGCTGGCTGGGCTCTATGGGAGCAGAGACACTCTTCCTTTGGGACCTCCAATGGAAAAGACAGAAGGGATTTAATCAGCTTTTCAACATCTACCTGTGAAGTAATAGGACAGCTTTCTGACTAGGATAATGTTATTTACCAAGACAACGCAGTTTGCCCTGTTTGTTTAGAATAAAACATTCCTGCTTAGGTCCAGTAATGAGATTCCTCAGGGGTTGTGCAAACAGCATATACAATCCATGGTACAACAGGTAGGCTGGAGTTGGAGTCAAGCCCTTTGGAGGAGTTACCAGCTCTGTTTTGATGGCTGGTAATTTCCTAGCAGCATGTTGTGTGGTTTTTTGTCTACATCTGTTTGGAACTGAAAACAGAACTGGTATTAGCAAGCAGGTAGGGCAATCTTTAGCTATAAACAGTTTGTAGAGCAATTTAAACATCAGGAAATGGGGTTTTTTTTTAGCAATTATACATGGTATTCTCCTAAAAAAATCACCTTTCTCACACTATTTTGTTATCCATATGTCAACCCCTCAGCAATTTTCTCGTGCCCTAGAACTCAAGGAGATTGTCAGAGCAATGATAACAACGTGGGAAGATGCTTACTTTTGTTCTTCCTTTCCAAAACTGCATTTTGAAGGCCACCTGAAGGCCATGGATGTACCCTTTGATGAACATCAGAGTAGGGGATTCTTTCCTGGTGCAGTGTAAAACTCTTACAAAGATTAGAAAAGAGATTTTCAATCAGAAAGGTTTGACAACAGGAGGATCCATCAGTTATGTGGTTTGGAATGATTTAAAAGTTTCTCTTATCTAGAACCTGACCAGCCAAAACGACTGCATGATGGGCTGGTTTTACCCATCTGTTGGGATTATTGATGAAGCAGTGATATCAAAGCTCTAACAGCATGGGAAATATAAACAACACATATTTTATCTAAAATATACAACACTTGCAGAGCAGTAAGGCTGGTACATTATACCCTAGCCATCATGCTTGAAAAAGCCACATTTCTCATGATTTCCATGCTCTCATTTCACAATATGTTTTGATTCAAGCTGTGAATCTGTATTCTTACTTCATGAAATGGGTGATAAAGCCAGTACACTGTGCAAGCTTTTAAAATAACAGAAAACCACTTGTAAATTAAGCCATCCAGCCCCTTTTCAAAAGAGCTGTGAAATTAATAAATTATTCTAATTAAAGAGTGACTAAAAAAAAAAGAGGGAAAATAGTTAAAATTAAATAGCATTGTGGAAAACTTATGGTAACACAAAAAGTCAGAAGATTCTCATTCTACCTCCAGTTAAACATTTTGTTTATCTAATAAAAAAAACCCAAAAACCTACTTGAATTTCAGGATCAAGGGAAATATACATAGAGGAATTTGAAATTTTGAACAAATACTTTGTTCAAAACATTTAGACATACTGAAACCGTTACCATCTTTTCTTTCTGGTGCGATAAACTCAATAAAACCCACAAAAATTCACAAAACTCTATATTCTAGAACTTGTAATTCTAGAGAAAATGTAAACAAAAAATTTGTTTCTTTTTCTACTTTGTTTTATGTGGCTTAAAAAAAATGCAGAGAGAATTTAAATAGAAAAGAAAGCAAAAGAAGAATGGAAGAAAATAAAAACTACCAGGCCAACTTGGACTTTTCTTTTAGGTTCACTTTTCTTCCTCCACCTCTTCCATGCAGACAAGTATCTTGATACTGACAGGCCACATAAATTAACTTGCATTTCTTGACCAATGGCAATAATTAGACCACTCAACTAGGAATGACAATAAAGTGATTTAATTCAAAGAAGCTCCATAGAGACACAGATATTTTGTGTAATAACCATATAAAAAATGTAGATTAAAATCTTTTGTTTCTGGTTTGAAGCTACAAGGAAATACTGCCCTGGGTCAGAGGTGCTGAAAGGTGATTTTTTTGTGAGCAGGATTCTGATTGTACAAAATTCTGAATAGTTCTAGATAAAATCCTAGTTTGAAGGTTATGCATCAACTTTTTCTATGGAAAAGGAGTTGGTTTCCATGAAAAGATTTATGGTATTTGTTGCACCTCTCAAGGGCCATAAGGCCATAGACCTCAAGTTTCTTTATTTTCTGAAACAGAAGACACATCTAAAGCTGGATTCTTAAGGTCAGAGTGTTCTAACAGCTCAGCACATTAGTCTTTTGTCCTGAACTGATGTGCAGTTTTTGAATACACTGTTACCAAGCCATGATGCCCATTTATATGGTAAATCTACTGTCATTTTTGCTCAGTACTATTATTCGCATCACCCTACCAGCTGATATCTTCATTATTATTGTTATCTCATTAGCAATCATTTTGCTGTCAGTTTGTTTTTGCAGCTCAGTAGTGATCAACACTCCCTACCAAAACTCAGGCAAGTCCTCCAGCAGCTTCAGGGAAGAAACAGCGTTCTGTGAAGTTCTACATTGCTCTCACCAGAACAAGAAACCAGACCTCAACTCAGGTTTACATAGCAGAATAAAATGCAAAAAGGATCAATCTAGCCTTACCAAAGCAAGTACCCTTGGTTAGGGTACCTAGGATTACTCTAGATATGATTATTACCTGTACAATGAAATTCATTTCAGCTATATTGGCCATAAGAGTAGCATCTGTTGGTCTGCTGGGAGTACAGAAAAGATAGGATGATCCTGATCTAAACTTGGTTCTTGACTGATGACTTATTAATTGGTTTAGATACATCTAAGACATAGTGATTGGGTTTGGTCCACCAAGTCAAGGCACAATCCCCCCAAATGAAAAAAGGTATTTTTATATGGGCAGCTTAAAAAAATCATAATGAATTACTAGAGACAAGAATAGTTACAGAAAGTTTACATTATGTAAAAGCAGTTTATCTATTTCTAATGCTAAATTGTCATGGATAAGAAACACATTTTACTGTAAACAGAAAGAAAAACAGTCTTTCAACTTCTTCTGTGACTAATAAATGGGAGAATATAGAGTTTCTCTGTAGTTGGTGATTACAGCAGAAGCACAGCAAAAATGTGACACTGTTATCTACAGTCATTCACATAGTTTACTTGATTGCAGCAGAAAATTAAACAGTGTTGTTTTCATTGTTTTCCCATAGCTGAAATCATAGTAGGTAAGATAAAAGGTTTGTGTTTTGTAATTAATACATGAACTTCCTCTTTGAGTCAGAAAATAATTAGGAAGGAAATAAGCCTTTGCAATTGTTCTCTCCATTCTTCTGTGGACATTTGCAAGCAATTTGGCTGCAGTTTACAGCACAACAGGAGAGGGGTTAGTGCTTCTGTTGTAGAAGGATGAGAATGAAATTCTTCCAGCACTTTTCTTTATCATATTGTCTTCACACTAGGCATGAAATTATGATTAATCTGGAGTGTAGACATAAATTTTGTGAACAGGTGAAAAAAATCATAAAATATAATAAAAGTGTTAAGAGGAGACTTTTTAAAGATTTCACTGCAACCCACTATAAATATCCATTTGAGAGGAACTGAGGGATGCATAACAGAAAACACATACTAGGCTGAGGATAATCATCTTCCTGTAAATATTCTTCAAGTAAAGTGTGATTGTTTAATTCCATTTGAGATAATTGTTGGCTACCTGAACAGCAGAAGGGGGGTTGCAGCACACTGTGTTAAAGATACATGGTCTACTCTTAGTTTTCACTTCTGTGACCTTTTGGAGGAATTTCTCTGCTTCTGCTGATTATCTGATTTCAAGTTCACACTGATGGCGTTTCCAAAATAATAGTAGTAGTAGTGGTAGTAGTAGTCCTAGTAGCAACATTATCACCAGTGATAATCCAGGATTGGGTAATAGGGTGCTAAACAAGGCTATTCAAAGTCTTATTAGGCCACATGTTTAATAACCTCAAAGAGAGTTTGTGATTCTAGCCTGGCTGTTTTAATCTTGAACACCACTAAAGAAACTCCTTTAGAATAATTCTGTCTTGACCTGCTATACCATTTCAATATGCCTCTCTGTGCATGGCAGTGATTAATGGAGAAGGACTGGAATTTTCATGTTCATCCTTTATGATTAGATTGGCAGCAGTGAAAGTCCAGTATATCCTCATCTGGCCTCTGTCACCTAACATGTTAAAGAGCCAGTGAATGTGTCCTATTTGCAAACTGAAAATACAGCTCTTGCATTAATAAACACCAAGGTCTGTATGTAAAATTGTACAATTGGCATTTTTCAAGTCTTCAATGCTACACTGCAGGCTCTGAAGGCTTCTGGCCTCTGTGTATCTGCTCCTACCACCCAGACAAGTTCAGTGGCACTGCATTTTAGAACAGGCTGGTGAGTCAACATCTGGGCTATCCAGACCATAGCACTTTGACTAAGGCTGTCAGAGGAAGCTCAAGTTTTAATACCAAGAACATCACGTTTCCTTTACCAATATCACGACCAATATCAGTGAGGAGGAACGCCTTTGATCATCATCAGAGAACATTGTCAAAATGTGGCTGGATTTATGTTTAAACTTCAGGATTCAGGAAGATGTCATGAGCAGCTAAATCTTTAGAAAATCTGTCTTTTCCTTCCCAGCAGACAGGGGAAATGACAGGAGCCAGTTCAGCAACTGCGTTACACAGCGAACAAACATACAGAGCACAAACCCAACACGCAGTCTTAAAATGAAACGTAGATTGAATTGAATAAATTAAGGAGTTGTTAGAGCCAGATGTAGCCTGTGTGTGAAGGTGGAAGGCCCAGAGGGCAGGGGAGGGAGACAGAGAGAAACAAAGAAAAAATTCTTTGTGAAATATATAAACACCTTCACTTGGTCATGTGCACTGTCTGAAGGCTTTGCTTTTCTTGCTCCACTGCACTGATGCATTTTGACAGGGTATTTTGTTCTGCCTCCAGGGTTTTTAGGGAAAAGGGACTCATGGGTTATTACTGTTCCAGTGAAGAGTTTTGACTGAAATGTTTTGGCTCATTTCCTTGAGCTATGCATTAGCCAGATGGTTTGATGCATGTACCATGCCACCCTGCTTGATCCTGCTGTTGGACTTCAGCTCCTGTTCCACTGTCAGAGGGAAGGATTATTATGAATGTTCTCATTAATATTCACACTGAAGAGTGGTCTGACTGCCACTTCACTTATACTGCGGGTTAAGTGAAGGTGCCCTGTCAAAACAGAGAAAAATCTTCAGCTCTTCTGATGCAAACCAGTCTGAGCAGGGAGTTTGAGCAGAAAATTATATTCCAGTACTCAGGACTTCCATCTTCTCTGACACTGATTTACTATGTCAAAATTTCTTCTTCAATATTAAATAAGGGAGCAAATATCTGACTCGGAGAGAAAAGTGTTATACAAAGTCATGTGAGAAAATATTTGTATAAAATTTTATAGATTGTGAAGTCACCAGTGTGGTGGTTACCTTTGATGCAGTACTTCAAAACCCTGCTTGTGGACAGGACCTCACTATGCAATATGTCACATAAACCAAAAAATTCCCTCTGGATCACTACAGCACACCAGCATATGTGTACCCATGTATCAACACCTTAAGAACATCGTTTAAAACACAGTGGAAATCTAGTTGTTATGCAAGCAGCCCAGGTATATACAGTATTTCTCAGGAGCTCATTCCTGCTATCCAGTGATTAACAGCATCAACCTCAACTAATTCAAGATCGATCCTATGTTAATATTGTTTTTCAGAGTTACCAAAACTACATCCCATTCTCTAAATGGCTTTGCAGGGTGACTTGTTTCTGCTTTAGAACACATTAAGCAATTGAGACTGTACTATTACTGGTCTCAGTGAAGTATGTTACTGGTGTATGAAGCTTCTGAGGACGATGATTGCCTCTGTCAGCCCACGTAATGTAGCGTTTGAAAATTCCCCCGCTGCATTAGATGTGTTGAATTCCTCTGACACTGAATTTGAGAGGCTGACCACAAACCAAGGAAAATAAATGATGTGAAGGGAGGTCAAACTCCAAGAAATTTTTCTACCATGACCGAGAAGGAAAAGTTTTATGATTTTGATAAAAGATCTGCAGGTTGTGTAGCATCTATTTGACTTCCGCACATGAACAGTCTCCTTCTTGGATTCTGACTGTTAATCTCAGAAGAAAAACTATTCTTTCTTGCTGTGTGAGACAGGGTACTGAATTCATACTCACAGCATAGTCCCCAGGTTCAACAAATATTAACCTCTTGTTTTTCCTGTGTGGCTGTGTACTATGTAGCCAGAGCACATTAGCTTTAGACATATCTACAGCGATGGAACAGGTCCATGAATGTGCTGCATGCCAACAGATACAGAAAAAGCAGAGTCAGTTTGAGCAATTATCAGCAAATTAGTGCTTATTTCAAGATCAACAAAAATCCATCTGATAGACTTTGTGTTTGAAATAACACCTTGCATAAGTACCTGGTGAAGTACAAGGAACTTGTCACCCTGAAAAGGATTTAACCCTGGACAAGAACTTAAACATGCAATATAAACTCTGTAAAGATGCCTAAACCCAAAATACACCTAAAATCAAAAAACTCAGTTCAGTTGCAGCCTGACAGAATAAATGACTTGCTACTGACAGGTCAAGAACATTTTTTTGTAAGTGGCCTGCCCTGTCTCTCTGTTGGTAATTTCCATAGCTGCTCAGGGCTGGCAGAACAAGATATGTCCTGACTCCTCAGCCATTGTCATTTACAGGGTGATGTATAACTGCAAGGCCACCTCCATTGCTCTAAACTAATAAACTGAACTGTCAGATGCACACATGGGGCCAACACACTTTTATTCTTCTGCCCCATTTTTTTCTAGCCAGGACAGATTGAAAGCTGAAAGCAGCAAATTGTTCACACCAGTTTAGCAGATTGAGCTTTAGTCAACACCTCAGTTCACACCGTCTTGGACAACTTGGTGCTGAACATGTTTCAAGCCTTTTGAAACTCAAAAAGTAAACATTTTCCTGGTTCTTCTTCCTAACAAAAATTCTCCACTCTTTGTTGATTTTTCTTCTCAGCCCACCTCCCACCAAACAGCAGTTGGAGCAGACTTCTACACGGGAGTCTCTGTGAGAACAAATAATACATTAGACATCTGAAGACTGCATGTGAGTCAGGTGTCTTCTCAAATGCAAGACAATGGGACCTGAGGATACAAGATATTTTCCTATCCTTCCTATTTTCTGTTGGCTTGTCTAGAAAGCCCTTTATTCAGAAAGTTGTCTTGATGTTTAGTTAGCAATCTTCACATCTATGTTATAAAGGAAGCTTTTAAGGCTGAATAATCAGAAACTTTAAAGTTAAAATACTGTGACTTTGATACTTGGTTGCTTAGGATTTTGTCTATCCTTAAGAATTAATTTCACTAATAGAAATGTTTGTAAAAATAAGTTCTTCTACTAATAAATATTGCAGAAATGAAAAGCTTCAGTGGTGTTCTGAGAAATCATGAGTTCTGGGTCTAAATTTACTTCTGTCTTTAATATGAAAAATAAAATATGTGGTGGGAGTGAATTTCATAATAAAATGGAAAGTGGACCTGTTTCCTTGAGTGTCAGTGGGGAGTGGTAAGGGTTTGATTCTTTGGTGTAGGTTGGGTATTTTTTGTTTGGGTGGGGGTTGTAATGAGAGCCCTGATAGGGCTGGATTGTAATCAGAGAAAACAAAAAGCAGAGAAGGATCCTGGGACATAGTTACAGTTCAGAACATGGCACAGAAGTTCATCTTTATTCAATCAGTTTACAGGAGTAATCCTTGCTGTGTTACTGTTTTATTTTGGGGTATGTCTAGAGTCTGAGTCAGCCAGACTGTGTCAGGCACAGGTTGGTAAAGACACAGGATATTGTCTCAAAAAAGTTTTTCTTGACATCAAGCCAGATTTTTCCCAGAGTTCCAGTCCCTTAGGCTTTGATGATGAACTCCCTCAGAATTCCGTGCGGTGACAACAGAACAGCAGCTAAAAGAGGCAGCCACAGTTTTTAGAGAGCTGCATTCCCAGAGCAAGACAAGGCGGCAGAAAGAGACTCTGCTGGGTCTACCTCTACCAGACACACAGCCAGCACAGAGCCAGCAGCAGAGGCTCACTGAACACCTACCACTGAGAGGTGACTCCAATGTCAATGGCTCGTTCAGTCTTTTTGCCTCTCTGCCAATGCTTCCAGCGAGTGCCCAATTAGCAGTGACAGCAGTGGTGGTGTTTATGAGAAACTAGCCTGAGACTGTCATTTCTGTACATCTGAAACTGCAGGGCAGACACGGGGTGGTAAAGCTTTTAAGTCCCTATTGACATGAACCAGAATCTGACCTTGAACTGGTGACTTAGAGGTTAAAGTCTTTATTTGCTAAGTCAGTCTGTCTGCCATGGAGTGAATTTGTGTGTCATTGCAGCCTGCTTTATTCCTCTTGAGGCAAAGGAAGCCCTCCCTGCACAACAGCATCACCCCAGTTCCCTCCCATCACCACAGAAAACTGGAGTTTTGTGGCCAGTGAAGTCCATGGTGAACAGGTGAGTTGGTGCATTCTATCACTGGTAAGTGAACAGTAGGATGTGAAGAGTGTAAAGTCCTTAGTTATTAATGCAATGGGTTGCCACAGGAGGAATTACCCAGAAGAGATAACAACTGTGGTATTTCAGGAAATTACATGCAAACTTACTAAAGGGATGTGAAAGGGAAAGGAAGAAAAGGAAGAATATGCATGGGAGACTTTGCAAAGGCTGAAGCAAACACAAAACCCAGAAATTACTGCAATGCCCCCCTGAGGGACTCCTAACTTGTTGGCATCTCTTGCATACACCGATGGGCTATTCAGTAAATAACAGTGCACATTAATTTTAAGAACATGGGCTAAACTGCAACCATAATTCTTGGTTGCCAATTGTCTTACAGTGCTCCTGGGTCCATTTCCAAGTCTGAATCCCACTGCCTTAGAACTTAAAAAAACCCCATCTGACTCCTATGTGAAGTCTGAACACCCAGCATGAAGGTTTTGGATTTACCTTGGTATGACAATTCAGGGCCTGATTAGGTGTTGGGCACTTTGTTGTTTTGAACACCTCAGTAAATTATTGCTATTTACATGTCCTTTTTCTAGCCTCTTTTCCAATATTTTTGCTGTTACCCACTGTACTAACATGAAGCCAGGATTAGACTATTTCTAATTCGACCTGGTAAAGCTCTTCTTCTTCTTCAGTGTAGAGAGACTGTCCTCCTTGTACTTAAATTTTTGTTCTAATCTGGCATTCTGGCTGCTTCACAATTCCTTTCCAAGGTGGAAAAGACAAACATTACAAAATGCTGGGGAGCAGGACTTGCACAGTGTGCCTGTATTGTGGACCCTGGGTTATTCTTCACTACTCTTCTCCTTTTCCTTGTTTAGCTCTATGACAGACAGTCACTCAGCCATCAACATCCTTATTCCTTTCCAGCTCCTGATCTCCTGATAATAAAGGGCATGTTGAGATGTGATGTGGCTGAGCTCTCACCAGCCAAGGCTGGCATAATGGTGCCTTTCTGAGCTAACATGAATCAGAACAACCCACAAAGATAATCTGACATATTCTGAGACTAATATAGCCTTGGAGATTAGATCATCATGGAGTTATTAGAAAAACATTTTTGACAGCTCTCCCACTGTTCAAAATTCTGAGCAAAGCGTAGCCAAGCTAAAGACTTGAATCTGGCACTTGGAGACCCATGAAACTTTGAATTAAGTGAATTAAGCACCAAAAATACCAACATTCCCTGTAATATATATATATATATTTAATATGGAAGAGCTGGAAAGTAAAACAGAGATAAGATAGGTGCTGCATGCATGCATGCCTCACTCATCTGTACCTGGGAGGTCATATTTCCCATCTTTGAGGCAGTGAGGCTTCAGTTGTCACTATATATTCTCTGCTGTTTTATGGAGTTCAGTTTGAAAGGTCCAGCTTTCCTTTCAGAGACTCAGTCTCTTACCCCATATCTAAAAAAATTAGACAATTTCCCCCCCTTCATCATAAATTGTAGCCATACTAATTCAATTGAACCTGGAGCTGTTGCTGCTCTAACCATCACCTCTCTGTATGTTTTTGCAAAGCCTAATACGGGGTGCATCAAGACCAGTTGGTACTATAAATGGGGCAAGGATATGCCCAGAACTGCTTCAGTGTACTGAATGTTTTCATTTATGATGATACCTAGAGCTTGTCAAGTGAAGATTCCAGCTTTATTTCATCTTTAGCTGTTTCCTTCCACTAATTCACCCTGCCATATTTGCAAATGCTTGAATAACGTCCCTCTCTTACATTCAAACACCTTCCAGATTATTATAAAATTCAAATTGATTTGCCTGAGTGTGCCCTTATATTCACAATACACAATCTGTGAATGCAGATCACTACTGTGTTTGGTTTTGCTCTTCTCCACAGGGAAACATTTGGTGTCTGTACATCTAAGGACACTGTATAAAAACGGTTACTGGGATGTTCCTTTTTGTTGTCATAATACTGTGAAATTTAGTAAGCACATTCAACACAAAATTCTTCTTCCAACTTTGGAGTATATATGTATCTTCAGTTACACTCAGATAATGTATGACGAGTGTTTGACAATCCCATGTTATCATTAGCTAAAAGCCCATCTTATCTCATTAAACATAATTGAGGGGAAAAGAAGAGACACCCACTGCAGTGGTGTGCATTTGTCCTAATTACAGTGATTTCACAAACTTAAAGCCTTGTTTTGATTATTTGGTTTTAGCCTTTTCTTTGTTAGTCTTGCAGGGCCACTGCAGAATGTTTTCTCTGCCCTTGTTGAAAAGAATTATTGAAAACTGATGTGAGGAAATATCGTTTTCCTTGGTGCTCAGTCGTGAGAGGAACAGTGCTGGGGTTGGGATTCTTTTCTACACTGGGAAAAGAAATACAAGCTGGAAGGCAAATGTGATTGAGTTCTCTGCTTGTTTTTGAGATGGGCAACAGCTGAATGAGCCAGTGCAGGCTGCAGAAAAGAATACTACAGGAGGCCTTCAAAATAAAACAGGCTGTAAAGGAGAGATCCTTTACATAGTTGCTATGCTTAGAGGGGTTTTAGTGTTGAAGTCATTAGAAATTATTATCCTGCAAAGAACTTGATGCACCTGCATGTAGATATTGGAAGTAATGCAGTGCAGATATCTGAAGTGGGTCACACAGAAAGCAAAAGGTGCCTATTTCTTCTCTCTGCAAATGGGTGACTAATTCCAAGGGGGGGGTCTGTACTGCAAATTACCTAAGTTTGATGACATAAAGTGCGCTCCTGGAGTGTGGAGTTTGGAGACTGGCATTAAACTAGCTGGTTAGTTAAGTCACAAAGTAACACACAACATTTTTCCCCCCCTGGAACCAAGATAACATTTGCCATACGCACTGTAGTCCTGTAGGACACTGGTACATCATCCTTTAGGAGAAGCACCAGACTTTCTGCCTTCCGAGTGTAACGTGTTAAGCTGCTGAAGGAAAGGGGTTTCTTGGGTTATTTTTCATTCTGGTGCTGTTTTGGGTTTTTTTTGTTTTGTTTTGTTTTGTTTGGGTTGGTTTTTTTTTGGCTGTTTGTTTAGTTTAATAATAATTTAGTTTGTTCCAAAATCTCTGTTCTTAAGAGCTGGCTGCATAAAGAAAACAGCCAGGAATTCCAGCAGGGAATTATGTGACACTGCTAGTGCTTCATGCAAGAAGCTTTGCATATAGCTTGGGCTCTGACTAGCTGCCAGTCTGCCCACACAAAAGTCCACAGACATCCTGCAGCCTGAGAGACTGAACTTGCTCATAGGAAGCCAGCTACCACTAAAGAAATATCTTACTTGGCTTTCATCAGTCCCATGGGGCACTGAATTCTTCAAAAGAAGCCTCTGGGTGTAACCAGAGATGTGCTTGCATCTTCCCTTGCTGAATGAAAACTCAATTTAGACCTATTGGACACCTTTGGCTTTAGGAGACCTCTCAAAATATGATTCAGAATTAGTGCCAGTCAATTTTTGCCTTCTGAGGTTCAAATGGTTCTCCCTTTTTTGTACCTCTAAGTAAGGTAAGTCAGGTAACTTACCCTCTATGTTATCTAACTTCACTGGGCATGTTAATCTCAGTTCCTTGCCCCTGGGAAAGTTAATTGCAGCTCCCTCTTGTATCACTGTATTGCTCTTGAAACATTACTGGTTGGGAAAAAATATAATGCCCACACATCAGGCTTCATACTTTCAGCATGAAAGTTGGAGACACCCTTCAAGCCTCTACAGAAAATCCAATAATTACCTACAAACCACAAGCTGCAGCTCTGGACTTGAGCTATCTGCCCCTGGTCAGCCTTGTGTAGCTCCAGGCCTGGAGGTTGGTGTCCCTGCCTGTGGCAGGAGGTTGGAGCTCTGTGATCCTTGGGGTCCCTTCCAACCCAGACCAGTCTATGATTCTATGATTCTATGATTCTTTCATCAATACTGAAAGCACCCTATGATGTCATTATACAGGCAAGAGAGATAGGTGCTGGAGTTTCTTTAAAACTACTCTGGAGAACAAGGAAAGTTTCAGATTTTCCATGAATGGAGGGACAGAGAAGACAGCAGCTTCCAAAAAAGAGTGTTTGCCTGAGGCAGTAGTAGGACTGATGGGAGCTGAACATCTGTGAAGGAGAGCAGTGTGAGGAAGAGAAACATGGGACATCCAGCTTTGGGGTCATGAAAGGTTCAAACAAACAAGAAAACAAACAAATCCCTGGACATACTCCACTTCTCAAAAGCTAATTCAGAGGAGCTACTCAGGCTCCCAGGGTGCTCTCCTTTCCACCCAAGAACATCACATTGATAATCATTTCCTCTCCACAAACTGCAGAGTGCCTTAGCTCCCAGCTCCCAGGGGCTTCTACAGTTCTAGACAAAGACAGAAAAGAAAACCCAAAACACAGAGCATTTGCATCCTGTATGACTCTCATAAGCAGTGAAAAGTAGCATGACCTTTTTAGTGTAGGAAAAAAAGTCAATCATCACCACACATGTCTAAGTAGAGCTTTTGGGGGAATAGTAAGTTAAATACATATGCTTTTATAGAGAAAAGTAGTGACAGTCATGGGGCTTCATGCTCTTTTTAAAACTTTCCTTCTTTTATCTTGTTATTTGTACTTATCTCTTCTAAATTTTTCCAAGACTGTAAAAATAAAGGCTCCAAATATCAGCTTACACTTTATTTCTTTACATTTCTTGTGCTATCCCATGTTCCCTGCAGAAAACCCTCATGAGATGTGTGACATCTGTCAGCTCTTCTCAGACAAACACAGGTAGTCAGCCTTTTCAGCAAGTCTCCTGGCTGCTGGAGGCTTGAGCTGTCACTGGACAACCTTACCATCTAGGAGACAAAAACGTGCTGCACTGCCTCAGGAACACCACAGGGACTGGACTGTGGGAGTGACGAAAACAGACACACATGGGAGAGCCTCTTACTTTGCAGGGACCCTTTTATAAAGTATATATTTGACCCCCAAGATGTGAGCCACTCTCTGAAATACACAGAAATGGACCCTACTCTCCCACTGTCACATACACACAGAGCTTTCTGATGGACGTTGGGGATGCTGGGGTAAATGGAAAGTGTTCCATTCACACAACTGCTGTGACAGCAGCAGCTATAAAAGAATAGAACTTACATCATGTAATTCCCTTGCAATGGCATGAAGAGCAGGCCACATTTTCTCTTCTTTCTCTTTTTTCATCAAGGTAAGGCAGCATCTTCATGAGGGCCCATCTCCCACCTGCAGCCACTAACCCAGTTGGGGCAAATAGTTATTTTCAGCATTTTCCAGCATCCCCACTGGCACCTGCACGTGCTGCCTGTTCACTAGGATTGAATGTAATTGTTGCACTCTGCCTGGTCTTTGGGATGTCCCAAAAACACACACAAAAAAAATCTGGAAATTACATCAAGCAAAGACAGTACAAACCTTTGTTCTCTGTAAGCATTCTGTTAAAGATGTTGTTGATGTACAAACTCAGTGCTTTGTCTGGGTTCCACCATACCTCAGAATCTCTAGTCCCCCTAATATAAATGAAGTGTTCCAAGAGCATGTGCAGTAGTTTTAGAAGAACTCTTCTAGAATTAATGAATTGTTTAACTTCACCCACTTAAAGCTTTGGAATTGATTTATCAAAGTCAAAATGAGCAACTTACCCAAATGCCCTATGAAGGGGCATTTGAATTTAAAATGTGACTGCCTTGAAGGGTCCAGAGCCGTTCTAGCTGCCTTCCCAGTGACTCCATCTCATCTCAACTAAAACCACGTCAAAGACTCTCATTATGGCAGCTGCTGCCTGGTAGACTGGTGGGGCAGAAATAAATTTTAAAAATGTTATAAAAATAAGCCAAGAGTATAATTCCATTAACTAAATGGGACTGGAGAAACAGCTACCATTACTCATTATTACTGCCCTGTTGAAGGAGAGGAAGACTAATTATGAATGGGTTTGTTTGTGTCTATAATCCCTTCATTTACAGACTTTTGCCTCTAAAAGAGTAATTGCAAACCCAAAGTAGGTCTTCCTGAAACACATTACTCACAAGGACGAAACCAGTCTGGAGGTCCAGCTAATGACAACATGTTCTTCAGAATTAGAAATGGAGTTAATAGGCTGGCAGTTATTTGTCTCGCCTTATTGATTAATATTACATTTGGTTTTACTTCCCCTGGTGAAATCAATCCCATTCCTCAGACCAGACGGCTCACGCCTTGTCACCTCAGTGTAGTGGAATCAGCTATTCGCCCCTGCCAGCTCTGTCCTGCTGTGGATTTATTGATGGCTCAATCGGTTGCCCCTTGTCCAGAGGTTGGGGACTGAGGAGGGCAGTGACATCTGGAGGGAGGCAGTGGCCCTACCTACACCAAGCTTGCTTGACCAAAGAAGAGAATCCTTACTGCTGTGAAGGGCTTCCAAAAAACAGCAGTGGAAAGCAAGCTCGTTGGTGCCTTCTAACCTCCAGCTTATTCTGAGGCACATGAAGATGCTGAAGTAGGCACTGCTGTGCTTGCCTGCATCTGAGCCACAAAGCCCCTCTTGGCTATTTTGAGATTGGTGTTTAGGGTTTGCATTCTTTTTTACTCCAATAGAGAGAGAGAGAGTGTCTTCTGCCAGAGTCATCAGTGAGAAAACAGGATGAGAAATGGAAAACATTAATAAAAGCCACGGAGGCAGCTGTGTGAAGTGCAGGGTGCAGCCGCCAGGAGTGGCTCCAGCTGCTCCTGCATTGAGAAAACAGGAAACAATCCAAGAAGTAGATGCAAAAAAAGTCGATGTAATTCTGGGAGCTGCACACATTTCAGGGACAGATTCCCCAGCTACAGCACGAAAATCCTGAGCCCAGTTCAAATTTTCTCAGAGTTTGGGGATATTCTGCTGAAAGAACATAATTAGCTGCTGCATCATTGGTGACTGGGTGATTTAGTTAAGGGTTCTGAGTACTGGTGCATCCTACCAGGTGGGATGAACAACAGTGAACTATAGATAACAGTGAATCCTGAAAAAACCTGTCAAAATGGTACAAAAGGTAGACTATATCCTGCATAGCATGTAGATGAATACCTGACCAATATTGATACTTTACTAAGTTTGGATATAACTCTAAATTATATAAACCATTATTATTATTATTATTATTATTATTATTATTATTACTACTACTACTACTATTTTATGCTTTAGCAGGGGGGTTGGACCCTATGACCTCTCGAGGTCCCTTCCAACCCCTAAGATTCTATGATTCTATGATTATTGTTATTATTATTTCATAGCAATTTTGGTACAAATGTACTCAATAAACTGGAATTTTCAGATTCTACAACTTTTGCCTGCTTCAAGTTGCACATGCTTTATCACACAGCAGTTAGGGGAAGCATTTAAAAGCATAAAATGCTCCCCACCATGGCTGAGTAAGTCCCGAGTAGTTTGTCCCATAGACTCAGGGTGAAGGCAGCTGCAGCTGCCACTGTGACAAAAAGGAAGTGGTAGATTATATTTTGAAGTGACTAAACTTTTGCCTTCCCCTTTCTCTTCCCCCCATCCCTTTGCCACCTTCCACAAAGGAAAAAATTGTGATCCCAAATATCTGACTCCCTCAGGGTGCAGGTACAAGCATGTGCACACTCAGTAATGTTTCAAGTATTTCTAACCTATAACCCACTCATGGTTTTAGATTTTAAGTCTTTTTACTCCTTGTACTCTTACATGCCAAACATGGTGGAGCTTCTACTCTATCTGCCAGATTCCCTCTTCCTGCAAGAAAATAATCTTCCATGGCTTTTTGCTTTTTGTGGTAGCTGGTTTGCTGTGCAAACCCCATTATTATTATTATTATTATTATTATTATTATTATTATTATTATTATTATTATTATTATTATTATTATTATTGTTATAGCAGATATTCTGTGGACCATTCTGGGTTCATGCCCAGACTGATTGTAAACTGCAGATAACTGGACATTTTGATTCAGCTGGTTCCTTGTACCTGTGGACTCCTATATTCCTGCACTACTCCAGAAGGGGATAACTAGCTTGAAACCTGAAAGGAAGAGAGTAAACATGAAAAATTGTTTAAAAATTTAAGTGTAGAGGTAGTTTTCAGTGGTGCAAATTCAGTTACATCATTCAGCTTGGTTCCATTCATAATGTCATACTTACAGTCACTTTCCAAAGGTCAGAATGTGATTTTAGAATTTGCACAGGTCACACAGTTACTTCTTTCATAAGCATGTAGGTGCAGGGGGCTTCCACAGGCAGCGAAGTAGCTGAAATAAATGGGGGGGAGAAAATGCAGAGTTTCACTCAGAACTGCTCGTAGGGGAAGAGTGTGGATGATCTGAACACCTGGAATATTGCTGCAGTCATTCCTTCAGGAAAAGCTGGAGGCTTCCCATGCTACAGACAGCTACAGAGCACTAGGCAAACTTACAGCTTGCCACTGATCATGGTGCCAAATGTTTCCTTGGATTAACATGGGCAGATTCAGGGGATTTACTGTAGTGCTGAAATGAGCCCCCAAAGAAACAGAAACTTTCTCAGAGACAAGGAGCAAAGCAAAGCAAGACAGATACAGAACCCTTCAGCTACCAAGAGGTCATCACGTGGGGCACAGTGTAATCATTTTTACACAGAGATTTTGCCCCTTGTAAAGGGACATTTCTTCTCCCCCCCTGCTGCCCCAGCACTGCTCAGTGACACTGCACACACCTGCCTGGGCCAGCAGCCCCTCGGGCTCAGAACAAGTTTGGGCCAGTTCCTGCCTCTGCCTTTGGTCAGCTGGGTTCCCACTGCACCTGGGGGCATGCAGCAAGGAGCCCTCAGCTGCAGCCACTGACAGCACCACTGACACCTCTGCACAGCATTGCACCTCTCCTACTTAAGCCTCCAGAGCACACCTGCTGCCCCTGGCTGTGGTGCTTTCAGGATGGCAGCTGCCTTCCTCATCCAAAGCTACGGAGTCCAGTGGAGCTTCATGTGATGTCTGACACAGCTGGTCCCATTCTGTGTGCACACAGGTCCTGGGGAGTGCCTGGCAGGTCAGTTCACGTTTTTGCCCAGGGTATGTCAGCAAGAACAACTGATTGGCTTCCCAGGTGAGCCTCTCAAAGCTTTTGAGATGACAGGAACTGTCCCAATTCCATATCATTTCATAGTGGCTATCTTGACAGTATTTTTAAAGCCCAGGTCTTGCTAATGAAAAGATGTTTTATTACAAACTAGTGGCAGAAAACCAGTAGCCCAAAGAGGAGGTTCTTAGGTAGTCATGATTAGTTATAGCATTGCTGCAAGTAAGTTTATCTGCTTGACATACAAGTTTAGCTGATTTGCAGGATGCTTTAGCTACATCTTTGAGATATGGGATGCATCTTATTGATTTCATTCTATATTATATTGAATTTGGCACTGAAACAGTCAACACATCTTCACATCTTAGCAGGACACGCTGTTGCCAACAGTACTGGTGTGGTAAATCAAGCCTGGGACTGATAATCAGGTGTGCTCCTTGTTTAGTTGAGTGGGGAGTCTCAAGTTAGAGCACTTTCAAACTAATAGGAGTGATCTCTTCCCAGCATCACACAAACTGACCCAGACTCTTACTCTTTTACTTTGCTTCCCCCGCAAAGATGTAACTCATGAGAATTACAGCCACCTAAACAAAGACACTTTGTGGATATAATTCTTTCACCTCTTCTTCTAAAGCAAAATAAAAGGGTAAAGAGAGAGAAATCTGTTGCTGACATAATTTTGGTTTATTTTCCTTTGATTTCCTATGAAGAGTCTGGGGTCAGTGCGAGCCCAAGATACTCATTATATCGTTTCCCTTGGGTAATTCTGAAAAGGGCACAGAATGTCAGTAATCATCTCCTTTATGTCTTAGTGGCAAGCTTATGATTGAAGGATTACCTTGCTAATACATGTTTAAATGAGGCTCTGGCAATGTTAGTGATATTTAAAAGAGCTCTGGCATTTGAAACAGTCGACAACAAGAGATTGTGCTGATAAATAGAACCAGGTCTGTGTTAGGCTGGCTCTGAGAATGAAGGTTTAACATCAGCTTTGTGCTGCCACTTGGCTTTTTCATTCCACACCACAACAGAACATCTCACAAGCTGGAAATGATGTAGAAATTTAAAGTGTTTCCCAATGAGGAAAACACAAAAACAACTCATATGTGTTATTATTTATTATTATTATTACTGCATATCAAATACTACATTGAACTTTTTGCTGAAGGAATTCTTTTAAATTAGCTGGAAGGAATACAGGAAGCAATCAGTGCAGTATCTGGTTATTTTAATTTACATTTTTGACAGTTCTTCTAAATGTAACAAATAATTAGCTCAATGAATGAGTCATGGACAGGGTAATACAAGTCATGCCTACCTGCACTAGAAAAGTCTTTCTATGTTCACTTATATTCTCTTAGATTGTGGTTCACTGGAGTTTTTGACTTGTAGAAAAGAAGAAATATTCTTTTCTTAGAGGGTTTTAAACCATGTCCTTTTAGACTATTAAAATTTAGTCCATTATTTGAGAAATCCTTTTCAGAATCTCAGATGGAATGAAGTATTTAAGTGCTGGACATATTTCCCTGATGCTTCCTGGGGAGGATGTAGATGACTTTCAAATAACATGAGTTCTTTGGAAATACATTTTTTTTTAATTAACTGTCAAATCAAGCTTTCTTCCTCGAAACGTGTTCAACTCTTGGGGTGATACTTGACTCTTCTCTGCCTCTTTCTTACATCTTACTAGATAGTTTGTTTATTAAAGTAACCACAGAAAGATGCATTTCTATTGCTACCAAGAAACCCTGGGATAAGATTTCATCAGGTCATAAACAAGAAGCCGTGTCCATTCTGGCTTCTTCGGTTCTTGGATCTTTAGAAGTGCACCTACACTCCAGTGTGTATATGACACCTTGAAGAGAACAAAAGTCTGGTCTAGAACCAGCCATAAATTAACTGAACCATGAATCTGCTGGTCATTAGCAACTCCTTTTCTTCTCTCCTCTCTTCTCTCTTGTTGTTTCTCAAGACTGCTGCTGAGAACACTATCCAACTTCCACCTGGTATCATTCCACATCTTGAATACAGGATGAGCCAGGCACCAGGAACAGTCTCCCAAATGCCTCTCAAGATTTCACAGCCACACTCTCATCAGGTCAGTGCTTCATCCTGCCACAGAGAAATGGGCCATGCACTGACTGGGCCAGCCACATCACAAGCTGTCTCCTCTGCTAGTGCAATAGCTTCCCACTCCAGAGCAGTCAGCTCTTGGCTAACCACATTCACATTGGTTGCAACTTCAGCAACGGCTCCCTAAGAACAAGTAAGTTTCTCAAACCAAAGTTTTCCTTGTTTTGCCTTATTTTTCTTAAAGCAACACTAATTTCCCATCTGTCTTAAAGGCAAGAGTGAACCCATATGTGTCATGCCTTTGTTTCCTGTTAAACTTACTGAAGCTTCCTGCACGTATTTTAGTTATTAAGTGGAAAACACTACTTGCTTTTCCAAATTACCAAGGCTGGAGCAAAATGTCACGACTGCAAATGACACATAATGATTTCACTGTAGACTCCCAAGGATGAGGAAATTACAGGGTTAGAGAACAAGAATAAAATAATTATATCTTTTAAAATACTTTATGAACAAAAGCGTTTATCTAACTGGATCTCTCTGCTGAGCTTAAAGTTTCACAATAAATTAATTATGAAATAAATTGCAGAACTGTAAACTATTTTTAAAGAAGCAGCCAGGAATGTGAAAGTGGGATCTCTTCTTATAATACATCTTCCTCTTCTCCAACTTGCACACAGGTTTTCCAACCTGTTTGAAAAATACCATGTTTCTGAAAGTGGCAACTCTCTCCTGGTGTAAGATTGAGAGAACATTCTTTTGCCTAAGACAGCAAAATGCAGGCTGCAGAAGCAGCCCTAAAGCAGTTCATAGATACTTGAAGATATGGATATAGAGCTGAAGCTACCATTCCTTACCGAATGAATCCTTGCTGGTTCAGGCTAATGAACTTCAGACAGCAAAGTTCAAAAGCTGCTACATCATGAAGTAGCAAGGGCAAATGCTGCTCAAAGATGACATATGTTTGAACAAATCTTACATTTCCTCCAAGTCTGAGAGAAGACACTAATCGAGATGAATCTCTAGACTGACTCATAACAAGGATGAATGTGTGCTTGGGCATCCATGACTTCATCCTAATGCCTTTTATATTTAAGTGAAGATATGAGTGATATTAAATAGCTGAGGATGAAGCACTGTGATAACAAATTAGTCCAAGATGGTTTTGTTTAAAGAAGCCCACGTTTTTGTTTTTTCTCTGAAAGGTCCAAGTAAGAGGGATTTAATTTAATTGAATTACACCTTCACTGTCTAAGACAGAGCAGGTACTTCCACCATGTGAAAAAAACATAGGCCATACTACAGCAATCCAGATTAGCTCAAGAATGTGTGCTAGTGTCTAGTTCTATCCTACCTTCTCACTGTCAATGAAATGTGGAGAGGTTAATTACTATACCCTGAATTTCTCTGTTTCTCTTATTTAAGAAAGTTATCATCAGGAGGCCATGATGAAAAATATGAAATTTTACCAGCTGAAAAATAGTATTTTAGTTAAATTGAAGAGTATGCAGAATCTAAAACTACCGAAAAAAAAAATCTGTTTACACTGAATTCAAGTTTGCATCACTTGCCCTGAATTTAGCCAGCACGTTCATGCCAATTTCAGGATTTCAATATAGTCTGTACAGGTTAATAATCACAATCTGCTATATTTGGGTCCAATTTTTGTCCACGTGAAGACAGATACTCTTAAGACTTAACATTTTTGTTTCTTCTCACCTTTTCAACAATGTACCTACATCCTCTACCTTTGCCCTCTCCTGAAACACCCAGTACAAACTTTGCTATAAATCTGAAGTAGCATAGTGCATAAAAATGTTGCCTGGAGAGGACACTTTTAAAGCTTTTTCTTAAGAAAAACAGGCAAATAAATTTCTCCACAGAAAAGGATTTTGTGTTTTTTTGCAAATTCAACTGTTTTTTCCATCTACAAATAATTGAACTGAAGATCTTTAGGAAAAGACCTAAAGTCTTTGCCTTTTTGCTTTAGTCTCTTCCTCTTTCTTGTGTTCTAATTGTGTTTCCTTTCTTTTAATACCTTTTACAGCTGATGTAATTTTAATAACCTTAAGAATGCACAGGCAGATGAGAGCAGGAACAGCTCATTACAGCTGGTATGGATCATTATTGACTGACAGTAGTCTGCAGCCAGTGTATCTTCCATACCATTTCACCTTTACATCTGGTGTTTAAAATAACATTTTAATGACATATCCACAATGCAAACAGGAGAGAAGAGCTGGGGTAAAGGTCAGCAACACGTTTTTTTTTAAATCTCAGTCGAAAAGCTAAATGTTTGATGCCTGCACAGGGCTTTATTAATCACTTTGAGTTGTTAAGATTGTGATTCTTCCTTTAGCTGCTGTTCCTCAGCCAAGAAAAGGGAGCAGAACAAGGGTGATCAGGTGGAGGTATAAGTTCTTACCCGTTTACTCTTGCACCTGATATTACATCACTGAATTTGTGCATGGAAAGAGAGGGATGGCTGTAGCCCTGTGTAGCAAACCATAATACATGCATTGTTTTGGGTTTCAGAGGGCATCATTTACCTTTCTTAGCATATGTTCTGCTCCACTGTTTTCTTCTGTGCTTTTCCTGAGAAGTACTAGAAACATTGGTGTCTGGCATTGTCTCCCCCATTTCGCTATTGCTGCCTGAAAACAGGGCAACCCTTCAATTCACATAGGCCTGAGAAGTGTAGGAAAGAGCCTGCCAGATGCAATTCCTTCACAGCAATTCCTGCTGCGCTCAGGTGCCACCCACGGTCTCCTGAACTGGATTTTGCTTTTCCTCTGTCAGCATCAACTCAAAGCAATTCAAGTGAGCAGTGCAATCGCATGAGATCAGGGATGGGGTACCACGCCTGAAAGTCAGTCTTCATAGCTTTTCACAAATCTGTCTGAGGAAATGCCATCAGTTGGCATTTTCCTTACAAGTGCACTGTATCAATCAGGGGAGATGGAGAGAAAGAGGAAATGGAAGCAGTTTAAAGTGTCATCTACATACACATGGAAGGCAAGGTAGTTAAGTAGATTTGAAGTCTTCTCAGAAGATCCTATTAACTAATCCATTTTTCCTGGTGTAGTTAATGCACCTTATGCTTTTGTTTGTTGTGGTATGCTACAAACATCTCCCCAGAAACTCTCAGGTTCCCTTCCCTGAAACAGGGGTTGGCACCAAAAGAGAATTCAAAGTGCCTAAGAAACGTAAGATGAAAGAACTGAGACAGACTTTTGGGACCAAACCATGCACAGGCTGATTAAAGTTGCATTACCCACACCCTGAGGAGCTGCACGAGCGTTGTAAAACACGTTTAGTATTGTCAGCCTCAAGAGGAGATTGGGTACAAGTGCTGTCACTTCTTCACCAGGACTGCTTTTACAAGCCAGTTCCTATTTCCTGACAAAGAAAAGGCAATATCTTGTCCTTCATGTGCACATCTGGGCACAAAGCTGCTTGTGGAAAAAAAAAAATCCACAGAATCTCAATAAAATAGTAGCATAAACTCCACTCCCCTTTCCTCCTGTGTAGCTCACATTTCAATAGAAACAGAAAGATTCTTTGAGGCAGATTCCTGCTCTCTGTAATAAACTGTTGAGGTCAAGCTGCTTTATCATCAGGCTGGAGCATGAACATAGCCCATTGGGTTTGTTTCCTGTATGAAAGCCCCTCACTGCCTCATGCTAGATTTGCTTTGCTTTTGGATGCTGTCCAACACAAAAGGCATAACTCTGGAAAAGGCTGTATCCTTATCTCCCCCAGTCCCTGGCAGAGCAAGATGAATAGGAGTTGATCTCAATCCAGTGTCAGGCTCTATCTCCCTCACACATACAATGTATCATGGTGTCACTCCTCACTGGAGAGGGAAATAAACTCAGCTCACCTCAGGCAGCACAGGATGCCTGTACAGGAGCTGTACACAGTGTTGGGAGGCTGTTCTTAAAACACACCTTTTACCAACGGCAAAAAAATGCACATTCATGGGTTGCACATGAGTCCTTTCAGCTGCTCTGGATGTGGTGGATGCTAACTGGTCCTTTGAGGGAGGTATTTTGCTCTGTCATGGGATACATCACGTATTTATTGGTCCATGAAAGGCAAGCTGAACATGGGCAAGTGGGTGTGACTGAGTCTGAAGGAGTCTGAAGTTGGATCATCTCACTTGGAAAAGGTGCAGGTTAATATAGGAGACTTCTTTAATTTACACCTCCACACCTTCTCACGTCCTCTTGTGTGCTGAAAAAAGAGCAACTTCTGCAACTCTTAACACACACCCTGCCTGTGACTGTGTAACTCCCAGTAGTTTACACACCACGTCTGGGTCCTGCAGCCACAGGGCAGACCCCGGCCAGGCAGCTGTTCCCAGCTCACCAGTAACAGCTCCTGCACAACGTGCTCCAGCCCCACACTGAAAGGGGATTATTAAGAACACAAGGTGTAATAGCTGCATTTGTTTTTCTTGCATGTTTCTTGTAAGTCACAGGCACTAGTGGTTGGCTCAGAGCACAGACTTTGTGCAGAGCAGTTAGAAAAGCAGCCCCCTGTGACTCTGCCCACAGACCTGTGAAGGTGAGGGCTAAGATAATGGTGAAATCACGACAATTTGATGCCTGGAGAAACCCCAAGTTAATAAACTTCCTCCTCCACATGCCTATTTCTATGTTTAATTTCCACACTAGCTGAATCAAGCTCCCACCCCAACAAGCACAGCCCAGGATGTTTCACTTACCATGTTCCCATGACATTTACTGCCACAGAGACTGTAGAAGAACAGTATTAGGTTTAGGGCTGGGAGATCGTTTGGGGTAGGTTTTTTGGTTTATTTTTTTTTCCTCTGAGTAAAATTCCAAACCCTGTCATTTTGGAGAGAGGTGTGCAGCACAGAAAGCCCCTGCTTCACCTCACTGCCTACTTTTCCATGCTATCAAGTGGCTTTTTCTTACCAATTGATGTTTCAGCTTCTCAGACCAGAAGAAACATTTTGGAACCAGAGCATGTAAACTAGAGAGATGGTACCACTGTAGAGAAGGAAGGGGTAAGGGAGGAGATATTAAACTGGAAATACCCTAAAGACAATTATTTCCTTTTCTTTCTGATACTAAATAAACATAATTACAGCTCCCACCAACTTTAAAAAATCTATTTGCTTTTATTGGGATAATAATATTTTGAACTTACTGTAACTTTCATACCAGAATCCCAAGGCACTTAATAAACACAAAATGAATGTGCTTAATGCAGCCTTTTTGAGGCAGTTAAGCTCTATTGTTCTTCTCTGTAGATAAATCGAAGCCCAGAATGATTATAGAGGTTGCCCAATCACACATCAAATGAGTCCCAAATCTCAGAATAGGACCCAGAAACCCACAATGCTAGTGCCTTGTCATTGTGTAACTGTTATATTTTGTTAATTTTAAGAAGCCAAAAGAATGGCAAATATATATATATAGCACAAACAAATTCTGAGTCATATTCCAGCAAATTCAGCAATAGAGGGCTGATGATGAATACCATTTTTTCCTTGTTCTACTGAATTATTTTCAGTGTTTGCAAGTTCTTTAGAAAGTGCTCGCTCTAATCCAATTTGCATCATTCATTTGATGTGCCTTTCTTTGTCCATCAAGTCTGTGCCTGCTGATTCACTTTCTGCTCATTGCAGTTTTATGCTGGTGTCACTCAGTTAAAATCAATTTTGCCTGGGTGGGATTTTACTGCTTTTCAGTGAAAAGCTGAATTTACTTGCCCAAAACAGAGATTAAGGAGAAATGGGAGGGAGAGCACAGAAAAAGATGGGGAATAGAAGAGAAAGGTCCTTGTATCAGCTTCAGGGATTTTCAGGTGTTACCATAGAAGTATTTGTAGACAAGAATTTCTTTGGTCTGAGAAGCTGCTTTCAAACTCAGGTCAGATTAATGTACAAATTGGTTTGATGGACACTTTGAAAAGATAATTATTGCATTACACAAGCACAGGTGCCTCAAGAATCCATGATACCTGCTAATGCATAACAGGCAGTCCTTGTCTCCGGGAGCCTGATCCCATGAGTAAGGCACAGAAAAAAGTCAGGAGACCTCTGTTGAAGTTCAGACATTCCTTATGGCTTTGACAAATAGCTGAAAATGACAGCACAGACAAAGAAAATAGCACCCACACTGAAGCTTGAGAACCACAATTGGATGAAATTCAGGGTTTTTTTCCAAAGGTCGCCAAGGACATGTATTTCAAAACACAGAGCACCTGAAATCTAGTCTGCTGACCTGAGTGCAAGACTTCCTTAGATCTTTGTCTAGTTCCTACATCAACTCTATCCCTGGTAACTGCATGGTTACATTCAAATAAGAGCACATTATGTGCAAATGATGTCATCAAAACCAGTCAGAAACCTCTGCAACCTGTGAGCCCACCCCCACTCTGCTCCTTTCTCCAGCTACATTCAAACTCAGCTGCAGGTAATAAATCTGCTCTGGCTGAGCCCAGAGTGATCACAAATTCAGCTGGCAAGAACCTACATAACCCTGCTCTCTTCATCTTCCCCAGGTCTTCCTTTGAAAGGTCAGCAGCTATAGAAATCCAGCCCCTGCACTTGCCAAAGGTCCATATGGAAGGAATGACCTTCAGCTTTGAACTGGGGTCCTGCTGCTGCTCGCAGTGTACAAGTGAAAGGAGGATGGACGACTGCTGGTAAGGCCTTTCCCCACTGCTCATTCCGCTGCTGAGACTCGATGCTCCTTCTATAGCTAAAGCCAGCCTGGTGCTTTGCAGTGGCAATGGGAAGAGAGCACCAAATCTCCTCTCAGCACAGACTTAAAATCTGAAATGTTTACATCAACAGAATTTGCCTGTGATCCTGGTCTGTGTGCCCAGAAAATAAAACTCTGAAACTAGAGAGTGCTGCCTGTTGCATTCTCATTCCCTTCAAGGCTGCCTCGTCTTTAAACTGAATAAAGTCTGCAAAGAGATGTAAGAGACACCCAAGGAATCTCAGATGGGAGAGAGTTGAGGGATTTTGAAATGTATAGAGCTTTGGTGAAGAATGTTCTTCCTCTCTGTCTTTCCAGGACATTAATTTTATGTGTTTAAATAATTCTGATAAGAGATTTGTAATTGATAGTTCCAGATATGGGTGAAATTAATACCTGATTCTCATTTACACTGCACTGACTCTTCTCTAATTACAAAATAAATAAATAAATTGAAAATTCTACATTACTGGGAGTTAGCCTTCCACAGGAGAAACTTCCTAACCCCACTGTGCCAAATTTTAATCCTACATACTTAACTGGAGTTCAAGTTCATGCTTTTAATATCCATTTTGGGGTAAGCCTGGAAGCAAAGCTGCTCAAGTCCCATGCACTGGGGCTTTTCCATGCTCACAGCAGAGGGAAAATAAGTCTTGTAAAAAATAAGTAAAAGAATCCCCAAAAGAGCCATGAAATGTTCCTCAAGACACATACCTGTGCAGAGGTGAGAATGCCTGTGCCAATGTACAAGCACGTTTATCACCACAGAGGAGAGGTTCTCAGACTCAACTGTACCGTGCAGCCTTGCTCCAGGGAGAGCTGCTGCCCTAAGGACTGAAAGCACAGAGTAAAGAGGCTTTTATGTAAGTGGACAAAGCAAAATCAGATCGTAAATTATTATCCAAAAAAAAATCTAAAATGGAACAGAAGGCTGGCAGAGCAGAGTGTAGATGACAACTGAAAAGCTTTGTAAATATCTTCACAGGAGGTTCAGATCTCTGTTACCACCATGATCACAGTAACAGGGATACACAGGATTGGTTTGTCACAGAAAGCACTAAAAAACCCCCAACTGTTCCCAAGTTCTTGATTCATGATGAATTCTAGGATCAGTATTTGTTAACCCACGGGTTCATGGTAGAAGCACACGACACATTGGTCTTTTCATGTTATTCAAGACACTAAGGCTCAAGCACTGCTAAACATGGATGAAAATCGGTGGTGGCAGTAACAGGAATTTCAGTGGGTTTGTTCTTAAGCAAACATAAAAAATTCGATCAAATATTTAGCATTTCCAATCGAATCAATATTATTCATGATGATTGTTTGTCATCATTCTGCTGTTTCAGCCATGCAACCAAATAACAGAAATACCACGTAATCTCCTACTCAAGGAAAACTGATACTAGTTAAAATGAATAATTTAAAGGTGAAGCCTATGAAATATTTTTAATCTTCTCACAAGCAGTTCCAATTAAAAAGCAGAAAGAAAACCCGCTGAAAAATAAACATCATTATAATGTCTTCAGGGAATTTTTGGGGATACTGAATAGTCATTAAAAGCTTGAGGATCTTCATCAATGTCTACGTTCCTTAAAAAGTAAGTTATCATATCTCTAAATGCTACAATAGCACTTAACCCAGTGGAGTGGGGAGTACTGCCTTTCAAGCCATGAGCAGCCAGTTTCTCCAGGATGATGCTGTGGAAAACAGTGTCAAAGGCTTTGCTGAAGTCCAGGTACAAAACATCCACTGCCTTTCCCTCAAACACTAAGCAAGTCACCTTGTCAGGGAAGGAGATTGGGTTAGTCGTGCTGGTCCTGTACCAGCGTAGCAGCTTTCTTTTCGCATCTTTTACCTGGGCCCCAGGGAGGCAGCAGAATTCCCTAAGAAGCGGGTCTGGTTTGCACACTGGACTTTCTGTTCCCTTCAGAAGGGAGTCTCCTCTGACAGTGACACAACTTCTTTTTCTTTTTGGAAGCAGTTTTGATGCAGGATCATAGGCTGACTTAACCTTGCTGGCACCTCGAAGGTAGATGAGCCATAGTTCTTGTTACTGTTCTTATATAACCTCATACCTGTTGTGCAAGGGAGCCTGGGAAGGTGAGGTAGTCACACAGGAGAGGCACCTGCAGCACCAGGCAGGAACTTGTCACCATTGGCTCCATCCTTTAAGTCACTGTGTTCTGTTAGGAGGAAGGACAAGGAATCCTCCAGGTCACGCACCGTGCTGGCCATTGGGTCCATCCCAGGGAAGGTGGGGTATGATTCCAGTATTGGCTCTTGCACTCCCTGATACTCCTCAAGCCACTCACCTCCTCCTGGAGCTCTGCCACAAAGCAGAGGAGTTCCCCTACCTGTGCACACCTCCTATAGAGTGTTCACTATAGTTTTGTGGTACTGGTTGGAGAGCAGGGCACACCCTGCAGCTTGCAGACACACGGGTGGCAGCATCTTCCCACCGGAGCTCTGTCTGGGAAGCAGGGCTGGGTGCAGAGCTCAGAGAGGCTCTTTCTGGGTGGTACCATTGTTCCCTGGTCAAGCTGGCAGAGCCTCAGTGCCCTTCCTGTATGCCTTTCTGTATGAGCTCCCACACAAACTGCTGCTCCCTGCTCTTGATGATGCGTCATGTCCTGTCCCTGAGGGCTAATGTACATGTGTAAGGGGCTTGGAATCCTGGTCCCACCCAGGTCTTATCAGCTATTGTCTGCTGAGCTGCAAGCTCCTGGAACCCCTCTCTGCTCCTCCTGAGGTTCTGCTGCTTCAAGAAACCCACCTGTGCACTGGCAAGACGGCTCCAATGTGGATCATAGGAGCATCAGAGCTGCTCTCCGTGGCAACTGAGCAGCATTACATCCAAAAATGCCAACGACATCCTTGTCTGCATGGCACAAATCTTATGCATGTGTCTAGATAAACAGCTGGTATTTCTAACCAGTGGTACTGCTGATGCAATTGCTGGATAACAGGGAATCATCCCTAGGGGCTGCCAACAGAAACTGCCCTCAGCAGTTTGTCCCTCCATTGTGGTTTCCTGTTGGATATAACTTCATCATATCTGTCTTCTGTGATATGAAAAGAGAAGGCAATAATGTAATTACTATGACTGTATCCCTCCTCACTTAAGTACCTGACAAAATCATCAGGGCTTTTGGGATGATGACCACAGGAAGTGTCTCTATATCAAAAAAAGGCTTTTTTGCTATTG
Organism: Gallinula chloropus; assembly: GCF_964237585.1. NCBI lineage: Eukaryota > Metazoa > Chordata > Aves > Gruiformes > Rallidae > Gallinula > Gallinula chloropus. The sequence goes on from NC_140088.1 coordinate 1,832,693, forward strand.
ATACCATATAAATCAGAACCCACAAGACTGGGAGAGTGTGCAGAATGTCTTTGTGCCAGCTGGACACTCGGAGAAAGGGAGAAAATAATAATGGGCTGTGGAAGATTGGGTTAAGGAACTTGACTAAAACAAACTGTAACCATGGTGCACGGACAAAAATAACATATATTTTAACAGCAGCTTTCAAGTGCAGAAACTATGTAAGGCAGGTTCTGCAGCTTGGAATCCCCACCACCACCTCCATGTGCTTTTCTATAATGTTTCATCCTTTTTTAGCCTGCCTCACCCACTACTGGGTGCTCTGGAAAGAATATTGGTTATATAATGTATAATACAGTTTTTGTAGGTGTTTGAGAGTTTAGGAATAGCTTACAAGGTTTTCTGTTACATTCCAGAGAAATAAAATAAGGTCAGATCCAGAAAATATGGACAGAGGAGCATCACCAGGCATAAACCAAGGAGGCAGGGTCTGTACTTGATCATCATCAGCCGCTGTGAAATGAGCACCTAAAGCCTTAACAAAGAAGGCACAGAAATAAATCCCAGTATTGTGGTAAAGCAGAAATCTTCTTCTTTTAAAGCCCCATGATTGCCTAGCAGTGAGGTCAAGAGAAATGTAGCACTGAAAAAAATTGAAAAATCCCTTTCTGAAGTCAGCAGATACTGCCACCCTTTGTGGCTGCAACCTCAGGTGAAAGGCTGTTTTAGTCTGGGATTACACTATGGGGGGAGGGAAGGACAAGTCTGATCTCCAAAGCAGCTGGCACCTCTATAAAACTCAGTAATTTTGTTTTCTTTCCAATGTTCTCAAGGAAAGGACTAAATCTCTGTATATAAAGGTCTGTAGGTAAGTGGGCATAAAAAGGGCAATCAGATAATTATCATGAACTGTGGAAATCAGCTTGTTAAGTGCTCCTGTCTGTGATGCTTTTTTTCCAGTCCTTCTTTTGGACCTTGGAGTGATCTGTGTCCTTCCAGAATGAGTAGCTCTGAAACCAATGTTTTCATGCTAGAGGCCTCATGAACAGGTTTTAAAAAATTACATTATCAGTGGAAGTTTGTGCTTCTCTACCCCCTGTCAGGTACAACAGGTTATTGCCACCAGCATGTAAATAAAAATGTTGTTCTACAAATGCATAACTGAGGCATGAGGTGACTTCTGCACTGCGTCTCCTCTCCAGTGAAATATTATTCTGGTGTCTCTGAAAATTGAGCTTAGCTTATTGTAGGGTGAGATGGTAAGTATGGAAAAGCAGGCGGTTTATATCACCCATTGGTATTGTACTTTTTGTCTGTGTAATTTCTCAATAGCTCTAAACTCCACCTCAGCCCCAGAGCTGATAACTTCGGGCTTCTTTTCCTCCACTGGGCTCCAAACCCCCTACTTGCTGTGCTCACTGCTCAAAAATCCCATTGATTTTCAGGATGTCAGCTTGAGAGCAGATTAATCACCTACCACGTCAAAAGAGCTGGTGCTCAGGTCATTCTGCTTCTCCTTCCAGTTGTCCAGTGTGAACAACCTGTGAAAACAAAACCCTGAGAAGACACAAATAGGCCATTGCTTGTAGCTGACACTCAAAACATACCCAGCACCAGGCGACTCCACAAGTCGTGTTTCCTAGATACCCCTTAGCTTTACATGTAACAAGTGGATCTAGAACTCTTGTAAAAATAAAGAGCCAGGGCCAAGTGGAAATTCTGCAAAGAATAATCACCTTTTGTTCAGCCTGCATTATGGCTCCTTTCCCACTGAAATCAGAGGGTTTTTTTCCTGTGAAAGCATTAGCTGAATAAATAAGACCTGGAGTGCTCGGTCCCAAGGCTCTTGGCGACCACTTCACCTTCTGTGCTTCCCACCTGCATACTTCAGGAGCACTGAGCTGACAAGAGAGATTAAACTGCTCACCTAGCCAGCCCAGGAAAGTTACCCTAGCAGTCAATGTCTTTCTCTTTCCTAGTAAAGCTCCAAAGTCTTTGACTCCCCAGTTGGTGCAGAAAAGGAAGCTTCTTTTGCTAAGAGGCACCAGATGACAGAGGAGAAGGGCAAGCAGCTCTCCTGTCTGCAAACAGACTTGCAGTCATCAGTCTTGCTGAAAGCATGAATGGGAACCACGCTAGGACCTTGCTATGGCAGCAATAAGGAAATGATAGATGTTGGCTAGGAAGTTAACATAAACAGATTACGAAATCCAGGAAGGCTTCAGAGACTCCATGGATGATTGGGGGAGGGTTTACTGTCACTTTTGAAGGATTTTTAAGCATCCATGGATTTCAGAGATAGCCCAGCCAGACCATTAAAGTCATGATTCATTGCCCTGGAGTTTATCATGACGTTATCATCGTGAGTCTGTAGTATCATTCAATGAATTCCTCCAAACTAAGAGGATACAGTCGTTGGCCATAATTAGTACTGCACCATAAATTCATGTAGGTCTTTAAAAACATTAAGAAACAGTATGTCTCCTCCCTGGAGAGCAACAGCCTATAACTAAGCCATTTTCTCAGGCACAGCACAAGCATGATTAATTTAGCTAATAGCCAACAAGGACATGCTAATTACTTTTCTCTGACTAACAGTGACCCATGTATCTGTGAGAAAACACAGGTTTGAGGACAAAGCTAGAAGGAAGATGCACACTTGGAAGCTGTAGGTCGCATTGCAGTTGCTAAAGTAAGAGAGTGCATCATTGTCACCTACAGAGGAAACCTGAATATCTGTGTTATTTGCTATGGGATGTCTAAATGAATAGTGTCAAAGACAGAAAAGGCTTCCCAGCTCTAAGTTTGAGGCTTGCATTATAAGAAAAAATAGTTAATTGTGGTATGCTGCAGGCAAGTGGGTGGGTGTATCAGGTTTGTGTGGCCAAGTTGTGGGACTCCCACCAGGGGTGGTTTCTGTGAGAAGCTGCTAGAAGCTCCCCCCATGTCTGATGAAACCAATGCCAGCCAGCTCCAAGACAGACCCACTGCTGTCCAAGGCCAAGCCCATCAGCAGTGATGGTAGCACCTCTTGTGTAATGTATTTAAGAAGGGGGAAAAGTTGCTGAGCAAAGAAAGCTGCAGCTAGAGAGAGAAGGAGAGGAAGGAGGTGCTTCAGGCTCTGGAGCAGAGATTCCCCTGCAGCCCACGGAGATAAACAGTGGAGCAGAAATTTCAGCTGCAACCCATGCTGGAACAGCTGGAGACACCCAAAGAAGGCTTGTAACTCCACGAGAAGCCCATGCTGGAGCAGGCTGCTGACAGGACTCATGACCCTGTATAGAGAGGACCCCACGCCAGAGCCAGTTTGCTGGCAGAACTTGTGACCCAGTGGTCACTGCCAAAGCTGGAGCAGCCTGGTTGTGAAGATCTGTACCCCGTGGAAAGGACCTGCTCTGGAGCAGCTGGTGAAGAATTGTAGCCCATAGAAAGGATTCACATTGGAGAAGCTTGTGGAGGAGTGTCTCCTGTAAGAGGGACCCCACGCTGGAGCAGGGAAGGAGGGTGAGGAGTCCTCCTCCTGCAGAAGAAGAAGTGGCAGAGACAATGTGTGATGAACTGACCACAGACCCCATTCCCTGCTGCAGGGGAGTAGGTAGAGGATTCAGGAATAAAGCTGAACCCAGAAAGAAGGTGTGTGTGTGTGTGTCTGTGTGTGTATTTATAAGATCTCATTTTATTTCTCATTATACTACTCTGATTTGATTGATAATAAATTAAACTAATCTCCCCCAGTCAAGTCTGCTTTGACTGTTCTGGTAATTGCTGAGTCATCTCCCTGTCCTTACCTTGACTCACAAGCTTTTCATTGTATTTTCTCATCCCTGACCAGATGAGGAGGGCAGTGACAGAGCAGCTTTGGTGGGTATCTTCTGTCCAGCAAGGATCAACCCAGCACAGTCAAGGAAGCAAAAGAACTTGTAACTGTAACTGTTCTCTACACACTTACACTGTATGCACATTAAAAAAACCACATTAAAAAAACACATTAAAAAAACCCAAAACAACAAAAAAAAAACCAAAAGCTCACAGGACTGTTCCATTTTTGCTAGAATATAATCCAGACAACTCTCAGTATCTTCTGTCTTTTACCAGCCCCTTGCTCTCACTAAGTTTTCTTTTAACTCCATACTACCACACCACAGCCTTGCTAATCTAAGATAAGGGTTTGCCTTTCTCTTTTATTTCCTAGTCCCATATGGCTTCTTGGCAAAGATGCTGATCTTACCCTTTCATCCCAATTACTGTTCTTACAACAGCTGATCCTGCCACTCAATAATTTACACATCATTGCTTGGCTGAATTCCAGTTGCACCTTACCCACTGCAAGACAACCAGGTCAAAGTATTTTTTTCTACAGAAAGGATAGAATTAATTTTTCCTCAAGTTCAGAGCTGCAGAATTCCTAGAGCAAAGCTCTGAGGAACTAGGTAAGGGAGACTTTATTCTTCACTTTTAAAGATGTTTCTATGCTCCTCAGTTCCCTGCTTTCTGTGAAAGGTGATTCTCTTTTAGCTTAGCAAGTAGGCTCTTGCAGTTTGGAGTTGAAGATCAGGATCAGCTTTATTCTTAGCTATGTGCTTGAGCATCCTGGGTGCCTGAGGTGGTGTGTGGTGAAAGCAAACTACAAAAATAGAGACCCATGGCTTATCTTCTATCTTGCTGCTTTGTAAAATCAGGTGTAGCAGGAGACCCCACACATAACTACTGCTGTTACTTTAGAAGATATGACTTTTATCTGCAATTAGAGACAAGCACTGAACATCATAAAGCTTTTGCAAGCTGGAATTTGGCTGGAAGAAATTGCATCTCTGTCAGCACAACTAGAGGCTCAGCAGTTTTCTGATTATTAATGTGCCTCAGAAATCTGCTGGGGCTGATTACAAGTAACCAATGAAACATCAATGGCCTACTCAGCTTTCAGTTTCTTGGAAGACCAGACATCCTTTACTGCTGGAGCCATCCAGCCTCCAACACTTGGTGAAAGCACAACAAATGCAGTGTGAATACAACCATAACCACATGGCAAGATTATGTCTGCAAACTATCCCATCAGATACTCAGATATCACTGCTGAAGGCAGAAAGACTGCATTTTGCAAGTTTTGTTGAATGCTGACATTACTGGAGTGTGAGAGTTTTCCTTCCAGCATATTTTATTTTTTTAGGAAATCAAATTGTTGGTTTTTTTCTTATTTCTTGATTAAATATATATATATTTACAGCCCCTCCAACTGGTTGTGGCTGCCTCATCCTCCTTTTTTCAGGGCTCTAAGTCCAGACTCTGCATCTTTCTCCTCTAAGCACAGAAAACAAATTCCAGAGGAGATTTTAGAGGCCTCTCAGGGCTTTCCCTTTACTAATTTATTTGACAACAGGGCTCCATTGGTAAGAGATTTTCACTTAGTTTTCCCTTACTCCAGTTGTGGATGGAGCTTGCTTAATCCCACAGAATGTGTTCACAGCAAAGCCAGTTGATTTCTGAACAGTTATGTTTTTAACTTCATAATACTGAGTCCTCAGGAGTGTTTAACCCTTCCTGGTGTGAAGTTTTTCAGTCTGAGGAAAATCTGCTTTCTCTATGTCAGTTCTGGAGGGTGTTTAGCAGAGTGGTCAGTAATCTCAGTCCTGGCTTCTGTTTTACCTGCTAAACTCTCAGGACAAGGGCAGCCTGCTTGGTATGTTTGGCATTGTTCTCCATCTCCTCATTTATACCTTTTAGGAGCAAATGTGTCTGATACACTAGTCAGAGCCACTGGGCAGTCTCATCTCCCAGGACAAGGAAGCACAAGAAATGGATGGTACCAATATGGAAGTGAATGCAGATGACTCAGAGGTGCTGGCAAATGCCCCATCACTAGTGAATGAACAGCCAGGGCTGATCTCTCACCTGATTCCTTTTTCAATTGCCATGATCAAGAAATGAATGAAAAAAAAATCAATGTCATGTATGGCAATGGCCCACCAACTGGGGGAAAAAGGAACTACATTACTCAGTCCCTTTTTTCCCAAGGAATACTTGACACCCACTGTGATCAGACAGAAAGGATTTCAGTAGTGGTGGATTGAAAACCCTTACATATTCTTCCAAAGGAGATCAGCCTTCAGTTGTTATAGATTTGAGAACTGTGTAGCACAACTCAGCAGTCCTCAGTCTTTTCTGTGGAGTCCAGTATTTACCATAAAAACTAGCCAGCTGTTTGGGGCTGTTTAGCATACTTATTGAACACTGTGATTTATCTTCCATGCATAAGGATCAGAGGGAGCAGAGAAGGTCTTAGAGATGATCCAAAGGATCCTGAAGTCAATCTTGTACCATGGCATAATTTAGGTTAATTTTCTCAGTGGGATTTCCATCTCAAATGACTGTCACAAGAAGATGACATATGTTGTCAGGCTGAATTATCTTACTGGTACAAAGTCATAGAAAATAAAAAGAAAAGCCCAAAGAACTTAAAAAAGGATTGTATATGTGTATATATAGATAGATATAATTATTTTTTTGAAGAACTCTCTTATTTTGAAAGAAGATTGGAAAAAGTTATGTGCTTCTCAGTTGAAGTTCAGCTTTTGAAAGCCCAGTGTCCCAGTAGGATGATTATTGGTGGGGCAGCACTTTGAATTGGAGGGGAAAAAAATATTCTCTAAGTAACCTTTGTCAGAAGTCAAATGCAAAGTATCTTTAAATTCAGAATTGTGAAAAACTTCATTGATTAAGCCAGTTATCTGATCAAGAGGTTTCTTATTTATATTAGACGAAGTCCTTGGCTGTTATAAATCAATGTAGCTCTGCTTATTCTGATGGATTTAAATGAAGAGTGACCACTGTTAAGTATTTACTGGACCACAGTGCAAAGTTGAGGAACCTCAGGGCAAATGGTTGAATCCTGAAGAGTGTTGCTTAGAGTAAAACCAAAGACAGAGGCACAAATTTTTCTCAGCAGTCTTTATAATTCTCCTATCTTTCTGATTCAATGGAGAGCAATTGAAATCTAAATTAGAGCATCAATCAAATGGGCCTGGACTAAATAACGTTCCTGTGGCCATGTAGCAGCAGAATTCAGCTTGTTTCCAAGCCTGTGCCTTTACTGGAGCTGTGCACTGCAGATTAAAGGCTGTGCAGGAATAATCTTTCAGTCAATGGATTCTTTTTCTGACTACAGGGTTAGTTTGGATGATTTGGGGGTGAGGAGGGAGAAGAAAAAATAAAATCCATCAGAATATAGCATGCTTTTAAATCCCTCTCTTTAAAAATTAAGTGCTTCTGAAGCCTACAGCTACACTGGTGTTTTGTGGGCTGGATGTTATCATGGAAGCCCTTAATCACAGATTCCAGTGCAGGGACTGAACCGCTTCCACACCCCTGTGGGGATGGAGAGGAAAGGCTGTGACATGACAGACCTGTCACATCAGAGAAAGCACTCTGATTGCAGAAGATAAAAGGTCAGTTATTGAAACCAATATACTGAAAGGAGCAGCCTCACTCAGCCTGCTCCTAAAACCCAACTGTGTGCAAGGTACTAGGGGGAAACATCTTTGTGTGTTTGTTCTGCATGCAACAGATGGCAAGAAAAGAGGTACTGCATTGTAGGAAGTTGTCTCCACATCCCTAGAAAATTGTCCTGATGGGGGGTAAAGTTTCACTGTGGGTTTACCTGACATTCTAACTTACCTCCCCAAGACAGTAGCTTAATTTTCTTTTTCTCTTTGCTGAATTTTATTCCTTTTTTCCCTCTTTCCTCACCTTTATTCTGAAAATTTACATCTAATGGATTTTTATTTTATTAAAGATCAGTAAATTAAAGGTCTTGCTTTCCACCAAACCTTCCTTCTCACAGTGAACTACCATTACACCACATTTTAACAGGGATGATTGTGCAGCCATTGTGAGCAGGGAGAAATGGGAAAAGGAAGAAAGCAAAAAACCCTCAGAGATGAGATTAAAATACCACAAGGAAATATACTTCATTCAGAATCCTTTACCAGCTTTAGTGGAAACCCTTCCTGTACATTCCCATCTTCCATGCTGCATTTAGATTGAGCATAAACCATACAGAATTGCTGCCTGATTACAAAGGAAGTGTGATTTATTTGCACACCAACAGTATAGTAGTGGGGTTTGAGTCACCTTTAGTCTCATTTAAACAGTGGCTGCACAATCATCCCTATTAAAATGTGGTGCAATGTCATTATCACTGCTCTGAAACACGTCAAGGTGGAAAAGATCAGTGTGTCTCATCAGGAGAAGGAAACACTGGGGTGAGCCCACTGGAGAAGTACAGCCAGGACTGATAACCATTCACTCTCTGTGAATCAGGAAGGGCATCATCCAGGAGCTGGGAACTATGTGGGAACAGCTGGGATAATAATGTCATATTACTTCTGCTAGAAGAAATCAAATCTCTTCTGTGAAGAACAGTTCCTAAATAACAGGGTTTGGATAAGGACCCATGGAAAGACCCAAGGAGGGGTGCTAGGAGAAAATACAAGTATTGTCGGATTTAAAGCTTGTTCTGAGGAGTTCATTTCATAAGTATCTATGTTCCATGGATACATAGGCAACACCATCCCATTGCTAGCTACTGTGTATGGCAAAGCAGGAATACAGGCTGTGGGTACGAATAAATCACTTCCTGAGGCAGAAATTCTGAGGACCCCTTATTGAGATGGAGGTTGTTCATCTGTCTGCAAAAGCATGCCTTTTATTAGAAAGAAGGATCAATGCACAATAATGGAAGAAGTAGTGAATAGTTTTTCTAATAGGTCTGACCTTACACCTTTACTCATATTAACTCTCAGCTGCAGTGGTGCCAACTAGGGCATTGCACTAATACACTGCTCTATGTTTGCTTAGATGAAGGCACTGGCACCATGAGGACTGCTGGGCTCCTGTGTGGGTTTTGGGGTTTTTTAATTAAACATGTAGTGAAGAAATTAAAATATGAAAGCTGTGAGTTAAATTCAGGCACACATGTGGGAAGCAAGCAACTGTACACCAACACGTTTATCTGTCAGAGCACTTCAGCCTTGATTTTAGTGCCCACTCCCTTGCAGTTCTACACATGCCCATCTACTGATTTCTCATCCCTCCCACTTGCCATCATGATAAAACCATAGCTCAAGTGAAAGCAGTAAAGCAGAGCAGAGGTTTGTTTCACAATATTCCATTATTAGATTACATAGTGAAGATAAACATTTGGGAAATGCAGGCAACGTTTTTCATAAAGGATAATTTGGGGCTTTAAATAAATCATATTAAAAATAAGAATATGGCATTAATTAAAAGTAAAATGAGATAAGCACATAATAGTCCTAATTTCTAAAGAAAGGATGAAATGAATTAAAAAGATGAAGCATTATTAAAGTAAAAATCTGAGAGTGTAACTACTGAGATATTTGAGGAGCATAAACAGTGAAGTAACAGACAGGATCGACAGGATTTTAGAGAAAAATCTGATCAGATGCCTTTTAATATATCATCACCAGGCTTACAAACTGGAAAATATTTTAAATTTATTTCCCACTCAAAAAAAGATTTGTCTGTCTTTAGAAACTCTCCAAGATGAGAATTTCAAGTTACCAATGTTTTAATTTAGAGATGAGCTACTGAGACGTTTTAGTGGGCAGAAGTAGATTGCAGAATTTGATTGATTCCCTGGATTCCAGGTAATTTGAACGCCTCATAATATCCCAAAATATCTACTAACTCAAGCTTACTAGCTTACCTTTGGATTTTTGGGGATATTTTCTAAATATCCTAAATGTCCTAAAGTCTTGGGACCAATCCTTTGATTGTTTAGGTTCACACCATCTCTATGGTATATTTTCCAGGAAAGATTTTCTCCTTGAATATCAGTGTTTGGAACATGACTCCTCTTAAGGAAGGTGTCTCTATAAAGTATTTTGCACATTTGTCACACACTGTGAATGCTCATGTTGTTGCCAAAGTGCAGTCTATGGAGTTATGGAAGGACAAGATGACTTTATCACCGTTCCTTTCTTTAGCTCACTGATGTCAGTTCTCTACATCACTTGTTGGCTCTGCTTAAAGGCCTCTAATGCTGACTCAGTACCTGACAACTAGTTTCAACTTTGGTTACTGCCAACTAGGCAAGCCAAACGCAGCAACAAATGTGACATCCATTGCAGTTCAGAACACCTTTCACACAGAGGACCCAACAAAGCAGGAGTTCAGAAGCATCAAGGAGTGTGCAGAGAGAAGTACATGCAGGCAGTACGTGCTGTGGTTTGCTCACTCCAAGCAGAAGGAAGCCTCTGGGTGAGTGGAGATGTTATAAAAGCAAGATCTGAATCAGCTCCTTCCTCTCAGGGAGGCAGGCATTTAAGATGCTGGTGACTGATGGAATAGTTACCAAGCTTTCAGTTATGATAAAGGTGAGTAATGATTTTTATGTCAGTCTTCACAGACTATCTTCATATCTTCCTCCATCCTGTCAAAACAAAAGACTTGCTGTTCCACAGAGCACCCCAATGCCTCAGTGCTTTAGTGATAAAGTAACATGAACCTGTGCCACTCTCCTGTCAGCCCGTGGAAAGCTGGCTCCAGAGCATGGGTGGGTTTGTGCAGTAGAGCTTTTGGTAGCTGTTAATAACAGCAGCAGGAAGCCCTGAATGGCATGTTCTGTCAACAGCAGGCCCCTTAATAATCGCTAAGGGTTTTTAGCCCTCCCCTCTCTGGCTGTATTTTATGAGGACTGACAGGAAGAAATCACCTCTTTCACCTTCTCTTGCAGCCTAAATAGAAATGAGTGATAAAATATTCATGAAAAGTGGGGGATAAAGGAGAGAGAGAAAAAAAAAATCTCAAGTTATAATAATGTTAATAAAACAGTCAAAAAAAGAGAATTCAGGGAAGGCAGAGATAACAGCATGTACCTTATCTCAGCTGCTTCCTGGTCTGGCTGGTCCACAGGAATGTACAGAGTGATGGAGACCGAAAGAATGATGCTAAATACAGCCAAGCTCTGTGTCACAGGGTATTGAACAGGACCAAAACAGTGGGTCAGTGATACTGCCTCTGAAGATGTCACCAGATCACACTTGCAGCTCTTACAGAGAAGATGACAGTTTATTAGATGACAATTTACTAGAAAAAGTTCCAGTTGTTCAAGCTGCTGTGTGGGAAACAGTGCACAGAAGTTTGTAGCATAGGGATAATGCAATGTCATCCTCCTCTTTATAGGGGGATCTTGGATGAAAAATGGTTTCAAAATCCCAGTTGGAAGGTAAATATGTGATAAGTGTACAAAGAAAAATCTCTCCTTTTCCAGTCAGTAAATCGGTTCGTATCAGTTCTATATTGAAGTTAATAAGTAGACTGAATGAATAGGTGTCCTGTATGTGTTACATTAATTAATTGTGATTCATTCATTCATTCATTCATTCACATAAAATTTGCAAATTAATACATTAGTTTTTCATAAAGGATTGCATAACATCTGTGGTTTGCACATAGTCTATCTACAAATAATCGCTCCTTAGAGCTGGACATGAAATTACAGCAGGAACTCTGCCTTTTGGAAAAGCTTGGAACTTGGCATCGAGGTGTGGGCAGAGGTGCTGACATGAACACAGCAGAGATTTTTGCCAGGAAACCTACTGTAACAGTGCAACAGTGAAGTCCCTGGTTCAGGATGCCTGGGTTAAGAATTTGGTGGCAAAATCTCCCAAGCTGTCATGCACAGTCAGCATGTTCTGTCAGCTCACAAATCCCCCACGTCACTGCAGAGAGCTGGGAGAAGGGGACACCTTCAGAGAGCAGCTGAGCCTCTTCCAGGGTGAATTTCCCCCCAAAATTGTGCTAGCCATGACATGGTTACCGTGTAAGGGGCTGGATTTGGAAGCAGAAATCCCTTTTCTCTTTTTCTTCTTGTTCTTATTATTTCTACCTCTGAAGGCCATGAAGGGAGGAGGAAAGAAAGCAGCAGTGCAGTTAGACTGTGGGAGCTGTGATACCTTACATGGGCTGGAAGGTGGAGAAAGGCAAAGAGAGGGAGGTTGGTGGAGGAACTGGGGATTGACATGTTCAGGCTTGGAAAGGGAAAATCAGAGGCTTTGTAATTATTCAACCCCTCAGCAGAGCTGTGGTGTCAGCAACAGATTCAAAATCCACACTCAGAATGGGTCTCAGAGATGAGAAAGCCAAAAAGCAGGCAATAGTGGGTACCAGCACGTACAGAAGACAACCATGCCCTGAATGTGAAGGGTCTAGTTGGACATTAGTGTTTTGTTTTCCTGACAAAGGCCAATTTGTGGCATTGAATACATTTCACAGGAACAGAACTTGCTTTCAGAGGGTTCTCACAATGCAAAAAGTTTTGGGGAAAAAAGCTTTGAACTCCCAGATGCCCATACTGACCTTTTCAAAATTGAAAATCTTGGGTTTATGGCATGTAACAAGCTTCCACTTGAAAATGCAAGCTAACTGTGATTAAGTGACTAAAATGATCAGAAATAAAATGAAACACTTCAAAATTACATAGAAGTTGGTTTCAATTGAATAGGAATCATGCATTTAACTTTCAGTCTATGAAAAATGTGACATTTCAACTTCTAAGCCCTATTTGTGATGAATACTTCCTTTTAATTGGGACAATTTTCCTAAGTGGGAAAAAAACATCTGTTTCCCCCTCCTTCCAGCTGTGGCTTTGCTCTTTTGCAATTCTGTGCTTCCAATCTATATGCAATGGGTAGCATTTCAGTGGGAAATAAGGGAGGATGGAATACAAGGGCTTCATTTGCTTTTTTAGCAGGAAAACCCCTCTATTAAATGTTATGGTCATAAAATCAGGGGCCCATAACAGATGAATGTCCTTTCAGTCTTAACTCAGCCATCTTCTGCTTATACACTGCAATGCAGCTTTTCTTTTTATGATCACCTGCTTCCCTCCCCAGAGCCTCATGCAACATAAACAGGTATTTCTGAGTGAATAGGTTTTTCTTATTGGGCGTTATCTCCATCATTTAACATGCTGGCTTGGACACTTTAACTGGATTGATGCCCTAAAGTCCTACTTAAGTAGTCTTTCCTTTGAAAGATGGCTGTTCCCTATTTATGCCTTGTATCCTTTTTAGGGCTCTAAAATCAAAAGATAACATTTCTTTATATGCTTTTAATGTACGGTCATCAAACTTACCTTTGAGCTCTGGTATTTGAATTACAGACACTAACGCAGCTGCTTAAGTTTTCACCTCATGCAATCAAAGGCACAAGCTAACAAATGTCGTGAGGTTATGCAGGGAGAAAATTAGAACAGCAAAGCCCAACTAGAACTTAATCTGGTTACTGCTGTAAACAACATTAAATATGTTTCTATAAACACATGAGCAACAGAAAGAGGTTTAAGGAAAATCTCCATCCTTTCTTGGATGCAGGGGCAAACATAGTGACAAAGAATGAGGAAAAGGATGAGGTATTTAATGCCTTCTTTGCCTTCTCAGGATTTTATAGTATGACCACTTTTTCTCCAGCTATCCAGCCTGCTGAGCTGGAAGACAGGGAATGGGCAGCAGAATGAAATCCCCATAGTCTAAGGGAAAATAGCTAATGACCTGCTACACCACTTAGACACGAGCTAGTCTATGGATCCAGATGGGATGGGAATGATTATATGGTTCTAAAAGAAGTAACTGTAATAAAAGAAAAAGGCTTGATTTTGGCTGCAAAAGAAAGTGATCACAACATTGAGTTGTTCTGCAAAACTTGTGACAGTCACACCTAAGCTGAGCCTTAGTGATGAAGGTTGCTGACAACATCAGAATAGTTTTACTTCAAACTTCTTATTTGTTTCCTTGGCCAATAGTGTAGGGAAAATACAGAGAGTACTGATGGTGGGGAAGATTTTACCCAGCATTCTCACAACACACACACACACTCCTCCTCTTCTCCTCCTCCACTAGTTCTTTTCTCCAAAACTAAACTGCATTTCACTCATTTTGTTTTGGAGTTTCCAGATAACTTTGCACACAGACCTGGCTGCATCTGGAGTGCAGTGGTTTGTGAGAGACCTTTTAATTACATTCACTAAGCAGGATCTTGATCCAAGGCGATTCTTTGGCTTGGGCTCACTCCACTCTCCCCTGTGCTTTGAACAAACCACTTCCCCAGGCTCAGAGGCCAATAACATTGGTTGTTTGTTAAACTCATTTAACACCAATTGCAGCATTCTCTCTCTCTCTTTCTCTTTTCCCCCCATCATACTTCCCTGATTGCTGTTCATCTGTACCAGATGCTTCACATTTCCAAACAGTGTAAACATGTTTCCTCAAGTGGTTCTCTCTCTAGTCCTGTCTGCTGTGTTTTTATATTTACAGTAGCAAGCTAACTTGTATACCACAACATCCATTTAACTCCAGGTTTGGAAAAGCAACAGGGAATTCTTCTCTTAGAGGTGCAGTTCTTGCCATCTGTAGTCACACCAGCCCTGTCTTTGACAGCATCTGACTGTAGAAGCTGCACAAGGCAGCCTTGGACAGAGCAGGCTCCAAGGAAAGCTTGAGGTACTGCAGAGAGCAATAGTTCTGATGAAGGAGATGGCACCCTTTGCTCTGAATCGTTCCTAAAGCCATAAGCCACCATAGTGCAAGGGTGACAATGTCATCCTGTATGACATTCTTCTAATGAGATAAACATCAGTGACTGGTGAAAATTATCAGTGCAACCTGCTACTTGTATGAAGCAAGTTCAAGTTGTTCAAGTGGAATTGTGTTTTCTTCATCTCTACTTTCTATATACCATTTATCTCAAGAAATATTAACTAGGAGCCAAAAATGTTCAGTGATTTCACAAAAATAAGATTAAACTCTGCAGAATCCACCTTCTTCAGCTTCTGCAATGTAGTAAAAAGGGAATGGCAACTACTTCCCTCATTAAGAGCAAGATTTTTATGCATTTGGATGTGCAGAGAAGTGATGTGCCTGTCAATCAAGACAGTGCCTGTGCATGCAGAAGGACACTACATAAGTACCAGGACTATTTTTTTCCATTATGTAGACTTTAGAATTTACCCTTAATCTCATTCCAGCATTTTTTACAAGTGTAAGGGAAAAATCCAGTTTGCATTCATAACTTTGATCCCTGCACATACACAGATGGAATTTCTGTCGGGGTGGAAGTTATTTTAGACTAAAAAAAGCTCAGATATTTCCCTGTGACAGAGGGTATGTTGTGTCTGCAATTGCCAGATCTCTTGGTTTTAATGTGCGCCTGGTGTTCTCAAAATTCTAGCTCCTGGATTTATGGGATTATGCAAAATGCTAAACTAAAGCATACCAACATGGCTCAAATGAAATTTTCTGCATGATTCTGAGACCTCCTGTATCACCTGGCAACAAGGCAATAAAGTGTGATGGTTCATCAGTTTGAGTTATTGGTGAGAAAGAGCAGTGGCTTTGCAGAGTCCTGACCAGCCCAGCCACGTTACTTTCACACTGGAGGAAGGAGCAGGGAAGGGGCTGTTGAAGGACACAGTTTTGACTGAGACAATTTTGTTCTGGGAACAGCCACTCTAAGCTGCAGTTCCCCCACCATTGGGGCTTTTCTGCCTTTTAAGTTTTTCAAAAGTAGGAAAAAGCCTCACATCCCTAATTCAAAACTGAAGAAAACCCAAACCAAACAAAAATAAAACAAAACCAACAGCCCCCAGACCTCCCCACCTTTTACTGCTTAGAATTTCTTTACAAAACAAGAGGCTTTAACAGGCTTTATGTAGCAAAAAAGGCTCCAAAGGTATTTAATATATTTGTTCTGCAGAACCCTGTACATTTCAATTTCTACTTAAATTACATTCTTGCCTTGGTTCTTTTTCTCTTGTGCAACTTAACACTTTCTCAGTCTGGCACCAGTGCTGTTTTTGTTACAGAATTAAGCATACTGAGGTTTCATCTTAAAACCCAGGGTTTCAACATAGTGCAATAATAGGGCTATGATAATACTTCTCACTTCCTAGTCCCATTTATCCCATCAAAATTCACACAGGATTCTGTGTGCCTCCATGTGTGACCACTTCTGTGCCTTCATCTCTTGAGTCCATAAACCCTTCTGATTTGGAAGCACAACACAGCAGCTGCAGGAAAAGGTAGATTATAGGGAAGAGAAATAACTTCTGCAAAAAAATACATAACAAACTGAATCTTAGAAAAGCTATATTAACTCATGAGCATTCTGCACTTATGATCAGGTTCCTATCAACTCCTCTCTGTGACTGCCATATGGTTTTAGGTGCTACTTTTAAGCAGGTGCCTTATATCATTGAGGATGATGCATTTTAATAGTAGGCAAAGAGGTTGCCACAGAAATAAAACAATTAATCTGCAAATTTTCCACATTCCCTACCTCTAAGTAATTTGAGGGTTTGGGGTTTTTTAATAGCCTCTACATTTTGCAGAAATATTTGTGAGAAATACTAGAGAATGAAAAATGAGGAGAGGAAGAAACCCTCATGCTTAGCTCAGAGGAGATTTCTATTGTCCAGGAATTTCATTGTAAACCACACACTAGGGATTATTTACTCAAGCCATCTGAATTTGATATAAACTTCTCACAAACAGTAACCAAATAAAAACAAAATAAAACAAACAAAAAAAAAAGAGTGAAATTTTCTGAGATCTAAACAGAAACTGTACTGAAATAGACTGCAGGTTAGGAATGGGTATGTCAGGAGAAATACATCCAAAGAGGCTCACAGAAGAATCTGTAGTTTACTGGGCTATTTATTTCTAGGAACCAGAGCTAAGCCAGAGAAGAACCAGCATATCCCAGAGATATGCTGGTTTTGTCTGCTTAGAAATATTCACCCTGTGTATATTCTGGCTGCCCCTGTGGCTCAGTGATAATCACACCATCTTCTACACACCCTCCTGAGACCTCTTGAGAAAAAGTTTTCAACCAGCTAAGTCAGTTGGTAAGAGCTGGAGATGTTCAGACTAATGGAGCCCCTCCTGCAAACTCTGCAGATCTGCCTTGTGTGCACATCTGCCGTCTTCTTCCTCAGACATCCCTTAGCACAGCATCAGAAGTATGGAGAGAGTGGCTGTTTACAGCTTGTACATGTCACGGTGCTGGACAGAGGAATCTGTTGGAGGTCCTTGTAGACAATGCAAAATCACAGAATCACAGGGTTGGAAAAGGCCTTTGAAGATCCTCGAGTCCAACCATTCCCATCCTAAGCTAAACCAGATCCCTGAGCACCTCATCGACCCGTCTTTTAAACACACCTGGGGAAGGTGACTCAACCACATCCCTGGGCAGCCTGTTCCAGCCCTGACAACTCACAATCTTAATTTATGTATAGCAATATTCAATGTAGATTATGATGCAGACTTTATGACAGTAAGCCTAAGCACTTTAATGCAGAAACCTAGGTTTTCCTTTTCCCCAAAGATTTATCCTGGGTATTAAAGGCTGTCAGTAGACAAACACATAAATCAAATTGTCTTACATGACTTAAAATTTAAATCAAAACCAAACCAGAAACTTACTGTTCTGAATGGTCTCTGCATGTACTGCATTGAGAAAACAGCCCTCTCACCAGGTTCAGGAGCTGGATGTTGTAGTTATCATTTTTCATGTAGGAAAACAAGACAGCCAAGGGGGATGCTCAGACCACACAGGCAACTACTTCTTTTCCAACAGGATAGTGAACACCATGCAAGACCTCTGGTTTCCTTTGCCTTTATTTTCTCCCCAAAGGTGAAGATTTATGTGCTTCCTTACAGATAACTCTTGAATGTACACTCTTGCATACTATCATTTCTATATTGAAATGTTCCCACAGCATTATATGTCACATTTGGAAATGTCAAACAGCTTTAAGACTAGTTTCAGAGACTCATCTGCTCCTGCTGTCTGTGAAAAGCACTAACCCTGACTTCCCACCAGCTTGGCTTTTCTTCTGAATCACTCTCCACTCCAGGTTTTCTCTCTCTTTCTCTCACCATCTATGATAGAAGGGTCCTGAGAAGACTTGGGATTTATGCCTAGATCCAAGTTTATCCCCTGGGATAAACTGGGGTGAGGAAGGTGGAAGATGCCTTAGCT
Organism: Gallinula chloropus; assembly: GCF_964237585.1. Classification (NCBI taxonomy): domain Eukaryota; kingdom Metazoa; phylum Chordata; class Aves; order Gruiformes; family Rallidae; genus Gallinula; species Gallinula chloropus. The sequence goes on from NC_140088.1 coordinate 1,850,729, forward strand.
GTTATATTCCATGCTGCTTCATCCACGTTTGTGCCCCTCTGAGGGTCAGAAGAAACAGTTCCAAAGGATAATGTGGTTTTCACAGCTTCTTGAGGAAAGTCTAGACTTACTTTTATATGTGACACTTATTTTAACTATTAGTGTTATTTTTTTTCTCATAGTCCAAGATTCTGCAGTACTGATGGAAGACAGAAGCTAAATCCTGTCCTGTGCCTTTCTTTTTATGCATTCACTCTTCAGCAGTGGAAAACATCTGTACACTTTGTATGCAGAGCAGAGCAATAATTTATTCCAAGTACTTCACCTCCTCTTCTATTTCTGAACCAACTGTGAGTAACTTAGCATTCAAGTGTCTTAGGAAAATAAATCTGGCAATCATTTCGTGGAGAAACTGGTGCAAGTGTGGAATTTGAAAAGGGAAAGTGTTAATGCCCTGCCAGTGTCACTGAAGAGGCGTGGAATCTGGGTCACTTGGTGTTAGCTATTCTAGCTTTGTTCACAAGCAAAAGTATGCAAAAAAATGAGACAGACCTTTATCAGTAAAGAATTGAAGAGTAGCAGGATATTTGATGTTTGTTAACAAGTTTTATTGAAAATATATGTGTAATTCTCTAAAGGGGTTGATTCTGATTTAAAATCTCATGATATAATTTACAATTATCTTAGTGACATATCTAAACACAACTGGTTAATAGACAGTTCTCATGAAGTGAAGTATTAGTGTCCCCAGTGAGCTTCTGCAGAGGTTTTTAATAAGCCAAACTTTATGCAACTTTTCATTGATTTTCTAGAAGAAACAGGAAGTTCTTGATGACTAAATTTTCAGATGGCAAAATGACAGAGTAAGCAATAATGACAAGATATTTGTGTCATACAGTAAGCTGGACACTGATAGAATGGACTGTAGAAAGTCTGAAGTTTATGTAGATTTAGATAATATGCCTCAAAGGTGTTAAGAAATCCACTGTAGAATCTACTCTTTAAGTGCTTATTTTTGAAATGGAGATCTAAATTAGCTATTTCTACTCAGAGAAGAACGAGTTCTTATAATTTGCCTTTTTCTTTTGTAAGGAAGGTCCTAAAATGCACGATGAATATAAAATTATTTTAATTAGTGTTTCATTTCTGTTTATTCTATACCTTTGTTTTCTTCAGTTGCCTAATTGCTCTTCCTACGTGGTCTTGTTACTGCTGCTGAATGATTACCGTTCTTAAAATTAAATTTGCTGTACAAATACCTGCCACTTCATATTTAGTCTGCCCTCTTTGAATAAATAAATAGTGTTTTAGTAGAGGGAGGGATGTGTAACTGAAAGTTTGCTGAAGCCATTTAAATGTTTAGTTGGTCTGTCCACGTCTCCGATGGGCCCTTAAAATTATCTAATTCCACAATATTTTCCACCAAAAAAATCACTTAGTAAATAAAAAAGGGGGGGTTAGGGGTAGTTAATTTTTTTCAACTTCCTAGAATGGATGTGACCTGAAAGGGATGAAAATTAAAAGGAATTTATTAAAAATTTGCAGACAATATTTCTACTTCATTAAAAGATAAAGGTAACTATTGTTTTAAACACTCCAATACAATATTACATTGGTTTTATGTAGGTGGGAAATAAAATGCTTCTGTGTCTTTTCTTTCAGTGCTTTCATGTGGTCCTGTGGTATTTATTGCAATTTACTGGTCTTTCAAGGGCTGTAATGGAATTTAAAGCTTATTGGTATGGTTCAAATAAGCTGTTTGCTCTTCTTCCATAACCTGGACACTTTCTGCTACTGGCTATATATTGCAGAAATAAATGGCAATTTCACTTTACTATTATTCATAGGGTCATAACACTCAAGGTTAATGTGTGCTATGATGGCTTATTCATGAAAAATGTTCTCAAATCTTGAAAGTTTCATAAATTTTAACACATATAATTTATCCCAAAAAATCCTACCAGAAAGCATGGTTGTTCTTTATTCATTCTCCATCATTCATTTTTCTTTTAAAACCTTCCATTCTGCCAATGAAGAAACATGCATTACAGCATTTGCCAAAAGTGACTGGCCACATGTTTATGACTAGATAAGAAGTTAAATTGTTCTATAACCCTATCAACTGCTATTTTCTGCATCCTAAAAAATGTGGCAAATATCTGCAAAGTTATTAGTTAGCAACTCAGCTCACTTTGCAGTTGATTCTGCAAGAGAAAGAGAAGACTAAGTGTATCATACTTGTTATTCCAAGCAAATAACTCACGTGCTTCTAGTCAACACATCTCAAGAAACAGAGTGTGGGTAAGTGAAAATATACATTAAATTTCATTACAATAGTCATGGGATCTGTAACTCTAGCAAATTACAGTTAGTTTTTTCAATACAGTGGATCTAAGAGACCTGATAGCAGTAAGAATTTGCTGTATAAATCTACAGAGCCAAAAAACTGTTTCTCTCTTAATCATCGCAGCCTACAGTGACATTGCCTTGTTAGTGGAGAGGGTTTGTTCTCAGTTGTGTTCACCATTCCTGAAAGTGTTTGCTTTCTAAGCTTTGTCCTTGGTGTTTCCTAAACCAAAATGGTAATAGATATGTTTTGAAGTTTTTCTCTTTACCTTAGTATTCTGACCAAGATCTTAAACTGGAAGCTAGGGATTCCTAGAGCATTATTCAAAGTCAGATCCTTTCAGATGCCCAGCTTGGTGCTTCTGTAACTCACCTCTTTTTTATTTGTATGTCTACTGTTGTTTGAAAACTGCTTTAAGGCAGAAAATTATTCTTCATTTGCCTATGCAAATGCTGTGCCACCAGAATCTGATTCTCTTATTTTAGGAAGCTGGAGGCACATTTATTTTGGGTAGTGTCAGCCACACAGATTTCAGTATGCCCAGACTGAGCCAACCACTTAATGCATATCTGTTATTTATTCAGGTTCATTTAAGGTAGTACTGACTTAATGCTGCTTCTTTTCCTGTAGCTGGTGCCTAAGACCCTTTTTGCACACCCAACCCTCATGCATATAGGTGAGTACACCTGTAAAGACCTGCAGGTCACACACTTAGATTGGGTTAGCCTTTGTCTGTTGCCTCTCCCATTAAAGTCAACAATGAATGCTGCTGAAAAGAGCCACCCACCAGTTCAGTGTGCTTTGCATTCCTCTAGTCTGCAAGTCAATAACAGAGAAAAACAACCTTGGGCTGTATCTGCCTAATGCTGCCTACTACTCTTTTAAACCCAGTGGCACAAGCCTCTGTTGTTTAAGGTCCCAGGCTCAGCTGCCTGTCAATGACTTATTATGAGGCACATTAGTTATGCAATTGTTTTTGTGAGGTGGAGGCAAAGTAAAGCACATCTATTCAAATGCATTATCTCAATTACATTCTGAGAACTGCACTTTGGCAGATGAACTGGAAAAAGCAGGGTTTGCAGAAGCTGGGCCCCTTGTTTTTACAGCAGCCAGACAGTTCTGCAACCGTCACACCAGAACCCTCCCGAGAGAAGTCACCTCAGCCAGTGCAGGAAACCATGAGCAGGCACCTTTAAGAATCGAGACACCAACCTAATGGCACAGCTCTTTCCAACAGGCAATAAGGAAAATTAGTATATAACTGCCAGCTACCAGCTCTCCCACTCTGATAGGCACCTGCCTACATTTCTGTATTTGGCATTTCCTGAACGTGAGATTTCCTTAAAAAATAATTTTATAGCAAAACCAGTCAGTTACTGACACAATTTATGATGCACAAATGCTAATTATCCCCTCCACACCACTCTTTATTACCTTTCAACCCTCACTGTCTGTTTCATTTGCATATCTCTGTGCAAAGTTTTGCTTGGCCTGCACACTGCCAGGCTAACACGAGCTACATTAGGTTGGCACCTCCTGAATGGTGGCTAAGACTTGGCACTCTGTCTCTGTTACTATACAGAACTGGAATTCTGCATTCAGGAGAGGATTCTCAAAATTGTAACACTCATGGCTGTAACAAGATCGGTACCACTTAAGACTTTGAGGAACTGCTTCACATGATTAAAAGCCCTGTACAAACACAACTCAAACAACACTATTTCTTGTATATCTGTAGAAATTCTTTCTGCTGTGTCAATTTTTTATATACCAAATATTTGTTGATGTCATCTCAAAGGATACTTTCATTAAAGGACAATAATAAATAATTCCAATTGTATTTTATCAAGGTTTACATTTTAAAACACCTATATATTGTAGGTAATGTAACAATATTCACTTTCCATCTTGTTTGCAGGTGAAGAGCATTCACCTTAGATGAAATCAGAAGTTCCCATTTCCATTAGGAAACTTATGCACCAAATTTATGGAAGTGGGGATATGAATATCACTGCCAGATACTAAAAGATACATAAAAGCAGGCACATTTTTAACAAGGGGGTCCCATGGAAGGGAAAACATTAACTGGCCATTTTCTCTGCAGTTCTTGGTTATTCTTGACACGTGAGCTTGATAGTATGCTCTCTAACTTTTCTGTGCAACAGAAATGTGTCAAGCTGTGAGCCTCTGTGATTGTAACGTTTAACCTTTTCCTCCTCACAATTCCCATTCATCTTCCTGATAATAATGTCAATATCCACAGGAACGAAGCAGAAACCCAGTCTAACATCCAGTCACTTACAGCTTGGCACTTCAGCACCTGTCTTCTGCAGCACTGGCAGATGGATTCATTTACCAGAATCATATTTGGTTTCAGTTCTCTGTGTGTCTGTCAAAACATGTTCAATTTTGTGGGAAGTGAAGCCTGCATAATATATTTTGTTCATTTAATCTGGAAGAAAGGGCACTAAATCCAACTGTTGTGGGTTTTTTTTTTCCCCAGTAACAACCACAATGATATGGGATACTATATAGCAGCACACCTTCTTGTCCAACTTCCTTATGTCCTAAATGTCAAAGAGAAGTGGGTGCTGCAGTTACTGGGATACCTCCCTCATTTAATCCTTGCCCCACCATAACCTTACACATATTTGAGACTGAAGGGTCAGCACAGAAAACTCACACAGTTTGCAGGCTCTCTGGGAGGCAGAAAGGTGGCTGGTGGAAGGTCAGTGGGCTACCAACCTGCTTGGAGGACCCCGTTTCAGAAACGTGTGTCCCCACTGCATCATTCCCTGTTATCCAATCTCTATGCAATATAATGTATAAAAGATAAAAGAAGCAAATTTCATACCAGTAAGTATGATGATCAGAGGGCTGGAGCACCTCTCCTATGAGGACAGGCTGAGAGAGCTGAGCTTGTTCAGCCTGAAAAAGAGAAGGTTCTGGGGAGACCTTATTGCAGCCTTCCAGTCCCTGAAGGAGGCCTACAGGAAAGCTGGAGAGGGACTGTTTACAAGGGCTTCTGGAAACAGAGTAGTGATGGGACAAGGTGTAATGGGCTTAAACCCAGAGAGGGTAGATTTGGATTGTGAGGGTGTTGAGGCACTGTGATAGGTTGCCCAGAGAAGCTGTGGCTGCCCCCTCCCTGGCAGTGTTCAAGGCCAGGCTGGATGGGGCTTTGGGCAACCTGCTCTAGTGGAGAGTGTCACAGAATCACAAATTCACAAGGTTGGAAAAAACCTTGAAGATCACCAAGTCCAACTGTGCCTGTCCTGCACCAAACCATATCTCTAAGTACCTCACCTACCCATCTTTTAAACACATCCAGGGGTGGTGACTCAACCACCTCCCTAGGCAGACCCTGCCCATGGCAGCAGGGCTGGGACTAAATGGTCTTTGAGGTTCTTTCCAGGCAAAACCATTCTATGGCTCTACGATACTGATTTTTCTATCCTAACCACTTCAATATTGAAAACAAAGCTCAGTGAATAACTGCAAAAGATTAAAATACTTTTCTACAGTATTACAAGATTTTTGTTGTTTTTGTTTAACCTGCTTCAGGAATGGAGGGAGATTAATTATCTGTAATATCGAATCTTGGAAGGAGGAGAAAATAGTCTATGTAATTACTGATACTGAGACAGCCCTTGCATATTATGGACCCTTGGATATTATGGAGAGTAAGATAACTCAGTAGTTTTATATCACTTCAAATTTCTTTCTTAGCTTCAGAATATTTCACCATGTCTCTGTACTCTGTATGGCTTGAGCCTGAGGTTCTTTCTACGATTCAGAGCAGGATGTCTATTTTCTTCAACAGAAAACTCAGTTTTCTGACAAAGTGACACAAAGAGGGCAAACAACAAGAAGGATAATGCCCATCTAGATGTGCTAAAAGTCAGATTTTTAAAATTTATTATTGCAGATTAAGAAAATCGTCTGTATAGCAACATTTTTTAGGGTTATGAATGGTAGCTCGTTCAGTTATTCCTAATAGAGAGGCAGTTATATACCTTTAATTCTCTTTTAATTCTCTCAGTGCAACCTTTAATCTCTCTGCTTTTCCCAGTTGCACCCTTCTCTTCAATGTGGAGAAGGGAAGACCAGAACTGCATATAAGGTTTTTAAGATTCAGTTATAGCACAGGGCCATTCAGCAGCATAATGATGTTCTTTGCTTTGTTTTGTTTTCCTCTATTTCTTTCCTAATAGTTTCTTAAACTCTGATTGCTTTTTTGAACACATTGAGCTGATGTTTCTGTAGAACTACCTATTAAAATCCCAAAGCCCTATTACTGAGTAATAGTGGTTAACTTATTGAGACCAACACTTGAAACATTAAGTAAGGGTTTTTTTCCTTATTACCTCACTTTGTACACCAACATTGATCTTCATTTGCTATTTATTGTCTTTTTTTACTCAGTAATTAAGACACACCCACCCCTCTTCACAGTCCATATCTTTTCTACCCTGGATATTAATTATCAAATAATTTATATTGTCAGCAGATACTGTTGCCTCAGTAATTATCAGCTTCTCAATATTTAAGTATGCATTGAACATCACATTTTCCACAGGGATCTCTTTTAAATTCCACTGGTGACATCTTACCAATGTGAGAGACAATCATCCATTCCTAAGCTTTGGTGAGCAATCAGAATAAGTAGTAAAGTCCTTTATCATTTGTTTTTATCCAATTCAGAAACAAGCATGTACCTTATTTCTTGCAAGGTAGATTATCATGCCCATCAAATGAAAACCAGGACATTTTCAAACTAAAAGCATGGTTTAATTCTATAGGTAAAAGTTCTGAGCCGTGGGAAGAAAAAATAATGCAAAGACACCCAAAACCAAACTCAGAAGAGGTATACTGCTGTGAAATGAATGCATGTCAAAAGAAGGCAACATCTAAACCAGACTGTGGACAAAACAGAGACAGGCCATATCTATGAATTCAAAATGTTTGATAATCAAACAATTAATGTCCAATATTCAATGTCCATTAATGTCATCACAGAATCACAAGGTTGGGTACTCATAGCTAATTTAGAAGATAAAGAGTTAACAGTTTTGCATGCATGGTGATGATCAACATTGTGTGAGAGTTAACACACAATGTGTTGTTAATGAGGAAATTTACTAAACTTTTGTCTTAAAGTTTGAAATTGAAAGACTGACAAGCCAGGACAAACTTCCCCATCACAGTGATTTCTGACTCTCTGAATACACACAGGTTTAGATATGCATATACACATATATATTCATGCATTTTCAATAAGATCCAGCTATTCAATCACATTATCAATGATTGTCACAGCTGTTATTATCCATTGTGTCATAACATGTTTCAAAGTTTATTTCTCTCTGTTTATATCTGTGGTATTCTTGCCAATCCCTCACCACTGTTTGCTGACCCACAGTGTAGAACTGTGGGTTTCTGCCACTTAGAAAATGCACAGGAAAGGATCAAATCGGCCTCCATCTCCATCTGAACTATCAGTTCCAGTCTGTGCTCATCATTACCCCTAGAAGCTGTGAATAATGGGCTAGGCTGATGTTTGGCAGAGAGGTTATAGTGAAACCAGGCAGCTTGATATACAGGGTGGAAATCCTCTGCTTGTCAATTACTCCAGTGGTCAGGCCTGCACATTCTCCCTGGAGATAACTGGGGAGGGGTGGGGGGAGAGGAAAACAGCCCCCCAAAATACCTTCCAAGAATCCACTTCATGTAGAACTCTAGCCCCATCAAAGGGCAATACCTCCTGTCAGACTATCACATCCTCTCTCATTAGCTTGCCACTGTCAGAGGAGCTCAACAGCAATATACAGTCTGTACCCCCTGCATCTGTTTATTTTCCTTTGGTTTGAACAATGAGAGGATATACATTATACCAAGTCCTGACTTTGTAGTGCAGCTAAATCACACTTGAGGGAACAATGAAAACAGGGCCTATTTAATAAATACATGTTGGTATTTCATATCTAATTGCTTCCAATGGGATCCTAAATGCATCCCATAGAGAGGAGGGAGCAAGTAAGTCAGAAAAAGTAGAAAACATCTGAGTGATGCATATAAATAAAGCTCTAGAGCAACAGTTCTTTGTGTCACTTTGCTACCTCCTGCTGCTGCCAGATGAACGAGGGAATGAAAGGAATGAGGGACGAGTCCAAGGAGCAAATGGCCAAAAAACCCACCACTAAGAACTAATATAATATAAATTTAAGCATAAAGTTTTGCATTTGCTCTTAGATAGGACAGAAAGGGTAATGCATCCCACAGTTCTTACAGGAACACAGCCTACTCATAGTAGTTTCACCTAGAGTTCATTTATTTATTTTTTTACCTACAAACACCCACTCAACAGCTCTCAGGTGTATCTCTAAACACTACAGACAACCTTATGTCACAAGCTTCTACAAGAGCTTTGAGTCCTAGCAGTTTGGTCTAATTTCAAAGCTAAAGCATTTAGGGTTTTTAATGTTTAATATAAATTTTGTTTCTATCTCAATTTTTGGAAAAACTTTGCTTGTTTCCCCATTCCTAAGACAACACATGAGCTGAATCTTACCCAGTTTCTCACAAAAGTAATAAATACAAGCCCTTCACCATTCCCTGCTTCCAACAGCTCTAAAAATAGGCTTGCAGTGGAAGCTGAACGTGGAAGTTCAGCAGGACCTGGATCTCTAGGTGAAGCCAAATAATTCTGGAGAGCTGAAGTAACCACAAATTCTGCAAAAAGACCTGGTAGACAGAATAATTAAGTGAGCAATATTTATCTCAGTCTGCAGCTTTCAGTCACAAGACCCTACACAGACCCACCTCATTCATTTGCAAAGTGAGCACTAGAAAGCAAGCTGCCCTCATTGCCTCTGGATCACAGAGATAGGCTTGGTATTGTAAAGGGAAAGCAGTTCACATCCATTTTGATTTCTCACAGGAATGGCCCACTTTGGCCACATAATTATAAGCAAGGCTTTAGTCTCCCATCTGTGACAGGTCTCTTTCCACCAAGGGAAATCAGCTGGTGACAGGTAATGAGCTTCCCTGTGAGACAGCCTGGGCTACAAAGGGCTGAGATACTTACCATAATTGGGGGCACATGTGAACTAAGGCCAGGAACAAAGGTGATGAGCTCCTGGTATCCTGCACGGTCCTGTATACGTGTGCTGAATTGCCAGAGAGTCATTTTAAAGCCTGGCTGTCCTATTTCTAGAGAGACACCCTTACTGTGGGCGGAGATGCTTGGGTACTGGCAGTGTAAGGCTTGCTCAGGTTGAGATCCTCCATGAACACTAAATACACCTAACTTTATTGTACAAATTTGCTGTCTTTCTGAGACATGGGAGGTTAGGAAAGGAAGTCCCATCATACACAGAAAACTATAATACCAGTATTTCCAGTTAGGAGGATTGCTTTTTTTCCCTATCTTCTGCCAAGGACTTAAGGCTATCTTAGGCCCACAAAAGGTAGTCAGTCCTAGATCATTGTTTCTTTCTGTTATTGTTTTCATTCCCTTCCTCACTTAAAACAGGCAATTTGCCAGGCTAAATTAACAAGCATAGAGCCAGCAACTTCTTCAGCAGGAGGTTTTGTTCTCAAGACCTCTCAAACCAAGTAACACAGACTTACTTTTGTTGAGTAAATATATATTCTGGTACCCCATTTATCTTCATTTGGCAACATTCAAATTCTAGCAAAGGAATACAGCATTACACTAATCAGTAAGAATGATGCTATCATTATGTTGTTCCAGTGGCTACAAGATAATTAATGTTTAGTGATAGACACATTCAAAATCACATTAATTATGTTATTAATGATTTTAATTAACTTGAAATGCTTCTGTGTTTTACAATAAGTTCCCTATATCTAGGAATAAAGCTGCACACATTTTCCAACTCTTGGTCTCTTCCTGCTGTTTGTTCACTACAATGATTTAGCCTGAGCTCTGAACAGGCACCTTTGGAAGTTAACTTGACTTTCTATTAACTATTTGGTTCTGGTTTCTTGTACCTTTTTGCTTGTTGGGGTTTTTTGGGAGAAGCATTTTGGGTGTTTTGTTTTACTATACAACAGTAAAATTTTAATAACAGAGTAATTAGATCCATTTATTTCATTATGTTTCACCATATGTCTTCTCTGCTGCATTAAGTCAGCCTTGAAGAGAATTCTTTCACTATGAGCAGAGACTGGAGCTAAATGCTGCCTCTCTAATCACTTTTAAAAAATCATTTAATGGTCTTGGGGAGACTTTTTTTCCTAGTGTTGCAAGAATCAGGCAGAAACTGTCATAGTCTTACTGGGAATTTTGGGAAAGAAAGTAAAGATGAATTTTCTTGTTCTCTTCCCACTACTTCTCAATTAAAAGTACTTTTTTTTCTAAGCAGAAATTTGTGCTGAGAAAAACAGCTTTGCTGACAGTACAATAGAAGTTCTTTGTCGACACACAAAGTACAAGAGAGCTCCAAGGAAGTCTAAGCTCCTTTAAAACACATGCTTCAAACATGAGAACCTTACAGAAAGACAGAAAAGTCCTATTGCTGTGTCTTCTGACCATGGATTCTCTTGTAGAAACTTTCTCTCTCAAAACAAAGATGATTTGAGATCAGTGAAGGAGAGTTTTAAGTCACTGTGGTACTGGTGATGGAGGAAGTGGTTTAGCAGCATTACAGTCAAACCTGTCAAAATAAAAACAACCCCAGACTAATTTAATGTTCATTAAGACAAACTCCAAGTTGAACTGAATTCAGTAAATTATAAAGAGTTCCTTCATAACTGAAAACATTAGTAGTGATGTTTTCTATGACCTCAAGACTCACGGAAGATAGACCTCCCTTGTCTGTACTGCTTTAATAAAGGTCCTATGCATCACTGTTTCAGTTGCACACAGTAAAAAGCAAGACCTAAATACCTGAGGTTAACATTCAAAAGATCCTGACTAAAGTGTGATGTTCCACATAATACAGTGTGGTGGTTTAGCCCCAACCAGTGGCTGAGCACCACATGCTGCTCACTGGATCCCTGAAGAGGAAGAGACAGGGTCTCCGTGGGTTGGGATAAGGACAGTTTACTGACAAAAGCACCATGAAAGTGGAACTTGCAGTAACACAAATAATGGGCAAGAACAAGAAAAGGAACACACGTTAGAATCCTCCTTCAGCAGTGTTGGCTAGGTATGTACATTTTGCAGCTTAGCCATGATAACTGGTGAAATCAGTGCTTGCTTCTCTCTCCAGAAGTTTCATTCCTAGATATTTATGACTTTAGCATTGCACTTTGGCACACAGAACAGAAACAGAAGAGTTTGTAGCTCCATCCTAACACGTGTTCGATATTATTTTAATGTTTCCATTTCAATGCTATCAACCTCATTATGTCAGATTTTAGGAACTGCAGTTTTACTTCCATGTTACAAAAACAACACTTTGATGTTTTTGTCTGGAAGCCTTTCTCTAGTGTTCGAGTTTGACAGTGTATGTTACAGTGAGAGACTGAAATCAGTGATCATGAGGCAGTTCCTGATTGCAGTGAACCTGTATTTTATTCTCATCTAAGCAGACTCTGCACATTTCCTGCAGACTTGACAGTGCAGTTCAGCATTCTTTTACAGATCTGCCATCTACACGTCTCCCAGGACTCCTAACAGCTCTATCAAAGATTTAACCTGCAGCCACAAAGGCTGGGCTAGTGACCCAACTACTTCTATTTCTTCTTAACATGGATTCCTCTGCCAAGTCCATACAACTTCAGCTTGATGGAAGAATCCATTGCTGATCTAATCTTGGAGCTCTGTAAAAGGTTATTTGCTGAATATGGCAAATAACAGTTTTCACCCATTTTTTTAGGAGTCCAAGCAACAGCTAAACATAGACCCTTACTGAGTTACTAGCCCAATTCCTTTGCCTGTTCCTGAACATTTTTAACCTCCAGGTTCCAGGGCCTTTCTTCACCTGTCCCAAATAAAGGTACACATTATTCTTCTTCATTAAACTTACTCCAGGAGTTCATTTAAGCTGGCCCATCTCATTACACTCAGAGCTGCTTGAATAAAGATGTCCATGTCACTAAGGGACCAACATTCTTTGTGTCTTTCAAACCATCAGTGTCTCTGCTGCCTGTCCATCACCAGAAAATTCATCACTCCCAATTAGAAGCCCTGCTGGTTCTTCATCACGATATATGTCTGAAAATGGCATTACTCATAACTTGCATCCCCACAGCTTTTGGCTAACAAACAACAGGCTCTCAGGGGAGACCAAATTGACAGGGCTGGAACCTAGATAATAAAAGTTTAATTATTATAAGCAATGATGGTATTTAATATTTGTGATCTCACTGGGAACAATTTCCAAGAAGAATCATTTTTGCTTCATTACAATGTGTGAGTGATGATACTAATAAAGGCTCACATGAGGAACTCCACAACTCCTGGCCTGCTTCCCCCAACAAACATTAATTATTGTTACACAAAATGATGAAGCTGGGAAGCTGGTGAGCAAGGATTTCAGTTGTGCTTGGCAGGATTAACCACTGGCAGTAATATAAGAGATAATGAAGAAAATCAGGTGCTACTACCTAGAGGATGAGGGAAAGACATGGGTGGTCCATACTTTCTCAGTTAGGAAAACACAACCAGTCAAAAAACCTCCTGTTTTCCACAACTTAAGAAAGTAGCAAGCTAAGGAAATTAATTGCCTTTACAATTAACAACTTCAGACTTCCCTTTTCCCTTTTCTTTTTTTCCAGCTGAGCAGACACGTGACTAATGCTGCTTTCTCTCCCATCAAAGGGGGGTATAAACATACGAGTCCATTCAGTGTGAGATGTAGTCTGGAAATTAAAGCCTGCTGTTGTGAGTCCTGAAGGCTGGGAAAGGAGCCAAAAGGGAACAGATCAGACCTAAACTTTCTTCAAAGGCAGATTCAAATGGCCTGTCCAGAAAAGTGGGAGATGTCAGTTTTCTTTCTTTTTTTTTTTTTTTTCCCCTAATTGTAAGTAAATTTGGCTTTCTGGAGAGGTAACAGCACAGAACTACCTAAAAAATTTTAGGTAGGGTACCTTAAAATAATCTAGTAGCAAAACTTCTTAATGAACTCTTGGGTTTGCCCTTTTTGAAACATTTGGCTTCTTCCCTGCATATTTTTGAACCCCTTTGTGGAAAAAGGCTGATGTGAAATCCTCTGCCAAAGCATTTAAAATGAGAATGAAATATGTTAAACAACATCTAGCCTGCAGGATTTCAGCTCAAAGACAAAAAATGAAAGACTGCTGTTGATCTGACTGGGTAAAGCTGTTCCATGGCTTTTATAGGAACAGGATGGTCTAGGCTCCTACAGCTATAAAAAATAACTCACATTCAAGAATGAACAAGGGCTAGAGAAATGGAAAAAGCATGAGACTGGTGTCAAATTTATATTCAGAACCGAACTTTGCTGCTGGTTGGATCTGGTCCTTTTGTTCAGCACAGTGTAAAAATAGACATTACTATAGTTTGAAGATGACCCAATGGAAAGGAGGGTCTGCTTCACATGTTAAATGAGTGAGGAAAGAGATTGAGACAGGACACCTTTCCTCACAGAGTACAGGCTGAAGGAACTAGGCAATCAGGATAATGCTCTGTATGAGAATGGGCAGCCTACACATCACATGTTGGTCAAATCAGATTCACTATTGAAGAGAAAGCACAATTTTTTAACCAGTAGATGGACCAGAGTGTAGCATGGGAAATAGCATTTGCGTGCAGGAGAGTTTTTTAAGATGCCATAAAATAGCTGATCTTTGCAGAGAAAGCCATTTATGTGTTCTGAACACGTGCAGCATATCAGGGGTTTTAAAATCAGACACCTCATCCTAAACTGTGGGGAGAGGCGTTTGAGAACTGACCAGGCACACACGGAGCCAAAAACCTGGAAACAGCACTGTCTTGAGATTATGTTTTTGCCAGTAACCCACTTTCCAAAAAGAACAAAAAAATTGAAACAAACCATGCAGACAAAACCTTGTAGAGGCACTTCTGGGTTTTGCTGAGAAATGTGAAAGGAAATTAATCAGTAAATGAAGGTGAACTGTCCAGCTCACAGGGATTCTCAAAAATGGCTTTGTTTTATCCCAGCAGATAAGAGTAGAAGAATTATTTTCTGCATTGTTAAAAGTACATTACAGTGAGCACTATAGCTTGTTTTTAAAATAAAACAACCCCCCCAAAAGCCTTTTATACAATGGATAGCTTTGCTTTTGTGTTGGAGGAACATTGCAAAAAGGAAGACCAATTACCCCAGAATGAGTAAGAAGTGTGTCATTTCACAGCTCATGGTGGAAGATGTACAAAGTGGTAGTTGAGAAATAAAAAGAAAAACCCAAAAGAACTAAGTTGTTATGATTATGAGAAAAATCCACATTTGGGGCTTAAACTTTGTAGACCACATGGTCCCGTGTGGAATGCATGTGTCTATTCAGTGCAGAGTAAACCCTTCCTACTTCTTTTCTTAGTACTCTTCTGAAGCATTTAGCTATATCCCAGACTAGCATTTATCATGTGTTTTATAGGCACATCCAAGTAATTTTTCAGTTCCTGTTTTGTTCATTATCGAAATCCACTAACTACAGAGAAGAAAGGAATTCTAGTCTCTGAATCCAAACCTACCTTGGCTGCTTTTAATTCAGGATATTTTTTTTAATAGTTGCATTTTCACAGGTAGATATATATATATTATATATAATATATATTTTATCTATATATATTATATAGATATAAAATTTTATGTATATATAAATAAATATATATTTATAAAATTATTTCTAAGTGAAATTTTCAGAATTCGGTCACTGCAAAGATGGATCAGACCTGATAAACCAGTGCTCTGTACAGAACTTCATGTTTTTCAAAACACACAAGAAACAAAAAATTATCCAAATTAATTGAAATTAATAGATGAAGGGAATGTAACAGACGTATTACATTATATTCTTAAGATAACAAAAAGCTAGAGTTTGTTACAGTGGTTCATGAAATCTTGCAGAAGAGATTAATTTCAATTGCTCTGAATTACAAGCACTTTCATACTGGTTGTAAACTGGCAGAAGGGCCAAGAACAAAGGTCAGTGAAAATGCAGATAAACAGCAGTACATCACAATAAGCAGGATGGGTCTAGTAATTACTGTATTGATCACTACTAGCTTTGTTCTCATTTAGCAACTTCATCAGCACAGGGAAAACAAGGCCAGGCATTTGCTGTATTTGTTTTCATTTTTAAGTTAACTTTGCTGGACTCTTTTCATGGCCCTGTTGCATTTTCATCCTGCAAATATTCTAGGAAATTAGATTACTAGAGGAAATTTTCATTCCAATAGAGAATAGTAAAGGAAGATAAATGCTTACAGAATGCAAATCAGAATAAAAAATTTCTGAATATTTGCAGCAAGAAACAGATTTTGGAATCACTGTTAATCCAGTCAAAACAAAACCAAAAAATAATCTAACCTCTGAAAACAGCTTTTAAAATAATTTACCAAGTGGCTTGAAGGGCAAGAATGAAATGTTTCAGCAGTTTAGTTCTCTTCAAAAAAACCTAGAACAATAATTACTGGAAAATTACATCTGAGAAAACATTATCTTTCTTCTTTCAAACAATGTATTTTGGAGTTCTGCTAGGTAATTCCTATTCACATGAAAAAAATAGAAAACCAGTCAAAGATATTTAGTACAGACCTGTTTCTCCACTGCAGCCCTATCCTTCCAAACTTGAAGAGCATACAGTTTTGTTTCTCACAACTTCTAAGTCTGCTTTCTAAGAAGTTGAGACAGAAATTGCTTCTGTCCCTCCATAAGTACATGCTTTTCTTTGCCGTTAATTTTGATAGCTTTATGACTTACCAACATACCCTTTTGCCATAGTATTTGCCATTACATACCACCAAAGTCTGTAGTGCTTGCTACTCTGTGTGGTGCCTTACAAAATCTTCCTCTACCTCACTGCTTAAATACCTTAACTGCTCCTCCAAAAGGTCTTGAAAGAAAGCTGCCTTGCACATTTGTCAGCTCTAACCGGGCCTGTAACTGTGAATCAATCAAAGACCCACCCTATGACAGCCATTAACAACTTCCAGAACAATGTTATGTTCATGGATAATTCAGAACAGAGAAAAAGACAAAAATCTTCCAATAAATTATTCACTTCAAATTATCCTCCAAGTTCTCATTTCCACTAGTGACTAAATAATCTATCTACATAACGCTTTTTTCTAACCCATCACTGTAGTATTTAAGAACTACAGCAGATGATGATAGTTAGGAAATTAGTTTAAAACCAGATCTTGCCACAATGACTCCTACCTGGCTGAACACAAGGTCTTGGATTCATCCCCTTTCACTTCCATTTCCTAAGCTGAAATACTCACATCAGAAGTCTAGACACTCCTGATGGATAATCAATGGAGGGGAATAGCAGTGTCAGAGTATTTAGCCTGTCATCTGAATCTCCTCAAAAATGGTCCATAAGGCTTCCTTATCTGCCTAAAACCTCCACTCTGCCTTGCATCATAAGGGCTTTTCTTCCCTCAGTAACATCTTCCAAGTAATCTTTCTCCTGGATTTGTGGAAGGTGTGAAAGATGTTAACATCAACACTTCTCACCATCTGCTCGGGGAGGCTGGATCCTGGGTACGGCTGCACTTTTCCCTGAGTGAGATTAAACTGAGATCATTGTCTGTATGTAATTCAGAGCATTAAAAAACTCTTAGATTTTCTTTCTTATGCATAGGCTGTCAGAGGTTTTATCCTGTCCCTTGTCCAGGTCAGGGGTGGTTTTTCATTGCAGGCTTTAGGTGCAGAGTGCTCCGGTACAGTGGACTCAGGTATCAGGTGGTGCTGTCTCTTCCTCTGAATGTCACAACTTGGCTCCACTCACAGCTGCCTGCAGGCTTTAGGTCTTATGACCTTTACTAAATACAGTAGGAATTTAGCTTCAGCCATGTTTTAGAAGCAAAAGTGTTACGTGTGGATAACAAAGTGAGGAACAATATGCTTTTGGTCCAGACAGCAGAGAATTTGAATGGACATTCAACAGGAGGGATTCGTACCGTGGTATTTACTTACTGTGTCAAGGCAGATGCATCTGATTATTGGTTTGCCATTCGTCTTTTAAGTATGTGTGAATTCAGATCTAGCCAAGCCAGATGCTTCCTTCTGGTAATTCAATATCAGGTTCTATTTGGAATCCAGTGAATTTGCCAATTACATTTTATATTAAAATTTATCTGCTAATAAGACTGTTCTCCAGGCAAAATCTACACTAAATTCTTTTGCAGCTGGATTATTTTCTTTTCCTTTCCAATAATTTTATGTCTTTGTTTTTAAATAGTGCCAGTTTTTTCCATAGTTAAGGCTGGGTCTGCTTGAGCAATTTATTCTCAGCCCTTTATCTACCATTTTAAGAATGCCTGTATGTATGAACAGGATGTTTTCAAGCAACTCTTGTTATTAAAACCTGTGCAACAAATAGTTTCTATATTCATTGCTAAACTAACATACAATGTTTCCTTAGGCCAATTCTTACTGATACCCCTCTACATAACATAGTCAGGACCAAAGTAATCTGCCCATTTTTGCACAGAAATAATACATTGTTTTAACTACAGTAGTGAGGTAAAAGGCAATATCCTTGTTCCCAGTGTGGGTACAGATGTAATCATGCAAACATAGCTAGTCCATCACAGTATATTCCCCATGGTAATTAGTATATACTGCAGCAGCCCTGGGTTGTTTAATCTGGAGAAAAGAAACCTCCAGTGAGACCTTATTGTGGCCCTTCGATACTTAAAGGGGGCTTATAAGAAAGGTGGGGACAGACTTTT
This sequence comes from Gallinula chloropus, assembly GCF_964237585.1. Classification (NCBI taxonomy): domain Eukaryota; kingdom Metazoa; phylum Chordata; class Aves; order Gruiformes; family Rallidae; genus Gallinula; species Gallinula chloropus. The sequence continues at coordinate 1,868,911 of NC_140088.1, forward strand.
TAGTGGGGTCTGTATCAATAGGTCTAGGGGTAATGGTTTTAAACTAAAAGAAGGTAGATTCAGACTAGATAGAAGGTATAGTTATTTTACAAAGTGGGTGGTGGAACAGGTTTTGCAGAAAGGTTGTAGTTGTCCCATCCCTGGAAACATTCAAGGTCAGGCTGGACAGGGCTTCGAGCAACCTGATCTAGCTGAAGATGTCCCTGCTTACTAAAGGGGGGATTTGGGGACCTTTAAAGGTCCCTTCAACCCAAACTATTCTATAATTCTACTGTGGTGCATCCACAGTAATATTTTCAGTGATCTAATTATTATAATAGACCACAAACAAAATTGAAATACCTCTCTCATTAAACAGTCTGTATGTTTATGAGTATAGGTCTTTCCTATTTAAATGTCTATCAATGATATCAGAAATCAGAAAGTGATTCACAATAGAACAGTGTGAATGGGGAGGGAGTGGAACTGGCAGGATATTTTGACTCTCACCAAAGGATCAACTATCCCCAAACCATTCTCAACATAAGTCTGTTTAACCTTCACATAACAATATCCAGCATTTGATTCCACAACCTCCTTAAGGAATCCATTCTAGGTACTTGAAGAAGGTGTATTCTTGAATATTTGAAACTTGAAACGTATTTATCATATTTTTCCTCAGTCTTTTTTCCTCTGGTCTGCACAAACTCAATTCTTTCTTGTTTCCAGACCTCTGTCCCACTACTCTCTGGTCTTTCAGTTCACCTACCATTTAGAGATTAGGTTTGCTGAAAGCAGACTTTTTCAGGAATTATGCAGTGTTATAAATTAAATCACAATTCCACTAGGTGTATACTTGAGTGTATGCCACTATACTATGTGCAATATACTTACATTCAAAAATAAACAGTTTTTAGTGGCTTAATGGGAATTAATTTGTTTGCCATAGTCAAGCTTTCACGTGTGGGATAGGGAAGAAAGAATCAGCCAAGCAATGTGTGCCTATAAAACTGACTTATGGTCCAGAAAGTATCTTTTTGAAAACCCTGTTGAAGTTGTCTTTCAGAATCAGTTGAGAAAGGTGATGTGGTTTGAAGCAAATTGCCTAGTTTAATCAGGACCTTGCAGATTCAATGATACTCAAAGGTATTACATGTTTTTTCTGTCATTATTTTTGGCAGATAGACATCTTTCATGATCTAAATGATTGTTTCTAACTCTTGGACATCTGGGTAATTGGCAGTCAGAACTATTAATAGTTAATGGGTGAAAGAACTAATGTCACCTAACAATTTTTTAAAGGGAGGAAGTGCAGTTTAGTTCAACAACTATGTTTGGCTTTAAATAGCAGTTCCCTTGATAGCAAAAGGCTTCCAACATATTATCCACACACAAAGTTTTCAGATAACTTGGTACTTAGTACTTTCAGTCCTAGAACCTGAAAGCTGTCTTTTGGGATTGAGATCAGTGAGCATTTGACAAAGGTCTGGAGCTATCACTTTTCTGAAGGCTAGCTGCAGAAGCTGCCAAGGAAGTGAGTCTAATTCTGAGCTGTCATCCTGCCTGAGTAAGATTGATAGTATCATCAATAAATCCGTAAGGTAAAAGCAGAAATATGCCAATCACTAGTTCTTTTGACAAAAATGCAGGAGTGAGAACTGCAGGGAAAAGCCACTGCAGCAACTTATTATGAATGAAATTGATGATAAATGTTATCTCTGGCACTAAAAAGAAAATAAGCTATGCACAAAGCAGCAACTCCCTCCAGAAGAAAAGTGGGCATCAGTGACAGCTCTTCTTGAGAAGAGTAAAAGCCTGTGCTGTGGCATGTGACTTTTAGCAAATAAATTGAAACTTAAACCAGGGAAGATGATCAGGTACAAAGCAACTAAGAAACACAAATCAGACATTCTGTATTGTTCCTTCTCTCCCTTCCATACATAACGTAACAGAATTCTCAGCAGCTACGCAAGAAAACTGGACATGTCTGTGTGTTTAAAGGATGTCCCTACACAAGCAAGCAATAATAAGTAACATCTACACAAGTTCTGGACCTGAAAACAACTAAGCTAATGTAAAACTGTCCTTGAGTTAGCTAGAATTGCTGGCAGCTTGGCCTTGCTGACTCAGTGGTAAGGAGGCTACTACCAGCATGGGTGTCTTTGGGCATCAAAAATACTTTGTGCTGCAAAGAATGTAAATGCTCCAGCCTATTTAAAATGGATTACTGCACCAAGTTCCATGTGCAGCATGTAGGTAGGCCCACAAAGTACAGCAGCTTTAGTCTCGTTGAGAGAGAGGGTAGCAGAAGCATCATGTTGTGTTCATACATAAATACACACACACACATACATAATATCATGCCTGACAAGTTACATGTTGTGCATCTTCTCTTCCTTAACATTCCTATTCCTTTTCTCTAAAGCACTCATGATGTTCTACTCATATCTTTTTATCCTGCAGTTAAAAAGAACAGTCATTATTATCACTGAAACAATCCCAATATAAGCAAGAAACACTGAGACAATTCTTCATCACTGTAGGAGATAGATCAATGATTCAGACTGCCTGTCCCTTCACACCCCCCATGAGATTTTAGCTCCAAACTACATGTAGCATGTCAATAATCTCCTCCTACACAAAGTGGTTTGGCATAAGTGAAATTTTCAGTATGGTACATTGCTACAGGAAAACAATCAGGAGTCCAGATGCCTGTTCTTTTGGTTAGGCTGTCTGAGTTCCCAGCAATGACAATAGAATATTAACATCATTCCTATACATCACGTCAGCAAAGCAGCAGAATGAAAAGCCATCCTTACAGCCTTAGGATCATTAAGTTCTACTGATGAGGTCACTTGCTGATTACACAAGCATCACATTATGCCTGAGAGTCAGTCCTTCTGTAGCCAGGTGGTCAAGACCTAACACTGTTTGCTCTCCACTGCCAGCTTGCTGTTTAATCAGCATCCTTCTCTTTTTTTGGTATTGCCCACAGAAAAGACTTTCCAGAACAGCAGTGCAATGAGCTGCTTATTTTCATCTTTCCACCTGAACTGTCGGGTGATTTCAGACAGGCCAGAAGGCTCTGCCCAGCATGCAGACCTCTCTCTGCCTGTTTAACTCCTCATGGGCACTCTCAGCTAGTTAAGATACACACAGACAAAAAGACAATATTAATCCTTTAATGTTCTAATTCACCTACAGCTGAAACAAAGCACAACAAAACAGTGGGACCATGTTGATGTGCAACAGCTTTGCTGTGTATTGTATGAGACCACAATATCCTATATCTTTCTTTGCTTTATTTCTTCTCTGCTCTTGGCCACCTTCATTTGTCATGTTGCCAGAAGAGAGATGAAAGAACCAGCATCCTGGCAACATTCCAGGCTGGAAAACTGCAGCCAGACTACCTATATTCCCCAGATGGCTTCAACTGGACAAGCTATTTTTTACCCCTTTTCTTACAAACATTACTTGCAGTGCAGGTGCAGAAGTCTTGCTGCATTTCCTGCTGAGGAAGGACTTTCTGGAAGGGTGCATGAGGGACACTTATCAAGGAGAAGAACTAGAGCAGACCATTATGCTGAGGAAGGTGAAATGAGAAGGGTGTTCTTAATAGCAATTTATTTGACAAGGATGGGTCTTTTTTCTACCCCAGTATTCCCAGGAACACTTGATGATTTTGTCATGTGTATCTATTGTGTAGGATTATTCATTGCAGACTTCAGAACTAACTCTTGGCCTTCATTTTATTTATAAGCACTTAAGTTTACAAAGTTCTAGAAGTGTTGTCTACTTTTGTCTGAGCCTACAGATTATTGTCTGCTTCTGCTCCCTCATTACAATGCCATGAAAGTCTTAAAATCAGGTTTACAGGATTAAGGTTCATGTTCACAAACTCATCATTTACTTTTCATGATTTCCTCTCACTTTTTCCACTTGGAAAAAGAACTGTACACCCCACCTTAAAAAAAGAGCATGGAAATGCTTCAAATTCTGCCTGGAGCTGTGTTTGTTCCCATGGTCTGCACTTAGGTCTGAGAAGGCAAGCAGAAGGATTCTGCCTGATGGGAAAAAGGAGTAGGAAGACAAGCATGGCAAGCTGAGGTGTTGACTGAAGTGTTCAATGTCAGCTGTTTCCTTCTTTGGCTGTGAAGTTTGAGAAGATACTGTGGGGAACTCTGTATCATAGGCTGTGTAAATACTTAGGCTGATTCTGTGAGAGCCAGAGACACAGCATGGGTTTGTCTGTGTCTAGAGTCAACAGCAAAGAAAGCACTTTGCTGTTCATTGCAGACGCTTTCTGTCTCTCTGCTGCCTTACAGGGATGGCCCAGAGTCCTACTCCAATTGCATTTGGTTAACCTAAGGATTTAAGAAATCACCTAACTGTGGAAACTGGGGATCTACAGAAACTACTGTTTGACATTGCATTGGCCAGAGTGTCATGAAAATATTGATGTATGGAAGTGAGCCACAAAGCCAGGGGTCACCAGACTAAGTTCATTGCAATTGGCATGGCGTTACAGTTGGGAAAGCAGCCACTGTTCTGAAGGGACAGCTACTGAGGAAGGCAGCATCCCAAGCTCTGCTACAGATCAACATTTCACCTGCTGCTCTGTACCTCCACTTTCCCAGCAGAGAACAGCATGACCACCACAGTTTTGAGCCTGCTTTACAACAAGCTCCATGATCTTGCCAAAATCTAAAGGCCCAACACTAGCAAGAATCCTTACACAAACTACATTTTCTAAAAACAGTGGTGCCATCACCCAAAACTTCTTTATTCATTTATTATTATGAAATGAAATAACCTCAAAGGGGCAGGCAGGAGAACATTTCATTTAACTGCTTTATAGCACACTTTGCAAATGCTGGTCTAGCTGACAGGGCAGCAAACTGAGGACAGGGCACCTGGCAGAAGGGACAGGATGAAACTTCTCAAACTAGCTTTGCTGATGAATAAAGAACAAGAAAATGTAATGTGATGTCATCCACAACAGATCGTTTCAGTACTTTAGCTCTTGCATCAGTACTAGCACTCTGGCACCGCTTTTTCAAGGGCCAGAACTTCAGAAGACAGCCAGGTCAGGCTTACAATAACCCTGCCTACACCAGGATTCTCACCTAGTGTTAGTTATCCCTTGCTCATTTTTTTTTTCCCAGTAAAAGGATGTTATTAAAATTTATGTGAACAACAGACAAATCCTGTCTTCCTGACCTTGGTGTCCTGAGCAAGTTTTGTTGATTTTGGTGAAAACAATAAACCTGTTTTCAGGGACAGAACTGCTGTACTGTGAGGGAAGTGAGACCTGCTTCCACAGCTGCAGAACCAAGACCACACTGGGCAGTGAAGAAAGGATTATGACATAAAGGCTAGGAAGGGGACCTAACTCATACCCAATGCTCCCTGCACCAGCACACCTGTGCCTGCCTGTAGTCATTCTTAATTAATTCCTGAGTTATTGTCTCCATATATTTATTAACACAGACCCCTATCTCTGGTGAATGTTTGGTAAAGTAATATCACTTAGCACTTAATTACTAAGCTTTGTGAAATAGGACCTGGGGGTTGTAGTGGACACCAAGGTGATCCTGAGCCAGCTGTATACCCTTTCTGCCAAGAAGGATAATGGTATCATGGGCTGTATTAGAAGGAATGTGACCTGAAAGTCAAAGGAGTTGATCTTTCTTCCCCTAGGCTTAGGTGTGAAGTACTGTGTCCTGTTCTGGGCACATGTGAGAAGGAGACATACATACTGGAGACAGTCCAGCGAAGAGGCACAGAAATGATGAAGAAGGGACTGGAGCATCTCTCCTGTGAGGAAAGGCCAGGATAGGTGGGACTGATCAGCTGGGAGAAGAGAAAGTTTAGAGGAGGAGGTTGAAAAGCTCAGCACCACTCAGTCAGCCAAGCAAAGCCTAGCATGACTAAGAGCATTTGACAGCTCCAATGCAGGTGATGCCTTACCAAGGCAGATAGTCATTCCCAGAGAACACAGACAACTTCTGCAAGCTGCTTATTCAATTTATGGAGACATTAAAAGTCTTTCAAAGTCTTTCTCCACAGCATCCAAGAGTTTCTATTCTGGCCACAAAGTTAGCTTGATATTTATAGAACTGTTCAATACTGGGCTTGTAATCCACTTCAAAATCATTTTGGAAAGGTGTGGGGAGAACTCTGCTAGCTGTGGCAAGGGTCATCTGGAAGGAGAATACACTGTAGAAAGAGTCATATGGGCCAATCCACAGGAAGCTGAGAGTCCCCTGGCCCTTGTCACCTGAAGAAAAATGTAGAACTGTGAGATACCTCAGAGCCACTGTCTGAACTATTATCTGAGAACCTGCACGACAGTAGGTGAAAGCGTGGATTATATTGTCCAGCCAACAGGGCATGAAACAGGCACAGCAGGGTTATCTTAGAGGTTTCTTTGTGCTACTGCTGTGTTTTAACTGACATAAAAGGTTTCGAGATGAATGTGGAGAATGGCTTTAAATAATGACCTGAAATGGCATGTTCTGTGGAAGTATATTATAATGATCATATTTTAATATCTATATAAATGTTCCATTCAGATTAAAAAACTGAATAAACCAAAAAAAAAAAAAAGGAGGACTGTGGGTAACTGATGGATCAGCTCATGTAAGTTGCTTCTCCCAAGCTTGGAATCCAGCCACTTTGACAGAGAAACACAGCAGCTCTCTGTCAGCTCCCTGGAGCACCACACACACATTTCAGAGTAAGGAGGAAAAAAAATCTAGTGCCATAGCTCTCACCAGATGCACAGAGGATCTGAAAGACAGGCTTTTGGCAATCCTAGTAGGAATTTAGCCTGGCACATGAGGTCAAGTGATCTTAGAAAATCAGAGCCAGAACTAGTTTTGTGTGTCATCCACAAGATAATGTTCTAAATTCGTCCATTCCTGGAGACGAGACTAACATTGTGACTGAGAAATTACTATTGTAGGCTTTCTGGATGGACAATACAGCTCCTCTTACAGCTGCCTGATTACATTTTTGATGTAATTGATACATTACTGTACATACTGCAGGCACCAAGCAGCAAGGTGAGGAGTAGAGAAGCGGTGCCTGGTTCACTGTGTTTCCAGAAATCCTTTCTGTCTCACAGACAGCCGACTCTACTATACAGAAGGTGTTGTGATCACATTAAATAGATTCTGCAGACTAACTGGTTGCATTGCACTGCTCATTCTTCTGAATATCCACACTGAGTATCAGTGGGATGTGCAATCTGGGGGCTTGTCATTCCTGTTTCCCTATGGCCGTTGATGGCCTTCCATTCAGAGCATGCAACATACTGTTTCTGTTCTGCAACATCATGAAATGTATGAACTATCTATCACCAAGAGTTTGTATCCTGGTAGTTTGGTGCTGACCATTATTTTGGATTAATATAAGTCAGAGCAGAAAGATATGTTTGCTACCAACCAGATCATACCAACAGCCCCACTTCAGCAAAGCACTGAGACACAGTATTACACAAAGTATAAAGGTAATAATTTATACAGAGAATGGAATTCAGCAAAAGGTATGTTTAAAAAGGGAAATGAAACTGTCATAAAGAATACAAGCTTCCAGTGAAAAATGAAATAGTAGCATTATATCTCAATGACCCGTCTTTTGCTGTTGACATGAGGGTGTCTTAGCTGAGATCCTGAGTCAAATAAAAATATATGACTAATTTATTTGAAACTACAACATAAATAAAGTTAAATACCCTCTTGGCCTTGTGAAATCTGAACATGTACATTTGTAAACCATCTTGGGTTTGTCTCACTTGGGAAATAAGTTTTCATCACAAGTATCCCTCTCTTCTTACCAACATGATTTCCCCATTAATCAAATCTAAAAATCAAAATTTTCTTAGATTTAGTTTCTATACAAAGCTCCTCATAAATAAAGACATGAAAAACACTCACAGTGATGAAGAGACAGAGGTGCCTTCTGCTCCTGGCAAGACTCCTGTGCGAGGCTGGTGCTGAAATGAGGAGCACTGGCAACTCAGTGAGTCCCTAGTCAGGGGAAGCAATAATATACAGTTATCCTTTGTCTTTCTCACACAAGGCAGATACAGCAGATACACACACATTCAGTGAATAACAGCATCTCCCTTGCTGTCCACTTGTTCCTTGTTTTTCTGTGGCTGACCTTTCCAACTCTATCAGCACACAAGTTAGGGTTTCGCATCAAAATTGGTGGAGGTTACCATGTTGTCCAGTTTACAGCAGTTTGGGACAGCTCACATCCCATGCAAACTTGCTTGTAACAAAAGGAAAACAGGTGATGAAGAAAAAGTGCTTGATCAGGGATTGCTACCATGCACCTTTCCTGCTCTTCAAGATTTATTTATTCAGCTAAACATATGAAGACACCGGATAAAGGAAGACACCCTAAAGCAAAGGGCAGCCTTTCCCTCTCATACTGATGAGACTACTCTCTAATAAATTTCTTTCTCATTTTAAAACATCTGAAAAATACTTCACCTGAAGCTGATGAGATTTGGGGTCTTGAAAGTGGACTGGAGGCATGAATTGCAGAGACATAGGTCTTCTGAAAGCAGTCTGCATACAATGCTGTGTCCTGGAGGACACAGTGAGTTACATCATTCAGGAGCATCAGCAGGAAAATTGCTTAATGCATCCCTAGTGCACTCACATGTAGCTGAGTTATATGTGGCTCGATGATGCTTCAAAAAGTTGGAAGATCCCAGATCATTTGTGGCAGCTGATGTTGTTGCCTGCTGACACTCTCCAGCTCCACAGTTAGCCAATTAGAATATTTAGCCACTCAAGGAAAAGGATGATCGGAAATCAGGCAATTGCCTAGACTGTGTAGAAAAAGAACACAAAGGAGAATATTAACACTTGGCTGGTCAGAGGGAGGTTTCTTTCAGCATTTGGAATATTTTTCTCAAGCTAGACAGACAGACAAGCTTAAGGATGTGAACACATAACATGAAAAAAATCCAGAAGAAAACCAGAATAAGAACTACCAAAACTGTGAGGACACCAGTGTTCCTCTTATGCATGGGTTCAAATCCAAGCAACTCCAGAGTGTGTATGTAAAATCCAAGATTTGGGATCAAGCTATTGAGCAGATCTCTAGTGTTTAGGGATCCGGGTTCCTACAGCATATAGACATGTTGGCTACATGCAAAGCATCTGGGAACATTCCCAGGCACTGGAACTCAACCATCCACACTAGCAAACTATTAAAACATTGCCTGCTATAATTTTGGCAGGTCATGACTACCTCTCTCCCAAGGACAGATCATTCCAGGGATGTTTCCCAATAGGCAGCTTGCACGCAGCCAGCCTGTTTTGCAGTTTATGAGAATTTGTTAGCATGGTCAATGGGCCATTGTGTGCCAGTTGGCCTAATTGTCTGGGAATGTTCCTGGGAATGTTTAATATAATAGTTTATTTGTGCCCATTATTTCTGAGCAAATGTAGCAGCTTACTACTGTTAAAAGGGGAGGACTTGTTCCTTCTCTTGGATACATGGTCCTACCCTCTCCTTTATACCAGTTCTGGCGCTTGTCAGCTCCTTTTCTGAGCCAATTCAGCTCTGTGACCTACAGAAATCCATTTACTTTCCCTTGCTAGTGCAGGTGACTGCTAGTTTAGGAATTTGAATGAGCACACTGTTGAGTCTGGCAAGCACCAAAGCCAGCTCAAGGCAGGCATGGCTGTGCCTGGAAAGCAGAGAAGGGTGAAATAGCAGGGTGGGGTAGGATCTCTCCCCAGAAGTGCCAGTGGTGCATTAGGCTGTGCCTTATAACTACACTTGTTGTGACTTACTGAAATGAATTCAGAGTGCAGTTCCAGGAGCAGCTTGAGCTGATATGAGCCAGTGCTGTTGCTGCAAGAGGAGGGTCTTCTTGGCTGCCTCATTTGAATTGCTTATTTCCCATATCTCCTCCCTCCATCGTGCTAGTGCAGAAGTGTATATAGCATCCTCAAGTAAAGAAATAATTAATCATAACTTGCTCTAGTTCACTTCATGACCACAAATGCTAATGCCAAAATAGAGAGGGGTTTAGAGGGGGAAAAGGGCTTGTTGGTACCCTAAATATATATAAGGATTCAAATGCCATTGTGAAAGCAAAGGCAGCTTGTACAGATTTTCAATCTAGTTCTTTTTTCTATTATAAAATTTGTGTTTTCCTAACAGTGCTAGTTGTCAGCTTCTATTAAAAAAAATAATTAGAAATATAGAATTGAGTAAACTCGAGGGATACAGGGCTTAAAGAATCTTGAAAGTTGTTTCAGTCATTGTGACAATCCAGAAAGCCTGAATACAAACAGCTCTGTGGTGCAGTAACTGAATTCTTCCTGGTGTTTGGTAACCTTTATTGCAAGTATGCCTTCTTTCAAAGACTGCTCTGAAAACACAAGTGGGAAGTAGCTGTGGAGGAGAAGCATTAACTTTCTGTCTCTGCCAGGCTGATCTAATTTGTAGTATCCCTTACCACTAATTGCTTAAATAAATTGCATTTTGCAGCACAGACAGGAGCCATATTAGATTTTTGGAATTCTGTTCCAACTCCAGAATGTCTCATGGAGCAGTTTTCATTACACTCTTGTGTAGGTTTTTTAATGTCTCTAAACAGTGAATTAAGTTATTCTAACAGGCATAACATCTTCACAGAAAAAGCTTTCTAGGGCTTTTGTTTGGTCTTAGCCCCCCATAGTTTTTCCACTGGGAGTTTTAAGATTTGGGGAAATGATGATGCTACTATTTGATAACTTTTTAATTTCTTTCCCAATGCCTTTCCCCTCAAAGAACTTCACAAGCTATTTAAAACAGCAGCCAGTGGAAATCAAGACAGTTCTGTTGATCTACCTTGCACAGTGATGGTTTACACCAGTTGGGAAGCTACAGAGGACAATCCTTCGGTGCTTGCCGTCCATCAATGTGCTATCACCACAACTGCAACTGTGATGCAGCTGCTTTGGAAATGAACAGAGCATCCCATAAAACTATGAGAAAGGTGGGGTTTTTTTTCAAGCTGATCATTTACACGGTTTTGGTATGTGATTAGTTTTGATGAAGATTCTTCCATACAAAGCCTTTTGTATCAGGGTATTAACCATTTGAGACAGGTTTCACATGGCACCTAATAATATTTTCAGGTTTGAAACTGCATTCCTACATGGAAACTAGCTTAAAAGTATCAGATTCAGTGCCTGCATTTGTTTCTGAGATCAGAAACCAAAATGATTCCTTTCCTGGTTTTAGTTTTTTCTTTATTTTCCTTTTCTTCTCCTGGTTCTGAAATTCTCTACTTCAGCCTTTCCTTTAACTTCTGAGAAGACTTATCAATATCCATCTTCCTCTTTGGGCAGTTAGGTTCTCTAGTCCATCTGAAAGTACACCCAGAATCCAAAGTAATTCAGTTTGCAGGATATATCATGAAAAGGAGAGACTGGTTTTAGGAGCAGACCTTAAGATGGGCTCGGCAGCTGGGATCATTGTATTTGTCTTTGTGCATTCATTGCATTCCTGCTGAGATAACTTCTCTTCATTATTTATGCATATAAAAATAAGCTCAAATGGTAACTCTGACAGAGCAAGTAACTCTAACAGTTCCACCAGAGAGCACCACTTGGAAGCCTGTCTCAACACAGCTCACCAGATGTTCTGTAGCAGCACCTGCCGAGCCCTTCAATCGCTGCCTGTGCCCCTGCTGCTGTGAAGGTTCAGACAAGGGTGAAGGATAACAGCACCTCATATTTACTTACTTGCAAGATAAGCTCGATCAGATTTACAGGCATTAGCTGAAAATTGTTTTATCTGTTGCTGAAACATAGTTATATCTGAGCTGGAGCAGAGGCGGCTTTTTAACAACAGACAACTTAACTATGGATTCAGACAGGAAGATAAATAATATTATGGCCATCCTGAAGGAATGTAAGAATTTTACAGATCAGCTTTCCAAGTTGAAACTGATCCAAGCCATTGGATTTAACACTCCTTCTTTCAGAAGAAAGTCAACAGATCCTCACTTGCAGTAACTATCCAGCACGTCACCTGATGCCAGGCATGGATAGTTAGCGTGTGAAATTCAAATGTAATGATAATCATACAATTTCTAGACAACAAAAAACAAAAATAGAATGAAAAAGTATTCTACACTTCCCCATTATTAAGAAGGTGCAGTAAAGAGCATCCTAATTAAAATATCTGGTCAAACAAGCAAAAAAGTTCCAGGTCAACTCAGCTGATCCCAAGGTTGGGGTATGAATTCATCTGCACTTTGAAGCAAATTTGAGTCCATAGCCCTGCTGCTGTCCCTGAAAAGTGACAGGCTATGCCTTTTTCCTTTCTGTGGCTGATACCCCATGCCTTGTGAGGCTCAGCAGCAAAGCAAGATTCACACAAAACACAGGGAAAAAAACACCTTCCAACTTCCGCAGAACCCTGATTAAACTCAATTCAGCAGCTGAGGGTAGCAGAGAAAGTAAAACTTGCATCTGTTACAGTTGCTGCAGTTGGAGGTGTGATATATGAAGATTTGCCAGACTCCTCGGCCTCTGAGCAAACCAGAAGGGAGCAAGAAGGACGGATGCCAAAGCATGAGCTGCTTCCAACTGCAGCAACCTGTGCAGAACCAGAAGGTCACAGTCTGCAGCTGGCCCAACTGCAAGTGAGACAGAGGGAACGGTCTTAACAAGCACCAAAGTGCCAGACAGGAAAAAGAGGCTTGGGTGCTAATCTGTTCAAAATGAGGAGCTGGCCAGGGATAAACTGAGGGAGAGGGTGTGGAATATTTGGGAACTGTTTGTCCCTCTCCTGAGAGACACCCTTCTTCAGCGTTCTAGTAGAGTACTCAGTCTGCTCTGCGCATCTGGGATAGATTCCCCCTACACCTCCTTTGAAGAGGGGCAGGGTGTGAGATGACAGACACTTCCATTGTGTTGTTTCCCAGAATCCTCTCTTCTGTTTTTTCAGCATAGCCTCCATCTGCTCCTTGTCTGAGCTTTTGGCCCCAGTTTGACTTTAGCATTGCATCAACCATCCCTGACATCACTGGATAGCAAACTGAGGTCTCCATGTATTTCCCAAGCCACTGCTTCTATTTGTCTCTATTTCTTGTAAAATGCTTTATAATGAAACCAAAACCTTAGGAAACTAGAAGGGATCCTCCAATTTCAGAGGTCAGAATAGGAGTCTCTCAACTAAATATTTGCCAGAAGTAGAAGCTATTATTCCTAGTCAATTGGATATTTTACAAATTTCCCTCTACTCATTCACCTTTAGAATTAGACTGGGATTGTTTTTCAAAGATAGCTGATGTTCAAGAAAATAGATTTTATTATGTCAAAGCCCTTGCTGAAACTTTTGCAAAGAATAATTTAGCTCACAAGAAAAGGGATTTTATTTTTTAAAAAAAAAGAGAAAAATCTTTAAAAGAAAATGTATTTCCTTCCTTTTCAGGGAAGTTCTATACTGAATTCCAAGCTACCTTCACAAGAACAATGCTAAGTTTTAAAAATCTATGTGATACAGCCCATGCTTGGAGAAGCCTTATTACTGGAGCATAGATATTTCATTTGTTTTCCTTTCCAAAGCAGTTCTATGCAACGCTTTCAGATTGATCAGATCTGGATTGTTTGGGTTGATGATCATTCACTGTTGGTTTGAAAACTTAAGTGATGTCTTTAGGATACCACGCTACATCACTAAAGCTAATGAGATCTTGGCTGATGACCTCAGTGGGAACAGAACCATATGTTGAAGGAACACCATGGGTCTTTCCACCTAGTAGCCAGATAAGTAAATACTGTGCAGTCCCTGGGGCTATCGTGAATGTAAATTAATCAAGGGGTGAACTGTTTTAAGGAATAAGCAGTTTGCTTTGAGAAAAGATGCGATTAAATTGCAGCAACAGGTAAGGATTAAAGGCGTGAAGGCAAAGGCAGTGGATTTATGACTAGAGGCATATTGACTAAATGAGCCATATAATAATGACTCGATATTCCTCCAAGTAACAATTAGACCTTGCGCTCTAATAGGAAAACGCAATCAAAATTCACAGACACAGACAGTCTAGGAAGGGCAAAGCTGGATCCTACCCAAAGCCTCAGCAAATGGAGTGCACAGAGCTCTCCGCTGAAGCTCTCTTGTGGAACCTGACATGCAAAACAAGCCCCAGACTGGGCAGACCCTTGTTATTCCCTTATTTGGGAAGGTAGAAGTCTAGCAGACAATTTTTGCCAACAGTCTTCTCAGTCTGCCGGACATGGTGTGATTTCTTGGCCCTTGCAAGGCAAACCATAGAATCAATCAAAGCTGTAAGATCAAAGGACCAGGTTTCACCAGAGGAGCCTGGGTATCAAATTCTCCCCACTAAGTCTGTCTATTACGAACAATTATCTGGCTGCAGAAACAGTATCATCTCTCTGCACAAGACTTTGCACAAAGGCTGATAGAGACAGGTGGCAGAGAGCAGTATCACTGTAAGCCTGGAGTGAGATGGAGCTCTTTTGTCTACGACAGAAAGGTGATGACTGCCAATGGGCACCTCTTCCCTGAGCAGTGTCTGGATATTCAGCAAAAATATGCAGGGCATTACAACTACCTGCAGGGGGTTTAGTTGTTTTCCCTGGTGCAAAAGCCAGGCTTTTGGCTGTCTCCTCAGTTCCTCTTTCAATCCAGCCCCAATTGCAGTGGTTAGGGCAAGGCTGCTCTAAATCACAGGGTCGCTGCCTGTGTGTGCTGCTGACGCATGTATACGTCAGTGTTCTCCCCTGAAGAGTGGTGAGGTACCCCACAGATCCAGGGTAGATAATTAAGGACTTGTGAGGATTGTTCAGTTTGTAAATAGGTAGTTTTTTGCAGAAAATATATCACATCGATGTGCTGAGGAAAGAAACCTCTGCAGGGGTACCATGCTGACAGCTCATATCACAAGCTGGATTGCAGATCACCTTCATGGCTGCATACAATCAAGCTCAGTTCTTTTTTTGTTATACCAGACACGTGCCAGTGCACCTCTGTGTGCTGTTTGTCGCTGGTATAAAGTTACATTTCTTCACAGTAGCTGGTATGGGGCTGTGATTTGGATTTGTGCTGAAAACGGTGCTGATAACACAGGGCTGTGTTACCCATTATGCAGAGCCAGGGGCTTTTCTTTTCTCCCTCTCACTCCACCCCACCAATGCATAGACTGGGGGGGTGCACAGAAGTTGGGAGGGAAACAGCCAGGCCAGCTGACCCTAACTGACCAGTTGCACACCATGTGATGCCATGCTCAGCATACCTGGTGATTAGTTGCTGTCTGGGGCTAAATCACAACACTGTGAACATAGCAGAGTAATTCTTGTAATAAAGTGGAGAACTAAAGCTAAACTCCAAGTAAAACGCCTCAAGTATGTTTTGGCCAGGCTATAATAACCTCCCTCTCTCCAAACACTTCTAGAAGTATCATTTTAACTCAACAGAATCACAAGAAGGCTACAGATCTCCCACCTAAAGACTTCTAACCTTCCCATACCTGCCCCAGCAGCAATATGCTTTGAACACACAATTCTTTAAACACCTACATGTGGGATTTTTTTACTTAAGAGCTTAAACAATCTGTGAGTTCTCATTTTCTTTCTGAGATCCAAGCTCTACATTTTAATATGTAAGATGTGTCCCAAGTAATGCCCTTCACTTGCTAGCTGCAGCTCCCTATGAATATGAATCATGGCAGGAGATTTACCAAGCCTTTTGTTGTGCTACCTTGCTGGAGCTTTGCTTTCCTAATTAATTCTGTATCTTTTGTCACTGGCTTTTTTTTTCCCAGTCATCTTTTTTATCCATTGGCCTGTTTGCTACACCTACCACATTCTGCCTCATAGCCAGTTTTCTGGAGAAGAGAGTTTGTTGCTTAACAGCACAATTCCTGACACGACAGAGTGCCAATGCCTGACTGATCGCTGAAGTATTACCATAGTGTCAATAACACAGCCTAATCTGAAATATAAATAATAAGCAGGTAGCATTTTGTTAATGCAATGCAGTACTTCAAAACACACCACACGAAAACATCCTAAATGGAGTCTGGTATTTTGTTTCCTTTCTGATTAAAAAGAAGTCAGATTGCTCAGTGTTGTTTCTGGTGCTAGCTGATTTGCAAACATCACCACCTCCCCAAACACTCACAGCTTCTGAGGGTGATGGACCTCGTCAGGAGAGCACAATCTGATATCGAGCTGCATAAATTGCTTTTTGCTTCCCCTCCCCTGAATGTGTACGAGTTACAGAAGGAAACAAAATGAGGAGAAAATGCTGAAAAATGTGACTTTTCCTGGGCATATTCCTTAGCACATTTCCGCTGCGCACGCTTCTTTCCCTCAAACAAACTCTTTTCACATTCCCCATTTCCTTGGTTTATTATTAATTTTCTCCCTATCCATTTTAATTTCTTTTCTTCCTAAAGAGCTGTTTTTAACAGCTGCATCTCCAGCTGCCAAGTGAATAATTCAGGGGAAATTTCTCACCATTGCAAGAATTGTTCTACAAAATACTTTAAACAGTCTTCAAGACTGTTAAAAAAAGCTTCACACGACAGCTGCATGCACAGAGTGCTTTATTAGTGGACAATACAGCTCTTCATGGTGTGTGTTTAACCTTCGCCTTACGTTGAGCAAGCAGCTATTGTGGACACATTCACCCTTGCTGACAGAGGTCCTGTCCTTGAAGACTTTGCTTTTCAGAGCCTTCTCTCTAAAGGATCTTTGACACTTGTCTGACTCTGGGTAAGATTTTTGAAACACACCAGTCAGCACTTCCCCTAGTGATGGAATGTAAAGCAATGTGAGGTGTCTCTAAATAAGGCGTTGTGCTGTCATGGATAGTGCAGACTTCTACTTCAACAGTCATTTTAAAGCTGTACTGGTATTGTGCAAAGGCTCCTGAAGAAGCAAGACACATAGTCCTGGTTTGTGCTTTAATATCTTCTGTACATGTCGCAGAACTGGCCCTCAAGGCCAATAGTGATACATCATCTTCCTGCAGGTGATAAAGTGTGCCTTGGAAGATGGACTTTCAGCTGCTTTTCAAAAATCAATGAGTCATAGGTACTGTGAGTAAGACACTCCACAGCATCTAAGGCCAACATTAGCAATTCTCAGTTATCACATGGATGGTGACCAAAAGGAAAAGCTATAAATACCTTCTTCTCTGCTCCTCTTCTCCAACCCCACACTGAGGCAAAAGCTGATCATTATGGTATTGATTCTGGCCAGCGATGGTGTAGAGTAAATCACAAAATCAGATAACCTTGTTTCCCAGCCTTTGTAAACTAATTATGTCTATTAATCACAGACACCTCAGAATCTGTCCCTCACACTGAAAGAATTTCTGCAGCAGAAACAACTTCCATTGTCTTTACACTTCACTATTGCCTTATTAAAGTAAAAGATACCTCATTCCCTTTTCTCTGCAAGTTGAGACCAGCCAATCTTTTGCTAAGATTAATGGAGAAACTCATGAAAAAGTTTTTAAGTAATCAAAAACCCAAAGCAACTCAGGAGCATCCACTGGAAAGCAGAAGTGTAGGTCTAGGTAATACATAGAAGGAAAACCATTTAAATTCTCTTGATTTCACACTGAAAGATCAAGTCATGAGGATGCTTCATGCTTTCTTATCTGTTATGTAAGTTGATAAGCTCTTTTTTTCTACATGACATATTCCACTTCAGAAAAGATTTAGTTTCAAAGTAAGCTAAATCACCTTTATTTTGTATACAGTGTGTCTGAATATCAAAGCACAAGATTCTAACCGGGAAGATCAGCTGCTTTGGTGGGTAAAACACTCATTTTACAAGTTCACTGATCTGCCTCAAGCAGATTAAACATCAGATGGTAAAGACAGTCTCCACCTGGTAAAGGTTGCCACATATGGCCCAGATCTTACAATGGAATGAGCACATGAATCTCTTGATGGCTCTCTAAAGCAGTGTGGAGTAATTTAAAAAGCAAAACAATAGAATTAATTGGGGGTTTTAATTCAAATTATTTTTTTCAATTAAGATGTTCTCTTTCACTAAATTTAAGGTTTTATTGGCCTGCTATTACAAGACAGGAGAAGAGATGAGAAGAGATGAGAGGAGAGGCAGTGTGAGGCAGGTCAGCAAGACAAACCAAAGAATGGGAAAGATGTTTAGAGAAGGATTTCTCAGTACATATGTCCCAACATATGGGATCCTGGGCTGCATCAGGAGGAGTGTGGCCAGCGGGTCGAAGGAGGGGATCCTCCCCCTCTGCTCTGCCCTGGTCAGGCCCCACCCCGAGTGTTGTGTCCAGTTCTGGGCTCCCTGGGATCAAACAGACAGGGATCTCCTGGAGAGAGTCCAGAGGAGGGACAGAGATGCTGAAGGGCCTGGAGCATCTCCCCTGTGAGGAAAGGCTGAGTGAGCTGGGGCTGTTCAGCCTGGAGAGAAGAAGACTAAGGGGGGGCCTTATGAATGTTTATCAATATCTGAAGGATGGGATGCAGGGGGAATGGGCAGCCCCTTTTCAGTGTCTGTGGGGACAGGACAAGGGGCAATGGCTGCAAGTTGGAGCACAGGGAGTTCCACCCCAACATGGGGAAGAACTTTTCCCCAGTGAGGGTGAGGGAGCCCTGGGACAGGCTGCCCAGGGGGTGTGGAGTCTCCTTCTCTGGAGAGATTCCAGCCCCGTCTGGACGCCGCCCTGTGCAATATGAGCAGGGGAGCTGCTTTGGCAGGGGGGTTGGACCCCATGAGCTCTCCAGGTCCCTTCCAACCCCTGGGATTCTGTGAGTCTGTGATTTATCAGAAATGTGGGAACTTGTCGTTTCTACTTCTTCGCTTTCTCGGGCTCCATCTTTTCTCCTGTACCAATGTGCTACCCTAAAGGCAAAAAGCCAGCTTGACCATCTGTTCCAGTCAGGCTGCTGAGGTACAATTTGACCCTGCAAGATATAAGAAGATGAAATAGGTGACTTTAGAAACTTTTCCATCATTTCTTTGAATGATTTCTAGATCTCAAGATTTTTAGTTTAGTTTTAAAAGTCTCTTTATATAAACTGAAATGGAAAGCACCTTCTAATACAGCACAAACATTTCTATATTCTTCAATTTGGCCCTAAATGACTGTCAGACGTATCAGATTGCTTGTGTTGAGATCTTGGTCATGTTTATCATCCAGTCTTTGATATTTATTGTCACTGTGTCTAAGAACAAAGCAGACTTATTACTTGTCTTTCCTATACTAAAAGCCTTTTTTCCTTTTGAATACCAGCGAAGTATATCTCAGTTCTTGTGTTCTGCATCCAGAAATATGTCAATTCAAGTGAAACACGATAATATTTTTCCAGAAGTCACTGAAGCTATTACCAAAGTAAAACAGTGCATCCTGTGATATAAATCCAGTTATTTTACAACCATGGAGCCAGTGAAGGTTATTACTTGGTTTTTTTTCTAATACACTCAGAAGAATAATTCAAAAAACCCAAGCCAGGGCTTTTAAAGCAACAATGCAAGTACTTGCCTAGCATTATCATTTGAAGAACATAAACATAAGCTTGGAAATAAGTTAGTATACTACATGTCATACAAAGGCTTACAATTCAAATTTGGGTTATGTATTTCACATGCATTCTTATTTTAACAGAAATTGTAATAGACTGAAAAAAGAAACAGACTTTAGTACCATCTTTCTATCTAGTGATTAATTGCAAGTTCAAATAAACAAAAAATACTTGATAATATTTAAAATTTGCTGGGGTATTCATGCTCTTGCATGTTAAAGGTTTTTTTTTTAACTATGAGCATCATATTAAGCTTTTATCATTTATTTAAACCAGGTATATATTCCAACTGTGCAAAACCACTATTGGTGAACTTTGTAGCCTGTGCTTGCTTAGAACATTGAAGACTTACCCTCCATGCTCCCAGACCCCTTAGAACTATAAAGAAATAATATTAATACTTTCCAGCAGACCCTGTGCACAAGACCCTTGAAAGACAATCAATCATTCTTAGGCCATCTAGAGGCTCTTGTAGCCTAAACACAAAAGTCAATTAAAAAAAACCCAAATAACCAAACAAAATTAAAAACAAAACCAGAAACAAAACCAAAACCAAACCAAAACAAAGGAACAGTTAGATTTATTTCTCTCCTGCTTTAGAAAAAGATTGGAGTCTTTTAAATATTTTCATAACAAAGAAAAAGAAGAAGACAAAGAGAAAAACAGGCATGTGAAAAGTTGGAAAACATTGAATTGAATGTAACCTTATTTGACTACCCTGGTAACAAAACTAAGGAGCAGTTGGCCAAAAGATGCAATTATGTTCAAAGGAGATGGTTGTCAGGGAAGAATGGAGAGACTGCCTGTGGTAGGTTGCAGAATCTGTGATCAACAGGTTGCAATTAATTCCCAGGAGAAGGGAGCTGCCTTGGAGAAATCACATCAGACTGGAGCCTTGAGGCAAACATGAGGGGTGCCTCTAGGTCTCCTTTTCATGGCACTGCAGGGCTGTAGCATATCAATAATACCACCTTTGAAGTAGCTTTAAGATCTTTTGGGTTTTGATTTTTACTCCAACGGGGACGAGTTCTTCAGGACAAATTCTTTATAGAATCATATGCTCCACAAAGCATCTCCCAAGGCCATTGAAGGAAGACTGCAGAAAAGCACAGAACTTACTATGCTTCCCTGTTTGCTTGCATTAGCACCCAGTAACATAAAATAACACACTGTACTAGGACATTCTTGCACCCAGTCATCTTGTACTGTGTGTGCAAACATCATGCTTCTAGGTTCTGTGAAGAACTAGTTCCAGATGAGAGAGGAAAACCTATAGGCAAACGTATTATTTATTATTCAAACAAATGCCTTTTCTTCCAAAAAGTCTGGAATTCTGAAATAAAATAATGCCTGTATTTACTAATTTTGAACAGTTGGCTTATAGAGCTTGGATTTGTTGGATGGTGAAGGGGTTGATTTACCATGGAGTGACAGAAATCACACCCTTTAAGAGTTTGTTCTCCTAGGCACAGGAAAAGATCCGATTTACAAGATTCAGCAGCAGGAAAAATATGGTTAGCCTTTTCTAACCCTTTATTTCACAGCTCCCTTAATACTGTGTCCCGGGTGTCATCTCACAAACATGTCTGATGTTCTTGCTGGTTGCTAAAATATTTTAAGTGCAGTGAGGAAAGGCACTGAGGGACAGGTGGGCAGAGCAGAGCCATGTGTGCAGAGAACAGTTTAGACATAATCTCTTCTGTAAATAGACAGCCTTCCCTCACCACACTGCAAATGTACACTTGGAACAACTTGAATGCACTTTGTGCTACTGTGCAGGCCAGGCATCGAGTCATCTCCCTTCCTGCACCCACACAGAACGTGCAAGGAATTTCATTCCCAGTATGGTGAAAGGAAGGGGTTTGTGAGAGAAGAGGGGCTGAGCTCAGGAAAACAAAACAAGAGGAAACAAAAGACGAAACAACAAACCCCAAACAAACCCAAAGACAGATGAGAAGCTGGACTAACAGTCTGCAAGCAACAGGCTGGGACCTGGCAGTGACAAAAATAGCAAGGCAGAGAACAGTCAAAAAGCATGGGATGCAAAATAAGGGGCTGGGCAGAACAGGACACACCAGCCAGAAGACTAGGATAAAGCAAGGAGTAGTATCTGTAATTTACTAAAGATACACATTACCTAAAACCATACTGCATAATTTTCTTGCTGAGCACTAAAAACATTGTGCCACTGAAACAAGTGACTGGCAAGGAACTGATCTAAAGAATTCTATAATGAAATTTTGGTAGCAGAGTAGTTGTCAACTATCTCAGCTACCTGGCTTCCTGAATCTGAAATCTCATAAATTCACAGAGCTAATATAAGAAAGGATTAGTTTTACCTTAAAAAAAATTAAAAAAAAAAAAATCCCAAAAACCTGATCATAGTGATGTTGGCTATTTCAAAGTAGTATTCTTCCTTCCAACATAATAGCATCTCCATATACTGTGCTCCTGGCAAATCTTATTCAAATAAGTATTGGTGGCTCAAAAAACTTTTGGTCAACTAAATGTCGATAACATTTTTGAGCAGAACAAGGACATAAATTCCAGCTCTCAGTAAATGCCCAACCAGGGCAGTTATAATGTCTTCTTTTTCCAGATTTCTCATACAGTTTAAATTACTATTTTTCATTCTGTCATAAAGTGTTGTGCACAGTTATGCTGTCATAGATTGCTTTAGAGGTAGCTAAGTTTCAGTAGTGTAAAAGAAGCATGAAAACTTTGTACAGCTGTTACTAGGATGCACACACACCTTCTGCATGGCCAGTCTACAACATCCCACCAGAACCAGGTACAACATCCTAGGCACACACCTGTAATAAATAAATCAGATCTCATCTCAGCTCCTACTGCAAACAAGTATTAATTTCCCTTTGAAACATGCAAAAATAACAGCTTGAAATCCAGGATCAGGATTGCTGAAAGTTTGGATGATGTGATTTTTTTCAGCTGTTGATCCTTCCCATGTTATAAAACCACAGCACAAAGTGTACCAGCAAAGCTACCTGAAATTACTTTGCATTTACTGTACTCAGAAGCTTGTTATTCTTATTGCTGAAGAGCACCCTCTTATCTTGCTGTAATGGAAGGTGATTTATGGAGTCTTGCCCCTCAGTGAAAGGCCATTCCCTGCTGATGGCAGCACACTTCTGTCCCAGAGTAATTCTGAGATAATTTCAAGTTGTTTACTCCCAGGTGAGAACCTAAGATTTTAACTCTATTAGGCACTGGAGGGAGGGGAAATGATTATTGCAGATGATTCATAATTTGCTGTAGGTCAGCTAACAGCACTGCACTGAACACTGTCAAATAAAGAATAACAGAGGATGCAGGTTTGTTCATTTATAGCTGACAGTCCCCTAGAGAAAACACAGAGCCCTGCAGAAGGAGGAAACCTTAAAGATGAAGGTAATACCTGATAATTTAGTTTTAATCATGTCACTTTGGTAATAGGAGTTTGGATTATGATGTTCCTTTGTGTAGTAAGTGGCCAAGGGAAATTGAGGGTTGGTTGTGTAGTCCTGTGAGGAGGGTGGCAAGTCAAAGTGGGAATCTCAGACAGATTGGTCTGTCAGCAGGCAGTGACAACCCAACCTCATGGAAAACCTTTGGACTCATACAGTTCTGGATACTCCATACTCCCTACAGAGGATCCCAGAAGGATTTCTAAAACACCCACAGCACAAGGGAAAAATGAGACTATAGCAAACTATATTGATGTAAGAATTCAAATGCAATGATTTATTCATTTAATTCAGCTTCTTTTTAATTGTGTAAATTCTCGTATTTGTTCTTCCTTTAGAAACCATGGTGAATAATTTCCCTTATAAGCTACTTTTCCTGTATGTGAACATTTGCAAAGTTCAGCGTTTGCATTCTGCTGCATTTCAGTAATCTCTGCTTTTGCTCCCAGAATATGAACAACATGCCTTCTTTCCTTTTGCACCAACAGGCAGGCAGGGGCACAGCTGATACGAGCATCAGACACATGGCTAAACAGTCCTTTCACTTGAAGAACAACTCTTCTCCTGAAATATTCATGCTTTTTCTTTTTATTTGTTATCATTATCAGGTGAAATCAGCTATCAGAAAGTCCTGAAAACACTTGGGTATTTTATTCTTTACTGGAAAATGACAATTATCTTTTTAATTAAATTATTCTTATTATATCAAACTAGACTTTGTTTGTTTGGCCCCTACTCCATGCCCAGCCATGGCTAGTGGTTTAGTATGTCCCAAAGTGTCCACAGACAGACATGTAGCTAGATGTCAGGTGGGCTGACAGGCACACAGGAGACAGGGTACATTTGAAGCTGACCATCAGCTGCAGTTATACCACAGTCAGGAGTGTCCAGGTCAGACTCTGCTCCAGTGCAGGAAGGTGAAACTGAATTGGTCTACATATGAGTAATGCTGGATGCTTCCACACCTTTCAGGTGACATCTCAAGGAGCTTCAGTATAATTCACACAAGCATGCATCTCCTTATGTTCTCACTTGTCAGGTTTCAGATGGTGTTTTTGACAGCGTGGTGCCAGCAGTTTGACTGCCGAGCACATGCTGAATTCTGTGCTCCATGCCTCCAGCTGGAATCAAGGGTCGTTGGCAGGTGACACCGCAAAGGAAATCCGGTGCTCTATACCTAGTCTTGCAGTTGATGAGAGCTTTCATGTCAACACTAATCTCACTTCACTAACTGTGTTTATTTTGCAGTTCCAGTTTCTCTTCACCAATTTCCTTAACTATTTATTGCGTCCCCTCTATGGCTGTGATGCACACTGTGATGAAAGATGGAATGTCCCTGCTGCATGGAAAAGGGATCATTACTGCTTTAATCGAAAATGAGCAGCCCAGGGTCATTTGGATATTTCAGATAGAGAGATTAAAACTGTCTCATGCTGTGAAATG
Organism: Gallinula chloropus; assembly: GCF_964237585.1. Lineage (NCBI taxonomy): Eukaryota > Metazoa > Chordata > Aves > Gruiformes > Rallidae > Gallinula > Gallinula chloropus. The sequence continues at coordinate 1,893,364 of NC_140088.1, forward strand.
TAATGTAAAAATAGCTGCGTCTGTCTTCCGGAGCTCATTTCCAGGGGATCTCATGACACTCGCCTAATACAGCAAGGGCCATCTTTCCAGCTCATAATCAGAGTGAGAAGATACTCATTCATGCTGTTTGCACACTGTCAGTTACTGAAAAATGAGTATATAATATTCTTGTCAAATATATAATCAAATTTATAAATAAATACAGAGGAATTAAATATATACTGATGGATATAATCTCTGTAAAAAGTGGCTGAGAGTCTTTACTTGGCCTCCAATACTTGACAGCTGAGGAAGGAAGAAATAGAGAGAGGTGAGAAAGTTGGGGTTAAAAAGAAGAGAGGGAACTATGAGCTGTAAAGAGAATGTTTACATCTTTTAGCCCTCTGAGATCATTAGAAAACCCACAAAGCAAGAGCATTTCAAATGACTTCGCATCAGCACTACCAAAATTTAACTAAATGAACCTGACATTGGCTTTTCATATTTCCAGCCTTCATCTACAAGGAGTAGCTAGTGGCTGGTCCTAGCTGCAGTTTAAAAGGACAGAGCGTTCAGAAGACTTTTCTTCCAGTTCTTCTCTCCATTGTGGGTGAAGGACAGTTAGCAGCCCTAGCATTTAAACAGTCTGGGCTACAGGAAGATTTTCAGATGAAGTAGCTTGGCTTTGTGCCAGTGACTTCAATGAAGCTATTCTGATTTCTACCAGATGACAATCTGGCTCAGAAAAAATCCAAGTCAGTGAAAGTCCCAGCACTTTGCTGAAGGAGGTGAGAAATCATGACTGGCAGGTTCAAGCTGGCACAGGGAGGGCCGCATGCTGCACTCGCTTGAGGGATGATTTCAGGATCGCTCTGACTGACACATATTCAAAGTATTTGGTGGGCAGAGGCAGTTCTGCCTATGTGTTCAAATGATCACTCTCATTTACATCCAGTTGGTGGGGGATGGGGTGTAGGTGTCTGCCCAAAGGAACGTGTTCTTAGCAGGCGCTTGGATGTGCTCTCTGTAAGTACAAATTTCTCATGCTATTATTTACTGAGAAGAAGGTCACTTCCTCTGCCCTCTGCAGTGAATCAGCTGTAGGAAGGCAGTCAAGAAAGCAAGAAAGCCATTTGGAAGAGACCCCTTTGCCTTTCTCCATACCTGAAGGACATGCCTTTTTCTAAGTGATGCAGTTCACTGCTACCTGTGGGGAACAGAGCAGGGACTCTAGTCACCCCCAGTGCATACTGCTTAACCACATAATCTTCTTATGCACATTAGTTTCACATGTCTTGACTCTGTACCATTAAATGCATGTCACAGCAATAAACTTGGTATCAATTGGTTGCATAATTCAGTGATTAGACCAAACTGAGGTTCAATGGCAGTTTTATTGGATAATCAAAATCAGCAAATGAAGGAGTTTACCTGTCTACAAATGCCTTTTAAAAACAGCAATAAAATGCTAACAAATGCAGTAAAACATGAGAACAAAAATGTTGCCTAAAAAAGGAGGGGTTAAGGGTTGGAAAAAGCTGTTGGGTACACTTTGAAAACTTCCTGAGAAATACACATTCCACTGAAAAATCCAAGCATGTGCACAGCATGGGCTGGATCCCACAGCCACCATCACACAGCCTAGCTCCAGCACCATTACATCAGGAAAGCGTGAAGGTGGCCATGCTATCTAACCCTGACACAGTAAAGCAACTCTTCTGCTGACAGGACTCAGTCTCTCTCTGCAGACAAGTGCCCGTGCAAGCTTACTGATATCTTTCTTGGGTACTGAAAATAGGGACACATCTATAGAGACTTAGCAATGAGAATCAAGTCTGTAGTCACTTAAGGTCAGCATCTGATTTTTCATGTCCCTGAAATGTATAATTCCAAATGAAATGAAAGCAAGTTATGTTCTGAATATTTTAAAATATCTATGATTCTTCTGCTATTTTTCATCCTATTTGTATTTCAATGAATAATATCTCAAATATTGTGATGGTGCAGCCTGAGAGACAGCATAAACACTATAGAGACAGACTCAGAAAACGACAGAGAATTGCATTTATCAAGTCTTGAAGAAACTGCTTACATGTCTTAAAGTTTAAAATAGGGGAACAACGTTCTTGTTATACAAACAGTTCTCATACAATTTGCTACTGAAGTCACCTAGACATGTCTGGGGAGCACAGTGACCAACTGAAGATCAGAAACCCTTTGAAATAACCCCTCCCAAAGCCTGATGACTGCCAGGCAGCTCTATACAAATTGCCAGTCACTGGAGAACACGATGACCAGTAAGTATGAGAGAATGCCAGATAGGATGAAAGTATTGAGGCAAGTGCAATCTAAAGAGAAAGCAATCTTGAGGGGTCCACAGGTATCTCCTGTCCATAACCCCAGAACACACTTCCACCCTTCCTTTAACAAAATGTGGAAGTATATTCAAAATTCAAAAGCTATAACCACACCAAGAGGAGAAAATACAAAGGCTGCCTGTATTCCTGCATGACAAGAGTCCCGAGTCAAATCCCCAAATTACTTTGGGAAACCAACACCCCCATATAGGAAAAAAAGAAAGAAAACCAAAGCAACAAACCCACCAAAACCCCAAATCATGCCAAACAGTCTAACAGGGCAGAAAACGGCGTGCTAACCCTGAATGTACAAATGCAACGTGCCAGCCAGACAATCAGCAGATAATAATACTGACAAGAGTATCAGTGGTTCTCATTTTAGCCTATCACTAACTGTTCTGATTCTAGTGCCTTGAAACAAATCCAGGGCTGTGCTACATATCGTGGGTAGCAAAGGAGTTCCTTCCTTGCCTCTGGCAGGCAATATAAACTCACATTACCATTTCAGTCTTTTTTGCATTCCTTATTTATTCACACCCAAGCCATCACCAGCTGTGGTTCATTTTCCTACTGTAAAGTGGACTTCAGCTGTAATAACTTCAACTGCAGACAGCAAAAAAAGTAATTGAAGACTGCACTTTATGCTCTTTCCTTCAATATTTTTAACTGTAGTGATTTGTCCCAATTTAATTTGTGTTTACTGCAAATTGAACTCCACTCAGGTTAATCTTTGTTCTCTGTGGTTTTTTTATTACTATGTTTGGTCTAGACACAATATAGATCTTTGGCAACAAGCCTCCTAAGCTCTACTTCTTTATGTGATTGGGAAGTTTACGTCATTTACCAAGTTTTAATAACACATCCATCATAATAAAGTCAAAGAATATGTAGGACCCTTATGCCACTCTAGCATCAACATCATGGAAAGATTAAAATTACAGATTATATCATGAAAGTAATTTTTCTTGACCAAAGAATTCTTGTTTGTAACTGAGGTTTGCTATATATCAGTGCTAAATATCCATACCGAGATGAAAATATCTTGTCAAAAAGAGTGAATTTTGGAACTTGACCTAAACAGAAAGTACTAAAAATTGAAGGGTATTATTTTATCTGTCTTGCTCTTTTTTTCTCAGCTTGTGTGGTTGCAACAAGGCTTTTTGCAAGGTTGCAGAGAAGAGTTTCTTCTGTCTTGGGCTTCTGTACACTGCATAAGGGCTTCCCTAGGATCGCTCCTCCCTTAGGGCCAAGGGACCTGGTGGTGGGTGACTGGTGGAATGTAAAGAGGAGTATACCTAGCAGGATCAATGGGACTGGGAGTTTCCTAAAGCCAGGAAGCACATCAAATAATCTGAGAAAGAAAGTCTCCCTTAGGACCCAGGATTTCTCACAGCTGGTAAGTTACTGCAGGTATTTGCAGCAAGGTCAATACCGAAAAAGAAAGGGTCCAAAAGGCAATGACAGGGGCAGGAGGGGAAAGACTGATTCTCAGATCCTTTATTTATGCTTGTCTCAACCTCCAGATGTGAGATTTTCTGGGTGGTTTTTCTCTTCTTTTTCCAAGCATCACTGTGTTTGAGTTCATTGTTTGTGTTCTATCAAAGGATGAGTTTAGAGATTTAAACTCTTGTGTTGCTGGTGGTCTCATACTAAGGAAAACTTTCACTCCAGAGCTCTTGCTGACTTGAGGTCCTGCCACACAACTCAAAACCCATTTTTTCAAGGAAGCTGGACAAAATGCAGTCAAATTTTCCAACAAGTGACCTCGTTAAAGTACTGCTGAGTGTTCAGACTCCCAATTAAACTCTCTTACATGCCTAAGGTATTCTTGCTCAAGAAGATCCCATAGTACTTTGCAGCTTTGACTTCAGACAATCACTTCAATCACTACATAAAAATTCCAGGTGCATGATGCTCATCTATACTCAGAGCTTAATATCATTGAGTATAGATGCAGTCTGCTGAACCTGGGTGTTACTTATCTTCATTTCAGACAGCGACAGATGAAAATAAATGGAACATCTTTGCCGCTTTCCTGCTCCCATCACTGTTTCTCCATGCAACCCTGGCTTATATCAACAACAGACTCCTCAGAGAGAGATTCCAAAGCTGTGAATTGCAGTTTTCTTTCAGACTCATGTTTCTCTTACACAAAAGACTCTATTATTTTAAATATCAATATTTGCATTTTAAAAGGCTTGTTTATTTGGCTGACTGAGAAAGTGGAGAAGAAAGAAGACAGGGAGAAATGAGATGTAAACGTGGGTCTATAGTGTGCTGGGAGACCTCAAGTAATAATATATTTTCACATGTATCTGGTTAAAAGCCATGGCAGGGTGGCATAAGGGAGATATTGATTCATCTATGAATATCTACTTGCAGAATACTGAAGTGCACAATATACAAATAAGCTTCTAGGAAATGCTAAGAAACAATCTTTGAGCTGCTTTTTCCCTAATAAATGTGATGAATGTCGTAATTGCTACCATGATCATCCTAGGTGGGTTTAACTTACTGATGCTCAGAAAGAAACAGTCATGAAAAGTGAAGGAAAAAAAGCAGGGAAAAGCTACCATATTAATGTCTCTCTGTAGAGAGATTCTAATAGCATGGCTTCTCTATCAGCAAAAGAGTCAAAATACTAAGCAATTTGGAATGTCAAAATAAATGTTTATGTATATGCAACTAGTCAGCCTCTGAAAGGTGGTCCAGCCAACTAGGTATAAAAACTCCCAAACTCTTCAAACATATTAGAGTTTTAATGAATACTTTATCAAAATAAAAACTGGAACATAAGCTGTACATAAGCTGAAACTGAGTGAAATAAATCACTGATGAGGTAGGAGCTATTGGTGATACATTTGGGGGGCTGAACATGAAACTTTGCAAAAAGCATACAATTACCTCTTGCTTCTTAGAGCATTGTGTAGATGTAGCTAGGTTTGCAAAGGACAGATGACCTCACATAATTATTGCTATTACACTCAGATTCTTCACTACTGATGATTTTCTGAGCAGTGAAAAACAGTGGTTTGATTAGTTTACATAATGGCTATTGCTCAGTCAGTCACGTAGTTGCTTTAATAAGAAAGAAAGCTGAAGCTTCTTGCCTTTTAATAGGGAGAACTGAACTTCTCTGAATATCACTGATCCATAAATTATGAATGGCTTATTTCTTCATATATTTTTGCTCAGTTAATTCAATACTATGACTACTAAATCATATAAACTAGCTTTCTGAAATGTCCAGAATAGAGATCATCAATTAGAATATAAGAAGCTCATGAAAAATAAAATAGTTACTATGTTTTAGATGGGAAGAATAGTTCAGTGGCTCTTACAGACTCTGGACTGCCAATATTCCTAGATTCTATTCCCAGCCTTGTTAAAGACTAACAACATATCTCTCATCACCTCATTTTCACTATCCAAAAGCATAGCCTCCTCTAAGCTTCCTGCCAAGCCTCTCAGTACTCAACAGAAAGGAGAAGGTACCTGTAGTGGCTGATTCATCCCTTCCTAAAATAGAATGAACTGTCCTCTGAAGATGACTATTGACTATAGAGGACGCTTAGGTGATTGTTATTAGGAAGTGTGAAGCCCACACTCACTGCATAAGTTATTCAGCTCCACTGTGCTTTAATTTTCTGTCACTGGAAAAGATTAATAGCATTCCTTGTTTTACAATAATCTCTTGTCCAGGGGAAAGACAAAACGAACAAGAACAAACAACCGAGCAAAACGAACTGAAAACCTGCAAGGAGATTAGAATTATCTGATTTATCACTTTGCCACTGGATGTAGCTTCAGCTTAATTTTCAGGTGAGTTCTTGTATACAAAATAATATACATATAATAAAATACATTTTTCCAGAACTTGCAGTGCCCACTTGGAGGTTGGAGGGAAAAGACTGCTATTGCTCTTCCTCTTTTGCTGTCTAAAGGAGGAGCTACTGTCACTTCAGCCTGTAGGCCACCTGTGCCTGTATTCCATCAGCTTTATAGGATGTCTGGGATGATACCTCAGCAGTAGATCAACACTTTACAATAAAAACAAACCAGAAATATTCAGAGATGGATCTTACCAGTGTGGTGGCCACATATGATTTAATTCTGTGCCCTTTGATGTATAACATGTATGTCTATACACATGTTTCCAGCATCTCCTATTGCTAAATTCTAAGGATTTGGATCATCCTCAGCTAAGATGGTTATACATCTTTTTCCTTGTACATGCTATAGACTTATGTTGTTTGTGCTTCATAGTGACTTAATATTCTGTCGTAAGGATAAGGTTTGGGGTTTTTTTTTAAAGGAAGGATTGAAAGCAAAGTAACTTTTACACCTGTGTTGTAAAAAAAAAAATATAAAAAAAGACCAGGTAACTGGTCTCATCTTTGGAGAATCATGGAAACAAATAAATGCACTTCTTGCTCTTGACATTCCTGCTATGAGACTTAGGGTCACAGGTTGAAAGTGGGTATTAAGATCCAATTGTATAAAAGTGCAGAAAGACAGACTAGTACCTTGATGCTGGCCAGACATAAAGGTCAGAGGTGAAGCTGTAATTCATGCCTGCCCACTGAAAATTCATCTCAGGCTTTGGTTGTGATGATAGTACAGTCTGGCTCTAAGATGGAAGGACTGTCTGTGTGATGTTTAACAATAGTATCACCTTCAAAGAGGCAGAGATCTCAAGATCAACACTTTGCTCTGCTTTTTTTTCCTGAGCAAACATATGAATGTTTTTTCTTTTACTGCACACAAGGCCCATCTGACAATGAAAAAGAAAACTGATAAAAGTACTGTACACCAAATAATTCCATCTCAGCAATGGGTGTATGCACACAGACAAGGGCATGGGTGTGTGGTTTTGGTCTTGCACACACAGATCCCTTTGCAGTGCACAAACAGCACCAGAGATTGCAATAGTAAGCTGAAGTGATTTAACAAAAGCAGAAAGGGGGAAAGGGGAGAATGTGAGACACATGGGTAAAATAAAGGAGGTCTGGGCTTGTATCACTGAACTGCAATGCTTCTTGTGCTATCCCACTTCTCTCTGTGCTAAGAGGCCACCCCAGATGTGTAGCATACAAGGGTGTTTATAGCACCGACCATAAACTCCTCTCTGAAACATTTGGCACAAATGCATTTCCAAACAGGAAAAATGGCTTACAACCAAAAAGAAATTTAGGGATTTGAGGTCATTATTTTTACATGCCTCAGAGTATTTTTGGCTTTATCTAAGCATGGGCTTGTGAAAAACATCTGAGAAAAAGCATATCAAATTTTAACTCTAAAAATGTATTTCTCCTAGCTTCTTCTCTCTTCTTCTTTTCTATTTCTGTTTTCTAGAGATGAAATATAAAACTTTGTACAGTTCAGTCTCCTAGTTTTAGTTTCTGTAAATCAGAGTGTGTAGAGGCTCAAAGAATGACCAGAGGAATTTTGTGCTTTTGTTCTGGGAACAATTAAGAATCAAATATTGAAATGACACTGTCTGATTTAAGCACAGTTTCTCTTCAGCTGAAGACTTTTTCAAAGGCTGTTAAATGATGGCTCTGTCAGGGCCATCTTTTGGCAAGCCCAGGGTGACATGTATCCTGGGTGGGGGCAGAGCTCTGCAGCCTACAGTGAAAGAAGGGAATATATTTTTGTTCCATTTGTGAAGAGCTGTGCTTTTAGCACCCAGTCATTTCCATGCAGGTTCTGTACTTGGGAGGATTCTTGTATTCATATCAATGCAAATAATATGTACCAGAATTGGAATGGAAATGAAAAGCTTCCTAGAACTTTTCATCCCAGACTTCCTGAAAGTATTCAACGAGTTTGAAGGCTGATCTAGATCATCAAACTGCTCTCCACAGGCAGTAGCCTCAAGGATAATGAAAGTACTTAACAGGCCCAGGAGCATACTGGGATTCGGAACAGGAGATAAAACACACAAGCTAGGGGTCCAGACTAGGGAGCTGCTGCTCTGGGACTTTAAGCAGAGCGTAGGATTTAACCTGCTGCTGCTGGAGAAATCCCATGGGCTGTCATCACAGGTTCTCAGTGCCTTTCTTGCTGTTGTTAAAAGCAACTCAGGATCAGCCCACTAAGTAAAGTCTTTCCCATCTACACATCTGCCATGTGTTTTATATTTCACTTTGTAGTACTGTTAGGCTGGTTTTCCCATTAATGTGTTCATTAAAAACAAAAAAGAAGAAAAAAAGAAGAACCCAGACTTTGTGAGCTCTTTGTATGAAGTTTCAACAACCACTGTTTTGTCAAATTGTAGTGGATGCCAGATTATCCCCACAGTACCAATCTGGTGCCTCCCTTCACCATTGTAGCACATCAAAGCACACCCTTGTTAATCAGGCTAACCAAATTAAAGCAGTTGTGTTATGACTTGCCATGTCTGGAATTTTTTTTATATACTGTTTTGTTTATTGTAATTGAGTCTACAGAATGCTTTTATTGTCCAAATACACAGTGTATTCATGAAATATGAAGAAAGACCCTACGTGAATATTAAAGCCGACGACATTAAGGAGGAAAGGAGAATTAACATAGCAAAATCACTGCAGTAAAAAATTTTATAGAGCATTTTAAAATTGCATGTTCTTTCATATTTAGTGTTGTCCAGAAATGTACATGAAATGCCAGGCTCATAGATATTAATATTGTTTATAGCACTCCTTAAGTAGATTATCATTTCTCAAGCCTGCTGTGTTGGTGTAAAGAAATACTTCAGCACTGTCATTGTAGTTTGTAGGTAAAGCTCTATCTAAAGATTTTAAGACACTCAAAGTCTCATCTTGGGACAGGCAGATATTGATCCTTTAAGGAGTTCGGGCAGTTTCTGTTCCATTACATATGATTATCAAAAGGATTCTCCCTGCAAATTTACCCTCTCAACCTATTTATTGATCTTGGAGGTTGTGGATCTGATAGAGGGTCAGATTTTATAACCTGTACACCAGATTTGATCGAATTAATGCTGCCCCTAATGGTGCCTGAGTGTTTGCCACTATTTACAGAACATGGTAAGTCTCTGAATGCGCTGCTGCTAACCCTAAATACAGAAGTCAATATTAGCTGGTGCAGGCCAGGGTTCACTCCATAGTACCTGACAAGGTTACATTTCATAAAGAACTTCCAGCTAGCTTGGAAAGATAAGATAATGAAACCCTGATTTCTCCACTTATCTTCTCTATCAGCACGGTAGCTTTCAGCTTCAGGACTAGAAGTGCATTGGAAAAGTTGGAATTGTGCTTCTTTATAAATATGTGTTGCTGTCACTGAGTTCTGAATACATAAGGTACAAAGAGAAAATGCTATCAAGGAATTCAGGCTCCCAAGAATAAGCACAAAGATGCACAAAACCAATTCACCTGGAGATCACGTGAATCAAACTATTTCCCAGCACACTATGTGCTTCAACCTGCATTCACTCTCACTAGACTCACTCATGACTGATGTTTGTCCATGGTGAACCTCTCTTAGTAACTGCTTTACCCTGTCTCCTGCCTACATGCACACAAAATGTGTCTATATAGAGGTGCCACATTTTATTTTCAGTGGGGAATGCTCTAGCTAAGAAAGGAGCTTATTTCTTATTAAGTGTATTTCTTACAAAGCTCAAAGAGTAGAGTCACACTACCCAGCTTACTGACCACTGGGCTTGATTTAGTGCAATCCATGGTAATACTAAACCAGCCATTTTTCCAAACACTGATGTGGTATCTCTCTAGCTGCCTGACAGCATCAATAAGAATGCCAATGCAGTAAGACCTTTCACCCTGAAAAACCCTATAGAAGAGTTATTAACCTCCTGGAAATGCAAAGCTCAGTTCCAGAATATATCACACAATAGTGCAGGGGGAAAGAATCATATTGTGCAATAGTGCAGGGGAAAGCACAGTCACCTAGTCCCTGGTAAAATGAGACCCATATGAGAAAAGATCTACAAGAAAGATAATTGTACTTTCTAAACATGATCTGAAATTCTCAATTCATTAATATTTGACTAGACATATTTTGTCTCCATTTCTGTGGACTATAGCCTCTATGATTTCATAACAACTTCATCACATGCTTCTGCTGTCGATTCCTATTTTGATTTATTAAATACAGTGTTCGTTTTTGTTCATGTGAAGTCTTATGCACAGCCTCTGCTCTTGACTGTGCGCTGGCACAGGAACACTGGTGCAGATCAATGGTGCTGTAACCAATCTTCTGTCTCTCTTAAGGCTGTGATAGTTGAGACTTTGCCTTAAACACAAATGTTAGGTGACTGGAATCAGAGGAAGGGAAGAGAAAGGAGGAATTCAAAATCTGAAAATATGAAATACATAAATGGCATTTTCATTTCTTTGTTACATCCAATTAAAAGTCTTGATACTGGTCATACCTGAACTCTGCAGTATGCAAAAAACACAGCCAGATCAGAATTTGATCTGGCACTTAGTACAGCACTTAGAAGTAATTGAAAAATCAATGTCATGTCATATACCATATTATTACTATTAGTTAAAGGTGATTTCCCACTTAAAGTTTGGATGCAGCTGATCCTAGTGTTATTAATCCTAGTGTTACAAAGCACTGCTGCATTGTAGCAGCGTTTCAGGCATAGTGATTTATGTACTATTTTTTGTTTCCTTTGCCCTAATGCTTCCCCAAAAATATCCTATCCATCTTGACAGGCTGAAATGTGCAATTCCCTACAAAATTTTATTCTGACACAACTAGTCAAAATGCATTTCAGTTTGTAGAAACAATCTGCCAGTGCCTAATTGCAGAGGTAAATTGCTCAAGTTATGGAAACCAGGAAAGGCCAATACATGGCTTAATGCACTCACACAGGACACTTTAGAGACTCGGTGTTTGGAACATTAGCAGAGCAGATGTCAAATGAATATTTTTAAATTATGCTTGCTAATTTGTAAATATAATTTTCCCTTGGTCTTCACTATAATAAACAAAACATTCATGAAGCTGGAATCAGAGCATTTTCTGTGCTGCATACTTTCTGCTTTGCTGTTGTTCAATTACCCAGACTCACCAACTTTAAAATTGCATAATTGTTGGAGTTTAACCAAAATATTATACTTTAGACAGCTACATTTTAAGCTTTCACAGCACTAAAGCTTACACAGCTAAAACATTAGCTTCCAAAAATTCTAAACTGAGCATGATGACTATAATAATTGGGAAATAAGAAACAGGTACCTGATCCAAAACTAAGACCTACTTGTGCCATCCCAAGAGAGTCAGCTTGAGGTTTTGGGATGCCAGGATTCATCCCTGCATTTTTCAGAATGAAAAATTTAGTTTTTCATCAGGCAACAAGACAAGAGGGTAGGCAAGGGGGTTGCAGAAGCCAGTCAGTGGGGTGATAATTTCACTCGGATGCTGAAAGGAATTTTTAAAGCCAAACAGTCCCCATCATACAGCCCGTGCTCCATCCTGTGCAACGTTAAGTCAGCTCCTTCCATGAGCGAAAGGAGACACCAGGTACAGGTCCCCCTGACAGAGGTTAAACCTTTCTGTGCAACCGTATTGCTAGTGGTCTACAGAAGAAAAAGGAAAGGTACATGAAATGTTGTGAGAGCCACAGAGATTTCCTTGGTACTTGCTGTTCTTGAGTAATAGCAGCAGTTTAATTGGTGGGGTTCTAGTCGTACCTGGAAACACATTTCTCTCTTCAATCACAAGACTTTTGGGTTTTTTTTTAATAATTGAGCATATTAATAATTCAAAAATGTTCAGTAGGCTATTGGTTTGCATTTTTCTTGAGTACTCTGTTTTGTTCCTTACACATTGGAAATGAGTGGGCTAGTTCAGGCCTAATAAGAGCAAGTCTCAATCACTGCTTGAGGTTGAAGATGAATTTACCAAAGCTTTCTTTAAGGTTTAGAAAATGTTGACACAGTGAGGCAAAACTGGGGACTAAAATTCTATGTGCTTAATTTTGGAAAGTAAGACAATGGGTTTTTTCATACCCCAGCACAACATTTTATATGCACAAGGAGGTTTCAAAAAGACTGCAGTGTGCTCATAAGGATTTTTAAAGCAATTCAAAGATGAGGTTTAAAGAGTGGGGTGTAACTGTATATCAAGAGAATAAAATTAGATACAGCAGAAATCAGGCTAAAATTGGGACTGAAAGGATGGGTCATTCCAGCCCTATTTTTGGGGGGTTTTTTTTGCTTGTTTGTTTTATTTAATTATTTATTTATTTATTTATTAGAAGAGAAAAGTGTTTGGAACTGAAACAGATTCCTGGAGGACTCTATTGAAGACCTAGATGGTTTTCTGCTTCTCTGAGTAGCCTTTGGACTCACAAATGTTGAGAAAGTTAATCTAATCCAGCTGACAGTTTTTTGTCACATAATAATGCTGAATGCATCCTGATTTGTCTTCTTTTCTGGATCCTTCTTTGTTCCTCCCCATGTCCCTCCCTCTTTTTAATGTCCACTTTCATTTATGAAGTAAAAAAGATGTCTCCATTTTTCAACATTTTTAAATACACTCTTGAGAACTACATGGAATAAGACATCCCACTTAGCTGGGATGCTCGTGCTTCAGTGAGCACTTTTTGGCTGAAGTAGGCTTTCTTATTCTTGTGGGCAGTAAGGCACTGGAACTGGTTGCCCAGAGAAGTTGTGGATGCCCCATCCCTGGCAGTGTTCCAGGCCAGGTTGGATGGGGCTTTGGGCAGCCTGGGCTAGTGGAGGGCGTCCCTGCCCATGGCAGGGGGTGGGAACTAGATGGGCTTTGAGGTCCCTTCCAACCCAACCCATTCTGTGTTTCTGTGATTCTAATACAGGGAATGTAGTCATTACAGTGGTTCTAGGAATATTTTTCTTTTTTTGTGATACAGATACACCAATCACTACATAAAAGATTTTGCTCTGGCATTTTTCCAATTAAATTGTCTTTTCCTAAGACTCAGAACTTTTTTTTTGCTTTATGACTACAGAAAAAAAAACCATCAACCTCATTTCAGACAGCTCAACAGAACGTTTTCTTTATCCTTCATACCTTTCCTCAAAGGATGGGGTTTTTTAATGCTAAAATACAAATCGGTGTTTAAAAAACCAATACGATTTCTCCTGCTTTTTATATTATTTTTACTCTGTTCAGACAAGGGCATAAGAGATTTCCTAACAAAGTTTGCAAAGACACTGATCAGCTTTAAGTAACTGTAAATATGACTCTCTACATTTACAAAGTTCTCTGCATAAAGCATTCCAGTGTGTGTCGTGATGTGGTTTTACACCCATTGCTCACACAGACCTAAGAAAGCAAGGGCTGGAGCTCTGGTTTGCATCTTTCTCCAGTGAGGAAAACTATACTAGAAAAAGTCCAAAGGACAGTACCAGTTTCCTACTTGAATGAGTTCAGCTTCTTCATATAAACTTTTGCTTCCCATAAGGAGATTTTATTAATAGTCTCACTTAGTAAAACTTGACCAATCCTGTTCTTTCTCAGGGTGCTGTATCATTAAGAAACCATAAAAACAAACAAACTGACAGACACATGAGGAAAAAAAAAAAGTACTTTAAAAGAACAGCTTCATAATGTTTGAGGTTTGGGGAGTTGTTCTGTTCTCCTTCCAAGACTTTAAATGACATTTTCAGGCCAGAAGGGTTATTAACAACTTAGTTTTAAAGCTCTTAAAAATCCAAACACCGACTGGATTAACTACAAGGGTGTAGAGGACACGTTTCTTTTTCTGACTCCAGCCACTCCCATGTCTGTCAGCATGTCTGAATTAGAGCTGAATCTGATTATTGTGTTAAAATGAAGAGTACCCATAGAAGCAAACGAGCTGCTGGCTCCAGGTAGTCTCCAGGGTTACATATACGTCTGCAGTTCTGCCATTGCTTGTTGTTGATACAAAACTCTGCCAATGTGGAAAAATCAGAAGTTCTGGACCTTCAGCAGTAACAGTATCAGTATCTTGTCTGTGCTGATGCTCTGCTCTAAAAGGTGGGAAAATCCCGAGTATCACCAGCACTACCATTGCTCAGTGATGGGATGAGATACAGAAAAGGGACCCTTTCTACCATCAGTTCCTGGTGCATTGTGTGCGATGTGCCAGAGCTGTTATATTATTAGCTATTATTATGAGCATATTTTTTTACCTCAGGATGTTTAGTCACTTTGTAAATCAGTCTTTGTAACTATACCATAGAAGGTTTTTGGGTCTGTATTTTTTTTTGGTTGGTTGGTTTTGGATTTGGACTTGGAAAAGAAAAATCTAGCAGGGTTTTGACACGTTAGTGCATGTTAGAATCAGCACAGAATGGAGCATGACAAGTGATCCTCTATTTAGTTCCTGTGGTGGGGAAGTATATTGAGATGAGGAATTAGCAAGGCAGGACAGCTGAGAAAAAAACAACGTTTTCTGACAGATCTCACAAGGCATAGCCTAAACTAGGTTGGGTTTTTTTTTTCCTTTTAAGTATTCGACTATCCTATATACATGTAACAAAATGAGATTTTTTTGAGGAGAGGTGATGTTAGATTGGCACAGTGAAGAAAGGACAGACATTTTCTGGTACACAAAAACCTCTCTTCAGGTCTAGAACATTGAGTCAGTATCTCAATGACCATTAAAATTCATGTTGGTGTCTAAATGTCAAGTATTAAGTGAAAACACTGTAAGTTAGATTTATTTGGATGAGATTAAATTTCTGGATTTGAAACATCAGTGAGGTCTGTTCATTGATGGTTTTTCCATGATCTAAGTGAGAGGAACAAATCTGCATAGGAGATTGGAGGATAAACTATACCTGAACTAGACTTTGAAAAATATCCTTGTTCCCCCCCCCCCAATCTGTGACAAGATGATATAAAAGAGCATTTACCAACAACTTGTAAGAGATTAGGCAGTTGTCAAAAGAGATGTCAATACAGGCTCTAGTGGTTGCTTCCTGAAAGATTTCGGAGAGAAGCACAAAGCTGCAGCTGGGTTTTGATAGCTCTTTACAGCTGTGCACAGCTGGGCAGATGTTATGTTTACCTGTACCTTTAGTTCTGACTTGGTACATGATGGCTGGGGTGACAGTGAGGTATAGCAGCCACCTTTTACAGACATAGATTATGAATTGGGTGTCATCCATTATGAGCCACCCAATCCTTCTCTCTCATTTTTCTTCATAACTGTATGTCTTGATTCCCACAAATAAAACCATAATTACTGCCGCTGTTGTTTAACATGATTTATAATTGCTGTAATGATAAGGTCTCCCTTGGTAACAGTAAGTGCTTACCGCTGACTTGCACTCCAGCTCTGCAGCAAGCTCTCCCTGCTTCAGACACACTGTCTCTAAAACAAACCTTTTTCTATCGTGTAACAACACCAAGAAAGTAGATGACCAGTCAGGCTCATTTTTCCAGATTATGACAATATTCTTATAAATACTTAAATTTGAGCAGTTAGCCAGAGCTTGGGATTGCTTACATTAGAGGAGATGAATGATACAAGATATTATTTGAGAGAAGGATGTTTGTTTATGAGGGAAGCACACCAGCTTCTATTTCTCCAAACACAGCAGGGGGGGGGGGAAATAGCCATTTTAGGGCTTATTTTCTGATTTTGTCTTGCTCATGTCTTCCAACTCTGCCTCTCCGACCATGCCAGTGGCTAAGGAGGATACCTGTCTCTCTATAGGACTGCATTTACAGCTGCACCTTCAAACTCTCTTCTGCCTTTCTTTTCAGTTTCCTAGTTCAGCTCATGCTCAGCTGACCAAGCAATCACCTGATTCTGGGATTCTCACTCCCAGGAGAAGAACGGTGCAAGTGCCTCTGGACAATGCAGCTAAGCCAATGGAACTATCAGCTCCCATCAATGGAACATTCTACTCATCTTAATCCCTCCTCCAAACTTCTTGTCCTTACCTCTCCATTACTCATTCAGCCACACCGTAAGGTTGGTCATGGAATCAAACTACAAGAAAACTCTTTTTGCTTTCCTGTTTTAACTTTCTGTCACTTCAGGTTCCTGAATCAGTTCACAACATGACGTGAGAAATGTCTGAGATGGCAAAAGAGGATCCGTGGGAACACATATTTACAGTTTGAAGGTAGAGAGGCACACCCATAAGGTATCAGCAGAGTTATTCCTCAACCATCTCTCCCTGGGCAATAGATAGTTTGTAGCTTTCTCACTCCACAATACCCTTTTCACTTAACAGAAAGAATATTTTGCACCCATCCCTGCTTCAGCAGCAGCATGCAGTATTGGGGCTTGGCTGGCTCTCAGTAGGGTTCAGCTCAACACTGCGCTGATGAGCAGGTACTGGGACCACACAGAAGATGAAGCAACAGAGGTAATTGGTGAGAAAGAGCATCAAGGGCAGTGACTCATCCTTTCACCAACACTTCCCAGGAAAATTGAAGCCTAAGTATTGTATCTGACAAGGCAAGTAATTAGATAAATAGAATATTTAAGAAATAGAGGTTGGAAACATCATTGCTATCCGTAAATATCACATTCTGCATATAGTGAGGATTAAAAGCCTACCCATGAGCAAAGAGCCAGAGATTGTTCCAAGGCTTCCTCTTACCATAAGTACCATGCTCACTGGCTTTGTAATTAAAGCATTTGTTATGTTATACTATAATACAGTCTAGCAGAAGAGCCTGTGAGGTCCTTTAGTTAATTGTATACTCAAATAATCCATTAGAGAACAAGAAGTTAAATGTAATTCATCACAGTTTTATTATGAACTTTGTCCCCTTTTTAAGGAAAAGCATTTGCTGTAGTGTTTGATGTCTTTAGATTAAAAACCGTACAGCAAAAAGTAACCAATTTGTAACTGAATATTTTATTTCTTTTGGTTTTTTTTTAATGTAGAGTTAGGTAATGATTTTAGG
This sequence comes from Gallinula chloropus, assembly GCF_964237585.1. NCBI lineage: Eukaryota > Metazoa > Chordata > Aves > Gruiformes > Rallidae > Gallinula > Gallinula chloropus. Next base: position 1,910,577 of record NC_140088.1, read on the forward strand.
ACCAAACATGCTATGTGCATGTCAGAAAGAACTCCAAAAAGGACACTGGGCAGCTTCCCAATTCCTAGTTCACTCTATTTCTCCTTCCATTCTTCTTTCCTGTTCCTATTTGTTATCTAATAGGTGAGAAACAGAACACTGATTTCTATAAACCCTTGCTGGTTATCTTGTCCCATCTGCTTGCAACATCCTGTGAGAGGGAACAGATCCACCTCCCTCTCCCCTCTGCAGACACAGACAGTGAAGTGACTGCACAAAGCCATTCCACTTTCAATCAGGATTAGGGAAGTTTTTAACAGGCAGGGTGGTGGTGGGCATGCTAACAGCAGGGAGGAAGCTGCCCTCCTGTAATGCCAGCCAGCACATGCATTTCTTGCACAAGCAACAAGACTCACCTCAGAGGGATAACAATCTGGAAGTTAGAAAAGAGACAGAAAGGAAACATTCAGGATTTATTTCAAATTCAAACAGAAAAGGTGGGATAGGTGTTGTTCTTCTTCATCATGCAGTGGGATTCCATGTGCTTCTCTGGAAGCACAGCTATGGACAGACTGAATGGGAAAATGAGACACTCCTAGGATTTTATTTTCCTGCATTTCTCAGCCATTAGTTTCAGTAACTATTGGACTGGGCAATGAGTTAGAGCCCAGCTTTGCAAAGGGTGCATTGGCACTGCTGAAACTGTTGGTCATTTGTACTTTTTACAATACAGTCCTAGTTCTATTTCTTCACATGTTTCGTTTCCCCCTTGCAGCAGTGGTATTTTGCCACCCTTCTTCGAGGAGATAATGATGAAATTAATCCACTTATTGGATTGCCACTCTCTGGAAAGATCATTTCACATATAGGGAGGAGTGGGAACAAATCAATCTGCTCATCGATTGATTGAAGGTCGGTTTTCCTATGCAGCATTTTTAGAGGGCAGAGAAGATCAGAAGGACCTTAGGGAAGTCAGCATCTTCATTGCTGTCAAAGTGTCTACTCTTGTACCTTGACTGAACTGAATTGTTAAGGAGCCAGCAGTCCTATTTATTTCTACACTTAAAAAACCCTATCATTACTTCTTATCCTTTCACAAAATTGTGGGTTAACACATTGAAATGAAATATCTCTTTTTTTTTTTCCTAGAAAAGACAAATATTTGACTGAACAGACTTAGAAGGTGGTTTGTTTTGTTTTGTTTTTTAATTTTAGCTGAAATTGATCATTTAAAGAGAAACTGAATGCAAGCACTGAGGCTCTGTTTATAGTCACAGAGTTAAGCAGCCCAGAAGTGAGAATTTCAGTAGCAATTATTAATCTTTGAAGGAGCAATATGAATTTCTTCTGTCAAAATGTAAAAAAAAAAAAGCTAACTCAGATTAGCCTGGCTCTCATAAATCCTCCAGTAAAAAATTTATTTCTGATGAATTGGCACCTAGTTGCTTGGGCTCACCTCATCAGTAAATTCTTATCTATTTCTAAAAAATGAATGCTATAGCATGTCTGAGAATATATTTCATTTTGAGGGCCCCCTAAACAGTAATTTTGATGCAATACTATATCTGTTAGTGAACACAGTGGTTTGTCTGTGTAGTTTTCATCAAATTCTTGGAAACTCATATGCTTTTTCATGCTCAAAACATCACATTTACAAACATATAGAAACCTAAACTTTATAAATAAGTTTAATAAATGAGAAATCTCTGTATTTTGACCGTTCTACAATTACACCGTGACGATGCTGGCATTTTTGTGTTAGCCTTTTACAGATTGTTAATGTGGCTTGATAACACATTATCTGGTGACCAACCAAGATGAAGAACTGCAGGCTGAGTAACTCATTGAGTAGGATTATTTGGAACTGTGAAACCAAGGTACATTTCAATGTATTTGATATTTCAGCAGCAGCCGGACTGTATAATCAACACTGCCAGGAAAACATGGGAGAAAATCCTTACCTTGCTGGATCCAGTGAGAGTTTTGCTGAGAAATTCAATGACCAAAAAAAATTCTACTTATAAAACATTGCTCCTTGTTTTCTTTTCCCATGGATGGGATTTTGTCATCCTGACCCCAAATCAAAACCTCCCCAGGTTTTATTTATATGGAGCATGTTGAGCATGATTGTCAGAAGACTTAGTCTGCATTCCAGCAATGCAACTGATCTGAAGAGAATTGGAATCCAGAGGTGCAAAGTTCTGCTACACAAGGCTCATTATACACGGAATGAACGTAACCATGGCTGGACAGCTATATTATAGGTACTGATTCTGACAGGCAACCTTAACAATTAGAAAAGAAGCAGATCAAAGGTTTGATGGTACCTCTGCATTTACTGCAAAAGGACAGTGTTTGATTGTATGCTTTTTCTCATTTTCTTGCTAACAGAGGCCAGAATCTGTCAGTTAATGAAAATAATATTCTTAATACACTGTTAGATACTTTAAATTTAAAAAGAAGATCCTTCTGCTCACTGTATGTGAAAGTGAGAAATGAATACAAAAAATTAAAATTAAGATGTTCAGGTATGTGAGAATATATGTTAATGTTAAAAGATAATATTAAGTAGTCTTTTACTTAATAAATTGCCTTAGGTTTTGTTTGCTGGCTTTTAATTTTGCTTAGGAAAAAATTTGCTTGCAAGAATTTTGTAATAATTGAAAATATATTCAATGACTTTTACAAAAAGTATGTAGTGAAATAGAAAATGGAGTCACTGACTGACTCTCAAAAGCTTTTAAATAAATATTCATAATTTCCCAATGAAGTGTCTTTCAATAACATTCCACAGATAATTGACATTTATTTTGCCATCTAAGGCCAATCTTCAAAATAGGAAATTGCCTTTAGTAGATAGCCTATCCATGTTCCCAGCAGACCTTAAGCATGTGCTTTAAATTTAGTTATATTTACAAGTACTGTCTGGAGGGTGAATGTTTTCCCTGTCAGCTGTAAGAAGAGAAGAAATTTGAGGGTTTTTTCTATTATCTTTGTATATATGCCTAGCAAAAAGAACTGCTAGCTCAGCTCAGACTTCGGACATTAACACAATGCAGACCAAAATGTGAGTAACACCAACACTTAGGACAAGCAAAAATAATAAACTTTAAAAAACATGTAATTAATAGTACAGCCTAAGATGAAGAGTCACAAACCTCAGAACTGTGTATGTCCTCCAAACTGACAGAGAGAATGCTAGGAAATACCCCGTCAAGAAAAAATTACACTGAAGGCATAAAGGGAATATGCAGAGTCAGAATTGACAAATACTGATCAAAGCAAAAGGCTTCTCCTCAAAGCCGATGACTTGTTGGGAAATCTGAATGCTGGAAGCTTTGCCCCAGGCCAGTAACCTCCTCCAATCCTTATTTCCCTGAGGAAACATCTTGCTCCCGAGGATGTCAATCCTGGAGCCCATTTAGGCTTGCTTTTTTGATGTGAGAGAAAAATTCTCTATTAACGTCTTCAGGTTGGTAATGGCAATGACACAAGGTCACCCACTCCAGGCATGAAGTGTCTGCTGAAAAATGTTACCTGAGAACATGTCACGTTTCCTTATTTAGCAAAAACAAATTAGCAGAGTTGCTTGTTTCAAACAGAATGAAGTAAAGGAAATTTCATCGTTTATCAGTGCTTACACATTTCCAGAATCATTCTGGTGAGGTATGGGGATGTTACTTGGAAGTAAATGCAGTCAGAATCTGGACCACCTAAACCAACAAGTCTGGAATCCTGCTTCCACGAACTGAGTGTCTGAAAGTGCATATATATATATATATATATATATATATATATAAGTGTATTTATGAAAGGATCCATTTTGCAGAATAAAGGGCACAGTTCTGAATAATTCCACTATGCAACTTGAGGTCAGCCATCCATCCATTATCTCAAGAATTTTAAGCTGGCTACATGGGATTCCTCTCTTTTATCTTCCACATTTTCTCCACAAACAGCTCCGAATGTGCCGGTTCTTGGAAGCCTGTGGAAATATGACTGGTGGCAGTAAACTTAGACTGCTCCTGACAGAAGTACTCTACTTGGGAACAGAATTGAATTAGTAAGTTTGATTGGGATCCAAATTTGCCAATGGCATTTTTTTTATATGTATGAAAACGCCCCTTTTTGACAAGTTGTTTTCACATGTCTTTAATTAAACAACAAAATAAACCCAAACAAACAGGCATTTAGTCTCAAGGTATTAGTTTGAAATGAGTGGCCAAAAGTTTTCTCTTTGAAGATGCAAATACACTATCCAGCCTTTTTTGCAGCCAAGCTTTAGTGACTGATTTAGTGATCACCTCAATCTGCAAGTTCTGCACATCCAGTAAAAAAAAAATTGCAAAACAAGCAGCCAAAAAATATTTTTAACCTGAATTAAAAACATGTTGATGGCATTTAAATGACTAAATGCTATTAAGGGGGTCGGGGGGAGGGAAGATCAACAAAGATATTTTAATCTTCTTTTCAGAATTTTCTCATTTTTTAATCTGTTTAGAACATATTACTTTTTCTTTTCCCATCAGAATAACATTCAAGTAGAGTTCACCACCTAACAAAAGTGAACTGACATGACTAAATTTTTTTCAAAATCCCAGAAAAGTTGCTGGGAAAAAAAATAACAATCAAAAAGGATGTAAAAGCTCTCAGAACCTTCTTTAAGTACTGTTAGCAAGTACAACTGACAAAGATTATTAGCAAAGGTAATGTTAGCAAAACAAAGTAATATGTGCTTAAACTTTTTAATAAAGATATATAATACATATTAAAATGACCGTATAAATTTGCAATGCATTATGAAGCATTACATAAATGTTAATTATTATGTCTGTTGTAGCAACATAGTCTCTTCTAAAGCTCACTCTTTTAAATATTTTCTACTTTAAATAGAAAATCATGCCAGAAGCTATTTATTGGTTAATATTAAGAAATGGAAAATCATTCCCCCTCACTGGCTATTATGTATAATTAACTTCAGAGATTATTCTGTTTAAATAGCTTTGTCCTACGATTTTATGTTTCTTTTGCCCTACTAAACCTGGATCGTACACTGGATGTAATTAAAACATAATATACTTCAAACTGAGACCGAACAACAGGAATATAGACACTGACAATGTGGTGTGGTGTTATTTGTAACTGATGAGGCATTTTGTTTTAATTTCAGACCACCAGTATACAGGTGATGCATGTTTTATGGGCAGTCCTGGGGAGGGAAAGCTTCTCTCTTTTCCCAGAACAGACATAACGGACATAAATGCTGTAGAAACATTTTCCACATCATCATGTTTCCCAACAGGACCACTTCTGAGCTGAGAAGTTTGTGTCTCTTAGTCTTGCTCAATTTCTATGCTAAAACTGCCCGGAGAAAGGTTTGCCTGCTGTATGCTGGGTACAGGTGGTGTCTCCTCTTTACGGTTCAGATCAAGTGCACCAGTTCCCAGGTCTCTTCACATTATCACGCCCTGGGCTTCCAAATCCTTCCTGAAGAGACCACTGTAAAGAAAAACAATTTCTATTTCTAGGACATTGAGCCTGTTTTGGTCCTGATTAATTTATAAATTTAATTTAAGTTAATTAATTCCAGTAATTATTTTTTTAGGTGGGACTATTTTGTCTAACACTAAACAGGATAGAGTGTCTTGTTTAGTATTTAACATGTTAGCAGAAATAAATTTATCTCCTAGTGGTTATCTACCTAGCATCTACATGTGGCAGAAAGATCCTTTACAGAATTAGTCACCAACGGGGAGATGCCAATCTGTATTTTCTTCTATCAGAGTTGGAGGATCTAAAAGCCACATAAAGTCCAGCAGCTACATTAAGATATCCCTCCACAAAGACACCAGAACTACCTAGAGATAGAAAATACTTTGAAAGGAAAAATATTTGCTGATTAGAATACCTAGGTAACTATCTGGGGATGGATCTCTGGATCTAGGCAGCAATTGTCAGAAGTGCTTGCAGAAGAATTGCTACAAATACAACATTTAGATAAGCTTTATTAGAGACAAGTTCTCAGCTGCTGCTCTTCTTGGTTTCCCCCCTTCCCCCCCCCCCCCCGACCCCTAAATATTCCTAAAAATGTTTGCAAATTGAATAGTTGCTTACTCATATTCATGGGAGATTACATCTCAGTCTCCTCCTACCACAGTTTCCTAGTACCAGCATATAAAAAAGAAATAAATATATACCTGCCAAAACCTAAAACTACATTTTTATGTCCCCAGGTGAAAGCTGAGGTTGTGAAATTGAAACTCTCATGTAGAAACAAGGCAGAAACACTCATCCTACACAACAGGCAATAAACTGGCTCATGCACGAGACTTCTGTTCCACAGCCAGCACTGCTGTGAGTGCTTAGCAAGTCTCTTTGCCTCAAAGTATAAAGATTTCCTCAGGTGTACACTGGAGACAGGATCCCTAACACAAATATTACTGTTACATGTAGTTCATTCATATACTTGTCAAATGTCAAGTTAATTTTAAGTATTCTTACCGCAACGATTATTTCAGCATCTTCTTACATTTCGTGTATGGAATAGCTGTATCTCTTTCACAGCAATCGTTGGCTTTTTAATGACCCTATCTCCATTTTCTGTTTTTAATTTTTCTGGAATGATGAATTGCTATGTCCTCCAGATTAACAGGAAAATACATGAAATCTATCTGTAAAATTATAAAGAATGAAATCTTTGTTAAAATAAACTATATTCTGGAAGAATAATTTTTTTAAAATACAAATACCACTGAAGAGGATGATTGACAAGCAGTACTAAGGATTTTAGTCACTCTCTGGTAAATTCAGTGATTTTTTTCCAGTAGTATCACGGGACCTAAATTAAGCTCGAAGAGAACAAATTATTAGGTTCATTCTGTCACTCAGGATGACTAGCTAGACTTCAGAATTCTGGGCCTTTCCTTCTGCACAAAAATAAAGGAAGGTGCACTGTTAGGAACATGGTGAAAGCTTTCCACACTTTATGGGCATGGCAGAGGACAGAGTGCCATTCTTTATCTTTCCCCACTGAAAAGGTCTTTTTTCCTGTGAGTGGAACACAATATCCACTGCCAAAAAGCCCAGACTAATGTGATTTGGTGGTCCTTCCATCAGCATACATGGTGAGCCAGTCTTGACCTTCAAAGGCCCCTCACAGTCAAGTGTGTAGAGGACTGATGAACCCCTGATGAACTGTGGATACCTCGGTTTTTTAGTAGCCCAGCTTTCCTCACAACATGGTCAGCTGCTGGCTCAGGGCAGTACAGCTCTGCTCTCAGTAGTCAGGAACTGATGGCCACAGTTCAAGGGACACCTAGCATAGGGACTCCTTGCTCCAAGGACTACTCATGCACTATTACATACTACACAAATACTTCTGGAGTGGGCGTAAAGGTTCAGACCTCCTCTACCATTGTTCTGCACAGTAATCCCCCTCTTGTCTCTCGCTGGTTATGGAGTCTCAAGTCCCTCACAAAGAGCTTCCACTGGTGCCCTGAAGAGTAGACTGCTGCCAGAATATAGCCTGGGAATTAAGACACTGCTGGTGATGGAAGCTTAATGTGGATGGGGGTGCTCTGAGAGAAAAAAAACAGCCTGGGCCTCTCCCATCCTTAGTGCAAACCCCTGAGCACATGAATCACATGTCACAGTCTACATTTGCAGACTCAGAGCATGTTGCTTCCTATCTGCTGAAAGGGGACAGTCTGCTGATGTAAGCAAGGATTTCCTTTCTTTCCTTTCTTTATGCCACTATAATCAATCACATAAGAACTCTCTGTGAAATCTCCCTGTGAACACACACCTCCTCTGAGTTACACTTCTCTGGATGGAGAACAGAGCGGTACCCGATTGGCCCCCTGTTCCTTGGGACCCCACACACCCACAGTGCAGTGAAAAGGGAGGCCATCTCCCGCAGGAAGATTACATTTGTGTTTTCAAGAAAAACAAGAGCTGCCCTGCATTTTGCCTAGAGCACCCTCAGTAAAAGAGCTCTGAGTGCTTTACAGAGCAAATCTTGAGAGCAGTGAGATGGTCCCAAAGTGACTCTACATTAAGATGGACTTTTATCCTAACTGAAAGCCCAGGCCTTCAGCTTGTCTACAAAAACAGGATCTAAGAACCTTGGAAAACATTAAAAAACAAAGGCACTCTTGGACTTTTCACAGCTCTGGATTTGGATACAGTTGAATAGATTTTAGACTTTGCTGCCTGCATCTGATATAAGTTTCTTCTGAATCCTCTTGCAAATCTGGGTCCAACTCCAGAAGATTATCTAGGAATTCTGTTTCAGAGCCAGTAACTAAATCCCAAGAGCCTAAAAACCAACTATGTAAACACTGGATGTTTTAGTTGGAAAACTAAACACATTTTTCAGTTTATCCTGATAGTAAAAATAGTTGTTAAAGGCTTTCAGGGATGCAGAGGAGTGTGCAGCATATGTGCTGTAAGAAAGCATGTCTTCTGCTGACACAAACTTTTCTTTCCAATGAAAACAAATTTTTCAGGTTATTTACCATGTTTTATGAAATTTAAAATTCAAAGCAAAAGTGTAATTTCAAAATCCCAAAACATTTTATTTTAAATTTTGACAGAATTAACTATTTCGACCTTTATTTTTATTATTTTGTGAAAACATTTTAAAGCTGGAAGCTATAGACACAAAAACTCTCATGGCCTGGAAATGACTTCTCGTTAATTTAGTGTTCTCTAAAGAAATGTCACTGTTCTGTGAGTGTAGAGATAGCTTCTTACCCATTGAACTATTCTTCCTTTCTAGTAAGTTGCTGATTTTAGGGTTATCCCCCCAAAAAAAAGTTCAGCTGTGATCACATTGCTAATATTGACCTTAAAGGCCTTTTAACTTTTGAATTAAAGAGAATCTTTTTTAAATTAAAAGAAAATCACTCTTTAATGCATTTGATATTTTCTCAAGGAAGCTTTATATTAATTAAAATGAAAGAGGTTTTTTTGTTGGGTTTTTTTTTAAATCAAACCTAATTATAGTATCTGAAAGTACAGCTTCTTTGAACTCTTATTTCATAAAGGAAGGGAGGAGGAGATCCTCAGTATTTTTTCCCTGTGAAAACAAGTTTTGATGTGATCATGTTTGGTTAACCAATTTTGATGTATTTTGTGCTTCTTACATCTTTCTAAAGGACATGTAAGAAAAATAGTTGGGTAGTAGTGTACTGGGGAACAAAAGAAAATCCCCATAAAATGCCATCTTTACTGTGTAATATCCTAAGACAAATCATGCAGGGGAATTATAGTAGTACTTATGAACCTTAAAAGCACTAAATACTGCATTCAGATGAGGATTCTAAAGTTCTGGGTTTTCTAGAAAAACTCCTTGATCTGGATATCAAAGGATATCCAAGTAAAAGGGGTTTAGTCTTATTTGACATTTCTGGACCTCGTCAGAATTCAAGGGATCAGAGGCTTCTTCTGCTGATTCTTCACTGTACTTGTAATTGACACTGTGTTATCATGGCTCACTGCTCTCTACCCAAAGTGATTTTTCATTGTTGTTCCAATGAAAAAGTGAATTCAAAGGGCAACTTGTATCAGGTTAGTTGTGCTTTGGCAGAGCCTGCTGCTCGTCTCTGTAGAACAAGCACTGTGCTTAGAGCACGGTTGCAGCGGAGGATAAGGCATTTTATGATCATGTACCCAATTAGTTCCCTTATATTCAGTCCTGGAGCAATATCACTTGCCAACATTGATCTCTGCCTCTGCTAAATACCCCAGTGAACATCTTCCCAGGCCTGGTGGTAGTGGTGTGCTGTCTCTGTCCCAGGCAGGAGTGCTCTGAAGCAATGCCACCACGGCAGAGAGCAATGCACGGACCTCTTGGGGCGCCACCACATGTTTATAGTAACATCCACAGTTCTTAGCTCTTAACATCATAGATGGAGGCTCTCACTGAGAACCCCCTTGGTACCAAAGAATTCCAGGGAAGCAGTTCTCTGTTAAAACCTGAAAGGCATTGAATGAAATGGACTGCCGTGGATGAAACACTGCTGAGGGAGAGGTGCTCAGGGGCAGAGGGAAGCCTGCATTGCTGAAAACTGGTGAAATCTTTCAGCTCCTGCATCTGAGTTGTTAAAATGTCACCTCAGACAAAGGCACCAGTCTGTGGCCCCAGGGAGACAACAGTTAGTGTAGGCAAGAAGGAAAACAAGTCTGCAGAGGGGCAGCAAGGCTCCTTCTCTGAGCTGCAGGATTCAGCAGGGCCCAGAGCAAAACTATTCACTCAACTGAATAGCCTCCAAATTAGAGACTTGAGTTACTGATCACTTTGAAAGTTAATTAACCTATTCCAAGCCTGGATGAAGATGGACAATTTTGAGTTGTAAAGTCCTCAGGTGAATTCTTTCTACGACTTTTTCTGCTGTGAGGGAAAAGGTATTTCACCTTTGCCTGGGTTTGCTCATCTGTGCAATGTGGTTGGCAGTACTCAGAACTATATGCCCCAGCAACTTGGCAGTAGTTTTCTAAAATGGCACAACGCTGCAAAACGCTACTTATAATCATCCCCATCACTGTGCCCACCCCCAAGTAATTATCACATCGCAGAAAAAAAGCACTTGCATTGCAGTAACAGCACAATTTATTTCTAAAGGGATTGTTTTCTAAATATGTCTGTCTTCTCTAAATATAAAAAGTCAGTGAGCTGAAGACATTCCGTATTTATCCAGTTTTGAATTTTAATGAACAAGAACCCATAACTTCATGAAATTTTTAAAACCAAAAGATGAGTTAGATTAATCCACTTCACAGCCCTTCATGTTCTGGCAAAAGGTATTGTGCAAACTTTTAAGTAAATTATGTTTAATTTAATTTAATTATTTAGCTGTATAGTGCATCCATTTCAGCTCGAGAGAGAGACACAGTGATTAAAATGCAGAGGCTGGGAATCCTAATATCACTATGCAAATTTTCAACGTGTTCTTAAGCAATCACGTTAAAAGCCATATAAACTACCACAATTTTGCTGAAGAGCCTGAGTTTATTCCAATTTGCAGGTGCCAAAGGTGGTCTTACAACACGTATGTCGTTCCTTCCTCTTGAGTGCTGTCATCTTGCTACGTGAAGCTGAACTATCACTGCAGCTTTCCCAAGTTGAGAGGAATTGTTAGCAGGGTGGGTTGTTGATGAGAAGAGTAAAGCAGCAGGTACAGGGAGAAGTGCTCTGCCTGGGCTGTGGGCACACCCCATGGCTGGAATAACAGAGAATACAGAAAGTGAGGAGTGCTCTGCTCCATTAAACACATCAGGAGAGTGGAAGTTAAGCAATCCGATGCGTTTAAGCTAGTAGTAAATGTGGTTTGACTGGGGAGAAGCGTGGCAGAGGCTGGAAGGCCAGCAGCAATGCCCAGTGCAGGAAGGTGTAGCACTGCATCCGAGGGGCGGTTGCCGTGCTGGCCAGCCCCCTGCCTGCTTATGGGTTGCCCACTGCTGCAGCTGAGCACTGACCTACTCACACCAGGGGCGTGGAGCAACAGTGCAGGTACCCAGGCAAGAAAATGGGAGCATTTAGCGTGAAGCTGCTCTAGAGAAGCTGTTTCAATGACTGGGGCTGTAAAATGCCGAGGGTCCAGCACAGAAAGTGCCATCGGACTGCCAACAAAGATGGAAAAACAAGGCTTCCACTGTGATTCTGTCTCAGTGAAGCCCTTTGCTTTCATAAGCATAACATCCACTCATTAAACCCTAATTAAAATTTAACTATTTAACATTCTGACACTCCAGCTGCCCAGGTTCTCAGATTTCAACCCTCCCTCCTTCCTCCCCGCATCCTCTAGCAAGGTAAGAAACCCTGAAGGCTTTGCTGCCAAAAGCCATGTCTCTTAGAACACTTGCAACAAATTTCTCGTGCTCTCGAGTTTTTGGATGCCAAGCCAGAAGTTTCCCTGCACAAGAAAAGAAAGCAATTTACAGCTTCATGTAGAAACACAGCCACTTCCAGTTCATTTGTTTTTCATCTCGATTATCAACACGTTTGTCATCTCTCTGTAATTTATTCATTATCTTTAGTCGAGGAATGTGAAAGGGAGGGGTAGGAGCGAAGAAGGAGATAAGTGCACTTGTCAAAATGTGAAACAGATGCTCTAACAATGATTGGAGACAATTAATGTTCTCAGTAAGTATCAGCAGGCAAGGTCCGCGGATGGCTTCAGATTTTTGCAGCAAACAGCCCTCTGGAAAATGCAAATACAGAGGCTTTATTTTCCAGGCACGCGAGAGCATGTCTTGTTTGTAATGAGCTGTCCCGAGGAACTTCACGTTGCTGCTTGAGAGCGGGGCTGCTCTGATGGCTGCTGGCCTGAACAACAGCACGGCGACGAAGGCTAGAAGCAGAACTAACCAACCTGTCACTGCTCCCTCCTCCTGGGTCAGGCTCAGCATGCAAAGCAAAGCGCTTAGCACGCGTGTAACCTTGAGTTACTCAAAGTCAATAGCGCGTAAGTACGCACTTAAACCCAGCACACGCTCCGTGATTGCCAGGGTAGGCACTGCAGCTAGCAAAGGTCTCTGCTGCGCTGGGGGCTTTCCTTTCTTGCTGAGGAATGACCCTTGTGAGGCGGCCCTCAGGGGAAGGTCACTCCTCTGGTTTCCCATCCAGCGCCAAAACAGATCAGTACAGCCAAGGAGTTAGCATCAGGTTTCAGCCTGTATCACTTCTGGGAATGCTATTGCAAAACACAATTACAATAAATAAATATAATAAAAGGGGGGGGGGGGGAATCAATAATGAATAGCTGTGATCTAATTACTAACATTTGTAATAATAGTTTATTGTTTTATGCCACATGTAGCTTTCATCTTCTCTCTCTGCACTCTGTCAATTTAATTTTCCCTTCTGCTGTTCTGTTATCTAAAATGATCAAACACCTACCATGCCCTGGAAAGTACACTAATTAAGAGCTGCATTTAAATCTGCTTGAATGTGCCTGTCACAAATCGGAATAAACACATATTTGATATGATATTGATTGAATTCTGTTCCAATCAAGACTATCATCCATCACAAACTTTCTTTTTACTCATTTATATTGTTCTTCCTCTCACTTTTCCTCCTTTTATTTCAATATTGGTTGAGTAATGATAGCAGACACCAACCTGAGAGGTTCTTCCTGTTCTTCCACCCCTTTCCCCACAGCAGCCCCTCTCTGCCAGCTGGGCAGGAAGGGCAGGCACACTCACAGAGCAGCTGCTGATTCACACATGTGAGCACCTACTCAGCTGAGGGAAAGGTATTTCCTCACCAGGGAGCCCTTGATTTAAAAAACACCATTGAGCCTGTACAAAGGCTGGTTATACACAATGTGTGGCAATGATTTCTGTGTCAAACACAAAATAGCATGTTTTACATGCTATGAAAAAATACCTTTTTTTTTTTTAATGTTTGCATTAATCCTATTACCATATCTATTATAAACAAAAGAAAATATACATCAGCCAGATCAGAACATCACCAGAGTTTACTTAACAACAGTCAGCAAACATTCTGATTTTCCTTTCAGTGCAGTGACTCCAGCGAGGCATCAGTGTTCCTAGGAATGTAAGATAGTGTGTACGTCAGTCTGTGGCCACTATTTCATAAACTCTGGAGAGATTCACAGCCAATTGGTAAGAAAAATTGATGTCTGCAGCAAGGGTAGCACTAAACTTTGATCAGCATGTAAATTGATAGCTGCTTGAGGAAAGCATGGCAAAACAGAAATCCTTGGCATTCTGTTACTGGGGTTTGGGTCTTCAGGGTTTTCTAAGGTGACAAGATTCAGCTCATCTAAAAGAGGCAGCAAGCTAACTTTCCTCTCTAGTGTCTTATCTTCTGGAATGAATCAGCTATCCAAATGCACGGCTGATTAAACTGCATTGCTATCACTGGACCTATATCAGGAAAAAGATGTATTCAGGGGATGTATGATTTGCTTAAATGCTGGGGTATGACATTTTTAACCATGCAGATGTGATTTAAAAATATTTACAGGGAAGCCATCTGGGAAAGGAAAGAATATAGTTTTTCCCAGCTATCATGTGTATGCGGCATCCATGCATGGCATGCAATATGAAATCAGTGGGAAAAAATCCACCTCATTGCTCATAAATGACATGGCAGTTCCTCTGCATGCATGAAATGTGTATTTCTTCTCTAATGGCAGTTCAAGTATTGAGGTAATCTATTTTTCATTTTCAGCACAGACACATTTATTAGCAGAGTTAATAGGACAGTCTTTGTCAGGACGTATTGTCTGTTGACAGAATCTAGGGATTAACATTGTATTGCATGTCTGAATAGAATTACTTTCCCATAAGATTTGATATACCAAGTTAGTTACATGGTCCAGCAGGTCTGGTGCCCTGCCAGGTGGCAATAAACAAATGGCAAATAAATAAAATTTCAGAGAAAAGTTTAACTCGAGGTGATCATCTCACTCCAACATGCCTTCTGTACCTTGGTAATTGTTGCAGTACAGCATATGGAAGGAAACATTTCCTCCCGACCTCTGCAGGCAATTAGTTTATGCCCTGAAACCTGGGATTTGCTTACCTTATCTGCCAGGCCTGGCTGCAAACACCACTATCGGAGATTCTTTCAGGATTACAAGGGCCTTATCACATCTCCGATTATGATAAGGGAACTGTAAAGCATTCTAAAACCTCCGCAGTAATCCAGATAAATTAGATTTCGGTAATAAGAGCTTGATAAAGGAGCATGTTCTCCTACTCCCAATCACTCGTAAATATGTAGACTCTAATAACTAATTATCTCAGATTTTCAGGAGATTATTGGGGGGGGGGGGGAGCCTGTCAAGAGTGATTTTCTCTCCGCTGTGGTACTAGCTTCTCAGATGCAGCTTACAGTTTCCAGACATTTGGTAAATGCCCAGAGGAAGGTCTTTTTTATGTGATGTGTCTCCCTCAGTCTGAACTAATTAACTGCTACAAAGGTGGAAAATCCCCATTTTGCCATGGTCTTGAACTTTTCCAGTCTTCCCTGTTGGAAGATGAGAGACAACGCAACCAAACTGCTTGCCACCTGGCTCCTCCACATCACTTCTCTGCAGTGGAATTAAAGAAAATTATCATTTCCAATTTGAAAATAAAAGTGGAAAAGAATTATTCCACAGTGACCTGGACGGCCCTTTAATTACTGCTCTGCGTTCACCCAAAACACAACTGGTTTGATTTTGTGCTGAGTTTCTGCTTCTAAAAGTGGCAAGTGCTGTGGGCTCTCCTGCAGGGGCCCTGGGAGGGGGGTGGAAGCAAGGAAGACAGCTTTATTTACCCCACAGCATCCCCTACTGCTGCTTTTAGGAATTACACTGCTTCGCTGCCGTCCTTTCCCGGGGTCCCCAGCCCGGAGGAGGGCAGGGCCGTTCCCAGGCCTTTCCAGCAGGCCTGCAGGCTCAGAAGTGGAAAAACTTCCCGGGGGATTCACAGATGATTCCTTCAGGGAGAACTGTTGCCCCAGTAATTCAAACTGGCCTGTGCTTCAGTACTGTAGAGACCTCAGTGACGAACGGGAGTAGCAGTTTTCTAAGGAGCCTTGGCCGCTGCGAGAGACACGTGCTAATTTACAACAGGCCGTCTCAAGCCACTGCGGTTTCTCCCAGTGAGCCTTATTCCCTCGCAGAAGATATAGCCATGTTTCTTTCAGTCCTCTGACAGCTGTCAGCCCCAAATCAACTTCCAGCTGGGTATAGAAAAAGCAAGTGATTTTTCTGTGGGGATTTTCTGTGTTGGTTTGGTTTGCAAACACCAGTATGCCACTCACACTTCCGGAAGGTTTCGGAATGCCTTTAGTACAGAAATGTATACTTACAAGATCCTTTTCTCCCAAAGGAACCTGTAAACAGAACTTTCAATTTGCATTTCTAGGGGTATTGAATTTTTTTTCTCTATGTATGAGCAGAAGTTTGCAAGATATATATGCAGGTGGAGGCAGGGGTCTAAATATTCATCCGCTGATTTCCCTGCATCTTCCATTCCTTATCTATTAAATTGGGTTAACAGCACTTCTGCACGTCCCAGGAGTGTTGTGCAACCTTACTCATTAAAGTTTGTGAAGGATTTTGAGATCCTTCATGGGGGATGCCACACAAGTGCAGAAACACATCACTTGATAGATATATGAATGGCAATTCACTCACAGCCTCAGCAGTGTTCGGTAAGGGAGTTAAGTGAAGAATATCAAATGCTGCAGGCTTAAATGAAAGTGAGCTCATCAAAATAAACGATTTACCAGAGGCTTCCAAGCACCCTGCTTCCTACAGATGAAATGAAGAGTTCATCCCCTTCTCTGCTTGACAACACAGAATAAGCCAGACCATTGCACATCACAAACAGTGGTTGCAGCATTCTTCTCTGTTGGAGAGTTTCACTTTATTGTAGAGCCCCATTAAATGAAGAATTGAGGTCAGAATGGTTCATGTCATCACTGTAAGTATAGAAAAGAACTTGGCCCAAACATGGAAACCAAACTCTTTCATCATGAAAAAGGGCTCAGGGATAGTGATACGTCTGAGTATTGCCTTATAAGAGCATCTTTTCCCCCCCATTTTCTAGTCTAATCAAAGGAAAAAGCTTGTGAAGAAAAAAATAAAAGAAGAAAGAAAGAAAACACTTTTTAATTTGGTGGAAGGATCCACTTGTATTTCTATCTGACCTACAGAAGGAAAGATTTCTCCATCATCAATTCAAGGAAAGGCAACCAATCTAAACTCTTTTCTAATTTTATACTGACACACTTACCTCAGCCCCTTCTGCAGACAACCTAGCTCCTTGGATCAGCAAAGTCCCTATCGGATTCATGAGTCCCCACCCAGTACTCCTCAGTTTCTGGAATAAAAGTGTCCATGAGATAGGACTTTTTGGTTCCATCAAATCTATTCCTACTTTCTGTACCTACAAACCTGAAACCTGGATTGCACAAATTGACTCCATTTGCCTTTTGACCAAAATGAGTCTGATAAGGAAATTTCTGACACAGCTGGGCTAGAACTAGTTCAATCACACTGAAACTTGTGATAGATCCAAGGAAGCCTAAAAGAGCAAAGTTGTTAGAATAATTACAAAATAAGTGGGAAAATTTTAAACCAGACCAGGAAGCATAAATTTTAGAGTCAAGTTTTCTTTTATCTAGAAAGTTAGTCCAACTCCAGCCGCATTCTGCAGCTTGAATTGCTCTTCATCCTGAGCTCCACTGTAACTACCCAAGAGGGAAAATATCATTATATGGCTTAAATAAGGGTGCTGTCCTTAAAGCCCAAACCAAATTCATTTTAAATCTGTGGCAATCTTTTCAACAGCTTTGAATCAGGAGTTCAGCTTTTAACTAATTTGCTAAGCATATGGAGCTTCAGAAGCCAAAGTGACAGATGAGAGGTGCAACACATTTCCTAAGCACCTTCTACTGCCATTGATTTACCAGATCAGGCTGAATGAATGCTTTTAGCTTGATTCTTACCCAAAATTCAAGTTGCCTTAATGATGTTTTTACCAGAAAGTTTGCATAAATGATTTGTAATCTTGATAATGAAGTAGGAAGATAACATTTCTCTTCCCTTCTTGCTTTACTTTAGAGCCTGTTATTTATTTTTCACCTTTTTACAATTCACAAGCAAGCAACTTGTTCCTTTTTAGCCCTTGCTTTAAAGGAGATTAATTATTTCCATTGTTAACTAACAGGATTTCTTCTAATTAAAAGAAATTATAAGGCATTCACCAGTGGCATTATTCTAGTCAATAAGCTAATTACAGTTGTGGGAAATGAAGGAAAAGCCATCAACTGATCTTTGGACCATGATTTAGAAAACTTTAAGGATGTTATCTTCACATTCCTGATAAAAAGCAAAAGGGATCTTACATGCACTTTTAGTCACTGTTTAGAATGTACAGGAAAAGTATTAGTCCTTTGAAATGAGCATAGCTCCACTGGAAATGTCGAGCTGTGTTACCTACGCTCACCTTGGTGCATCCTTGCAACGTCATTTTGGTTAGAGCAGTAGGAGGGGAGCACTGAATGCCCCTTTTTCATTGCACTATTGCCCTCTAAAATTCTATTCCAATTGAATCAAAATTATTCCAAAAAATGGAAGTGGTATTTTTTGCTTTCATAAAACCCAAAAATAACCTTCAAGTGCTCTGAAGACTTGGATGATTTCTTCCTTTAAAATCCTACCATCATTGTCATCATTATTACAGCAATGAAAGGTTTTTCACAACTTGACAACGGGCTAAGGCAATTGCATTGACTGCTTTGCAAATAAATACTCTGAGAACTAGCACAGTGTGGTGTTTGGGGGGAAACTAAATATAAAGTCTCTAGACCAATCGGGCTTGAACTTACAATCAGGGACTTTGCCTTCTCCTTCTTTCTTTTCTTGCTTTTGTCCATCTTCAGGGCATTCTTTTGCACAAGATGAGCCCATGAGAACAGACTTTGCATACAAACTTGTGATTCCTTTCAGCAGAGATGCATCTGCTGCCCAGGTGTAGACTTGTTGGCTGCAAAGTACAGCACAAACAGCTGGTTGATGTGTTGTGCAAATGTACTCTTTTTGTTTGTGGTTGTGTGTGTGTGTGGTATTGAAGTGTCAGTGTCCACATAGTCCACAACTGCTTCTCATTTCTGGTGTTGCTTCCTGTTCAAAGTCATTGTGACAGGATAACAGAACGTGTCTCTGTTCCTCAGTTCCTTTTCCTCCATCCTCCTTGGTTTCCTTTTGCATTTGTCTTTCCTGCTCGATGGATTAATCCTTTCATTTCCCCTATGCTATCTGACATGCAGCAGTGTCAACAGTGACTTTTCTGAAGCTGTTCACTGTTGGTTGCTAGGTTATTTTCCCTTACGTGGACCAGTGTCTGCAATCTCAGCCTGGATTACTGGCCTTATTTACGAGGCTATGGCAAACATTAAGCAATCCCCTTGGAACACTGTCAGTGAACGTCCTTCTCCATATTTATTGGCTTTCCTTTTTTCCTCCTACCTTCAAGTCACAGCTCAATTCTGACCCTTTCTGTACCTCATCTCTCATCTGACCACGTTTTTCTATTCCTTCCTACTGTTTGCTCACTCATTGTTAATTCTTAGTCTCTTCTTACTCACAATGTCCCACATCTCGCTCTCTATACAGTCTCCCTGACCCTTTGACAAAAAGCTGTCATCTCTGTCCTCAGGACTTACAGCCTTAAATCCTGTCTAATCTAGTTCCCACTGACACAGCAGATCTCATCCCTGTCCTGACAGAGTCATCAGTCCTCTCCCTGTTGTGTCTTGATTTTCTTTCTCTTAAGTTTGGAGGGGAAGTGCAGGGACCTCACATGCAGAGAGGCAAGATTATCTGGGATTTACATGTCTAAGTTCAGACATACTTCTCAAAATACCCAGCCAGTTGAGAAGAGCACAGATTCCTTGGGTGCCTCTGAATTAAACTGCTGGGCTTCTTCATAACCACAAGCTTTATGCCACTCTCCCAAGTGAATTTGTCACTAACTCACAGAGAAACTTTGGGAAGTTTCATATATAGAGTATTTTTTGCCTTTCCTGTTCAAGCATCCTTGATCTAGTTGTTTTTTTGAGGTGCAGCTGTCCAGATCACAAATTCCAGATTGCTTTATTTTAAATAAAGAAATCCTGGTCTATTTATTTTTTTCCCCACTTTTTTTTTTTTTTTAATAATACCAGCAGGTGGAAGAAATAGATGTAATTTTATCCTCCACCAAAAAGAATACAAAGTTAGAGCTCCCAACCCTTAGAGAATGCCCTAACAAAATTTATCCAGTAATCTGTGATGGAGAGGCATGAAGTCTTGCCATTACCAGTCAGTCTGCCACACAATTTAGGAAAGATTTCAAACTTTCTCAGAACAAAGTCTGAAGAAGCAAAGATGGAGGTTGTTGTGAGCAGTGGTCCTGTTCGCAGTGCAGCCCCACACATGCTTGGACCATCCAGTAGAGCAAGGCAGCCAGTTCCTTCTGAGGATGAAAAGTAAGTGGTGGATGAGAAGTGAGAAATACCCCAGAGCTGTTGCTAGTAACCTGCTTGTACAATGCCAGCCTGTTGTTAAGATCTTCTATGTATATATTGACCAGTTCCAGAGTGAATATGAAACTGAAAGAAGGCTATAGCAGCAAACTTTCTCCACTGACTGCTTGAACTGCTCTGTGAAAGCATAGGTGAGCAAACAAAAACACAGAAATCTTTTTTTTTCATTAAAAACCAGATAATTAAGCCAACCTTACAGAGCAACACAAGCTAGTAAGAGCTAAGGCTGGGGTGAAAGGGAAAAAAATGAGGTTCAAGAAGCTTAAAATCACACTGGATTATGGTGAGGAAGTGAAGGGTATGAAGAAATGACACCATCTGAAAGAGCACAGCCAAAATGTCCTGGCTGCTCAGAAGCCTTATTGTCTGTGTCACACTCCCACCCAGAGGCTCCATGTAAACATCAGGACCTCGTAGTGCTACGTACGTATCGCACCAGCACAGCAACCCACAGCCCAAGGCAGCATCACGGGAGCAAGCAGAGAGGAAACCTCGGCACTGCAGCGGGTGAGAGGCAGAGCTCTGGATGAGCAGGGAGGGAAGGGGGAAGCTTGCACGCCAGAACGACTCTGGGTTTGCTCCAAAGGATCATGAACCTCTCAACGAACTTGCAGCCCAGTGAGTTCCGTGTAGTTCCAGGTGCTGTAATGAATGTTTCACAGAGAGATAATTAACCCTCCTCACCCTGCGGCTCTGCAGCACTGACGCCTTCCAGCACAATCTGGCCATGACACCATGCTAAAGTGCAAAGCCAGCTTTATTATTTCAGTTTGTTCTGTTCCTTTTTTACTGCTACTGCTCTCTGAGGTTAATTGTATTCCCTGTGCTGATGCACAGTGGTATCTATACATAGAGCTCACTGTATGGAGTCCTTCTTTTTGCCTTTTTTCCTTTTTTTTTCCCCTTTCCAATCAATAAGGAGTTCAAACACTGCACAGCTTTCTCAATAAAATGTCAGGAGTTATCCCATGAAGTGGGAAAGGGCAAGAGTAAAGGAGCAAACCTCTGACCCTCTCTGACTCAGCCCACTCTTCTCTTGGTTTAGAAGAGGATTCATAGCAGATGAAAGACACAGAATCACCCAAATGCAAACCTTTTCTTTGTGAAAGGCAAAAAATAGCACATGGTAGCATATGCTATTACCCTGGCTCCTGTATCTCAGTCTGCTTCCAGACTGGAGTCCAAATTAGCTATGCCATTCCTTCTTTTTCAGACTCCGAAGTTCATGTCCACTTCAGAGCTATCTGGGAGACCAGATGTCAGTGGATCCTCATCATGGATTCAAAGAAACATCCTTTCTGAGATGGGCTTTGGCTACTGCAACTGCATCCATACCAGCAGTAGCACACAGGCCTGGTCTTTCTGTGCCCCACCTAATCCTGCAACCAGAAGTATCTGGAGAAGCACAAGAGGCAAGATGGGTCACTCTTAAATGTGGTTCTTTTACATTGACTTGGTGAAATCCCAGCTCTGTGTGTGAGCTCAGGTTCATCAAGCGCTGATGCAGCTCTTTGCTGGCTGCGCTATCTTCTCACACTGAATGTGTACATGGCTACAGTGTGCAGGACGGGATAGAACCAGTGGTGCCTCTCAGGATGGAGAGTAGCAGAAGAAATGACTGACAGTCACCATGTCACCAGCAGCTCACAGACAACTGAGAGGACAGAACGACATCTTTTAACCCCCTTGAGGAAGAAGCCAATAGCTCTGTCAGTGAATGGCAACCTGTGCACCTGGCTGTGCACAGTGCTGGTGCTGCACAGACACCGTGCCTCGGACACGATGCTCTGCAACCGCTGCGCTGGTAGGATGCTGCAGTCAGTGGCCTGCTCTCTGCTGATCACTTTCTTGGAGGGCCACAATCAATTTCGGTTCACATGCCAGTGTGCAAAGCTATTTCAAGGGCCAAAAATGTACAGATTATGGCAGGTTCACCTCGGCACAGGGACTGCTGCAGTGCTTCCACTTCACCGGTTAGGTCAGGAAAAACTATCATTCTCCTGTTATTATAGCACAGCCAGGTGCATTGTCAGACATTTGTTCCACTCTATAGTAAAACTACTATTAGAGTCTGATGGAGGCTGAATGTACCCTCAGACTGTTCTACCCTGATGGCTGTTACAGCATTTCCAAGATTACCAATTAACACTGCTCGCCATTAGCAAATATCTTTGATTTATATTTTAATTTCTTTTTGTGGGGGAAAATACTGTTGTAATTTCACAGAGATCCATAACATATTCACTGTCATAAGCAGGGAAGAGTGAATCAGATGATTCATTTCCTTCTGAAATAAACCCATGCTGAAAGCAAACAGCCACCCTTGCTGCCTTTTAGATGATGGAGCTCCCTTGTTTTCGAACAGTTAATACCAAACTTGAACAAATCTCTCCTTGTTTAAAAGTTTAGATTTGAGGAAAAGACCAAGATAGATGGTTTCTTTCTCTGTAAGCTATTGATTAATGGATTGTACTAAATGGTGTGACATGCCCTTTAAATGGAATTTACAAGTAATATATCGTATGGCAACTGCATTATTAATGATTTTGATACCTGGTATTTGTGTCTTCCTGCTCTGAGCTCTTCTTATTTATCCTGGTGAAGGTGGAGGGCAAAAGCTGTCTCCCCCCAGCTTGCTGGGCTTTGTTCTCACAATCATATATATTCCTAGGCTTATTCTCATTATTCACATTACATCTAGCCTGACACTTTTCCTGACTATATGCCAGCACAAGAAAGAAAATAAAACCAAATAAATAAATAAAAAACTCTTCTTTTGCAAGAGAATCTCCGAAACCTTTAGATAAATATGTAAGAAATGAAGATGGCTAGAGAGCTCATTCTCCTCATTATTAAAAGATGTTTACAGTCCCACAGAAAAGGAAGCAGATAGAATAAAAAACTTGTTATTTACTTTTTCCATTTAAAACTTTCTCTGCTTATTTCCCCTGCACTTTGAGAGGCAGCCTGCACTGCAAATGTCCTGGTGTGCTTATCAAGAGGTAGACTTACACATGGAAGACTGAAACGAAGGGCAAAGGGAAAATTAAAAAGCAATTAAAAAAAGAAGGCAAACTCAAACAACAGTACTGTTCAGTTCATATTATTTAGTCTTTCAAGAAGGAGAGAACAATGAAATAGATTCCAGAGCTCCAAGAAACAGAGGGATAATTCACAGGAAACAAAGACATGGCAGAAAAAAATGTGTTTAGTCTTCACCAGCAAAGGCATCAGGGAGATGTTTGTTTCAGTCCCTTTCCTTTTAAAACAGTCAAAGAAAGATGCTGTTAGTAGCTGAGATGTTAGAATGAAAAATATACTATCAAACCGATAAATTAAACAGCAATGAATCATCAGAATCTGGTGGAACTGCCAAGGAAGCTGCCGACAGAGGTAACTGGCAAAAGCATGAGGGTTGCAACCTACTCATTAGGATCCCTCATCATCACTCCATCAAAACCAAGGGCCTGGCTTGCAACTGGTAATAATGTCTAGTGGTTTTACTGAATACTGCCTGATATCAAGTATCGAAATCTGTCCTTACTTAAAGAGCACAGAATGATCCAGAAACACCAGATTAGAGCTGCCACCTTTTTTAAACCATCTTGACATCAGTGTATGTGCTGAGATGAATAGGATAGGATACTAGGATTGGAGGTAACTGAAAGTCCTACTCTTCAGGAAGCAGTGAACTTGTAAAAATACTTTATCCAGTTTGAGGATGAATGTTGTAGCTTACAGAATGAGAGAATGGGAAGCAAAGTGTATAAGTGATGATCTGAAATAATAAAAAAATTCAATGTCTTCGAGGAGGTACCAAACTCTCATTGGGTCACAGTCTCATTTCACCTCCATTTCCACATTCCAACCCTGCTGGACCAGGGAATAACCTGGGCACAAACTTCAGAAGGTAATCTTTTGGGGTTTTAGATTAAAATAGCATGTGTTATTGAAAAAAAGGGGGGGGGGTTCACCCTTGACAATCTCCCTGCAACATTTCTCTTATTTTTCCAATACAGAAAGGGATAATGAGGGGAGAAATAATTACTGTTCGTGACCAGCTAGTGTGAAGGTGTGGGTGTGCTCTCTGCTGAGCATGTCAGCACACAAACTTACATCCTATGTAATAATTACATTGTTCTACCTTTTGCCATGGTGTGACATACAAAACCTCAGTATGTCAAAAGACCTCTAGAAAAAGAATAAATATTGAACGGGGCTGTAAAAGCTTTGAACAATGCAGTAAAAATAGATACAATTCAATATCCATCAAAGTAATTTCAGGAACAATTGCTGCATTCCAAGAATAAATATTACTTACAAGCGGTTAATTTGTCTCAGGATAATTTTTTAAGCCTTCAGTGTCTCAGCAAAACTCATGAGAATGACATTTTTGTAAAAATTAAGCCAGAAAAGCTGCATTTTTCTCAACCAGGTCTTTAGTCTGTAAGCAGTGCTTGAACACAAGCACACTGAAGACGCTCAGAACAGTTCCATGAACTTCAGCAGGACTCTTCACATATTGTGTACCACTGCAAGCAGGGAAATCTTGATAGCTGAGAAGATGGGCTTTTAAGCCTAACTGGCTTCTCAGGGACTTTCGTGCATAAGTTGAATTTTATTATTGAATCCATTTATTGAGTGGAATGTATTGAATTTTCTGAAAGTAGAGGGCATTTTGCCCTTTGTTTTTGCATCATTAGCCAGGTTTGTTTTTCTGTTTAACATGGGTTTTGTACCACTTTCAACAGCACTGTAAGTGTCCTCCATGTTCTAGTGCAATGTCAAACTACCTGAGACACAGGCTGTGTTTAGGTGTCAGATATATCTACATGGTCAAAATAAAACGTTACTCCTAAACTGACAGGGTGCATGGGGGGGTAGATAAACGTTTCCCATTATGCTCTTGTAGACTCCATAAGCAGAACTGGATAAAATAAAAAGTTGTCTGATCTGTAAGCCCACACTATACAGAAACAGACCCAAACTCTTCTTTGATTGATCATTTTTTACAAATTGCTTATTTATCCCCAAACAACAACAACAACAAAATAACCTTAGGAGTCTTTCAGACTGTTTGGAGAAAGTGCATATCACAAGTTTTTTTAAGAAAACAAACACAGTATCATGGAAGTTTCACATTACTAATGAGAATACAACACAGATCATGGTTTCTGATCTACCAATGAAAAGAAATATGGGGGGAAAAAAACACTTAAAAAAAATCTGAATGTAAGAATATCTAAATATCTGGACATACTGTTAAGTATGGGAGTTTTGTAATTTTTTTACAGTAACTCGTTATTTTGATGGGTTTCTTTGGGTTTTTTTTTTTAATTAAAGATAAATAGTGAAGTTGGAAGCCTTCTTTTCCCTCTTTAAACTGAAGCAATAATACTAGTTGTGTAGTTGTGAAACATAATCATTTCTCCAACAGTGTGCTATTTCCTTATTATTCACAAGATTGATTTAACAGAAATCAAAAGGAAAAACATTGCAAAGAAAAAAAAAAAGTAAATTTACCAATGGAACCATTTCCAGAAAGAAGTACAAACAATCAGGTATGTTTAATTACCTTTTCAAAGGTCAGGTAAGAGACTGAAGAAATGCATTTCTTTCATTAACCTACCCAATCTTATGCTCCAGATTATCACTAAACAGACTAATACGTTTGTGTGTTGAGTCCAGAGCTTGCAAATGCCTACAAAGAATAAAAAGACCCAAAGATTTATCATTTGCTTATTAAAACAATGTGAACAGCCAAATGATTGTCTTCATATAGATACCTCTTCTAAATTATTTTGAATTCTTCTGAATTAGGAGCATTTCAAGATGAACATTCATTCAAATAAAACTAATTTAAATTGACTATAGAAGTCCCTATAATCATTTGCTTCCATTCACCTATGGTCCACTCCTTTGACACAAATGATCTTTTTCTAAACTGATTTTGTACACACTCCCTTAATATTGCTTTTTTAAGGAACAGTAAAGGAGTGAAGATTTTCTGAGGCTCAGCTTATTCAGGAAACATTAACAAAAATACTACACAAATATATATATACATATATATATATATACAAACAAACCCACACATGTACACAATCAATATAAAATAAGCCTAAATTTGTGGATGTTTCCCTGAAGAAATAATGATGTTTAAAATGCAGACTCCTAGGTCTGGAGCAAACACAGCTCTCTGTGGGCAACCTCACAGTCCATGAAAGCAGAAAACCGCTGTATGAGCGATACATCACTGTATCAGTGACGAATGAGGCACACGGTAACCACAGGTCTCATTGCCACATAATTCGGTGGTGAAACACCTGCAGTGTGTCGTACATTCACAGCACCATTCCTACCAAACCAGTGACTACCATGCTAGTATAGCATGGCCATTGCCAGCAGACCCCAGTTACAGGGTCTCCTACTCCATGCAATCACTACGGTCACCTTTCCAATTCTTTCTTTTACCTTGTCATAAAGCATTAGCAGAAAATGCTGTTCTGTGATCCTCTTTTCTTTATAAAAATTTCATTTTGAAGAGGAGGGAGCCAGCACATTTTGATAAGATGAGTACATCCCATTTCTTTCAGCATCCCTGTAGGGAAAGTGTAGTGTTGAAAGAAAAATACAAATCCAAACAAAACACTCAAATCAGCCCGAGACAGTCACTTTGTCCTTCATGGGATGTATAAAAATAAAGGCATATATATGTGTATGTGTCAAAATAATAAAAACAATATATATTTTATCCCTTTTGGGAATGGGAGAAAACTATGAGCTATGATCCATGCAGAGCTGGTCAGGATAAGGTGGAAATGAGATAGCTTGGGCAAAGCAATGAGAATTCAGAAAGATGCAACCCTGATAATCCCAAACACACTGCTGGTGCCTGCAGAGGGGCAGCTCTGACCAGGGCTGCAAATCCCCCCCAGCAGGGCTGTTTAAGGGCAGTGCTGCTGATTACTGGACTCCTGCAGAGCTGACACAATCAAAGCTCCCCCAACACCCACTCTTCACACAGGGGCTGCACTGTGAGGCCAGCTCTAGGGAGCAGAGGATGCTGATGGGGAAAATCTGATCCTCCTCTAACTTTTATATAGCTCCCACATCGTGTTTGAGGAAAGCTGTGGATGGAGCGGGGGGATCAAACCCTGTTAGCCAGCAGCACTGGACCCAGGCCTGGCAAGAAATACCAGTTGTATTTAAAATGCAAGCTGAGGCCTAGCTGCTTCAGGACTTTGGGCAGAAGGTGTTTGGCCTCTCCTCCACTCCACCAGAGCTGCACGCTGACCATGGAGCCACTGCCTCCCACTGAAAGATGGACAGGAATAACTGCAATATCACCACAATTAACACCGCAGCACTAATTAACTCTAGGAATGGTGCTCTGCCTGGCTTGCCCGTATCATTGTCCAGCCTTGTTCAAATTTCCAACCCTTAGTGGGTTGAAAATGGCCCCATGGTGCCACAAGGACAGCCTGTCCCCTTCCTTTGACTTTGAGAAGGAGTTAGCTTGTTTTCCTCGGGAAGGGGAAGGTCAGGGAACATCTGCATTTAAATGGGGAACATTTAGTACTGCTAGCACCAGGAGCAGTTCATAATTAGGGATTATTAGCCCAGCAATATGGAATGATTGATACAGAGTTAAAGCTAATGATTTAAAAGATGATTATGCCATTTTGCCACCCGTTGTTTACTCTGTCTATAGACACAAAAAACCGGTTCACTGCAGAGCTCTGTGTGATGCCTTATGGGGTAGGAAAGAGTGCGAGCTCTGATGTTGTAATACATCCCATGATATAAGGGGAGCAAGTAGGAGATGTATGTTGAAACAGAAGAGAAAGCCTGGGGTTTATTTAGGTAAGCAAGCTGCAGCACAGATGATGATTTTTCTGACTATTTTAGCAATTTCTGCAGCACATCTGAGTGCTATATCTGAAATTTGTGAGGTTTGAGCTGAATTTACTCTTTTCAAGGGTTACAAGAACTTTTTTCCTGTTCCATTTTCCCATTTTGAAGCAAAATTCAGAAAACGTTTGGATGCAAAAATGTGCAAGCAAAGTACACAAGAGGCATTTTAGGTGAAAATATCTGAATGCACATAAATGAGGAGGTACAAGACTATCACTTCTGAAGGAAATCCAGTCTTGTGACCTGATTCAATACAGAACAAGAGCACCCACTTGTACTTTCAAAGGCAACAAGCCTTAATCACCTACTTAAGATAAGCATGTTCTCACAGGCTTTCCTGAATGGAGGGGCTGATAGGGGTGGGGGTGGGGGGGTAGGGAGGGGGGAATCTTGCTTCTCTAAGTGCTTTCTGAGCCAAATCTTCAGTAATGACCTTTGAGCAATTGCAAATGGCTCTGGAGTGAATGCTGAGTCAGCAGAACTGCTGGGACTCCTGTGTCTGCTTCTAGAAACCAGGCAGAAAGCAGACAAAAAAAAGCAGCCCTTCTACATATGTCCCAAGGGGTGGGACATATCTTACCAGTGTCACCTGTGAACTCTTCATTACTTAAGATGTGCCAAACACTCCAGTTGTTTTAACAGCCTGAGCTCACATGAGCTGGATTGAAGGATTCTCCACTTCAGTGAGAGGGCAGTAATCAGGGGAGATGGTGCACTGGGGGCAGCCCCCAGAGGGAGAAGGGAAGAGGCAGTGTGGGTATGTCCTATGACATCTGTCATTGCTGCAGCCACCTCATAGGAGACAAACCTGTAACAGCAGCTGGCTAATTTCTTCAGAAGCATCTCATTAGTCCCTCCCTTCCCGAGCTGCCTCTCTATTAAAATGTGATAAATGAATCCTGCCATTCCCAGTTCCAGCCTGTCCCGTCACTGAAATGAAGATGAGTCATGCTGGCCAGGACTCAAGATAGAGATAATTATACAGGGGCCAGGGGAAGTATTTCATTTTTGCCTGCGGTACTGCTCTATCAGTAGTAGAGATGGGATCTCCCATCCTTCCCATTGCTCTAGGAAGCTCTGAACAGAGAATAAAAGGGCATGGAAAATGCATGTCACCTAATGAATATATTCTTTATGCAGTCTCTGCATAACCCTTTATTGTAACCTACATATAACTGACCATGAGCAGTGCATATGAGGCGTCTGATGCTGGGGCAGGATTTCAGTGCCCTGCAGGTCTTCCCTTTTCAGTTCTCAGCAGTGGTCATGCTATGAGCAGGACAGTGTCTACTAGTGCTAGCCAAAGATGTACACATTGGTATGAGGTCGTCTTTGCCTGTTCACAGGGGTGCCTGGCTGCCCCTGCTCTGCAAAAAGGATATGCCACAGAGCTGCACCCAGGGCTCTGACCTCCCTCTCTGTAGTGAGTAGCTGCTTCTGACAGGACAACTTCTACTTGATGCACTGTGTGGATAGTTTTCATGAGGGACTCGGCATTTAAGGGGCTGCCCATCACATCTCAGAAGGAATAAAGGAGGATCAATATTAAAACCTACAGTCCAAGTTAAGATGCATTTACTGTAGTAACTCACCCTGAAACACTGACATATACTAAGAAAAACTCTGTCCAAAGTTAAAGAAGAAAACAACTCCTACCCTGCATCCTTTCTACCTCTCACCCTTCACCTGGTAATTGAGGGCAATTTATGACTGAATTTTCAATTTCTACTTTCCTTCCTCCACTTCTAGACGCAAAAATGCATTCCTGACTTCCATCACACAAACACTCACACACAAACACACTCTGCAGACTTCCACAAGGCATTTAATTTCTGGCAGGCAGCTTATGGGTCATAATGATTCTGAGAATTTGACTGTTTTTTTCTTTTAGCACTTTGACCTCTTAAACTCTGACAGCGTCTCAGAGCCTCTGCTACTTTTCACAGACAGCTAAGAGATGCATTGATGTCTCACCAGCTACATTTGAATTCAGTTTCGTACAAGACAGAAGCATCTTCTAGATGTGCTGGATTTTAATTGAGTAAGGAAAGAAACGCCAAAAGCTATGAGTAATCTGAGAAACAAATTGCCATATTTTATCCACCCTAACTTAAGTTAGTGTCAGCACAAATAAAACAACCCTCTTCCCTCCCATAATTACTATCTTCCCTGCTCTTTTTCTCAGAACAAGAACTAGCTGAGATGAGAGTTAAAAGACACATGCTTTTATTTTTATAGCTTAAATTTATGTTATGTTTCATCTATATCAGACAGACACCTCAGGGGAAGTCTTAGTGTTTTCCACTGTTCTGCTGTGCAATAGGTGAGAGAAAATTGAATTAACACCAAATGTCTTACAAAGTTGGATAATGGTCGTTCCCCAAACTTCCCACTCCCCAAACTTTGCCCTTAAACTGAAACAGAGACATTCTGTGCATGTGCACTGCCTGCAGTGTGTATCATGCAGCAACAAAACTGGGCAGAATCACACTGGAAACACCAGCTCAGAGGAATTCTTTGGTAGAATTAATGTTGAAATCTGCAACCAAGAGATGAAGCAACTTCAAAAAATTTGTCTAAGAGATAAAAAACCCCAAACCAGCAATAGTACTGGTATACTCCCTCCTTTCTGATCTGCCTTTTTTTTTTTTTCCAGGTACATTCTTCCATCTAGACAGATTCTTCCTAGGCTGACACAGTCATTGCATTAAACAAGAGGATCGGCACATGCAGAGAGCAGAATTGAGGTCTCTGTGAGAGACAATGTTTCAGGTGGGTGATTCATCATGTAATAGAAAAAGGAAGCAGAAATTGTGAAGGTAAATACCTCTTATCCTCTCAAAGACCTGTCTCCATCTGTCTGTCCATACAATTGCATTTACCATCCAGACAGCTGCTTTAGTGAGCAGAGGAGTTGTGCAGCCTGTAGAGAGTAAATGCACAACTTGTCCAAGAATATGTAGAGGTCAAACTCTCCAAACATCATAGAATCATAGAATCACTTAGGTTGGAAGAGACCTTTAAGATCACCAAGTCCAACCACAGCCTAACCCTGCCTAGTCCACCTCTAGACCATGTCCCCAGGCACAACATCTACATGCCTGTTAATTACCTCCAGGGATGGTGACTCCACCACTTCCCTGGGCAGCCTGTTCCAATACTTGACTACCCTTTCAGTAAAGAAATTCCTCCTGATATCGAACCTAAATTTCCCCTGGTGCAATTTAAAACCATTTCTTCTCATCCTATCCCTTGTTACCTGAGAAGAGAGCGACCCCCACCTCTCTACACCCTCCTTGGAGGTAGATATAGAGAACAATAAGGTCTCCCCTCAGCCTCCTTTTCTCAAGACTAAAAAGCCCCAGCCACTCCTCATAGATCTTGTGCTCCAAGCACTAGCTTCACTGCCCTTCTCTGGACAAGCTCCAGCATCTCAGCATCATAGTGTGGGGCGCAAAACTGGACACAATATTCGAGGTGTGGCCTCACCAGAGCCGAGTGTAACGGAACAATTTCCTCCTTGCTCCTGCTGATTACACTATTCCTGATACAGGCCAGGATGCTGTTGGCCTTCTTGGCCACCTGGGCACGCTGCCGGCTCATGTTCATCCACGAGAGCTTCCTCACCTCAAGGCCAAAGGGCCTGTTTGCTGGCTGGCTGAACCCAGGACACAGCACTGTGATCTCACTGCTGACATCTGTAAGAGTGAAGACCTGGTTACTGAGTCCTGGGGAATGCAGGGCATAGGAACCAACGTCACAGTATCTCAGCAAATATATAATAGGCAGCTATGAAAATGATATGCAAAACCATGAAGAGAAAAGACATAATCCGTTTAGAGAAAGATGGGGAAAGGGATATCAGATGGGAGGAAGCTGCATATCAGCAGGGCAATTCATCTGGTTTAGAGCCTACTCTCAAGTTTGCCCTTGAAATGAGCACAGCCCAGATAATTGTTCCAATGGCTTACAAATTACTGACCTCTGCTACTCAGATGCAAAGTAGAAGCCATGGGTAGCAATGCTCTGCTGGTTTCAATTAAAGGTTTGACCACAGTTCCCATGCCTTTACAGGATAATATCTTAATCACTGGCCTCTAGGAGAGCTGTACCTCAATCCCCAAATCTATTCTGGATGGTATGAAATAGCCACTGGGGTTTGGAAATGATATCTCCTTGTTTCAGTTTGTTAATTCCCCAGCTGCTGAGCTATCTGCTCACTCTTTCTGGGTTTTCTTCCAGATGCACTTTACACAATGTCATACAATATGGCTTCTGTGTGTATTCTTGAAGAACTCATCTTTTTTATGTATTTGCATGCTCAGAATTGAGGTACATGTGCTCACATTTACCAGAAAAGAATGAGAAAAGTGGAAGGTAATGCATTATTATTGCAGGGTATTCTATAACTTGCACATATGTTCAGTTTAGAAAGGGACTGTGCTCAGGGGTGTTAAAATGTTGCTGGCTCCTGAGTGCATCTGGGAAGTTTGGCACAGAGAGTTTCTGTGTGATCTCCTCTTGAAATGCCTTTTCTGTCTTTAATAAAAGTGAAACTATGCTAAGAATTCAGGTAGGTGATTTGTAAATCTTCAGTATGCCGCTGCCTCTGTTAAACCTCCAGATCTGTCATTTTAGATTCTCTTCTCATATTAACATTCCTAGGTATATGGCACAGCCCACTACTTACACTTTTCATTTCATACTTTAACTCTACATCCCCATTAAAAAGGTTTCTCCTACAAGACATGTATATACAGCAAGCTACACAGAGATCCATTTATCTATCTCAGGAGGATGAAGAGGCAAGAAAACCATGACAGAATATGAGTCAGTACTTCCAGAGTGGCTGAATATTTTGAATCTGATTGCTGAAATGCCAATTGCTTTACTGAGAAAAGAACCTGGCATTGCATCTGGATGATACATTTTACTTTTATCATCAGCTGCACAGATAATGTAATTAAACTGAGCATTTGTGAACAAAGCTTTTATAAGAAATTCCAGATAAAAATTTGACATGACACAATGTTCAAGAACATGCATGCCTTGCATCTCTTCATCTCTGTCTCCAGTTCTCCCATACAGTGCAAGAGACCTACACCACTGACAGACCATCCAGGGCCTGTATGAAATCCCTATGAGCAGAAAACTCTGCAATTGGTAGGAAACTCCCTTACTGTCCCCTTCAGCTGGCCCTCCTCAGAATGGGTTTATCAGCATTGCAGTAAGAATACAGAGGGTGGATGATGTGAGTATGCCTTGATATGTCAAAGGAGATCCCTCAGTTTCCCTTTTTTTGCTCAGAACTTGCATCAGTGTTTATAAGCATTTCCATTTTTATTCTAAAATACTGTGAGCAATGTGGTCACATCGCTTCTGTTTTCTCTCCACATCTCCCTACATTTTCATGGAGCAAGATACCCTCAAGTGTTTAGAAGAGCAGATAATAGGCAGTGAATTAAAGCAGAATTTTAAAAAAAATTTAAAATGTGGTCTGCTATGTTTTGTCATTCTTATTCTGCAAATGTGTGCATAGTCAAGGGTTACTGGAAATGAGGCATCGATTCTGTGTGGGAACTTCACATATGTAACAACCCTTACCTATGCATATGTAGGTGTGTTTATATGTCTGTGTGTCTACAATTCCATTGTAAGCAAAGCTGCCATCATTTGCACTAATCACAGACACTCCTGGATAAAGGTCCAACCTGTGACCAGGTCCCACTCCAGGACAGGCTGCAGCTATTACCACCTTGAGAAATTACCACTGCCACAACCACTAACACATTTTTCCAATTAGTTTGAGGGAGGAAATGAGACATTTTTCTTCCTTAATGCCTCTCTCTCTTCCTCTCCTTGTCCATCTATTTTATGCTTCCTGATGGTGCTCAGGAGGCCACGAGGGTCCCTCCAGCACACTTCCTGCTTCCACGCAGCAGGAATAAACTGTTACCACTTTGTTTGAAATGATTCCTGAGAAGTCTGATTCCTCTCACCAAAATGTGAATAATTGTAGCATTTGACTCTTGGCTTCCTCCTCAGGGATCCTTCCGAGTTAAACAGTTATTGAATTTATCCTGACAGGGATTGCCAAAGAAAACTTTATTTGAAAGACAGAGGGGGGAACAAACTGTTTGCTGAACTAAAAAAAGTCTGAAATACTATAAAGGGAGAGAAAAAGTCCCATAATGGAAGGTGGAAATCTGGGGCAGACAAATCAGGCCATAAAATGTAAGATCAACATAGCGGTGGGAAGCAGGAAAGCATATCCTGGGCCAAACACACCAAGGGAGACTGTTACACATACTGACCTCAGATGTCATATGCAACATGCATCTGCAAACCATCTTACACTTCAAAGTCCCTCATTACACTAAGCTCAACAAGTCCATGCTGGAAAGAAAGTGGGACTGAGTCAACACTGTTAAGGGCACAGGGTATGAATCTAAGCCACAGGCATCTTCAATCCCAAGTATCCAGTCTTCCATTTCTAAACTAAGGCCAATGCTTTCCCGTTTGAAACACCAAGAACATGGGTTCAAATCAGGAAGATGGGGTTATCTTATTCAACACATCTGGTCAATCCATGCCTGTTAATCACACAGTGTCCAGTCCAGCGAGGAGGCAGAAAAGGACAGCAGAAGCAGCACAGCTCTCAGAAAGGCAGCTTAACTCTCTTTTGGCCCAGGCACCATTAAGTACTAACAAAGCTCCTTGAATAACAGCAAAGTTCTGGTGAGCTTCATCGAGACTTCAGGTTTCACCCTCACAAGTGCAAACCTCAGATGTGATCTTAATTCCTTTTGCTTTCCATTTGAAAAAGATGAGAGAAAGTTGCTTTCTTAGTGTTCTAGTAACAGTTCTCTGTAAAAAGTGTCAGAAATTTTACAATAAAGCCTCCTTGCCATTAGATTTTTGGCTTAGCTGTGAAACTGGTAGGTGGTCCCCTACACCGAGTAGTAACATCATCTCTGGCTTGCACATAAACCCGGTGTCACCTGCCAATAGTAATGACGCAGAAGCAAAAGCCTAGTAGAGGATCCCTTTTTTTCAAGTAAAGTAGCAGGTAACATACAGTACTCTTGCTACAAGTGACTGGGAAGCACAAGACTCTCAGCTCTGTCTCAGCAGTCCATCTTTCCAGGTGTTTGCACAGTTACAAAATGTTTATGCATGTAACAGGGGGCTCAGATTTTCCTCTGCTTTTGCAGGAATACCATGATCCTTACACACACCACCATGGTATCCATGAATGGAGACCTTATGGACTGACCTCCTTCAGACCTGCATCACCAGAGAACCTGAACAGCTGACAAACTGATATATCCTTACATTTCCATAGTGACAGAAAGGAGCACTAGTGTCACCCTGGAACTTGGTGCCATCACCATCCCCATTCCACACACTAGAACATCAGAGCTCCCCCTCACACCTCATCTTCAAGCACCCATGAGAACTCTGACCACAGCTTGGTCTCCACTGGCAGTCAGGTGTGTTGTGCAGTAAGAACCAAGGCTGTGCTCTGCTCATTATGGCAGCAGTCAGTGTCACCACTGCCCTGCTCCACTCTCATGGCTTTTCAGAGTTCCCAACCTGAGCCAGTAGCTTCAAGCCAACGTCATCCACCCTGCACTCACAAGTGAGTCATTTTCCTCTGTCATGAAGAACCAGTAAAGCAGACAAAGGCTTCAATATTTTCCCTGAATTTTCTGCACCAGCTGATGCAGCTCATGAGACCTCACAGATTCCCTCAGAAGCAGCAGTGGAGAGCATGGTGCTGGGGTGACCCATGCCTGCTGACAGGTTGGCTATGCTGTCTGTACCCACCATAAGGGACATGGAAGGCAATGAAGAACCAAGAGATGTGATAGAGGTACTTGCCTGGAGGTACCTTGTGTCTTCACTGAAGGTAAAGGATAGGAAGGACAAACCATCACCAGAGTGAAATCAGTGGCAAACATCATTAGCTTTGCTGACCTTTCTTTTCACACCTATCTGTAGTTCTTTGCATTTTACTTAGAGTCATGCTCTACCTCCTCTTTCACACCTTCCCTCCTCCTATTAAGGAACACTTAGCACATTATGTAGACCCTGAAAAGCCTCTTCCATTGGGAATAATTAAAAATGTCAGCAGTACTGTCTGATCTGAGAGAAGCATAGACCTCTGGGGAAAGAAAAAGGGTAGGAGTAGTGCTTTTACTGAGACTGGAGACATGAAGATTTGACAGTCAAGCCCACAGAACCTGAAATTTCTTCCTACTTCTTGGAGTTATTTCTTATCCTTCTACTCAGATGTAACCAGGCTGCAGATAACTGTAAAAGGATTGACATTATAAGTAATAGAGTTTGAAGTTCTGTTCTGTGGCATATTTTGTCAGGTTTTCAGAGGTTTTTATTAGGATTTCAAGCGATCTCTACAAAGACATTTGTGCAAGTGGCCAGAAAATGGAGGCCTTTAGGCTACTAAGGGAAGGAAGGGAGGTAGAGAGATGCTAGACCAGATTTTGGCAGACTGGTGGTGTTAGTGACATTTGAAATACAAAATCATTGTGAGGACCAGACATGCTTTCAAGAGAACCATTTCACTGTATACAAAGGTTATACTCCTCTGAAAAACAGGTGCTTTCCTGGGAGAATTAATGAGTGACAAGGTGAGCAGAGGCAAGAGGAGGGTCCAACCTGTGTCCCTGCTGAATTGAGAAAAATCACATGTCATGGATCACTGTCTCACCTCCCAGATACACATGAAGTAGAAAGATGAGGCGGTGTCCTGAACTGGTGACCTGCAGAGCAATGGACTGACAACAGAAGAGTGGCTGTAGCTGCTGTCCTTCTACACAACAGCATGTTGATCATTATTTTGCTAAATAAGAAGCACTTTTTCAGCAGGGGAGATTCAGAAGTGGTCCTTTTATATCACAGAGCAATCACCAAAATATAAAAGCAGGCTGGATCAGATGAAGTGTTCTTCTCTGCAGATACCTAGGGAGGAGTAATGCTGAGACTCAGAGACCTCTGAAGCCAAGTATGGTCTCTCTACAGTGAATCTTGATGTACTTATCTTCCAATAACTTATTCCAACTTATCTTGAACCTATGTAAGCTTTCAGCTTTCATATCAACTTGTGGCAAGGAGCTTTGCAGAGAAGAAATATTACTGCTTTTCCCATATTTCCAGTATAAATCTTTCCTGTTAGTCTTCTCTGCTTTCAGAGAGCCTGCTGTGGTTTGGGAGATACAAACATATCTTATCTCAGCTTCTTTCTTCTTTATTCATATGAGACAGATAAATATCATGCTGTGAGATACCATCCAACATGCCATCAACAACATCAATCACACAGAAAAGCTTCACACAACTTTTACCAACTACTTCTGCTAAGTGTTCTCGTAGACACTAGTAACCAGGGCTAACAAATCTCACCCTGGCAGCTACAGGTGAATTTTCTGCAGCTTTTTCCATGCTAGAAACTTGCATTTGGAACACCAAGTTTGGGCCCTCAAGGAACTAGCAAAAGCCATCTGCGTGACATTTCCCAAGGTAGAGAATTCCTATGCACAGCATCAGCTCGTACAAACAGTATCTCATGAAACCTCACAGCTGCCCATTCCTGTCAGGTTTGGTACACTGTGCATATGGGGCGATTTGATGAAATACAGAGTGGTCATTACCTGTGGAACCTAGTCTTTGTAGGCCAGCCCTGCTCTAACCCACTCCCACTTTAGCCTTTTCCCTCAGGGGCTCAGGTCTCCTCTCCAAGGATCCAAGGCCCAGGTCTGATCTGACACACTGTTGTGCTGCCTTGGCTTGGACTTACCTCTGAAAAACAGCCATGAGAGATTTATTGAACAAAGCTCTGCAAAATAAGAAAGGTAAAATCATAGACAGCAGTAGGACTGCCGGGGCAGGAACTGCAGGTAGCTTAGAGACTCAAGAATCAAAACACCAAAATGGAAAAGTATAAAATCCTAATGGAGACATCCAGGGAAATTTCATCTCATCAACACAGAGGATTGGCTTGAAGGAGCAGCAGGGATTGACCCTTCCCCTCACAACTGATGCCTGCCTGGCCAGAAAAGACCCTTTGAGAGCTTTACCAGGGTGGTGAGCCTGCAAACATTTAGCCTAGTAGTTCTGTAAATCCTCTCTCTCTCATGCATGTTATCCAATAAATATTTGCCTTGTGCTTTTAAGTTCTGCTTGCACAGTCTCTCTGCTGACAACTGAGGTGCCAAAATAAAGCGCCTCAAAGAGGGAAGATTGCACTGTTCACGGTAGAAGGTGCTCAGAGGTACATGCAGCTCATTCACAGATGTATGGGAGTGAGCCAGCCTTTAGCACTTGGGACATTGTAAGTGAATCAGGCTGGTAACATCTTCCTAATCCAGGATTTTTACCCAATATTTATTTTTCATTTGTTTGTGCAGTCACTGTGCACAAATAACATCCATATTCTTGAGCCACTGTCAAGATTGACAAGGGATATACAATGTATGCTGACTTTAAGCTTAAAATCTGCTTGCAGGGAACCAATAGTCTTACAGAAACAAATACAGTATCTTTGAGAACGAACCCTACTCTCCTAAGGAATTAAAAAAGAGGTAAGACACAGGGCAACTGTCACTCTAATGTACTCACATTCATCAGATGGCATTATCTCAGCCATTTGGGATAACATCATAACACAGCACTGTCAGAGGATCAGTGTCTCTTGCTCTGACAATAAATGCTTTGGCTGTTATGTAGCAGCAGGGGATGATCATCTGCCTCTGATACATTAACGCCTTAGCCCATTCCCATTAGCTCAACTTGTGAAAACTTTAGAGCTCTCATGGTGAAAATCCTAGTGAAGCGTCTGTGGGAAACAGAGATGCATGTGGGGCACAGTGGCAGAGAAAGGGGAAGGCGCTGTTCATATGCCAGCAGAGAAATTTAGTCAAGTATGCCTGACGTGTGGTAAATGTTTCTGTAGAAGTCCCTTCCAGTTAATAATTCATGTTCTAAATACAAACATTTTCTCTTCTCACAAGAGAGAAGACACTCTGCTCACCGGAAAGCTCATGCCTACTCAAAGCTTCCCCTTCACCACCCTTGTGCATCATGTCCATTGTAATTAGCTCATAGCAGCAGCTATATCCCTGTGCTGCAATTGTCCCTGCGTACAGGGAGTATCTCAAACAGCTGTTAGTCATGGAGGGCATGTGTCATGTAGGGTGAGCATAAAAACATTTGCCAATTCATTATGGTATCTGCCAGCTTGCTTTCATGTAATTCTCCAAAAACAATTCTTCAAGATGCCCCTGGATAATCACTGTGCAGAGTCAAGACAGAAAACCCACAGAAACATTAAATGTTAGCCTCAGTACAGGCTTGGAAATGTTGTTACGGTCAGTAAATGCTGTTAGCAATTCCAGCAATAAAAGAAAGAAAATCAACATGGCATTTAATAAGCTTTTCCCTTGTACAAAAGTACATGAATGCAGATATTGGGCATGGAGATGTATGTGAGATAAGGTACCAGTCTGCAAGCCCATGGCATCCCACCTGGGGTTTCTGACTTTGATGGAAAGTAATGAGAGTTAGGCAGCTTTGGCCAAGTATCCAAGTGCTCTTGTAATTGCTTCACAATCCCCCAGTCAATCTGCCACAAATGTGTGTCTGGAATAGCAGAGTCCCAGAGCTAAAGCAGCAGGGTTGAAGTTAAGTCAAAATTGACTTTCACAGCTTCTGGCTACAGTGCCCCTCATTCTTGCATTGAAGACTCAACACCCTACCAATAAAAAGTACTAAAATTCATCCTCAAGTGCTAATACAAACTGAGGGGAAATGCCCCCAGCACCTTTAAAATGCACAAGAACTTCCTTGACTGACTCCATGTGCTTCAGTTAGCTATCTTTAATAGTCAATCTCCTGTCTTTGCATTATGGAAAACATAGTTCAATTACATGATAGTCGTCTTGAGTTCAACAGTTTAATTTACAGATTACTTTATGTGAAGTATCTAGGTGTCCTCTGGGTCGCTCAGGCAGAAACAATGTAGGGTCAAGGCTTCTCAGTAGTGGGCAATACCTCCTCCTAGAATCACAGAATCATAGAATCACCTGAGTTGGAAGAGACCCTTTACAACATCGAGTCCAACCATAGACTAACCCTGTCTAGTCCACCCCTAGATCAGGGATGGTGATGATGAACTGGAGCTTGATCAAGCCACTTCTATTACAAAGAGATGGAAATGGAGATGGAGATTAGATGAGATGAGATGAGATGATAAGATGATGAGATGAGATTGAAATGAGATGAGATGATGAAATGAGAGAGAAATGAGATGTGAAGTGACCAAGGCTTGTTGTTTCTCCAGGGCCATGATTGTTCTTGCTTTGTAATGCCACCATCCTAACTCTCTCAACAGTGAACTTTTCAGGTATCAAACACAGGTAACATAGGCATCTAGGTTATGCTGCTGTCAACTGCTGCTGCTTTAGCAATGGCCTGCTTTGTCTGTTTCTCCTTTTGTTTCTGTGAGTGTTTGCAACTCCTCTGAAAGGACTGTTGAGAAGCTACTGAGTATTATTTCAGGGCCATGTAATATCATTGAGGCATGAGGTTTTGTTGCCATATGAGGATGCTTAAGTTAATGACAAGAACAGAGGCTACCTAAAGTGCAGGTGCAAACAGAAGTCCTAGTAGACAGCTATACTTGCTTATTTAGGGTCCCTATAGTTCTTAATTTGCAA
The DNA here is from genome assembly GCF_964237585.1 of Gallinula chloropus. Lineage (NCBI taxonomy): Eukaryota > Metazoa > Chordata > Aves > Gruiformes > Rallidae > Gallinula > Gallinula chloropus. Next base: position 1,951,269 of record NC_140088.1, read on the forward strand.
TTTACCGTGGTTTGAAAATTAATTTCTATTTTGTAAGGTTATTTTTCAGTCAGAAGTTTCCTGAAGTAGTTCCCTGTGTGGCCACAAGAAAACTAAATACCAGCAGAGGGGAAAGACCAGAACATGTAGAGCAGCCAAGGCTTGTGTCAGCTTAAGCTGCCATAGGGACACACATGTGGTTTTGCACACAACTTGACCTAGTTGCTGTGTTACGGTCTTAGACCAAATTTAAAACCATGCCTCACTGAAGTGGAAATCACCCTCCTGTTCATCATCACCTCCAGGCCTTCAGACTGTCCTACAGAGCACACATCCTTCATAGGAATGAAAACATGTACACAGTCTCCATCAACACCTGATGAAACTGCAAACACAGCCCTTTCAACTCTTAGGCATTTCTATTTCAGGGTTTTATTAAGGGATTTTTTAATGATTTTTTTTAATGGATACAGGAAGTAGTGTTACACAACTGGCTGATAGACGAAGGTATCTGAGCCTGTCGTAGGTGTTCAGTCTGTGTGCTCTGCTTTTGGTGCATTTTGTGCCCAAATAACTGGGAAAAAAATTTCATAGATTTTTTTTCATGACAGGAGAATGTGAGTCAATTTACCTCTAGACTTCCTCATAGGAAGAAATACTGAGGAAAAGAAAGAAGACTGAAGCATAGGCACATTCCTTATCAGAGGAAGCTGCTTTTCATCAGTAGGGGAAGAGTATGTATGGTTTGTAAAAACCTTTGAATACTTTGTAACTGAAGATGCCATTCTCTGTAGGGATCATCATATTTTTTTTTTTTTTACTGCTTATAGGTTTTATGACCCTTTTCCATTCCCAGTGTTTATTAAGAGAAACATGAGAGCAAAGGTTCATCAGATTTTTATTTGTCTAAGCCAAGTAATCACCTGAATACATTAACTGGCCAAGGTAGGAACTTCTTCTTAAACTCATCTCGATTTCGACAGATAAATCTGCACCTGGGAGCTGTGCACAGGTTTCCCTTGATGCTTGTCATTCACAGGATGTGGAGGACAACTCGAATCCTGTGGCAACATTTCTGATCCCGGGCTGAAGGAAACTGTTTAAATACCAGAATAAGGAATACAGAAACATTCCTATGCACACACATGCTCTCGTGCACAACACAAAACCAATGATCATTTTAGGATCAGCCTTTCTTCACACATCCAGTTGCCTGGATATTCATGAATAGCAAGAAGTGGTGTGAGTGAGCTAAACCACTGCCACGAATCTGTGACGCAGCTGCCTTGGCTGGGGCCGCCTTTAACAGCCTCTCCATCTAGGGGGTTTCTAATATGCTCATCGCTGTGACATGGAGCACATTTTTGGCTTCCTGCATGGCTGAGGAGGGGGTACATTCCTCGTTATGAAAGCCTTGCTGACATTTATGTTTTTGCACTGAGTGGAATAAGCAGGCACATTATTACCCAGATCCCAGTCAGGACGTAACAAGAGAGGAAATCTAACTCTCTCCTCTCACAGTGTTCACCTCTCCGGGGAATCATTTATTTCCTCCAAAACTAAGCTGAAGCACAAGCAGCTACTTGAGGCTTGTAACACAAATGGCTTGCAAGTAATGACCCAGTCTCTCCCTTTGCAACTTTTGGACCAAGTGTAAGTGTGAGTGAATGTTGTTTGCCACCTCTTTTGGCGTAGCATGGCACCACAAATCATAACTTTTCCACTCCCCGTCTAAGCTCTCTTGTAGGCAGCTGGCAGCAGAAATAAGAATCCTGGGGCTCTTTACATAATTCCTCACCATGTCAAAGGAGCATTAGCAGAGACAGAATTCATAATGGACTATTCTTTTCCAGCTGTGGCGGAAGCTTCTACATTCTCTTGATGCATTAAGAGTGGAGCACAAGGATACTAAAGAAATCCATGGATTACAACTGTCAAAATGAAACTGCTCTTAGGAAATGAGATGGAAGATCACTAGTAGCGGACAGACTAGTTAGGCTAAAAGAGGAAATTATGCAAACCTTCTTCCCATACCAACCAGGCTACACAAAGTACTTTAATAGGTTGGCAGACATTAGAAATAGAGAAGGTGCATCAGGGTTGCCAGTGCATCATAGCTTCCCTGCAAGACTGATCCCTACACAAGACTCCTTAGTATATCTGGAATCCCAGTTTTAAAGCTGGGGCCAAGCTATGGATCTGCTGCAACAGCATCCTTGGGGAAAATTACTTCACAATCCCAGTAAATCCTACCATTAGGAATGCTTCTGAGCCTTCACAGTGAGTTTTCACAGGCCTTGATCTTCAAACACACAAACAAGTTTGTTTAGCCTTTTTTTTCTGTTCTTTTTCTTTCTTCTGCGAATCAAAGTCAAAACAAGAAGCAGAGATTGTAAAATTCTTATCAGAAGGGTTTTGCAGTTGAGGTTTTTAGTATCTCTAATGCCACAAAAATGGGCAAACAGTGTCTCTGACCACCTCCACTCCATCACCTCTGCTTCCAAAGTTCAGCAAAGCTATCACACATTTTATACTCATTTTCTGACTGACGCCACTGTCATAAGCAATTTTTTCCTTTAGCCCACTATTACCTATGCAGATTGGCTTTAATAGCTAAATAATTTTCTAATTACCAGTGCTCTAGTCCTTCATCAAATAACATTCAAATTGTTCTTAAATACTTATTTCTTTATAAGATCATAAACCCTAATCTTCATCAGTGTATGGCATGCACATAATTTGATGTGACACACAGACAGACAGACAGCATCCCAAACTGTCACCTCCCCAGAGACTCCCAGTGCGGTTTTCCTCTTTGGATGCATTGATTTTAAATTTCACACACGCCCCCGGGTACAGCCTCTCATTATTTACTCCTTTCAGGGGGAAACAATTTGCTTACCAGACAATAAAAACATCGTTAGTTCAGACAATGAAGACAGACTTTTAAAGAAAATTAATGCAGTCAAATTGCTGTGGCTGCAACCTGTATTTGTCACGGGTGTCGCATGTCTGTCTCTTTCCTCCTTTGTTCCAGGAGGGCAAAAGTCAACAGCAGCAAGAAAGTCAGACTTTTCACTTGTGTCTGACTCTAAAGTCTTTGCATTTCATGATCCATGTCGCTCTTTCCTTGGGTTATTGAAAATATAAAGGGCGATATCATGTTTGCTGGGGAATATTGAACTGGTGTCAGCCAAAAGATTCTGTTCTTATCTGTGTGCAATTACTTTCCATCTTTCTCTCTTCTCTCTCTGCACCCAAGGAATGTGCTTTGTGGCTCCAGTCAAGTGAAACCCAGAGTGTCAGCTGGAAGAGGGGGGGTAAGAAGCGACACCACCACCTACTACATCTGAGCTTTCATTTAAAGTTGTCAACAAACATAAAAGCTTCTCCATCGTTTTGCAACTTTTCCTCCCGTAAATTTCTCAGTTATTCTGTTCTGCTCTTTTTTATGTACTCTTCCTTCAGTGAAATTGGCAATGGCTTAAAAAAATAAAAAGTCTGTTTGATGTTTTGGGCTGCTGAAACAGAAGAACAGATGGTAGCAGAGACTAACAGGAGACCTCTGCAGACGGTTCTGGGAAAAAAAAAAGGTGAAAAGTGTTGTTTAAACCACCAGTATTAACAGGAAAAGAAAGGGAAAAAAATCCTATAATCGGCCTCAAAAATAAAATGTTCGCTCTAGAAGCATATGTTTGTATTGTATTACTAGTAATTTCATGGTGGGCAAAACTAAGTGATCTCAGATTTGACATGGGCTAAAAGCAAGAGTTAAGATGGTTCTGCTGACTTTAAGGATCTTGTTCAGCTGCACTAAATCATAAATTTAAGCTCCAACACAGATTAGTTAATCCAATGCAATGTTTCAACACACTAAACTGTGCTGGACTAGAACAGAACAGATGGAAAGGAGCCCTGTTGACCTCCGTGACTGATCATTCACTAATATCTTTTAAATTGCTTGCCTAATTTCTTACACTGTGCAATGCAGCTCAGAAATCTTTGACTCCAAGACAGGTTACCATTACCTGAGTTCAGCAAGAAAACACATTATTAGTAGAAGAAAAAAATGTCAAGTCTCTGAAAAAAAAGCCCAAACAATGATTTACATTTGCACCAGATACAATCTGATTGTTCTTTCTGTGTACCTAGGCTTATCTCACATCTGAGTGACTTCTTCTTATCCTTATTTCTAGTTACAAATGTTATTTTAGACCTGAAAAACTTCTTATAATTTTCATTGAATCAGATAGCTTCTTCTAAGAGCTTTTATCTCAAAGGATAAGCATTTTCCGGCCAACAGAAGAGTTTTGTTGGATCACCTGTGTATTAGTGTCACAATTTTCCATCCTCAAACTGTGATGACACAACATATCAAACCTTTCACTGTGGCTATTGTGCGTATCAGGAAGAGTGAAAAAGACAGTTCAAAAGGGGACAACCTGGCCATATCTGTCATTGTGTCTCTGTTATGAGACTGTGAGATGTATGAAGCATCATGGCATGTAGACCTTTTCTTTCCATCTTTGGAGTGACCTACAAGAACATAGTTCAGTTCTAGTATTATTTCTTTAATTTCCACAGAAGTTATTTTGCAGAATAAATTTAATCACACACAATGATCTGGATTGCTATCTCCACTTTCACTCCAAGTCAATTTCTAATCTGCCCTCTTGTTACCAATAAATGCAAATAACTGCACCTGGCCAGAACACAAAATCTAAGGTTCAGATTCTCAGAGATCACTTGTTTTGAACTTTACAAATGAAGACCAAGAGAAACAAACACACAACAAATAACCTCCAAATTCCAGGGGAGGGATCATGAATATGAAACCTCCAGGCATCTAATTATTTCCAGGTGCACATCACCAACTCGATCATGCTTAATTAATTAGCCACCTGGCCTGGTTTGTCAGCAGTTGTAGAATACTACAGGCACAGCTTCAGGGTGGGTTGTGTGGTTGGACTTTCAGGCAAACTCCTGCTATGGAAGGAGTGTTTCCTACAGGCAAAGGCATGCCAAATATCCAGTTACCTGATAAATTCAGTGTTATCCTTGAAAACTACAGCAATAGTCTTGGTCAGAGACAAATGCACCACTTTCATCTTCTTAGTAATCAGAGCAAGGAACGTAGAAATTGCAATAGGAATAGCTGAATATCCTTCAGGGTAAATAAAAACTTCCCTTCAGACAACTTTATTTTCTTTAGAATGTGATTAATGGGAACATTTGTTGAGTATCTTCCTTATTCAGTTTATTTTCTTCAGTTTTAAATGTCCACATCTCTTGTTGTACATCGTTATACAAGCTGAAGTTAGAAGGAAGTGATTGTCACCCCTATTAACATTAGAGATAAACCACTAAGAAAAAAGGACAATATTACAAATCTCTCAAGAAAAGCGTTTTTGATGATCCACTGGAGCACAATCATCTGAAAAGAGTATGGAGAAGGGTAACTGCAATGAAAGTTTCTGGAGCAGCCAGGTCTATGTCCGTTGCCCAGTGTTGTTTGTGAATGATCATGCATTAGATACCAGTGATTTATCCCAACCACAGATCAGGAACAACACTGGACTAGTCAATTAGTAAATAAATCTGCTTAAATTTTGAGAATGCAGCTGGATAGACTTGGAAATCACAGAATTCAAATAATTCATGTTGCATTGTGTTTGATATGACTAGAAAGCCTTAAATATGGGAGGTGGAAACATTTTTAGGTCATTTGACCCTGTATGTTTAGTTATTAGTCTAAAAAAAAGAAAGGATTTTGAGATAAAACAACATGTGACCACTGTTATGTGTTTTTACCAAAACAGATCCTATCAGAACTGAGACCTGGTTGTTCTGGTATTCCCAGGGTGTTTAGTTTCTAGTAAAATAAATATCCTTTGCTACTTCTGGTGTTATTTTGATCTGGGTTGGAATGCATCCCAACAGCTTCTTTTTAACTAAATCACATTTTTGGTAAAGAATCTTTCCAGAAACGAATAGTCTTGCTTTTGAGACATCAAGGAACAGAGAATCCACCACTGTTCTTGGTTATTTTTTCTTACTGCTCAAATTTTTGCTTCATATTTCATGTGATTTGATGTGATTTTTTTTTTCTTGGCTTGGGTTTATACTTTCTGACTCTCATTATGTTTTCCTCCACTAGATTAAAGAACCCTTTACTACCAGCCATTTTCCTCTCAGGAAGGTACTTACACACTGCAATCAAATCATTCCTTTAGGAAAAACTGAAGGGATTGAGCTCTTAAGTCTCTCGGTGTAGCATTTTTCTCTAGCACTTCAATTATTTTTTCAATGTTCTCTTTAAAATGTAGACACTTTGGCTGGACTCAGTATTCTGGTATCGGCTCTCACTACACTGTGTACAGAGTAAATCCCTCCCTAATCCTACCTGTTACACCCTACATTTCCAGGGACTGAGCATTACTGTTGTTTGGTTGGGGTTTTTTTCCCCACAGGAGTGTTCTGGGAGCCTCATGTCACGTTGTTTTCAACTCTAAGCCCTGTGTCTTTTCCTGTGTCACTACATTCCTGGGAACAGAGCCTGATTCTGTAACCCCTGCATACTTCTAGACATACAGTTCTGACTTAGCTTATTTGAACTTTTCTCTCTCTTATGAGTGGGACTTATTTTCCAGGTAATTCAGACCAATTCTCATGGCTGCCCTCTGCTCACTGATACCAGTCAATCAATTCAATCAGTTGTGTCATCATTACATTTGAAATCCTCAGGGATTTAATATTTACTGCTAGAAGATTGTACTGATGCAAAAAACACCATCTAATACTGATTGTCACACAATCCCACCAGAGATCATCTAAAGATAGACATAGGCTACAGGTGAGATAGTGAATAATAAAATGTCCTATTGTGCCCTGAACCCATAGTGGAGTGGAGGCAACCCAGAAGCAGAATTTACTTCAATCCGTAGAAACTGAGTCCCAACTGTGTTTTGATTTCACAGCCTCAGTACTTAAAAAGCAAGAAGTGGGGAAACAAGCAACTGTGTTTCTTCCTGTGTCTCTCATTACCTCAAAAAACATTTTCTCATGAAGATTCTTCTCTATCACAATGTTTCTGAATTAGTGAAGGGTTTGCTAATTTATTTCAGTCAATATCTCACACCTTGCAGGTTTTCCACAAGGAGCTGAATCTGAATGCTATTTCTCCTCTTCCTTTGAGGCACCAGAAATCTGGATCTATATTCTGTACCCCATTGCAAGGAGGGTCTTTGTATAATAGAATAAAGTGCAATATGAATTAGAGAGACAGTAATTGGAGAATATAAAAGTTGCCATCAGCTTTTTAGAATGAGAAAGTGTGCAACTTCCATCAATCATGAGACTCTGCAACTCAAAGGTGATTCTTAATGGAACTGGCTTGAAATTGAAGATAATTTTGTATTAAAATTGTCATGCTTTTGGAAAAAAAAAGTATCAATCTATGGTGAAGATTTTGTAACTCCTTCTCCTGTCACAATTATAAAAGCTAGAATTTCATGTAGAAGCAACAAAAAAGAATCTTCTGGCTTGCCAAGTACTAATCTAGGAGGAATTTTCAATATGATTTTTCCTCCAAAAGAGAGAAAATAAAACTGTCTCTTGCCTGGTAACTCCACTGCAGAAAACGTGGGGTCCTGGGCTTACCCTTCATCCCTCATTTTCAAGCTTTAATGGTAAACCAGAAAGAGAGCTAAGACCCCTCCAGTTGGGCAGCCCACATCCAGCTCTTGAAAGTAGTGCTGATATACACTCCCAAAAGGCAGCTCTTGTTCTTTCCTAAAGAGGAATTTTCATGGTAAACTCATCTGTTTTTATTCCCAATTATCTGCCACTGTGGAGTGACAAAACAGACAATATGTTCACTGAATCTGTGAAGAAAAGAAACCCTTCTTATTTCAATGGAGACTTAGCACATATGTTGGTACTTTGGTAGCTTAATGTAAAAACATTGACAAGACAGATTTGGCAAATCTGGATGCAGATTCAATCTTATAGAGATTCTTGAAAGGAATTTCTGGCTTTGGGAGTAAGGGAAAGATATAATAAAGTCACAGGAGGTGGAAATCCAGAAGATCTTAGTCCAGTTCACTGTAAAATTACTTGTTACTATTCACGTATTTATCTTCAGTAGAGCTAGAGAATACAGCTTTGTGAAACTAAAATGAAAAGGTTCTTTTGATATTTTGATTACACATAGTCTTGGTAGTCTCTATTTAAGTTTAAAGTCTGTGAGGTTAATTTTCACAGGTGGGTTCCAATTTCAGATGCACCAATTTCAGTGGATTCAATGGCCACCGCATTTCTGGAAAGAATAGCCATAATTTCTGCTGTAGCTGGGTACAATCAGCACTCCTGAAAATCTGGCACTGAATTCTCTGAAGACCTAAAGCTGAACCACTAATATTTAGTGCCCCCATTTGAACGTCTCGGCCTAAGTGTTCCTGTGTCTTTCCTTCTCCATCTGCAAAACAGTGTACAGTGACTGTCCATGACCTACCTTGCACTGACCTCCAGCAGCTTGGCTTAACCTGTTAGTGATGTGAATAAATTATATTAGTCTGAGTTCCCAGGGAAATGTACTGATACAGAAACATTAATACTTTGCCTTCTCAGGCATACAGATGGTCGCTTCCCTTTGATTCCATAGACATCAACTGTTATGCCAAGAACAAATTCTGCATGTCACCGTGAAATGTCTGAAAAGGGGTTAAAAATATCACCAAATCATTATTTTAGCCATGTCCTACTAATAAGGTTTTCCACTACTACCTGTAGGAGTGAGTAGTTGTTCACAAAGTTGTGTGAAATCAGTGACTACTGTTAAACCTATTTTCAACTCTTAGCATCTCTGAAGAGTAAGGATGATTTTAGTTTAAATGTTTAGATTTCAGAGCTTCTGAGCAGGACAAGAAATACTTTCCCTGCTTAGATTTTTTAGAGTGGCATGTTATTTGAAGAATAAAATGGCCCAGAATAGAAATGGCTTGTAGATTCCATTGTGTTAACAGCAGAGCGCTAAGATGAGGTGTGGCCCCTTAACACCTAAGGCTGTTTTTTCCTGTGATTCAAACACAGTTTGAAAAGACACAAATTAAGAAAAGACACATGTTGCTGTACATCTCTCCAGTGGTTTTAAGTTCCTGAACTTTGCTGTGGTGAAGAATTAATCTAACCCATTTGGTTCACCCTCTGTTTTTCATGCAACGTTGCTATCACCAACAATGCAGGTGGAAGTAAACCAAAGCTGTGTTGTAAATGTTCTTGCAAATGAAATTTCCTAGTGCTTTCATGGCTGTTTATTCATGTTTTTCTTCCTGAATATGCAAGCGAGAGGATGCTGATGCTCACAAAGATCACCTCTTCCAAGATTTTCCTTGCTCTCAAAGTCATTTGGAAATCTGCATTCACTGACAGCACATCAATTCATTGCATGCTCTACCAAAGTTTGCAAATAGCTGCACAGGAGAATGGGATTACAGGTAAATGCCACAGTGGAAGGGAGCTATTTGCCCACCCAACCATCGAGTTTATTTTCAATTCCTGTTTCTGTCTTTGCCTGTTCTTGTTTCTAGTCCACATCAGCTCCACATGACCCCACCCTTGGCTATCTGTCCTCTTCAGCAGGTGCTATATAGAATTCTATATACAGAATTCTAAGGCTCCTAATTTGAACTTGCAAGTTATATGTATGAGTAAATTAATCAGAGCAAATCTCAACCTCTTCTCCACCCCGCACCAATAAACCAACTTCTTTGAGAGTCATCAACTCCTGCAGTGAGATTTTAAGCCATTTCATCAGGTTTGTGGCTCAGCCTGCAATCACTCATAGTTTTTGATATCTTTTTCCAATGTGCTATTTTGTCATTGGAGCTTGGCAAGTCCTGAAGACACAGATCCCTGGCTTAACCAGTAGGAGAAATCCCCCTCACGATACCCTCACAGCACAATTTTAAAACCCTTCCTGAAACTTGAGATTTGGACAAAGCTATTTTCAATCCTCCCAGCAAGGGACGCTGTAAAACAAAAGAATTTCTCTCAAAACACTTTGTGGGGATATACATACAAGTGCCTATTTGTAAGACTCTCAGCCCTGGGGAGGGAGAAGTGAACAGAAACTATGTACACATTGATACCAGACAGGGTGAAAAATGTATGTCGGATTTCAGGCAGATTGTATTTTCCTGTCTTGTTTAATCTCTGTTGGGGGAGAGAATGGAAATCTGTGCCTAAATTGTTTGCTTTTCTCCTTGTCATTGCCCACATAACAGCTTAAACTCTCCCCTTCTTAATCTGAGGTGATTTACAGAGGTTCCCTATCAAACAGAGACACTATACAACACTGTATAAGATTACACACTTTGTCAGAAAATTGGCACTTTAGATACTAAACGATAGCCTGTGCTCTGCAACCATGCTATCATTCTTGCTCTAAGATCTTGTCAGAGCCTATAAATTAAGCGGGATTTGGCCCTGGAGTTACACGAAAGGGAGGGCTGTAGGAAACGGGAAGATAGTGCCTCATCTCACTGGACTTTTTAAAAGGAAAATTATCTTCCATCTGACCAGGACTCCTACCCCAGCACTGGATTTCTATTTTAACCTATGCAGCAGGATGCCACCTAAAGCTATTCCCTGAAAACTGTATCATGGGTGCCTCCATCCGTAAAAGCTGTTTCTCCTACCATGATGCTGTGCTATCAAGTTAGGAGAGATGCTGCCCAAGTATGCACTGATTCTGAAACGATAGCTCTGACAACAGCTCTGTCTAGCAGCCTTCCCAGAAGGAGTACCTAAATGCTACCTTCATATCTGCAGGTATGTTGATTCTAGGTAGCCATACCATCTACAAAGTCCTTTGGTATCCCTAAAAAAAAGGAGACATCCAATTTCAAAGTAATTATTTGGCCTGCACGGTACAGTGGTTTCAGACAAAGTGCATGGCAGCCACATGAATGATCACAGAACCCCCCAGCAGTGCTCTGCTCTGTCACGGCACATGGACTCGAAGCACTGGTGGCTTTGCTTCAGCCTCACTGCTGCAGGATGCAAGTCTGGGTGCAAAAGACTGGCAGAAAAAAAACACGAGGCATTTTTTAGGAACACAAAAGTCCTTCTTCGGGCCTGAAACAGAAGGAATAGGATTTTGAGTTAATGACAAATAAGGAACACTTGCTTCAGGTGTAAACAAAGTTGTTTTGAGTAAAGGTCTTGCAGGGGAGAGGGAGCAGGGTGTCCAAACACCCTGGTTTGGGGCAGCTGCTGCATTGCCCTTTCTGGTTTTGTGTTTGAGCAGCAGCGAGGGCTGACAGTGCCAAGCCAAAGAAAAGCGATGCCTGTTTCCAAGCCCGGGCCCGGGCGGATCCAGGCCGCACACCTCAGTTCCTCTCCTAATACAAAAGGCCGCACAAGTTGTTGGCTGCCCTGCGACAAGGAGAGGCTCCTCCTTGCCCGGCGCTTGCGAGGCCGCAATTCTGCGGCTCAGATTCAGAGAGCAAAACAAGAGCTGGAGGTAAAGCAGGCACAGAGCCGCCCTGGACGGGCCTCATGAACCTCCACGCTGCGCCTGCTCGAAGGGAAAGCTGGTGACAGCAGCCGCGGGAAGCAGCAGCAGGCAGCACCTGCCCTGGCCGCAGGCCCGGCCGGCTCGAGTGTATAGTTACAGTGCTCTCTGGTGGCAGAGGAGCCGCTCGCCCGCCTTCCCGGCCTGCGAGGCGAGGATGCGCTGGGTTTCGAGCCTTTCCTGGCCGTGTCAGTCGGAGGTGACGAAGCCTCGGAGCATAAGCAAATACACAGTCATTTATAGGCATCTTAAAATACGTGGAAGAGTTATGCAGCTAACAACCCCCATTAGAATTCTCAGCGCAGCAACAGTGTTTATTTTTATCAGCCTTGTGAGAAGCAAAGGCTTTGCTGCTCTGTCACGAGGCATATTTTTTTGTACAGAAATGGGTGCTGCAAGTGAAAAACCCACCTGCCAGTTTCACCAGCATGAGCACTCTTGGCACAGTGTAGCACAGAACAGTCACCCACACAGTGCCTCTAATCTGCAGATCGCCGAACACCTCACACAGCTTCCCGATGAAGTTTAGAGACTCCTAGGAGAGGAAACATTCATATACCTGGGGCCTAGATGTAGAGAGGCTGAAAGGCAGTTGAAATACATCAAGAAATACTGGGGTTTGGTCTCTGCCCCCTACCATTGATGCCAGACTTGCAAATACCAGGAGCCACAGGCCACTCAGATTTTCTCCTAGCTGAGTTACCAACTACAGGGCATGACTGGTTTATCAGCATAGAATCATGGAATCACAAAATGGCTGAGGCTGGAAGGGACCTCTGGGATCACCTGGTCCAAAACCCTGCTCAAGCAGGACCACCTAAAGCTGGTTGCCCAGGACTGTGTCCAGACAGTTTTTAAATATCTCAAAGGATGGAGACTCCACAATGCCTCACTACAGATTGTTCAAGTGCTTGGTCACCCTCAGGGTTAAAAAGTATTTCCTGATGTCTGCATGGAACCTTCTGTGTTTCATTTTGTGCTCATTTCTTCTGGTCGTGTCATGTATGTCCTTCCACCTTGCACGTGTACAGCAATAGTGCATATTTCATAGCACACAAACCTTTCATAAATCCAAACTCATCTGTATTGGCCTCTGGGATGCTTTAAAGGAATTCTTGTTGCCAGGTACAGAAGCAGTTGACCAATAGCTCATTAGAGGGAGTTCCTATCCATCGTGAGGGAGTAATATGATTTGCTTCATTTATACAAGGACAAACTAGATGACTTTTCAAGAACTGAGTGTTCCTCGCTACAGTGAGCAAGGATTTCTAATATCTTCATTAACTATGAGTATTTTCATTTCTCAGCATCCACTCTGGCACTTCTGCCCGGGCTTTGCTGGAAGACCTGAGTTTGCACTGTGTACTGAACCAAGCAAAGGCACACTGGGCTATAAGCAGAGGCTGCATATATATTCTCAATGCAATGCTAAACCTCAGCAAGTTGGGTGCTGCCACAGGAACGTGACAACATGTGATATTGCTGGTTTGGAGGGCAGCAGACAGCAACTGCCTCAGGACTTCAGTCTATACTGAAGACAGACAGTTTAACATGAAGACACAGCCAATAATACCTCAATACAATCATGTGAAATTTACATCAAAGTTACTCAGCTGAAGCCATGAGACAAGTAACAGACATCATCTGCATTCACAAACATACAGCAGAATGTAGAACTTGCTCTCTTCCCTCACCTGTGAGAGTGAGACTGAAATGAGTTGGCTGGACAGAGAAAGTAGCAGTAGTAATAAACAACTTTCCAACTCCAGTAGTCTGCCCAATTCCCATTCTAAAAGCCCTAAGAGTTGAATCTAAAGACTTAGACACAGAGTTACTTCAGACTTAAGCTGCCACACAGTATCTGCAGCCCAGTGGCTGTTCAGGCTTTCTGCTCAAGGCACATGGAGAAAGCTTAACCTGCCTCACAGTCAGAAAGATTCAAGTTACACAGAAATATTTTGGGTTTGCTGTCAGCTAAAAGCACACCTAGCCCAGCTGATCTTTGCTAACCTTAGCACACTGAACTCCCTAAAGGGGATCTAATTAAGCAAGGGAAATAATTTTGTATAAGCTGGATGTCCATTTCACTCCTCACAAAAATACACATACTTTTTCAAGCATTTACTTGGTTTTATTTTGAATATTCAATATTAAAAAATAAATATTTTCTACTGATTTCTTTTAAATAAGTGACAGAAAAAAATCCACACCAAATGCATTAGCAGTCTGAGAAAACGAGAGCAGAATGAAATTGCAGTATAAGCTATTTGTCAGAAACTGTTCACTTGTTTTTATGTTGATCTCTTCAGCGTTAACTGGGGAGGGATGGCACACAGGACAACACCACCACACAGAAGATACCCTTGACTAACCCCTTGATCCCCAGAAGTAGATATCTGCAACACTTTGTGCTGTAAGATTCTCCACAGGTTTCACTGTTGCTATGGTTATTCAAGATCTTTTTTTTAACAGGAGAAAAAAATATTCTCTGGGTCTTTGCAATACACAGTAACACAGCTGTCCCACTGCCTGGCTCTCCACTTGGCATCACGCTAAATCTAAACATCAAACATCAGATGAAGGTCACAAATATTTAAGAAGAATTAAAAATGGAAATCACTTAATGTAGAAAATGGAGTTAGTGTGGCAGGAAGGAAGGAAGGAAGGAAGGAAGGAAGGAAGGAAGGAAGGAAGGAAGGAAGGAAGGAAGGAAGGAAGGAAGGAAGGAAGGAAGGAAGGAAGGAAGGAAGGAAGGAAGGAAGGAAGGAAGGAAGGAAGGAAGGAAGGAAGGAAGGAAGGAAGGAAGGAAGATAAAGTAAAGGAGGGAGCCCACATCTTTAGGAATTTTCCTGTTCCAAATTTTGCAGATAAAGTCCCAAAACACTGAATGGGATAAAAATCTCAGGACTACAGAAACATATCTGAGGGCTGTCAATAGCTGTAGTGTTTTTTTGAGCTCATCTGTATTGTAAGCTCATCTGAATGAAAGTATTAACCACCAAAGTCGGTGGTAAGCAGGAAAAGGCTCATAATGCAGTTGTTATCCCCTCATTAGCAATTAGCAATGAGGCTGATTAGCAAGGTAGTGTGATGAGCAGTTTTCTGCCCCATCCATTCTTTCATGTTCTTCCCAACTCCTTCAAGCAGTCCATTGGCTTGAGGTTTCTAGAATACAAATCAAATCAAGAGTCATGACTTCACCACTTTCACTATTCATTATTCATCAACATTCTGTGCTGCACAGTCCTGGTTTTATTTCCCTAGCTGGGACTGCAACTTCAGATCAAAACCATGAAATGCCTTCGTTGCTACGAGTTCAACACATATGATGTCATGGTAAGGGAGGCTGCAACTCAAACAGCTCTCTGGTGACAGAGCAGTTCCTCCAGTGTCTACTTCATCAAATTAGGTTCAAAGGGCTGTGCTGTGCCCCTTGAACATCTCCCACAGTATGGGCTAAGCTCCTAAATCAGGGATGCATTTAATGGTCCCCTTCAAGACCACATCATTATGTATAGTCTCCATAAGAGCACATCGGTCTCCAGAAGAGTACATCAGTATGTAGAGTCATAGTCTCTGCCTTCCTGCTCCTTTTCAATGATTTTCTTCTTATTCATCTGAGGTCACACTAGTTTTCAGCCACAGCATCACACTGAGAGCTCTTGTTCAGCCAATTAGCTCCCCTGCCTTCTAACTCCTTTCAGGGTCATTGTTTCCCTGGAAGCGAGTACCCGCTCTGCTTGTGTAGCCTATTATCCTTGTTCCCAAACACATCACCTTGCATTTGGCAGCATTAACATTTGTGCTGGTTAAACAAGACCCACTTCCCAAATGAACCAGATTGATCTGTCAAACTGATCCAATTTTACTGCTGTTTACTCTCACTAATACTGTATCCTCTGCAAATTTTACAGGCGCTGATTTCTTCGCTTCTCAACCATTAATAAAACCACCAAATTGCATTAGGCTGGAAAAGATCCCCATGGAGCCCTGCTGGGACTACCCTCTGTGGATGATGATTCTTCATTTACAATTCCTTTTTTGAAATCCATCAGCCATTTATAATCTATTTATTATGCGCTACATTAATTTTGCATAGTTCTAATTTTTTAATCGGTATGTCATGTGGTATGGAGTCAAATGCTTTTGAGGAGAGCAGGTAGATGTCAGCACAGCTCCTCTTATCAACCAACTTTGTCAAGAACAAAACTGTGTTTCCTTAAGCAGATCTATTCTCCATAAAGTGATACGTGCAACAGTTGCTGCTTATGGCTGTGGGTTAAAACAAAATGCTGCAACTGGACTTTTAATGAGGAATGAGGAACTGTAGAAGCAAGGTGTTAAATGGGAAACAGGTCAGTTGTATTTTCAGGCCCTAAGGTTTTCAATCACCGTCCACTGAATTAACTGTAATACATACTATGTTAATATCCAAAGGGTATGTGGAGAGAGGACTTATCACTTCAAGCCACAAACACTTATACCTCTGTGGTACAAGAAGATGAACTCAAAAGCACATTTTCTTACTCCCTCCTCATTCTGGTTCACTAACTCCCGTCTGTCATCTCTACAGAGACCTTGTGGAAGAGTCCATCTCAGCTTTTATCTCTGTGTAGAGAGCATGTCTTGGAAGGGGCAAAGAAAGTGTCACGTTTTGATGAGACCTGATGAGAAATGTAGAAGCTTAAGGCTGTAACTGAATCACTGTGTGAGAAACACAGAGGAGGGACCTTCTCTGATCAGTTGATCTCCAAAGCTCTGGAAAGCTGCCTCATCTATTTCTGTATAGCCTTCTAGAAGAACAGGCAGATTACACAACAGCTTCTGTACAGTCTGAACCTCTCACAGAAGCCCTGGGAACTCACAGAATAGTTACTTGAGATGGGGTGACAGAACTTCCCCAGGCTGAAAGAAAGGCTCGCTTTCTTCCTCCTCACTCCTCTACACCCATACACACCCAAGAGCAGTGCTGCTTGGACTCACATCATCATCATTCAGTTTTCAAGACTGCAAGACAAGTAACCCTGAAATTGCTAAGCAGTCTATGGAGTACCAAGTAGTAACAATAATGATAAATAATCACATAAGAATTTATGTCAAAATAAATGTTTCAATCATAGTTTAAAGGTACTGACTGTAAATATCAAGTTTCTTTCAGTTGTTTATCACAATTTTTCAAGGAAAATGCATATTTCCTGATCCCAAAGTCAACATTAAAAAAAATTACCAGGAGTACTGTAAATTATGTGGACACAGAAATGAATTTGTAGCTAGGGTGCAATTCTGAACCCCCAACTTACAGTATTGAATAACCCACATTCAAAACCATGTGGCTCTACAAGCCATCAGCAAGCAAAGGACCCACATGAGAAACACAGTACTTGTCTTGAGTAAGGCTGTACCAGTTTGGATCTTTCTGTGTGATTTCCCATGTGCAGTTACAGTCATACCTATGCAATCCCATTGAAATCAGTCTAGTAACAGTCGCCACACGTAAGATACCATTGGCAGGCACTGTCCATAAACTTGAAACAGACAGCTGTACCACAGGACAGATTGATCTAGTACTGGAAGTCACTCCTCCTAAATTTAATACCAGACCTGACTTTGATTTGCTTTAGTTTTCTTGGATATAATAGCAGCCTTGTGATCTCAAGCTCATGATGCTATTAACTCACTTAATGCAGATTTACTCACTTTTAAGAATTGGTAATAGCTCCCTGTGGCCATTTCGGTCACCTCTTAAAATCAAGGTCTCTCTGGACATTCTTTCCAGTAATTTATGAATGGGTCAATAAGACTGTTAATAATTCCAGCTGTCTTCTCTCACTCTCCTTACATTTCTAAGCAGTGAGTCTGACTCTTTTAATGTAGACAGCAGCATTTCTTGCTTGGCTTAGAATAAAAGTCTTCTATTGTTTCTGAATGTCACACAAATAAGAATATGTGGATTTGGAACACTTTTCTACCATCCTGCACTGTACCATTTAACAGGACAGAAGTGGAGATAGACATAATGTTGCATAATTCACTGAGATGCAACCCTGTGTCACTGCACGTGCCTTTATTAGTAGGTTTTGGAAGTAAAGGGTTTTAACTCTGCTAACACCATGTTAACATAACTACAACCATTATCTGTCAAAAGCTGTTTCTGTAGTTTCAGCTGCTTTTGTAGATTATAGATTCACACAGTGTTGTTTTTGCTAACCATAGGATGTGCAAAATACTAGGTCTGTACTGCTAAGAAACTGGTGCTTGTGATGGCTGATCTTTAACCAGCTGCTGTATGAACTCGGTTCAGAAAGTGACTGTGCAGCCAGTAATGTTGCTAGCTGAGTTATTGAGGAAATTTGCCCTCATTGTCTGATTTTCTATTTGATAACCTGTGGAAGAGATGACTATGATGTACCTATAAGGCTGCAAACTGTGCACTGTGTGGAGAATATATGTACAGCAGGGAAAACTTCCAGAAAAACAAGCTGTATCAGCCTGAGAACAAATGTAGTTGTCCAAGCTAGTCCACTGTAACTGTATAATGACCTGGTAAACTTGGACAAGTCTCTGTTGACCTTGTGAGCACAATAGTTTCAAAAACAAGACCAGGAAAATTCATGTTCAAAATTGGAACATTAAACTGTTTCAAATGAGTTAGGACTCGAATCCTAGGTTTCCCCTCAGACAATAACCAGGTATGTATATCCATGGCCATGTGATTTGATGCTCTGCCCAGGGTAACTTTAAATCTAAGCTGCCCTGGTGGATGCATAGAAACTTGTAACAGAAATGTTATTAAGTATGAATGGAAGTGAATGTGTACAAGCACCAGAACAGTAGAAGTGTTAAAAGAATGATCTGCATTGATAGTAAAGGGTATTGTTCCCAGAAACAGAAATGAGAAATGTTCTGTTCATGTTGAGACCAGAAAACCTGCACATCACATATGTCGTTCCTGTTCTTGTATGCCCACAAGGAAAACAGGCTGTAGCCTTGCAGATGTGTATGTATTCCAAATGCATCTCTCAAACAAGACAAAATGGACAATGAGCTGTAACCTTGCCTAAGATTTATGGCCACTTATGCAAGATTCTGAATCAGAGCACAACCCCATCATAACTGTTGATTCCTAATGTGCATAAAAGACCAGTCTAAAAACTCGTTCAGTGTCATCAAGCAAGAACTCCAGAACGTGATGAGCACTCAGTAGCTGCCACATCACGTCTCACCCGCCGTGCAGCACGAAATCGATCCAGGGCACACGTATCCTGGCATTTGTGAGTATGTGGGTGTGAGACTGTGAGTAGGTTAAATCCACTTATTCAGAGTTTCTGAAAATAAGTATCAACTTTCTCTTCCATAAGGTTTTGTGAGAGCAGTTTTTTCTGACAAGTGCAGATAAACTGCTCCTAATCCCGGCGGTGCCAATCTTTCAGGTACCTTTTCAGGACACTTCACTGTACCATAAGGATATGTCCTCTAGGCCATCAGCACCTGGTAATTTCAATAGGAAATAAAGGAAGATAGCATTCAGGGAGCATATAGAAGTCTTAGCACCTTTTACGTTAGTCTCAGATGTCCTAAATTTGGTGGTGGTTTCTTACAGAGAAAAGGACAACAAAGTTGAGTTAGAAATGGGGAAGAAAACAGATGTATAAACAGGCCTGAGACTGTCCCTTTGTCTAATCTTTCAGCACCTGATTATGGTTTCAGATGTCCTCAAGCCTTTTAGATAATCGTGTCCTTCTATTGTATAGGCATTTGGCAATTATCACTATAGTCGCTTGTTTAAAAAAAAAAAAAAAGTTGAATTAGATAAATAAGGCCTAGGATAACAAAATATATCATGCACCCATTATCCTTTCAATGTATGCAGCCTGCTGGCACGGTTCAGAGTTAATTTACATGATAGATGCTTCTACTTCAGCCTAAAACAAGGCTGGTCTGCATGTCTTTTCCTGTCATGAGATGCCGAACCTCAATTACTTATTTGAGATAAATGGTGTAATAAAAACACACTTTACAGTCCAAAAGCCACTTCCATCTACTATACAATACCTAGTTTCCTGTTTGATTTTTTTTTTCCTCTAAGACACTAGCCACAGCAAAATAAAAATGATTCTGGTACCTAAGCAACAAAACATCCCCTTATTTTGTTCTTTGTAAATGACCTAGCTGCCTCAGCCATCACCACTGCTCTCCTGTTCACTCCCAGCTGTCCTACCTAAAGGTAGTATAGAAGAAGAGGTGGATAACTTGGAAAAGTTGTAGTCAATGCAATAGCTGAAGCTTGAGGAGCTAAAACTTGTTAGGCCTTATTTAACTGTTGCACACATTAACATGTTGCACATATTTCTCTGCTGTGCTGCTGCAGAACAGTCTAAAAAAAGAGATAAGGAAGGGGCTAGAAAAATGAGAGTGCCAACTTCTTTGCCACCCTTACTTTATCCAACCTGCCTATGAAGTAACTGAGGGGTCCCAGAGCTGGCTGATTTCAGTAAGAAATTAAAATTACCAGAAAGCAGTTATTCCTGTCATAGAGTAGGACTCAATGAGATGAAGAGCTGTGATAACAACAAATTAAATTAGAGTTTGTCTCCTCTGTGTGCATTTTCTCAGTTTACATATATAAGAAATGCAAAGGAAAATACCCCATGGGGTGTGGCAAAGATCAATCCATTAATGTGTTGCATTTGAAAATGTAAAGTGTTATTAAGTGCTAGACTGATTATTTTAATCAGCACTGTTTTCACACCATCTGCAATTCTATGGCTACAAATGTGGCTCTGGAGTTGTATTCCAGGTATACAGGATCTCTACCTCTCAATTTGTACTTCATCATTAGCACAGTATCCAAACACTGAAGACAAAATCAGATTCAACTGCAGAATGAAACATGAAAGAAATTGCAATGCTATCACATTGCTTCTTCTGAAGGGCCTGGACTGACTTTGTCTGATAGTCATTTGAACATAGGTGACATTTTTGATGCACTTAGTCTTGATACTCCTGTGTAAGAGCCAGATTTGGAGGGGGTGGTAAATGTAGGCTTTTTAATTTCATTTTCTTCAGAGAGATATGGTAACTGATGTATAGAAAGTGATAAAGCAATCTTTAGATCAAAGCCTTTCAACTCTCAAACAATAGAAAGTCGCACACTTTATCTTCTCTATTTACAGGTTAACACTTTAAAAATAAAGAGGTTGAAATGTTTTATTAATTACACACACTAAATACCTTTTGTAACCTTAAAAAGAAGAGCAGGCAGTGCAGAAATAAACAGAGATAGAGAGTTTAGTGAGAAATCCGATCGTGCTTGGGAAAGAAACAGCACCAAGGTGCTAACAAATTCTGTGATAATCTGCATTACACCATGAATTTTATCTGGTGTTGCTTTGTAGGGCTTAATATCTCTGGAACAGGCTCCTGCTGTCTTGTTACGGCTGTGGCAAAGATTAACTCTTGACCTTGATACTAGAGGGTTATGTTACTCTTTATAAAGCAGTTTCCCAATCAAAAATCAGCTCCCTCTCTCTCTTTTTGTTAATTAATACTGTGGAGCCAAAAGTTCACCCATTAGTAAGTTCACTGCTGATTCAGCTGCCAGTGGCCAGAATGCCAACTGGCATGAAGGACAGTATGGCACCTGCACCAACTCCGTCCAGTCTGTGCCGTCAGTGGGGAGCTCAGGGGAGGGAAGAAGAGAGTTGAAGGCAAATTAATAACCAAAACATTATAAACCAAACAAAATATTTATGAAACCTGCCACGCTGGCAGCCCTGGAGAGCCACAGTTACAGACAAGGTAAAGCCCTGACAGAGGTACAAAAACCACAGCCATCCCACCTCAGTGTTTCCAGAGTTTGAGTCCTTTTTCTCCATGAACACCTACATCAAGAAGGCTGGAGAATTCTCTCTTTTGACTGAAGCACATTTAAGTCAAGGAGGTTGCTACAAAGGCTGCTTCCTATGAAGATCTGCATATGTGAACTCAAGACCAAATTAATTTCTTTACATTTTTAGACCAAATTCTGGAAAGATGTCAGTTTGAAGATTGCAGAGCCATCATTTGGACTATGTTCTGTGCCAAGGCTATTGCCATTATAGGCCTTTTTAAAAGCACTGAAGAAAATAGACATTACAGAGCAAGTAATTTCTTGTGTTGAGCCACTACTCCTCCTGAGGTCTTATGCAGTTTTGAAGGGTTCTGCTTTTATTTTCGACACACTTTTCTCTAAAAGTCTTTAGGAAAGTCCTGTTTCCAGCCAGAACAGAGTTAACTTCCTCAAGCAGCCAGCACAAATCCAATGCCTGGGTTGCCTCATATTTTATGTAAATTGGGACAGAGTCATGAGCTTGGCATCTCTTCCAAAAATCCTGGAGGAAATGCCCCAGGAATGAGCCAGCGTTTGTTTTGATTGAGATGGACCACTGTGGGTTGTGGCCAATAGGTAATGGTTGGAAAATCATCACCTCTGCACCCACTTTGTTATACCCAAATGCATTATCACAGTCTAGAAAGTCTGTTTCTTATTTGGAATGATTTCTAGGAAGACCTGTGGGTCTGTTTAAAAATTACTGAAGCTATAAATGCTGAAAGACCAAGCTTTTGTAAATGGCCCAGTCTTGGCTATATGGATAAAAGCTGGAAGACCAAAAGGAAAAGACTCAGTGACTTCAAGTCGCAGAAGAAATCATCAGAATGTTACTACAGCTTTCTGTTGGCAGAAACCTAAAATAGTCACAGCTTTTTTAGAGAAATACACATGAGAATGAAAAGATTTTTGTTTATTCAGACTATTCATCGTTGTAGTTGAACAATTTGTAAATCTTTAAGTAATCATTTTTATCTGTGTCTCCTTTCTGGCATCTTGCAGTAAGTAGAAGGAAACAACATAAGGTGCAAGCCCAGTCTGAGGAGTCACTGGGGAAGCCGGTGGCACATGACCAGAACTTGGGCTCTGAAGAGTTCTCTTACTAAAACAGCTCTTGCCTTTAAAATGATGGAGTCCACCTTTACTAAGCTAGCACATTCTAAATACCTCACCATACTGTGTTCCCTCTCTCACTCAGTCTAGAACCAATTATTATAGCCCCTTGCTTTGCTGTTCCACTGTAGCCTTTCTGAACCGAACCATACCTGAACAAAACCAAAACTGCATGAGAGGACTCTAATCTACAGCAGTAGAATATATAATATATTAGATATGTGAGGTCCATATATCATAAATCAAGTAATGTAAATGCATAGATTAAAAAACCCCCAAAACCAAACCAACAAACCATCAAATCTGGTCAGGATAGAAACCAAAATCCAGATAGCAGTCCAAAAAGTTAAGCCTGAATTAGAAATTTGAAGTGATTTTAAGGATGAGCATCCATCACAGCCTTACATGTTTTCCTGCAGTAGTTAGGCAGATGTTAATCTGCCTATAAAAGGGCTTCCCTTTGTTTTATAAGCAAATTAGTAAACAAACAGGATTAAACTAAATCTCTAGGATTATTTTTTTTAATTTTCACTGTATTTTTCCTTCCTACATGAAATCTTCTCCCTAAGCTCCCTCTTTTCCTTCTTATATTACAGCCTCCTGTACCTACACAAGGTTAGAAGATAACATTCCTCAATAATGGGTGATATGCAAGACCCAAAGGAAAACAAGAGTTAACATAAACTAATCTCTTCCCAGAAATGAAAGCCATATCAGAATGAGAATAATTTATCTGGAGTCAGCCTTGTTATCCATGGCTAAATCAACCTAATCAAATAATTGAAGAACACAGCTTCTGTCTTTGATGTGGGAGAGAAAAGATTTGACATGCCAACTCATCAGACTGAAAAGGCTTTTTTTTTTCTTTCTTCATCTCTTAGCTATATGCACCACCTCAGCAGTTGGGTGCTACAAAGTTGCCCAGCACTACTCATCTAAGGAATAAAATGCCAGCTTTAATTCAGAATAAAGCCAGTTCCAAAGTTTCCACTAATATTTTTTCCACCCTATGCAGTCCCACACCTCTATCAGAAAAGACTTAAAATGGACAGGGGTAGGAGATGAATCAGCAGGGATTTATTCTGTCCTGAATAGGATCAGGACAACAGTTTCTGGAGTAATTAAAGTAACTCATCTGATGGAAGGTGAGTTCAAGTTAAAGCACAGTTTGTGTGTGCTTCTAGAGGAAATCTACAAGTCTGCAGTATTTCATATTTTTTTTCTAAGCCCTTCATTGGACATGTTAGCCAGCATATTCTTTTACAATATTAATCTGCTGCAGTCCTCTTCCCTTTGTTTTACAGATATGAAGAAAAATGGATACCTCATTAATCAGCTTCAGTCCAGTAACCAGTAAGGCAGGAAATTCACTGACTGGGAAGGAAAAAAAAAAAGATTTGGAAAGTTCAAGCTGACAGCTGAACCTCAAAGTGCTGTCCCCATTCCCCATCTCCCTGTACACCTTGGAGTGGGGGGGGATGTACATAGAGAAATTAGGAGTAAAGTTGAGCCCAGGAAGAAGGGAGTGGCAGGTGTTTTAAGATTTTATTTCTCATTGCAATGTTTTGTTTTATAATAAATTAGATGCATTTGTTGTGTGCTCCCCTGTCCAGCTGAAGGGGAGAGTGATAGAGCAGCTTTGGTGGGCACCTGGCCTCCAGCCAGATGTGTTTGCTAAGAATCTCATAAAGTTCTGTTTCTAACATATCACCAGTTCTAGCTCCAGTCATCTCCCTTCTGAACGTATTTTCATGTGTTTATTACTCTCTTACATGAGATCACATTCTCTGAAAGTCTGTTCCCAAGTTGCTCATTTCCAGGTGAATTTTTCCATGCTTCCTGCCAGTAGAAGAAAATTGTCTTCTTTATGTTATGTACTGGAGTATGCACTCCATAATTTAAGTCAGTTCAAGAAGGGGTCACCTAAAAATTCACATTGTTCCAATTGGAAAATAGACTAGACCTGATAACACCTCCTCCATATTACTCATGTCTTTGTGATTTGGTGTCATTCTCAAGCCCTCCTATTGTAAATTGCCTGCTAGAGCAATTTCTTCCTGCTGTAGCTGTGCAATCTTATGCCATGCTGTACTAAGTAATATTGATAACACTTCACCTGGGGAAAAATTTGAGGTTTCCTATCTGGAGGAAAAGCTCTCGTGGAAACAGAGACAAATTCACTTGACAGGAAAGCACTTATATAAAGTCATATAAAACATACATCAGGAAAACAAAAGAAAGCAGATTTGAGTTCTTTGTAATGCCTCAAGTCAGACTGAACAGCCAGCACGTTTTTCTAGCCTTTGTGCAATGGAAAATGAACACAATGTGTTGTAGGAAACAAAAAAAGAGTCAGCTTTTCCAGTGGAAGGGTTATAGGAGAAGTTTGACCCAGGCATGAAAAAGTTTTGTATTTTACTTTTTCTTCTAGTTCACTAATTCTGAAAGTCTCTTCCACCTGAAGGCCTTTTGGAGACTGCTGTGAATAGAATTCCTGATGGACATGCACTATAGCAAGCATCACTGGAGCAAAACCAAGAGATATGAAAGGTTCCATGTGAAAGTGTCGTTGATCTTTGACTTTAAACTTAGAGACATACGTATCATCTTTGTAGTCTGGTCTCTTACAGCTCTTCCTTCCATCCATAAGACAGAAGTGTAGGTTATCAGTGCAAGAACTCCACTAAGAATAAAGACAAATGTTAAAGATATTCTCACAGCCTGTAGCATCTCAAATTTTATTACAGGAGAATTATCAAAAGTCACTGTACTGCTCTGGTTTGTATCCTACTCCCAAGTTTGGATGCTTCTGCAAATAGCATAAATTGCTATGATGCTCTTATTGACCATCTGGAACTAATGGAGAAACACAGTGGAAATCTTACAGAGCAATAAAAGGTGATTCAGCTACTGAACAATCCTGTTCAACAGCATAAACTTTTCTTACTGATCACACAGATGCAGATATAAGCCATAGACATGTAATGGACCATATCTAGCAGATTATAGTCCAGAGCTGGGCAAACAGAAGTTGAAATGCATTCCTTTAGAGAAGGAATGGAGCCAAACCATTCAAGATATTCAAACAATAGCATCCTATCCTGGTTTTCAGCTAGGATAGAGTTAATTTTCTTAAGTTAGAAGGAGATACAACAAGGACAGCTGGCCCAAACTAGGCAAAGGCACATTCAATACTATATGACATCATGGCCACTATATAAGGGGAGAGCTGGCCAGGGAGGGGAAATCACTGCTCTGGGACAAGTTGGGCATCCAGATCCGGGGAGGGGTGCAAACCACTTTGTGCAACACCTACTGTTGTTGCTATTTTCCTTTCTTTGCTGTCCTCTTAAACTGTCCTTATCCCAACCCACAAGTTTGATCTTTTTCTTCCAATTCTCTTCCCATGGGAAAGGAGGAGGGAGGTGTCAAGGAGTGAGCAAGAAGCTGTGTGGTGGTGCTTAGTTTCTGCTGGGGCTAAACCATGACATATGCAAGTTCATAGAGACTTGTCACTCACTGACACAAGGTAGACTTGCCAAAGCAGAATGATGGTTTACACCAAATGGTCACTCATGTCCCTAACATTTGAATGAGAAATGGAGAACATGAGATTGAATTAGTATCTGCTGATTTTTAAGATGCAGAATAAAAAAAAATCAATGAGAAGGAATATGAACTTTTTTATTATTTCTTTGCTTTCATTTCTAATATTAAATTTAATAACAAGAGTGATAAAACATGCTGAAGGGTATAATAAGGTACCCAAAACGTCATATATACAGTAAGAAATATCTGGAATTTATCTCCACTAGACAGGAAATAATAACTCATGCTAACTTGTAATTTCAAAAGAAAAAATTCATATCAAATTTGAACTATTTTATATATTCCCTAATAGATCACAAGGAGGAAAAAGAGATCACAAGGAGAAACCTTCTCTTGAAAGTTAATCCTCACTAACCTGACTGATCAAAACGCTTAAATTAGGGTGAAACTTGTTTTTATCTCTGGAGAACAGAGGAAGTAAAAAATTAACAATAGTTGTCTCCTTATCCAAAACCTATAAAAATTCCCTTTTGTGCTTCTCCTATCTGTGAAACCCACTAAACCAAAATCACTATAGATTCACTTCCTTGGATAAATGCACTTTACAAAGAAAGTTTGCTAGCACAGCTGAATCACCAGAATGGAGTCAGGCAATTATTTGTAGGAAAACATCAAATCCGACCTTTATCCTTTTCACACATTGTCCTTGACCTACCAGCTCACTCTCGTATCTGAATAAATATGTGGGCTTGCATAAGGGTACTAATCATCAGAGAAAACAGTGAGATTCTGCAACAATATTAAAGGCAAAAGCACTATAAAACCCCTGAAAAGCTACTTCTAGGAAGCAGTTGATAAACACTTGAAATGGCAGTGGGTTGCTGCAGGCGCCCTCCACCCACAATGTACCTTGGAGTCTCGTACCCTCCTATGTTCACCTCTAGCATATCTACCAGTCATCAAATGGTTTTGAGTCCTGCATAGAGGTCTCAGTAGCATATGGCTCCTGCTTAACAAGAATAACCACATTAGACTAAATCCTGTGTAGAATATCAGTATTCACACTGGTTGATTTCTTTAACAAATGCTTTCCAGTTAAAAAGAATATTACTCCACAAATCAGTCCAAAATGTAATCATAAAAAAGAAATATGTCCACAGACCACTTACAGTTCTCTGCAATGTACCCTCCAGTATTTTCTCATCTATTTCCTGAAATTAATGAACATTCTAGGGGATAGTAACCCACAAAATATCTTCTAGAAGCCTAGAATGCAGATAAGAGAGAATTAATCCCCCTACTTCTGAGTGATTTTGTTCCTTCTGGAAACCTCCTTCAGGTTGCTTGTGCCAGGCTCTTAAACCTTTAGTGACTGACAAACGCTCTTGAGTTTACCAGAAGTTTACCTTACCATGTAAGCATCTCAGATCCTCACTCTGAGAGACTGCAGAATAGTTTCTCCTTTAATTTTATAATGGCCTTCTGAACTTTGACACTGCATTCACATGACAACTTCCTATTTAGGTGTTGAACTGGAAATTCCCAGTGTTTATGAAATATTCTTTAATTATCGTAATCAAAGGATGTAAATTTTAGAGGTTAATTTGATTTAAGAGATTAATATGTTGATACAAAAAGTGCCTCTCTGTCTTTGATCAATGTAAATGATAATGTCTTAAAATATTTTGGGTTTCTTCATCTTTTGATTTAAGAGATTAATGAGATGATTCTAAGTTGACTTTGATACTCTGCCAAAATCAGAGAGCCTAAAAAAAGGACAAGACATAAGCTATTAATTGAACTAGTCAATCAGTCAGAGGCCAGTCAAATAACTTCTTTCCAATACAGTTAAAAAACCTCAGACAGTATTGTTTCTTTTCAGTACTTGGTGGTGTCATGTAATAGATACATCAAGACGAGATGCAGCTATATCTCAAATCTTCAATAATGATTATGTTAACTTCTAGGCTTTATTGACTGGCTTGCTCCTATGATAACAACAAAGTCACTTGCAACTAAATAGTCTTTAAGCCCCAGAGCTGTTTTGTTTTTCTTTTTATTTTTGGGTCCACACAGCCTTTCTTATCATAAGATCTGTTGGTTATC
Organism: Gallinula chloropus; assembly: GCF_964237585.1. Classification (NCBI taxonomy): domain Eukaryota; kingdom Metazoa; phylum Chordata; class Aves; order Gruiformes; family Rallidae; genus Gallinula; species Gallinula chloropus. The sequence continues at coordinate 1,979,459 of NC_140088.1, forward strand.
TGGTGGCTTCATCAAATTGAAGAAAATTCTGCATTGGTACTTTGTTGAGTGTGTTCAACTTAAAAAGTGAATTGATGAGTCAAACTCAACAATTCTCTCATTTCTGGAAACTTTGGCTGAAGGGAGTAACATTTTTACAAAGGCTGTGTATTTGGGGGAGGTGGGGTGGGTGGATTCACTTTACAATAGTGAGGCAATTTGAGGAAGCAGTTTCTGCTGCCATACTCAGAGATAGTGTCAACTATAAAATTTGAAACTTGAAGACAAGTGGAGAAATGTCTGGATTGTTCATCATCTCAGTAAGGCACCCTCAAATAGAAAAAATGAAAGAGAAAGTGGAAAGAAGTAACAGTGCTAAGTTCAGAGTAGCCTAGAAGTTTAGAGAAATCTAGAAGATTAGATAAACAATTGTGAGCTTTATTATTCAGTGAAAGTGTCTTTCCAGGCAACAGCTTCATTATTAAAAATGGAAGCACTGAATGAAGATACACCACATGGGAAACAACCAGATAGGAAACAGTACCATCATCACACATAGATACTAAAGTCCTTTGATGAAAGTACACTTCTGGCATTCAAGAAACTGGAAAAAGAAGGTCTTTTTTAGTGATTATTTATGTATGTAGAGCATGGACTGTAATACTACAGACTTAGATGTCACAAAGACACATTTCCCTCTTGGAATCAGAAGTGATCTGTTCAGGTGTGTCTCAGTTCTTGTTTCACCTTCAAGCACATAGGACTGGTCTCCAGCACAAGCAAGACAAGTGCCAAGTACTACTAGTAAGCCATTCCTCTGGGATCCTACAAGAGAGGGGGCATATTGGGTTTTAATCCATTAGCCTTGACAGCAGCAGAAAGTCCTGGATTTCTTACCCCAGGTTCCTAAGGCTGGAGATTTTTCACACTGTATCCCAACTTTTGAAGGAGAGCCTTCTAGAAAAAAAGAGCTATGGGAAATATAGTCTGGCAGGATATTTTGTTTTCCCCTAGGATGTGGAAAACATTCACTGTGAAAAAAGGGTCAGTTACATTTAATTTTCTTGTTAAAGAATTTCTAAAGAAAAAAAATATAAGTTATTTTACCATCAGCTTTCCTGTCAACCTAAGGGTCTTGTGTGACCTAAAGCCAAGCCTATGAGCATTCAGAAAGGCAGAGGTTTTCTCTAGAAAGCTGAGGATATCATAATTAATGGATTTTTTTTACCATTTTGATGCCAGCTTTCTGAACAGGACATACTGTAGTGCTTCACACAACTAGATAAATTTGTTGACAATACAGGGAAACTGCAATCTTGCAACATGAACAGCTCATGCTGGTCCATTTCCAAATATTGGATCATTCTGAACAAATTTCTGAAGGCAGGCAAAAGAGAAGAAAAAACTTCTTTCAGAAGCTTCTGAAGTCAACTGGTTTGTGTTGGGAAAAGCCTTACAAATATCATCACAGTTCTGCCTCATGTACTGTCTAATTATGGTCTCTTTTCCTCCCCTTACAATTAGTATAATCAGTATCTGGGTATTTTCTTGTTGCTTTTATTAGTATTATTAAACAAAACAATCCTCAGAGCTGGTATTCCAAAGCTGATTTAAGAACATTAAACAGCTCTCGTGACCATTAAGGACTGATCCGGATGATATTATGGTGCTCATATTTGTTATCACTTTATGAAAGTTATTATAGTAATAAACCCACATAGTTTTCCAAGTGATTCCACTTAATCTCAGCAAACCCAAGTAACTTGTCTTGCGGAGTGCTTTGCTTTACATTATTAATCCACCACCGATGGAAAGGCAGAAAAGCAGTACCAGTCGTTCCTCATTTACTCCTTTGTGCAGACTGATCTGAATGCTCTGCTTTGAAAAGTGGGAGCCAACAAGCCCCAACATGCCTGGAGGATTCCCTCTGAAGGCAGTCAGGTGCTCAGAGAATTTGAGACCATTTTCTTAAAAAGAGAAATTGCTTCTAGCTCTGCAATGCGAATTGGGATGACAGTTCCAAGACTGGATGTAAGCAGTGCCAAACATTAAAAAAAAGAAAAAATTAAAAAAGAATTAAAAAAGAAAGTGCTACAACAATTTTTCAAATCCCATTCCTTACATCTTACATGCAGGGAAACTGAGGTACAGCTTCTTACACTCTTGGTCTTGTATTTTGCATCACATCTGACCTATAACAGGAGCTTTCTGCACTCAAAAAATGAAGGTCTGTGCCCAGCACAGCAACGTGGGGATTTGATACCAGGACATTATGACACAGTAATTTTTCTCATTATCCTACAGCTTGTCCCAGAGCAGCGTTAAAGAAAAGTCTCACTTCATTTCAGAGCCAAAGCCTATGGGTACCTATACCCTGATTTGAGCTGCAGAATGTATCTGAACTGTAAATTTTGCAAAGGTTTTCATCTGAGACATAATAAACTATGTCTTTCACATCACATGAATGTGTGACTTTGATTTTTCAGTCACCCATACTGTTCGTTAAGTAGGACAGAGCAAAATCCTCTCCAAGGGCTGCCCCAAGGAGCTTCTGCAGAAAGCGAGTTTTTGAGAGGCAGCACCATTTCTGGGAAGAATTTACTTGCTTTAAGGTCACGTATCACCTCAGTGGCAGAGGCAACACTGGAGTATTAAAACTCTTTTCCCAGTCCCTTATTCTAAACATAGTCAGAGATTTCTGCAAGTCAGTTGGTCCCTGTCTCTCACAAATACTTTCATCCTTTTATGAACTGATATCTTGTTCCTACACTAATAAGTATGGTTGGAGTAGAGTTAGTAATTGAAATTTATGACTTGTGTACCCTATTTCAACACTTTTCCAAAGACTCATTAAATCTCTTTTATGTGTATTTTTCCCTGCCTCATACTTTCATTAACTGGAAAAAAAAGAGAATAAAGTCCCATTTACAACACCACTGCAGCCATGCAGGATCCTTGCTTGACTGATGTTCTTCTAATGAATTATATGTATTGTAAACAAGTACTGCAAACTAGCCCAAGGTCTTCTCCATTAATTTTTCATTAATGAAATGCAGCACTTAGCTTGTTTGACACTGGAGTGATTCCCATAAATTTAAAATAGAGGTCACCATAAGGAAACCATTTGAAAGTGTCATTGAAGGAACAAGCTAATGAACTATTCACCCCTCCCCAAATGCTTTTAAATTCACAGGCTAGTCAGTTGTAAAATTTGAAAACCAGTAATATTTTAATTCTTAAAGTAGCTGCCAAGATTTAATGAAAAATAAATACTCTAATAAGTGAGCCTTTGCTCAAGGGCTTTTTCTTCTGCTTTCTGCTTTTCTCTCCTTTTACATTCTATGGCAGGAAATTTTTTATGCCTTATTTAGCTTAGTGAAAAAGCTCTCTGTAAGAGAGGAGCAAAGGAAAGAGAGGAATTAACCCCTGAAACCCTCTTTTGGTTGATTTCAATTGATGGTGGGGAATGTGAGGTCATGTTAATAGATAATCTCCCGTGTTCCAAACTGAGGAAAGCTCAGTTGTAATCTTTGACACTACCTTCTCCCAAAATAACTCTACAACACAAGCTTTGATTCAGCCATCATGTTCTGCTAGTCAGCAACATCATGCTCAACAATAGTTTGTCCTGGCTGTGCCAGGCAGGCCACTTCCTGACTTAGTTACAGTTCTACACCAATTAGGTAACAGAGCTAATGGCATCCCCCCAGGCCTGATAATGAAGCTGAGGCATTGATATTTCCCTCCAGACCAAAAATCTGTCTGCACAGCCAAATAAAACATCAAAGAAACCCCAAACTCAAAAAAGAAGGAAGAAAAGGGAGTAGAGCAGCACAGGTAAACAGAAACCCTCTGTCAGGGCAGAAAGAATCCTACCTATTGTGAAAGGTTTTCTACCTGGCAAGGCTCTGCATGACTTCACTTGCTGTGAAGTTTGGACTGTCAGAGAACAGCAAGCCAACAGGCAGTCTGAAACTGCACACCAGAATTATATTCTCTGCACACCAGAACACATTGCTGCAAACACCTTATGCTCCCAGTGACTGTGCTGCAGTGGCTGTACACAGGGCTCCTCGCAGGAGGCAGAGAGGAGCATTTCACTGACCTGCTTCCTATTTCCACTGAGGATCTGGCTTTGGCACAAAGTACAGGTGATGGATGAAGCCAAAAATACCATGATCTTCCTTGTGGGTTTTCTAGAAACCAAATGGAATGGAATAGGATTAGAATAGAATAGAATAGAATAATAGGAAAGGTTCAGTTGGAAGAGACCTACAACAGTCTTTACCCTCTCAGTAAATAAATGTTTCCTAATGTCAGGTCTGAACCTCCCCAGATGCAGCTCTGAACCATTCTCACACATCCTGTCACAAGATACAAGGCAGAAGAGTTCTTCCCTTCTTCAGGAAGCTGTAAGAGCAATAAAGTCACCCCTCAGCCCCCTTTCCCCCAAACTAGCAAAGTCCAACATCGTCAGCTGCTTCTGATAGGATATTTCTTCCAGCCCTTTCACCAGCTTTGTTGAGGTCCTCTAGACTCATTCAAGTACCTTCGCATCTTCCTCATATTGTGGGACCCAAAACTGTGCACAGTACTCAAGGTCAGGCTGTTAGATGCACAGGTGTTGGAAGGATTCCTTATCACAAGTTGTGAGATCAAGATCTTAAAACATATGAAAGATGATCTACCATGTGTGGTATTCTACTTTGCACAAATAATGTTACTTTAGGTATCCCAATAAAGTACAGATGATAAAACCCCCTAGAATGCTTTCTTTGCTGTTCTTACTATTCTCAAATTCTTTAATCCCCACACAAAACTTGTGTTTTGTGTTGCTGCTGAGTATCAGTCATTTTTTCTCACCTTACATCTCAGAGAATTCTGTACTTGTGCACATTTTAATTAATGGTGGTGAGATTTAAGAATACTAAGAATAGCCTGTAAGATGTATCAGATACAGCATGATCTATAAATGAAGAAGTTTCAGTGAACTGTTATTTAACTCCCATTCAACTCATATGGTTTACTTCAGGTTTATTTGCAACTGCAGTTCAAGAATGGTTAATATATTTTCCCCTACAGTTTGGAACTGCTCCCCTCTTTTTAGATGTGTGAAATATTGAGAGATAAGAATGCAGAGAAAACAAATCTGCTTTCAGTCCTACATAAGTTTTCAAGATATCTTGTAATCTTTAGCAAATAAAGCATTATCTGAAGGCAGAGATCATTAGCAACCAAAAAGGAATGCCTTGAGAAGTTTGTGCATACAAGAAGGGTCAGAGAGACACAAGAAGTGATGACATTGCTTTTGCCACAAGCTTAAGATAGTAAAAATGCAGTCAGCTCTCTGGGGAGGAATAAATTCCACCTAACGGTGAGGTCTGAAATACGAGGGCAAGACAGTATACAAAGAAAGAGAGTAGGAATGATTGCCTCTCACATTTAATTGTCACAAATGAATCTGTCTTAGGCCATTTGTAAAAAATAATTGAAATACAGTCAAATCAAGGTTAAATTCAGTGGCCCATACAAAAGCAGCTTCAAAGGTCCTGGCTCGTTTTCTTGGGACAGGTGCCCACCAGCAGAGAAATGCTGTAACCATGACTGCTGGTTCTCTCTTTCCAATAATCTCAGAAGGGGCTGAAATAAACACATCAGAAAATGAAAGAACTCCAATCAAAGCATTCTCACTTTCAACCCTTCAGTGCAGGATCAAGGCTTACTGATGACAGGAATGGTGGTAATATGGTCTTTCCTCATGTTATCTCTCTTCCACGGTTAATAAATGAAAGTGTTTGTAGCCCTGGAGCAGTTTTGCACCAGCTATAAATTCTGAAGACCATGTAGAGATGGTAATGAATATTATGCTTTCCATTCTCACTGTAAGGACAGATCAGGACAGTGGTTGCTAATCATCATTACCATCATCAACTGCTAGTAGCCCAATGCCCTGTGTGAGCAGATAGGTCTTGGCCTTCCTGAGGGTTGAACAGGTGCCTCCATAAAAAAACAGACCACAGCCACAGCACTAATTGGCTCCCTTGTTGGCACTTTTAGTAAAGAGATCAACTAATGAGCAGGAATGAATGCTGAACTCCCTAAATAGAGCTGTCTGCTAAAGCCTAGATATGAACAACAGATACAGAGTGTGTTGAAACACCTTGCCCTGCTACTTCCTGCACCAAGACTGCTCCGATTGTAAACAAATTACTCTCCTCTCTAGGGCTCCTCTCATTGACATGAAAGGATTTAAAACTGAAACTGCCCAATAAGAAGATTGGATGATGGGTATGCTCCTCATCATTGCAGCCAGGTTGCTGCATGTCAACAGCATGAAATCTTGGAAATACCAGTGTTCGTTGATGGGATGTCTCGTTCAGTGGTAATCTCTCCAGAGAGCAGAGTTATCAGTGGGCATTCAAACATACATGATGCTTCTTCTGTCTCTTGAGGTATGTATGTATGGAAGGGTGATGCTGATGGCATGCAGAAATAAAGATGGAAAAGCTTGTTTTAAGCTGCACCTTAATGCAACTGGGGATGTAGACAAGTAATACTACATATTTTAAGTACATATTCTGTCTCTATCCATTTGCCTCAGAGCTGTATGAATGTCTGTTTACATTATTCTAAATCTGCAACACTTAAAAGCAACATTACCTTGAGAAAACATGCAATACAAATCATAGTATTGCCTCTCACAGCTCACTGCACAGACTTAAGGAGAGACATCTCTTGATGAATGTCTCATATTACTTCATTTAAAGTTAATGAGATTTGGTGCGCGTATTTGACAGAAGACTACAGAGCAACAGATGACTTCAGCAAATGCTATTGGCATATGAAACCTTGCATATTAGGTGTCTAACAAAGTGCACACAGCCAGCTGGAATTAAAGATGACTGTCATGCAATGTAAGTTAGGCAATTTTCATGCTGAGTAGTATCTTCTATCAGGCTGATACAGTAGGAAACAGACTACAAGGGTTTGGTACACAAGTCTTCCCCTTGGGTGGTTTGCTGCCTATGTGTTCTTTACCATTGTGTCTGTGTGTAGAAATTATGGGGTATTAAACTGCTTCAGTGGGGTTTCATAAGCTTTTGCATTCATGTCTCCTGAAACACATCAACTCAAGACGTATGACAAAAGAAAACCAAACACTCTGTGTTTCATCTCTACTTCCCAAAGTGGAATAGATATTAACAGGGATGGGTTATGTTGGTAAGGCAGAAGAAATTTAAAGATCACAAAGTTATTTTTAAAGCAGGTCTTAAGTAAGACTTAAGTAGCTGCTTTGCACTGTGACTTTGCTCTATGAGAAAGAGCTTGTGGTTCCTGTATACTGTTCCAGCTGCTCCTCGTTTGTGAAGAAAGAACTTTCATCTTCAAGGCATTCAATTCAACATCCTTCTGCCAATTTCAAACTCACCACCACCAGAAGGTATATATTCTGCATTATAAAGAGAGGACTGTACCCCATAGATCTGGAACAATGAGGAGGAGCTGAAAGGTAGTGCATCCTCCAGCATCACCTTGAAGATGAAGAATAAGGTGTATACTGCAGAACTTCTCACACTGGAATGAGCGCCCACTCACATGTTAGAGAGGATCATGCATCAAAGCAGCTGACAATGCCTGTGAAAGCTAGAGGGGATTACCTTTAGTACTTGAAAGCAATACAACTAGGCTGACTACAAAGAGGAAGAAAAGCACTGACAGAGCTGAGAGGTAAGATCTGAGCCTAAACATAAAATGCTTTAGCCTACAGACTACATTGAAACAAGCCTCTCCCTCAGTAAGGTACAAAAGGCAGCCAACAATAAGCACTTTACTGGAAGGAGAGGCAGCATATACATTTTAATGAAATTCAATTCATTCTGTAATTGGGTCACATCAGTTAAAATGTATGCAAATTTATGGGCTTACAATGAGTTTAGCAGTTGTGAATGCCTAATAAATCATTCCTGAAAAACAATGGGTTTGTATTCTCACTCAAAACCCCTGTCCTGTCATTACCCAACCCTACAAATGCCCTGCTGAGGTCTGGAATCAAGTATGCACAGCACACGTTCAGAAAGCAGGTTGTACCTCAAGACATGTTTTTCTTTGAGCTGCCTGCATTGATGGGAGGAGGTGAGGACATAAACTCTTAATTAAAAAGGTAACAAAACAAGTACTTGAAAAATTAGTTCTCTGATGGGTTGATGGCATTCAGTAGAAAACTCCACTGGGAAACACGGGGTGGTATGGGGTTTGGTTCCAGTAGCACAGCACTGTGAAAAGATGCCCACTTCCACCACCATTTCACATAGAGGAAGAAATCACTCAAAGCCCTTTCAAAATTATATTTTTAACAACCAGATAGGAAGCCATTCTCTCTACAGACTGTGGAATGTAGGTCCCAGTGAAGCAGAAAGTGTTCTCGAAGATGATTGAACTACTTACAAAAATATTGTGTTAATTTAACAGGATTGAAAGCACTTAATATGGAACTTTCCTGTTCTGCCATGCTTGCACACAGAAGCTGAACTCTGTTTGAATTTATTCCACTACAGACTACTACTTCTTGGAAGGTTCCAGCATTTTCTTGAGCTGCTTTCCTACCAGTCTAACCACCTCTAATAAGCACACACAGTCTGGGTCAAGCAGCTGAATGAGGATGACACTCTGGCTGAGGAACATGCAGCAGCATGAGGCTGCCATCCTCTGAGTGAGGGTGACCTCAGCCAGCCTACTCTCTGCACACCTTCAGCATGTGCTAGGGAAGTCGGGTGCTGGGATGAGGTGATCTTTGGGGTCCCTTCCAACCCAAGCTGTTCCATTATTCCATGAAACTAGATCAAATCAAATCTCAGTGTGGACACTGTGCGGGTGCCCTTTACCCACACGACTTACTCCCATTCCCAGATGAATATCTGCATTTACCCCAGAGGTTTGAGCACTGAACAAGGATCAGGATCTGGATTCTACCTACACCACTGGCCTCCTAGATGCCAAGTCAATTCAGTGACACTTGGCCCATGCCTGTACAAGCACAGCAACAGCGTTGACTTCCTTTCTTAAGCTGTTCCAAAAACTACTCAATAAATGCACCCTAAGACATAAACATTACCATGCTGGTAGAGAACAAGACATTTGCAGAGTCAAGACAGAAGTTTCCAGCAGTAAGTTCAGTAAAAGTGCTATTAATGACAGTATAAATGCTCCACATTTGGAGATTGTGCTACTTTTGACAGTGTCAGTTAATATCAAGCAATTTAAGAATATAAACACTCAAGGTTACAGTGCAATGAATGACAGGAAGTTTTCAGATTCATTTAAATATACTGATAGATATTTATAACCCTATTCATTTAACAGCAAAACTAGCTGTAATCTTGATGCACGTGCATACATAGTCATTCCTATGCCTCCAATTCTACTTCAAGTGAGATGTCCTGAGGAATTGCAAGAAATTCTGAATGGGAGGGAGATTGTATTTACAGAATTAGAAGTCTCCTTCCATTATATTATTTGCAATGTACCCAGAAGTAAACTCTTCCCAATTAATGAGTTAGTTTATGGCATAGTTGAAAATTACTTACATAATAATAATAGTACTTAGTAAAATACATAGTAAAAACACATGGCTGTTGTCAACAACTTCCTCTTGAAATGTATGTTGATGTGTAGGCTTGGTAACCTTGCTCCTATGACCTTCCACTCAAGATCCAGGAAGGGGGTATCAGGAAGGACCCTGTAATCATCCTCAGTGTATTTAAAAGTTACAAGCAAGGCGTCAAAGCCCTTTTGAGAACATTTAAAATTGATGATCAGGCTATTTAGGAGGAAACTAGATCTAGTGTCAGTTGTGTCTTTAGAGCAGATAAGTAAGAATGGGTGTCTGATGGCTGAGAGAACTTTGCTAAGCATGATTCTGCTGGGTATAGCCTGTTCTGTTGGGTGTAGCAGGTGTGTTGACCCAGCCTCCAGAGTGAATACCAAACCATGAAATGCAGCCTGAGAAAACCCACTGGCTCAGATCCTGAGATGACAGAGGGTATGACCTTGTATCATCCAAGATATGACACTGTCTGGATTATTGTGGGTGAACTTACATCAATGTATCCACTTCATGTTTTGGAAACTGCAGCAACTCAGGCCAGGAACATATTGATTCCACTAATTGGTAAATTCTATTCAATTAATTTCAGAAAGAGATAAATGTTGGCAAAAAAAGCCAGAATTACAGTTCAGAGGAGACAATACAAATTCATTATGTACTTTCCCGCTGGGAAAAGCCAGAAAGTTCAAAGGCTTACAGTGTATTTCAAATTAATACAAGTTTGGCAGCCCATGCAGAGCTGCCACTGCTAGGCACAGGTTCAACTAAAGTTCTTTAACTTTCTGGTTTTATTGAGGGTTTGTTTTTTTACACTGTACTTATGCATGTGCCCATCCAACTTCCCAACATGCCAGTGCTGAGAAACATCAGAGTTTAACATGGACAACTGGATCTTAACTATTTGCTTTGTAAAGAAAAAAAATCTCATGAGGACTCTAGAAAATTTCCAAGTGAACTCAGGAGAATTTAAGAAGTCCCCTAATATTGTTAGGGTCCACACAATGTATTTCAAGAGCCACTTACGTTGGCTCAGGGGACAAAGAGAACTTCATCACAACTGCTGTTCCTTTGGGAGTTTCACCTCAGGGGACTCAGGTTAAGAAAATTAAATACTAGATACCTGAGAATGGCATGGAGAGGCATATCCCCAAGACCTTATGTTATTGTCATTCCTTGGGCTTCAGAGGACCCAGTTCTCCCCAGCTGCACTCATTCTTCTCAAAGCAAGATTAGTCCTGCTGCTGCATCTACAATATATTTGCAGAAACAGATGGCAGAGGATTGGTAGCATCCCTCCACACAGCTAATGTGAAATGAGTTCTGTGATGCATTACTCTGCATTTATTTCTCAGTCTGTACAATATGAACTTCACTAAATCATGGCCACAGTGTGTTAGCCCAAACTTGCAGTGTAAACAAATATTTACACAGCTTATTCACTTTGCTATGAACTGCACGATTGTAATACATATTTTTCACTACACCAGCAGAGTGACACCCAAGTAGGGCCTTGGGGTTGTGCTCCTTGCTCTACCTCTGACTTGCTGTGTCACTGGGGACTAGTCATTTAACCTTTCTAGGCCTGTGTTTAATGTAAATGTAAAATGAACTGATATTATAAACTCGCCTGAAGTGTTTCCATCCCAGGTGTGTTGTAAGGCTTAATTAATTAGTGTCTGTGAAGCGCTTTAATCTCTTCATGTGAAAGAAAGTATATACTGAGGTACAATGATTGCTTATTGTGTTTATTAATGCTTCTCAGTGCCAGAAAACCATTTTAAAAAAACATTTTCCATGAGTTTTAGAACCCTATTAGGAAGAGTTATCAAAGGGCAAATTCACTGCTTTCCTTTCAGACCTCTGTCTCAGCTCTGGAGTACTTCCTTTGACTCATGGAGGCAGAACCAAGCTCCTTGGCTGGTTTTCCTGCATCCCGTGAGCACCTAAAAATCTCTAACACTTGAGTACAAACAGGATCAAGAGGCTGCCTACAGACGAGTATCAAGGCACTCTGATGGGGAACTATCTACATCATGCAGAAGGGTGCTAACCCCAGGGCTTTTATACTATTTAAAGGCACCTTTTCCAGAGAGATGGATACTTTGAATTCACAGATTTGCATGTCAGGGTTGGGTATGGAGGTGGATTGCTGCAGTATATATCACTCAGACATTCAAAGATATTATAAAAGTTACTGCTAGACAAAACAATCCCTCATGAACTTCTTTGTTTCACTAATGCAGTAGAATTCACTGGTGTAAGATGTCCTTCACCAAGAGGGCAGCCAGGCAGTGCCATAGATTACCCAGAAATGTCCTTCATTGTCTGTCCACAATGGTTTTCAAGATCAGATTGGAAAAAAAACTTGTCTGACTCCTTCCTCAGGCTTCTTTTGGATCTCTCCATGGCTAGATGTCCCCTTACACCATTCCTGGTAATTTGCTATCATTTGGTCCACGGGGTACCTGAAAACTCTCCAGTGTGCTTGTTGTTCAGTCACTGTAGTTAACATGACTCTTTGGCTCTGGAATGGCAGGGATGTTCTGGACTCCCCACCAGAGGAAGACTGCACAATCCTTACAGAAAAACTCGTTTTATAAACGACTACACAAAATCTCCCAGAATTTATAAGAGGTGCATACGCCTCCTGAAATCATCTCAGCCCTATCATAATGTCTTCAGATAGCAGATACACAAAACTCCCATTATTGAGCTTTCTGTTCCCTAATCTGTTCTATGGATCATATAATTTTACTCAGTGCAGTAAACAAACTTTGAAGAACAAAGAATATTAAAGCCCATAAAATTAGGTCGTAAACTATGTAACACCACAATGGCACGTTGCAGTTCTATTCACTGAAGAATCAGAGATTTAAGCATGTAATAATTCTGTTATGTAATATATATTGATATTAAAAAAATATATAATGCTTTGTGCATTGTCTGCAATCATTAAAAATTCACCAGGTATATCCTGGAACCACAGAAAACTTTAAGGAGCTTTTGAATTACAAAATTCATCATGCATGCAAAACTGCTTTTAGTCTAAACAATGTCAGTGTGTTAAGACAGGGCAACTATTCAAGGGAAAAACAACAGCACACGAGAAGAAAAAAAGTTAAGTTGAAATTTTAGTTGTTGCTACTAAGCAAAAAAGTTTGGTCTGAGAAGTATGGAGTCATGGAGCATCGCAGTGACTTTGTTCTTTTACTTCAGAGTAAATGAGCACTCGGATGTCAGCATGTGCTTATTCCAGAGCAATCAGGTCAGGGCAGATTTGGAAAAACTGAAAAGCCACTTGGAAGTGCCTGTCATGACTGTGTATACTTCACCTAAAATTGATATGACTTTGCTCCAACAGATGAGTATTTTGACTATTAGTTTCAGCAGGAACAAACTCATTCTTTTCAATGATATATGATTAGATTAAAAGCTCCCTGAAATTATCCATAGTTAGTAAATTATTCATATGAAAAATACTTTCAAAATGTTTTAGGCAAACTAAAACTTCTGGGTTTTCATCTAGTATTTTACTAAAGGTTTTAATGGGGGTATTTCTTTTTTGCTTGCTTGTTTTCTTCAAAACCTTGAAAATGTGAATTCTTGCTGTATTCAACAGACTGCATCTGCAGCCATTTAACAACCAGCAACAGCAATTCAGCCCTTGTGAATTACATATATATGTGTATATGCAGAAACATACTGTCCAGTGGACATGGTCACAAGCTGACATGCACTGGTGTGCCAGTCCCTAAGCCATGGAAGAACCCAGGAATCTTGATCTGCAATTCCCACTCCAAGCACAAACAAAACTATCCTGGTAAATTATTAAACACTTTTCAAAGATCACTGCTCTAAATGTCATCCAGTTATTATATTAATAAGAGTTCATGCCTGTGACCACTGCCTTTGTGGTATTCCCTACTAGCCTGGATCAAACCCTAGCACACACACAGTAGCTGGCTGCCCAGCATTAACATTCAGTGACCTATCAGCACAGTTTCTTTAATGGAACTAATTCTCACAATGCATTCAAACTTCAGAGCTGTTAGAAAAGTTACATTAGCTCTTGCAGGAAGGGAAAAGCAGTATCCTGTTAAAGGATTTAACGGCATCTTCTCTTTGCTTTTGAGAAACCTGTAAAATGAAAGGGTTTTCCCTTTCATAGGGTATCAGTCTGACCTCCTGTGACCATCCAGACTCCTATTTTGTACTGCAATGGCATTTCACATCAGAGGAAACATTAAAGACCTTTTGTTCCCTGCATCAAATCAGGATTCCTGTGTTATATTCTGGGCTCCTGCTCCTTAGGCTAAGACACTTGAGTCCCATGCTTCAACTGCAAGAAGAAAGTTAGCTATAAAAACAAGATGAGAATCAACATTAATAGAAAAGATACTTTGCTGTGACAGTGGATAGCCTGAATCAGATGACATTCCTTAAGGGCTCTGAGATGTTAAAATGAGATTTGCCAGCACTAATACTAAATATGATGTGCAGTATTATTAATTCCATCTAATAAGGATTGATGTTTTAAGAAAGAGGTTTTGCTATTTTTAAAGTGAAGCTACCACAGAGATTAGGGCATGTGAGTCCCAGTGCTGGGCAGTGTACACAGTACAACAAATGACTCCAAGAATTAGCAGAAAATAATTCCACACAGAGTCTTTGGTGACATCTTTAACCATACATAGCTCCACCTACATGGAGTTCCTATATATTTATAACAACCCAAGCAGGAAATTAATGCTATGCAAATACCTGCAGCATATTTATTTTGATGGAAATTATTATATTGGAATAAGGAATTCTGATTTTGTAATGTGAATATATGAAAAGGAAAGCAGCAATTATCCACGCAAAATAATGAGAAAAATAATATAGACAGTGTACTACAGTTCCAACACAATATAACCTGACCCCCTCCTCCATGGACATGGAACTTGCTGCTTTTGCAGGTGTGTGAAATAGCCACACAAAGGTCGTATCTCTTCAAGCTCTGAAAATTTTCTTCAAGGTGCAGGACTTGGATGTAGGGCTTCATCAGCCCAAATCTCTTCAATTCATGTTGGGCATAGGAATGTACAAGACCAAGATGCTACTCTTCATCCTGGCCCTCATCTTATCCTGCTGCTTAAAAGGTTTATTTGAAAAGTCTGACCCCAAACATAACTTCTTACAGGAAACCAAGATTCATAATGTTTCCAAAGCTTTCAGTTTTACCACAGCCTCCAGGAGCACGTATTAAGCTGAAGGATCTTGAAAGCATGTAATTACATGAGAATTTTCAAGTTAGAAAGGGAAAAAAGAACTAAAAGGAGAAGTTTCTATTTTTGATAGAGAAAAAACATACTCCTTATGCACTTAAAAGCAGCAAAAATACATGTAAAAGCATCTTCCATTCCCTTGAACAACAGAAAGCCAAGAACAACCCTTAGTCCTAGCACCAATTCCAAACAGCCTTCAGCACTGAGAGCTGCTATTGCCTTAAATGGATGGTGACTAAGACCTAACTGGTTCTGATACATCCAGTCCCCTCAGCTGCAAAGGGTACCAAGTTTCCCAACAGCAAGGGCTGAGGTCAGAGGATACAGTTGCATGGGAAGAGACCTGTCCCTCCCTTTAGAACCTGCAAATGCTGGACAGCATTACTACCATGAGCAGTACTCCACTGCACCTTGGCTGCCACCCTACCTGACATAACAGTGCACAGCTGTATTGTCATGAAGCTTCCTCAGCACTCAGCAAAAAAGTTTTCCATTATCTTTTTAATACTGGATTACTAAATGTTTTGCAGTAGACAGATCTACACCTCCATAAAGAATTACTAGTAACAGCAGGTTTCCTTTTCTAAAATTGGATTTGCTATCCAAATAGCAGTGTTTCTTAAACTGGCTTTAGTATTACCCACTCCACCCCTTGTGCCTGAATCATCCTCCAGGTAATGGTGGTAAATACTTTGATGTAATCAGGTTGCAAACCAAGGCAGGAATCTGGTCCAGCTGATATATATATATATATATATGTACCAGTTGGAAATCATCTTTTTGCTACTGTTATTCTTGTGCAGTTCACAGAACAGCTATGTTAACATACAGAGAAAGCTAGCACAGGGCCAGGAAAGCACAGTGGAGTAGCAGCTACCCAAGGCAGAACTGTGGATGAAAAGCACTTCATCAGAGGCCCCTCTTGTTTGAAAGGTTGCAATCTGGAAGCCAGAGTGTACACATGAGTACAATGCCTTTCAACATCACATGGTCAAAATGTCGTGGAAAAAAAAAACCCATCCAGTTGCACTTGCTGACATTCATGCCACATGCATCCGTTAAATTGATGCTTGAGACAACAGAGAAAACAGTATGTGTGATTTAAACACTTCTTGTTATTCACTCTGTGCTCCCCATTCAGCAAGAGAAAAGAAAAAAGGAAGGGGGAGGGAGGGAGAGAGAGAGAAAGAGAAGGGGCAATCTTTCTGATTTTTGTTCTGCTTTGTTTACAGGGGATTAAAATTATTTTATCCTATTCAAATGAGTGGGACTTTCAGCTCAGGGAGCTATACATTTTGCTCTGTGCTGAGACATGAGTATGTTCTTAACAATCTAAGAACTGAATTGTGGTTCCTCTGCAAATGCAGGGAATTAAACCTTTCTGCTGTGATGCTGCATGCTGAGCAAGCCTCCAATTAGTTGAGCTGTTAATTTTTTGGTTTTCTATATCTTGCCTCTATTAAACTGATTTATTCAATCGTGCTGAATGGTCACCTGCAGCCCCAGCTTTAAAGCCTCACGCTTGCCTTGGACGGTGATCTCTCTGCCACACTTTGTTCACAGCAGTTTTAACAGTGGGGTACATTTCCTTTCATGGTATTTTTACCTCCTTCTAGAAATACATCTGAAACTGTTGGATGAACAGTCTCCAGGCTTCTGTTGGGTTCCCTCTAGTCCTCTTGTGCTGCTCCCAGATGAAAAGCACCTTATTGGAAAAACCCTGTAAAACTGAATAGAAAATGAAATTCTCCCTCTCATCTAACCTGTGGATTTTAATAGATGCAGTGCTAACTGCTGTAGACATTCTCTTTCTGATAGGCTTTGGATCAGGCCATGAAGACAGACATATCTCTCAGTGTATTTGAGACAGTTTCTTTTTGGGACCAGAAAAATTTCAGCTTAACTAAACAGCTACATTAAATTAGAACCAGTCTCACAGGGTGATATGAACCTGAGCGAAATATTCACAAAAAACAAGTAAAGAGCACATATTTGCTTATCCTCTAAAGGCTTATAGAGAACCTTACATCATCAAAGAATTTAACAAAGTGGCACTGGGACAAGAAATAAAAACAAACCAGGGCAATTTTCACCTCAGTTCTTGAAACCATGCACACAGATAATGAGCACTAAGAAGAAGGTGAATCACAAGAAAATTATATTGCTATAGTATATATATATATATATATATATGTATATATATATATATAGTGGACCAGCCTCCACTAAAACTGTTGGTATCACTCATCAGTTATCAACATTGTCAAAATTCCCTGCATTCCCCTGGAAAATACTGAAACTCGACCTGCAAAGTAGAAGTAATGTAATTTGCAATATTTTAATCACTGAAGGAGCTCAAGTTAGATATAATATTTGCTTTATGAAGGAGACATAACCAAGTCTCACTATTTGACACAAATAGTCCAGTATTTAAACCCTTTATTTGTCAGACTAAGGTGTTTCTAGCTATTTAAAACTCATGCAGAAGTCTGTCCCTATTTGCTAAGCATGGACTTGCCCCCAGAATTCCAAGTATTCCATATAAACATCAGCTGATACATAAATGTGTTCTTGACTCATGCCTAGAAATTCAGTCCTAATGCAAACTGGTGCCTCACTTCTGCTGACCTTCACTTACTTCCCTGTCCTGCATAGGGAAAGTGATGTGATTCATTACTACAGACCTACCAGTGTAGTGTGGATGGGACCAGACCTTTTTCAAGGAGCTCTTCCTTTGTTGTTCTGAACTTTACTGAAGTTTAGCACAGGTATAACTGATCCATCAGGGAAGTTGCTGCTGTTACCCAATCCCTCAGGTACCCTCTGCAAGGTTACAACTTAGCAGACCTTCCACCTGACCTACCATTCATTACCCAGTGCCATACATGCCATGTCATTCCTCTCCCTTACATACCCTTGGAGAACTCTGAACAATCTTTTTCCCTACCTGAGTTGTCCACCTGCCCAGCTCTCCCTTCTGCTCGATAATGCATACGAAATTCCCGTCCCTTCTGCTAATGGTTCCCCACATCTAACTCCTCAGCACCGTCAGCTTCTATCGAGTGATGCGCAAACTGCACCTTAATCAATAAATTCTACGTCTATAGGGGCCTGACTGTACCTACCTCATGAATATGCAGGCAGCTCTGTTTCTTTGAGTTAGACACAAACATATTTCTTGTCAGATAGGAAGTGCTGTTATGTGTACATATTTTCTTCCTCCTTGTTCTTCCTGCATAAAGCAGATGAGATTCGGTGTTTGCCAGAGCACATACATTTTTTTCCAGGGTACAACAGCAGCCTAGTGCTGAGTGATAAAAGCTCTGCTTGCCATCAATATAATGCAATTGCAGTTTGAGTGTTCTGGGCTCCTGTATTTCTGTGTTGCACTTCACAAGCATGATGCTGAAATCACAGGCAGGGTGACAAATGTTAACAATTTATTCAGCGTTTGGAAATACTGTGAATAAGCTCTCTCTCCCCCTTGATCTGCTTTCACTCATGTGGGTGAGAACGGAAAAGACTATCAGATCCTCTTGTCTGACCTTCTGTGCAATACATGCCCTTAAACTTTATCATCACCTACATACTGAGCTTGGCAATTTGGTAATTTTTTTGTTTTACTGAAATACATCTTCCCAAACTATGCTTTTCATTGCCCTGTCTTCATTTGGAGGCTTCAAGAAATAAGGACTCCATATCCCTTAATAGTTATTCCAGTGGTTAATCAATCTTACTCTTAGAAGTGAGGCACCAATTCTTAATTTGAATTTGTCTGGATGAAACATTCAGCTATTAGTTTTCTTCATGCCTTTCCCTGCTAGATTAAAGAGGCCTTCATTATTTAGTAGTTTTGACTTTTGAAAGTAAGGGTGTCTTGTAATCAAGTCTCTGCTCAGTCTATTTTTGGGTAGGCTAAACAGACCTAGCTTTTCAAGCTCTTTCTGTAATGAATTTGCCAGCCCTTGAACCATTTTGTCATAAAGATTTCTCTTCTACAGAATCCAAAGTAGGGAATTTGTCCGTTAAAAACAGATGTCTTGTAACACTGGTGTGTTACACTGGTGTGTTACAAGATAATATGTGTCCTGCTACCTCAGCTACGTGTGAATTCTGAGTTCAAGCCTGTACAAATGTCTTATTTACATGCACAACTATGTCCACCCTGTACAGATCTGAAAGAGCAGAATTTGCAATTTTAGGAGTAACTCTTTATTTCTAAACACTGATAACACATGCATATTGTATCATGTGTTCCTTACATAAATCAAAGCTGACTGCAGACAGAAAGTGAAGGGCAAAAGAATTAAACATCTTTTCTAAGTGGAGTTAAAGCTAGGGAGGAATATGCTTAGGACAATATACCTACCAGTTCACTAAGCTACCTGCCTTTCCCAAACCCCATCTGGTCTTTCAATGAATACTTTAAATGCACTTAGTGGTACAAAAGATCCTGGAAACTGAAGTATCTTTTTGGTCTTTAGCATCCTTTTTCCTTGCAGTACCTAAGGGGGACCTGCAGGAAAGATGGAGGGGGACTGTTTATCAAGAAGCGTAGTGATAGGGCAAGAGGTAATACGTTTACACTAAGAGGACAGATTAAATTAGATATTAGGAAGAAATTCTCCACTGTAAGGGTGGTGAGACACTGGTACATGTTGCCCAGAGATGCTGTGGGCAGTGTTCAAGGCCAGGTTGGATGGGGCTTTGGGCAACCTGGCCTAGTGGAGGATGTTCCTGCCCATGGTAGGGGGTTTAGAACCAGATGATTTTTGAGGTTCCTTCTAACATTCTATGATCTGCAGACTTGGCACAAAAGGGGAGAAAATTCTGTCAAATTCTGCAATCATCTCCTAGTGTCCAGTGTCCCAAAGAGGGAATTTCCTAAAGGCACCAGCAAATGTGATTCCTCTTCCACTGTTGAGTCCTTACACTGTTTAACTGAGATTGCCAAAGTGGGCAGTATTTAGTGCCATCCCCTGCAGCAAACAATACCTTGCTAACATCACTACTACAAATTCAAGTTATTCTCTACTGTTCAGGAGCTGCCAAAACGGCACAGTATTTTTACTGCTTTTCTCTGTTACCCTGTTTTGCTGACCAGTGGTGTTCTCAGAGGAAGGCAGCCCAGAAGCATGGTACAGCAGATGCCCTTACCCCAGTTGCTGTAGCATGGGATGTCACTACATACACATTCCCTGGTGGGAAGCAAGGCCATGAACTGCCATAGTCGCAGAGGAGTGAGAAACAAGCACCTTCCCATCATCACATATTTGGGTCTGAGCTTTCTGAAAATGAGGGGACTCACCCTGTCCATGAGCTTTAAAAACAGCAATAAATTAACCTCTCCACTGTTTTCCATCCTTTCTATTTTTTGAACAGCAAATTGACTATCTCATAATTAGATGAAGGTGACACTTGTGCACACATATTTACTATTTGCATGGCATATGACCTTCCTGTCAGGAAATCAACTGATAATCAGCATAGAAATGCTCCTTAGTGGAAATGTACTCTTTACTACCAGAAAAGAAAATCCTGAGTTAAAAGCAAATTCATTTTTTTATTTTTTTAAATTCCATTGGTTGAAGCCCAACTCCACAGCTAAAAAGAGAGCTCAAAATTAAATTCTTATATAGATCTAAGTCAATATAGTGGTTTAGATTTGACCTGACCTAGCCCAAAGAAATTCCATAATGGATAAATAACAAAAGAGTTCTGACAGCAAACTTGACCTCAGGTCTTGTCTCTGCATGCCATGCTTTGCTAAGCAGGCTGGGAAGCACTTTTGCTTATTTGTCATTTTTCTTTAATTATGGGCCTTGACCCTTGACAGAGCACATTCAAATTAACCCTGGTGTTATACTGGAGCTCATACAAGATACATTTTTGGCTTGTGGGACTTGAGTACTGTCCTTTGGTAGTGTCCTTTGGTAGATTCAGAGCCCAAAGCGTGATCATATGGAAAAACCCACCTTCTTTTTTACCACAGCAGTCGTGGTTTAGGTTTTGGTTTTCTCCTTTTTCAATCTTTGTACTATTTAGGCAAGTCTAGTTTCACTGGCTTTGCACTATGCAGTGCTACCATCATGCAAGGGGAGACTTGTAAAACAAGCCATCAACTCACCAGTTGAATTTATTACTGTCATAAAAATAAAAGCCCCCAAGGTTCACTGCAAACACTGTGTTGAAGACACAGAGTGCAAGCTGGGGGAATTTACTGTATTATATACCTGTGTGTCATTGTACCTACCTGAAAAACTTGGCTCAGGTGACATCTGGAAGCATTAATAAAGAAAATGCAATCTAAGAAGAAAAAAACAGGGATGTCTGATTTGTTGAAAGAAAAATGTACATTATTTTGGAGTCAGAAAACAAGTTATAAGCCAGAGTGTGTATTTTACACAATGAAGATGTTAGCTGGGCTTTATTAATGTTTCCATAAATTATTTGCTGAAACAGAGCCTTTTACACCAGCTGCATACTTATTTATCTGCTTTGGGAGTTTTCCCCTTATGGGAAATGCCACAATTTGAGCAGGACTTTGCAAATGATTCCACAGCTTAATTTTAAAAGGTTTTTATCCTGAAACTGCCAAGAAAGACTGCTTTCTCCTCTGAGTCCATGAGAGGCAGGTGCAGGACTCCCAGATTGTCTGTAGCATGAGAATCAGTGAGACAGCAGAATGTATCAGATGAGAAAACAGTAAGTGGTAAAGAAAATGAGAAGGAATTTCAGGGAAATATAAGCAAACAGTGTAAATTTAGTCTCTCTCTTTCTTAGTTGTACAAGAACAAGGATGGGACTGGTTGAGCTTGATGATCTTCAAAGGTCTCTTCCAACCTTGTGATTCTGTGATCTGTGATACTGTGAACTCAGTGGTAGAGCTAAAAAAGAAGTCAGGACAAATGAAGTCCACAACCTTTACAATGCAACTTCTAGATCAGCAGCAGTCTCCTTTGGAGGATTAATCCCCAGTTTCATGTTTCACATCCTCTATTTTAAAAATTTTACTAGACTGCCTTTATAATGAATGCAGAATTATCAACATGTGATCTCCTATGATATCATGGGCATTATTTCTTTGGCTAGGAGGAATCACAACCTAAAAGTCTCCAATGTTTTTGAATGCAGCAAGAAGATTCTCACCCAACACAACTAGGATGATCATTAGTGGGATCCTTTGATTCAAGCTGTGATTTATCTTGAAGAAAAAAACCCATCTGATTCCAGAACTGAAAAAAGGAAAGAGGAAATGCTTTCAAGTAAAAAACCAATTTCCCTGTTGATTCTAATGTAAACACAGTCCTAGTGTAGATTCTCCAAATGAATCTACAACTGACAGATCATACCACATGAAAACACAGCTTTTAAAAGCCTAACAGCTCCAGAAATTCCTGTCATGAGAGATTTCTGGGATGGGAATGTGGAGATGGTCTTTGCTATTGTTCTGAACTTGTTGCAGAAACATAGCCCAGCTAGAGATACAAGATCCTTTGATGAGAATATATGAGAGAATATGTTCTATTTTTGAATATATCCTCTTCCACTGTGTTGGAATCTGTATTAAGAACTTAAATCACTTTAAAAATAAATAAATAGACAACTTGCAACCCTGAACACATATTTATTTGCTTGTTCTCAAGACACCTTTCACCTTTTTCCCCCTCTGGCTGTCCATCTCTAGAGAAGGAAGTTTTCTAAGGAAGTTTTCTACATTAGGCCATACTCTAAAGCCACGACGTGG
The DNA here is from genome assembly GCF_964237585.1 of Gallinula chloropus. Classification (NCBI taxonomy): domain Eukaryota; kingdom Metazoa; phylum Chordata; class Aves; order Gruiformes; family Rallidae; genus Gallinula; species Gallinula chloropus. The sequence goes on from NC_140088.1 coordinate 2,002,056, forward strand.
AAACCCTCAACTAAAACAAACAGAAATACTCAAACAGAGACCAAGATTCATAGATCCCTTGAGCTAAGAGACTGCTGATGTATGAAGCACATAGACAGAGCCACACCACAGAGCTGAACATCTGCAGAAGGGGCGTACAGGAGGGATATTACTTGAAGGGGATGTCTACATTGTGAATCTCCATGATTCCTTAGCTGTAAAAGCTGAACCTTCCCCCCCCCCCCCCAGCTGCCATGTGAAAATCCCACAGTGAAAACAGCTCAGCTCTGTCAAACAGCTGAAAAAAAGCCTGATGGGTTTCCTAAGAAGCAGGAGCTGTGCATGTTGTTCAGCATCTCACTGAAGTTGAGGAGTGGTCCACAAGCAGGAGGAGGAATAGCTCACTGGGAGCTTTGATGGGTCTGGATACTTTGCCAGCCCTTCCAAGGGCAGGAGAAAGCTGAAGTGACTGATTTCAAGGCAGACATCAATGACAAACCAGGAAAACACGACGTGTGAAACGAAATGAAGGCACTGTGGTGAGATTACATTATAAATTAAGAAAGGAGAGAGAGAGATTTGTCATAACCAAAAGTCAGGTGCCTGCAGACAGCAGGGGAAAATGATAATACAAAAGAGAACTCTCTGATCATTGCTGAACAACCAGAAAGGACTTTCAATTTAATAAAGACAGCAGCACCTAGAGAACACACCAAGCTATTCTGCAGCCCTAGCAAGCATCTGGCAGGCAATTCCATTACATTTGAGACAGGAACCGAAGACATTACAATACTAATAACAGTTGTTGCATGCATCAGGAGACGAGGGGCTAACAGAGGTTCACGGCACACTGAGGCGTTCTGACAGTGATTGAGCTTCAGTAATCACACCACTCCATATCAAAATAAAAAGCACAGACAGTTTAATATCCCAAGCAGAGGGCCAGTGTAAACCCTAGCTTCAACAGTTTGCAAGGAAGATACCCAGCACACTTCAGTGGCATGTGCAGATAGAGAATGGAGGATCCTTTCTAAGCTGTCTTACTACACTGCCTCCTCTTGTTTGCTCCCCTTCTTAAAATCCACACTGCAAGCTTCCTCTAACCCTGACTTCTGTGAAAGGAGAGTCTACTTTAAGGGAATTAGGCCTAGCAGAAATGTCCAGAGGATTTTAACTACTCAGCATGCAAAACTGGCTTCTTAAGGAATGGCTCTCACCTGTGAGCTCTAATGAACAATTACAGCATTTAAAGAACAAGTTAGGAGAGACAAAACAAATGTTTAGAATGAATGTACAAGGAGTGAGATAGATGCCATTGATAATCAAGACAGGAAGGCTCTACCAGAGCAGTGGCACTATAGATGTAGTCTTTGCCTCTCCAAGCTTCTTTTTTCTCCCCTCCTACCACCACTGTCATGGATTCAATGGCGTTATCTATTCAATGCATGACATCAATATTAGAAGCATATGCTTCCACACACTACACATTCTATCTGCATATGTACACTTTGTAATAAAAAGGAGTACAGCTGAAGTTAGCACTCACAAAGCTTAGAAAAGTAAGTTAGCAATGGCTTTCAAGGCTGGAGTTGGTTACCAATGTGTTCCTATAGGTGCTTTGGCAATTAGAAAACATTTTCTCCCTACTCCAGAAAAACAAGTCACCATCCATTTACTCTTTCCCATACTCAAGGCCATTTTTTGTGAGGAAAATAATGAAAATGCATCAAGAAGCATGCAGCTAACCAGGTACCCACATGATGCAGCAACATGAAATACTAGAAGATTCTTGCAGAACTCCTTCCCAACCTTTCACCAAATTTACAAGTTGACAAGTCTCTTTTTCAGGTAGCCTGTGTTTGCTGTGGCACTTCAAAAATATATGCAATATCTGTGCCTTTCTTCTCCTAATGGACAAACCTGAGGAAAAGATTTTCAGTTTCTTGTCAGGAACCATGTGGTTTCCTTAACCCAACACAGAATTCCTTGCAATCAGCCCAGGACAATCTACTTGTGCACTTATTTGCTGGTGGAGCTGGAAGCAAGCCCAAAGTTTATGAACAGAACTCTTCAGTAAAATTCCAGCTTTAGGCTGGGGAAAAAAACCTGAAGGTTTAATCATTAATGTTGAACACTCCTTAAATTTTCTACATGAGACTAGAAATGCCCCAAGAAGTGACAATTTCCCCAGATGAAGTTTCCATCTATTTCTCCATTGGCTATGACCCAGAATTATGAGCCATCTTTAAGGTCTGACTTTTCATTTAAAACCTGAAATAAAAATTCTCCCAAATCTTCTAATGAGTTTCCACTATTCATTTTTACATACTTCTAGCAGTTTAGCATTATTTACTATTGGTCTCCTCTGACAACTCTTAGCAATGTTTAAGGCTTATTAGAGAAAGTTTGCTTATTATGCTAAACAAGGAACTTAACCAAAACAGCCATGTAAACTAGTGTTAAGGGAAACAGTCACCTTGCACTGAGCACAGCAACTCATAGGGAATCATTTTTTACCACAGGAAAAAAAAATTCACTTTTGCAACGTCCAGCAGCTTGTGAGAAATTTGCACATTGTCCTCTTGCTGATACATGACACACTCATCCTTCACTTCTCTGGAAAAAAATAAATGACCCTAGAAATAAGCAACTTCCTTCCTTGTCATGTATCCAAGCATCAGTAACACAAAGGTCCCTCTCACTCAAATACATGGGTCATGCCAGCCCGGATCCAACAGCAGAGCGCACTGCTCTCCTTGGAGTGCCCCCAGACCATTGCCACACATTTAATGCATCTTCAGTCACAGATTTAAGTAGCTGGAGGCTTCAGAAAACCTGCTTACAGGTCTAGATTTGACAGTACACCCACGCAAATCCAAACTGACTTTTAACCTTTTCCTGACTAATTTAGGGGCAATTAAATACGCCTGATTAATAGTCCCTCTTATCACAAATAAGCAAAAGGTTGGGAATGGCTCTTTGGCTTTTCATTGCCACTGGCATTTTGTTTTAAAAGGATATAAGGAGTGAAGCAGAGGTTGACCTTTGTGATTGGCAGTAAGTTCTCAGCTGGGCTTTCTGCTAAATTGCATTGTTGGTGTTTGCTGTGATATTGGTATCAGCATCCTCATTCTGGTTATGACCCAGGCCACCTCCTCCATATAGGTCACTGAAAGGCTGTCATGTAGCCACATCTGGTCAGAAAAGTGGAGTTATAGAAACAACCTATAGCCTGAAGAACTTCATATCCTATTTCCAAATTAGTGGGTCCAATGGGGCATGATGTATTTCACAGGTACAAGTATGGCAGAAAGCATAAAAGCTCAGAAAGTGATGAATCTTACTAAAAACACAAAAGCACCACTTCTGATGTACTTGACCCTTTTATCAAATCTGGAAATGTGAAAGAAACTGCCCGTGACAAATTTTATGAGACCACTTTTCAGTCCTTTACAATCTGGCTCAATCACATAATTTTACAGACAAGTTTGTCGCTTCATCTTGGTGACTCTCTGCAAATTTTGGCTGGAGACATAAGTGAAAAGGAGTTCTGAGGTTTCATTTCTAACAGGACACATCACCTGAATACGTCACTGCTTTCTGTTTGGCATTTCAAAGTGTAAGTAAACCACACCTAGAACAGCTCATCTAACCCAGTGTACCAGTAAGGAAGGTAAAACTGCTCTTTACAAGGAAATATTAAGATGCATCAGTAGATTTAAGTGCAAATACAAGGATTAGTATATGACAACATTAAACCTGCTTTTTCAGGGGTTGTGATGATTCAGTGATGTAGCTTAAGAGACAATTAACCCATCAGTCTTTTTCACACATCTTAAACGAACACACATTAAAGATAAGCCAGTGTAAAATTAATGGGACAAACTTCATGTTCCTGAACCTTTGGCAAATCTCCCATCAAATCAGAAATTTGTGCAAGATTCTAGAATTACAGGTCTCAGGATATTTAATTAAATATTTGGCCCCCTGACAACTAGAGTGTGTATTTTGGCATTAAAAGGGTAGTTTGATGAATTTTTCTCCCTTTTACAAAGGCTATGAGCTTTGAATCCGAATAAGCTTCAAGTCTGGGATCCCTGTTTAGAAAAAGCCAGCAGAGTAGCAGGAAGGCAAGAGTATATTTTTTCTTAGACAAACCCCTCTCCTTGATGTCATTCAGGTTTGCTTTTGCTTCCACTCTGTTCAAGAACAGCCTTGAAACCTCTCTCGAGTGTCTCTGAGGCAAAATGACAGATTTGTCTGAAATTCCTTAAACTCAAACTTGAAGAGCTGACTGCTCCTTTGGGGCTACTGGCATCATTCTGCATTTCTCTGCGTGAGCTGCTCTCTGCTACAAATACACATTGAAAGGAGACAGCACAGGGAATGGTGGCGTACAACACGATGAGAAACAGTAGGATGCACAGAGGTGATGCAGGACTTGATCTGAGTCAGCAGCTGACAAATAGAGACAGCACACTATTCAAAAAATAGATAAAGAATTCAGGCTTTATCTTCCTCATCTTTTCATGGCTGTTTCTCATTACTTGAGTTACCATGACTTCAACACAAAGTGATGGTAGAGTAGTCAAAATCAAGTCGAAAACCAGCAGGTGTTTCCTCAGAACAAGGGGGACAAAGTCTGAAAGAAAAGATAAAAATGCCTCTACTTACAGTTATGTCCAAGAAACCCTCACAGTAATGACTGAACCTTGTTCACATAATACTCTGAAGTCTGAAGAACATGCCTATTTTCTAAGTTTGTTATTGATCAAATTATGCAGGGAACTCTAAGTTAGATACTGTGTGATGAAGAGTCATCTCAAACAAATGCAATCAGCTGATGCTCAGCAAGAAGAAACTTTTAGACTATCTGGATGATATCTAAGCTGGCAAATAAGAATCACAACAGGGAACAAACGATCACTTGTACTGTCAGTGACTTGAGGCACAGTTCAGGAGCTAGGAGAGGCCAATAAAGTTTCATATTAACTAGTGCACACACTACCTCACCTTGGCTGCATAGTGCTTGGTTGCTGGCTGGGGTTAAACCATGACACTTGCCCAGTGCTGTACAGCAGAGCTCTCTTTCTCGTGACAAATCACCACTCATCACCCAAGGCTCAGCTGAGATATTCCAGGTCTGTAATTTAAGATGTGCTTCCTCTCTTCTTCTGGCTGTGTCCAGCACAGAGATAGGCATCACTATTTTCAATGCTGACCTCTTCCCATTTTTACCAGAAGGCCTGTGAGGCTCCAAAGCAGAAGGCAGCTGTAATAAACACTAGTGGCTCCTGCATTTGACTTTCAGAAAGGGGGAGGAGAGTGGGCACACAGACATATTTTCAGACTTTTGACAATGGCACCTAAATCACACAGAAATTCAGAGTGATCATCACAGCATGAAGTGTGTCCCTCACAGTTATCTCCCTTTGCACTCAGGCAGTTCATTGTCCTCTCAGATCCTTCAGCACTGCAGGAACCACCTGGAGCAGCACAGTTTCTGCCAATGGCCATATAATTTAGGATCATACTAGATGTCTGGCATCTGGCACAATACACAGGGCTGACATTCAAAACTCATATAACCTGATATGCTCTACTGGGAAGAAGATGCCCCTCTGTCCTCAAACATGAAAAGTGGGGGTTTAGATCTGTAGTGTGGATGCTGTCAGTGCTGCTAACCTACACGTGTCCTGGGCAAACCACCAGGGACCTCCCCTGTAGGCTTTCACATCTTAATAAACATTGGCAGTGCATTGGCATGGGTGCACAATCTGATTGACTGGCTCAAAGGCTATTTATCAATAAAAGTCAGCAAAACAGTAGTATTTTTCAATTTTCAACTGAAATTCTATTTCATAGTAGAAAGTTCTGACATTACAGAATTTTTTTTTATTTTTATTCTTTCAGTATGAACTTTAAAACACTGGGACATGCTGATTAATTGGCATTTGCTGGAGGAAAAGCATCCAGTTGTGTACAACTGAGGTCAGTTTAACACAAACATACATCAAGATAGCCATCACATTTCCCCTTCCCAAGCTGTCACATAACAAATGTTTATTCAGGAAAAAAACCAATACCTTGGCCTATGGCCCTTCTTGTTGAGTCAGAAGTACCAGATATTATGTTACTGTCTGGTGAGCTGATCAAAATTAGAGTAAGTGTTGTCATTGCACCCTAAATCTAAAACAAGACAGTGAAGGCAGCAAGCACCCTTCCAGCCAAGGACAGGGCAAGTGAGACATAGCAATGTATATGGATAATATAATGGATAGCCATACCATAATAAGGTTTTTGCTGTTGGATTCATTCAGCAGCTTGGGGTGGGGTTTTTTTTGGTTTGGTTTGGGTTTTTTGCTGTTGACTGGAAAAATAGAGAAGGTGGAACATACAATAGGAGCCTGAGGGAACAGTAGTAAACCTACAGTTGCTAATGATCTGTCCTGGTTCTAGCAGTGAGAGCCTGACAGCTGTCAGGACTCAAACACATCAGACACCTATTGTGAGACGTAGCAAGAGTACCCAAGGCCTGTTACTACTCCTGGTGTTGCATATGCCTGGCCTTGGGAAGTCCAACCAGCCCTTTGGGATTATGGCTCATGCATTAATATGCCTGTATTTTTATAGACAAGGAGAAATCATCTTATCATGAGATTTGTATCCTTCCCTGTTGTGCAGCCCTCAGCTTTGTGGCAATGATGAGTCTGCCTGTTCTTCCAGTGGGGGACCAGGGACACTTCCAGGATCCAAATTTAGGGCATTTCAGTGGAAATATAAGGACATTATCTACCCAGCTGGTTGGAACGAAGCATGAGAGGACACGAATTACATAAATAAGTATCAAAGGACTTAATTCTGTAAGATTTTCCAACCTGTGGACAGTAGCAAGCACAGTAAACTTCCAGTTCTTTGAGTTGCTTAAGCACCAGCATGAGCATGATAAAAGTAAACGGGTTCATCAGTTCACACTGCAGGAAACTATGGGCTGGACCTTGAAGCAACCCCATGCATATTTTCAAATAGAAAAAAAAAGTAGAACTGTGCTTCAGAATGAGGGAGCAGTAAGATCATTTCTTCTTGGCTTATATTTGGGGCACATCTGGGATTGGCAAGGAGATGTGGTAATTCAAATCCCAGTCAAGGCATCATAATGATCAAGGGCCAGATTCTAAAGTTCATTCTTAATATCCTGCCTCAGTGAGGATTGAGAGAAACAGAGAGAGTAGAATTTGATGTATTGTAACTATGAAATCCATGCACCAAAGCATTGGAATTCAAAGCAACAGAGTTTCTATGTACAACAGTCAGCCAACAGTTCCCTTTTGTCACTGATGTCTCCGAGCTTTGACCATCCCAGGCACTGCAGACTGTACTCCCCACTTCCAATATCCTTCAGAATTTTTCCTATTTGCCAGTTTTTTTCTGATGCTGCCACAGCCACTGAGCAAAGGAAGCTGTTAGGCTGTTGTGAGCTGGTTCTCGTGACTCCAGACACACCGTTCTCTTCTAGGTCACAGAAGGCAAGTCAGAAAGTCCTCAAAGCACTCCTTGCTTTTATGAATCTGTCCATAATGAAATCTGGGATGAAAGACCACACTGAGAGTTTTGCCAAAAGCCCAGTGCAATATCAATAGTTGAAAATAATCCATGGAAAATATCTATTTGAAAAGATTTCATTGAAAGAAGTACTTTTTTTTCCTCATTGCTATGCTTCCAGCCAAAACATTGCACCAAAAGGCCAATAACTGGAGTTTGAAGGTGACAATGGAAAATCAAAATGCAATTTTGTCATGTGTATAGTACCTCATGTGATATAATTCTGGTCAGTGACCCCAGCTTATCATAGGCCTTAACTTAATTTCAAAAAAAAAAAGGTAATAAAAGAATAGGAAATCCTAAGGAAAAGTGGAAATTCAGTTGATCAAATACACCAATGTGTAAAAATTAAAAAGACTATTTCTATTGTTAAAAAAATAAATTATTAAAAGCTGAAAATAATAATACAAGTGTCTGTAGGTAACCTAAAGAAAGAAATTTTGTAGATATATAATTTTAACTTCATGACACACTTAGGCTATAGCAAATCACTTCTATTCATGTGGGAAATCCCAGAGTATGTGATATGATTATGAATGTGTTTGTTTACAATATATATGTGAAAGATGAATTATGCACCCTTGTTTGTATGAAAAAGAGTAACACATATCTTCATTTAAAACAAGGTATGGAAGTTACAATGTACCTCAGCAAATGTATTTACAAAAGTGACTTGAAATATAACTGGATTAATGAACACACTCCAAACTGAATTACAGTAAAGATGTATTTTGAGGATCATCCCAGAAAGCATTGGGAAATGGGAGTTCCAGATGTTACAATTAAGAGGGTTTCCACTGGGTACATGACAGACTAGATTCTTTGGTAGTAAAACCACAGTTAAGACTTGATCATATGGAGCACATAATGAAATTTGTGATCTTCTCAAATCTGTAAACAGGAAAAAAAGTTACTCAGTGTCTGCCATGGGTTATCCCCAGCAAGCAGCCAAGCACCACGCCACTTGTTTACTCTTCCCATGGTGGGATGGGGAGAAGAATCAGAAGAAAGAGGTGAAACTCAATGGTTGGGATAAGGACAGTTTAGTGGGACAGCAAAGAAAGGAGGAAATAACAAAATCAGTATTTATAAAAGAATATAAAAATCAGGTAAAGCACAATGCAATTTTCTTACCCCTGAGAGCCTGTCCCAGAGCAGCAACACCTTCTCCCTGGCCAGCTCCCCCCATATCCACGGAGCATGATGTCATGACATGGAATGCCTTTGGGCTAGTTTAGGTCCTGGCTGTATCCCCTTACAGTTTCTTGTTTCTTCTTAACTCTATCCCAGCCAAAAATCATTACATTTTCCAGCCCTACACATTCAAATTAATTGTCACCACTCTTCCTGCCTTTGATATGTATCCACAGAGCTTCTGGATAAGCTTTCTCCTCAAATGTCCTGAGCTTAGATATGCTCCAGCCTAAGCAATGCAGTGAAATAGGAGAAGATCCCCTAGTCTGAGGAACCCCCAAGAAAGAATAGGTATAAAAAACCCCTGTAAGATCTTGTCATGACTGGGATGCTTCATCATATGAGTTCTGTTAAAGCATAAATAGTTTCCAGAAATCCACAAAGAGTTGGACACACTCAAGGTTAGGTAGAAGGTCACTATTATTTCTTATACTTCAATTTTGCACTGGTAACCAGCAGTACATGGCAGCTCCTTCCTGAATCAACTCCTCTGCAGACTAAAGCACGTGGAGGACAAGCCCCATAGACTGACATGGGATTTGGGAGGATAATTCTCATGAGCATTTTAGAAACTCAATCCACCAGTTTTGCATCCCCTGGCCTGAGTTTTTCTGTTGGAGTTTTTCACTGGGTAATGTTGGATCACAACAGTTTTGTTATCCATCAAATCCACACCACCCATATGTAAGCATCCAATCCATTTCTGCCTCCAGATACCAAGACAAAGGCAGCAGTCTTAATTAGTTAAATTAAAATAGCAAGACATATACGATCATCCCTTTTTAGACAAAACCAGCTCCTAAAATGACAACTGATGCAAAAATAATTAAAAGGAGGCAGATGGGGGTGGGGGGAGGTAAGGAGAAATAATGCATTTAAATTTTGAAGAGAAGTAATTAGTTTTGGCAGGTTATTTATTTATGTAAATTGAAAAATTAGCTGTAGCAGGCACAAGCAGCAGATCCAAATGCCTCCTTTGCTCTTTACTCACAAGAAAAGAAGAAGAAAAAGTTATGGCACAGTAGCACAGTGGATTTTGATGTATACATACTTCCTCAGAGAATACATCAGATAGTGTTTTCCACAGCGAAACACCCCTGGCCAACAACAAACAGAAGACAGTAGGCCAAGAGAGAATTGTGGTAATTTTAAAGCTTGGGGGGATTTTTGGTTGGGTTTTTTTTTTAATTTTGGTTGTTTACCAGAGACTCTTGCCTGGATTTAATTTGTTGTAGCATTTCTTCAGTTCTTGATTTGCTACTGCAGCATACATTGTCTTCTCAAATTTCCTATAGTTCAGAAAATAAACTGAAGTGTGACTCAGTAATATAGCTCAGTGACTGGATTTGTACTGCTACCTGGTGTGAAATAGGTGGGTTTAGGGCTCTTTGTTTTAAGGTTTAATGATGCTATAGTCTTATTCTTGTATCACCCACCTCCTTTGATTAATGTGTCCTCTTGAGACACTAGTGATGCCAAAATGAGAAAATTATTTAATTTCTTGGTATCAGAGGCACAGTATCATTTTAGCTAACACTAATTTTAACTCATTAACACACAACCATTTTGTGGTTTGCAACATACTATTCACTGGCTTTCTTTAGCCTTTCTTCCCATCCTTCTCCCCCTGTAAGGATGTAAAGATCTCTGCACACCACCACTCAGTACAGAGGCAAAGGCACCATCTCCTAGGACTGCAGGAGGATCAAATACCAGGAATGATCCAGTCCCATTTTTAGCAGATGGGGCCTTTGTCTTTAGACTCCCCTGTCTGACTAACCACTAAGCAATTTAGTTTTGAGTAACAGTCTTCTAGTACCTGAAGATTTATAAAGACCAAACAAGGAGGTATTTGAGTAGCACCATCAGAGAGACTCAGGGATTTGAGTTCTGCTTTGAGCACCACAGTCTGGTAGAGGATACAGCCCGTCACCTCAGCACCTCCATTTCCTGATTTGCAGACTTACAAAACATGCATGCTGCAAGGCATGCTTAACATCTGCTCTCCCAAAGGAGATCTGCAGCCCAAAGGCAAAGCTCTAAGTACAAGGTAACAAAAAAGAGTAGTTATTACTGCTATTCACATTCACTGCCTTTGACCCAGAAAGCCTTTCAACCTTTGAAGCACCCTTGAGTTGCATTTTAAGTCATTGCAGTCCATTCTTTCTGCACAGAAGCACAAAATAACAGGCAGCAGAAGGACCATAAATTGCTTTATGGATGCTATAAATACAAATAACCCTCACCCATAAAGTTGCACTGGCATTACAAAGATCTAGTCATTTATTTAATGCATGGCACAGCCACTCTGCAGCACTTGGAGGAGGCAGATGATCACCCTGTCAGAGATTCCATCCTTAGCAAGTGAAATGTCCCTGACTCACACAACAGGCAGAGGAAAAAAATGCTGTGAATGCAAGCACCTACAGTACAAAATAGCCTGAGAATCCTAAGAAGCAATAAAGAGTACTCCTGCATACAATCACAGAATATATTGAGATGGACCCATCAGCATCCTCGAGTCCAACTTGTGACAATGCATGTCAGCAGTGAACCTGGATAGCTGCATCCCATGGTTTATGTCCTCTCCCAGATGACTCCTGAGAGGAATAGAATCATGAAGAGGACTAATCCTGAAAGATGTTCATTAGTAAGACTTCCAGAGGCTTCAGCTTTACAAAGCACCAAAGTCCTGAGAGTTCTGCTTGAGGAAGAAGCTGTACACCCTGCACTTTTTCCATCATCAGCCTTCATACACTTTTGAGTGTATTCACTCAGAAAAACCAGAGATGGATCAAGTCCAGAGGAGGGCCACAAAGATGATCAGAAGGCTGGAGCATCTCTCCTGTGAAGAAAGGCTGAAAGGGTTGGGCTTGTTCAGCCTGGAGAAAAGGAGGCTCTGGGGAGACCTTATTGCAGTCTTCCAGCACCTAAAGGAAAGATGGAGAAGGTCTGTTTATCAAGGAATGTGGTGAGAGGACAAGGGGTGATGGCCTTAAACTGAAGGATGGTAGATTTAGATTGGATATGAGGAAGAAATTCTTCACTGTGAGGGTGGAGAGGCTGTGGCACGGGCTGCCCAGAGAAGCTGTGGCTGCCCCCTCCCTGGCAGTGCTCAAAGCCAGGTTGGATGGGGCTCTGAGCAACCTGGTCTGGTGGAGGGTGTCCCTGTCCCTAGCAGGGGGTTGGAACTGGGTGATCTTTGAGGACCCTTCCAACCCAAACCAGTCTGTGATTCTATGATTTTAAATTCATTTTTACTTTTAAAACATGTCTGTTTTTTAATAAACCTCTGCTTTGTTCCTGCACAGCCAGATTAAGACAATCCAAGACTTCTTGGTGCCACACAGAATGAAATCCCTCTTCTGCTCTGAGAAAGGTGGCATAGCAATTCTCAACTGAGATATACCCTGTACCTTCCTGAGAGCAACTGGGATATATCATAAATCACACTTGTATTTCTCTATTCTGAGAGTGGAAAGTGGTAAAAAGATCTCTGACATTCGTTGCTCTGTTAACCTGGATGCATGTTACACTCCCAGAAGCACAACCTCCATTCCAGCCCACAGTTCTCTCCTGACTGCAATCTGTGCTGTATTTATTCATTCAAACTAGCACATTCACTGCTCCTGGAAGATGTTGCCCCCTGATAGGATTTTAAATCTTCATGTGGAACTAATGTGATGGAAAATGAACATTATTTAAATGAACAACACAATTCTTGGCCTTCAGGAATAAAAGTTACAACAGGCAGGAATTACCTAGTTTACTCTTGGCTCTTATTTTCCTATTAGAAGCAAGATATTTCACTCCACTTTCCAATTCAGAGGAACATCTTTACCAGTCTCTTGCAAGAGCAGCCTTTCTTCTAGACAGCTAGATAAAGGGCATGGTTTAAGAGTTAGTACTAGGAATGGTGTTACCCTAGGAGACTGAATAATAACAACCATCAGAAGTGAAATCCAGCTTTTTTTCTGCCCAAAGGTGGTGGCTTTGTCAAAAATGGGTGGTGTAACATCATGGCTCTGCCAGCCAGAATATGTGGCCCCCACATGCAGTGACACATCATTTTCAGATGGCCACAGGAAGTAATTTCTTTAAAGAAAAGATACTTTCCTTTGGCTTCCTCACTGTAAAATAGCTATTATAAGGCTCACTGTAAAATAGTTATTATAAGGCTTAACTATTTTGCAGTTGAAAGGAGTTATTTAAAGAAGCTCCAAAGAAATTCTGGCTTGGACACTTAACTGCTATTTAAATGCCTAGGCACTTGCCAGATCTGGCTCTACACTGATGTTTTGTGTTTCTGCAGGATGAAACACTCTTTAATGCTCTTAATTTATATCATCAACAACAACAGCAACAAAAAAAAAGGGTTTAGTCCAAGAATAAGGGCATTAAATCAGTATTTAACTCTCTTTGTGTTATCGAGCATTTTGTCTCGATGTTCACTATAGTTTACACAGTGTGTAAGCAGACAAAAGCCAGACAAGATTTGGGGAAAAAAACCCCAATTTGTACAGCATTGTGCTATTAACTTACATGATTCCTGTGGAAACTTAAAGCATAATTAAGGTTTTGGGGTAATACTGCCACAAAGAGCTGTACATATGTACACTGCAGTTCTCCTAGGACTTGGCATATTGTAATGGTTGCTGGAGTATATTGATTTCTTTGGTTTATTGATAAATTAAACAATCATGAGTGACCTTGATACCCATTATGGTGGAAAGAAACACAACTGAAAGGCCATGTTTGTCCTGTAACACCATCTTCACAGCCCTGCTGGTGCACACAGCTAGTGGTACCCCTGAGAACAGCACCGTGCTAAGAAATGGTGAGGAATACAGGTACAGGGTGTGCTGCTTTGCATCCAGCCACCCCCTGAGGAGACTCAAATGAATCTACAGACAACAGGACAAGCGTGGGTGGAGAGCATTAGCTCCCATAATGCTGCTGGCTTTGGTGGAGCTTCCTGAGTTGGCCTAGGACCAGCTGCAGCCTGTGAGAATTCAGCATCTTCACCACTTGCTTTTATGAACAATGAAGTCCATCAAAGGTGGATCCTTGAAAAGACAAAATAATATTCCCACTGAAATTCTACCAGTCCTGAGCACACAGACAGTAACTTATTTAGGGGGATTTTCATACATGTGACTGCTCTGGTTTTTCAAATTGTTTTGAAGTTATCTTTAGCCTCCAGGGCACCTGAACTAGGCAAGAGTTAAAAACACTCTGATACTAAAAAAAGTCCTTCTAAAACCACTAAAACTAAGAAATGAGAACTGCCCAAAATGATTCAGAGTGAATCATTTGACTGGGTTCCCAAAATAAAGAACAACCTAATTAACTACTTATTCCCACTAGTGAGCAAACAGACAACTTCAAAATTTAAAGGGACAGCACAAGGAACACAGGCAGGGAAATACAGTGGACCCTAAATTCCTCTGGTTAGGATAGTCCTGGGGCTGGTGAAAAGGTGAGTATGGACAGTAGATGGCATACAGACATTTAATGCATTTCATGGACCTTGCTTCTGATTTGCTAGTGTTCTTTCAGTACTCAGTGCTTATTCAATACTGAGTCATGAATATTCCCCTAGTAGGGTTTGCATAGTCCTTTCTTGCAACCTGTCATTCAACAGCTCTTCTGTGAAATTACTGAGATTCCTCAATCAATGCATTCTGAAAGTAAAATCAAGTCTTTTTTTCATTAATCAGGTGTAAATAATTTGCTTTGCATCAGCTAGAAAGATTTTCTATTTTCTCAGGTAGAATCCAGCTGCCATAACTAAGAAACCATGCTTTCTTTTCCTGCTCTTTCCTCTCTAATTCACCAGCCACCGCTCAGCATCCTCAAGGTTTTACAAAGAAAACCTCTGTTGTACAGTGTTGTGTTCTGAATGAGACAGAAACCTTACTATAAAAAAAAGTGGGTAGTATCAATGTTTCCAAAGACTTCATCATGAAGCCAAACATTAATATCTTCCTCCAAGGCAGGATGGCATTTCAAACAACTAATCAAACTGCATTTTCCCTCTTCTCATTCTCAAAAACTTGGTGTCATTTAGGAAAGCACATTCAAAACCAGTATCTGCACCAAGCTGACATTCAGCATGGGAGATTTTTGGGCCACACTGTTAAGTCTGGCAATTAAACCATTGGATCATTGAAAGGAATTGGCTTTTAAGTAATCTATCATTCTCAACCTTAACTATTGTGGAGCTGCTAAAATTGGCGGTCTTAGCTGGAGTGTTAATGTTCAATTTGAAGTGGTAACAGTTAATTGTCTCCCTTGCTTTCTACATCACTATGCTTTCAACTGTTGTCCCTTGAATATAAAAGAATAAAATAAAATAAGCAAACTTGAACATTAAGCATCAGAAAGAAAGGGAAGTAGGAATCTGAGCCTGTATGTCCCATATGCACTACTGCAAAAGGTCAATTTGACTCCAGGCTACCTGTCTGTAATAAGACTCATCATTTGATAAGCAGTAACATGCTGCTGACTACAAATTATTGCTGCTTCAAAGGGTGATGCCATACTTTTTGTCCTACTTTTAAACAATTACACAGAGAGAGCGAGCGTGCACACACTGCTTTCCTGGAGTGGTTTCCACTGTATTTGGATCATTTCTAAGTTGTGAGGCAATTTTTAAAACTCTATTGGGTAATTTCTTTCCATCTCCAGGGAAAATCAGTTTAATATGCCCTTCTGTGATCCAGAGAGATCATTTGGATAAAGTAAAAAATAGAGGCAGCAACTTGGTTGGAGAAAGTTTTGAAAAGAGCTGGAAATTCAAACCAGGGCTTATACCCAGAGCCTGTCAGGATCCACACTGACATCCAAGCGTTGCACAGTCAAACATGCACACAGCAGGTCCTGTGGTGAAAGGCCAGCCAGTAGCACCTGTAGGAACTGCTCACCTGCTAAGGATAAAAGCAGTTACCAAGCAGCCAAATATGGCTGTAGTGGATCATGAAAGATGAAGTGTTGGTCAGAAGGATGTATCACTTTCTATGGCATAGGGTTTACTGAGCGTTTGGTAAGTAAGCTGATTTCCAGTCACAAGCTGAAATCCTCAGCTCTCATCTGATGATTTTAGTCTGTTAAACTGTTAAGCACAGTGTAAAGAGATTCTAGCATCTGTAGTCCCAGTCAGAGGAAGATCTTTGTAGTAGAGCTGCCTAGTGTCCCATCAAACACTCTGGCAGACCATGTTAGAGGTAGGCTTGGAAGAAAGCTTGTTTCCTAGGCAGGAACTCCATGCTTACAAAGCAGTGCTAGAAAGCTTGCAGAGGAGTAAACTGTTCTCCAGGAAGCATTTTTTGTTTCCTCAAAACAGAGAAGATTTAAAAAAAAAAAAAACAAACCCAAAAAAAACCAAGAGGGGGGAGAATGAGCTTCAAAACTAAGTGTGAACCCCCCCAGTGTTTGCCTGAGATCTAGCAGCATGTGCATCAGCTTTATTAGCAGAAGTCAGCACACTGCTTGACCCAAGCAGCACCAGCTTTTCTACAGAGCAGCCATGGTTATAATTCCAGGCTCTGCTACAAGCTGGGACGGAGCTGGGCATCCCCCCACCTGAAATGTCAGGTCAAGAATTTGATGCCTGAACCCAGGGCAGGGAAGGCAGCGTGATCCATCTTCGTTTCACAGCCTCTAATCATCTTCCCCCGCACCTCCAGCCCAGGGAGGGCTCTTTTCCCTTAATACCTCTCTATTATAACAGTTTGTAAAACACCACAGAGATGAAGCTCAGCAAACACCAGAAAGCTATTATGAGGGAATTGTAATGCGTTAAATGTAGCTCAGGACTGCAAGGCTCTTAAACGATAGTAGCATTTATTTTGGGGCATTTGCCTGGAAATGTTAGAAGATCTTTTAATAAATGTACTAAACAAGATGCATAATTTAGCTTTTTTTTTCAGCAGAGCACTGGCTGGCTGCCAGATCCAGTCTCAGGCTTGACTCAACGTCAGGGCTACCCGCTGGCCCAGTACAAATAGACTCATTAAAAAACGGCTGCTGCTGTGTGCTCAGGCTCTATTTCTCCCACTAATGGCTCAGTTTATGCCTTCCCCTCTTAGACAAATAGAGGGGCAGCCCCTGGAGAGGACAATATTCTCCTGCACACAGATTCCATACATACAGATGCAGGCAACATGCTGGGTAGGGGAAGGAAAGCAGAAGAGAAATGGCAGCCCCCCATGCAGGAAGGGAAGAGGTTTAAGCAAGTTGTATCCCATAATATGGATGCTGAGCGATCATGGTATTTATTAATTGTAACAGAGGAAGATCACAGCCTAGATCAGGTCTCCATTCCCATTGTGCTAGACATACTCAGCCAGATCCATGGGCAGAGCCTGACATCTAAAAAAGCAGCACAGACAAAGCCAGAAGAAAAACTCACTAAAGGAGGCAGCTACCCAGGGACAGCACTCACGTGCCTCTATTTTTCAAGTCCCATTAAGCTTTGTTTCTTTTCTAGATTCAAGTGGGTTTGTGACTATTGCCAAGCCTAATAGAGCTTCTCAGCAGTCAGTCGTTTTCAGATTTGCTTTACAAAACTTCCTTTCAGATTTGCTTTCTGGTTGTTAAGTGAAAACAGTGGTGTAGGTAAAACTGCCTTTTTGACTCATTTGTATTAAGAGAGCAAGGAAATCCCACTTTATATTCCTACTGGTACCTCTGGCAATGTCTAATAACACTATTGTGTTTCTTTGACTTAAAGCTTTCTCTTTTATTCCAAGAGCTGACAAAAGTATGATCCTTGCACTGGAGAGCACAGCATCAGAGAAAATCAGCACCAAATGTTACCAGAGATGGCACACAACACAGAGCAGTTTAAAAGTGGATGTAAACTCAAAGGCTTAAACAGGCTCAAAACATTTCTGTCTCCTCACCAGAACTGAAAACTTGTCACAGCCCAGAATGATTTTTCTGGTAACTCCACAAGCATTGCTAATTCTTGAAAAGTCCTTAAAACAAACAAATTCAAAACTCAGGCTGAGAAAAGTTGAAAGCAGTCTCCAAGTTTACACACTGGCAAGACTGAAGTGCTACTATCAGTCAGTCTTGATGATTTGTGGGAATCATGTTCAGGTATAGGATAAATGGAGGCCCTGCACACCCACATAACAGAATAAAGTACTATTCCCACATTGAACTCCACAGATATATTAAACAAGACTAGATGAGGTCTCTAACTGTGAGGCCAGAAAGATTTACCATCCCACCCACCTCTGGCCCAGCAAATCACATCTTCTTCCCCCCTACCAACAGTGAGAAGAACCTGCTGCCTCCTGGAGTGGCCCTTATCCTCACGCTCCCCCCACTAGATGATCTCAAGGATATTTTTGAGAAGAGGAGCATTGTATATACACCTCTTCTCAGATAAGAATTCTGAATCAGAATCCCAGATACCTGCACCTCACCTTTTGGACACACCCTTACATTTAGTGTTACCTGCTTGCTCTCTCTGGACAATGCTCCATTATCCAGGCTGTGCTCCAAGTTAGTGCCTAACTTTCTTCAAGACCCTGTAAAGTATCCAGGCACCCAAACCAGGCTTCTGGCAGAGCACACAATGCTTGTAGGGTCTGAGTGTTATTTATGGAGTGGCACCTAGAATCAGTGGCAGAACAAAGGTGTTTTATGAGGCTTAAGCTCTCTAGCGCTGCTCAAGCCTGCAGTGATACTCCAGCACGCTGAATTCCAGAGCTGGAGTCTTTGAATCCATCTTACTAAACTGGCATACAGCTTTGAAAAGTACTACAGTTTACAGCTAGTGTACCCAAATCTCAGACCCTGCTGAACTAAGTTAACACCCCTAGAGTTTTAGGCTCGCTCTTCAGCAACTATACACCTCCCAAGCATACACTGCTTGTTTACAATCAAACTTGAGGGGTCAGGGTAGCCCATTAGGAATCATTTTTCATCCATTCATTTTCCCAGACCTCCATCTTCCTCTCTCATAGACCTTAACCTTTGCTGAAAACATACTCCTTAATACTACTTCTCTATTTTCTTAGAATAAAAAAGACCTATTTCAGCTTCTAAAAGAAGCTGAGCTGACACACCTGCTAATCATTCCTACCTTTCAATTACACCTGACCTTCTCCTCCTTTTAAAGGGCTTCCTCTTAGGCCCATATAGTCTATTTAAACAAAACCCAAACACATTTAGTTACAGGCAATGGTTATATTCAGAAATGAAGATAGTTACACAGTTTTTCTATGTGCATTTTTGATTTAGAACATGCAATGGTAGAAAGCACAGTTATAAAGACTTGTGTATAGGATGACAGCTGGGTAGATGTACAGCAGGGAATACATGTTCTGCAACTTGTTCTCTATATATTGAAACAGCTTTGTCAGTTCTATACAGTTTAAAAAAAGCTTCAAAAAAGAAAAATGTCAGAACTGCAGGAGAGTTTTATTAGAACTGGTTAGATATCTCAGTAAATCAAAGAAATCTAGACAAAGTGTAGTCTGAAGATGTACATTGTTATCAACACTTTAGCTATTCCATTTCAATCCCATAGAACAGGCCTACTCAGATTCCAGGCTTTGCATAATCATGTCATCTAATTCACCTTTTTTTATTTATGTGACAATGTTTAAAAGTTTTATTAATTCTGTAGAGCACAGGTGTTTGTTTCCTCTATAGCTCAAATAAGACTTCAAATTCTGTGCTGACTAGAGTTCTACCACCACAAAAGTTTGTGTAATGTCAGGTACCAGTTCTTCATTTTAAGAACATATAGAACATCGTTTCCCAATTAGATGCTACACCAAAATCAATGGAATCCTCCTTTGCAGCAGATAGCAAAGCAATGTTCCAAAGCCTTATTGATTTCAGGAGTGCTTTGCTAGGATGGAAAGACCTACTTCTGCGAAATGCTTTGTTGGGGGGGGGATGCTGGAGTTTTGAAAACACCAAAAAGGAAACAGCTTTCCTCTAAGGATTATATATGTTTGTGAGGAATACGAAGGATGCTTTGTAGTTCAAGTGTTACTGCTGCAGCTATCTTATCCTGCTTGTCACTGAGAATTACAAGCCTTATTGACACAAATGTATGGTGCTTGGTAACTGGGATTTCAAAGCTGAGTTTACAAAAGTCAAGCTTATCTGATGAGTGGCCAAATGTTCCCAGTTCTCAATATGCTAAACTTGCTTCCTTCACTCTCTCCTCCAAGGGATGTAATTTTTGAGTCAGGTTGTAGAAAATTCCCTCTCATCCAAGTCACATCAAATTATCCATAGTGCTTCTGAGGGGGGAAAAAATTATACTTCTGCTGTGCCAGCATCTGTAAAGCAGCCTGATTGGCAAGACTAAAGAGCAGTCTTCCTAATTGCATGTTCAGACATTTTAACTCTGCCGTTCCATATGGACTCGTCATTCAGATGAGAACAAACAGCAAAAGTTCCCCAGGAGAGAGGTGTTGGGAAGACCACCCTTTGCCAGTGTTAGGATGTCCAGGGCAAAAATTGCAGAGGTTTGAAAGCCTGTAGTGTTCCAAAGCTTTCAGGTTCAGAGAGGCTGAGCTCAAACAAGAAGAGACAGATATATTGCGAAGCTGAACAAATTATTTAATAAGCTATATGTGCTTGCACTGATTAGCTGAGTAGATTGAGCTATTCCAGTGAACATAATGTTATGTACTCAAGTATTCACAGGGATAATTCACAACCACAAAACCTATTGAGTCTTTTTCGTTACAAGGGCATCCTGGGACAAGTCCAAAGAGGAAAAAGCAACAGCAAGGCACTTTATTTTGCCAAATACTATAGCATAGTCATAGGAAATCCGGAGCTCTATAGCATAAATACCCCTCAGCATACCCTGGTCTCTGATTAGTAGGAAATGAATGACAGCAGTGGAGCTACTCAGTCTAATTATCATTTTTTGCTGCATTTCTAATAAGCTCTTAAAATCTAATTTTGGAAGCAGGAGTTTTGTCTCCTGCAGAGAAATGAGCAAGATTCCAGTTTGCCAAGCCTGGTCATTTCTCTGGCAGTTAAATTCTCAGCAAATCAATAGGCAAGGGGCAGACCATGATTTGTGTCAACTCTAGTCCACTTCACCACTATTATTCTACATTTTTATAGGGATGCAAACCATTTCCACATTGAGACATGGCCCTGCCAGTTCCAAGCTCCCCTGCTAAGGTTGGGGTGTATAATGAGAATGACTATACAATTTCATGTGTGCCTGTCTATTAGGAAATAGACTGACCATCAATTAATTTCAGACAGCCACTGTGCAATAATGGTTTTCAGCCAATGACTGTGTTGTGAGGATCAGAGCTTGTGACTTAGATACCAAATCAATGTTTCATTAGGCTGCAGGAGCCATTCGGTCACTATTTTAAGTACACATTCATAATTACACTTGCTGTAGCAACAGGAATTAGGCTTTTGGCTGCTCTCAGCTCTACCTCCCCTTCCCTCAGGCTCTACTTTCTTTATCACTCTGTTAGGAGAAGTACTAAGCCCTCTCCTCTGGCCAGCTAGGGGTCTTGGGAAGATAAGCCTGGAGACACAAACCAGTTAATGATTCCTGAAACCAAGTAATTTCTGAAGGCTGTTTGCAAAAGCCATTCACTATTAAAAGCAATAATTCATTACAAGAAAAGCTGGTATTCCATGGGTAAACAGGAGGTCAGGTGGCTGACTCTTCCCAGCACATGCATATCTTCTCTCCTGTATGAGATCACAGGAGATCAGTGGAAGAGCTGATGGGTGTTACTGTGACTCGTGATTCAACTTCTGTGTCTGTTATTCAAATACTAAATTCACTCTAAATTGGCAGCTTATAGGAAGCTCTGAATTGTTAAGTACTAGCAGAGAAAGAGTGAAAAAAACCCCCACATATGCAGTAGGTATTGTTTACCTTGCTAAAGGCACTTCTCAAAAGCAATGACATTAGGAGACATTCTAGACACCAGAATGACTAGATGTATGACCAACGCATCACATTCACTGAGGAACATTTTCACTGTCACATGTTACACCCTTTCAAGGAAGAACCTTACTCATGGCTTCACTGTGTGCAAGAGACAAGCCATGCCAGGCTGTCCTTGATGTCTTACTGTAAGTGGCAGTTTTGGATGAAGGACATAACCAGGCTGTAGAACTCTGATGAGGGTTGAACTACTGTATAAATTAGGCCAAATATATTTTCCCCATTGGTGAGAGTAATTAGCTCCTCCATGTAATTAGAAATGACTAGAGAAAGGGATTGCAACCCAGAACAGATGATTTCCTCCTTTTCAGTCTCAATGAATTTCTTTGCTAAGAATGTCTCCATTCCTGCAGGTTCAGGGCAGAAGCATGGATAGACAGCTGAAGATTTCAAACCCTCTGAAGGAAACACTTTCAAAACCCTTCTTGATGATACATGCCTTCCCACAGAAAGGCAGAGAGCATATATAGCTGCAGGGATGCATTTGATCCTCTCTCCTTGTGAGATTACTGAGTCTGATGTCTCCAGTCCACAGACAGTATCAAGAGGGAAGCTGTAGCAAAGACTCTTGGTGAGGAAGACCTGCTGGACTACTGAAAATTACTTTTTCATTTCATGTGGTTTGGGATATTTTTTACCCCTGGCCACTACATCTGGAAGCAGAGGCACATCAGTTCCTAAGCCTTGTATGTTGCTCTGGTCACTTCTAAGACAGCCTTGTTGTCCAATTACGTTGTCTCTGAAAAATTCAGACTTTTAGGTACTTCTCTATATCAAAGTTCCAAATCACTCAAGCTTCACCTTTAGCTAATTTAATCCTTTCACAGCAGTGAAAGCACATTGGTATTATTTTATTTGGTCTTCCAAAGTTGTAGAAAGCTAAAGCACTATGATGCTTTGATGATAGTAAATGCTTTGAAGTTCTTGTTTCCAATTACTGCTGTCTTCCTTTCGCTCCATCCTCAGAGCCCAACTAGATGTTGTACCTTTCCCTTTGAAATACAGCAATCACTGAGGAGCACATACACCAGCTGACGACTTCTCTTAACAGAAACTGAAAGGGACACGGAAACAGGGCAGAAGAGAAAGTGATAATTAGCTACTTTTCAGCCTGTTCTAGACTTGCAGCATATGTAAAATTAAACGTGTGCAGTTACATAGGAAAACTCCCTACCTCTCTTCTCTTCTGTAACCATACAGCTTTGCCTAGAATTTGGAAGGATTATTGATGAAACACTTTAAAATCTACACTAAGCTGGGAAATAGCAATTGTGGGCAGCACTAGAAAAACAACAAATTGGCAGAAAAACTTGGGAATCTAGAATTAAAGGGATGGCTGGTGACACATGAGGATGAAGCTCTTATATTTACCCTGTACTTTTCACATTCATTGGTTCTAGAAGATATTAAAGATACAGGAGCTTGACTCAATGATCCTTATGGGTCCCTTCCAACTGAGTATATTCTATGATTCTGTGGTATTGGCTAAGATTTCAGGTATTTATCTTTGTTTTTCTGAATATCTGCATTTGATCATTCTGACGATCCCACCGTACGGATGTTAAACCCATCCCAGTTATTCCTCTTGTAGAAGTCTGGTTCCCACTGGGAATTCAGGTCTTCATTTTATGTACCTGCCTCTCTGTAAACATTACATCTGCAGCCCTGGGTGCTCAGTGTGGACACTCACATGCTGAGCAGGGCAGCCATTCAAAACGTGGTTCTTCTCCCATTTCACATGGATACTGTTTGCAACCCTGAGAACTCATGTTCTCTCTGTTTACATTAAGCATGCCTGAGAATACCCACCAAAGCCAAACACTAAAGTGACGCCTACCTCCTGAAGCCTCATCAGACTTAGCATCAATCTGTTCATCTCACTCATGACCAATGCATTTTTCCAGAGGAGAAGAACATTGGATGCCTTGAGAATTGAGAAGCAGAACACTCAGGTAGTTCAGAGAGTTCTGAAATTAAACGGCAATTGAACAGGGCTTTTTGGATTGCCAGCTTCAGCTTCAGAGTAGGATCTTAAATTCCACTTTGATACCTAAATCCTATTCTGACATTGATATCTGAAAATACAATTTTTCCATCCACAAAATAGTGGACTGCAAACAGAGGCTATAAGGCTAACAGCACTAAATTTAGTAAATGGGGGAAGGAATAGAACTTGCTACGATATCTTTGTTTAAAATCACTTCTGTCTGTACAGCCAAACTGATTAATGTATTTCTCAGGTGAGCTGGAAGCAAGAAATGTATGCACCTAAAATACAAATTAATCAGCACTGCACCGCAGTTCTCTATGCCGTATTGATTAATTATACTACATAACTGATGCATATTTAATCACTCTATCTGATGGATTTTGGTAGGGATGGCAGTACTTACAAAATTTATGAACGTTCTACAATCGTTTATACTGTTAAAGGATTCCATGGATGCTTTTCCTGACAAATCTTGGGGAAAAGTCTTCAAAAATAATTAGCAAGTTTGTGTGTGTCCTCATTGATTTATTTCAATGCAGTATTTGCAGTGGTTTTAGTTAGAAGTTGTATTACAACTGATAAGATAAAAACCACTGAGATGTCTCCTAAGAGGAAAAAGACATTTTTTTCTTAGATCTGTCAAATTGCTGACCCTACTGCACTATAAAAATGACTTTATTCTAGGCTGTTCCAAGGAAAATAAAACTTTTTGACAAGCACCTTTTCGAAATCCTAAGGTTTTCCTGTGCCTTTTATGAACTTCCAGGCATCTTTACAGGGCCTCATCTTCAGAACCCCACACAGCAATCCACAAAATGAACTCTCACTTGAAAGTGAATTTTAGTTTCACTTGCATGCAATTAGTGCTTTTCCAGACAGCAAATCAAAATGAACGCTTTGGTATTTTACTAGGAACTTCCCACCTGGCCACTCAGTAGTATATAGGCTGCTTGCTAATGAATAACAAAAGACTAAGATGAAAGAGAGGTGATGCAAGTTATAGCAGGATCTTTGTTAAAAGAAGACCTGTAGCGATTTTCTGATTAGCATAAACAAGAAACAAAAAAGACCATGGACAGTTCAATCAGCAAAATAATGAGATTAATCTGAATTGTGTAACATTCCACGGAAAGGAGTACAGCAAACTCCTTTTCCAGATCTGCAGGGTAGCTCTCAGTCCTTTTGCCTTGTTCTCCTTCCAATCTCATTCCCTACACTGGATGATGTTTTTTTTGATAGAGAAGCAGAATTTCTAGATTAACAGTCAACAACTTCTCATGTTTACAGATGGCTCCATATTTTTTCTCTTATATGCAGCAAATCTACCCCTGTCTGGTTGGTAGGGTGTAGCACAGTGGTCGTTTGTTGCTTCACAATGGCATGTTTAGTTCAGTTCCTTCTGCTTCAGCAAATCAACTCTGGATCTCTTGGACTGGAATTCTGCTTCCTCTCTAACAGGAAGACTAAGGAAACACACAGGGGTTTTGATCAAATAAAAGCAGCAGTGGTGATGGGCATGCAGCTAAGCATACACATTCTTTCCAGTTGTGTCTTTAGAAAATATCCAAAGCAGAGGGAGGAGAGCAATGAAAATTCCAAGATTTTTCTTTTCCTGGTCTCTGACTAGCTGAGAAAGCTTCTCATTCTACTACTGAGTAATGAGAGGATCTTCAAAACAGCTCCTAAACTGCATTCTGAAGGTGGCAAGCTGCAATAAATTTCGCTGAATAGCTGAAAATGAGCCCCTAATGATTTGGAAATGTATTTTCCAATAGTAGGCTCTGTCTTTATTTGCTGCCACTGAATGCAATCTGCAGTTGTGGCAGCTGAAATGAAAAACAGAAATGTAGGAAAGGGAAGGATACATATTCAGAAGTTGTGTATTATAGAGCAGGGAGTTAATAGCTTCTTTCTCTGCTGTTTCAATGAAATCACATTAAGGATACAGTATTTAGCCCAGGACTGTTTACTAACACAAAAGAACTGAAAGAACGAAGGGAATCTAGGAAAAAAAATGAAAACTAAACATATAGAGAGACTGATTTAAAGACAATGATAATATGAATGGACTGGCATTGGTCTTAGAATTCTTGGAAGTACTTGATTATGCATCAGTCACAGGCAAAAATTTTCAGAATATGCTGACAAGTCCTCCTTCCTTCCCCCATTTATGACTTGACGAGCAGATCATGATTTTCTTGAATTAATTTGCTATTCAAACTTATTTCCCAGATAAATTTAGTGGCTCATCCACAGGCACTTAACTGTAAGGATGTGCTATTTGAAATTCCAGCTGTGCTGTTCAGATCTGCCAGGCCAGAGCAAACACGTGCCATGTGTTTGTTCCCAGGAGGATGCATGTAACATCTCTGCTGGCAAGCTTGCCTACCAGAATATTTTTGGAAGGCAGGCACAAAAAGGACAATAACAGTGACAGAACATTGTGTTCAGACATGCAGGGCATGTTTTCAGGGGATGGTTCTATTTCAGGACCCCATCTTCAAGGAAAAAAACCCAACATCTTTTAGGTCAGAGGAGTGTCAGCCAGCCAGCACACCAAGAACAGAAGGATCTGAGTGCTAACCTGCTAACAGTAGGGAGGCCCATATGGCCATGATTAAAGTGTAACAGGTACTGGTCATAGAGTTACCAGCCATATGGCAACTGAAGTTGATGAGAGACAGTACATGGGAATCAACAATAAACACTAAATGTCTTGGGATAAGGACCCGTTTGCTGAATAGAAATAAGTGAAATAATTGAAATTAGGCAAAAGAAAATTAAATGAGATAGCAGGAAGTGTACCAACCTGTTATGTATTGATGGTGTTTCCAGCATTTTAAGGAAAAAAGCTGGAAACACCATCACTTCAGAAGAGCAGACACAGATACTGCAAAGAAATGGCCATTTTCATCACTGTGAGAGAGATGGGCAAGAGATAATAAACGTCTTCATACCAGATTTGCATTCAAGTATACCAAGGAATCAATATTTACAGATTTTGTTTTCAGGCTCCTTCTCCACTCTTGTTACAGAGAGCGTGGAATCTGCATGCAGTGAGTGCCTCTGAACAACTTGCAGCTCATTTCCATTTAGAATGTCTGTTTAAATACCGATTTGACCTCTGGCTGTCTTTGGCGTTGGGTAATACATGTAAAATGGTCACCAAGAACTGTGTATGAAGCACAAGTTGAAAGGACCATACTGTGCAGCCTTGACTTCTTTTGCTTGCTTGTTTTATTTTCTCCTTCAGGATGTCAAAGGAAGGGAGGATACAGGCAACAAATCAATAGCGCGAAGAAGAAACAGGATGCTTACAGTAGGACATCAGGGAAGGGAAAGCTGAGTGCTTCTCATTTTATCATGTAAAACATCTACTTTACAGTCCTCCTTCTGGAACCTAGAGTGCCATGCTCCATTTGGTACTCAGATACCACGTTGATGGATATCAAATACTAGGCTTGATAAAGACAATAGATTCTTAAGTAACTCAGATCTAAATTGTTTTGTTGAAAAGCTGAAGAACTACAAGAAAATGTGGTGTGATGTTTCTCTTGTCAATATTTACAATAAAGCTTTGGGAAAGGTCTTATGTTTTCTTTAATGTTGACTTCCCCTGTAATATTGGAAATTAGAACATCACATGAGGGAGTGTGAAATTATGTACATGTATAACAAGTGAAATTGTGTGAGCCATCTACCTCACACATCCAGTACTGGCTTTGTTTGGGACTTTTTTACATTTTTTTAAAACTCTCCTTACTTTAAATTCCTCAATTATTTTTTTAAAATATGAGACATCTATAAAAGTAAGATTTTTTCATAACTATTCAGGTCCCTAACAGTCTATGATCCTTCCTAGTGCTAAATACAGCATTGTGTAGCACAGAAAAAAGGGGATTCTCACTTGTGTTTAGGTTCAAAATATTCTAAATGCAGTGCAGATGTCTCAGTCTTTACAGTACTCCATTTCAAGTCTACTTGAGCCATAAGGGGTTTTTGCCCACAGGAATCAACACCTTCATTCAAAAGTAGAACTAAATTGAAAATTTTCCTATCTGAGGCAAGTCATTATCCTTTCCCAAATCATTACCTTCAGAGATAATTAACGGTGATCTCACAGAAAACCTAACTAAGAAAGCTCACTCCTGAAAAATAGTATGAAGAACAAATGTGGTGTTCCTGCCAGCTAAGGGGATTCATGTCCATGGAGAAAGCAAGTTTCTATGGGCTGGAAAGAAGGGCATGTGAAGCAAAAGTGGCCTCTTTTAATCTAATAAACTCCCAAGCACTGGTGGTCTTAATTTAGCCTGATATCAAGTAAACTCGAGGTTACATTAATTAGACCATAATTCACTTAAACAATAATAAAACTTTTCACTAATTACTCAGTAACAAACCTGTCCCAAACCCAATGCAATATGATTCTGTCTAGTTACATAAGAAAGGTAAAGGCTTAATGTGGAATGCCAATGTCCCTGCTTTGTCTATTGACTTCAGTGCTCACTTAATCTGATTTTCTCTCTAATTCATCTCTAAAATATGTATATAAATATGAAATTAATTTACAGGAGGATCATTAAAATAAATACATAAGAGTAGAGTCCACCAGGTATAGTATGCCTTACATTCTCTCACCTCCTGGCAGTTGCATAATCTTTATGAAGTAGCAGTAAATAAATCACTGTAATTTTATCACTCTGTGTAAGCCCTCTATACATTATTTATAAGAATCCAGTAATATGTCGCATTGATTCATGCTATAACCCTGTAAATAATCAAATTAAATATAAAAATATATCTGCATCAGAATCAAGTAAATTAAAATGAATATTTACTACTGTCATAGTGGCTTAGGCAACTAATTTTTTTCTATAGAAGAAGACCACCAGGTTTCAGAATAGTGTCACAATAGCCTTTTCCTCCTAATGAGTTAACTCAAAGAATAGGTACTATGGTATCAAAAAAGACCAACAGCTTCTCCCATTTATTATGGTGTCTGTGTTACTGCATCTGTCAGTTCCTGAGGGGAACAATAAGTGGAAATTAGACCATTCATACAAGATAGGTCAATACTTCTCGTTAATTCCTCATTCTGTTATTAGACCTTGGGGAAGCAGTATGAAACTTCTCACACAGTTCATCTACTTGATGAATCACTGTCCTCCTTGTATCTAGAGTCAGTTACATTTTGAGTGTCGGGCTGACTGCAGCAAGGGGATTAGCTGGGCATCTATAGCATCTCTTCTCAACACAGACCGTGTAGCACAATACTCTGAGCAGTATTAATGGGGCCAGGGAAGCAAGTCATTCTCCTCATGGACTCATGCTTCAGTGAACCCATACCAGTAGAGCAGCAACAGCCAATAACAGGCTTTGCATTTAGATGAAAACAGGACTGTGTTTGAACATAAAAACAAGTGCTGAAGCCTCTATCATTTCTGTTTTAAGCAGAGCATCTTCAGCAGGTATAAGCAAGTCCATCTCTTGCACAATCAGAAACACCAAACCTGATGATTTATAAGATCTATGCAATACAAAATAATGCTCTGCTAATGACTAAAGCCTAAGAAACACACATTCTCCACCTTTTCTGCCACTGACCCTTCTGTCTTGAGTAAGAAAGACCCTGACTGTTCTCTATTTTCTGCATAGCTGGCTCAGTGAGACATTTTCTAGGTTTGGGCTTCTTTCCTCCATTTATTACAATAGTACTGAAGTATATTTCTTTATGCTGCTTCTCATGTTGTTGGGCAGTTGGGCCTCTACAAAGATAAATCTAAAAAAATATGTAGAAATCAGTGCTTTACTCCCATAACCTCTTTTGCAAACAGAACAGCAGTGACCATGAAGTTGAATCTCTCAAAAATAATAATTGTGCAAGCAATAACTTTGAAGGTCCTTAAACTGGGTCAAGTAGTTTTCTGTGAGTGTTTTGGTATTTGCCATAGATGCAAATCAGAAAAGTGGCAAAGTAGGCTGATTGATAGATTTTTGTATTTGGGGTTATTCACACATAAGCTACATGAGAGCTTTGATCCCAGGCTGGATAAATGTTTACATACTTCTGGATCAAAGACTTGCATTAACAAATTTAGCATTCATGTTCTTGTAAAGGTTTTGCATGTAATACCACAGCATCCTCACATCAGTCAGCTGAACCTCCAGGATATTCCCAGAAAGCTCTGCAAGAGGTATGTGAGCATGTGAAAAGTGCATTTAAAATACTGGCAGAAAATATCCTGTGATATTTTGCTCTTATGCATGTGGTAGAAAAGGATGTAGTCAGGAAGAGAGCAGGGCAGCACAAGCAAAAAGAAAACATCAAACACCAGACAGTCACATTGATGGACAGAAACAGAATGCCCCGACCTTAACAAATAAGCCTTGTGCTCAGACAGGACATGCACACTGATACTGAACTCTTAATGCTAGAGCAGAACATCTAAGTGTATTTTAAAATCCAGGAGAATAGTTCTGAAAAACATTGATAACCTGCAGAGGTGGCCTAAAAATACACTGAATTGGCAACTGTTCCCAAAAGTGTTCCGTGTCTAGACTCTTCCAATTTTAATTGTCCATCCCCTATTTATCTGCCAAATTATTTTCTTTTACTCTCAGAACTTGATTGAATGCACATGAACAAGTAATACATAAGAAAGGGTATAATGTCAATATTGAGATATATAAACTGATTCATGCCAAAGAGTAGCCAGTGGTATGAATATGGGATTAGGAAGGAAATTAATAAATTTTAGAAGATTTAAGAAATAATTATAGAAAAACAACCTTTGATATCCAACAAAAAGAAACTGATTTTACCACAAAAAAATTCATAAAGACTTTACAAGTAAACTTCTATGGTGATGACATGAGGATCTCCAAAATTCTCTCTCAAAAGAAAAGCTAAGAAGTTATGAGAAAAACTGAAGAAGTTATAATTTCAGCCATTTGTTCATATTCTGGTTAATTATTCATTTGGAACAGACCTCCTTCAAGTTGTCCTGTTTAGCTATGGTCAATTCCCTCATTACTAAGTCATAGCATTGAAGATGTTCATCTCTCCTCTTTTATACTTTCTTCCATCTCACAAGCAGTGTAGAACAGCTCCAACGTAATAATGTGGTTTTATCTCAGCATAAAATAAAGGAAGTCACTACGTATCAGAATGAATAAAATTATTGGCCTGAAATAGGTAGAAATGAGACTTAAACATGATTTCCTTTTTTCTGCTTCCCACAAAAAAAAATCACCCTGTACTCAGGAATACTTTTATCCAGCCTTTTAAGTGAAAATGCATGTTTTCACCAAAGAACATTTCTTTGATTATAATGTTTCATCAAAAGTATCTTGAATTCTATTGCACCTTTGTGCTACAAAGCAGTTATGCAACTTGAAATATGCCTTCCCCAAGCCATCAGAACTGCTATCATCCCAGAGAAAGAACCTCTCTGAGTTTTCAGTTGAGCTCTTTTGGTGGTACAGGTCTGTCCTCTGCATAGGTGTATATTTTAATGCTATGCTGTAGTTTTTTATTTCTAAAAAAATGCCAGTTTTTAAGTTTTAAGGTACACAGAACTGCCTATCTGTTCTAACCAACCAGAGCATCAGCTGATTTTCTCAGGAATAAACAGTCAACATACCGTGAAGATTAGTCTCTCTATAAGGAAAAAGCTAATGTCATCTACTTCAAAACAACTATCAAATGACCAGAAAAGAGATTTTAGAATCAAAAAGAAAAAGCACCACAGAGAGGGCTACATTGGAAGTAAATCGCTCCAGTGCTGTAGAAACATCTGTAAAACTCCTAGCTGTCTTCCAAAGCAGCCTCTCAAGGAATCCTCCAGCAGGATCAGCATCTCTCTCCATGCTTCTCATTCAACCTGCTCATACCAGGGACAAGGGAGACTCAGCTCCCAGGCATGTCCCCCTTTCTGTTCCTGGCTCCGCTGCTGGATGTGGCAACAGAAACAGCAACCTAAGGTTTACTCCTTATGTTACAGAAGGAGTTACAGAAACTTCAAAGTTATTAAGTGACAACTTTCCAGGAGACATGAATTCAAGCCATACATTCATATGGAATCCCTCTTTCAAATTCCCTTTTCCCCCCTTTAAATGAAGCTCTTCCTTTGCAAAATGCTCAGAAACTAATCTCTGTACACCCACACATGCTGAACAGAGTTAGACTGTGCCTAAGGAAAAAAATGCAACATCTTCCAATGCATTTCTCACCCCCACGACAGATCATGTTCCACTCGCCCCCATCTCCAAAGCTCCCCCAGAATATAACCCACTTCCCTCAGTGCCGTCATAGAGGGTCTGTGGATAAAACCAAACTGCTTATAAACAGAGTAAACTCTCTCAGAGTAATCAGTAAGTCAAAAATACCCATTTACAAGGAGGATACTACTATTTGCAAACCAGTCACCTCGTCTGACCTGTCAATCTCTGACCTTTCAGCCCAGATCTGCAATGGAAATCTACAATCACCTTCAAAAGACTGCACTGGGAATGAAAATCCTTCACTATTGGTACACACACACCATAGGTTTAAGGTTGGGTCCATTTCCAGATGCAGGTGATACTGTACATACTGATGTGGAAAACTGAGATAGTTCTACCCTAAGATCAAGTAGAGTGATGGGATATCATATTTATCACCTACAGCAACAGCATCACCACCTCAAGCAAAACATTCTTAAACTGACTGACCTAGACAGTCAGTTTTTCAGCACCCAGGTTGTCAGGGAGCAGCAAGGGCCAGCTGCTCCACAACAGAAGCAGCAAGCTTGGCCAGCAGTCAAGCATGATAATAAACTGTGTGGGAGCAGCATCCTAACCAGCAAGGAGGCGGGATGCAGAGCAGCAATTTCCACTCCAACACAAGAGCAACTGATCAGGGTCAGACACAGTGCATTCACCATCCAGCCAGTCCACAGTGGTGAGTCAGGCTTGTGGCCAAACCAGGGAGCCAAACCAATGGGTCTGGGTCAGACTCACAGAGGTGTGAGATTGGGCACAGACGTAGTTGCTGCAGAGTTGAGTGGGGCATGGCAGGGCACAGGCAGGGGCAGAACTAAAGTGTCAGCTAAAAGCAGCTCTCAGGGAAAAGGAGGGGCAGGTCCTCACTTCTGGGTCTATTCACACCAACACCTATCAGCAGAAGAGCTGGTCTTGGACTCAGCACACTGAACTCTACCTTCCCCAACTGAACTCTCCAAGAGTCTTACCAGACCCAGAGTGAAGTGCTTTCTGAACAGTCAATGCCAAGAGGTGACCATTTCTCAGAGTTGGAGAAATGCTGAAGGATGGAGAACTGCAACTACAATCTCAATAATCAGAAAGGGAAATCTTGACCAGGAAGCCTCAGACACCCTTGGTGAAACAGTAGAACACAATGATGTAAAAGTTTCTGAACAGAAATGTAGAGCTTTTCAGGGAAGCCAGACAGGAATTGTTAAATAGAACTTCTGTTCCTACAAGTTTCACTAGGTTGTTGTTTAAAGGCAAATGAATCAACATACTATATTTGATTTTTTCACACCAGTTGATTTAACATTGTAAGAAATTTTGATTTAGTGTTTTATTTTTAAACATTACCCTTTCAGAAGCAAACTTAGGATCGCTAAGTCTTGCAGCTGTGCCTAAATAATCTTAAAATAAACAAGTAAAACCAAATAATCTTATCCTAAGACATTTGCATTTGACTTTGATACCTTCAAGAAAAATTAAAAGAAAGAAATGCAAAAATATACACAGTGGAGAAAACAGACATACATGAAGCACCTCAGCTGAAGCTCTTTGGTTAAAAAT
This sequence comes from Gallinula chloropus, assembly GCF_964237585.1. Classification (NCBI taxonomy): domain Eukaryota; kingdom Metazoa; phylum Chordata; class Aves; order Gruiformes; family Rallidae; genus Gallinula; species Gallinula chloropus. The sequence continues at coordinate 2,035,604 of NC_140088.1, forward strand.
TTAAAAAATTACTTTTTTTCTTTCTTTTGGAAAGATGAGGCATTTCTCTCCTTCATTGTCATTTATTTCACAGCGTTTCAGACGGACATATGATACAGTCACCTCAGTGTCACTCTTTCTTATTTCAACACAAGCTACAGTCTGGCAGGTGCTCATCACAGGCATGCAACAGACACATTTGTTTTCAGAGAACTCTTCTGAGACGTTAAACTGCAGCTATGCACAGTACAATATCATAATATATCCTGTATATCACACCACTCAGGGAGGCTCGGATTCAAGTTAATAGGAGCATTTACAGTAAATATTTTGCAGTAAACATACTTTCAGAGCAGGAAATGGAGAGCACTGTGCAGTAAGGAAGGGGTAAATAGAAAGCCATGCTCGTTCAATCAATAAATGAGGTCATGCAGGGGAGTTAAGCTGTGTCTCACCAGTGGTCTACCTAGTTCAATATCTTGCTTCTGGAAAGAGACCACACTTAGTTCTTCAAGAGAATGAAAAGCTATTGACAGAGCCTGTCATTATATGACAAGATTCTTGCCTGACCTCTATAAACAACTTACTTACAGATGCATGCCAAACTCAGCATGAGTGAAGGGCAAGGTTCAAAATGCTTCCAGGAGTTGACTTGCTCCAACTGATGACCTCTTTCTACTGTCTGCTTTGTCTTCTTACCATGTTTCACATACTTATGAGCTCATTATATGAGGCATTGCAGCAAATAACTGCATCTCCTACTGAAAAATGCAGTGAGTGTCAGCAATCAGAAACTCTTAAAGGCTAGTCTCTCTTCTCTGCTTCTAGCCATATTGCTCTTGGCATGCGAGTTAGTACTCTCTAAACTGCAAGCTTGGTCTTGTCAACATATCAAAGTAGAGTGCTAATCATTAATAACTCATTCTGAGATAATATTGACAGCTGCTTTGCTTTATTATCGATGCCATCTGTGCCTAGCTCCACATCTTCTCCTTTCTACTAGACTCGCACTCTTAATGTTTTCCAGGCTGCAACAAGCAGAGTGGAAATAACAGCTTGAGCTTCTTGAGAAATATCACCAGCCAACTCAGAGAGCCCATAAGAGAGGGAATCACACGACTGTAGAGTCCCACCGAGTTTTCAGCCTAAGTTTGCTTAAGGAACTTGATGGCAGGTGCCGTTTCCTAGCAGTGATCACCTCCACTGTTTACAAAGACCAACACATGTAAGATGGTCAACTGGTCTTATTCTGTTTTGAGCAGCATTAAAGCCTCCATCAAACTGATTGGCATATAGCAGTGTCTGCAGCATTTCTTAGTCTCCTTATAGTAACACTACTATTGTTTTTATCTGAAGCTTCTTGCGCTCACCCAGGACTGAAATGAACAAACACTATGAAAAGGTCCCACTCTTTTTTTTCTTTGCCACTTGAACACTTTTCATTTGTGAGTTTCCAAGGTGTTTGCACTTCAGTACAGAATTGATGAGGAAAACACTTGTTAACTAAACTGCATTCCTGTGAACAAATCTAAAACTTCAGTCTTCAGAAGTAAATCTAGTGTAACTCACTCAAAAGAAGTCAATTTTAAAGAGATACCCACCTGGCAACATTATTTCTAAAATCTTAAAGAAAAAGGATTAAATGATTCATTCAAGCCCCTCGTGGATCAGTTCAATTGTGATGAAAATTATAAGATAAAGTGTATAAATAGACAGATATTTGATCGCTGTGTGCTAACATTTTTGAAAGAAGGGAAAAAACAAAGATTTTCAAAGGAGCCACAGAACAACTTGTAAGTGTGGGTGGCTTTTTAAAGAGCACCTATTTTTGAGTTTTCAATAATGGTCTTTTGGGCAGAGGTAGAACAAGCCCAGAGGTCTATCATTTCCCTTAGAAAAAAGAAAACAGACTTCTTTCTAAATGAATTTGATCACCTGCAATTTTTAATTCAGGAGAAAGAAAAAGATAAATTGTATTTTCTTCGTATGAGCTCATTCTGAATGCAAAAATTCAAATGCAAATTCAGTCCAAAGCAGAAAGGTCTGGAACAGATGGCAGAAAGTCTTCTGAATGTCAGTTGAAAAGAGGCTGTCAGTGGCAGACAATGATACCTTCAGCAAATAATAAAGGGAAAACTCTGCAATGAAGGAGGAGTTTAGGTAGCTTGTTAAGAGTACTTGTCAGGTAAAGAAGGGATTGAGTGCTTCCTGGCTGAAGAAGCTACACTTATAATGATCCAAGCAAGGGTCTGGGAGACCAGAAAGCTTGTCTGCTTTTCCCAACCTCATCATTGATCTAATAAAATACACTCTCTCTGCAGAACTCGCCTCTATTATATATTTAGAAACTGTAGGTTCAGCAACCTCACTACTACCATGGGAGAGACAAAATTCAGCATAAGGAGAGGGGCTTCAGAGGGATGATTAGAGGTTACTTCAAGGTAAGGGTTTGGCAAGCCTACAGTGGTCAGGCTGAAAAAGATGCTGAAGGACAGGAATTACTGCAAGTTGAGTGTATGCAATTATCTCACACGGACGACTGGCCAGGGCTGATAACGTGCTGGCAAATCCAACAGGGAATTTTTTTTTGCTTGAGTAGTGGAGGCTGGCATAGGTGGTCTTCAGTTCTCAGTGAATGACCACGATTTCTATTTAGTTAGTGTACTTCTCATTGTGCTCCCTCAGCAGATCTGACCCTTGACTGTATCCATTAGTAGTCAGCAAAAAGAAAACCGATCACGGTAGCCCTGCCTCCTGCGGCATCACAGACCCAACCTCAATAGAAACAGGACATGCTAGAGGGATATAATGCTTTGAAAACTGGATTCTGTGTCTCCACCCATCTCTAACAAAGCTGAATACTGTAAAATCAATGTCTGTTTCATGTTACCCAGGCTCTCTGGACCACAATAGGATACCTAATGAAGGGAGGACGCACGGGAGGAGCTGGGCTGGCGAGAGCTCACAGCCTGGCAGGGCACAAAGCGTGCCCACAAGCTATTCCCCTCTGACCCTGATTTGGGATTCTGAAGGAGAACACAGCTGCTTGTGAACAGCACGAGACCTGACAGGTCTGCTACGAAACAGAAGCAGAAGAAAGGTGCTTTTTCGTTTGGCCATTCCTCTGTCTGTCGAGCTGTAAAACACTGCTCCCCTAGATCATGTTTTCAATATCACACACAGTCATCAATAGTCCCTGTTAGTTTTTATAGGTTAAGCACAGGGAACATTTGATCTTATCTCTCAATTCTCTGTCCCTTTTTGCCATTCACAGCTTTAAAATATTTGAAAGCCAGCTCAGCCCTTCTCCAGCAACTAAAAGCATGAAAACAAATCTAATTGATGATCTCAACAATAATGAAAACACTTAGGAATAAGGACTGAAAAGTCTTTCATTAAGTAGAATTCTAATTAAGATAGTGATTTACATGTTAATGACCAGGTGGAAATCTCTAGGATTGGGGTTTTTTTTATAATTTATTGTTATAATCGTTTTAAATAAAGGAGCTTTTACTTACAAATTCTAGTAGCCTCTGATGTGCATACATTTAGTTATATTTCCACTAAGCTATCCCTTTATTTCATTACATTTGCAGTCTTGGATAGAATAATTATCCATCTCCCTCAGGCACACTTTTAATATAAAAATAAAAGGCTTTAACAATAGTCTTCAGAACTTTAAACTTGGGTCTATGCTTTTAAAATCATACTGGATGCCATGTATGGAAAAAAGAGTGTTGACTATGTCTGTATCTAGTCTATCCCAAATGGTGTGTTAAGGGTGTGTTTACTGAACATGAACTATGCAAAAGCACAGACTGACATAAGGTCCAACACCAGGTGTCAAACAGAAAATCCCTTCTCCATCTTTGCATTTCAACATGTTCTTTTTCTTCTCATTTTAGTCAAAACCCCAAAGCTCTGACCTGATTGAATGTTTACCTGAGAAACAGCATCTGGTGGACGTCTGAAGAGCTCAGCAAGTCAGTCCATCTTGGTTAACAAAATAGAAATCAAATATTGACTGAATCATCTCCAAGTGACTATGAGGAATCTCTTCCCCACATAAAGCAGAGCTCTTTAATGTAAAGAAAAGCTAAATGTAGGCAAAATTAACCTGGTACCAATATCTGATGGACCTGGCATGTATTAGACCTGACTTGTCCCAGACAACTCTCCAGACTACACATTTTACATCCCTACTGTCTTAGAGGCTACTCAAACCTGGCCTGTGCTCAAAGTGCTTAGAAACTCCTCACATACTTCTAGCAGCTGATGCTTGTGACTCTTCTAGGAGAGTACTCAGTGCCATCTGGCCTGCTGGTCATCAGCCATGTAATGCATCAGCCATGTAATGCCTCTATGACAGCAGATGGGTTAGATGGAAGCTGCTCATCCAGGCAGCGCAGTGGAGCTTATGTGTAGAATAGCCAAGTGCACCCTTGAGTGGTGTGCCCTGGGAGCTTGTTCTGTCTTGATCAAGAAGCAGCCCAGCACACCCAGCATCAGCTTATACAGTCTCTTGGTCAGTGTGAGTGTGTGCTCAGCCCTAGGGCCAGAGAAGTGTGATTGCCATGACTCAGGCTGCAAAGAAGGCATGCCAGGTTTTCTCCTTCTCCCACCAGTTTTGGACTTGCTGAAACCTCCTGGGCTGTGTCATGTAGGTGGATGAAATTTTCATAATGGCAGAAAATAGGCCTGGCAAGCCCCTCAAAAGGGGTCTAATCCAGGGCATAACCAAGTGATTCTTTCAATTATAAAGACTGCAGAGTAATTTTTTCCAGTGCTTCACTTTCAATTGCTCTTACAAAAAGAAAGGCTCTCCTACTGCCTAAAATCTTTGTCTCTTCCCACCATAAATGTTGCTAGTCATCATTTGACTGTTTTTTGAACACTCCAAGTATTATTCATTTTCCCAGGTGGAGTTGTCTCCAACTAGAACCTTTTGGTCAAGTGACTGAACAGAGCAGGAAAGGGCAAATACACTCTGCACAGATCTCATGAGGAGGGAACAAAGTGAATAACCAAAGGTTAAATATTTCTCTGGATTCCTACTGATTACAGCCATGGCATAAAAGTCCTCCCTACACATAAGCCTACATAGGCTTATGTAACTCCAAGTACCAAGCACCTGGGCCACTCCCAAGCATATATCCACCTACAGAAGGGGATCAACTCTCTGTAATAAGATTTCAATTAAAAAAAAAAAAATCTATGCCTATCATGAAAGTAAATCATTGCTTTTCCCAAGCAAAATTTAATCATTATTGTGGATCTGCTGTTGAGTGAAAGGAAACATGTTAATCATTTTTTCATTTAGGAACAGAAACTGTACACAGAAAGCTGGAAAAATGACTACATGGAACCAGTTTCATGCCAAGATCTTCTGCTTATTTCCATTGGCATAATGGCCTTTCTGGTCAGGATGCCAAGTCTGCTATAATCAGCAGAGTTAAGAGCTCTCAGCACTTCAAAAGATTGGGCCCTAATTGCTGCAAATTTAGTTAATGCCAAGGGGGAAACACAGGCATCAGGATTTGGGCCTTTGCCCCAAAAGAGTAGTACAAATAACATCCATATTCATTAGGCAGTTGACAGGAGAGTGGTGGGAACTGGGCTGTACAGCAGCCTGCCTGCAAATTTGATGAACTAAAAAAAAAAAACTAATGAGCTTTGAGTTCAAAAGGTTTCCTTTAATGTGCATCAAGCATTTTCATGAAACACAAGTAACTACACAAATTTGCTATTTAGCAATAATGGGTCGTGTCAGAGCTGGGGATCTCCTGATCTCCTGTTGAGATGACAGCATGTACCATGCCCCAGTCTTCTGCTAACATGGAATGAGTCTTAGCAGATTTACCCTTAATGAGCTCATCACCCTGAAGTACAAGTTAAAGGGTGTAGGTCACAGATTATGTTGGTTTAGTTGCCCTGATGTGTCTTGTTAATTCAACACGCGGATGTGGGGTTGCAGGTGGGAAGCCCCACCAATCCACTGGACCTCACCAACCTCTGCAGCAACATTCATAAGCTCATTCTCTGCCTCAACCTGGGGAAAATTGACACAAGTCCAGGGTCTACAGCCAAACCAACTCGATTTGTGCCAGCTTTAGATCTAGCCCAGCATATGTGCACTTTCCTTCTCACCATCTTTTCTTTCACTACTGAAAAATTATCCATTTAGCAAAGTTTGGGGTTGGGGGACAGTTTCCAGCCCTACTACAATGGTACTTTCAAATCCTGTTTCTGTACATGCATTTACCATTCTCCTGCATGTTTGTATGTTTCAGAAACCTCAGTCATGCAAGGCCTTTGGATTCAAAGTCAATTAGAACATGAGAGGAAGGTTAAGAATGAGAGGGGACAGCCCTGTGATGCAGGGATGCCACGCAATGTGCTTGAAAGATCCACACTACGTTCTCTTCAAGATACATGAGAAATCTGGGATCAGCCAGTGGGTATTACTACTGCACAGAATAGCATGCACAGCCACATTAGCATATATTAACATGTAGAGAACACCACAAACCTTCATTTTCTCCCCTTAACAATGAAACCATTCCTATTCTGCACTGCAGAACATTCTTTATGTGAAAGTAGGGGACTTGCTAGAAGAAGATGATATTCAAAGTCCAGAAGCTCTGTGGCATCTTTTTTTATTGCATGTGGGAAGTAGGTTGACTCTTCACTCCATGACACCATTTCTGTCTTGGAAAATGCTTGAGATTTCATGTGAAGTCTTAATCCCATTCTCCTGTATGGGAAGACAGTATACAGTGAAATACTAGGAAAGACAGACATATGTTAAGATAAAATAACCTTATATAAACATGTACATACCAGTATGTAAAATTTCTTACAGCTGCATCATCTCTCCTGCTATTCTTCTAACACCAACCTAACTCTAAATAGTCTTTCTTGGATTTCATAGGAGGAGGAGCATGTAATAACACTATGTGAACATCTAACAGCAAATGCTATTTCCACTCAAATCAGTTCTGCATCATAGTCCAGTTGATAGTTCAAGGCAATGCAACATGTGAAACTGCAAAAGCTTTAGTAGGGCATATAGATTACACAGTAGAACCTTTTCTTTGTCAGGACACGTTTAAACTGTGACTTTAACAGTGAACATAGCATGTTCCTACCTTCCCTTCAGTTGCATTCATAAGGCTCTTTGTGAAACCATATTACAAACTGCTGCTCTGAAATAATTCATCTTAAAGATACCCCTTTCCATTTTTGGGTGAAGGGGGGCTGAATCCAGAACACAGGAGTGTCGCTGCACTGACAATTGTACTGGCACAAAGAAAGGACAACAGAGCGTTGCGTGCATAATGCCCTAATAAGCAACAGAGAGCAAGAGCTCCTTAAGCCTTCTCTGTGCTTACAGTCATTGTTTTGTATAATTCTACACTTACCCAAAATACTAGTCCTATCAATGATTAGTTCTTGTAATGCAAAGTATACTTTGATCAGTTTCCCAAGGGCTGGACCCCTGTGATTCTGGGAGTGCACAGGGATGTACTCGGAGTAAATTACACCCCACAAGAAGCAATTATTTGGAACACAGATAAAGCATAAAAAACCCCCTACATAGCAATGGTGTCAGAGATGGCTTCCTTTTAAAAGCAAGGAAGCTAAGGCAGGATTTCATTGGTGTTGGTGGGAAATTATGAACTCCACCCCAACAGCAAAATCACTTTGCTGATGGAAAGAGAATCAATACACAATAGCACACCTGTGGAGCAGGTTATGGGTGGCTACACAAGGCAGTTTAGTCAGAGTAGATCGATGAGAATGCCAGTACCATGCAAGCTCTTCAGAACAAAAGCACAAACACTTTCACCTGGAAGTGCAAGTTGCACATAAAAGCTGTTCTGAGTGCAAGCTTTCTGTTATGAGAAAACTCCACTGGCAAGTGCTGCCACTGCTTCAAAGAGATGGACGGATCCAAAGTGTCTGTACACAGTATTCACTTCAGACTCAGCATGAGACTTTGTTATCCACCTCCATAGTCTTCATCATGGCTGTCCCTCCAAGCATTTTCCTCCTTTCCTGGCCCAGAGTTAATCAGCTCAGCTCTCAGAAGGCCCCTATTCAGCAGCTATCAGTTTGCTCTTACCAAAAATCCTCTGCACTGCTGCTTCAGACAGGCACCACAGCACGTGCCCTGTCATTACTTCACCTCTTCCATTGTGTCTTAGCTCTTCTGTGTTTATATTTTGCTTAATTCCAGGGGCTGAATTAAAACAAGCATCCTCTACTTTCTTCTCCTCTGTGTACTTGACAGAAATACAAGCATCACTGGAGTACAAGTACAGTGGTTGATTCTGCGTTTAACAAATAATTCTGCCAAAACTTAAGGAGTTAGTTCTATCCTTACTCACACACAAATGAAAGGCAATTTGGCCAGTGTAGGAGTAAAAGCTAAGGATTAAATTCTGCTTCATTCACTCTGCCAATAATTCCACTTATTTCAAGCTATTACTGAAGAGGACAAGGATACAGGGCTCTGAATGCAGAAAAAATGGCAGATCTGGTTCACAAACTGTGAAGTTCCACCAAGATCCATAAGAAATAAAGATTGCTGAGAAATGCTGGGTATTATCTTCTCATTCATTTCATGCCTTCACATCCCCAAATTGTCTAAGATTGTGTAGCTTTCCTTAAGGCAGCAACATTTAGAAGCGTTCTTGCAAACATACATTGCCCTCAGCTTTTGCATACTTTTTACCTGAATCAATATCTAAGTAATTAATCCTATAATCAAAGCCTTAGGCCTCCTCACTGTCTTTTATCTGTAAACACATCTCCTGATCCTCTCCTTTCTCTAATTGCTCTAAAGGTCTCAAGGGAGAGATCATCCAGCTCCTTCCAGTGCCCTCAATTTCTACACAAACCGTGTCAGAAGTTCGCTGTTTCGCTTTACAGATTCAATAATCAGCCCTCTCCAGGACACATCATCCTTTCTTCTGCTTTATTTGGTATCTTGCTTTTGGCAAGTCCTGTATTCTGGAAGCCCCTTGATGTTCTCCAGGCTTGTCTGTGACGCTATATGGATACCGTATATCCCTTGGAAATAAGTAACTCCTTAACCCTGTGATTTTGTGCTATATGCTTCAAGAATTTGTCTGGAATGTATTTACCTTGTGCTTTGAAATCCCCCAGGTTTATAAGATGCACTCTTGAATGGAGAGTACAAGAACCTGAACACAAGAAAAAATTCCTATGTGAGAAAAGATCAGGACCCTGGACTGGGATTTAGCAGATCTGGGATTACTTCTTGACTCACAAATTCTGCATGTGGTCATCACTTACAGCTATATCATTATAAAACAGAAGTCTCTAAAGGGATCATGAGGTTGTGCCTCCACTCTTCTTGCTTCTAACCATTGACTCTGCATGCCCCAGGCTGTTAATGTATTGGCAAGATACTTGAACACCCAGATGTTTGAACACATTAGTCCTTGTGTGATTCAAATATATATATATATATATATATATATAGCCTGAGTTTGCAGGTTTGCAATGCACACTTGCAGCCTCTTAGAACTTCCCTAGCCTTAGAGCAAGACATAATATTATTGTCTTTTTATCTTCATTACTTGCCTCCAGCATCTCTTTTTCTTCTGTTCTTAATCTTTAAAAAATGAGATTAGAGTTTACCCTGGGCACAAAATGGTTAATGAGACAACTGTTAGGGTATACATGCAAGTAACAGTAATTAGGGCCATGCAAAATGTTCAAACAAATGCCTTCTAGTCTGCACAAATCCAGTGACTTTTGACTATGAAAAATCCAGATTGCCTGTGCATCTTAATGTCTTCAGTACAAATTCACAGCCTTTTATGTTAAGCAGCATTTTTGTCAGGAAGATTCCTCAACCTTTGTTTAAACAGATGCATCAGGAAAACATGGGGGGGGTTGTTAAATTTCTCCAGTGCTGGGCAACACGATTCCAAAATGTTTATGGTTCCCCTTACAAGGGAAATTAATCTATAAAATTATGCCTCTACTATAATAGTCAACTTCTTGGGTTTGTTAGAAGCCCCTTTGTGACATCTCTTGGGAGTTTTCCTTACACTTGTATTATCCAAATTCACAGGACAGGCCTCAGGATGTCAACGTGGCAGGAGACACTCAAACAGTAAATAGACCTGCACTGGTGACCTCTTGGTGGTACATATTAAAAACAACTCAAAGAAACCCAGGGCCTCTTTAGCTGTTTCTTCATTCTGGTAAGAGGGGAAAGAGAATAGGGTTAAGAAATAGAGGCCAAACAAGTCACTTGAGGCATGTCGCAGGCTCTTGATGCCTCTGGTGATGAAGGCATTGCACCTAGGGGTGCCTTAGGGGTACTTCCTCTTGGTGCCCATAAGCCACCTCACCACAGTGTGCCCCATAGCAAGGACACAGAGTCAAAGCAGGCAGCAGGATCTGAGTTCCCGGAATTAATTTCACTAATCAACTTAATTAATTTAAACGGATTAATTTAATTTAATGTTTGTTTTAATTAATTTAAATGTCATTAATCACTTTACTTCATTTCTGTAATGACAGAATTACAGAGGGAGCCAAAACAGCACAAAGCAAACAGAGGCAATCTGGAGATTCCAGTTAAATGTCAGGCAGTTAAAGCTAAATTACTGGTGTAAACAAGGCACATTACTGTATCACAAGGTCACGGCTGCCCAGTCAGACCAGCAACACATCCACCTCAGCTCCTTCCAGTATTTTGTCAGGGGAAGTATTCTGAGCGTGGGAGAACCCACCTACTATGCAGACACATAGTTGGTCAGAACTACAGTCCTTGGTTTAACTTGGGATCTGGTGGGGGACAGCCAGCTGGGAGCATATGTTTGGGTTCTCTTTAATTGTAACTAAACCCACAAACTGTGTGGAGTCACACTTGTCATAAGCAGAAACATATCTTCATTGCTCCAGGGTTAAAAGAAGGTTAAAATTTGGATGTGAAAACCAAGAAACAACTTCAGCATCTAAGCACCAAGCTTGTTAGTCAACATTTGTGTACATACCATTAGTGATCTTGACAGTCATAGAATTCTATGATTGCCATCCTATGATTCTATGATTATCAAGATCACTAATGCCATAACATTGTCTTCTGTCTCTTTAAAAGGATGATGAAATTGTGGTTGACAAAGTACACAGGTAGTGGGAGCTTTAAGTCTCACTTGTAAAAAAATGAAGTCAAAGGACTGAGATAAATAACTTTGAAGACATCAAACTCTCTGTTCAGATATAATTCTGAACAGTGCATGTTGCCAGGGGCTTGACTGAACTGTGTGAGGGGAGCAAGGAGCAGCTCCCAGCTCTGTGAGGGCTTAAATTCTCCAGAACTGCAGAAAACTGGAAAATATCCAAACAGCTTTGTGCACTGTACCTGTGAGGAATACATGCTACTAAAGCCCAGCTCTGTACACATCTTGTACTTGACAATGAGCGATCCTTGAGTCATTCAATGTGGTTTAGCAGCTTCAGTTAACTCAAACTAAGCAGGCTATTTATGAAGTCCTAACACAGAAACATTAATTCCCTGCAACACAGAACAAAACACAGCATGACAGTACAGGAGATTTTGCAACTGAGAGGAAGCCAAGGAATGGATCTCATTATTTCTGGGATTCAACACTATGGAAAGATCAGCTCAGGATAAGGATCGCAGAGCATCACATTCCCCAGTGAGGCACAATCAACTATTGACAAAGGAATTGCAGTTTATCAGCACAGCCAGCCACCCACAATGAAGCTGCTTAGGGTACAGAAGCATTCCAACAATGTAGGTAAGAAAAGAACTTTGAAACAGGGACCAAGTGAGAAGCCAAGGAAGCGCAGTAAAACAAGTTGCACATGTTACTTGCAAAGACCAATGTTTTCTTTTCCCTCAGAGAAAGGAACATCCCTTTTAGGACTGAATGGCTGGTAAAGAGTCACTGGAAAGTAGAAATCCAAAGCAATTTTGGATTGTTTCCATGAAACATAAGTTGTCCTACCAAATCCAGCCTTTTGTAAAGAATTAGTATTTTTTTCATGTGCTTAAAAATTAAGCTGCTGTTGAAAATCTCCACTGCAATTCTCTAATGATTTAAAGGAACACTATCTGGGAGGCAGGTACAGGAGAGTAATAAAAAAAATTACCTTGATTATTATATCTTGAAACATTATATTAAACAGTTACCTTGATTATTATATCTTGAAACGTTACATCCAACCCATCATAATGAATAAAATAACCTATAAGTTAACAGCATACCAGTAGCATCTTGAATCTACAAACACAGCTGAAAAATTGTGTGGCATGCTTCACCAGGATTGCTCATGAATATTTATGTCACATATTTAGACTAATGTAAAAGGACACCGTCAAGAAGAAATCGTGAGTCAGATCCCAAGAGCCCATTCAAAGTTCCAGGCTGCTTTTTTATCTCTGATACTGTTTACTTTGCACCTTTCAGTCATCTTGAAATACACCACCAGGCTCATCCTGCTCTGCCCACAGTACAGATGGCCAGAATCAGCACCTAAAATTCAAATTACATTTGGTAGACATGGTATAGATTAGAGGTGATTAGGGCCTCCTTGGCTGCAGTAATTATAATTCTGACATGCTAGAAAAGTCAGTTGCTTTTAAAGTAATTTTTCTCCTTGGGTACAATAATCCCCACCCACTGATTCACCAATTTCACACTTCCACCTCGACTTACCTTGGTTTATAGCATGCACACAGAAAAAAGAGGGGGCATATTTCTGTATGCTCCATATGATGTTAAAACTGAGTACTGAAGTATGGGGGGTGTCACAAAAAATTGCTCAGGACTTGTGTCACTGCCCCACAAATACTGGGTGGGAAAGACACTTATGAAGTGATAAAGAGCTGCAGGGAAGCAAGCTGGGTAGATTACAAGCCTGGAGATAACCCCACTGACATCATTAAACAAACAAACCCTTTTCCCCCAACCTGGACAAAGATAAATCTGTGGCAGAGAAGATGAAAAGTTTAGAGACATATCAACAGGACAAAAACCAGTCCTTACTGCTCTGGAGGGAGCAACTTCAAGGCATTTCTGTGTGGCGACAGGGAACCACTGGCAGAGCTTCTATTACCATCTCACTCAAAACCCTGCTTATGACAAAAGATCGCCAGCTGGTCCTCTTTATCTGATGAATAATGCAGTGGCAAGCAGCACGAATATCCAATCAGATGATTATATGGAAACTGTTTTGATCAGGATGGCAAAAAACACACCAGCTGGTCTCCATGGAGGCACTCCCTGAAATTGTTGTTTCATAAGTTGATAGCTGCTGGCTGCCTTTCCATCCTCTGCTTTACCTTCTACTGTTATTTTGAAGAACAGAAGGTTAGCTCCTCTTTTCCCTTCTCCTTTTTGTAACCATGATAGAGGTTAAGTACAGATAAGACAGACAATTAAAAGGGATCTGTCGTTAATCGGTTACTCTGATGTATCATGCTGTATCCCTTCTCTGCAGTAAGCTGACACTCTACCACAGTAATTGAAATTCTTCACATTAGACAGCTCATAACTAATATGGTGATTTTTATTACACGTTCCTCTGCATACAGCAAAGACAAATGCATGTGAAACTTGAAAAACTGGCAGCTGCTTGGGTCAGGAGAAAACCACTGCTCTCTTAATTCAGCACCATCATAGCCACATGGCAATAGCAGTCACTGGAATTATAAAAAATAATAAAGAATCAAGGCCCAAATCCAATCAAAATAGCTGCTGTGTCTCCTAGGCACCTTCTAACTCAAATACCTCTGAGCAATCTGTTTCAAATAACAGCACTTGCTTTACCTCTCCTTGACAAGAGGACTGTGCTGTTCAGATTCCCCACAAGGTCAGCCAGTAAACTGGTTCAAAACAATCATATATCTGCTCCAATTACCCCATGCAACTTGGAAAGCCATGGGATATCACCCAGGTGGAGACCAGAATTTTCAGGTTAACTCTACTCCACCACGATCCAAGCCTGGCTGTACAGGGGACGAAAGTCTAGCCAGACATTGGGAACAGACTTAATAGTGAATACAAAGGTGATAAAGCAATGAAGGGGCAGGATCCTCTCCTTGGATGTTGTGTTCCATCTAAACATCTCCCATATGCATCACATAAATAAAGGCTGCTGTTGTTCAGCCTGCCTTTGTGTTTCCCTGATGAAACATGAAGAGAGGCAGGAAGGGTAGTGTTTAGGATGGTAATCATTGAGTGAGAGACTATGCAAAAATGCCATGTCCCAGTCCATTTGCAGCTCCTGTCTCCTCAGAATCACAGTGGAAGTGTCTCTACTGTCACTTCTATGTGCCAGAAAAGATCACTGATTTGGCTTTCCTGAAAATCCATACTACACATTATGGTGGCTGAGCCTCAGCAGAATCATGGAAGGACCAAAAGAGGGGAAAAAAAGGATTTAGGTGGTTAGGATTCAGTGTTGCTATAAATCTTCCTGACCTATGCTGTTTTTCTGAGCAAACTTTGAAAATCCAACATCCATGACTCAAATGCTGCAGTTTTACTTCGTTTCTCACATTTCTTTTTTTCCTAATAATGACATCGAAGGAAAGCAGCACCCTGTGAATCAGCTGCACTGCCAAGAGAATATGGAACAACTGTTGGCATTTTCACATTCCATTGATGTATAATTATGTGAAATGAAATGACAAATGCTTTCATGCAAAGCTCCACAAGGGAGAGACTGCATATAGATAGATCCAAGACTGTCTTCTAAGTTACTGAACAGCCTCATTGGTTCAAGGAATAGACTTCTTTATAATCTGATTTTGCTTCACAAACAGAGATGCAAAGAGATTGTTTGTGTTTGTTTTTTGTGGAGTGGTTTTTACTGTATATGAACTCGATGCAGTTTCTTTGCCAAAACCCAGTTATGAATAAAGGCAGCTGCTGAACAAGCCGTGTGGAACAGGCAGAACTGAGAGGCACAGATCTGAGCCAGGTTTCTTATCTAAACTATTTTGCACTGTAAAAAAAAAATCTGTAAAAATGCAAGTTCCATTCTCTCAGCCACTGAAAAGACAATACCAAAGCCTCCATTTTCCATCTTTTTATCTGTGAATGATTTAGTTCTGTGGATTAGCAGCCCTAGAAAGCAACAGCTACTGTGTAATACAGGACACCTATCACCAGCTAAATGCAATGTAGGGAAATTTTTTTCCCTGCCTGTGATCATGCACAGATTCACACTTGGAGGTACCATTACATGCCAAGAAACAGAACAATCTCTTGGGGTTAATCTAAACATTTATTTGATAATACTAAAGTGGAAACGATCCATTTGATCCCTCCCAGCACTTACATGGGTCTAAGTAGATAACCCAAAGGGGAAAGTTTGCATAAATCCTAGACACAGGCCTGTCTCTTCTTCAGCTAAAAGCACTCTGACATACTAGCATGGAGAGTTTTCCTGTATTTCACAATGAAACCTGCTGTGCTTCTCTTGGCAAATGATGGCTTGTACCCATCTGGCAAAACATGAATCACAGTCAGAACCAGAGCCTAACCCTTGTTATGAATTTAGAGCAAATCAAAACTGCAGAATTAAACAAAACTTTCAGATTTCCCCTTGTTGATCCAGTCTCCTGGGCTTCAGGGTATAAGTTCAAGCCCATGTTTACCCTATGTCATCGTAAACACCACTAGTAAACTTTGTGGCACTCAAGTTTCATGTCATGGTAATGACAAGGATGAGTGACTACAGGAAACGTAAAGGAAAAATCACTGCCTCTGACTCTATGCAGTAAGTGGAAGCCCCCATTGTTTCTTTAAAGCCAAAGCTGGCCATAGAATAATAGAATAATGTTTCCATGTTATCTATTGCATTTTCAGCCAAATGTGAAAATCATTTAGTTTAACTGGAGGGAAACTCTGCAGGTTCACAGTGGCTTTTGAGAAGTGTTTACCCAGAAAGAGTTGGCTGCCACAACACGTAGCTGAGACAAGTAACAGCTGACCAGCATCTTCAGCAATTTCAAGCATGTAGTAGGTTTGTGATAAGTTTTTGAAGACTTTACATCCCATAAAATGAGAGCCCCTTTTTTCCTTTACACTATCTCCCTGGTGATTTCCAAAAATTCTAATATAGCAAAACCTGCATTTATTTGCCACTAGAGGTGGCAAACTGATTTATACCAGAGAAAGATAAGGCTTTATCCACTATATTTATTCCCTCAGTAACATCACAGGCTTTGTAAACGTTGTATTAAGGAAAAAATTGGCCTATCACCATGCTATAGAATTTTCTTGGTGTCTTAAATATTAATTTAATTTCTTTCCAGTTGGAAAACTATGGTATTGATTCAAAGTCATGGTCTGTATATCCACTTTAGCACATATTTTAAAAAGCATTCCTCATTAAAGAAGTGCAAGGAAATACTAGATGTTAAAATTAAATACTGTTAGTTTATGTGTGTTAGTTCCACTCAGCAATGTTGCCAAACGTTTATTACACAATAATTACACATCCATAAATGTTTTCAGTGTTTTTTGGAGAGGATGTGTTGCTCATATTTAGAGAAGACATTAATGCAATAGACAAGACACACCCACACACAAAGAAAAGGTGGGGAACTGGAGCACACTAGTCAACTTCTGAATTTTCTTGACTGGAAGACTCAAGCTGACACTATGCCCTACCCTCATCCCTATACAAATGGAATGACTATTGAACACAGTTTGACAGCCAGTAATCTTTTAAAGAAATAAGACTAAAGCCCAAAATGAAAGAAATACAGAGGCAGCTTAATTTTGCATACTTAATAGGATATTTCCACCAACTGAAAGTAAGCCCCAGCTGACAACAGGATTAAGACAGTTTAAAAGGGATGAGTACCCAGTCTTTGTGGTGGTTCAGGCCCAAACAGTGGCTGAGCACCCCATGCCACTTGCTCACTCCCAGAGGAGAAAGAGCCAGAGCCCCCATAGGTTGGGATAAGGACATTTTACTGACAAAATCACCGTGAAAGGGGAACAACAACAGCCCATTACACTCACACCCAGTGATAACACAGAGTACCTTACCAACCAAAGGATTACAGAGTTCTGCACTAAGGCATGTGTCAGCACAACACCCCAGCCACACTCAGACTGCCCTAGAGGCACCCAGCAGCACCCCTGCCCAACCAGCCCCTTTTATGGGGAGTGATGTCAGGTGGTGTGGAAACTGCCTGTGCTGACTCAGTTTACCTGGGCTGGCTGCTTGGGGTGGTTAGATCTGGCCTGGCCAGAAGCAGGACAGCCTTCAAAGTCTAAAATCAATCATTTGGAAGCCCAAAAAGAATTCTGTGTATCACACAGGAAGGGAAATTTTGGTGCAGCCAGGATTCAGAGACTGGTGTCATTCAGCAGCTAGCCAGTGAGAAATAAAGATGGATCATTATGTATATAAATTGAACTAAATTCCAAAAGCTAAAATCCAGCAGAAAAGCATTAATAGACTTGAACAGAAAAAAAGTTGGACTCCACAGAACTTAAGCTTTTTTGAGGTAGAAAGAGTTAAATGAGGAGGCTGCTGCAACCTTGTTAAGGACTGATACACTTTTTCCCCCACAACAGATTATGCCCAGGTTAATCATGCTGTCCATACAGAAGACTGTAAAGAGGTGCACTTATATGTGGATCTTCAATATTTAATGCTCCAATTTTACCTTTTTTCAACAAAATGGCTTATGCTTCATTTGAATATATTATTGCCATTGTCCTTACCCATGTATTACTTGCACTCTGACTTGGGTTTAATTCTCAATTCATGTGTTTCCCAGGTTTTCCTAGCAATCTCATTCTCAGGTGCTGTATTTCTCAGAGTTTTAAAAGTCTTATTAAAACCAAAATAATTGGTTGCTTTTAATATTAGAGTGTGCCTGAAGGGTATACTCTAGTATACAGTCCAAACCCCTAGGAATCATGCAAAGAAAACCAAAAAGCACAGACTGCTAAAATCCTCTGAGCCCCTCCAAGCATTACAAAACACACCTTAATGACATCAGCTTAGTATATGCAACAACTAGCTGAACTTTCTTAATGTTTTGCCTAGGGGGTTGGTGAGGAGGGCTGGGGTGTGGGAGGGGGAAGCAGCTACAATTTTGGTTTATTGGGTACCTTGCCCATCTATCTGCACCTGGGGGGCTACTCAGGAGAGGAAGGAGGGGTTTGCTGAGTGGAGACATAGCAAAGCTACATCATGTGAAAGACTTGGCTTCAGCGAAAGAAGCCTAAAAGACAGGAGTGAACAGAGCTGTTTCAATGTACAGTGATCCATTAAATGCTTGGATGGCCCTTACTAATGAGTAAAGCTCTCTGGAATGGAGCAGAGAGTCAGTAAAGCAGGTGCTAGGCAAAGGGGCAGGCGACAGAATGCAACTGCCAGTTCTGTTGTGGGGGGTTTTTCCCATCCAAGACAATCACTTCAGTGACCATAATGCATCTTTGCACAAATCCAGACTTTTAAACCTTTTAGCAGTAACTAAAATTGTCCAGTTTGGAGACAGGATGAAGAACACTGAGGAAATGCAAACAGCAGAACAGATGTAATGTAGTTGTGATGTGGCCTTTGTGAGAAACAAATGGGTTTACCTGGATTAATGAAGCTAATAACGTTACACAGTGCTTTGTCCTTCTCCAGCAGTTCCCATCTGAGCCTCTCAGCATTTGCTCGAGGGAGGGAAGCCTTTACTTCCCTTTTGTGTTTGGGGAGGTAAGGAACAAGAAATTAAGGTGATTTGTCCAAAGCTGCACAACTTTCAAAATGAGATGGATACGTAACACCCAGCCCTGGGCTCCCTTTCTCTAAGCTCACCAGCACTTGAAGAAAGGTCTCACTGGACACTGCAGGATTTTCATATCATATCGATTGTTCAATTAAGAAAATTGCTGATAGTTTTAAGGAAAAAAGAAAAACCACACAAAAATGTGTGACAAAGAATTTGTACACACTCAATAAACCAAACCAAACCTTTCATTTCACATTGACACTCATATGTAGAAGATGGATTTATTTAGGCACTTTTGGAGGCACTTTTGTTTTGTGAGGTTTGTCAGTTGCTTTAACTAAAGAAATGAAAGCTGATTTTTCCATTGAAACAAAATAACAAGTGCTTTTAATTAAAATCATACCTGGTGCGTAACACTCATCAATTTCATATTTCCTGCATTAAAAAAAGTCTTAATGGCTCTCAGAAATTGATGCTTTTATATGAAAAACTTGATTTAATTACAGGATTTTTTTTTGAGCATGAAAGATACCAGTGACTTGTACTGTTTGATCTTTGGATCCATACTATAAAAGTAACTTGGTAGCTTACTAAAAGCTCTGTGAAAACCCAGTTCAGCAATCTCATCCTATCTTGGGATAAGAAAGAACTACAGAGTGAGACTGAGACTCTGAGTCCTTGCCATACACCTAATAATGTCCAGAATTAATTCACATTTAAAAAAAAACTCCTCAAAGCTCCCTGTGGAACAAAGCCTCCCTCATTCTATAGTGATGTCAATCCTGTTCACAAAGCCAAAGGAGCAAAAATGGTGAACTCAAAGCCACAGAACTTGTCTGGCATTCAAAAACAGAAATGCAGAATGTTTTTCCACTGCATTTGCTATGGCTCTTTAAAACTCTGCCCAAATATGCAGTTTTCTTTTGAAATCAACTTAAAGCTACCTGTTCATCATTTCGTATTTTGCTTTCTTAGTCCAAGTGAATTTGGATCTGTGCAGATTAAGATGAAAGGTAGAACTCTCTGGTAACAGCATCAAACTGGATTTAAATTCTAACAACAGGCTAATCCTCTGAGAATCAACTCACAGTTTCTTTTTTTTATATTTGTTTTTACTAAGAATTGTTCAATTGCTGCACCTTGGGGAGAAGAAGGAATTCCACTCCTCTAATACGCATTAGGAGAAGTGTAGGATAATAACTTAGATTGTATCCCAGATCTTGTCTTACAATATGGGATAATTTTAATTTTTATTTCCATTTCCTTGTCTCCAAAATGGAAATAATAGCTGTGACTATGTATCTTGCATGGGTTTATCAGGATATGGGGTGCTTATGGGTATCATACTGTAAGAATCTATTATTAAAACACACTTGACTCCACTAAAGCCTGTTGAGCATTTACTGCTGCAGGAGAGCTTGTGTGCATCGTATAAATTCTCCGTGACGTGCGGGTGCCTCCTGTGCCTGCTCAGATCACTGTGCCTACGTGCCTTGTGGATACCTGTCATTGCATCAACAGCTCGGTTAATCTGGATATTTTTCTTAAACTGCCATTTTCTCATCAGCTGCTGCTCCTCTCTCACCTGGCACCCTGCTGTGTGCACAAACGCTAATTACTGGTCTTCTGCCCTGGCACCTCAGTGCCTTTCAGAGGGGATGGAACAGCCGCCACCCCACGTTTCCTTTCAAGGCACAAGGTGGCTATTTCATCACAGCTGAAATCTTTCAGTGTTCTTAAAAGTAAATAATATCCTTCACCCTTGGAAACGGAGAAAGTATGGCAATGATCAGTGATTCACAGTGTGGGATTTTTAAACACTTCATTTTCATCTTACTTGGAGTGTTTTATGTCTTTGAAATAAAGAAGCTAAGATGAGATGAATTGCCTCTCTGCCTAACAGCAGTGTGTCTTGCATTAATGATCAATTACACCTACATCCAAGAACAGACTTGTGCTAAGAAAGTTATGGGATTTAAAGTTGAAATAATGCTGGATGGAATTGTCATACTTTTGCACCTCTTTTCCCTTATATGAGAATATCTCACAAATGGGGTGATAGTTCATATTTAACACAAAGCAGTATTTCTGAGGCTTATGGTTGGACTCAGTGACCTTAAGCATCTTCTCCAAACTAAATGATTCTATGATGATTTTTCCAAGAAAAAAATGCCACTGTATTTTTCAAACCTGTGACTGGTTAATTCTTACTGGGAGCCAACCAGAAAACCCAAGAAACTGAGCCTGGGGGCTTCTGGGTTCAGTTTTTCCTGAGTCCCATGTCAATTGCCTGTAGTTTGCTATTACACAGAATGTTCACTGCAGTCCCAGCTACCCTCTAAGATGTCCAGACTTTAGTGATTCCCCACTCCACCCCCGGTTAAAGTGTAATTCAGACTTTTTGGACTGGTGTGTCTTTCTTTTTCTGCACAAAGTTGGAGTCTTTATTTCCCTTTTAATGCAACAAGGCTTGTCCATTGTTCAACAATAACTGGGAAAAAAAATAAAGCTGAATATGGTTTTGCCTGGAAAGGGCACAAAGAAGAATTATAAAAATCAGTATAGAACCAGGGTAAAAAAAACATTTAAATGAAACTAAATGCATTAGCCACTTTTATCACTAGAATAATAGGAGATGTTTTTACACAGATTCCTATAGAAATCCGTATATTTCTAGTATGGGATGATTCTTTTCTCACTTATAAAGACAAATTAAGCAGCAATTTGTGGAAATGAGAATCAAACTAAAATCAATACAATAAGGAACATTTTAAAATAATGTGGATTAAAATAACCCCCAAACTTCAAAAGAACTATATAGAGAAGTAGCAGACTGCCAGTTTCTTGATGAACATTTTTTTTTAGTTGAAAGACTTCAGCCCAGCACAAGATGCTACACTCAAAACAAGAAAAGCTTCATGAGTCTAATTGGCACATGATACACCCAAGGCCAGACCCAATGGTCCTTCCTGGACAAAGAAAACTATGAACACTCCTTATGTCTAGCATTATGCATGGAGTCAGTGGCAAGATCCTTCCTAAATGCAGACCTAAGAAGACATGGTTCCTTTGGGCTTTAATTACATTTTTAACTCAAAAAAAAAAAAAAGATTTAACAGAGATTCTCACAATGACAGACCACTTAAATGCCTGAACTGTGATTCAAGTGTCTGGAGCATCCCTTGAAAAAGGCCACCTCTTATTTCCACGCTGTCAGTGTCATAATGCAATCCCTCCTCCAGCAAAACTCCAGCTGTTCTCATGGAATAAAGCCTGACTAGGGAAAATAACTCATAGCACTTCTGTGACCAAATGAACATCTACATTTCTTTCCAGAAATAGCAGACTGCACTGTATAAACCGGATTCGTTATCAGCCAAGTTGACAGTGTTGCCTATCATGGTAATGAAAATGATCTGGCAGCCTTAGGGGCTATGATATCATACCCCTTACACAGTCTGAATTTGAGTCTGCATGCCAGGCATCTGCAGGGCTGATCACCTTAACTACATTTTAACTAACAAAAAAGTCAACCAAGGGATTTTTCTGAGTATACATCCACAGGAAAACTTTTAGTTGTGTTAAGATATTATTGAGACTTTTCTCCCTCAGGCATTTTTGCCTTCCTGCTTTGAACCAGCATTTCACTTTGTCAGGGAAGCCAGGGAAATTCTTTTGCAGCCAGAGAGGTGGCCTTTATGGACCTTATGACATTTCCTCATTCAATCAATGAGGCTTTGAAAAACTGCATCCCTCACACTCAGCAAGGACATACTTTATCAACCTGGAAGTTCTACAGGCCCCAGCTCCCATGAAAATTTTTCACCCTTTTGGAGGTTCTGGTGCTAAGAGTTTCTGCACTGTCCCCACACCCCAGCACTGGTTCTTAGTGGGTTTTCAAACAAAGAGTTTAGGCTACAAATGCACTGGGATATGCCTGATGAGGGCATTTCCACATGTTAATTCACCACTGGCTTTATGAGCTTTTGGTGGTGTGTTTGGGCAGATTTAGATCCTGTTTCTTTTTTCCTCTGGTCACACTGATGAAATAAGATGGAACTTGGTGCTACAAACATCCAGGGTTCCTGAAAGATAAAAAAATCCTAATAAACAGAATTGTTAAGAAATCAAACAGCCTAAGATGTTGGTTTTCTCACAGTTACTTACCACTGGAACAAGAAAGAAGGAGAGGAGTTCAGGGACACTTGAAGAGCCACTAGAGTTGAAAAAATAAATATGCCAACACTTTATTAACCTTCTTAGAAAATTAACGATTTTCATTCATTACTGGTGACTCCAAATATTTTCTCTGACAGTGCTTTTCTCCATTATTATTTTTTCTTTACAAGTCTCATCTACTCCTGAGATTATGTCCATAAATGTTCAAACCAGAACAGCTTGGGTTCTGAGTTCGGGTTCTACCTGAGTTTCAACAGTGGAATTATTCTGGCACTCATAAAATGATTTTGTTGCATTCAAAACAGTGCCATAGATACACCCCAGATGCATTCCACATCTCTGGTGCAAAGAGGCAAAGTAGGCATGCATCTTAATCCTGGGAAAGAACTACAATACAATCAGTTCATCAGTTCCTTGGGTGATCATTATGGTGGTCACTCCAAGCAACAGCAGATGTCTCAGTACAATTCAGATAAGTGACATGGTTTCCAGACAGCATATTGCAGGTTAAAATCCAGGTCCTGGCTCACACTTAGGTTTCAAGCAAACACCTTTAAAGATATAGGCATGTACAGGTTTTATTTCTGTAAGCACCCTTCTTTTGTCCTGTCAGAGCCTACAAGCCTGACATACTACAAACCAAACTGCTGCTATAGAAAGTGAACTCTGCAGTCCTTTGGAAGGTAACAGTTCTGCAAATGTCAATGGGACAATTCACCCAGTATGATTAACTCCATTCATTTCCAGTAGTTAATGGTCTTTCACTGAGTGAACCTACCCTAGTTCACACTGGCACCACAGAAAATCATGCCCAGAGAGGAAATGCTCAGAACTGAGGCTTTTGTAGCACCAGAAGTGAAGCAGGAACACTCCAGACAACTGAGCTGTGGGTGAACAGTAAGGGACTAGAAAATTATGTAGGCAGTACATTTCTGAACAGACCTTGGAGATAAGAGAGGACAAAGAGGACCAGGAGGATGGGAGAGAAAAAGAGTGATAGATTAATATTCAACTTCGTTCCAAACATCGACTGGAAGATAATGAATTCTAGATCCAGTTACTGAAATTCATACTAGCTTGGTTTAGGCAATGAAGAAATGAATAATTCATAATCCACTTTGAAGTTCAAAACTGCTACTTCTTCTCCTGAGGTGGTTGTTGGAGAGGTAACAGTGAACTAACGAAACTAGATTTTCAAAACAGCATTTTTCTAAACCCCAAACACTTGTAGCAATTTGTGTGAGTAGATGGAAAGCATGTCTGGTTTAGTTCCCTGAGTTCCCTTATTTTGAATCAATCAAATATTCCTGTATGGTACCTGTGAACCAAAACTGGGAATTAAAGCCAGTGATTGATCTACAAACTGACTATTCCCCTTGCTGAAACTGAGAGATATAAAAGAAATAAATAATTGCCACAGAGGATGAACTGTTTAACCTATTTCCATCACAAAAAATTCATTACAATTTTATAATAAATAAATTTATCTATATAAACTTGAAGAAATTGATATAAGAAATCGATATACAGAAATATTTCTCATAGCCTAAGCAATCTAACATCACATGTAAAAATCAAAGCCTCAGTGGCACATGCCAGAGTACCATAAAATTCCAGTCTTCAGGGAAGAACTGGACGGACAAAATTCTCATTTATTTTTTTCCCAGAGCGTATTTTCTCTTAATTATTCTTCACATACATGAAGTGCTCAGGATCTGGTCCTGACAGAGGGCAATCCTTGTGATTTTATACTCTTTGTAGCTAAGTGCTGTCATCTTGCAAATAAATCATACGCACAGAGTTTGAGGGTTGGAGGTGAAATTTCATTCTCTGTGACAACTGTTTAGAAAGCAGATAATGATACTGCCCAAGAGTAGACAGGGTAGAAAGAATCATGAAGCAAGTAAAATGCAAGAACCCTAATTTTTCATTTACTCTTGCTTTTCTGGGCCACCTTTCCCACAATTTATACTTTGTCAAACCAAGGATTAGCAATTCTTATTCTCTGATTCTTATTACAACCTTTATCTCTAAGACTAAAAGAGGAATTTATACAAGATTTCAGTATATTTAGTAGAGCACAGTGCACCTCTTGAGATAATTAATAGTGCCACAAAAAAATCTTTGTAAAAATACATGCTTGCTTCTCATGCTGAATATACTTTCCCCTCAGTATTACTTTTGCAAAGAGTATGCTGAGCATTAAATGAGTTTCTGATCCCCCCAGGGCAAGGTCACTGAGACCGTCACTGCTGTCCCAAGCAGAATAATGGAGCTATCAATAACAGTTAGATCGGGGTTAATAAGTAGAAGATAATGAGGGGGAATGGGAGGTCACATTGAAACACTCTGCAAACTCCATGGCTTACAAAGACGTTCTGCAGCAGGGCTGGCTCTTATTTCCACCTTGTCCATAGAAATAATCTATTTTTTACTATGCATTTAAACTGATTCAATCTTCATCACACGTTCATTTTCCTGTCAGCTTCAGGCAAATAAGGGCCAAATCCTGCTGCGTAATTGAGTTCCTGCAGTTCAGGAGCAAACAAAAGGAGGGGAGAACAGAGTGAGGAGTGTTGCAGCACAGGGATAGATATAGCTTTGACCCAAGTGCCACTGACTGAGAACAATGAGGTAAAAATATCTAGATTTCTTTTTTCGGTTCACTGCACAAACACACATAGGTGGGTGTTGGTCTCTTCTCTCAATTAACAAGCAATAGGAAAAGAGGAAACAGCTCAGGCTGCCCAGGGAAGTGGCTGAATCAACACCCTTGGAGGTATTTAAAAGATATGTAGATGTGATGCTTAGGGACATGGTGTAGTGGTCTGACTTGGCAGTGCTAGGTTAATGGTTAGACTAGATGATCTTAAGAGTCTTTTCCAACAAAAAGTCTAGTTTGTCTTGCAGATCATGCTAGACAAGGCCATGGCAGAGGTATGGTCCAGCCATTCATATAGCCCAACACCTATCACCTTTTTTCTCCCTGAACACACAGTTAAATAAGACATTGTATTGTGCTTAACCTCTATATGTTGTCCAAAAGCTACCTCTTCTGCCAAAGAGATGGGTAAATTACTGAGTCTATGGTTCAAGAGCCTGGAGCAGTTTCACCTTTTCAGAGCCCAGCAGCCCAGTCCAACTCAAAAGTCGCATGTCAGTGCCACAACTTGGTACCTTCTGCTCTGCAAGAGCCTGGAAAACGACTGTGCATGAGGCAAATGTCCCACCCTTCAGTTCTGATCCAGTCCTTGGGCCTTGCCAGCAAGACCACTAGCTGGAACCATGGCTGCAACTAAAAGTTTAGATGGACTGAAACGATCCAGTACACTGTAGTCTGTGCTTACTTGAAAACTTTCATTAAAACATTTATTTTCCTCTGGCCTCTGAACGACTAAATGGTTAATTTAACACAAACTGCTGGGCTGATTTGGGTAAGCTTTCACAGGTTAATTCAACCCTCCTAGCAATTTACCCATAGAGCTGCTGTCATTTCTGCCCAAAGTCATCTTGTGATGTGATGTGTGGTTGCTGGTCTACCACTATGCTGTAATTAAGCCTGTTTGCTTGTTGTGGGCTTGCATGTCAAGGTTTTTGTAGCAAAGCAGGCTGCTGCCTTGCAGCCCATGGAAATGATGGGGAGTAGAGATTCTACCTGCAACACGTGGAGGGGCAGATGTTTTAAGATTTGGTTTTATTTTTCATTATCCTACTCTGTTTCCAAAGTAAAATAACAAGTATTTCACAACTAAATAAACCAGGAAAAAATTCTACATTATAACAAGGTCGGTGTGGCAATGTGATTGCCAGAAAAAACCTTGTCTAAATATGCACAGAGCTGGCCACTAACTGGTACCCTTATAAGCAGTCTTTTCAAAATATGAACCATAAAGCTGCTTCAGACCTGTCTGTCTTCTTCTTAATACAATGAAACACAGCAAGGAAGACTTGATCTATCTGTTCCCAGAAGATCTGCTATCTAGATATTGATGTGGGAGGCACATCAGATAGTCCACATTAAACACACAACTGGACAGGTATCAATTATCAGCATAAGTTTTATACATATATTGTGGGGGAGGAGTGTGAGGGGTTTTTTTGGGGGGCAAGGCAGGGGAGAAAGTAGGAATTAAAGTTTTAAAGATTTTACTTAATGTCTAAAGAAATTTCTAGAAAAGCATAAAGGCATGTATGGTCACACTGCATGTCCTCCTTTCTCGAAAATACACTCTGACAATACTACATCAGGCTTTATTTTCTCTATAAAACACTTGCATTTCAAAAGTCACAAGCCTGCTAATGGGCAAAATATAAGCAGACACTTGCACATATAGTCAAACACACAGTCCCCAAAGGACACTCCAACACTGAGTAGCGTGTCTTTGCTCTCATACTCTCTTTCATGTTTTGCTTTTCTTTATAACAGTCTGGCATTTTAGCATTGCCAGAGGATTATAACACCTCCCCCCTGATGCCACCCAGCTCTGGGATCCTCTTCCACTCCAAGAAAAGGTCACTCTGCAAGATGCTGTTCTCTTCCATTTCACCCTGCGAGTGGGTTTCCCTCAGAGGAGCTTTCCCAAACTCATGCTCCCTTGCCTCAGTTTGCATGGTTCTTGCACTGCATCATCTCCAGCCTTACACCAGGCCTATTCAGATAATCAATGGACCTTTCAAACAGTCATCTCCTTCCTCTTTCCCACACTAGTCTGGTTGAATTAGAATGACGGTTTGCCTGTCCCTGGGGAAATTAAGCTGTCGATCCTCATCCCGTAGAGCTGTAAGAGGGCTCTTCTCCACCAGCCCTCTCCCTGATGCTGTCTACACAGTTGGAATCTCTTCTCAGAAGAGAGGAGCAATCAATAGTGTCTCTGAAGAAGATGCCATCACCAGCACAGTAGCACTTAACCACTGCAGTGAACCACACACTTCTGATTAAGATGCCCAGACAGGGGCCAATTGATTTGTCTGTCTGCACAGCATACTAACCACAAGTCTTAAACTCAGCAGTTTCCCTGCCATGCCCCCCTCCTCCTTCCTCACATTTCTCCTCCTTAGAAAGGAGGGAGCATATTGGTGAACACAGTGCTTAAATCCCCAGATTGGCAGGAGACATGCTGATAGCTGATCGTGCTCTGCGAGCTCAGCCACTGAAGAAGTGAAGCACATGGCTACAGCTCCTGGAGACACATAAGGAAGAGATAAAAATGGCCTGTTAGATTACAGTTATCCCATCTCCCTGGAGACTAGTACAAAACAGTGTATTCTTTTGGGCTGTGTTCAGATGACTTTAAAGTGACTGTTCTGGAGCCCAGCAGGCTCCACTGCTGGTAACAACATGGGATTTCTCCTCTCAGCCCTACTTTTTCCTGAGTTTTCATGGTGTCAGGATTGCCATAAGACCCACTTCATTGGGCCAAAGCCACTCCTTCCTTAGACTCCTTGCTGGTGTTTGCAGTCTCAGACATTTGCCACAGGAATGATGTTTATTGCTATTAGCTGTTGCTGAAACACTGCCACTGTGTCCTGAGCGCCACACTAATTCTCCAAGGATGCTCTCTAGCCCAGCAATTTCAAGAAGAAATAGAGATGGAAAGGAAGGGGAAGTTAGGAAAAGCAGTAAGATCGGGGGGTTGGAGACCCTGCTGAGGAATTTGATGTGGCAAAGATGCTGTCTGGTTTAGGGAGGATATTTCCACGCTGGCAAACTGAACCAGGGTCTGTAACAGCCATGCAACGAGACCCTAATCTCTCTAAAAATGTCACAATTTAATGACGGCTTTGCCTAGAACTGGGAAAAGTAAACTGTTGCCCAGAGTAGCCAGGAAGCAGCTGAAGGATCACAAAGCCACTCTGCTTATTTTTACCCAGGCTGACTGCTGCTGCTGACACCCCCAATTAAGAAAATTTAAGGATACAGGAACAGTAGCTTTGGAACAGCAAATTTAAGGATATAGGAACAGTAGTTTTGGAACAGCAATCAATACAAGATTGATTCCCACCATCAATCACTCATAGGAACAGCAAACCTGACTCCACAGCTGTCTTTCCAGCACAGCAGTTCCATCTTTTCCTCCCTCACTCTCTTTTTCTCATGATAGGAGCAGTTCAGCCACAACTTTGTGCCAACCCTTCATCCTTCTGGGAGGAAAAACTTATTTTACTGGCATGCTGAAAAGTCCAAAAGCATCCTTGCCTTCAAATACTTCTCCTTCCTTCTTAACTTCAAACTTGATCACATCCTCCTGAAACCAAACTGGAAACATAGTACTTCCTTCTTACTGCACACATCAGATAATTTTTCTTACAGGATAACTTTGTGTATATTTCCAAATGGCAACGACACAGGAGTCTGTGGGAATCATGGCTGCTTCTGGGCTCCTTTGAAACAGACCTGCCATCTCACACCTAGGAAATTACTTTTTGCCTGGTCATCTTATCTGCCAGCAAATTTTGTTCTTTTAGTTCAAGAGAACTGAAAGTGATGAGCATGGTCTACATGCCACCTCTTTCTGCTTTTTCCTTCATCTGGAATTTCTTTCCTTCCTTGCCTAAGTAGTTTGTTGAAAAGTACAGAGGTACTTTTGACTGTCAATATCTGCAGTTTCCAATAAAAAGCTGGTTTATCCCACTTCTTCTATCAGCAATATCTGTCTCCTTTAAAACCAAGATAGTGCAATGCTTCACTTGATCACAGCTTTCCAACTTAATACATTACTATTCATTATTGCCCTTCCTGTCCTCTGCTCCTTCGATGACACTTCAATCCAGAGCTCCATAGCCCCCAGGCCACACACACAGTTAAGTCATATTTGAAATAACTTTTTTCAGCAGTTAGGGAAAATGCAAAGGAAAAGAATGCCACTGATTTCTGCAAGCCATCACATGAACTAAATCCAGAGGCAGGGATCCATCTCTACAGCCAGTACCACTGGAATATTAAAACCCAGCCTCTGTAATTATACCCTTGGGAGCAGTCCCGTATCTCAACCACCAGGTGGCAATTTCATCCCATTATATGTGCCATTAAGTAAGCAATGGCCCAAATGGTGTGGAAAGATGAATGTATTTTCGGTTGATGCCATCTGTAGAACGACTGAGAGATTCCAGTGGCAGGAAGAAAAAGTGGCTTTTCATCAGAGAGGAGAGCTGATTTCACACGAGTGGGACAGTGTGCCTTCTTTTATTGTGGCTATTGTGGAGCTCACTCACAGGCAGAGAAAATCTCTGGCTACTTGAGAGCTACCATTTACTTACAGCTTGGCAATCATAAGGGAAGCCCTGACCTCACTAAGGTTAAAAGAAGCCTAACTCCCATTCACTCAGAGGCTTTGATCAAGAAGGGGACATGAAGAGAAAACAATTCTCAAGAAACTAAACTCAATCACTTATCACTTCTTTCTCAAATGGAAACAAACTTGACTTTTTCTATTACATGGGGTTGAAATTATTAAATAAATCTTCCCTGACCCTCAACGTTTTCTTTGCAAACACCATATTTCCTGAAGTCTCTGACACGGCTCTTTATTCCCAGTGATGTCTGGCTTCATTTCTTCTCCTCTGCAGATTTCCTAGATTCGGGATGGAGTGAGAGAGAGACTCTATCTTCCTTGACAAGTTACATCAAGGGGTGACTCTTTTGTCCTCTGAATCATTCATTCCTGATCTTACACACAGCATGACAAAATACCCAATGATATACTTCAGCAAGCCCATGTGGCAGCAGTCAACTCTTCTGCATTGCAACATCTCACCTCCAGCTCTGCTTTGAGCCCAGTTACAAAACCAGATGAACATTACAAACCCAGAGACAAATTTAACTTTGTTCTCAAGTTGCTAGTGTCAGTGAGTTAAGATGCTTAAGATTACTAATAAACTGTTATTTCCTATTTTGTGTATCAAGTTATTTGTTTGTACTGCTTATCAATCGAATTCTGAGTGTTTCATATTCAAAACTATATGGGTTTGACATCACAAAGGAGGAGGAGTCACATTTTAAAATATAAAGCATTGCTTATATTTCTAAATATTCTAAATCATTTATACTTAGGTTAAAGCTTTTACTTGACCTGACGTGTTGAGCTTTTAATTCTCCAGCTTCCTGGAAAGGAAATAATGGTTGTACCTATTTCACAGGAGTGAGGAAGTTTTGAGACACACCACACACCGAGAGATAAAGGGGTATAAGTAAAATCACTGCTTTTCAAATCTCTTTTTCAAACAGGAAAACAGAAATATTCATGTGAGTAGGCTATTTTCAAACCTTCAGCAATTACAGATGAGTCATTCTGCGCTTCCTGAAGCGTTCCTGATCAAGCTTGTCAAGCAGAAAAGCTGTTTGTCAAGGTATGTTCTGGCAGTGACTATGCATTTTCTACTGACAATATTTATAGGTAGGAAGTCACAAGGTTTATGTGTTTCCCTTCACTGCAGATAGGACTTGAAGGTTCAGTTCTTCTCATCACAAAGCTGTAGAAAGCTAGCTTGGAAGGAAACCTCTTATCGCCTTATTATATTGCACCCCTGTTTGAAGTATGAACCATCATGTATGACAAACACCTGGGAGCATAAAGGGAAGTGTTCTTCCAACTCCACTGTCACAGAAATACTGTCACACCAGCACGGACAAGTCTCATTTGGCTTTAGCTGGTGATCAACAAGCCTCAGCTTTCAAAACCTCCAGCACTTTAGCAAAACAAGCACTGTGCTGACATGATGCAGCAGGCTCCAGGCAGGGATGAAAGCAGGGAGGAAAGGAAGGTGGGTTTAGTTTTGTGTCTGATTCTCACTACCCTACTCTATTTTTGATTGTCATATTTATACATTTTATTTAAATTAATCTTCCCCAAGTGCTTTCCAGACAGCAGGACATCATCTTGGGCTATCACTTCAGAAGTTCCAGTCACAGTCAGCTGGCCCACAGAGCCTCCATAGAGGCTGTTGCTCAATTACAGCCATGACACCCTCATGACTCAATTTTTGACCAGCCTACTTGCAAAGATACCTTTGCTTGACATGCAGCAACTCCTTGAATGACAAGCAGCAGCGTGGCTTGAGAAGGACAGACCAGCTGGGAAGAAAGTAAAAATGAAATTACCTCACATTCAAGAACCTTCTGCATAAAGGTGTGACCTTGAAGTTGATCAGTGTCAACTGTGAACAATACCCACTTCCCTCTTCTCAAAGCCCATGAAGAACCTACAGGTGCCTGGTAAATCTGCCTAGGTGCATACAGGTTGGCTTGCAGTCACTGTCAGCTCTCTCATGAACCAAGACTGATGAAAGCATTTGGTAATTGGGAAAATTTACTCTTGGGACAGCTGCTTTGAACAGTTGTTACTAGATTCACATAAAATTATGCCTTTTAGCAAGAACTGCATTATAAATCCCTTCGGTTTCAGACAGATACTAATGTTTTCACACCAGTGAAGAATAACCCTTTCCATGCTCCCACAGACTCTGACACTGGCAGCTGTGGAAAAGAACATGTGCAGCACATGGCCAGTAAATAAAGGGAACACCAGGTTGTGACGACTAGTTGGGAAGAGTTTGACAAATGCTATGTCATATTTGTCTTGTCTCCTGATCAGCAGCAGTGTGCTCTATTCACTTATTAAAATGGTGACCTTTAGAGTAGAAGCACAATGCTTAACTTAATCACTCTGCTGAATCTTGCTGTGTATGAAGTTTTAACACTGGTATAGACAAGAAAATACTTTTTGACTACATGTGAATAGGAACTCTCACCCACCACAAACTTCTTAAGCAAATTCTAAGAATAAATCCTGATTTCAAAATAGTTTTGATTCCCAGTGGCACCGTTCTTTTCCCCTAGCCCTATTCTCAGCGTTCTATAAAAGCCAATAAATGCTTCTACAAGAATACTCTGAATTCTGCATTTCAGCCTAGAGCTCAAAAACCTCTCTGCTGCATGAAGTAGTCACTATATTTTTTCTACCTCATGGAAAGAAGGGCTGTCTTCTGAACATATTTTTGAAGCATAATTTGTCCATTTAGTATGAAAAAAAATAATGGTGATGCCACTCATAAGTACATAAATACCACAGAAGTGGAAAACATATCTGTACTGGTTTTGACAGTCTAAGTCATTTCAAAATGCATTTCAACAAATCCACTCATGCCTTTTCAATTACCACATTTCTTAATAAAAATATACCACTGCTTAAAGAAAAAGTCTTGGTTTATGTTTAGACCCTCACAGATATCCTCTGTAACAACAGAGAACATTTTAAGGACAAAGAAAAATTTATAAAATACTAAAATCATTATTTAAAAAAATGACCAACCCAACAAAGAATTCTTTTAGAAAGTTTCTTTAGATGTTATACTGGAGAATTTTAGTATGAGGTTGACGTTTCAAGTGTTCTGGTATGAGCCTCTCAGTACTGTCACTTGAAGCAGGTGAGTTCTTTGGTCAGACCAGTGTTTTCATGCAAACATCCCTATGTTCATAAAAGCCTCCCCAGCATTAGGTGGGCTTTAATGACAAAGACTATAGTCTGGAGGGCAAAACAAACTAAAGTAGTGCACATTACAATCATTAACAAGAGTGCCTTTTATTACCCAGAGATTAATTGAGTCCGCTGGTGGATCTTTCTGAACAGAAATTTCTTCATAAAACATGTTTCTTTTAATACAAAGGCATAAAGGAAAAGGCTTACAAGCTGGGTACTGAATTGGTTATGGATGTCTATTTTCTGACTGTTTTAGAAGAAATATATCCACTTTTCCTTTATCCACTTCATCCTGCTTCAAATGTCAGACATCTCTGAAGAATCAAGAAGCAAGTTGTAGCTTCCTCTCCAACTACCTAAAAGGAGGTTGTAGTGAGGTGAGTGTTGGTTTCTTCTCTCAAGTAACAAGCAATAGAACAAGAGGAAATGGCCTTGAGCTGCACCAGGGGACTTTTATACTGGATATGAGGAAAAGCTGCCAAGCAATGGAACAGGCTGCCCAGGGAAGTGGTTGAGTCACCGTCCCTGGAGGTATTTAGAAGGTTTGTAGATGTGGTGCTTAGGGACATGGGTTAGTGGTTGGACTTGGCAGTGCCAGGTTAATGGCTTTTCCTGATGATGTTGAAGGTCTTTGGCAATCTAAACAATCCCATGATTCTATGGTTTAAATGTAGTCTTTAGAAAACAGACCTCAATCCACAGCCAGGAACTGAGCTACTGCAGTTCTTGTTTCCCCCCTTTGTAAACAAGCCCCTCATTCCCTCTCTTGTGATTGAACACCAGATCTGTTTTGGACTGTGCACTCATTTTACTGCATCAGACTAAAACCAGTAAGCAGAAAATACCAGTTTAATTTACAACCCTTCCTCAACTGTTCTGCCACCTTTGCTTCTTTTAAGGCAGAGCTTCCTGTTCCTGATTTTTAATGGGGTTTTCACCCCGTTTCAAGGACTCCCAATTCTGAGTCCCATCCAAAGAATGTCTGCTGCTAAGTTGTTTCAAAAGATTTTTGAAATGGTTGTTATTCAACCATGTGAGAACAAAGTGCATGTAGCTTTCTCTGTTGGAGGGAAAAGACTGGATGAGGTGCTTTTGAAGGAGTTTATTTCTCTTCACTCAGCTGGAGATGTTTTCCTTCAGCAG
The DNA here is from genome assembly GCF_964237585.1 of Gallinula chloropus. Lineage (NCBI taxonomy): Eukaryota > Metazoa > Chordata > Aves > Gruiformes > Rallidae > Gallinula > Gallinula chloropus. The sequence goes on from NC_140088.1 coordinate 2,070,146, forward strand.
ACTTGGGCTTTAAAAGAGTCTCTTCATACATCATTTTATACCAGGCAGCAGCTCTTTCCAATACAGAGAATCGTAGAATCATTAAGGTTGGAAAAGACATCCTAGATCATCTAGTGCAACCATCCCCCAACCATCCCCCTACCACCTGTATTACTTACTAAACCATATCCCTAAGTACCTCATCCAATCTTTCCTTAAACACCCTGAGGGGTGGTGACTCCACCATGTCCCTGGGCAACCCATTCCAATGCCTAACCACTCCTGAGAAGAAATTTCTCCTAATTTCTGATCTGAACCTCCCCTGGTGCATGAACCTTTGAGAGTTCTACTCTTAATCTAAAAGCTTCTAGTATAAGAGCACCTACATCCATCTGCAATTAACCACAATGGGGTTTGGGTGCATCTTCAAAATTTGCTAGACAGAATTAAATGCTACCAGAGTACATCAGTTTCCATGTAGATGTAACTTGCATGTTACCCCAGGAGGTTTTAAAAAGAAATATGAGGTTTGTGTTTAAATTAATGTTAAAATTTTCTTTCTGTTTTTCTTGTTTTTTCTCCCAGGGACTATGTTCTGGACTACCCACCTAGTGTTCAGTCGCCTCTGATTTAAATTTTCAAAGTTTTATTACTTTCCCAAGCAGACCACATCAAATAATCTACAATAACTCATATTTATTTCATGGCTGGAGAACAGCTGGCTAATCAAAACAAAACATAAGCTCTCTACAGTATGAAAGGATACTTATAAAGCAAGTCTTTATACAGGAGTTGCCCACTATTATAATAGTCTAGTCTGTTCTCAGCCCTAACAATATTCACTTGGCATTATTTAGTACTTTTTCCATAGAAAAACTTTTAACCAAGCTGGTGGTCCCTGTAAAATTTCAGGAAAAGAGGTATTTACATTGTATACCAATTTCTGAAAGACATGGGACTGCAATTTATCTTTTTGGGTTTAAGCCTCTAATCGTGAATACAGCTGAGCTAATGATTTTTCTTAAAGAGTTTTTGTTTCTCTTGCCTGGTAGTGCTCTTCCTAACAATTGGCACCTGCAGTGGCTCTCCAGCCTTAAGAGCTGCACTGTGATCTGAGACTGAATTCTTCAAAACTGCCAAAATTGATTTTTCCTGATTCTGAGCAAGCCCTTTGTTTTTATACACACCTTTCTACCTGACATTTACCCATGCTTTTTTTGGTCCTGCTGACACACACAGCATGATGTGTTGATTTTCAGGAATCTTATTTATGAATTCCCTTAAATAACCAACCACTGGATGGTCCAAGTCTCCCTTAGGTTTCATGAATGTCACATCACCTGCCAAAGTATGGGCGATGATCTTGCATCTCTATAGAATGTGCTAAGTGATTGTAAGCAGGGGTGCAATGGGCTATGGAAAGGTTTTCATTACCAATGGGTAACTGTCTTTGGCATGCTTCAAAGGCAGGCAGACCATTTCATCACATCTATGGCTGAATAATAGACCCCGGTAATTACGGGGAGGGAGAACACTAAAGGCATTTACTGGGATCAATGACAGTCCTAAAAAAGAAAAGGCTTATTCTTTGGCCACATTTGCTACATGAAGAATTTTAGAACAATTTAGCAATCTGGCATTTAGTGGGACTCGCTGATTAAATTGTTTGATTAAATTCATCTTCCATTCTGACCATGCAAGTGGAAAGAGATGCCACACGTGCTAAAGCTGTCAATTCCCAAAATAACTGAGGGAAGGGAATGCATCACAAAAAGTTCTGTTATGTCCAGTATATGGTTTCATTTGCAGAAAGGAATGGAGTATCAAAAAATTAGGAATAGATGTCATCAGCATCTTTACCTCTATAGCACAAAAGGACTTTGGAGCACAGAATTGCTCCTCTCTGTAGACAGTACATAGCTGGGCACTGAGGGTTTTGACAGCTGAGTCTTTTTTAAAGAAATTGTCTCCCACCTCAGTTCAAGCCATGCTGTTCTGCTCATGCTCCCCGTGGCTGCTACTCACACAGTCTCGTCCTTTGAGATAATCATTTTCCTGCAGCTTGTAATAAGGAAGAGCATTCCCTGTACTGGGCACTGGTGAGGCTGCACCTCAAGTGCTGGGTCCAGTTCTGGGCTCCTCACCATCAGAAGGACATGGAGGTCCTGGAGCGCGTCCAGAGAAGGGCAACCAGGCTGGGGAAGGGGCTGGAGGGCAAATCCTATGAGGAACAGCTGAGGAAGCTGGGGGTGTTCAGCCTGGAGAAGAGGAGGCTGAGGGGAGACCTTATCACCACCTACAACCACCTGAAGGGAGGTTGTAGAGAGGTGGGCGATGGTCTCTTCAGCCAGGGGACAGGAGATGGGACAAGGGGAAATGGCATGAAGCTGTGCCAGGGCAGGGTTAGATTGGATATTAGAACAAAATTTGTTACTGAAAGAGTTGTCAGGGCTGGAACAGGCTGCCCAGGGAGGGGCTGAGTCACCTTCCCTGGATATGTTTAAAAAAAGGGTTGAAGAGGTACTTAGGGATCTGGTTTAGCTTAGGATGGTCTTTTCTGCTGAAATGCATCAAAGAATCCATCGCCAGCTATCAGTTCATGATGCTTCCCTTCACAGGTATGACTGCTTGGTCCATAAGAAAAATGATGAAACATTTAATGTGGTTACCAGACACTTAAACTCCTGTGTATAACCTACACAAACATCAGACAGGGCATGTCTGAAGCAGTTCTTGGTGCTTGCATGTGCTGTGCTCAGACAGATGGCACTGCACTTGGCACATGTAGTTACAGCCACATAGTTTTGTGTCTGACGTGACTTCTAAGCTCATTTTGCTCTAAACATCGTTTTCACATCCATACCTCTAGAATGAAGGTTGTCATGTGCCTAACTGATATAAGGCTTGGGGTAGAAAGCCTTTTACAGAGCCATTGTGGAGTTTAATCTGCGATTACTGGATAAAGGCAGCTTTAATGCCGATTGCTATCTTTTTTGTCTGACTATTCTCTTTGCCACTGTTGGTATTTCTGCATTCATAGACACCTCAACAGAAAGAGACAGGACACCACAGAAATCACAGGTCACTAAAAATGTTATTTGTATCTGCTGCATGATACCTCTTTTTGTGGCTGAACAAGCTGGAGGGGACAAGATTTACATCTGTGCAACCTGAACTACAAGTAGATGTAATTTCAGATTGAGTAGAACTCCTCTATTCTTTCAGAACAGCTTGAAGAAATCCACGCCAGAAAATCCCATTTCATTTCTTTTCAATGGAAAGGTCAGTCAAACTGTCACACAATAAATATCACTGTAGAAAGTAACCTTGAAATCATTCATTTCACTAACAAACTGCTATGTCATTATGCCCAGGGCTTCAGAAAGCAGTTGACTCAGTACATGTCTCACACCAAGAAAGGCAAATCCTTCTAAATCCATCTCACCTCCTGCCCTTAACCACAACCTGCTCGATCCCTACATCTCTTCCCTTCTTCACCAGCACCCATGAAAGAGCCACTCTTCATCGACCTCACCAAGCTTTCCTGTCACCATGAGGAGCCAGGTGTCCCCTGGGGAAAAGACCTCTCTCTGCCTCCAGTCTTCAGTAGGGTGTCTGCCACTATTAGCAGTTTATCCCAGGACGTGTTGTCCTAACATGGCATCTTCAGATCCTTTCATATTGTGGATTTTGGGGGCTTTCAGTCCACAAATATCCCTTAGCTCTTCTAACCCTCTCAGACAAGCTCCTACTCTTTATTTTTATTTTTTCTACAAAAGAGTTTGCCTCTGGAGCTCCTCACTAGCAGTGTTTACTCTGTTTAAAGCATGACTCCCGTCAATACAAAGCTTCTAGATTTGATGGTGTTTAACACACTCAGTTGTACCTGCCTGCAGTTAGAGTTTTTTTGGTTTGTTTCCCATCCTTTGCCCATCCTTGGCATATCTTTTGCACAAAGCTGTACAGTCTGGCTTGCGGGGGATTTACTGTTATTATCAACAAGGTCCAATGGCCCTGACTGTTTCTTCCCTCTCCTTCAAATTCTTATCTCAAATTCTTATATCAACAAATATTACAGCAAATATCATCCTGTATATAACCTTTTATTTAGCAGTAGCTGCTAAGGTCAGTGTCTTGGGAATCTCATCCTCAGTCCTGAAATGGATGCCTAGAGACTGAAAGTCCAGAAAAGCAGCACACACATGCAAAAATATCTACTTCTTATCATGTTCTATATCTTAAAAATGAATGCCTGAAATCAAGTACATCTAAAATGTATTTACTTCTTTTTTTGTATTTGCCCACAAACCTTGAGACTTTTCCCTTTCTGAGGTCTCATTTCTCTTTTTTTCTGGCTTCTCAGCACCTCAAGGTGTTTTTGCCAGAACTGTTATTATTATACTTTCATTACATAACCAAAATAGATCTGTAAACTGTGAAACATACAATACTGTTAGAGTTTTTTAAGACTATCTATTGATTTTTACAACATTTATAGCTAACTGAGAGAAAATAGCAGAGAAAACAAATAAAATAGAACATTAGCACATGGGCTCTCTCTACTCTGGTCTTAGTCATAGGTGGTCCCTGATATTCCACGAAAAACCCTCTGTGGATTTTTTTTAGCAAATAAAACATTAGCATGGAGTCATATATGAGAAATAGAATAAATGACACTATTACTTCCAAGGTGCATAGTTTTCTGGAGAAAAGTATTAAAAAATATTAATTGTAGTACTGCTGACAGCAACCTTACCTTGCCTCATGAATTACTTATTGTTTCCAGTATTCCACCATTAGAAAGAAAAGCCTTAAAGCAAGATATAACACTGATTGGTGAAGGTCGGTAGGTACAATTTTTCTATCTGAACACACAAGAATGTAATTGTAAAAGTAATTATAACCAGTAATCTAGCTGTGCAGCAACCAATTTGGGGGATTTTTGGAAAAAGAGGTCAATTTAAAGGAGGACTTTTTTCCATTCTGCTGCAGGGAGGTTACTTCAAAAACGTGGAAAGTCCCAGAAACACTCTGCCAACTGATGGTGAAGATGACCACCATATTCTGTCACCTCTGCAAGCATATTTTACTATGAAGCTCACAGATTTTTTTTTCCTTCTTTGTAATAGCAAATACATTTCTCAAAATATATGGTTCTATACTGAGAGGATATTTCTGTGTTACTCTGAAATGCTGAACAATAATTTAGGGGGCTTTTTTTAAGAATAATTTAGGTTTTTGAATTCCTGACAAGGACTAGAAATGTGATGTTTTTAGAAAGAGAACAGAGACTCACAAAATCACGGGATGCCAGAATATCTCACAGAAGAAAGAGCCTTTGTCTGTGGCTGGAAACTCAACACTGTTGTGGCAGAAGTACTATCAGTTGACTACTCTCTAAAAATTAGTATTATTAGATAAAGAAATTTGGACTCGATGATCTCTTGAGGTCCCTTCCAACCCCTACAATCCTGTGGTTCTGTGATCTCATGATCCTCCATGTGCTACAAACTCACCTTCAGAGAATCTTTTCTTTCCTTGTTGTGACATATTATAGAGGCTTGGGTTTTTTTTCTCTATGTCTTTATGTTTTACACCAGTTTTAAACCTCAGGATCACAAAAGTATGCCCTAAGACACAGCTTTGGTCTGCATCTCAGTGTGAATGTGTGTGTGTGCATGTCTTTGTATGAAGAGGCATTACATTTGTTTCTTCACAGAATCCCTCTGGTTGGAAGGCACTTCAGGAGGTCTTCAGTCCAGGCTCCTGATGAAAGCAAGGTTGACACTGAGCAGGTTGCTCAGTGTTTTATTCAGTTGGGGTCTTGAAATGATTGGGGTGCTTACACTCACCCCTAGTCAATTGCTATAAGGCTTCAACTTGGAGTGGCCTCTGAAAATTAGAACTAAAATTCATATTGGTAGGCATGGGAATCAAATACATGTAAATTCACAGCTAGCACAGTTTAAATTCTATACCTTTACTACTTGGTTACCTAGTATATGACTTTTAAACTGTAATGTGATGTACCAAATGCCTACACAGACAGAAACAAATTGCAAAAGGACAAATACATGTTTTCAGCTTATTTTACCACAGAAGTTAAGTTTCACTACATAAGTCATATATTTCTTCTTTAGCACCTCTAGGTTTTTCTTTCAAATAAACAATTTTCCAAGAAGTAGTTTACAAACTCTGTTAGAGAGAGTCCATTCTCCGTAATATGTTAAGGGTTCATGAGTCTGCTAAATTATATTAATTAAAAAGCATGATATAAGCTTTGATTGATTCCATAGCTTTTAAGGAATCACCACAGCAGATGGTGTGGGTTTTTTTTTAATTAAACAAAAGAGTCCATCAAAAATCAAGAGTCATATCCCACAGTTAAAAATAACATTAAGAAAGGTTTCCCAGTTTAGTCCAGCATAGGAGAAAGACAGGTTTTGTTCCAGGGTTTTTTAAATCATGTAACCAAAAATCTGCTGGCCCAGGGCATCTGTTCCATAACCATTAAGACACAGTTCAGTAAGCTGTGTGTGATGGGGGTTTCCTGAAAGTATTTCAGAGCCAGGAAATGCAAACATCCGATAGCTTTTGAAGTACTTCAAGTGGCTTTTGTGCCCTGTCCCAAATGCAAGAGACATTGTGCAGTGAAGCTTTAGCAAGCAGCATCTGGAGGCCTCTCAGTCTGTACTGTAACTACGGTCACTGCAGACGTTGGCTGGACTTCACGGGTAGGCCAGGCGCAGAGGCCTAACACAGCTGCTAAGCACAGGCGTGAAAACAGATCTCCTAAGTCACAGCCATTACCTGACCTCCTTTCTCACTGTTGTGGGAGATTTTATAATTTCTCTGCCACCCTAAACCCAGCATGACACTCAGGATGTACTCAGTGGTGCCTGCACTGCTCACCAGGACCTGCATTGTTTTCCATCTGTGCATCGGTTCACTGGGGAAATGTTCCTCATCTTTCCAGTCCTTCCCCTGCATTTGGTTAGCAAAATAATCACTGCAGATAATCTGACAGCAGATGATTAATGCAGGGAAGGGCAGCTTGTCTTTCATAGATCTGTAGCTAATAAATCCACTTATGCTCTTCCCCTTGCTTTGGCCAATCAATCTAAAATTTATGAGCTTGAGCCATAACACTCCTGTGGGCAGGCTCAGGCTGGCTCCTAGCCAAAAATAGAAATCCCACCCAAAGTCACGGTCTCCACAGTGACCAAAGCAGAGGGTTGTCCTATTACACCACCATCAAAGAGGAGTTGGTGCCCTCAAACACAAAGTTACGTGGTCCCATGTGCCTTGGACCCCTAAGTTTTACTATAAGCATTACTGCAAACTTCAGTGGTAGAAGGCATTTAGCATAAACTACTAATGTTCATAAAGTTCTCCAAAATTGCTAAGTCCAAACATTACATTTCCTCCCATGGCATGTAGGGTTTTCAGACCTTAAGAGAGTAGGTGGAATAAGTAGGTCAGAGTTGCCGTGACTGTGCAATCATTGCTGAGCCTTCTGCAGCATCTCTTTCCCCAGATCCTATTTAATTGAGACAAAGGTCATACTCTCATGTCAAATTAATGGAAGATAATACAGTTAGTTTTCCTTGGAGACGTGTCACTTCTTAGCAGAAAGCTTCAGTGAAACAATGGCTTGCAAGCTCCTGAGGATACCATTCTTATCTTGTGCCTTTTAACTGTCAGTCACATCTATGGCACTCTTGAAACAAAAGATGCAGTTGGATGGTCCACCTGGGTGAGCTGTTCATTCACACCCACATCAAGAAGAGACAGATTCATCCCAAGGACTCACAAAGGTCACAGATCTCATGCTGACTCCTGTCTGTCTCTCCATTTCGTTCTTCATACTGGTAGCACTACAGTGATGGAAGAGCTAATAAATTGGAGCCCATGGCTCTTGTCTCCTGCCTCTCTTTATCCCATAAAGAAGGCGGCTAGCTGCAGGGGCTCCTGTTTTCTGCATCTGTGCGAACACAATCAAGTCATGAGAGGCAAGGAGAAATCAGGTCAGTACTGACTCCTCTGTGCCTTGGCAAGGGTGGGGAGAGAAGGGCTTTCCCCACGTCCTGCCTGCTTTTAGACAGATGTAGCTACTTCTCACTTCCCATGAAAACTAGAGTGACAGCAGTATCTGAAGGGCTTTGTAACCAGCTCATTGCAAAGCGCAGCTCTCCCTGTGTCCCTTGCTTCCAGTCAGAGGTCCTAATTCTTACACCTCGTTCACTTCCCACTGAGGGCCTTGTGCCTCTCACATGCTGCCATGCATTTAAAACATCCTTCTGGAGTGCATCTCCCAACCTGTTTCTCTCTCTCCCTCTCCTCCCCCAGACCCTTTTAGAACTGATCTGTTTTCAAGTGTCTTGTCTTATATTTGTCTTTTTTACCTTAAAATTCAAGCTCCGTGGGGCAGGTAACATGTCTCTTTCCATATGTCTACAATGCATGCAACTCAATCCCACTCTATAAAAGTTTTAGACTAACAATAGTACCAGAGGATGCATGCACATCTCAAGTGTCAGGCCAAATAAAAGACAAACATTTTACACTCTAAATATTAGCTGCTAGAGTCTTCTATTTGTAGCATAATTGAAAGACATTATTGTAATTGGTTAGCAAAGCCACCAAAGTTTCAGCACAGGCCTTTGCAAAATGAAAATGAATGAAGCAGCTATGGAAATGACATCTTAATAAGAATAATGAAATTCGAACCCCTAGTGCAAGTACAGTGTATAATCCATTACATGGAGATTAGATGAGATATAAATACCTCAAGGATATAAGATTATTGATCTGACACAAGTCATCTGGTTTTGTAACCACAAAATGGCAAACAGCAAGCACCTAGACACTGCACAGTGCCTAACTGCAGCTTTTTCATGGAAGGTGAGAAGAGAATTTAACAACCTGCACTGTCAGGCAAGGTCTTACTCTATTTTGGGTGCCACTTTGTTGCTGGGATTTTTTTTTTTCTTCCTGTTAACTTAGAAAGTATTGTCAGAACCAGGATCAATTTTTAATTAATTCCCTGGATCTGCAAATCATTGCGTGAAGGTTCAATTCCCAGTCCAGCCACAGTGTTAACCTCTTTATAACTCAGCTGCTTGCTTGTGAGATGAAGCAGTGAAGATTCCCTTTGCTGCACACGCAGCCAGGGGAAATTTGCAGATTGCCCTGGTATGCTAAAACAGTGCCAGTGCTGGGCACTGATGTGTTCAGACAGCTACACAATCTCAAAGGCAGAAAAAGGAAGCATCAAGACTGGATCACAGAGCATGGGAGCTGAGGAAGGGTTGACTCTCAGAAAAAAGTTACTCCTGGGAATTCAGCTGAAAAAGCTGATGGGTTTTAGTCTTGGTTCTAGAGATTCCCTATTTCTCATTGATTTTGAAGTGAAAATAATGAGTGTTAGCAAGTCTGCGTTCAGCTAGGGAGAAATCCTCAGACAACATATCAGACCTATCCTGATGTTTGTATCACTCCCATTTCTGTCGTGGTGAACAAGTACCAAGCAAGGGGGCAGCTCAACAGAGGCATCACAGGCAGCCAAGAATTCAAAGGGTGGCAGAAGTCAGTTTATCTCCCTTTATGAAACCTCCAGTGCCTCCCTAAAGTACCAGAAAACATGCAGCAGAACCCACATCTCACACTAGACAGACATTCCTGGTTTCACACATATCATCCAGCAGCTCCAACAGTGAATGTCAGTGAGGCCATTTTTCAGCAAAACATGTTTCATTTATGGCTATTTAATGAGCCACCGTGGTCAGTGTAGCTCAGTTAAAGGCACAGCAATAAACACGATGCTCTGTTTACCATAGTCAGCTTTCAGCCTGAACCAGCCACTCTGGAGGTAACTGTACAGCACATGCCAACACTGTGTCTTAGGCACAGCCACTGCATTTCCAGTCACTAAGCACAGATGGGGAAGAAAAAAAAAGAAATCTCTTCCTTATCAGAGGCTCAGGTCACAGAATCACAGAATCCCAGGGGTTGGAAGGGACCTGGAGAGCCCATGGGGTCCAACCCCTGCCAAAGCAGGGTCCCTAGGACAGGTCACACAGGCCGGTGTCCAGATGGGGCTGGAGTCTCTCCAGAGAAGGAGACTCCACACCCCCTGGGCAGCCTGTCCCAGGGCTCCCTCACTGTGAAGACACACAAAGCTTCATTGCAGAGGGTGCATGACCATGCATTTTCGGTCTAGACATGCTGTGATCTCTCTTATAAGATTTCTTGGCTGGGTTTTGCTGTCAGTCAGTCAAAGGGTCCTGATTAGAAAGGTCCCTTGTCACGTGCACAGCAAAAGACTACGGGACAGGTAGGGTAAGTCACCGACCTGGGGTAACAGTATACAGGTGATACCCTTCAGAGAAAGAAATACAGATTGAAAGTAGTCAGTTGAAAGCAAAGTCATAATATCCAGTCATCATTAGTGTAAAACCTGAAATTCATGTTCTTACTCCCTTGCTCAGCAGTAGCCAAACCTTTGATCTCAAGGGTTGAGTCTACTTTACTTAGAACAACCTGCCCAGCAGATTTCTAGTCGTAGAGTGATTACAGGAATGAATGAATTCTTTGGAAGGAAAAACTGCGCCAAGTAACACAGGCTGCTCTAAAGACACTTAAAGAGAAAAAAGGGAATATTTAATTTTCTTGAAGTCTTTCAAACTTCACTCCAAGCCTCAGCTATTGTGCAGCTGTATCTTTCTACAGTGGTTGGAGTGCTTAAAGTTACAGGAAGGAGCAGCCTGCTAAAGTGTGGTCTGCTTTTAGGCACACATTCTGAAGATTCTGTTTGCCTGACCTACCCCTGTGCAACACAAATGCTGCCCAGGTGATCCCTTTCCATCTCTTGCAGAACTCCTCTTTATCCTGTGCATTTTAGGCTGTCCAGACTCAAGCCCTGTGCACTTTATACAGATTACATTAATGCCTGAATCATTATATTTGTTCAGCAGTTAATGGGAAATATTAAGTGTAGTGGAATAAATAAGGCAGAGTGGAAAAGGCTTTAATGGGCTTTCAGTAACCTCCCTTGTGCAGCCACAAACCTTCATTTTGTACAATCTACCATCTACATGTAATCTAGAGAATGAGCTGCAGGGAAAGAAGGCTTGAATAGGAAGACAACAAGGCCACAACTCAGGGGTAGCCTCAGGTTGCTCCCAGCTACCTGTGTCAGCAGTAGCAGGGGTCATTTTCAGCCCTGTAATGTGGTAAGTTGACTCTGAAGTCGCTTACAGCCAACTAGTGTGACAAATGGCACAGCTTGGAAGCTCCTTTTGTATGCTAGAGATTAAGGAGAAGTTGGAAAATTAGAGTTTCTACTCTTGGCTCTGTCACTGAATTATGTTGTGTAACCTTAAGGATTTTTATTTTTTCACATTTACCCACCCCACTATATCCTTTTCTCTTCCTTCTCTATTTCAATTATTGCTGCCCAGTCAAATGCTACGACCTCTGCACATTTGGAAGCCTTGTGATCTAATGGAGAACCTTTCTGGATAAAGAGTTAAATATCTGAAGCTGTGAAAGAGGCATGTTCCTGATTTTTAAAATATTTTAGATATAACTTGACTGAGCACCATGCACCAGGTGCAGTCTCAGTAGAGCTACTTGCCAGCTACACTCTTGGCTGCTCCAAAATTTACTTTGCTGCTATATTAGCCTCATATCTAATTAAGATAATGTCAGGGAAGTGAGGCATTGGGAGGAATGAAGACTTCAAAAAATATAATTGCCTTCAGGAGAAAAAGATTCCCTTGTGAATTCAACTTTGTCTGGTGTAAGTGCCATAGCATCTTCCTCTCATCCCCCTCACCCTACTCACCGCTTCCAAGGTCTGCAAACTGTGTGAATGAGTAGTACATGTTGACATGGAACTGCTGGACCTGTTTTTATGCCTTTGCCTTATTCCCATGGATGTTTTTCTCTCGTTGCTCCATCCGATACTTCCAAGACACCAGGTTCAGTCACCTCACTCAAAATACCCTGAGGCCCTTGCAAGACAGACCAGAGAAGCTGGCATGTGGTCTTTGAATTCCTGGCTTTTGCTTCTCAATGGAAAGAATATAAATGATGTAAAGAATGAATACCCAGTTGGTTTTTAGCTTCCTGCTGCATTACCAGTACAGGTCACCAGCACAGTGATGTAGCTGCTGGACTGCTTCCAGACTTATTCATGCATTTGTATTATTAAGCAAATATGGTTCATAACCAGCTGCTCTCCGGGCTGTTGAGGGCCATCTTGCACACTGACAGATTGTTATCTGCATGCAACCAACGGTGCCAGGATTCTGGTACCAGCATCCCTTGAACCATCTCTTTCTGCAGAGCATGTTACCGGCTGGAATGTTCCACCGCTCAGTAATGTGTTCGTGACAGAGCATTTCCTACGCTGTTTGTGATTGCTCCCCAGCTTGAAGCAGAAGGCATTGATACTGCTTTTAAGTGTCTTAACTACAGATGAACAGATATTCTGTAAGACTTTTCTTCAAGCATCCCAACCACTGAATTTCCCCTGCAAGAACTTAAACGGCTTCTTCAGCATCTGCTGTTGAGTATCAGTGTTATCCACTCCGCTTTGCACTTTGCTCGGCTCAGCTATAACCGACTTCTCAGCCCCTGATCCAGTTTGATTTAATTTTGTTTGAATGTGGGGAGCCAGAAGCTTACACAGGCATCTGCATAAAAATTCTCACCAATAGCTTTTATAATGGCACTAATCCTTTCCTCCTTCTGCTGGAACTGTATCTCTGCTTTCTTAGCTGATCCTGACATTTGACCACGAGTTTATTTTTGTTGCTGGTCAGGTACTCCTTGTGAGGATATTTCAGTTAAGGATGTTACTGTAATATATTCCCACAGATGTTGTTTCATCAGCAAACTACTTACACTTTTGTCATAGCTGTTAATGAGATATCAAGCAAGATTAGCTACAAGACCAATCTTTGAGGAAATGTGCTAAATATCTACATCAACATGCTGGTTCTTCTTCAGTTCCAATTCCATTGCCATCATAAAAAATTAAAAAAAAAGCAAACCCCCAAACCCTCTATTGCATACACACAAAAAAACCTAGGGTAGCATAGCATGAAATATTTTATCCCATTTTCTAATTCTCTACATGTATTTAATTATGTTTTCCATCAATATTTTTACTAACAGGCTGTATCTATTGCTCATACATCATTTTCACCCTTTTTAATTGTATTGTTTTTTATTTTTTCTGGTATTTGACTTGAAACAGACTACAAGTCCTCAGCACATATTGCTATTAGCTCCCAAATAAAGCATTTTATGCTCTTGAGTTTTGCTTTTAACTCCCTGCATTTTTCCCCCTTTCATATATTTCCCCTTACTGATCTTTGTCTATACCCTTAATATCAACATTGTCATCATTATTATTATCAAAAAACTGTAGCAAAGAATTCTGTTTGTTTTGAGGTGCATCTAAATTACTATCTCTGTCTCATCCTCACGGAAGGACAATTCAAGTTTTCTGTTTTCTCATTTTCTCTAAATGTTTTAAGAACTCATTGCTTCCCTGTGCAAGACCTAACTTGACTTGACTTCTTCAATTCCCTTTTTCTCCCCACACTTAGAAGATTGTTTTGCTGATTGATGCTTTTTTCACTGCTTTTTTTTTTTGCAGATGTTTCTCTTGTTTGCTTGAACACACTTCAAGTGCATGCTTATCTGTACTCTTTCCATTCCTCCTCATCCTAATCTGTTCTCTGTTCTTTGATAAATTATATCCAAAACTCAGGACTAAAATACACCACAGAATAGTTGAGCTGATGACCATTTTGGCTGACAACTAGGTTTGAGCCGTACCTTCCATGCCTGGAAATAAGAAATACTATTGCTTACACTACAAAGGCAGATTTCTAGCCACTTTGGGAGACCCTTACTTTGTGGAAAAGAAGAGGTTACCTACAACAAGCAGGCTATTTTCTTTGCATTTCTGCAAAGAATGCAGCTCAGCCTTTCCTGTGCAGATTTCAAAGCTTTCCTCAGTACACTTCTTGCCATCTAGACAGATACTCTGTCTTCCATCTCCTTTCCTTTCAGCTACCCCTATGCCACCCTCTTCTATATTTGTGTTCATAATTTTCTCAAGGTGCCTCCTGGGACACAGCAATATATTCCAGTTGGTATTACACGTCTATAAATAAACTCTGAGGAATGTTCTAGGGGGGTGGTTGTGTATTTTAAAACTTCTCTTAAGCTTTCTTCATCTCTAAATTTCTATGCAGCAAGAAAACTCACTACTAGGGGCTGCCATCTTTTTAATTATGTAAATGAAGAATTCTGTGGATGAGTTACATTCAGTAATGTCTTACAATGGGACTATCCATTGCCAGAGGGCTAATTCTTTATACTCAAGCTGGTCAGTGCAACCTTCACAGGTATTACTTTTATTTCTCACAAGCTGCTTCTTCAAAATGGGCATTAATAGGCCTTTTCACTAGTAAGAGATGGTTGAGATAATAAAGATGAGTGGCTAATTATGATGGAAGTCCAGCCACTGTGCTTAGGGTGATGCAGGTTACTCTGCCTTAAGGAACACTTTAGACCTCTTTTAATTTTTGATATTACTTTCAAATCCCCTTCAAAGTTGTTTCTAATAATCTTTCTGGAAACTTTTAAGTGCCACCTGCATGCTTTAGCACTTGGCAGTTGACCACAGATACGCATCTCCAACTGCTGAGCTTCTGTGAACAGGGTTAGAAACTTACACCAGGTTGTATGTGAATGACAAGACCTTTTGTTGGTGCTAGCAGCTGAGGTCCACACCAGTTACAACAACGTCTGACATTATCACTTGAAAACCAGGTGAATGGCTCTTCTAGCAGGTCTGCATCTGCCCCTGCTGCCTGCACTAGGTTTAATGCAGCCTGGGGTGAACTGGTTAGAACAAGGGGACAAGAAGCATTTGAGGGGTAGTGATACAGCAGGTGGAGCCACAGGGAATGAAATTGCAACACACGGCCTTTCTATGGCTGAAACAGGAAATCAATTCGTGCAATTTATGATTTTGGTGTGAAATATTGAACTCCCTGTCTGTGTCCTTAAAATCCCACAGATTCCATTTCGGAGGAGTGTATCAGTCTCAGCAGCCTTCAGTCTCACTGCTCCTCTCTGAAACACAGGTTTCTAAAGCTTAACGAGTGCCAGTAATTTATGTGGTGCTCTTTTCATGCATTCAACCTCTAAACAACAGGCTGGATCACACCCAGAGAAAGCAATTTGTTAGGGAGAGGTCATTTTTGATTACAAAATCATCCACAAAGGTCTATGATTGTACAGGGCAACTAATCCAGGAGCTGCTGCCTGGAGGTGAGGAACTACCCTGTTTCAAGAGTTGTCTTTGTAGGCTAGATAGAGTGTGGGTGCTCATGGCAAGAGAATTAGCTTGAGGAAACAGGAATAACTGGAGTCAGAGCCCAGAGTCTAACAAGAGCCAGGGCCTTGAAGTTACTTGATTGTTTGTGAAACAATTTCTCTTTTGTTTTGCTCGATAGGCAAAACACTGGCACTTTCTAGACTTCTGCTCCCAGCTAGTTTCTCTGTCTGCTGTAGCTGTTGCATATGCCTGACTTGTGAAGCTGTTAATCTGCAGGTTCTTTTTGGGAGTGATGTTTGAAGTGACAGAAGAGCGTGAAGAAATCAGCATTGCACCTGGGGGGGTGGGGGAAGACACTGTGAGCTGCAGACCAGTGGGGTATGCGTGGGCATCAAGGGGGCCTGGAGCAGTGGCTGAACCTAGCCCTGGAGATCTTCATATACTCAGGACATTCTGTGGCTGAATCTCTTGCCACTGTTGTCACTTGCAAGGGCAAAATAACCATGCTGCAAAACCTTTCATGAGCTTGCAAGATTACAGAAAGCCATCTCTGTGCCTTGTGGGATCCTAGTTCATGGTATGAAGAAAGAAAATTTATTCTTCCCTTCATTATAGGCCATGGCACTAAGCTACAGCAATTAAAAACAGTGTCCAAAAGGGAGAAAAAAAAAGCAGTTCCTCTGGGTTTCTCTGGTACAAAACGGCAGCTTCAGAGGCACAAAGAACCAAAAGAGTCACTTGGAAACACCTTGGTTTGTAAGCAGGTATGCAGGGACTGAAGTGGTAGGAAACCCAGGACTAAATCCCAGTGCTGCATTTTTGCAGAGGAATCATCTGAGCCTCCCAAATTCCCTTCTTGCTTATGTTTGGAAGGGTGCACAGCCAAGGCTTCTATCCATCACCCAGGTGTGGAAGTGGAAAAGCAAATGACATTAAAAACCCTTATGGATAATTCTTATTATGTAGGAGACTGGGGGGTGGGGCGACACACCAAAACCAGAACCAGGGCTGTGCCAGAGGGAAAAAAGTAATATATATATATAATATATATATATATATTTAAAAAGCCAGCCTCCTGCGAGCCCCTCTGCTTCCTAGCGCTTATTTTGCTGCTCGCAGCTCCCACCATGGACTGCTGCTGCCATCTACTGCCACTTGCACTGCCAGGAGCTGAGCTCTCCTCCTGCATCCTCGCAGGGGGACTGGGGGATGGAGGGAGTGTCAGGATACGGAATATTTTTAGACAAGAAAGGAAAAACTGTTTCCAGGGAGAGGAAGAGATGGGAGAAAACCTCACAGCCAAGATAAAAAAGGTAATTACAGTTTTTTACATTAAGGATACAATGCAAAAAAAAGTCCATTTTCTGAGAAGGGAGGGCTAAGAGGAAATGCTTTTGCTTTCAAAGTGGAAGGGAAACCCACATCTGGATCCATCATACAGTGACCTGAACCTCTTCTCAAGGCCTTAAAGGTTACTAAAGTGATGTAGCTGACAGCCTGTGTGCAACTTCCATTAGGTGATAAAGTGACCTGCAGAGCAGGAAGGCTAAGGAAGGACCAAGAGCATGTGGGTAAGACCAAGTTTCCTAATTCAGTCACCCGTGTTTCACCTGTTCTGTGAACAGAGGGCTTCAGATGCTGGTGATGGAAACCCTGCCTCTGAACCCAGTGTTAAATTCCCATCAACAATGACCCAGAAAACAAATGAGCTTTCAATTATTGCAGGTATTTCTATGAAATCTGGAAGGAAAGCATGCTTCTGCGATGTGCATTGAAAGGCAGACTAGGGAAAGGACTGGGGGAACAAATGGCAACAGAGCTGCATCACGTCTGTTACAACCCAGCAGGCAATGTGCTGGGTTTCATAGGCCCTGAATGTCACAGTACTCCATTGCAGGTGGCAGCAGAGATCAGACCCAGACCTTCCTGATCTCAGTTCCTATTTCTTCTCTGTTCATTTCATATAGCAGTCTTCATTAGCAACACCAATCTACATAAACACTTGCAGAGGGCTGAGAAGTAAAATTAATTAGCCTTCCCACTTCTCAGTGCAGCTTTTGTTAGACTCTTCTCAGTGTCAGTCAGCTGAGTTTAGTAGCCTCTAATTTGACTTTATTATATGTCCTGCAATGCATTTGAATAATTTTGAGCTATAAGCACACTGATAAAATCAGGGGTTCGTTCCTTTACCATTTGATAAGTACACTACCATGTAGGCACTTTGTACATGGATTAAAATGCAATCCAATCTGTATGACTATCATGCATTTCTTGTATTATTATGGCTCCAGAAGAATATAATTCCTAAGCATGTCACATCATCTTTATTCCACACAAAAATCTCTGATGTAAAGAAGTACTAAAAGATAAACTGCAATAGCAGTGATGCTGTGCCCTAACAGAGTGAGTGAAGCCAAAAGCTGTCCACATTGACACAGCATTGAAGTATTCCCAGGATGTCACTCTCTCTTCCCTCATCTCCTCCAGGAGCTGAGCTACCAAAACATGCCTGAGAAAAAAAACTTTGTAGACCTGCCTTCCTATACACTTCAGCAGCCAGATTCCCCACAGGCCCAATTCTGTAATGAAACAAGAACTGAAGTTTTACACAAACTGGCTGGACAAGGAAAAAGAAAAAGGGAATTTAAAAAACTGCTGGAAAGCCCTGGGATTTACAGTGGCATTTTTCTTTCAGGTTCTCCTTCAGGACAGGAACGTTTCCTTCTAAGTCAGTTGCCTGAATATTTTTCTCTTGATACAGAAGCTGACCTGTGTAGGTGGCCTTCATCCCTGTCAAAGGCTGTTCAAACAGTCACAATTAATGTGACGGGTTATCTCAGGCCCAGAGTAATTTTTCTTATGGTCTTGTTATTTTTCTACTGTCTTTGTCTCACTCAAACTCTTTTTCTGGTTAGGCTTCTGACTCAACGTGCCTCCCCCACTTCACAGCAGGCCAGAAGCCAGGTCCCTCCTCCTGAAGCTTCTCAAGGAATACAGGTCACTAAATCTCTTTTGGTCTCACTGTTTCAGGGAGCTGTCAGTGAAAACCTTGTTTTCCAGTAGCTCACATGAGCGAGGAGAGCAAGGTTTTATTCCAGCCAAAACCAATGGGGTTTGGCTTTCACCTGCAATAAAGCATGCTGGAAAGAGAAGACTTCCTAACCCAGTGCTCCACAGAGACTCATTCCCTCACCAAGCCCAGAGAAGAGGGATGGGGAGGAGGAGGACTTTGACACTGCAGTCCTCAGGCAATTTGCTGCTCAATCACACTAGTGAACCAAACAAGAGTCTGAAGCCAGAGCCAATGCTCTGTGGCAATGAGCCAACAAAGAAAGATGAATCATCTACCCAATTAAAACTGCCAATAGAGTTAAACAGCTACTACAAATCACCCCAAATCATATCGACGAGTATTCACTGAATACATCCATACAACATGGGTCACAGAAAGCCTTTTTGGACATCTCACTAGATGTTGCCCATCAACATGGAAGTATCTACATAGATTTAATTTTCTGCACAGTTTTGCCTTTGCTTGCGTCTGAGAGCTGAAATCAGTGCCCATCACTGCACCAATAGATAAATAAATAAATCATCAAAAAACCTGGCAGATAGAGTTGCAGGAAAAAATGTGATTTGCCCTTACATGCTGTATGCTGTTACCCCATGTACAACCACTAGACCATCACATCTGTCAGGGGAAATTAAGCAAATCAAGGGCCATTGAACGCTGTGAATTGTGAGAGCAAATCAGAAGAGAGGGATTCTCACAGGTGTTTCTGGACAATTCAGGGTGATCAAAACCTCTTGGCTTTCCACTTCAAACCATGGTGAAAGAGAAGGTTTGCTATGCTGGACTATGATCAAAACATTCAGGGCATCAATAGAGTCAGGATTTTCAAGCAGGATTTTTTTGCTCTGCATGTGCTGTTTTATTTATCAGTTTACTTTTTGTGCCACTGCATTTACATAGAACTGGATGTGCTTATAAAACAACGTGGGGAAAAGAAGAGCGATGTGGTATAGCACAGATCTACCTCTGCCTCTCCCATGGTATTCAGTTTTGACTGTTTCAAAGCCATCTCCAATACAAATTGGTTTCAGGAATAATTAATTTATTAATTCATAGATTCAATAAAGGTCACACTCTTCCAAGTTACTACTGGTGTGATTATAAGGTGCACTCTGCTGCTATATCCTGGCCCTTTTCAATGTTCCATAATGACACCTTTCTCAGAAGCAAAGGGCTATCCCCAATATATTAATTCTTACTTACTACCATTCTTTCTGTTGCTCTTCTTCTATATGACAGGCTCTTCATCTTATCTCATGGTATCACTTGGAACTGCTGTGTTCAGTGAAGCACCTGCTGTGTTTCTCTCTAGAAATGGATGCAATTCATCGATGACTACAATGATCCTTTTACACATACTATAAATCAACGTTGCTGGCTTTCAGGCAGCCTATAGAGACTGCCAAAACTTTGAATGCTTTCAATGAAAGGTGCACAGTATGTTCAAACAAATGTCAAAAATAGACACAAAAATGAAATAAATTGCTTCCACTCCCCCAAAAAACTGTGGCTTCCTGAGAGCTGAACATGACTGCTGGTCCTGTGTGACTGGTTTGCTCTGCTGCAGAAGTGAGGGGGCTGTAACTTGTTTACATCTCAGCACCTTTCTGAACCTCACTTTATTCAAGAAAAATTCCCAGAGTACTGTAATCCTGAGAGGTACTGGCAGCCTGGCACCTAAAGTTTCCTGTTTATACTTCAGTGTTGTCAGTCAAACATTTCTGCTGTTCTGCCATAGGCACAAGAGAGTGAGAGAAGAGAGTGGGAAGAAAGTTAAGAGAAGTGCATTGCAGGAGATCATCCAACAAGTCTGTATCCTAGAAAAGAACAAGTCTAGGTCCAACTTTTCACCTTGGTCTCAGATCTCCCAGCAAGTGAGGTGCATTCTTGATAGAACTATGTAAGGTAAGATACCCAAAAGCCCCAGACCATTCAAACTTATTGCCTAGTTCTAGCCTGATAATGGATTCAGAGGGAAAATTACACATTGTTTCCATTATGAGAAGGCTTTCCAGGAGTGTCCTAGGATGTCTTTGGAGATGTGCAGTTCCAGTACCGACCCAACCCTAGTCATTTTGGGAACTGGATCCGTGCACAAACACTCGGGCTGCACAGTATAGTCCACCATTCCATGAGGTGCAAGAGGAAGCTCATGAGTTCCCCAACAAGTATCTGCTTACATTTACAACTGCCTCTGATTCATTAACTGGACTCTCACTGGTGGAGATAAACAGCTACTGGGAGTTTGCAGGTTCAGATCCTTATCGATAATCTTTCTTTTCTGCTGGCAATTACCATCTCCCAGATCTCCTGTTACATTAGGTTAAAAACCAGCTCACAGCTCTAAAGCTAAAAATACAAAGCAGTCAAGATCTGAAACCTCACCATGCAAAATGCCAGTGAGCTCTTCTACAGCAGAACTTTCCCTCATCTTCAGATACATCCCAAGAGCTGGATGCAACTGAGTAAACACTCTCTCTAAGACACATCTGTGAAGGTATCTTGCATTTTGGTCCCCAGTATCTTGTTTAAGCCTGTATGGCAGACACTGGGAGGTTATCCTATTTGACCAATACTGCAGACAGTAAATATTCTGATGAGACTAAGCTAGTTTACCACAGTTGTTAAACTTCATTTGCATCTGATCCAACCATTCTCAAATACAGTTCTAATTTGTGCAGAGTGTTGGACTTAGAGAAAGTTTTGAATGCTGAGGAAATTCCACTGTGTCATCCTATTTAGCCTGGTTAAGCAATCTTACCCTGCTGTCATCTCAAGAAGCTGTCTAAGAATCATTAGATTTAGTCCAAAATTACCACAGAGTGATGGAGAGCAGAATGCATTACCTTGTTGTAAAGACTGTAAAAGCAACTTCTTATGTTCAGGTAAATGATGATAGATGTTGTATCTTATTTTTCAACATATCATCCCTCACAAAAGCAGCCAAACAAATGGAAATGTGATATGACAACATAAATAATATTCCATCTCCTCCTGTCAACTTCTTCCTGCTGTCAAATCAATAAAAAAAATTTGAATTATTTTTAAAACAGTGGCATTGTCATGTTGAAGTCTCACAAATGTCTGCTGTGTATATCAAGTCTATTGTAGGGGAAATGGGGAAACATTTTTAAGGTTAATGCAAGGAAAGGACAGAGTGTACTTAATGTGTCCTACCATGCTGTGGACCCCAAAGTCTTTCTTGCAATAAGGCCAGAAAAGGACCAGTGTTGTATCTATTATATTTAGTAGCTCAAATAGCAGCAATACACTACCAACTGCTTGAGTAAAAGGTAAGGAGGCAGGAAGGGACAGCTCCTGAGAGATCAAGGTCAAACTCAGACATCCTTCTCATGAACAAAATAGCTACTACAGTCAAAGTAAGGTCTGAGTTAACCACAGATCCTTCTTTGGAAATCCTCAAAAAGTGTATAGGAAACCTTACAAATTAGCTTGAGATGACCCATTGATTAAATAAAGTGTTTAAATGTCTATGCTACACTAAATACATACTGACAGGGGAAACTCTCATTTCCACCCCAGTGTTGTGTGGCTGGATGTGATACTCATGAAGCCAAGTGGCTGAAAAACATTAAAACTGGTTTTATCACAAACCTCTTCAAAAGATTCTCCCATTCTTTGGAGCATGTTACTGCTCTTGCTCCTACCTTTCTGATGGCAATGAAAAAAAAGCCACATTGTGCAGGAAGTGCTTTAAGTTAGCTTGCAGCATGATACATTCCAGCATATAAAATTACTATTGAACACACTATCCACGATCATTACTCACATGCTGACTCTATGCATTGAAACATAGGGAGGGAGAGAGAAGGAAGATAGTCTGGTAGCACCAAATCTCTGATCTTTCCTCATTTCCATAAGGGAAATGTGATCTGAGTTGCAAAGATCAGTCGAACCTTGTTGGCTTCAGCAGTCACTGGGTGGTGGGGATGAATGTGATGTTATCAAGAACATGCAAGACAGGTATCTTTCTGCAGTACATCTGACATCTGTTCTTTTAAGGTGGCACCACACAGTGCTAATTCAACCACTTCTATTTCATTTGAAATCCAGCACTTTTCCTTCTACATTGCAGTACATAAAATAGAGAAGACATTTCCATAATACAGCTTATAATTAGGCAGTTGCAATTATATGTAGGTATAAAAAGATGACTACACATTATGAAAACATCAGCATTTATCACAACCAAGTATATAGCTTTACAGAAAGATCTTCTCTACAGGGCACAGAAAGGTATCAGAGAAGTACAGAAGAGAAAATCCACATATGTACCTTATTTATACCATGTAACTATGATGGTGTTTCAAGCTGCCTGTCAGAGAAACCTGAATATCCCCCAAACCTTATCCAGCTACTTGAGAGTCCTCTTTCTGTCACCAACTGGCACCAGATGCTCCAAAGGAAGGTTGCACACATGAGACATTTGCCTCAAGCCTAAAGGTCCTGGTGAAAGGCTGAAACTGTCCCAGGCTATGAGAAGGGCTGCAGAGTGTGTCACAGCAAACCAGTAACAGGACACCTTGTAATACTCTTCTTTACTCATCACCCTTCGCCTCAGCCCTCATTTCAAACTTCGGTTGTTGGGTTTAGGCCCTGAGGAAAACATTTCAAGAACCTTCCCCAAAAACCCAGTGACACTAGTGGTACTTATGAAAACTCCTGGTCATTTTGTACCTTAGATGACTATTCTTTTCTCACATCTTCTGAAGCCATTGCCTTCAGTGATGACCTGCCACAGTCATTTTCAGGGTGTAATTGTTTCTGTGAGAAACTAATCTCTCTGCTTTCAATTTCTCTGCATATTTCCCTGTAAACTTGCAGATACATTCTTCTATAGAAATGTGATAGTATTAGGAAAATTGACATTTTGGACAGGAAGAAAAATGTGCATCAGAGTGCTCAAGAGGAATGCCTTTCCTGGCTATGATCTTTCCCCAGAGAGATCAGTCAGCAGCCTTGTATTCTGCTTGAGAGAGACCCACATTCTTACACGAGCTCTTTACCTGCTCATCTCTTATTTCACATTTGGCCTATTTTGATCTCCTTCCATCGGTCCAAATAAGGAGATGGCCTTTATTTCTGCAAGGTATGGTTAGGTGGGGTCTCATTTCTATTCTTTCTATTGAAAGGAAGGCAAATCAGCTTGTGCTGGAGGCCTATGCTTGTGCTATCTCACTGCAGAGAGAAAAGCCTGGAAAAAGGAATTCTTTTTCTTCTTTTTTTTCTTTAAATAGCTACTTTGAGGTCAAATTCATTATTTCCCCTTTTGCTAATGCTTCACAGCCAATTGCAACACTTGAAAATCCAGTGGATATTTGCTGTTTCTCACTTCATGGCCACAGGAAGCATCCTGCAACAGAGCTGATCTTCAAATCCATCTCTGTGAGGTAGCGCTGAACTATAACTTGAAGCAACTAAAAAAGCAGGTGACTCATAGAGGAAGTTGCTGCTTTATAGTCACTTTTATGATTATTATGGCACTTAAAATCCATCTATAGTGTTTTGTTCTCTAATGCTAAAAATTACCATGGGAATCCTGTTTGGCTGCAAGTTAGGGGACAGTAAGGTTTCCATCCAAAGTGAGCAGGCAAATTGTAGGAGGAAATGGGCCAGGCAGATGATGAGGATGCATTTAAACTGATAAATTAGAGCATTAAAATTTGTAATACAGCTGAAGTTTATTTTCTATGTGTACGTGCACGTGCCCAGGTGTGTGTATTATACACACAGAGACACAGGCACAACGTTGCAACTAATTTTCCGAGCCGTGAGACAAATGCACGGGCAGAACTGCTCCTGTCTCTAAACAGAGAGGTCCACTTTTCCTCTCAGGCAAATTCACTGAAGGCATGGGAATTACACCGGGGAGAGGCTTGACCCAGAATGTCAACAGTTTTGAGGTAGAAGAGCTTTTATTTATTATGCAATTATTCACCCAGAGGGACTTGCTTTCTCTGCTAAGAGGATGTGTCACGCAGCTTGACGTCTGCTGAAGCTGATTCCCAGGTCGGGTGAGAGCAGAACGAGCAGTGTCAGGGACATATATATTTGATTTGCCTGTGTTTGCAGTAGGAAAATTAAAGTTTGCAAGCCATCCATACCAAGATACGCTGCATGTCCTAGGACAATGGAGAAGATGGGAGTCCTCCTGCCTGGGTGAAGAAAGACGGAGGTGAATTGTGATGCATCTCCCCTGCACCTGCTACCTGCTCACTTTAGATCTGGCTCATCCCTCTTGCTTCCTTTGATAATATTTCAGTCCAGTTGGCTGCCAGAAGTACAACTTCTTCCTAGTTCATGCCTAAAACTCAGTAAAATAGGACCAAGGGGTCCTTTCTGGAACCAAGACAAGTAGTTCGGGCTGATTTGTGTGCCCTTGGTTCAGAACTGCTTTCCCACTAAACATACTGGCCATATTCATGCTCCACAGCACTTCCCTCAGGGTCTCCTTTCAGCTGTGTATGATTTCTTTATGGTCTCACAATATAATTATAATAATTTTGTGCACTCTTTCCAGTTAGGACCCAAAGAGCAAACACACACCTACATGGTGGGGATGGCTGGGTAGAAGAAATGCCACATTTTCTTCTATGGCCCTCATTCATCAAACTTCTTGCATATATTGATTTTGATTGTCACCATTCCCAGTTTAGAGGAATGGAGCAGGTTTACTAGATGCCCCTGCAGCCTCTTGTGTCCCAGCTCACAGCACAGCTGCCTCTAGCCAGTACTTACTGGAATCCTTCTACCAGACTTCCTTTGCTCAAATACAGAACTCATTCCACAGATAATTATTACCAGTGCCTCTCTTCCTTCAAACTGAGCATATTACCTGGCTTAGACACCTAAGTCCAAGCTTGACTAACATAATCCTAGACATTCAACCAAATATACAAAGTCACCTCCTTTGGTGCTCTAAGGCAAGAGGTGGGGAGATGCCTCTAAGCCAAGTCATCTCAGAACTGCATCCTTCTAGTATAGAAAACTGCATTATCTCCAGTATAGATACCTATACTGTAGGTATGTGCAGTTTTCTTCTAACAATAAGGATGCCAAATGCATTATTATTTGATCGTACCAGCTTGCTGTAGTTTTGTGTGGATGGACATTCAGTGATGCTGAACCTCTCCATCAGCAAATCTTTTTACCAGGACCAAAATTCAGACCCCACCTAAAGTTCCAAAGCAAACCTTTCTCTTGGCAGATGGTTTCTATAGAAGCAGCCTCAGCTTCCCTGTCATCACTCAGGGTATTTATTACTCACTTCATAAATCAGACATTTAGAGGTAGGTACCAACTCCAGAACCTCGAGAAGGTGCCAACAAATACTAATTCAGAGGTCAAACACTCAGTGCAAGCAAACACCCCAATAAGCACTCTGCTCCTTTGACCTTTTTCAATGAAAGCAGTTATTAACAAACTTCAAAATGCAGGATATACACTGGTTACAGACATATCAAGAAGATGTAGAACTGCTGGAGAGGGTTCAGAGGAGGGCCACAATTAGAGGGCTGGAGCAGCTCCCCTACGAAGAGAGGCTGGGGGAGCTGGGCTGGGTCAGCCTGGAGAAGAGAAGGCTGTGGGGGGACCTCATTGCAGCCTCCCAGTGCCTGAAGGGAGCAGAGGAACAGGAGGGGAATCAGCTTGTTAAAAGGGTAGACAATGGCAGGACAAGGGTGATGGATTAAAACTAAAGGAAGGAAGGTTTAGATTAGATATTAGGGGGGAGTTCTTTCCAGAGAGAGTGGTGAGGGGCTGGAACAGGCTGCCCAGAGAGGGGGTGGATGCCCCATCCCTGGGGGTGTTCAAGGCCAGGTTGGATGGGGCCCTGGGCAGCCTTGTGTAGCTCCAGGCCTGGAGGTTGGTGTCCCTGCCTGTGGCAGGGGGTTGGAGCTCTGTGACCCTTGGGGTCCCTTCCAACCACCCAAAAAAAAAAATTATAAAGACAGTCACTGAAATCCTGTCGACAACATTGCTGAGGTCCTAATCAGGGCTTAAGAAAAGGCAGCACAAGATAACATCTAGAAAAATTTAATACAACCTTCACAAGAAAATTATGCTTGGAGTGTAATGTTAGAAATTGCATGCAAATCAACTAACCACTGAATTAGTCATCAGGGTGTTAGGAAATTCTGCCTTCACCTTGTAATCTGACAAACAACAAAAGGAGGATTTACAAACTGGACAGTCAGTATATCATCATAGATGGACAAAATAAAGAGAGATCCTTTGATCTGTGTAATGTGAGCTTCCTCCTACAAGGTGGGGTATTTCTGATTATGTCCATGTGCCCAAAAAAGGGCTTTTCTCTTATCACTTAAAAGTGATAAGATCCTTAAATAACAGTACCTTTCAGTCCTCAGGCTGAAGGACAGTATGATGCCAATCATCAAATGAGTTTAGGAAGAAATTGTTTACAGAAGCATTGTGATGAGCTGACTTATTCTCCTGCAGTGTCTCTGGAATATACACCTCACAAATTGTTGGTCTATATTGTCAATTCCAAACTTCCAATACAGTATTTTATGTAATCCTTCAGGCTGTCTGGGACACAGATCAGTCTCACCACAGTGACACACACCAGTCACCGTGGTCACCCTTAAAGCAAAGACAATGAAAACAACTGAATAAAACAGAAGTGGTTGTTGTGTGGTGACTGGATCCACACAATGGCACCAGCCTGAACTGGCCATATGGAGTATTTTATGTCTGATTCCAGAGCATTTCTCTGTGCCAATCTTATAAAAGGAGACCAGAAAAAAATAGAGCCTGGAACATGTTAATATTCACCATGATCAAACTCATTTAAAATGCATCCCATAATTGAGGATTTTAAAAGAAAAAGAGATAGATTTTGTCCAATCTATTATTAAAGCATAATGGGGTCCCCTAGGTCCCAATTAGGAAAGTGTTTAAAAGATGTTTGAGTTTAAAAAGCTGCAGGTAGGGAGTTCTGCTCTCAGCTGCCTTGAATTAGCACATCGGTGGCACCACGGCTCTGGTTGGAAGGGAAGGCACAGACCCAGCACACGTTTTGCCAGGCCAGCACAGCGCTTCCTGCACACCCACACCTCAGTGTGGGGCAAGAACCTCTCACAGCCAGGCTGCCCAGCAACCAAAGGAAGTCACAGCACAGAAAATGCGCTGGGAAAAGGGTTTGTTGGTAGTGGGACTAGGGGAAAAGGTGGTTGAAGCAGAATGAAAAAAAAGAACAAATGCTGAACAAAAACTGAAGTCAGGCGGTTTTTGGCTTGGATGTGGCAGGACCTTAATCTCTGGCCTTGGTCCATGACAGAGCTATGGCCTCCCTTTCAGCATATGGTGAGGTTTTGGCACAAACATGGGAAGTTGTATTAGGATGGCCCCCGAAATCTGGGTTAAAGTCTGTCCTCTTGAAAATTTGGGACAACTGGCAACAGTTGTTTCAAACTAGAACACATAAAAAGGTCTGTTTGGTTGACTACTACTTGAATTTTCTGTTCAGAACTCTTAAAAAGCAAGCTGAGTATAGTGCCTAACCTCACTCTGATCCTGTCAGTAAGCTATCAGATCCCTCAGGCACTTCCTGCACCCTGGATGTCTCTGTCAGTGCTGTGCAACCCATCTTCAGGCTCCCACTGCTCTGCTTACAGGCACTGCACCTGCCTCTGCTCTCCTCCTGTCCCTTCCCAACCTAAGACAGCCTCCTTCAGCCAGAAGCAACAAGGAAATCGTACAGGACCTTTGCAGCAGCTGCCAGGGAACCTGCTCAGATAACCTGCTCCCACAGCGCTGCATGACATCCAGTCTTGGTGAGAGAAGGGAAAGCACCAGGAGGGACAGTTCTGATGGGCTGTGAGGAGAGGGCAGAACTGAGGAACTGGTGACACTTATGGAAACTTGCACACTGATGACTATTGCAGGGGAAAAGGGTGAAAGTTACTCATGTTCTGGTGGAAATGGGGTGTTTCTGTGTAAAGAACATCGCTCTTGCTTCAGGCAGATCATTTGGCAGGAGTCATTGGAGGGTTTGCACATCAAAGCTTACTCTGGTGGGTAAAGTTTAAGCAATCACACAACTGTGCCAAGATCTCTGAGGATAGATAGGAGAGGAAAATAATTGGGGTTTATGGCTTTTTTAGTATCTTGCTCCATTGCTGAAGTACCACATTGACATTTTCTTTATCCTATGCAGTCCTCAGGCTCATGATGGCAGCCCACTGCAGAAACACATGCTCAAATATCCAGGAAATCTTCCTTGGTTTTCAGTTCAAGGACTCCCTGGTCTTCTCTGCAGCTGCCCAGATTATAACAGCTCACCCTCACTTGTACAATTTTCTTGCAAAAAGATTATTATTTATTTTTCAGGTCCCGAAATGACTTTTCCCCCAAAAAGGATTTGTGAAGAAAGAGAATGAAAATGCAAAGAAAGCCAAGCAAGTCAGGGTTACAGCTCCCACAGCAGCCCTAGCTCTCCTCTCCCCAGCATGGGCAGTAGGTTGTGACATTGAATTTGCTGCTAACCTCAGGCCCTGGCTGCACTGTGTGTACAGTACATTATGGTGGCTGTGACTAGTCAGCTGCTTGTAAATTGTTAAATGTTATGGGGCAGTTTTACATCTGCTCTTATCAAACTCTTAGTCTCCATCATGACCTCTGTTATAGGTCACTAAACTCTTATGGAAAAGAGGATTGTCATGATGCTAGGATGGAAGCATGGCCTAACGTTTCCCAGCAGTATGGGACTGTGCCAGGGAATAGCTGTGTGAGAGAGAATGTATGCTTGGGAAAGAAGATGCAATGAGGTGCTCAGCTCTGAATGCACTGAGCTCCCACTGCTGGAAGTACTGCTGCCTTGATGTAACATGGTTATGGGAACAGCAGCCATGGGTATTTCTCAGACTCATTAAAACTAACCCTTAGTGAAGGGTTCTGAACCACCTTCTCTGAAGCTCTTTTAGTTCCTCCTCTAAGGAAACAACCAACACCACAGCCAAGTACTTCTTACCTGCTGCTTCTTTGGAGAAATGTTCTCTCCATTTCCTAGAGCAGGGCATGCCTCTGCCTAGGGAAGGCTTCCTGAAGCACTCTGCTAAGCCTGTGCAACTTCTGAACACCACCCTGCATGTGGGGTGAAACAAAGCTGCTTCCTGGAGAGGGATGATTGTGCAACCCTGGGTTTGTAGGTGCATGCTCAACAGTATTCAGAGACTACCTAAATCTAGTTCATATCAACAACTATTATTTGGGGGGGGTTTGTTTTTTGAAAAGCCACCTAAAATGGTCCAGTGACACCAACAACTTAAATCCAGACTGTGAAAGCCTCTGTGGATGTGAGGGGGCCTTTGTGCTAGTAAGAGAAATGAGTGCACGAGCTCTTCTTTCACATCCTGTCTTCCAAGGGCACCCAAAGACTTCATGCCTTGTATCTTTGAGTCTGAGATGAAAAAAAAAAGACCAAAAAAACAGATGTAGCATTGCCTGCTATGCTGCAGACAGCAAAAGTAACACAAAAGACTCTTCACACAGCAGAAGAAGAGACCCTGTGAAGAAAAACAACACTTTGTAGAAATCTCTGGAGTTTTGCTGGCTTCTAAAATTGTACATATATATATTCTGATGAACATACACACAAACAAAACAGTCATCCTGCTTGGGCAAAAGGTTAGTCTAACTCAATATGATGTCTCCAGGGGTACTCTAAATGGATAGGGAAAAGTGTAAAACTAGGGCATGCACATAGGAATACCTTCCTAAATACTCTCTCATGCTCCAAATGTTTGTAGCTTTAAAACTGTACCTTTAAAATATTTAGTCCTTCCCTCAAGAGAAACTCAGGTCATGAAAGGAGAATGAAAAGAAAGCAGTTGCTAAGAGTGGATGCACATATTGCCACAGCAGCATCAGTTGAGCTCCTGAATCTTTCTATGCACAGGGGACGTTCTGTTTTGATGCAGGAGGAGGAGGACATGCTCTAACACTAACCTCGTAGAGACCCTCATGGTTAGACAGGCCAAGAGCAGCTCTTGCCTATTTCCTATGAACTCATCTAAATTAATTAACTTTTTACTTTGAAGATCAATCACAAGAGTGAGGCAAAGAATACTTCTCAAATGCCCTATATTCACTATTTATTTTTTGTTTAACAAAATGCACTCACATCTTAACTGTATTTGTCTTTATTGTATTGGAAACTGAGATTCTGCCTACTGCTTAAAGCCTCTACTGTCACCAGAGTTGGTTAAAAAAAACCCTATCTCAAAATTTTGCTGTTAAAACAACATTTTAACCTAAAACTTCTGCAGATTTTTGCAGATTTTAACATTTTATTTGGCATTGCATTTTTTTTCCTGCTTCAGTTTTGCAATAAAATTTTTAACTCTAGCCCAAATATAAAACTGTATTTCAATAGTTTTGCATTTGTGATGTAAACCAAGTCAGGAACTTCTCAAAAAAATTTTGCTAAAACATACAGATATTTGGGGAATGGAAAAACAAAATTATGATTTGGTGGTCCTTGCTGTCAGTTCTTTTGATGTTTATAAAGTGCAAGAATTCAGTTACAGCAACTAGGTTTCCATGAAGCTTATTATGAGGAAAGCAGGGGAATGCAGACAGTTGTGCAATTAAATAAGCACACAGATCAATGCCCATTTATTTTATCAACTTTGTGTAAAATCCAAACGGGAAAATAAGTACAGGTCTGTGGGGAAGCAGAAGAAATTAAAGAATTTATTCAATCAGCTCCTTACAGTTGCTTAAAAACAGTTCTAGAAAAAAAATACTGGGGATGAAAAGCTGTTATTTTCCATCGTTCAAATTTATATTTCATTTGTCCTAAATGGACGGGGTTAACTGGCCTACAGCATGGCATATCTAGTGGAAGATGGGTTATCAAGGAATTAGGACTCCAGGCAGTGAAGCTTCCAGAACCCAGAACAAGTGGGTTGCACAAACCTTATGAGCTTTTCGAGCAGTCAAAAGAATGAATACCAAGTGCCATTATTACTTATCATTCTGAAACTGTTAGTGCTTCTAAAATCCCCTGAGAGGGGCCAGACCAAGGCCCGTGGGCCCTGCAGCATTGCACTGCAGGACTGCTGCAGTGCACCCTGGTACCTCCTGTGCCCCACGGGCAGGCCTGCCGGCCCGACAGGAGGCAAAGCGAGTGTGCACGTCCCCCTGTCCCTCTGCTCCAGGTCCAACAGCCGGGACTTGTGGAAGCTGAAGAGCTCAATGATCAGACAGAACGTCCCTGGGGTGATTTCTAACCAGCCTCCTGCTGAGGCCTGTGGGGCCGGATGGGATTATTTTGGACTCTGCGTGGCCAGGTTTTGGTGACGGTGGCGGGGCTGCGGGGGTGGCTTTTGCAAGAATCTGCCAGAAGCTTCCCAGAGGTCCAACAGAGACAGTATCAGCTAACTCAAGGACGGACCTGCTGCTGACCAAGGCCGAGCCAACCAGCGACGGTCATAGCGCCTCTGTGGTAAGATATTTCAGAAGGTAAAAAATGCAAGTGAATGTGTTTTGACGCCAGAGAAAGGAGAGAGAAGACGCAAGAAACTTTGCAAACACCAAGGTCAATGAAGAAGGAGGGGCAGGAGGCGCTCCAGGTGCCAGAGGAGATCCGCC
Source organism: Gallinula chloropus (assembly GCF_964237585.1). Taxonomy (NCBI): domain Eukaryota; kingdom Metazoa; phylum Chordata; class Aves; order Gruiformes; family Rallidae; genus Gallinula; species Gallinula chloropus. The sequence goes on from NC_140088.1 coordinate 2,102,200, forward strand.
TGCAGCTCATGGAGAGGACCATGGTGAAGCAGGCTGTCACCCCGCAGCCCATGAAGGATGAGAGCAGAGATTCCACCTGCAGCCCATGGAGAACTCCACTGTGTAGCAGGTGGAGACACCTGAAGGATGCTGTGACCCGGTAAGAACCACGTTCTGGAGCAAGTTCCTGGCAGGATCTGCAGCCTGTAGAGATAGGGGCCCACACCAGAGCAGGTTTTCTTGGGGGACTTGGGAGCCTGTGGGGGACTGTGCTGGAGCAGATTTGGTCTGAAGGTCTGCACCCCATGGAATCCACACCGGGGCAGCTGAAGCTGCAGGGGGAACAACTCATGTTGGAGAAGTTCATGGAGGACTGTCTCCCGTGAGACCCATGACCCCATGCTGGAGCATGAGAAGAGTGTGAGGAGTCTTCCCCCTGAGGAGGAAGGAGTGGCAGAGACAACATGACCAAACCCCCATTCCCCATCCCCCTGTGCTCCTGCAGGGCCAGGAGGTACAGAATTTGGGAATAAAGTTGAACCTATGAAGAAGGGAGGGGGTGAGGAAGGTGTTTTAAGATTTGGTTTTATTTCTCATTATCCTATTCTGTTATTTTGGCTAATAAATTAGATGCATTTTATTCCTTAGTGAGTCTGTTCTGCCCATGACAGTAATTGCTGAATGATCTCTCCCTGTCCTTATCTCAACCTGCAAGCCCTTCGTCATATATTTTCTCCCCAGCCCAGCTGAGAAGGGCAGTGACAGAGCAGCTTTGATGGGCACCTGGCTTTCAGCTAGGGTCAACCCACCACGCTGAGGAGAGCTCCACAAAAGTCAATTGCTCTATCTGAAAGTGGACACAGAAGAGAAGTATGCAAAACATCTGGGCACCTTTGTGCAGGGTGAAGCCCTTTACTGGAGATGGTGTATGTGTATCGATTTACTATTGGAGTTTATTTCCTTTGCATAAGCATTGTTTGTCTTGCAAGACCACCCTGGGGAGGAGCAAACAACTTTGGCTGGAGACCTGTAATTTCACTAAGTTTCTTAAGAAGATAGCCAGGGAAGCAGAGCTCGGGGGCTAATGGGATTCAGCTAGACAGCCCTGGTCTTCTTATCTCAGTGCAGGCTTGTCCTCAATGTGTGGAAACATAGGAAGGGAAGCCAGTGAATCAACACCTCCCTGTCATGTATGTCTCTCCCTCACACTCTGGCTTTGGCCAGATCTATTGTGTGCCATGTCACACTTTACTATCTAGAAAACTACAAACTTTAAACACTGGGGAGCAGGAGCTACATTTTGATACAGTGTTTGCAATCAGTACAATCAAGGAATTAGTACTCTTCACTTTGCAACAGTCTTAATTTTTTCTCAGGCCACTGCTTCAAGATGCTCCAACTTCCCTTTTGCCAGCCACTTCCACTGCCCTCCGTAGTCTGCTTCAGGTGCATGTTTGCTCTGAGCCAAATGACCTGATATGGAAGGAATCTGGTCCCTGCCCAGATGCAACGAATTGGCTGCTGCTGTCAAGTTATTCAAAATTTTGCAATGGCAGCAGTGCTCCTAGCAGCTTGTTTTATTAGTTCCCAATTTATATTAATTCCATATGCTGCAGTGTATTAACATCTCTCTTCCCTCTTGCCTTTAGAAATAAAAAATGTGATTTATCAGCAGCCTCTTTATACTGCCAGCATATAATTGCATGTGGGTTAATTGTTAAAGTTCTGAGGGAGCTATACCAAAGGATCAATCTTTTTATTGCTATAGTAATGAGCTTCTAATGGTTGGCTGGCTAGACCTCCTGGTCTTCCCAGGGAGTCAAGCTTTAGCCATCCCCTTTCTGTCTGCCCATTAATCATTGGTCTCCCATAACAGTATATCAAGGGCAACAGAACTACGCTATTGAAAATAGGGAGCAGAAAACGATACTCACAGCATCTCATTATCTCCACTAATATATAAATAGAGCAACAATGCAGATAATTTCTGTACGTAGTGTGAAAAGAAACCCTGGGTGGCTTATGGCCATGGTAGAGGCACATCAAGCTTGTCTTTGCCACATCACTGATTCGCATCCTGTGCAGAATAGTGACCTGTAGTCATTGCCAGCTGATGGTGTGTTTGAAACCCCACACTCTGGGGAAGCAGCCTGGCATCTCTGACAGTTGTAACTCTCACGGTTCGTCACTGGAGAGCAACAGCAGGTTCCTTCTGCAGGCCAGAGAGCAAACCTGCCAAATCAACAGCACTCCCAAGCCTGGAAAAAACCTGAACCAAAATTGGTGCTGAAAGGAATGTTTTATGTGTGAAGAAAAATGTCAAGAGAGGAGGATCTGAGACTGGTCTGTTGATATAATGGAGCGTAATGCCCATTACCTGTGTTACGTGGGATAGAACAGGGATGGGCTTGCTGTCCCACATGGTTTGTCCAGTCCTACATTACCAAGCCAATGACCTGGGAGGTCAGCTACAGATACCTCTTTGGGACTTCATTTAGTATTACTAGTAAGACTTAGGGTTACCTAAAACGTTCTACCATACCTATTGCCCCTCCTGCTGAAGGGAGAACATGACTCCACTTCTGTAAAGGGGTGTAAGTTCCTACAAACGTGGTTCCTCAACAGAGTATAAAGTCTCTTATGTTTGGCACTGAAGAAGCCACATATCCAGGCTGATCCTCATCCCCAGTTCTAAGGCAGTCACTCTGTCTCCCTGCTACTAAGTCAATAACCCATGGAGAAAAGACTCCAAGCTGAGGCACATGGAATCAATTGCCTTGCCATGTTTGGTGACAACATTATCTTTTACAGGACCAGTAGTCTTTTTTTCTGGAGATTTTGGATCTCATTTTCATGACAGTACATTTTTTCTGTTCCCAGCAGCAGGACACCGTGAGAGGCTTCACATGCTGACAAGCATTTGATTTGTGGAGTGATTGAGCAAGCTCCTTCCCTCAAGCCTCTGGATAAGGCAGGAAATAAAGCAGATGGACACACACTACTGACAAACCAACAATGGAACATGCTGTGTCCAAAGGGAAGTGTACACTATACTCCAGCCAGGATGTTACCTCAGCCTGCTTCCTCACTATGACATCAACTACAAGGTGAGGATTCAGAGACTCAGTTCTTCTTCAGGCAACGTATTTACTTCTGTTTGAAGGAACCTGTGCACCATCCTGCAGGCAACAGCAGCACTGGGTTAGTGGGAGGTTACACTCAAGTCTTTTGTGTTCTTCCATAAAAAACACAGCTCAGGCTAAGTAACACTAATCTCACTGCACATGAAGTGAATGATGCCACCACATCTTGTACCACATGTTATTTCTACCAAAGTGCAGAGGTTCAGGTGATAGTAACTGGTGAGTGTGGTGTGTTTCAGGAGCTGGTGGTGAGGGCTGGAAGCAGGAATCTGGCTGTTCAGCTAGCAGAAACAGCATCCCATTTCCTGGTGGTTACCTGGGGCTCTCACATGCAGCCCATGTGGCTGTCCTTCAGAGAGGAGGAACCAAAAGATATTTTTACAGTCTACTTTTCCAGAATGAATTCTCATCACTGAAAGCAAAGACTGTTCTAAATACTGCTGAGTAGGGAAGAATCTGAAGAAACACAGTGATTACAAAAATGAAATGGCTCCTTATTTGAAGATCTACATTTAGAGAAGCTAAAACTGCAGTGAAATTTCCAGTGCTCAAATTGACTTCTTGGCACCACCTCCCCACATTTTCCCTTGCACCTGACATGCTTCCTCTATCCTCCTCCCCACCCCCCAAATTCTAACCAGTTGCAAACAACCAAATAACTAAAACAGGAGAAGGCAGATGGAGCCTATGACAACTTTTTGAATATTGCATCCTGTATATACAACGGAGACTTGGAGAGCTATTCTCATCCCAGTCCCTGGGATTCTCCCTCAGAAAGGGAGGGATGCAAAGAGACCCTCCACCTGGAGCCATTGAAGAAATACAAAGACAAGGTGTCATCAGGACAGTGATGGCACTGCAGTCCGGTCTGCTGGCTTTAGTGGCTCTACTTTGGATGCAAATACACAGGAGCAAACCTTACCATCCTAAGAAGATACAGGAACTTTGTGATCTATCTCTTCACGAAATAGAGTGCAGCAGAAAGTTCTGAAGTCCCACATTTACTTCTAATTTCTGCATCCAGAGCTTATACTGCTTTAATAATGGACAAAGTATTTTCCTTGAATTTTGCTGTACAAAGTAAATGATACAGAAAGGAAAACAGAAAAGCGTGGTGCTTCACTTTGCTTTCCACCTTGGAGCAGCAGGAGGCAAACCCTTCTGCCACTGGTACTGCTTTGAACACTGGACTACAGCTTTCAGTGGTGATGGGCTGGTCACCTGTCGCAGGCATCTGCTGGCTGTCCTAATGGCCACAATGCCTACACTAGACTGGTCTCACTGCTCTTGTAATGAAAAGTCACTCTAGCCAGGCAATATATGGCCTGCCTGCCAGTGCATGGTTAGTCCCTGATGGCTGGAGCAGATGAGACAGAGTACACAGAGCAGAGCTCCTGTGCACACCAACAGAAACGCAGACAGGCACCAAGGACACGGATCATAAAGAATACATCTTGAATTTTCCCACAGATTATGTGTGTGGGGGGCTTTTATGCTTTCCCTTGCACTTGTGGAAGCAGTCACACTGATGTTCACCTCAGCACTAAACCACGTGTACCCTGGGGTTTTTAGATAGACATTCAGGGACTGCACCAAGTGGGGCACAAGGTTGAATTCCCAGTAATTTTTCTTGTTACCCAGTCACAACCAGAATACCCAGAATATTTCTCCAAACAGAGATGTAAGACTTTGGCTCTGTGGCAGACAACATCAGTAAACGATTCGTTTGCTTTAATCTTTCAACACTCTTTATCATTCAAATCACAAGGAAAACTGGTAAAATGCAAAATTTTTCTTTCTACACTTTGCATGATCAGTACTGAGAAAAATCTTTTTGCAAGGGCAGATTTTAAGATAAATACAGACAGAAACCTCTGAAAGATTACTTCATCAACAGATTCTTCCATTCTTATTTATATAGTCTCTTAAGAAAGTGGGGCTCATGGGTTCCCATCTTCTGTGGCAGGATATGCATGGACTCCACCACCCCCAGGAATGGGATGCACTCTGCTAATGAAGCACCTTTCTAATGAACCGTATTTTGGAAATGGACACAAAGTTAACCTAGTCAGAATTATCCATGGCTGGGTTCTGTAACATAATTTACCTTTGTTCTTTGCTCCAGTGCAAAAATCTAATGCAATTAAATCTACACTGGACTGGACATGATGTACAACACTTTGCATTACTATTTCTGGCAGAATTGTGCTCTAATTTTCTAATTTGGTGGCATTTTTTGGCCAGTTCACCCAAATTTAAGCAACTCTGAGAAAGGCATCAGCCAATGAAAGCCCTGCCATCTAGAGGGCATTCAGTCTTTTGCTGTCAGCCGTTCAGACGCACAGGATCTGCTCAAACCTCTCTGGGAGGAGCCTGAGACAGCCCATGAAGGAGCCCAGGAGCTGCTCCTGTAATGGCAAGGAGAGCCATGTAAGCCCCTGCCAGCCCTGAGCCATGGAGAGCCGAGCCAGGGTAAAGGCAATGAGGTGCACTGCCAGTGGAAGCTGAGAGCTGAATAAACAAGTCTTGTTCCATCAGACGTTGCTTCTCAAGCCTGTTCCTTATTTTCTAGTAAATTGGAAGTCATCAGGATTAACAACCTTTCTGAATCAGGCCCTGGGAACAGCTGGACACCAAGTGTAAAATGCTGCAGTTTAGAAAGCAACATCTAAGCCCTTATTGGATCTAGTAAATTAAAGACTCATACTTGCCTTCATAGCACTCACTACCCATCACTTTAGGACAACTATTCCCCCCCCCCTTCCCTGCAGTCTCAAATAGGTAGTGGTGCATCTTAAAACAATTAGCAATTAATACAGTTGGCTTACAGTGGAAGCACCAGAAAAATTAGTGTCATCAATCATCTTCCAATATGCACTGTGATATCGAAGAGAAATCTCATCTCTGTATTATGATGCAGCTCAGAAACTGAACCAGTATTGCTATTAACTGAGATAAAACCCAATCTGTGGGATTTCAACCCTTATTTGAAATTCATTTGATTAAACACATCTCCCATTAAGCCAGCTTCATTATTTAAACATCGTGCAATAAAAATACCTCAAGATTAAACTTACCACATAAGTGATTTAGCTGTAAGTCACAAGCAAAATGGTCTAGCAGATTAAAATACCGTTCCACAGCTTGGCATGATTTGCACTCTGTACTTGAAAAGAGTCTGGTCCTCATATATTAGGGATACACATCAACCTGGGACTGAGCATCCTTATGTGGAAGATGCTCTGTGTCAGGCTCGACTCTTCTTTTACATAGAGGCACAGCTGTGATGAAGCTGCAATTGGAGAACCTGGGAGAGGTAATACAGACCTGTCATCAGCCAGACTTCATGCAACAGGGGAGTTACAGGTCAGGAAGGAGATGTACTGACAATATTAGGCTGATGGGCCTTGAGATGATGAACATGGAAGTATTGTTCACTCTTTACTAATACAAGAACAAGGAGAAACTGAAGGAAGATAGCAGGCTGCAGGTACAAAAGAAAAGCTGTGAGATTCCTCCTCACATTGTTAAGCTGCTGAACTCACTGTCACAGAACATGGCAGCAGCTACGTGTTTGCAAGCACTCAGAAGGCAATTGGACTAACTCCCAGTATAAAAATCCACCATGATTTAATAAGATAAAGATTCTACCTCCAGCTGATGAAGTCCTTGAGCCACATATCACTGGCTGCTGGAACAGCACACCAGGGAGTTATTACTGCAGGCTTAACCCAGTTCTTACAGTCATCCCTGGGCACCCATGCCTGGCCAGTACCAGTGTTTGATGTCCCTATCCAAGCACCAAAGGGATAGACACTATATAAAAACTTGAGTAAACAGGATAGGCAAAATAATCACCACAGAAATTCCTGTTGAATAGGAATAAGGCAAATTAGCAGAGTTTTATGCCAAGAACCCATGCTTTTGGGGATGATGTACCTATAGTTACATAATAAGCCAAATTATCTCCGAATCTTCAGAGTCCTTTAATTTTTAGGAGCATCAAATTAATTTGTATATCCTAGAATATTAATTTTAAATCATGAGTCAAGTATGTTCTGGCTATTTCACTGTTCTACGGGGAGGAGCAGAAATAGTGTTACTGACAATGGGAGAAAGGATTGTCCAAGTGTAATAGTTCATTGTCCGAGAAAAGACTGAATGGACCTGTGGTTTCCTTGCACTCAGAGTCACTAATCTTTCATCTGTGGAGTCCAGTGCCAAGATAATGTCACTACTGGGAACAGCAGCAATCAAGTTTCTTAAAGGGCTTATACCTTTTTGAGAATGTTTACTGTTTCCATTTTCCAAGGGTGGAGAAATAGCTCCATCCAAATTATAGCGGCAGGCACAGGGCCAGTCGAATAGGCAAATGAGTTTTCATACACAGCTAATTGTTCTGTCAAGGTTTAATGAATATTGTGCATTACAAAATGTTTTAAAACAGCATGTTGTATTAGGGTATGTTCTGCTTAGAGCATCTTCTAACCCCAAAGGGAAAATATCCTGTCTGGACAATCTACAAAAATATGATGCAAGCAGCTACAGGGAAAAAAATAAAACAGCTAACCAAGTGAAGCAATGAGAAACAGGTAGACATCTTCCTTTCCTCAGTGTTTAGTAAGCCCTTACTAACCTTTAGTACCTCTAGAAAATGGAGAATAGGAGAGGTGATAGTACCATTCAATAAATTCAAAGAGGGTAGTTCTGTAAAGTCTATCTGAGGCTCTGTGTTTACCCCACATTTTGGTGAGAGACATCCACATTCCCAACCAAGCCTGCAGAAGATCAGGAGATTCCGACACACAGCAAATGTGTTTAATGCAACCTTTAAATTCTACTCTCAGACTTATTTTATTCTATGTCTCAGCCTCATCCCCATCTCATCTAGCAAAGGCATCCACTGTCACTTATGAATTAACATATTTATTGGTACATAATATGTAGATGCTTGTCTTCAGCACAGAGTCTGGGATTTGGGGCATTACACCACCACTGATCACTAAGAGAAGCTGAGCTTTACACACATTCCTACCCCCCTCTCAGCAGGTTGATCACAGAATCACAAGGTTGGAAAAGGCCTTTGAAGATCATAAAGTCCAACCATTCCCATCCTAAGCTAAACCAGATCCCTGAGCACCTCATCTACCCTTTTTTTGAACACATCCAGGGAAGGTGACTCAGCCCCTCCCTGGGGCACTGTACAGCACTTGGCTTCTTTTGGGAAAAAACCTCAGGTCAGAGTTCAGCCACAGGCAGGGCCCTAAGGCAGAAATTACAGTAATGGATGCCAGAAGGCAGAAAATGGTCAAGAAGTGCACTGCAGAAGCACTGAGCTCTGAAACATCTTGACAAAATGCTATGTTGTGGTGGCAAAGCAATTACAGAGATCACAGCCTTCCCTACTGTTTCAGGCTTTCTGCAGAATCAAACAGGATCCAATTATTTCCACTTTTCTCACTGGTAGATGTACAATTAATAAGTAATAGAAATGTAACTGCATTAAGGAAATCTGACACTGAAAAGTACAGATGTGTAGCAAAAAAGAACTTCCCTGCCCAGAGGCCATGGGGTCATTACAATCAATTCATTTACTCTTTAAGCAGCGCTTGGACAGGTCTGATTTTTTTCAGATGGGAGACTGGATCCGAGAGTGCTTGAAGAACAAAGTTCCACCTTTTCCCTATGAGGTCTCCACTTCCCTTTTTTTAAAGTTTCAGTCCTGTTTCCTCCTCCCTCATAGAAGAGCTGATGCTGTCACCCTTCAGGGCAGCACATGCCAGGCTCAGGTCCGCTGCCAGTCACGGACTCTTTTAAAGATAAACAGATCGAGCTTAGCAGGTCAGCAGAGCGGGCTGGTGAGGAGTAGAAGGCACTCTTATCCATGCCAAAGAGCAGCTTGAAACCGTTCTTGGCTTAGTCTGGCAGAAATCTAGCAGAAAAAGTCTGCAGGATGGGGGGTCTGCCAGTGCCACTGTGGGGTTTGGTCCTGCGTTTGTTCATTACTAAGGCACAGAGCCATGCAGCTTATCTTGCTTTCCTCACAAATACTGAATTTATGACAAAAACATAGGCAGGAGACAGAGAAAGATAATACTAAGGGAGTCTCCACAGGAAATAGAAACTGTGTACTTTTTTAACATGAAACACATTTTCCCTTTATACTTCATTGGTTAGAAAAAATCCCTGCCATTTCAGCTGAAAGACAAGGGGTTATATCTGGGCTCTAGAAGAGCTGCTTAGCCAGGAACACCATTAATCTATTTTCAACAGTTAGCTTTTAATGAGTGTTTTTCATCAGAAAAGACAAAACTGATCTGTTTGAAGCTAAGGTGGTTTCTGTACCTACTCTGGCATGAGGAGTGCAACATCAACAACACGTCAAGCGCCTGAGGAAAGGTTTCCTTGTGACCTGAGGCAGGGACACAGATAAATAGATTTCAGAGTTCAGCTAGAGGTGGCATCACCTCCTATCCTTGCTTTGCCCCTGCACTTTGTCAAAGGCTCACAATGAGAAAGCACCCACTCATCATTTAGAAAGGGAAGTGTCATTTTTCAGCCAAAGATCTAACTGCACTTGAAAAATCTGAAGGGTTTGACCACTGCAGTAGGCTGGCACAGCACGGACTGAGAAGGGCTTTCAGTGAGGCTGTAGTTTGTGTGTTTCCCAGTGGATGTCCCACATGACCAGCACCTGCACAGGTTAATTCTGGTAGAGGCACAGACCTACCCTCTGCATGGTACTTCTGGCACTGGCCACAAAGACAGACAGAAGGATGGACAAGTGTTTGCCCTTAATACTTGTGCATCTCACACTCACATGAATGCTCCCCCAAGCCCAAGGGTCATGGTTGAATCCAAGACATGTAGTACTGCTTCAACACACAGAATTAGTGTGGGGCATCCCACTACCACAGTACTGCTTGATAAGGAACTATTTAATGGCTCGATTAACAAGCTTTAACAACTGCTTTTCTAATTTCCTCTCTTCCCTTCTGTTTATTTATTTATTTAATTCTGCTCCTCCTTCTTCCACTTGTCAGGCAAATCTAACTAGGAGAGATCTAATTAGCTGAGGATATTGCTTTGTGAAAACTTTGCTAATGACTTACTCTTGCCTATAAGCCCTGGGGTGTCAGCTTCTCATGTGTCAACAGCTTCCTGTGAAGCCTCATCATTTTGTATGAGAACTTTGATCCATACTAGAAAATTAATGACTAACTCATATAGATTAATGTATCAAAATAAGGCAATTCAGAACTAGATGAAGAGATCTGCTCATTTGTTTATGGATCTGTATTTGTCAAGAACACGAAAAACTTCCCAGTGAAGTCTCTGACTCTAAATGAGCCTTTTTCTGCACAGTTCAGGTGCTTGGGTGGCCCTCAGCTCTCTGAGCTTGAGGGTAGGCGTTCAAAACTCTACCTCAGATATGACCAGACTAGAAAATGTCCTCAGCTGTGCTTCATAAACATCTACCTCAAGAGGACAAGGGGGTTCACCCCGAACTCTAGGCATTCACACCTAGGAAATAGACTCTTCAGAGCTTTTCTAAACTGTTTTGATAGCAGAAGGTTGAGGAAATAGGAATTATGTGCTCTAACACCTAGGAAAAAAAATGCTTGCCACTGTTTCATCGTGTCAGACAGCAACTGAAAGTCAGCATGGCTGTAGGGAAGGCACAGATGGGAACTCTTAAAGGTATAATATACACTACTGACATTTAAAAAGACAAACACCAAGTACAGAGCAAAGGGAGCTAATTTAATAAAATAAGGGTTTGGCAGTGTTTATTTGTCTTGGAGGGGTTTTTTTCTTTCTTTGCAAAGAGCACCATTCACATCAGTCATTTTCAGGCTTGGCTACATCCCTGATGGATATTTTCCCAGTTACTACCCTTATTAAAAAATACTAGACTATTTCACAGCAGTAGTCCAAATCACTATAGCAATACAATGCTGTATATTATGCTATTCATCTTCAAAATGCCCCATAAATATTAAAGACTAGACCACAACACTGCAGTCTACCTTGAATAAAGGTGGCCCATAGCTATTCCAGCCTAAGGACTTAATTCTCTGTACCCAAACACTGCAGTTTCCCACTTGCATCCTTCTTGCTCTAAGGGATTCATTGTAAGTAGAAGTGTGACTTTACCTGAGTTTTTATTCCTTATTTATCATTTAAATGAGAGCCAAGCCCTCTTAAATATCCAAGCATAAGAGTGAATACCACACCCTTGAAAACTGGCTTTTCTGAGGTGTCCTTGATGCTCTATGAAGGACTAAGTGGCCAAGGTAGGTTCTCTACTAGCATGTTTTTTCCTGAATTTAAGCAGCACTGCATTAGACTGCACTAAAAGCTTTAGAAGTGGCACTATGCAAAAACCATGTCAACACATAGCCCTTAAAAAGCTTTTTCAAATCATTCTCTAAGATGCTAGGTCAACTTTATACCTTTAGAGGAAACTGAGGAGGAACCACAGGGAAAGGATAAGAAAGTAAGATTTTCCAGTTTGGAGGTTTATCTAACACTACTCTTTCATGCCCAAAGTGCTATTAAGAAGTTATTTCTCATGAAGGCCTCTCCATACACCTCAGCTTGGTTATTAGCAGCTGCTTACCCAAGACCTTGGAAGGAGAGGTGGGGGGGTGTTAGCAGGCCCTGGCTGTCCACACTGGTGCACAAGCATTCATGATCTCCAGGTGGAGAGTGAAATTTTGCTGTTGCTCTAATATTATATTGGGTCTATAGAAATATATTCTGTACCAAAAAAGAAGGTGCCATGTTGCTAACTCATCGTCACAATAGATATAGAACCCTGTATCATTTAGATCTCTATTGTATATTAACAAAAAAAAAAGAAGAAAGCTACTTCACTAATATACTGTTTATTTTAATGTAGAAGCACCTACAATTATATAAATGTTAAGTAACCATAGCTGATTAACTCTGTTAAGGTTAATTGCAGTTGAATGTAATTTAAAGATTCATTTGAAGTTAATTATATGTTCCTTTAATAATCAACATTTTCATATTTCATAAAACAGCTGGTAGGAAAGTGCTTTTATGACTATTAAGTCCCTGTTGCTGTCTAAGAGATAGCAGAGAGATTTCTCTATTAAATGCATGCAACTATTTTCCCTCTCAGCTTCAGACATTGGAATGGGCCTTATAATGACAAAATGTTGAGGAATTATATTCTCTTCTGGAATTCAGATGACCTTTGGTACCTGCTGGCCATACTCTTCATAATGCACCCCAGGATACCATTGGCCTTCTCAGCCACAAGGGCATTTTGCTGGCTCATGGTTAACTATAAGAGTTAATACAAAGTCTGATTAGAAAGAATAAGCAGATTCTGCTGTGGGAAGCCAGGCTCTCACCTCTCAGTGATCTGGCAAACACCATGTAAACAACTAGGAAAAGCATCTGGAAGAAACAGAGAAGGAAGAGGGTGCTGACAGCAACGTTTGTGAATTACAAGCAGGGAGCTGCAAAAGAACCAGGACTGGAAGTGAAAAGTCCCCCTTCATTCTACAAGCTACAGAAAACCACCTGAGCTATTAACTGGTGTTTCAGTGCTTTGATGGGGGATCACGTTGGGTCTCTGTCCAGTACAAACCTGAACACCTTGCTGCCGTTAGAGTATAGAACTGTGCTGCCTCTTGTTTACACAGGGATAAGAAATGAGATGTCTTGTATTCCTGGCTGCTGTTGGATATCTGGATCCTGTCACTGTAGCTGTTAAATCAGAGAAATTCCACATCTGAGACAGTGCACTAATCGTACGAGGGGGAGCATTTCCATTACTTAACATAATGCTGCTCTACACAGAAGAGACAAACAAAGCTCAACAGAAGGATGGTCAGAAACAATTGTTGAAATGCCCTCTAAAATTTGTTTCATTTTCATTTCTGTTCAGCCAGCTTAGTATTTTTTTGCACATTATTTAATTAACAGGCTACGTGCTGAACAGTCAACTATATTAACAAAAGTTGATTTTTAAGGTTAAATTCAAAAGACAGAAGGAAAACTGAATTACTGGGGGGTTGGCAGTCTCAATTAATACATCTCCACATCTCTGATAGAACTAGAAATTTCTTTCTTTTTAATGATACCTTCTATGAGGAATACAGAACTTTATTTAAACAGTTCTGGAGTATATTTTTCTTTTAAAGAAGTCTCCAAGTACAACACTGAATTAGTTTTCTAAGACCCTAGTCCTAAACCTCAGACACTACACCTGGTAATACCATAAATATTGAATTTTTTTTCTCTACATCTTGAACCATGAAGAAATCTGTACCATCTCAACAACATTATATGGATTCTAAATGTTCTTCGTGACAACATGGGGCTATCTTTCAAGAAATATTATCATGGACTCTTAAAAAATCTATACAAAATATAGACTTATTTTGTACTTAGTCCCATCTTTTTTCTAATACAGGAATGATTAAAATACTTGCCAGAGAATACACTCATTTTTCAATTTCTTTCAGCCTTCTGTCTCCCTTCTGTAAGCTATAAGCCTCTAAGGCAAAACAGGCAGCTCTTCTGGTATAAGAGTTCGGTGGCTGATGCTATAACTTACATTCCAGGTTGTCTCCCTCTGTCAAATTTGGGCACATGATTAATTCTTCAATACTTCTGGAAGAAACTGCCAAATGAACAAAATTAGTGTGTATGGCCTTTAGTCAATTTATTCTGGCTTCAGTAGTTACATGGAAGTACTGTCAACACAGTCAACCACTCGCTTCTATTCACATTGTTTTCTCTTCAGAGTGTCATCCCTGCAGTTTATGCATCTATTTTATATTTCTTTATTTCCTTCACACAACATGCCTTCCAAGGTATCACACCTCACTGTGTCAATGGGAACAGAAATACTCAGATGCTGTATCCCTTTTGTCTTCAGTGAGTTTCAAAGACAAAGAACAATGTAGTATTACACATGATAAATCCATTCTCCACTAAATGCCTTGTTGTCTTTCCACCAGTGTGAACCAGTTCAGATCTGAGACACCCCTTGCAAGTCTGAAATGGTCACAAGGAACAACTAAAAGTTGTTCAATGCTTTGGAAGACTTCCTTTAAGTTCAAATGGTTCCCAGGTTAAAAACTCCTTCCAGGTTAAACATTTGCATCATGTCTCCTCCTCTGAGGACTGAATGCCAAGAATCTCTTCACAAGATTATATTACCTTGTGAGCAGCCCCAAACTCAAGGCTTGGTGCCTTCTATTCTTCCCAAGGCTTGTGCTGCATTAAGTATTACAGGTAGTGAACAGGCAGACACAAAACCAGGAGAATCATTCTCCAGACCCTCCCAGTAAATCTACGCCTCCAACATTTACTGCCAAGTATCATGAATAAGGCAGCAAGATGACTCAGCTACCTGCCACTAATAACTTTCAGAGAATGACTTGTGTCACAGTAGTCAGGAGGGTTGTATTGTTGGCTTGGCAAAGACAAACATTTATTCATGTCAAGAAAAACAACTTGTAACACCATCTCATCTACTGTAACATATCATCAGGATCTCAGAACAGAAAAGTTAGCCAGACAGCTATAATTATTTCCTTTTACTGTGAAGGTTGTATGTTCTCCTTGTAGAATAATATTTCACCTTCAAGTTCATCTCCTCTCTCACTTACCAGCTTTCCTGGTATGCAGAATTGTTGATTCTTCCTCTCCCCACTCCATCTCCCCACCCCGGTGAACTGGACAGATTCTGTCATCACCGCTTCTGAGCATCCTTTACCTAGATAAGAATTCTGCTTAATTGTTTTAGTTGAGGCATAAAAGCAAGGAGAACACTTCCTTAAACAGATTTGAAAACCTAAGCCCTTAACTGAGCCTCCTGAGTCATTCAGCCTTGGAAAATAAGGCTTAATTTGGCTGTTCTAAGAAAGGCAGAATCAGAGAGATGTACTTACAGGAGCTGTAGTAAAATATCACTGTACAACATTAAACAGTCTATTTCTTTCTGCTGTTTGGAGCTCTGCAAGTGTGGGGGAACATGTTTAAATATGGGAATTGCTGAGGAAATCCAGCAGAGAGTGAGTCCCAGAGCTTGGGATCAGGTTGCAGCCACCAGGCTGGGAGACAGGATGAGAGCAACACTGCAAAAAAATCAAGCAGATATGAAGTTGGAAGGCAAGGTAAGAACATCGTTAAAATTCAGGAAAAAAGTAGTCAAATATGGCCACAAAGGCTGTTTTGCTGCAGTACAGGACTCCCACCAGAGAAGGGACAGAGCAAGAGCAGGGAAAACAAAGTCCAAATGGCTGCTTGAGCAAAGGAGGAAGGGTCAGAACCAGGAATCAGATGTGCAGGAATCAGATGTGACTGCCCAGCTCACATCTGCGAATGATGCAGCCCAAAGTAACTGATGGGTTAAACCTTACACCCATTTAGATGCAGGAGATCACTCAGCAGTCTTACAAACAAATTCTCAACTGGTCTGGCTGTTGTCCAAGCTGGGGGAAAGCTGGTCACAGAAGCGTTTGTGTGTCCAGCTGAAATCTAACACAGTAATAACAACCTTTAAATAAATTCTATGACTTTCAGAACTGTTCAACAAACACTGGTTCTTGTGACTTTGTCTTTGCTCAAGCATATACTGAAAATTTCCTTCACCTCCCGACGGAGGTTTCACAAAGTCAAGATACAGAACAAAGCACTGAAAGCTGAAAAATTAGTTGCTGTGGAATATAAAATTAGGTTAACCATAATCAAGGCTTGGGACCTCTCTGTATGTAGCATGTAAGTTGCTCATTTCATAGCCCTCAACAAATTCAACTGACATTCTATCAAACATAACACTTTCCTGTAGCTCAAAAGTCCTGGTGTATGACATTGATAGATTGAATAATTGCAGAGGAGAGAAAAGCTAGGTTAAAATTTGCATAACAAATTTCCTCACTCTGATTACAGTGGGCAAAGGGAGACTTTAGGATGCTACAACTGCCCTAGGTGTTTTACACAGAGTATGAAGTGTTGGGAAGAACAGTGTCTGACAGGGTAGGAGAAGTTTTCTGGATCTCATTTAACTGCTTGGTCTGCTCAGAAACCAGAGAGGTAGTATTGTCACAGCTTGCATCTGCCTGCCCTCCATGGCTCGACTTTGGAGAAGCATAAATGTATCTACCAGGACTGTGAGCACAACTGCCTCAATGAAATTCTTCTTTTTAGAGTCTCCCATCCTCCTGAAAACAAACGCTGCAAGCATGAACTGCATGTAGGTGTGGTTACACCTACACAGATACTAATCATAGATTAAACTAGATAGATGAAGCATCAGAAGTCAGGACCTTCTACAAACACAGATATTTAATGCATAGTAGTCAAGTGCTGGTAGAGCACTTGACTACTGGTAATCTTTATGCTAGTTTTATGTAATAAAATAAGGCTTTATTTTAGGCTCAAACCACAAGTACAGAATAAGCTCAGACTTGCCAACATTTAGTCCAAAGCAGAAAGATGCAGGAATTCATAACCTGCCTGCTAGTTCATTACTACAACACAGGGGACAGAAAGCCATCTCTGTAGCATAAGCTGGCAAAAGATAACTCAGATGGAGCAAGGAGACTACGACACCCTCAAACAAGCCTGGGTCTGAGTAAAATAATTCCTTTCTGCAGTGTTTTAAAATTGCATCCCCAGCTTCAATCAAGTGCATCTTGATGTAACAGGAATACAGTTCAGAGGAACTCAAGCGACAAAGTGCTAAAGAATGTTTTACATAAGAGAGTCACAGCATGCAGAGACTTGCTAAGAACTCTGCTGGCAGGACTCAAGAAAGAGCTGAGCAACTTTAATAGGAAGATAGAGGTAAATGAAAGCAAAATTTAAAAAAAAAGAGGCAGAAGAAGATAAGAAAGGCCAATGTAATAGAAATCTCGTCTGACTACAAAGGCTGAAGAGATGAAAGGCAAAAGGAACTTCATGTGTTTTCTACCTTCTTGTTTTTGGGCTCAGATGCACCGGCGCATCTCTGCAAATGTCAGCGAGTCAGAAAGCAAATCAAAAGCAGCAGCTCTGATCTGGGGAGTGTGCTTTTGAAAAGGAATCCATCTACTGAGGGTGTAATGTGGCACATCAGGCCACCTGGATAATGAGGGGCAACAGATGAGAAGGAGGATGAATTATGTCAGCTCCTAAATGAGGAGGCTGATGGCAGAGATGGGTCTGTTTCGCTGGAGCTTTCATTAGGAAGCATCGGTGCAGCAGCACTTCGGGCCTCAGCTTTGGCACACTCTTTGCTGTACACAAGGATTGCTGTTGGGCACGAGATTTCAAGGAGCTAATCTCTGGCTTGGAGCCACAGATGACCGAGATCTCTCCTCAAATCATTTCCAGAAAGTTTGCAAAACACTATGAGCTCGAGTCCATTTTTTGTCTACATTGTCAGAGAGCTTCAGAGAGTATCATGAGGTTCAAAGAACTGCCTAAGTGTTGTGACTTAGGAACTGCAACTAAAAATGTTGATTTACCTTAAGATGGTTAACTGGCTCAAGAATTCTGTCTGCTATCCAAAGATTTTTGTCATTAAATGGTAAGAAGCAAGCAAGTTATACCCACACATCTATGCAGTGGCCAATGTAATTTTTCTGGCGAGGTTAAAAGAAACAGAAATGCAAACATAAATAGAAGCTGAAGGAAGCTTCTCAGATCCTGGTGAAACATTTTAAACAGCAAGGTTCCCATGGAAGGTCAGGAGCAATTAGTCTGGAGGGCTCAGAAGAGCAAGTTTTGACTGGTTTGGATCTGCATGGCAAGGTTTGGTAGTGGGGGGGAGAGAGGGGCTGCTACAGGCATAGCTTCTGGGAGAAGCTGCTAGAAGCTTCTCCTCAGTCCGACACAGACAATACAAGCTGGTTCAAAGGTGGGCTCAGTGCTGAGCAAAGCTGAGCCAGGCAGTGAGGATGGCAGCGCCTCTGTGATAACATGTTTAAGAAGAAAGAAAAAAAAAAGGAGAAAAAAAAAAGAGTGGTGGCTTTTGCAGACAGAGAGAGGTGTGAGAAGATGTGAGAAACTTGGCAGACACCAAGGTCAGTGGAGACCTTGTCGCCCTGCAGCCCTTGGAAGGTGATGGGGAGTAGAGGTTCCACCTGCAGCTCTGTAGGACCCCACAGTAGGTGGAGACACCTGAAGGTGGTTGTGAGCCCATGGGAAGCCTGCCCTGAAGCAAGCTCCTGGCATGAGCTGTGGACCCATGGAGGGAGGGGTCCGTGCTGGAGCAGGTTTACTGGGGGTACTTGTGACCCTGTGGGGGAGCCATGCTGGAGCAGTAGATGAAGAACTGTAGCCCGAGAGAGGGTCTCATGTTGGAGAAGTTCATGGAGGACTGCCTCCTACGAGAGGGACTGCACAGTGGAGCAGGGAAGAGCGTGAGGAGGAGCAGCAGAGACAACATGTGATGAACTGGCTGCAACCTCCATTCCCCATCCTCCAGCACAGCTGCAGGGGGTAGGTAGAGAGTTTGTGAGTAAAGTTGAGCCCTGGAAGAAGGCAGGGGTGGGAGGAGGTGTTCTAAGATTTGGGTTTATTTCTCATTATTCTGTTTTCATTGGGTAAGATTAAATTTTTTTCTAAGTTGTGTCTGTGATGCCCGTGACAGGAATTGGTGAGTGATCTCTGCCTGTCCTTATCTTGACCCATGAGCCTTTCATTATATTTTCTCTCCCCTGTCTAGCTGAGGAGTGATAGAGCAGCTTTGGTGGGCACCTGGCCTCCAACAATGTATAGCAAATCAATTAAACTGAAAGAGCTAAATAACAAAACCAGAACAATATTAAATCTTTTTCATTAAAAAATACATTTGGTGAATGACTTTAGAAACTGGGCATTACTATGTTTGCCATTAAAACAAGTTCTCCACTGTCTAATCATCACTTACAAACACCATGACAACAGGACAAGAAAGAGGATGGGTCAGGTCAGGTAACTATTAAGCACCAGCATTACATCTTGACCAGTGCCTGGACTAGCTCTGCTGCTTGATTTCTCTGGAAAATTAGGTTCTTTTCTCATGAAAATTCATATTATTCTCCTATCCAGTTTCACTCAGAGCTACAAATGGAAATATTGGGGGAGGGGGAAAAAACCCAACAACTTTAGAAACAAAGCCACGAATGAAGCTATTTCTGCTCTATTTCAAAGCCAGTCAGGGATGACAAAAAGCTTAAAGGAAAGTCTGTTCTAATGAGATTTCTCCTCCAAAGATTTTTGGATGCACTTGGATACACATTTGAACCCTTCAGGGTTTATCTGATCAAAAATGAATTGCTGGGCAATCCTCATATGCTCATGGGTCCAAGTCATGACCTGGAATGTCTTGTTGTGCTAGAAGTGGTGAAGCAATGAAACTAATAGCTTTATCAGAACTGAAAGGCTGAAACGGAATCAGAAGTTCAGGATAATTAATTGGAGCAAAATAACTTTTTCAGGGTGCCTACCATCATATCTCTAATGCTAATGCAACCCATTTGCACAAAGGCAAAAGATGTATTTCACATGTAATAAATGGTGCAGTCTCTCCTTATCTGGACACATCCACATTCAATGCTGGCTTTCATCTGAGGGTGCAAAATTGACATGGCAACAGAATGACAGAGTGACCTTAATTTGAGTGGTTTGGGGCAGAATAAATTGATGGCAGTACAGAGTTTTGCAGAAAGCAAAGAGGATTTGCTGGCTGGCAGCTTTTAAACACAGCTGCTTTCTGGCACAAGGGAATTGTACATTTTGCTGTTGCTTCAGTACGTTGCCACTTTAGTCATTTAGATCTCTGTCCAAGACTGTAAACACTGTAAATGAAATAGTTTAGGAATATAGTGTCTGGACCCATTTTTCTCCTCTCAGAAGAGGAATAAGCTACAAGAAGAGTGCAACCTGTTAACCAAGCCCCTGTAACATTACAGAGATATGAGTCTTTACATACAGCTCAAAAGTCTGCCCTCATGCTGACCCAACAGCACCAGCTGAAAAGAGCTGTGGGAAACTCAGGTGATTATGGATGGTGTTTTGAGGGACTAACACAGGATGAGATGAAAAAAAAAGTTTGAAAGCAATTGGGTGTACAACTCAGGTTTTACAGGGTTACCCACACTCAAGCACAAGATTTTCCAGTGAATAAGGCTTGCTAAGAGTGAGGGAGATTATCAACTTTTGTCCTTTCTGTTCTAAATAACAGTAGGGAGTAACAAATAACAGCAGAGAAACACACAGCAGCATCCATAGACCGTGGAGCTGACCTGCAGTTCCCATGGAGACAAGTGGGGTTACTTAGTCATTGAGAGAAAAGGGTCCTTTCCCATCACACTTTCTTTAACATTCTAGTCACTACATTGTGTTGTCAGCCTTCCTATTTTTTAAGCAGGTAACAGAGTTCAAATCGCTGCAATTCTGGTCCTTACAATCTGAGATTAAAAGAAAAAAAACCCAAAACAACCAAACAACCAGCAATGCCAAGAACTGAGGGGACATTCAGGTATCTTCTCCTTTCATCCTACTGAAATAGGTGGTGTGAGAGCAGATTTGTGCTCGGGCAGAGTGCTGAGCAGCTCAGACGTGGAGCAGCCTGCTGCCTGGCTGCACTGCAGGTGAAGTGGCTTTAGGACTTTATTCCACCACTGCTCTCTCATTGAAATGAATGGAGAAGAACAATAAAGGGGAGAATTTTCTTCTTTGCTTCCAAAGCCCAGGGGCTTTCTGCAGAGAAATGCAGTATGTCAAACATCAGAAAAATTACTCAGTACTGTTTCTCTCTTCTGTGTACCTGCAACATTTGCTCTCCACCACTTCTTCCATTATTAGCAGTATAACCTTCCTGAGAAGCATCTTGCATTTTCTGAGCCAGAGACAGTGTGTTTTGTCACCAATCCTGCATTCCAGGAGTAGACACAAAGTCAGCTGAGTATCAGATGAACTGGGTGGGCTTCTGAACCCAACACATGAACCAACAGGCTGTGAAGCTTCAGCACAGAAATAAGCCACGAAGGAATCAGAAAAACTGATCTGCTTCAGAAACTTTTAAACATCAAGGGTGAGACATTTCCTGAACAGTATATTCATTTTACCTGACCATGCAGAGAATAAAGGCTTTACTGAGGAGCAGGTGATGGTCTAGGTCCTTAATTAGCTCAGTGGATTTTTGCACAGAGATGAGCCAGGGCCAGAAGAATGTCAGATGGGAGCAGTAGCCAGGTGGGTGATACAATCAGTGTCTGACAATACAAAAAACAGAAGCAAGCCAGAGACAAGCAGCCCTTGTATTTATTGCAAAAAGCAAGGGCAACAACTGGAAGGAAAAACTGCAAACCTTGGTGTAGGACAGGAAACTGGGTGATTCCAAACATTAAGATAAAAGAACATGGAATGCATGACTGGGTATTGCACTGAACAGGATGGGCTCTTCAGGAAAGATGGAGACAGCACTAAAGCAACAGAAAGTGCTGTGGATTAACAATTTCAGCTCAGAGACAAAACAGGCAGGTGAGGAATCAGAAATGTGGTATGAGAAAAGGGATATTGGCAACTACAAGGTCTGATCCAAATCAGTAAAAATATTAAGGCATGAATATCAGTAAATATAAAACATACATGATCTTATTTTGATAGGGCAGTTGTTTTTTTAGGTAAATTAGGGTAGATCTAATAAATCAGACTTAAGGAAAGCATTCAATGTGCTCTTAGATGAAAAATCACCATTTAGAATGAAGAAGATACCATGAACTAGGTAGCATGAAGTCGTGTTGGTGACAACCATTCTACAGGAGTCTTATGTAACACTGTCCTGGCTTCAGCAGGGATAGAGTTAATATTCTTTCTAGCAGCTGGTGTAATGCTGTGTTTGGGAGTTGGGATAGGAGCAGTGCTGATAACACACTGATACTTTAGTTGTTGCCAAGCAGTGAAGGAGTATTCAGCTTCTCATACTGCCCTGCTAGTGAGAAGCTGGGGGTGTCCAGGAGGCTGAGGGAGCACAGCCAGAACGCTGACCCAAACTGGCCAAAGGGATATCCCATACTATACAGTGTTGTGTTCTGTCTAGAGCTGGGGGTGGGTTGGGGGCCTGGGGCAGCAGCCAGGGGTCTTTTGCAGCATCGCCTTCAGGGTGATGGCTGAACACTTGCCTGCTGGTGGGAAGTGGTGAAGGAATTCCTCATTCTCCTTTGCTTGCGTGTGTGGGCTCAGAGGCTGGGCAGTCTGGGGGGTCTCGTGCTGGGGGGCTTGTACAGCATCTCTACTGGAGAGAAATCATGCTGTTCATCAAGTAGTTTATGTACATATTATTATTTACTACTATTATTATCCTTTTTTGCGTGCCCTATTCAACTGGTTTTACCTCAACCCACGAGTTCTCTCACTCCCACTCTTCCAGTTCTCTCCCCCATCCCGCTTCAAAGCAGTGAGCACACAGCTGTGTGGTGCTTATTTGCTGGCCAGGGCTAAACCACAACAAATACCCTAATTAATTAACAGGACACAAGGAGGACATGTCAACAGTATTTTCTGGTGACAAAAAAAAATGGAGAAGCACCGCCAACACAAACAAAAGGGGGATTTATTTGTTAAATTAGGAAAACCTACTGTTAAGTTCCAAAGGCATTGGAAAAAGCAGTGTTTCATAGCACAGGGCTGTGTGTCTAGGCTCTGTCCCAGAACTAGACTTCTGCTATTAAATGGAGAATCATCACCTGGAAACAAACCTCTGGGAGTATTAACTCATCACTGTAAATATCAAGAAACGTGACTTTGAGCCTGACAAGCTCAGTTCTGGGCTAGGTACAAGGTAAGTACTTCCAGTGAAAGTGAATAGTATTGCACAGTCACATTGTACAAGGCAATAGTGGAATAATGTGACTCTGATGTCATAATTGGAACAAAGAGTGCTCCTGAAAGGAAAGGAACAGTTATTTTAAGAAATGTCAACTGTTTATTCAGGCAAAGTGCAAGCTGATACTCTCTGTAAATATAAACAGGAAGAAAATTAAGTCTTTAAAAAAAAAGAAAAGAAAAGAAAACTAACAAAAAATATGTGCAAGCCAGCAACAGACAGACATTCCAAGGTTTAAAGCAGAGAGATTCTGGAACAATCAGAAATCAGTAGGAGTACCAGAAAAAATGTCTAGCCTAGAGATTAAACTAATATATGACAAGCATCTTGTGACAGGACGTCATGACCAAGGCACCCACCCTTTGCCTTTGTCTGTGTGTGCCACACTTCTACCTCACCACACCTTGCTGACCTCTCCCCAGCTCACCAATTTACATACCATCCTCTAGGTAGCTGCTCTCTCACACCTAGCCTGGGCCTGATGCAGTGACTGCTCATCTCAGTCCTATTACTACAACCAGCCTTTTGCCTGTCACCCCTTAAATGTAATTAAAATATATGTAAATATGTATAAAGGGTTAACAACTATCTGCTGTACATAAATCAGTCTATAAAGAAAACAGCTGCAGATATGCTAGAGTTACAGTGTAAGTAGGGAAAGGATTAAATGAATCCATGCCACATTTGCTGTGTTCTTTGTTAGATCCACCAGAACCCAAGGAGGGACAGGATCAAACACCACAGAAACATTAAATGCCAGTGTTTGTCAGAACATGAAGTGATACATCCTCAAAGACCAGTGTCATGGTTTAACTGAGCCAACAACAAAGCACCACGCAGCCACTTGCTCACTCCAACCTCCACTGTTGGGATGGGGAAGAGAATCAGAAGAGGGAAAGTGAGATAACTCATGGGCTGAGATAATAACAGTTTAATAATTGGAATAAAATAAAATAATCATAGTAATAACAACAATACATTTTAATTAAAATAACAAAAAAAAAAGCAGGAAACAAAACCTGAGGAAACACAAGTGGTGCAAATGAAAACAATTACCACCAACCAAATGATGCCCAGCCTGTCCCTGAATGGTGGCAGCCCCACCAGCTAGCTTCTCCCCAGTTTATATGCTGAATATGATGTCATATGATACGGAATATCCCTTTGGTCAGTTCGGGTCAGCTGTCCTGCCTGTGTCCCCTCCCAGCTGCTCACACACGTACACACCCCCATGAGAAGCTGGAAAAACCCTTGACTGAAAGTGTGTTATCAGCATCATTCTAAATCCAAAACACAGCATCATAGCAGCTATTAGGAAGGAAATTAACCCTATCTGCACCACAACCACACAAGCATGCTGTGACTTACAGTGGAAGGGCACTGCTGCAGCAAAGGCTCCCTGGCTGAGCAGTCCCGGTCCCTCCCGGCAGAAGACTTAACACTGCACAGCACTGACAATACAGTGAAATTGAGACTGATGATCATCTGCTAACTCAAATGATCTGGTGACAGCACACTTGAAATCTTTATTATCTGTTTTCTGGAACATTAACCATACTGACTTACACCCTGAACTGCCATCATGGCCAGAGAAGTCCTTCTGATGGCCGTTATGAACAGTCGCATTGAATTCTTGCTCATTATTCCTTGTGAAAGAAAACCACTACATCTGGATTACTACAAATCCTTTTCTGTTAAAGCTGCTCTGCATGAGTTATTGTTATTAGTTATTGTCTGTGGCAGGGGAAACACTGTAGCTCTCCAACCAGTTCTATTAAAAAAGCTCCTTGGAAATAAGGTTCCTCATTGAGGCAACGTGACCTGCGGAGCTCTGTCCCGTATCATCTTTGAGCCAAGTGGGAATAGGATAAGTAACCTCAGCCAATGACACTGGAGCTCTTTCTCCCTTTAGTAAGTGGTATTAAGTATATTCAACTTAGGACTGAGGTCTACTGGAACCCAGGATGTTCAGGAGATGATGCAATATGCATCAGAGGAATGGAGACTGCAAGGAAAGAAGTTATTGATTAAACTCAGATAGCAGCAAAGTCCAGGCAGTACCACAAGTGCCTCCAAGAGGTTCCTTAGTTGGGATCAGTTTCTCTCAGCAGCTGCCATCCGTAGATCTAATATAACACTGATGTGTGTTTGTGCTACTTTTCCACTGGGCTGTGTACTGACTCAGAGAGGTGAGACGATGTCAAAGCAATTTTCTGGAAGCTGTGCCCCAGTCTTTGATCCCTGATGCCCTGGCCAGATAAATTGACAGCTTTGCCTCTTCATTTCCTCCCCATTCAATGTGTTAATCTCACTTACAATGGCAGATAAAATTTAGAGGATATGTGCTTTAAGTTATACTGAGTCTCATTCAGGAGTGATCAAAGAGTACTCTGTGTCAAGATTTTCCCTGATGAGGATGTGACATTGGAAAGGATTCCCTGCTCTGTCAAAAAACCCACAAAGCAGAAAGAGATAAACTTATTTTTTTCCTAACCCATAATAAATTTTGTCTTAACTCTTTTTTTTTTCTATGAGACAAGAGATTGTCAGTAATAGTTTCAAGAACATCACTGTCCTGCTAGAAACCCAAATCCCGAAAGGCACAACTGTGCCAGAGAACCCAAAGAGAGAAGTATTCCCCTCCAAAGACTCAAAAGATGTTTGAAATCATCTGTGTTCTGGTAAGACTGGCTGGTAATGCAGTTGAAAAAGTTGTTCTGTACCTTGCACCTTTACCCTCTTATTACTATATGGTGCATATACTGGTATTACATGCTTTTCTTAAAAGTTCAGTTACTAGAGGTCTCAAATCCCTAAGGCTTTCCATAAGATGAAAAATAGTATGCTTTTTACAGTTCTTTACAGCTTTTTTTATGTGATGAATTTCAGTGAGGCCTCATGATACTGAGAATCTTCGTTTGCTGTAGTACATCAAGATTCCTATTTTGGGGTTGCCACATGAGCCCAAAATTTCAGGACCTAGGCACCTCTTACATTACCTTTTCCAACATGACAAACTCCTTTTGCCTACTGACCTAATGCTGTTTCCTCATTTCCTCCATCCTATCACAGTTGAGCTGCTGCCCAGAAAGGCAATGGGACACCTGAGTGCTTCACAATGCTGTTAACTGCCTATTCTCATCTCTCAGGAATGTTTTTTTCATCAGAAGTTGGCCTTCTCTGTCAGCAAGGATAAAAATAGGGATGTATAAACATTCAAGGTAAGTATGCAGAGGAATGCAGAGATTCTTTGGAAGAAAGACAGGCAGAGAGGGTTTCAGGCCATCACAGGTGCACGAATAAACATGGTCCCTTCTACTGCATTCAATTTGATGATACTTAACTAAACCACTCTGATGACTTAGGGCTCAACAGCTATTTAAAGGATGTGATTTCTCATCCCATTTGGGAATCATCCAGTAGAGAGCTATCTATTTAGTTCAAACATAAATCGTATCCCTGTTGAGTCATCTCTAAACTCTTCACAAGATGGTCTCTCTGCTGATGCACAGAAACAGTAGCACAGCTGTGAGTGTAACAGACTCTGTGCATTAGGAGTGGACGCAAATTCAGCACCTCTACTGTTCAAGTTATATGCTAAAAACCAGACAGGATGCCTAAGGACTCTTACAGGAATCTGATCAGTGAAGAGGAAGCAAGACAGGAGCATTCTCCATTTCTGAGTGTTGATCACAAAGAAGCTAGCTGGATAATTAGTTCATCAGATAATACGGTACTCAGCTTAAAGAGACTACAGGGTCAGCAGCTACAGCAGCTAGGCTAGATGAAATTCCTTCTGACAGAATACCACCCACTGCTTCACTGTACTCAGGGTGCTTAGAACTATGTGTAGGTGGCAGAATATTCAAGGTCCAGCAATGTGAAAAATCGAAGTCCTGACGTCCCTGAAGATTCTTTCAAAAGTTAAATTATTTTCCATTGTCATCTCCCCTTCTAAGCAATTTAATCCAGCATCAGTTGCAGCTGTGACTTACAGCTTGAAAGATCACCCATGTGTTTTCATATTCCACACCTACTACATACAGCAGAAACACCACTTAATAACATCATTAAACTCTGTAAAATTCTTACCTAGTTGAACAACTAATTTAATTAGACTGAAAGGTAATGCAAATACCCTTTCCTGGGAAATAAGCTTTGCTATTTGGTGGTTCACAATTCCACAATTCCCATCACACACCAATTTTTCCTGATCAAGTTCTTTTCCATCATAATTGGAGGGTGAAAAAATATGTGAAAATTGTATTAATTGAAAGGCATTTTCAAAGGCAGTCGGTGCTAATGAGTCCAACAAGAAAAACTATAGGCAGCTATAAAAGTAAAATAGCATGACACTTAACCCTTTGATTAGACTGCTGATTAGCAGAAAGGTCAGGCTTAGTATTAATGAGGTAGAATTCTTATTTTATTGAGATTAAGTTTAACAAGGCAAGTGGTCTAGGCTAGGGAGGAAGAGCTGCTAAGTACCATCCAGAGGAACCTGAACAAAAATACTGCACTCAGGACATATTAATGAAAACAGTTACCTGTGGAATAGCATGGGGATACCTCTGGAGGGTTTACAGGCATCTGAATGATTAAGGAGGCTGAATCCTTGAGGTTGCTATTTGGGCACTCTTAAAATTCCCAGCCTACAGTCTATTCTCTGCTAGGAGAACATAAATGTGCAAAATGGAGGTAAAATATGGGGAGTCCTTCCCTTCTCCCAGTGCAACCAGAAGGCCAAGACCTCACCACAGCACTCAATCCAAATTGCACAGCGCAGTCTGATGGAGGAAATCACAGACCACTGTCCTTGGCCTCACAATGACTGTTCATCATCTTCATCTAGGTAATGATTAGTGAGAATTCTGCATTCTGAACAATCTGCATAGTGCCTTGACTCTTCAACAGACTCAAAAAATCCTTGGGAGAGAAGGGAAATATTAGAACAAACGCTACAGATTGTCTCCTCCTGCTATATTGCTGTTACTTATTTCACCAACTAGATAGGCATGGATTTGAATTTTCTTTCTGGAGTGCTGAGGAGGTTGCATACACATTACTTGCCACCTCTGCAAAATCAATCACAAGCCTTTAGCTGGCTTTGAGTTTTCGTTTACACACCCTGTGCCACACTCACAGCTCCTGTTTTCATTGTGTCATGTAGTGTTGAGATACCTGAGTAACTGTACACTTCAGGAAACAGACATCAGTTCCTAGAGCTCTCAGATCAATCTTTTTCATCAGCCCAGTAACAACAGATTTTTCTCCAAACAGATCTCTCTCCAGCATTTTCGGGTGGTCACAATTCATTAGAAGGCCTTGTGAGCAAGAGAGAACTTTAAGAAAAGAGTAAATGCCACAGGTATGGGCCTGCTACAAGTACTGCCAGATACTGCTCACAGTCAGGTCTCTGAAAACCCTCCTCACTTCTTCAGTATGGAAAGTTGTACCTGTCATTACACAGAATGGTTATTGAAATATATAACGCTTGAGAAATTGCTTATCTCTAGCAGTTAGCAGACAAGGCTCTCTGTTAATGCAGGTTAATGTGCTAATAAACCATTTGTTAACAGCAGTAATTGACCAATTGGGAGGAAATATGCTGTATTTAATGAATAATGTCAGGAAGACAGTGTGCCCAGAAACCTGCTGGCATTGCTAGTCGTATTTGTGCTATCTCTGGCTACAGGGAAGCGGTTGTTTCTAATGGTAAAGTGCTGTCAGAGCCTATTATCCCATCCAACAACAGAGATGACAGGACCTCAAAATAAACATAGAAATTCTCTCTAGAACAACCTGTTGCTCCCCATGGGTTAGAACTTCATATGTGATCTCCCCTGTCCATGAGATTTACTTATTTAACAGAAAAGCTACATTTCCAAGTAGAGCAGCAGCTCCTATATAGTAATCAAGAGTAGAAACTAAGCCCTTGGGGCCCTATTCTCTCTTTTGTTGAGCCTCTGAAAAGGCTAAAACACAACATCGAGTCCCAGATTATCAGGGGAGGGGAGAAGAGACAACTATTTATGGTAAAGATTCCCCAATCATTCTCATATCCTCAAAAGACAAAATTTCCTGTCCAGCTTGCCACCAAAAACTAATAAAATGTGCTTTGCCAGAATTTAATTATTTTTACCCTTCCTCCCCTTCCCACACTTTTCCTGCACTCCTATTTGCACTTGAATGCAACAGATTAAATATCATCCAGACTTTCTTTTGTTACTTTCTTATCACTTTTCTATATCCCTTTTTGACAGTACTGCTCTTCAGAGGTTGAAATCTTGAAACACCACTGAGAAAGAAAAAAAGAATAAATGAAAATGAAACTATGCAGTTGTTTGTTTCCACTAGCAAAATGTAGGGAAAAGGGACAAGAATGTGGAAGATAAAGGACTCATATGGCACTCATTCAACATCTCTAGTTTTAAAAATTAAAGGAAGACACAGATGGGAGATGGAAGATAAACATTGGAGGAAATATTGCAAATATACTTTCCAAAATTCATGTCACCTTTTGATATTACAAAGATAATAGTGGCTCTGGACACAGTCAGAACCAACATAGGGCTCCAAGAAGTTATAGCCAGGTAGCAGTCCCATAGCAGAAAGCTCTCAGCTTGAAAGTTTTACAATATTTCCATAAGAATAAATTCATCCTTTCAGTTCCTCCCAAAACACCAAGATTGTTGTAATTCCTACTGTTACAGCAGGAATTAATTTCTGTGTGTCTTAGAATGAATTATCATCATCATTCCATTTTTTCATTATAAAGTCATATTCCATTTTTCCATTATAAAAATCAATTTGATCTCCCACTTACCTTCTTGTTTGCAACCATTCTGGAAACATAATTCATATTTCACAGGCGTTCATTGGATTCCAGGAAAGTATGCAGGGTTTCTTTTAGAGTATGGTTATAAACGAATGTATAATGGTATAAAATGGAAATATGGCTCTGAATTGAGACAGTTGAATTCCAGTAAAAACCCTACTCAACATAATTACACCCTAAAAATAAACAAACCAGTTTCCCAGCTTAATTCTGAAAAGTATCAGTTTTAAACTAATTAATTTTGGAGACACTGATAATAAATTTTAATATTTTCCAAGGAATAATGAATCACTTGTAATTTAATTTTTATTAAGCCGTTACCAAGCCCTATGCTAATTAAATTCAAGCATCAGTAGCAATTCTTCTAAAGTAAGATCCAGAAAAAAATCACAGAATCATAATATACCAAGTTGGAAGGGACCTCAAGGACCATCTGCTCCAACCTTTCTTGACAAAAGCTCCATCAAGAGCAAATCACCCTCTAGACAAAATGGCCCAGACCCCTGAATTCCAGCTGAATCTTAAAAATGTCCAATGTTGGGGAAAAATGTACATAGTCTATTCCATTACCCTGAAACAAGGTAAGCCAAGAGCACAGAGGGAGAATGAGGGATTTGAGAACCAGATGGAAATTCTACATGCCTGTCTCTCTCTCATTCAATGTTCTAGAATGCCTGCTGAATTTTGCATCTATTTCACATCAACAAATCTCCTCTTTGTGTAAGTGCTGTAGGTTGGCATCTGAGGCATCTTCTATGAGCAAAGGGCTTGTGAAGGAACCTTTCCCCTGGGGCTGACATAAAATAAAATATAAGGAGGGATGAGAGAGCATCACCAGACAGAAGAGCTGCCCCCAAGGGCTTCCAGGAACAGACCCTCATCAGAGGGTTGCTGGTGCCACATGCTCCTCTCCCCTTGCCCAGACAGACCTTATTCTAGCTGTGCCAGGGTCCATGACAAAACTCTAGTTGACTGTATGGGAAAGCAGCAGGCTCACTGAGAGCAGAATTTTAGGTGTGTGCACGGGTAAGTTTAACAGACTGATCACATAAACCAACACAGAAGGAAAGACTTTTGACTGTCCTTCCCTTGCAATACATTAACATGTCTTGTTATCTGTATTAGACTAATCTCTAGGGATCTTAGCTGGAGATCCATTTTATTAAGTATTGATGTGGTAAAAGAGAATTCCAACTGATATAGGCAGTAAAAAAATAAAGAAAAATTGTATAGCATCACATTTTGGAGCTCAATTAATACTAGAAGACTCCCAGCAGCAGCACTGCTATTTACTCATCCACCTCCTAGGAGACAAATTAGCCATGCTAATTTTACAAATGGAAAGTGAAGGGCAAAAAGGCTGAAGAAATCACCCAAGCTCACACGACAAGTTATAGAGGTAGTGGTAAATAAATCCTTCTAGAAGACAACGGGTTCCTTGGGTGTTTGAGAAATGCCTCTCCCTCAGGAACAGTTCAGCTTCCACACCTATTAGGGTGTGCCAGTGAGACCAAAATACTATATCTGAATATCTGGTCTGGTATACTATGAGAGATACCCCGATCTCATCAGGTATCCCTATCTCATCAGGTATCCCTATCTCATCAGGTATCCCGATTTCATCAGGTATCCCCATGAGAGATGATACTGTATATCAAAGTAACAGGAAACTATAAAATACTCTGCCTTTAAATGAGGCAGCAAAACAACAATTAGGGGAGAAAAAATGTTGCTGTTCTTTGAAGCAGAAGGTTGAAAAGTCTGTGCATGAGTTGACAGCCATAGAAAAGTTTTCCATTTGTTTATGTAACCAAAACCAGACCCTGTAGCCAGCCACTCGAACTCTTCTGAGCAGGGATGACACACAGTCTTCCTAATGCACTGCTGTGCAGGCATTGCTAACCTCCTCCCAAACACAAATGATCATTTCTGATCTGAACCATATCCAATAAATAACGAAACTAGTTCCAATCCTCCCCAAAATCACACTGAAGTCTGTCTGTGCCCCAGTTCTCCAGATGAGAGTTGGGGCTTACAGCACTGGACTCAGGAAAAAGAGGAAAAAAACCCCCCAAAAAACCCAAAACCAAAACACAAGAGGAATCATTGGAGAGAATGAGAGTATTAGAAAAGAAACTGTGCTTTACTTCAGATTCATGCTGCTATAGGTCTTCAGGTTGATTTCCCATAATAACTCAACATAGCAACAACACAGATGCCAGAGATGTCAACAACATTGCTAAGGACCAGCCCTATTTCAGAATGTGAAGAGCAGTATCCTTCAGTGAGACCCAATGGCTCCATTCAAGGTGTCACTGCTCCGTTCATACAAAGAAAATACAGATTCTCAGATTAACCCACTTGTGTTTCATGTTAGCCTAGAGGTGAGTGCTCTCCTTCAGAAACATCTGGTGCTTTTAGCCTTGTTCTGGCTTTAACTGAAATAGCTTTATTTCTAGTAGCTAGTACAGTGCTGTGTTTTGGATTTAGTATGAAGATAACGTTGATTACACACTGGTTTTTTCGGTTGTCATCAGGTAGTTGTAGTGTCCACAGTAAGTCTAGGACTTTCCAGCTCCTCACACCCTGCCAGGTGCACAAGAAGCTGGGAGAGCACAGCCAGAACAGCTGGCCCAGACTGGCCAAAGAGATATTCCCTGTCATACAGTGTCATGCTCCATATATAACTGGGGAAGGTAGCTGGGAGGTGGGATTGCTGCTTGGAAACAGACTGGACATTGGGTGGCAGTTTTTTTTTCCCTTCCACATGTGTTGAGCAATTACTTGTGGGTTTTTATATACATTTATACATATATTAAATATATAGAACTATTGTTTCCTGTCAGTATTATTATTATTCTCTTCCTTTGTCCTGAATGCCAGTGCTTTTCTAGGCATCCATCCTGCCTGTTTATTCTCTGCACACGTTTGTTCATTCAATTGGCGTGGTATGTAATGAGGTTGTTGGCAGTTGGGGCTTTTTTCTTTAGCATCATTAGGTTTTATGATTTCTACAAGTTCCACATAGCAAAACATTCACCCAGGTATTAAAATGCACGGAACAATACCCACCAATTAATACTGACTCCAGAAGTGACATGTAGACACCATGAAATAAGTCTAATGAAGGGAATTTACTTTTCCAGTGCTGACCTCTCAATCACATTTTGTCTTCTAAAAGAAGACAAATGTTTCTGGCTCTTTCCAATACCATGTCCTCTGGTAAAGTGCAGAGGGGATACACACATGCATCACATTCACACAAACTAACAAGCTCACTGGAAAGCAGTCACCTTAAATAAGTGAATAAATAATAAATAAATCGCCTTTGTGTCCAAACACCAGGTAATCCCTGGAGAAATAACAACCAACCCAATGCGACAGTAAAAGAAAAAGAAGATTATTAGAGTAACATCTGTTTGCAAAAGGCAGTTCTGTGACAGATTTCCAGTATGCACACCTCTGCAGGCACGTAGAACACCTCCCTCAGCAGTTGCAGGGTAATTACCCAGCAGTTACGTAATCCAAATTACCCCAAATGAGATGGTTCATGGGGGTCTGTAGATATTTAGATCTACTTTGCTCCTGGCATTTTCCTCCACACCCCAAATGATGCATCTGGAATAAATATGTGTTTGGTGTCATGCTGTTGGTAGGGAGGACAAAGAACTGTGTAGCAGAAGAGGGTGCTCTTTTCCTAGGGATCAGGGAGACTATTCACCCATAGCTGCTGGCATGAAGCACCACAGCAGTCTCCCTTTACCCTGGCCAGAGGTGCCAGATGTATCCATCCAGCAGAGCCCAGAGCTCTACACAGCATTAAAGATGAGGCAAAAGAGATGCCATGGGAGCTGTGAAGTAAACATTTGAGCTATAGATGCAACATCCACGAGCATGCAGAGGGAACGAAATATAAAAGTCTCACTGAATGCATGAGGCTGGATAAGCTAGACCTAATAAGTGTGGGGAAAGGCCAGCCAAAAGGTGTTCTAACCCCTAAAGATGTGGGAAGGCTGTAGGGAGCGTGTTGCAAGCAACTCATTCCAAGAACGTTGTCATGGGAGCAAAAAGACGTCACTGAAGAAACATTCTTAAAGATTTTAAAGGGTAGTCAGGAAGAAATTAGAACATTTTTAAGACTCCTTGTAAAAAAATCAAGTGGTCAGCCTTCTGGGAAGAAGGAACTGTAACCATGGGCGGTATTGTTCATGTTTCCTTGACACTGCAGAACTCTTCGGTGTGGGGAGGGTTTCTGGATGCACAGTTTGTGTAGGCTGCTCTTGGGCATACAGGCTCGAGGCAGGATTGTTCCCTAGACTTCTACAGGCTAAATATCGATTAGAAAGTTGTACAGGACTGGATTCACTGGCCCTGGTGACGCAGTCCTATTCTATGCATCTGTTTCCTAGTGCAGGGTTTATGAAAAATAAAATGAGCATTTAGAATGATTGCATAGAGGATATATTTGAACAAGGCAGAACAAGGTTTGTCATCTTTCCCCATCAGATTAAACGGGCTTTTTTTTTAATTTACCAATATCTCACCAGCACAGCTTCTTTTATATTTCTGATTTTTCTGACTTTCAGTCAAAGTCAGGGTTAATACAGTGCAGGCATGTAATATAAACCCTGAGATTTCTTTGGATGGAATTTTGGGGGTATTTTTAATATCAGAATGTTCTATTTATCATACTCCAGTATCTCATAAATGATTGTATACACTGCACTGTAAACCCCAAACAGAAATTCAGCTATAATAAAGAAACTAAAAAAAACCTCTCATATTCACAAAACCAATGCATCCATATATATTTTTTCCTCATAAAAATCTCCCAACCACTTTCTTAGTTTTAATTTTAAACTTCTATGGAGGGAACAAATGGGTTTGTACATTATGCAATGTAAGTAAAAGTAGCCACACATAGAAATCTGTATTCCCCCCAGACTGACTAAGGTTTTCAAATGTTTACCAGCAGTACAAAAGCTTTTTTGCATTACATTGTTGCTTACAAAAGCAATTAAAAGTAATTCCACAAATCTGAGCCCAGTCTCCTATACCCTAAGTATTTTTTCCTGGATAATTGTGCTTAAAATAAATGTCCCTGCGTACCCCCTCTGATCTGCACTCACTCTGGAACATTTTCCTCTCAGTACTCTTACCAGGTTCAGCTTTTCAGAAATGAATCTGCATCTCCACGGAAGGCCCCCATGTCAGACTGTGGCACTCCCTTCTCTGCAGCGATTCTTACTGCCACCGTCCTTTGAGACAGCACTTGGAAAATTTCCCCAGTCCAAACTCCCTGAAAGGCACTTCTCTCAACCCACAACAGGGGACCACGGGTGGAAACAAATTCCAGGTCTCCCCCTGGGCAAGCACTCAGGCTGCCTTGCCCGCTGGTTCCCCCCATTTCGGTGCCAAGCCTGGCCAGGGCTGCTCACGGGGCCTACCCGCAGGACACGGGCCTACGGCCGGGCGCTGCGTGCTGGCCTCGGCAGCTGGGCTGGCTTGTCCTGCTTTTTCCTTGTTTAAAAAACACTAATTCAGGTTCCAAGCAGCTAGACTTCTTTTAGGTATATTACAGCAAGCAGCCTGCAGCTGTCCCATTAGGCTTCTTTTAGGTATATTACAGCAAGCAGCCTGCAGAAGCTGTCCCATTAACATGACCATCCCACTCTCTCCCTCACGCTCTTCGTAATTTCCCTGCTACAGAATGGCACCAGTTTTACTAACGAGCTACATTTAACCTTCATGTACTACTTACGTGAGCCAAGCTTATACCATTATGTCAGTTTGCTAAGCACAGGGTAATTTTGTAGCTGGAGAAGCTGAAGCACTGAAAAGCAGTGCAGCCCGTCACGAAGCAGGCTGCTGCTGGGAAGACAGGGAATCCTTATTATTTCAGCCTACCCTCCTCCACTGCTCTATGTAGTGCAGGAGTAGAAAGGTACTGCAAGGATATAAACACGAAGAATTTAATCTTATTTCAGCCATGTCTCAAGAACATGGGAGATGGGAAAGTCATATATTAAGCTGAATGGAAACCTGCATCTGACAAAATTAATTTCAAGTATCAGGCTCCACAAATCAAAATGCTCCCATACAACCAATTCTTCTATTCAAGCTCATTGATTTATTGCTATAAAGCTACATATAATTAATTCACCCTCTAGTTGTGCTGCCAACTCTACAAGGTCTAAACCAGGATTCAGAACTGGAGGAAAACAAAGTTTTTTTAATCATTTTTTTTGCCTGTTGTGGATTTTGCACACCTCTTACTTCCCACAATTCTTGAGAGAGATTCACAGGTTCAAAAACCAACTTTCAGCATATTTACAAATTAAGGAAAAAGATCACCTGCCTCACAGCATCCACTTCCCACACAGGATAGATCGTGAAGTCATTAAGCATATTGTGTCACTGCAAGATCACAGGGACCCTTTTCTATTTGGTAAGTACTCCTGACCCTAAAGTTGCTCCTCTACCCTCCTACTTCCAAAATCTAGAACCTACACAAATACTGCAGAGCTGGAAGTCTTTTCTTCATTGCTGATTAAATATTCATACTTCATATGAATTTAGTATTTATTGTTTCATTTGTGTGCAACTGCTCTATAATTTAGAGGCTGTGAAATCTGTCTTATCAGATGATGGTGTATCCAGGATGGTACTTCCAGCAGAAGTGACTATGCATCAACAGTGACAAAAACCTGCCAGCTGTAACCATGACAGTGTCAGCTCTCCACAGTGGCAGGAGGATTCACCACATGTCAGCAGGAGCTTTCTTCCAGTTCTTCTGTGCTATGGTTTCTATGATTGACCAAAAATTCAATTTTAAACCAGGCTGGTGAAATGCAACCCATGTGCCTAGTGGTGTGAGGTCATGCAAATGCTATCTGGTCACATCAACGTTGCCAGTCTTAAGGTGCAGCCCACTGGCTTTGGTGCTGAGTGTGGTATAAATGCCAAAACAAGGCACGAATAGATGCATGATCCCCTACAATTAGGGTAATATTCATTTATCCAGTCTTCTATAGACCTTATGCTGCAAACATCCATACCCAAGCTCTCTATAAGCAGTCGAGATAACTTGTTCTTTAACATATTTTAGATGTGCTTTAACAATACTACCCTGCTGAAAGCCTTCAGGGGCTCTGATGCATGGAGCAGAGGGGAGGAACTGAATAACATCCACAAATGCATCATGTAAGAAGAGCTACTGCAGTAAGTGCCTCCCTCACTGCATGGTACAGCTGTATCTGTCCAGACCTCTCACCCAGTCAAATCAGACCCACATATACCACAGAGAGCTACAGCATATGTTATTGGAGAGACTCTGGACAGCATCACGCTCCATGAAGAGGATAACTCAGTGCAGACTGCCATTTCTGACATGCATCACTACCACCACCATTACAAGTTTCTTCCCCAGACTGTTGTTTTCAAAGCCAACAGAATGTGGTTGAAATGGCTGAGCCACTCGCTGGATTCTTAGTGGCAAGAGCAGATTTTTAGACATGACATATGAAAGAGGCCTTTATGATCTTTCATTAAAGAAAAAAAATGTAGCACCCCAGGAATACATGTGAATATATTCTCCAGCTCACCCACAGCCAACAGTTCCCATTCTGTTAAAGAATAAAGCCCTTCTAAGACCGTTAGTAAACAGCTAACTTCTTTGATCTGTTATTCTGATTCTGGAACAAAGAGTTTCTGAGCAGCATAACAAATTAGTTCACCCATAGTACAGTTTGTCAGACATACTGTTGTCTTGAATACTTTTCATCTGCCAGCTCTAAGATATGCAGTACTGTCTACATCTTTTCTGAGCAATGACCCTGACCTCTCTGCACAGGCCAGAACAGATATCAAGAAACTACAAGTTCCAGGAAATTAATGCAGTGAGCCCCATATTCTCCACTTCTTGTAATTTTAGACTTACCTAAGCCTACCACACTTCCTTAAATTCAAACAAATGTATTTTTTGAATGTTTAATCTTTGCTTGAACTAAGTCTAAAGCCCTTCTGTCTTCCCCAAAATGCTCCTGAGCATACCACAACCCACAGCCCAGAACCTAACAGGCAAACATTGCACTGTATATTGAACCCATGATGCATGCAGCTCAGGAGTAGTGACAGTAAGTACGGGCAGAGTCTACAGGAGCCATGAGTGCACAGATTCCAGTGGCAATGATTTCCAACAACAGAAACTTTCTTAGCTTCATAGCTCATTAATACTTTACATGGAGCATCACATTCATTATAGATAGAGGATGACTTCCTTCATTAACAGCCTTGAGACAAAAAGCCCTTAAATCCACACTCCTCTGAACAGAGTTGTATCCCATCACTAAACTTAAGATCCACTTACAAAGAATTCAGCACCTTGGTTTTTCTTGCAGATACTTGCATTGAATTTAGTTCTCACTTCTGCTTGCAGCAAGGCTGGTGCATGAGATACACGGTTATAAACTGTCGGGGGGGGGGAGAAGAATATTTTTCCTCCCCTCTTACTTACTACCCATTCCTTTGCCCCGTTCTTGCTCATCAAGTTGACTTAAAGAACCTGTAAAGTCCTAAATGGAAGCTTTTACTTCTTTGAATGCTTTCTATTCCAGAATTTCAAGAAAATATAGTAGTACTTCTTAAAGAAAAATCAAACTTTTGGAGGGTTGTACTTCCTTTATGCCAAGCTACAGTCAAAACCAGGTGATGACGCAGAAGCTCGTGCTTCCTTGTGCCACTGGGGAGCTATTCTAACACTGGGGACGGCTTGATACAAGGGAAGCACTGAAAGAAAAATGAAAACAAGAATTGAACAAGCTTGGACTTTAATGCAGCTTAGCACACTTACTGGCAAGAAGAGAAGAACTGGCAGATAAGCAGCACGAAAATTACTTTTCACCCTACAGCACATTATGCTTTAAAATGTGTGTGCACCAGTTGTTTTGTTATATAATCTTCTAACTCTATTTTCTGGCAATGTCCTGAGGAGTTGGCTCCTGCACCCTTCACTTCCACTCTGAAGCATTGGATGTTGTGAGTACGTCCAGTCAGTGTCTGAGAAATTATTTGCAAAGTGATCGCTACCCTGATTAGGGGTGACAAAACCCATTCTGTATCTTGCCAAGATCATTGGAGGGGGAGGGGGGAAGGAAAGTTATTTGGGCAAATCTCTCTTTTCTTTTTTAAAAATGCTGAGAAGCATGGAATCAAAAAGGAAAAGAAAGCATAACAATCCAGTCCCCAGTGCAAGCTAGAACAATCTAGATGACAGACCTGCATCCTGACTGCAGCTGTCCTCAGGTACTTTTACTAACTCAGAAACTCCAAGGAGCATTTTTGGAGCACAGGGAGTTCCACACCAACATGGGGCAGAACTTTTCCCCAGTGAGGGTGAGGGAGCCCTGGGACAGGCTGCCCAGGGGGTGTGGAGTCTCCTTCTCTGGAGAGATTCCAGCCCCATCTGGACACTGCCCTGTGCAATATGAGCTGGGGAGCTGCTTTGGCAGGGGGGTTGGACCCCAGGAGCTCTCCAGGTCTTTTCCAACCCCTGGGATTCTGTGATTCTATGATTCTATGATCTCTTCCCTTCTCACACTACTTACTGGGACTGTCACAGTTGTGACTGTAACCTGTCAGACTTGATGCAATACAGCCACTTTTTCCTAGCTTTGTGTCCCTTGTACCAAATGCTCCTCCTCTACCGTCGTATCACCTCCATGCTACCTTAACACCCAAGGAACCTTTTGCAAAGTATTCCACAGGCTTTGTTCACGTAGCATAAAAAAGCTTCAATAAAAGAGAAAACTGAAATTTAAAGTTTTAATAAAAGTTTATTTCGTTGTCAGTATCAGTAACTACTGGTTTTTCAGCTGCCCATTAAGTTAGACTTCCTTATTCATTAACTCCTAAAATAGACTAAATCCTTTGATTTCAGGCACAGTGAGTCCTAAAGTATAGAGATCCTCATCACTGCCATGCTATGTAACTTGAATTCTGCTCTCTTCATTCAAAGCAGCTTCCTCATTACCTGCTTCTGACATTCCTTCACCTCAGTTCTTATCACCTCAGCTTTGTTCCTTTCCACCAATTCCAGCCAGTTATTCCTTTTTCCAAACTACCTTCTACTTCTCTAGACACGATATTCACTGCTCAGATATGGCCTGATGATGGGCTGAAAGCGTGAATTGTACTGCTACCATCAGAAATCCTTTGTATTTGTTGAAGCTTTCCTTTTCCAGCTAAGCATGACCCGAAACTTCTAATATTTGAGTCCTCCTTGATACGTAAAAAAGCCTTGAAGGACTGTAAAGAAGCACAGGGGAGAAAGAAAAACAGGACTACAGACTTGGGCTTGAGGGGAGAGCAACTCAAGTTTCTCTTGGACAGGCTGTTCTTCCAGAAGTTGTGTGTGGGTGACTGAAAAGTGTCAGAAGGAATAAAACACCACAAGTTACAAACATCAAAGTCATATTAGTTCAGAAAGGAAATTTTCCTTATTATTGTATCTATCTAAATTCTTGTATAAACATTAAAGAAAAGGCAGGTAGTAAGATGTAGAGAGGAAATAACAACTAGCTAACAAGCTGTAGAAAAGAGCCTTGACTGTAATATTCAGTTCACCTCACCAGCATGTTGAAGGGATATGAAAGCTCACAATCTATTTTACTTCATTGCTATCTGTCTACTTTTATGACCCTGCCAAAGTCAAAGAATCACTCCAATTTTTTAAAATTACGGCTATTGATTTCTCTCTTTTTCCTGTCCTTGTAGGAGAAATATGACTTACAAAGGGTTTCACTGGTTGGCTTGGGCTTTGTTATTTTTGAAAGAAGACTTCTCATTCTTCCTTCCCATCTGTTCCTCTCTGTATTCTAGAGAGACCTTCACAGAAACCAAGAAGAGACACTGAGAGCCCTGGTCTTTCTAAGGTCAACCACTACAGTGAAGAACACCCTTTGTGGTTTCTTTACTCTGCTGGCTCATATGGCTCTCTGCAGAGACAGTGTACACACAACTGAATACCCACAGCCACATCAGACAAAATTTATTTGGACAGCAGGAATCCCATTATCAGCGTAAGGAAATAGGGATCATTGAGAATGAAATAAACCCAAACCTCTGTATCACAAGAAACAAAGGAAATCACCCTGTACTACCAACCCCACCACCTAAATACAGCTCTCCTGTATGCTCATTATTGATGAGAACTCCTGGTCTTATGGAGAAGCTTTTTGGCCTTCTCTGTGCTCATCTAAGGGACAAAGCATTTACAAATATTCATTCACTTTCTCTGCTGAGTGGAAACGCTGTTTCCAGACAGAGAAAGACTGGTTGCTGTGCATATTTGGAATTCATTTTGGTAGGATTCATCTTTTCCAATTTCCAAGTTTAATTAATGTATCCTGATTTCAAACTATTTTTAACAAGTAACTTTTCTTCAATCACAGGGAAAATGCCTTTTCAAGAATGTCACTCATCTAAATTATCCATCATTTTATCCTTTTCTGACAAGCCATGACAGACTCTGCCACAGAAATAAAATATACAACTGAATTAACTTAGAATCTCTTATAGGGGCCTGCTGTAACAGCAGTGCACTGCATCCTGAGGAACACCAAATGCTGTGGTCCTTAAAACCAGCTTTAGTTTATACAAGAATTATCCATATTACACAAAGATACTGGGACCAGAACTTAACTTTTGTGAAATCTACCCAAAGACAAAAGGATTAATATACCATCAGTAGAATTATTTTGCATTCCAAATGGAAATAAAATTAAAATAAAGACTGAAATAAAATTGAAATTAAAAATTAGCAAAGTTAAGAAAAACTTTTTTTATTGTTAAATGGGATAAATGGGGGAATCTGAGAATACCTAGATGGTCAACCCCCTGTTCCATGGTTTTGTTGAATTTTCTGAATACTAAATAACAGGAATGTCTAATTTATCAAAGTCAGGTTCTCCCGTCAGTGCCAAACCATCACCAGCAGCCCAGGTTTCTTTCTTGGTTGGCTGATGATTACTGATCTTGACACTGGTCGGTACTCTGTGTTGTGAATAATTCAGGGATGCTGAGTTGTTCAGTGACAAACTCTGGAGGGTAAAATGAGATCTGACATTTCAGTCTACCTGTTTGTGCTTCAAAGCAGAATTAATAAGCAGAATCTCTCTGTTAAGCCTTGGGATTACTGAGAACAGGTCTGAATCAAAATGCCCTCACAAAGACTCCAAAGTCTTTGCCCCACTCCAGCTAAAAGGAACACAGCAAAGAGGGTCTTTGCCCAGCAGTGTTCAGGAATGGAAATTTATTACCTGATTTCTGTAGATTGTGCATTTGAATGAGGTCTAGAACCATGCTGCTTGCTTTCAAACCACACAACTAGGAAGAAAATAAATTTCTTCTCTGGAAAAGAAGGAACTGGAGGTCACAGCAGTTTTCCACTAGATCCGGCGATGCCACGGTAGAAGAGAATGGTTACTGTGTTCTGCTCCAGCCTTTGCTGGAGGCAGAAACATCTCAGCTGCTAGCTGAGCCCTTCCACACTTCCTAATTTGTTCAGACAAAATCAATTATCTTGAGCCATGGTGTGAATTGACTTGCACGCTTTTCCCTGATTTACCAAACTGGAACGCCCTTTCCGTACCTACTCTAGAGGAAGTTGATAGAATGAGATTAAGCTCCAAACTAGGTCCTATCTCCTTAGGGTGAGAGCACTTGGAGGAAAAGAATCTCAGGTTCAACTTGATGTGGTTGTGGGGAATCAGTTCTGTGTTCCAGTGCCAAGTCCTGTCCCCATCCAAGAGCCAAAGCAGGCTCTTTTTCCACTAAGGTTAAGAAAGCCCTAGAGTGTGTTCTTCACAGTATTACTTGGTCTTAGAAATATCAGCAAAAATATTAGGAACAATGGAGTATAGCTGAGGAGAGTAACTCCTCCCACGGACATAGCTGGATCCAGAAAACAATGTCTATGGATGTCCTGGAGCTGAATACCAAGAGCCTGTAGCCTGACCTGAGAGAATGCTGTCAGGCCACAGGTAGAGTTGCTTTTCTGAGGCAGAGATACAAGGCTCGGGACTTTTGTAACATGAAGGGCTTTTGCAAAGAAAAGATTGGCACAAACTGAGCCATAGTCAAAGAAAGTCTGTACAGCTACTGACTGATAACACTGATCATGCGTGCAAGTCTGGCCTCCTGAGTCTCCAGCTTAAAGGGGTTTTCCTTATCTCAGTAAAATTTATGTCGACTTCACATATTTGAGGAGAGGGATTCAGGGACTGGAGTCATCAAAACACACTTGAATGAAAAAAAATGCAAATCCCTGTGTTGTCCTGGGTTTTGGCAACACAAAACAATTGTTTCTCCCCGTGATTTGCATAACAAAGACCCCAAGTCCCTCTTCTCTCCAGGTCCATCGGGAAGGTTTGCACTTGAGGCACAGCAGACAGAGGCAGAGGGAAGGAACCATTTATACTTCTAAGCTTTTATACTTATAGCACAAGAAAGGGTTTGACAGAGTAGTAGCAAGCGCTTAGTTTCCTTAAATCAAAAATAAAAAGGGATGCCAGTAAGAAGCATAAGCTTTACAAAATCAGAGTGAGGGCCTGTAAACCTTGAAGTGCACCTGTGATTAGCAAGCGCTGCTGGTAGCTCAGTTACAGACCACTAAAACTCTCCCTGAAGAACTTCCACTTACCTGCCTCAAAACATTTCTCTACAGAATTAGAAACCCAGTATTAAGTACAAGACTGAGAAATATTAAGCAAATTGGGGGTTGGACCCGATGATCT
Organism: Gallinula chloropus; assembly: GCF_964237585.1. Taxonomy (NCBI): domain Eukaryota; kingdom Metazoa; phylum Chordata; class Aves; order Gruiformes; family Rallidae; genus Gallinula; species Gallinula chloropus. Next base: position 2,145,799 of record NC_140088.1, read on the forward strand.
CTTGAGGTCCCTTCCAACCCCTATGATTCTATGAAATCAGGCCATTAAATTGACCATTCACTTTATTTATTACCGTCTGTCTCAAAGCTGCATAAACTCCAGAAAATGCCCCCTAAATATCACGCTGTCCTGTGAGGCTGAGAGCTTGAAGCAAATGATTAGTCTGAGCAAAGCTCCACAGAGCTCCAGCCACGGCTCAGCACTGCTGAGCTGGGCGATAGGGCTGACACTCCGCAGGCCCCGCTTGTGCCTACTAAAGGCTCCCACTCTTTTCTAAATGTTCCACTCGTACTTCAGATACACAAGGGTGAACAAAAACACTGAGTAATGGAGATGAGCTGAAAAATTATCTTGTCCAGTTCCCCCTCTTGACTCCTGAGGTGACACGGTGTCGATGTTCCCCACGCAGCAGGGAGCCAGCGTACTCTGTCACACAGGTGGAATCACTTTTCCCTTTAAAAAAATGAATTTGGGTCATTCTGAGCTCTAAATATTTCATGGCGAACAACACACAGAGAAAAGGCCCACACCACAGACCCAGCCAAGCGGATTTTGAATTTTCCATGTTGAAAACAATGTTTCTTGTTCTATTTTTGGTTCTGACACAGTACAACTGGTGACCCGAAAGTCAACTCGGTTGGTTTTTTTCCCACTTCAGTTCTGACCTGTTCTGTGCTCCCAATATACCCATAAATGGCACTAGGACTAAAGGTTCACAAGCAGTGAGTAGAAAGGAGAAGGGATCAAGTACCATTCATGTAGCTGCAGGAATACCGAGATGACAAAAGTCACTATCAAGACCTTTCTTGACCCAGATTCATTGCCGTCTCTGACAGCCTAGATTTGGAGAAGAGCTCTGATTGCAATGGCTAAAAAGACTCTCGGAGGCTTATTATGGACAGTGGAACTCACAAGTAGCCTTTATCTCACAGCAGTGAAATATGAAATGTTTACATTTTAAAATGTGTTGCTTCCTGCCATGAGTCAGATCTCACATCAGAAGCAAGACAGTGCTACACAGACACAGAGATGGGCAGGACCTTCTTTCTGCAGAAGATCAAAAAGGTTGAGGAAGGTCCTACTTGTCATCAGGCCTGAATGCCACTCCAGATGTCCACCACTGAAAGCTCCATTAAAGCTCATCTGACACAAGGGGTTTGTACTTACTTAAATTATATTAAATTGCTTAAAAGCCTTAACTGGACTGTACCTGAAATACATAGAAGTAACAAACTTCTAGCAACAACATGTAGTCTTAATTGCTTCTCTTTGACTGTGGTTTCAAAACCACAGAACTTCAGCATGGAAGTAAGCGTGGGAGTACAGCTAGTTTTCTTACTACATGTCCTGTCAACTCCCCATGGTGCTGTTGCTTCAATCAGGGTAATGGTCAAATTAGTATAATAAAAGATATCATAATATTATTCTGTATTCAGGGGTAGATGATGATAAAGACAATAACAACTGAACTTTGATCTCTTTCCCCACTTCCTTCTGTTGCTTTTGCCTACTAAATTAGTGTAAAGACATCCTAAAAAATGACATGGTTTCCTGAAACATATATGAATAGTTCGCACTTGTGACTCTCAGAAATAGCATTAGCACATGTTCTCTTCAGAAGTTCACAGCTTATTATGACATGAAAAATAAAATCATAAGACCATATGAGAGATCCTGAAAAAATGAAGCAAAAGCAGAAATATCAGCTTCCTATTGGTAGAAAATAAATAATTAAGAAAAAAAGACAAACTTGTAAAAGCCACTGCCTACATACTTCTGATATACCACCTGCTCTGACAATAACTTTTAGATGTCTCCATCTTCTATAAGGTCTTACTCTCTTTGTCTAAACTATCCACTCCCTAAGACACCAACGACTTGGCCTTAAAGCATTGCATGCATATTGATGTAATATTAAATGGTCTGTACACTATTAATGGTGTCTACACAAAGAGCAAGAGCATCCTCAGATGCTTGCCCAATCTTATCTTAAATTGAGACAAACTACACAAAAGGACACACAATATACAGCAGCATGTTTTGAAGTCATTTCTCTTGTATTGTAGAACTCTATTTTCCATCATGTGGGGGTTTTTTCCCCTTTAACATCCTACCTACATCCCATCTCACAGATTTCAACTGAAATTGCAAGAAAAGAAATCTCTCACAATAAAAAGACCTCACAGGAAACACATGGACTTTGTCTATTTATCCTGATATGAACCTACTTAAAACCTTTGGGTATTTTCTCATTCAAGAATAGGATTTTCTGATACCAGTTTGCCTTCAGTTCCAGAGAACAGCTAGGGCCATTTTCTTCTACATGCTCTTAAATACATTACTTCTGTATTGAATATATACGAAAAATGTTTGTGAACCTCAAGTGCTCTTAAGAATTTGTATTGTAAAGATGCATAGCAAGGAAATAAAGGAAGGCTGAGTGTAGGGAGCTCAAGTAATGTCTTCATCCCCTATGAAAACCTAGGTCTTTGAGGTTGTCCTACCTTGCAGAAGAGGTTCACATGGTGATGCTCCCTGAGAAGCTTATCATGCATGACCACATTAGCAAAATGATGGCAGACCTAAACTCTGTCAAAATTTACCCTGGCACAGCTGCAGGATATAACACCACCCCTACAGACTGAGGAGCATGGGAAATTAAGGTAAAGTATTACTTCAGCTTTCTAAATTTCATATCTAGTTCATTTTCACAGGTAGATTACTTTTCTGCTTCTCTCTCTCACATCTGCCTTTTTATGATTTCTTTCAATGCTGATTATCAGTGGTTGTACTCACAGTGTGGATAGAAGAGAAACTCACCAAGTTGGCAGCCTGTAAATCCTTGTGTGGATATCAGGTTCAACGACCCTTGTATTATTTACTTCACTTACACATGCTAATGGTCTTAAAAGCACTGTACAAACTGATCAATGAACCAGACAAAAGGTTGTCTTTAGCCAGCTGCTGCAGCGCTGCGCTACAGCACAGAGCAACTGTGTGCAATCCCTTCCCAGGGCAGTGACTAGCAGCCTATCCAAACGACAGCACGTGGAGATTTTACCTCACTGATCTATGGCAGCAACATTCTGCCTAACTGCAAAGTGCTCTCCTGCCTCTCACACAGCCTCACCTGGGAGCATTTGCAAGAAAGAGTAAGGTTGTATCATTGGCTGTATAGGGTCCCACCAGCACAGCTGTAGTTTTGTTTCTCCATTCTTTGTGACAAAACAGAAGTCCTTACTAACTTACTAGAGATTCAAGCTGCAAGGGCAGCCAGGCAGCAACCCATCTGAGAGCAAACTAAGCATAAACTTTCTAGACTACAAAAAACTACTAGTTTTGTCTGTCGTTCCCTTTCTTAACTTCTGTCTCCTGGGCACACCCTAGCCATTGGAAGATGCAGCAGTAGAGGAACTGAGCACAGCAAGTGGAGGAGTCTTCCCTGCTCAGGCTAACGCAGCTGATGTCATATCCAACACCGGCAAAAGAAAACATCAGCTTTGCCTAACAGAGTCAGCATCTGCTCTTCCTAGTGTCTTGAGCTGGCTCCGAGAAGGGCTTCAGGTTCCAAAAATAAATCTTGTGGTGGAGTGCATCCAATTTCCTAGCAGTGCTGATACTTCGCTGTACAGCATATGCAGCCTGAAACTGGTGTCAGCCAAGCAGGCAGATGACCTTTCTACTGATAATTGTCTTCGAGGAAAATTAAAACCTCAGCTAGCTATAAATTGGCTTAAATTTTTAAGTCACTTTCATGCTTGGCTGACAGTTCTGGCTGGGGACTGAATACTCCCTTCCACCGATTACATAAAATGTAGGCAGTTGCAATGCTGCCTGCCCAGTGAGATGGGACCAACTGACTCTGTCTCTCTAGTGAGATGGGACCAGCTCTGTAGATGGCAGACTAGTCCATGCTCCTTGGTTTATTCTGTCTTGTTTCTCAGGTGACAATATCAGCCAGGGGATGAGCAATGATATCTTCTCCTGCCTTCTAGTAGCTCAAAAAGAATTGAACAATGAGCACTAGTGACCTGGACCGCATTTAAACTAGAATCCTCTGCTGTACAAAGAATCTCCGCAGCTGCAAGCAGTTTCTTGCCCTACTTACAGCTAAAAAGCCATCTTTCCTATACACAAACTTGAAAGTTTACTTGAGATGTACATTGTCCTGATTTTTCCTCACATGTCCACTACAAAAACAGATGAATGGAGACTTTAGGAGATAGATAGACAGCTTCAAAGGACTCCATGTGGGTAGAAGTATGGAATTACAACCTATAGCAGTCTCTTCTCACTAACACATATTCAGTCCCTTGTAAAGAAAAAGAAGGAAAATAAACAAGCACAGGCATATTACAGACAGATTTAATCACCTAGAATTCCTCTTGTCAAGCAGGTTTATATGAGAAATTTATTTGACTCCTGAGCTGTCTTCAAATCAGATGTGTGAGGGGATTTCAATTCAGAAAGGTGCTGACCAGTCTCACTGTCCTCATAAAAAGTTTTGCCATTTCTTCATTCACCTTCCTATAGTTCACAGGAAGTGACTGCAAACAAAATGATGAAGAAAGTCAAAAGGAGAACTGAGGAAGAGCTCCAATTTTGAAAATTGGTCCCAGGTCAGAAGAGGCATAACCTAAGTTTTATCCAGAGAACATAGCATTTTAGTACAAGAAGATGCCAAAGATGCTTTTGCAGTTTTATCTTGTGGTTGCTTGGGCTGCTGCTGAAACAAGAGAGAATACTTAATAAAATATGTGCTTTTATGGACAATTGTTCTGGGCTGGCCAAATAATAGCCGAGTGTACTATTTTGCACAGTGACCATTATGCCTCTTTAGTAATAGCACCCTGCTGCCTTTAAAACTACTGAATGATGGAAGATGGAGAGAACTGCTTAATCCACTTGCTGTGCTGAAAAATCCCTCAGTGTAACAGGCAGCATCGCACGGCTGAACATCCCACAGGCATCAACTGAGACAGCACGGACTGTGCTGCCAGGCACTTGTGGAGCTCCAGGTACATCAACGACAACCACTGCTACAGCAATAGTAGGATTCAGTGCCAGCAGGATTTCTTTCTTATCACTCATACGTGTTGTAACAGTGCCCATTTTACCCTCAGAAGCAACAATTCCCAGAAAAAACAACTACCATTATAAACAAAACTGCATACATTAAGAGAGAGATTCTTCTGGCACAATTCAGAGATACTCTCTTAACACAGAAGAGCAGCAGGACATAAGGATCTGGCCCATCCAATTTTGATTCTTTAATATATGCATTCTTTAAAAAGAAATAATTGAGCTCCATCTCACTGCCTTGTTCATTCATTTCCTGTCAGCACCACAAAAATAGTTAGGGGAAGGGTTATGCATGAGATGAGAGTTCACAAGGGAAAAGGGAGGGCGTTATATGTAAAAGGGACAGGGTGGTAGCACAGAGATGACTGTAGGGGAAGCAGATCAGTGGGCCAGTGAGTGCTGAGGGTTGGGATCAAACACCAGAAAATGTAAACTATACCTGGGGCAGTGAGGCTTGGAAGGTGTTAAGAATGTAGGTAGCTATTTGAAGTAGCTTAAGGGGAACATTACATTCCAAGGGAAGACAAATTTCTTGTCCCCTGTGTCCTCTGCGTGTAAAAAAAGCCCCTAACAAGCCAATTCTGAGCAGTGGAAGGAGACTATCCTAATGCATACCCTCCAACCCAGTATTATCACATCTAGAAATCTCCCCTGTGCCACTAACAGCAGCAAGCCTCACAGGCAGTATTTTTTATCAGAACCAGCACTGAAAACTACCCACTTGGCAACTAATGAATCAGCCTTTATTTCCCTGCCCTTCTTATGCTACAGGCTGTGAGACTGACTGATTGTCTGAATTTCAGAGCAGCTTCTGCATGGAGGAGGTAGTTAAGACAGCCTAAAGCTGTAACACCTGCCTGCCAGTACTTGACAGCATCAGTAATCCCTCACAGCCCCCTCACCCTGCCAGGAGGAAGGCCAGTGCTGTCCCCCTTCTCTGCTCAAGGAAGAACAGTAGTTAGGACAGCTAGAGGTGTCAGGGTGAGAGGACATCAGAGTACAACACTCAGCTCCTGCTGACCCTCAGTCCAACCACGGCTGTGGGGTGTTCACAGGATAGTTGGGGAGCAACAGGATGAGGAATGGTGAACCAAATGGGAAGCACTCATGCTAGCCAGCTCCTGTCCTTCTGTCATTAAGCAGCACAGCAACAGCTTTGCCTGGTGCCCAACACCAGGTGAAGTGCCACCAGGTTCATTGAATTGGAGTCTGTATATAGCACAAGAGTAACTGCAGACCTTCACCATTCTGATCCAAACTTCAGTCATCTTGTGTGGATGTCTACAAAGTTTGTGTATATATTCAAATCAAACTGTCATAAGACTAGGTGTCAAAATAACCACTGGAAATACAACTGATCATACTACTAAAGCAAAACTTTCTTTCTTTCTTCCCTCATAAATGCTGACTACAACTGTAACTTGAATATGAACCATCACTCTTATCAGCTCTTGGTTCAGTAACAGCACTTCTCTGTATCATGACAGCTTAAAAGATGTAGTATTTATTCAATTGTGTCTGATTATGAGAATCAATTTAATTGATTCTCTGACTAATAAGCATACTAGTGGGAATTTTCTTGGTCCAGTGAATTCAGCAACTAATGACACAAAGCCATGTTTTGGCAAAAGCACCAGACAGATGTTTCACATAAAAGTCCATGGCCTAGCCAGCTTCAGAAGTCCAAGCTGAAACCCTAATCTATCAAGTTGATAACTACTGCTCCAGTACCACACAAAACCACATGGTTATTGCACATCGTTATTGCACAATGTTATCATATGTAGTTTGGTTTTGACTACATTGGCAAAAACTAAGCTGTACTAGGTGACTACCATATCAGTAAGGTGAATAAAACCATGGTTTTCTATGGCTAGGTTTCTGAAAATAACTGCAAATCATAGTCTAATGCTTACTGTCATTCTGCTCTTCTCAAATTGTCAGCACATGCCTGCAGAAGGAAGGACATCCAAGGGGTTTCACGGTGCAAAAGAAACCATTCCTCTTCAGCATGGCTTCATGAAGAGGTTTCTTGGGAAACATCTATTCAGAGTCAGGAAAAAATTGATAGAAGGTGATAGAAAGTCTCAAACTTAAACCACCATACTTAATATGTAAGCATTTTCATTGCAGCATTTTGCACCTTTGTTGTTTCCCACTTTAACTGCCCATTTAAATTGCATTTCCAGCTTTCAACAGAGCTCTGTGAAGAAACATTTGTGTGTCTCATAGGGTGCCTCCCTCTTCTCGGCAAATTATCATTTCCCCACAATAACACAAGGAACTAGCTTTCTGTTAATTGCTCAGTAAAAAAGAGTGCCTCGGGGCTTTATTAGGAAAGATTTCTGAGAGACTGAACCATGTGTGACCTAAATTGGCTTCATAAGTGGTTTCTGGAGGGCACAGACCAGTATTCACAAGCATAATCGCCTTTCACCTTGACATTAATTATATACTTTACTATTCAAAATAAGTCATGGCCATGAGCTGAAGCATTTGTAAAGTAAACATGTCAGGAAAGCAAGATACTGTAAAATGAATAAAATAGTCAATTCAGCACTATTAAAAATTCCTTTTCTTTTTACCCTCGGTCTCCTGTGTGGCCTGAGCATAAAATAACTATTGGTCTCTAAAAGAAAGGCAGAAAATTTTCACCTCTCTGGGTTGCTTTGTTTAAATGTAAAAATTTAATGCACAGGTCTTTTTCTCTGAATATGAAAATAAAAGGGACTTGCTGGTTAATGACAATTTGAAGAGCTGTATGTGCCTCAGGATCTCATAAAATACATATCCCATGAAAAAATAGTTTTCCATAACCTATCATTTCTGCATTGCTTTTTATTTTGTACTTCCCTTTTTAAAATCAAGGATATTTATACAAAACCAGGATCTTTATTCCCAGACTGTGCTCTAATCTGCCAAAGCAAATATGCCCCATTTTTGACAGTGCTTTTTTCTGTTTGGGTTTGATATATATACTGCATAAGTGGGGACAACAGGAACCCAAGAAAATCACCATGATACAGAAAGCAGTCTCCAACCCAAAGAGATGGCATTGGGGATTCACTGATTGTTAACAACAAATAATAAGTCTATAAAGTTCCAGAGCTGGCCAACATTAAAGCACTGGCTCAGCTGAGAAAAAACTACTATTTTACAAGCACATTTTGGAGGCATTTAAGGAAGATCCTAAAGAAGATGCATATCCAGAAGAAAAAACATGGAGGGGCGTTGTTTGGTTTAAATCAGCACCTGCCAGTCTGTTGCCAGTCCTTTGAAGATATGGTACAGAGAGGTAGTTCAGGTGTTTTCCTGAATGCATTTCCACCTTTGAGACCACCCTGCTCGCTTCCTCCTGGGTAGCCCACCTCAGCTGCTCAGCAGTGCCACCAGGGCAGTCCTGGCTGTGCTCTCCTAAGTCGCTTCCTATTTCAAACCCCCAAACTAAGGGTGAACAGTTCCCTGTTTGTCATTTTGATGGAGATCTCCCTTTCACCCTCTTTTCTGTCCATCATTTTGTTTTCCTGATACCGAATGGTTAAGCCCCCAGTCCTCCGCTGTAAGCCAACAAAAACCTCAAACCACAATACAAAACTGAGTATCTGTAGCTTCAGAAAAGCAAACTTATGACAGATTTATGGAAGACAAATCCACTGAAAGGTTCACTACCTGGGAGAGTATTTTCGGGAAGTTTATCTTGTCTTGATGCTTTTTTCTAATCATCTCCTGATGGATCCTTTTAAAACAGACTGTTGAGACAGGTAATCCTTTGATCTGAGCCAGTAGGGTTGTTCTTACGTGCTGTCTGTACAATACCTCCATTCTCTGTTAGCTCTTTGATGTTTCTTTACAGAAGTGAAGACTAAGCTTCTTGCAGAGCAATTTTGTTGATATCTGACATACCTCATAAACTAAGTAATGTTTCATACGCCTGCAACATCACCCCGTTGGGTCATACTGGATATTATTTACAACTATAATAGATTACATTCATACTAGAAATAATATTCTGAAGGGCTTTCTTTAAAATTACAATAATAATGTTTAGATAAAGGATTTCTCACCTTCTTCAGGATATTAACTGCAGACAGGAAGAAAGATGATGGCATTTTGTAAGCACATAGTAGGGTAAAAATAATTAAGGAAAACTATTAAGACTCTTTTAAGTCACTTTTATTTTCATATATAAAGCTCAATTTTTCCCTTATAGGCTACAGTTTAAGTCTTCAGTCAAACCTCTAGAAAGGCAATCTCAGTTTTCAGTTCTCTGCCCAAACTAGTCCTCATCTAAAATCCTCTGTGAGATTCTTAGAGATTTCAGTGCATTTCCTATGTCCTTTGAAGCATCTCTCATGCTGCCTGAAAACACGCTTAGTAATAAACTCTACTAATGAGTATTTCCAGGTGTTTAGAAGGAAGATGTGAGAATCCCCATTACAGATTATTAGCAAAAATGCTGCGTTCTACTGTTATTTCCTTTCAAATTTCACTGATTTCTATTTCCTTTCTTAGGAGAAGAGAGGGAACACCAATACCAATACCTAGCCGATCACTTTTCTGGCACTTTGGATAACTATCTTATGCCCATTACTAATATTCTTTCTGAAATGTACCTTTTACCAGTACTGTATTCCTCTATGTTTTCAATAAATTAAATAACAATTATATGCATGCTTATATATGCAACAGTTGATTCAGATGCTTGTTCTGGTGGCAGTACCGTACCTTAGGGCATCGCTGTGATTGCTCTGGCAGCCAACCTTTTCCAGGTCTTGCCATAAAAACTGCTAGCTTATAGCAAGTGGTAAACATTTCAAAGATATCTCTAAGCTACTCCCCTAATGTGATGCTTTTAGTATATAAATCAACAGCCACCACCAATAACAAAGATTCGAGGTCTCAGGTTTCTCCAACAGTGGTGCAATCTATTAAACTGCTCAGTGTAACTTGCAAAATAAGCAAAGTCAAGTTGAGATAAATAAGCTTTAAAATGTCATAATGAGGAGTAGTAGCTGAAAGGGCTAAATTGTTCATGGTAATGAACTGAGACAAAATGATCAGACAGCATTAATAAGTCACAGGGAGGCAGACATTCACCTCATTGTAGAGTTGTACCATCATTAACTATTGGATACCACATTCTAAGGTCTCTTAAGAGATACCTTACGTCATATTGAAATGTTTTTAACTAACCTTTATTAGGAAAGCATTTTACAGAAACAAATATATGCACATAGTCAAGCATTCGTGCAATGAATCCATACTGACCAAGCTGTAACTGAAAAAGAAGGGAGAAGGTAATAAATTACTTGGAAAATGCTCAGATATCTACATGAGAGAGATCTGATGCAGGCAAGGATTTCTGTGTGAAAGTAACAAAGAGTCACTGCAACTGCCTAGGTCCCACAGTGAGAAGTGTTGTTGGTTGGGGTTTTTTTATGCAAGCAAACATAAGATATTAGTGATTTCTCAGTATTTATTACTGTTAGCTGTAGTAAATTATTTAACACATTTCCAGTTAGCTACACCATACTCATTGCATACACAAGTTATGGCTGCAGTAAATTATTTCAGTAGTCATTCTTAAGAGTGACTTTACCCCAAAGAATAAGAAATCATAAACAAATCAATATTTCCACCACGGTTCACTGAAGTACAGATAAAAACCCTATAATTACATCCACCAGCCTATCCAGTCATTGAATAGCATCTAGATTAATATGAGTACCACAAAAACTATGACATAGAAAGTAGCAATAGAAACCAATCCCAAAGTGGTACAACAACACCCTTTTAATTTCTTTCCTTTGTTCTCTTCAACCTGGAGGCTCCAAAAATAATGTGTAGGTCAGAGCATTAATGAAATGTACCAGCAACATTCATTATTAATCACAAAGCAGTGTTTTGTTTCAGGGATCTACTAGCACATCTAATATTATTCATAAATTATTATGTCTTTTTCCATTTTGATCCTATTAAATTGACTGGGAGCCTTTCTATAGACTGCCTTAGGCCTGATGGGATGCACAAACTCCCCAATAAAGGAATTCAAGTAAAAGCAGCAAATATATGAAATATATAAAAAGCTAAAGGAGGTAACATTAGGTACAGGTGTAGTTTAGAATGCTGAGTTTGGCACAATGAGAGCTTGTCGGAGAGGACAGCAGGCCTGCTAGCGGCCTAGTCTCTTCCCCCAAGATTTAGGCCCTGACAATATTCTTCTGTTCCCATGAGACAGGAAAAGTTCCTCATGCTGAGGGGATCCTAATAATCACATTCTCAAAACACAGCGGCCTTGATGATAGGGGTACAGGCTACCCTAAACCAAGAAGCAGTTATGGGAAGGTACTTGGGAGTAATGGAACGTGTTAAGAACCAGCCATAATAAGATGGTCAAAACAGCAGGTGTGCAGATGCTTTTAGGCATCAAAGGTAAACTATTGATTATTTAGATATAAGATATGTTTATCAGAACTCGTTATAATCACTAACCAATACGTGTGGTGTGAACAGTGTGTGTGATCAATTAGCAGTGTTTTAGCTTGCCACGTTTGCAGTAAGAAATGTCTATAATCTGTGTGATTTCACCCAATAAAATGGCTTCAGCTAAAATTCATATCGAATTGCGTGTTGCTCATCGCTATTTGCCACACGAGCTGTTTCTGAGAACAGGCAGCCAGAATTCTCTCTGTCCCTACAGGGGCGCATGTCCCAGTTACAAGGGTGCACGAACCAGTAAGGCTACAGTGACACTAGGTGGTACAATCACCTTGGAGTGATCATCAAAGGCTACCTGGACAAGCATACATTTGCTGGCAGCATTTATACTTCCTCCTTGAGCAAAAGCCTTTTTTGTATTACTAACTAAACTAGAGCTTTCAATCTTACTGAAACATAAAAGGCAAAGTACTCTGCTCATTTACAGTAATACAGGTAGTATTTCTAATGGTATAAATACAGTAAAAAACAAAATCCAATTACTCCTTTCACATAAACCATAAAAAACATGTGGGGTGCTTTCACTTGCAGCTAATACCTAACTAATCGGGACTGAGACTGCTTGCCAGGTGTTAAGATACTGCTGCCTCCTATCACTGATTCAGAAATGCTTTCAAAACTTCAGATGAGTATTTCTGTTCTTCCTCTTTTTGCAAGATGAAAAACCTACATACATCTGCCAATAATACCATAGCTCCGTTTTTCTAAAAGAAAAACAAAAGAAAATTCAGTAAGGATACCAGGAATTAGGCGATTGTTCATCAACATTTTTTGACATAATAAGTAAGGACAAGGACAGAATTAAAATAAATAAATGCTGCTGAGAAAAGAACACTCTCTGTCATCCTTTTGATGATTCCACCCCCATTAAACTTTCACTATGTGTTAGTTCAGTGCAATAGAAAGAGAATAGTATTCCTTTGTATTTACCAAGAGGTCAAATTAATCAAAATTTAAAGAGCCTCAGCTTTGATGAATACTTTCATATGTCCTACTTAAAACTTCAGTTCAATCATACCTGAAGCAGTCTACCAAAAAATCAGGAGTTAATCTTGCCAGGCCTTTAATTTAACAGTCCAAGGTCATAAATACCCATAAGCACTATTTCCACCATCATCCATTGTCAGTCATTGTTTGCAGGTGAGAAAAACTAAATTAAAGCCAAAAGAAGTGAACCAACTTGTCCCACACTTACACAGGAGGCTTGTGGCAGACCCTCGGATGCAGAAGCCTGCTCTGCTGCTGAAAGATGAGACCACACTGGAGAACAAAACTGGGGGAAGCACTGGAGTTGCATTACTTTTTATCACTCCACTTATTTTGTACCTCTCATGTCTCCAGATAAGGAGACATGATTAACACCACCAGGATGAAAAATAGAACTCCTTCACTTCTCACGACAGCAACTCTCCTGAACATGGTTTGCAGAAGCTTCTTTGAGGTCTTCCACAGCGTTTTGTCTCTTATTAAAGATACCATATGCTTGAGCAGCAATGCTTGTGCCTGCACTTACATGTGTGGCAGGCAGCTAGTTATAAAGCTTCCTGGTATGAAGTTTGAAGCACAGCTGGTTATTTTAGTTTAATGGAGTACTTTCCACTAGCAAACACTGACATTGGCTAGTTTGTAATTATTTACTGGACATCTTTTAAGGCCTCTTAAGGTCTTTTAAGGTTCTGCTGCCACCAGAAGAACAGCCTCTTGTCTCAAAATATGATGTAAAAGAATAAGGTATGGCAGACCAGAGAAATTCTAGACTTGTATTTTTTGATCAGAGTGAAATTTTAAGTAGAGTTGATAAATGCATACATCAGGGAGGCTGCCTAATCAGTCCTCTAAAGTTTTTCAGTATGAAAACTGTCAAACTTCAAACAGTTCCAAATAAAGTTTTCCCTAACAGGTGCCTGCCTCAAGCTGACTCTTTATAGTTTCACCTCAAATAATTTAGCTAGTTCTAGGAATGAAGAGAAAAACACCTGGGCCCTCATGACCTTGAACATCACTCCCAGAACCACGCAGTCATTCCTGACATGCTCCAGGTCTTTTCTGGCAGTATCACTATTGCTGACGTAGAAGAGCAGCAGGGTGACAAGCCTCAGCAGCTTTTTGCAGTGTTGCAGGTCGTAAGGTGGTTTTAAGCACAAGATTACCTACTAATGCCAATATTCATCTATTCATCCCTGTATGACTTCAGAACTCTTGGTTGAATACCATCCAGGCCTGGACATTTTACCTGGTATGTTCTATAAAATTTATAAATATCTTTACAATGTTCTGTGTATTTATTAGCAGCTAAGTAATTTAGAGACCAGATGATCTCCCATTAAATCTGCTCAGATGTCACTCCAACAGTGGAATTCCATTTTATTAAGTGGAAAGTAGTTTACCAATGCAACTCATGCCACAGGTGCTGCAGCTAATAAAAGTTTGCCTAGATTCAAAAAGCAATTGGACAGATTAATGGAAGAAATATCTGTCAAAGGCAATTAAATATAAAGACTTCTCTTCAGGCCCAGGAATACATGGAAGTATTCTCTCATCATTACAGATTTTACCTGCTCACGTGGTGCTTTGGTGTTCACTATTGACCACGACTGGCTGTTCTTTTGTAATTATGTAATAGAATGAGAAGAATGAACCCAGGTCAAGGAGAAAGGAAGTTTTGTCTTTTATCTGATAAAATGTCAGACATTGAGAGATACCCATCAGTGACAGCCAAATCTCAGCATATAAAAAAAACATTTCTTTCTTTATGTCTTTTATGCAGCAAAGAAATAGCTCTTTATCAGCCTGCTCCATTAAATCAGCTCTGCTATGACATCCACTGCAGCAAATGTAAAGTTACTGTGATGCTGATGGACAAGTGTCCTCTGCGTAGAGGCAACAGTGTTAATTTGAAGCTTGGTGAGCTCAGAAGGCTCTCTAATGAATCAGTGAGGTACAGAGACTGAACTTGGTCTTCAGTCATCTGGGGACCCTGAAGATGCAAATTGCACTGCTGTAGGCTGTACTGCTTGCTGCAGAAATGGAACCAAGGCTGTCAGACTGAAAACATTCACCAGCACAGCATGCCCTTACAGGCTCAGGAAACGAAATAAATATGAAGGATGGGAGGAGGGAACAATCCAACACCAAAGATAATTGCTAAGGATAAAGAATAGAACTGTTTAGCATTTCAAAAGGGTCCTTTCTTCTTATATATGTTCACAGCGTTCCAAATCTGTCAACAAACCCAGAAAACCTCAAGCTAGAGTAGCAGCTGGTCTGTTCCAAAGGAGAACACCCTGATGGATTGTAATATATGGAGCTGGTATGTCAGTGTGGGCTAATCTGAGGCTACAGGGGCGATCTGTCAATCCTAACAAAGACAAATACAACTTCTGCCTCTCAGTGTTTCGTAATGCCAGGCACTGGCCATTGGTTTCCCCAGCATGATGGATTTTATGGTCAGGTGTGGTGACATCTCCTGACCTAAATAGCTTTCAGAGTATGGCTGGTCTGTTTTGTATGATGATGGATTGCACTCCAGAACTCCCTGTGAAAAATGATGTCTCAAGGCTTGCAAGTATTGGCTGGATATGGATAAGCTTCAGCCAGCTCCTGGACTTTGACTTGGTAAGCCTCCTTTATGGTTTTATTCCAAGTGCCTGTCTGTATTTTTTCCACTCTTTAATAACTCCCTCTCTTTTTTCTCAATCACCTCATGCATAAATTGATAATCATATCCTCCTTTGTACATCCTTGCAGGGTTACATATAGAAATATGAGGAAGACACTGAAGTCAGAAATATTGCTAAATGAAAGCAGTAAGCAACATCTGATTTCAGCTAGAGATCATGAATTTTAGCCACAATGGCAACAGTGACAGAGATTAAAAGAAGATTAGAACTGGTGTTCTGCAATATTTTACTACATTAGAATTTCTGCAACATTTTATCATATTAAAGTCATCTTTAGGAATGTAATGGTAAGGAAGGAAGAAAAATAATCACATCCACCACCTCTAACTGTAAAGCCAGCCCTCCCTTTCTTGTGGCAAGTCACTGGTGGAGCTGCACCAGTGATGTGTTTCTCAGTCCCAGATGTGCACACACAAGCCTGCACAGAAAGTACCACTGCTGTCACCACCACCACGTGCTTCCACAGCCCCAGAGGAAAACCTCATAGGCAGCACTGTGGGGCAGAAGGAGCACGAGGCAGAAGCTCTCAAGGTGATGGAGCCACCCCTGTGCAGAAGCAGACAGAATCCAGCAGATTCCTCTGGTTATGCTGCATGTGTGCTAGAGCTAAATTCAGTCCTGTGTCCTTTACCACCTGGCTACCAAGCTAATGGAAAAACTGACTCCCACAGAGCACTGATGCTGCACCACAGAAGAAGGCCATGTCTGACTTACCTGCACCAACAGTCCTCAAGCTACAGCTCTACATAAATGTAACTGAGTTGTGGACCATAGTAAGGACTGATGGTTCAACTGTTCTTGGACTATAGGCTACTGCACACCAGTAATTCGTGGTCTGACCAGGCAGTACTGCTGTTTTCCCTCTTTTCCAGTATTTCCTACCCTTTTCTTCTCCAAGGATTTGAGTGTCATGCCTTTCTTTTTGTGTCAGGAATGAGCATTTTCAATTGAAGGCTTTTCTCCCTCTGAATGCTCTGTGTCATTTTTTAAACACCGAGTGGCATGCTGACATGAGGGGACAGCAGGGAAGCACCCACCCACCAGCACTGCCTAACAGAGAAGACAAACACCAGCAACCACAGGAAAATAAACATAATTCCAGAATATTCCTCCCATCTGTTTGCTGTACTGTTGCAAAGTCCCTTTGCAGTGTGATAGCCAGAGGGAGTTTAAACATGCTGCAGTACTGAAGGAATGCATTTCCACTGAAGAAGCTCCTGTACCACAAGCAGTGAGCTCTTTCCTGTTGGAAAGGCATTAATTACTGAGGTTTTTCAGAAAGGGAGTGACTGCCTGTGGGTGCAAGATTAATCCAGGTGAGTGGTACACGAGGTTTTCACACCCTGATTTTTGGAGTGCCTGCCTCTGACCTGCTGCATCCAAGCTGCTCCAGTTCTCCCTCAGCCCCTCACATTAGTCACACCTCACATCTGTACCCAGACCTTGTTGTTCTAGACTGAGAATCTATTCAACACAGCTCAGCTTGTGTCAGTCTCTTCTCCCATACTGCACCTACACACCCAGAGTGTTTTCTGCAGAGAAAAGATCCGTGCTAACAGAGCCCCTTAATAAACTAGGTTGGAATAGAGCTGGAACCCCTTCCTAGTATTCTGACACAGGCAAAACTGCCACTGGAGTCCCTGAGAATGCTGCCTAAACAATGACTGCCTGACTGCATATTCTGACTCCCAGTTTCTATTATTTTGTTGTTTGGAGTGTGAGTGTTTCACCCAACTGGAAGTAAAGGTACAAAAAGATTAGATGCTTTCTGTTGGGTTGGTGACCCTGCAGGCTGGAATCTCATCACTTGAGTCAGAGAGAAGATAGGGAATGGTGGAAGTTGGTTTTTAATCTGAGTTAGTCACATACCAGGCCTCCCCTCTTCCCAGTAATCCCATATACTGTTCATGCTGGGAATACCCAAATGCAGCCATGGTCACACTTCAACTTCAGGCTAATCAACTGGACTCCAACCAAGCAGTCAACTCCAGTGCAATGGAGGCAGTATCAGATCCATCAATATCAGGGCCATTTAACATGACATACAGACACAATAATCCCTAACCCAAATCTTCCCCCAAGAGGCAGCTCCTGTAAGGCAGCTCCCATTAGGAATGTACATGTGCTGCAGTATCAGACAGACTCATTTCATCTTCATTTGTTTAAACAAATGCATTGCTGCCTACGACTGAATGGTCTTACTCAGAGCTGGAGGTTATGATCACTTGTTCTTCTCTCACCTTACCAACCAAATCCTGCTCCCTCTGTACATACCAAAACTGTGTTTAAAGGATTCCCAGATCAGGCCACAGAAGTATATGCACTCCTAGGGAATTTTTCACTGGAAACAAATACAGTAAGTCAAACCAGTAAATTTATACCAAAGATCTAAAGATAAGTGGTTTGTTTACATTTCTTCCAGAACTTCACATTTTAAAACAGTCCCAAAAACCCTTCAGTATTTGTTTCTTTAAGGGATGGAGAGTATTTTACTGCCAAACTCCTCTTTACTGGCTCATGAAAACTGTAGGCAAAAAAACCCACAGAGCCACTCACTTTTATTTGTTGTAAGCAGAACCTTCACTTCAGGATGTGTATTGTATATAGTGAAATCCTGATATATCCTCTTCTCTGCATAAAGAATAAAGGCAATTTTGGAAAGAGTTTCCTTCAACTTAACTAACAAGAAAGGGAGAAAGGAATAAAACAGTGAGAAAAGTTATTGTTTACTTTTCTTAGGCATTTAAGGGGGGAAAAAATGTGTAAAGCCAGAGTGTCCCAGTTGCTAACATGCAAGATATTATAGACATTCTAATGTATCTGGTGACAGAAGGGGCAGAAGTCCAATCCTGACTGCTTCAAAATGCATGAGCTACCAATCTGAGTCTCAGAGAAATTTCCTCAAGCTATTACCACTGCAACACCCATGAGATTTAGTAAGCAGTTCTTATTTTAGTGATAATGTTTGTCCCTGCCCAGAACTTAACTGTATGGCTTTATTAATCTGAAATATTCAGTAAGTGGTTGTCATGCTCTGAGGTTCCCTTAAACAGGCTGCTATTACCAGAGCTTTCTAACATTCAGTGTTTGTTAACAGCATGCAGCGTGCAACTTCTGTCACTTCAGCAGGAGGGGTTTTGTTGCACTTTATATATTCCATTGCATTAAAAACTGAAGCAGGCAGAAACCTTGGGAGGATGTCTGGAGAGTCTTTCAGTGCACTGCTACTCAAAGTCCCCAGATGCAATACTCACTCTGATTTCTGGACCACATGGAGGGACATGGGAACCTAGAAGATGAGCTGAAGAAAGCAAAAATTAGCTTCAGAACTGCAAGCAGATGTCTAATGGGAAATATGCCTTTCTGAAAGGGTAATGGAAATCCCATGGAAGCTAAAAGTAAATTTACTCAAAGATCAGCCTCAGGACTCAACTTACTTAGTATCATTAGTAATTCAAGCCCAATAAGGAGAAAGAAGTACCTATGTCTGTTTAATCTCAACGTAGCTATGAGTTACTGATGTGACATGAACCCTGAAGATCGAAACGTGATTCTGGGAGGTTTCAAGTAAATATTGACAACAAACAGGTAAGTACAAATGTCACCACGATCTGCAGTGTGACACGTTGCTGTGAAGGCCCTCTGCTATTCCCACCTCAAAGAGTGATAGCACAGAAGTAAAGGTTCAGGAAAAGGTGATAAAAATGGTCAAGAGCTTTGAAAAGAACACAAAAAGAGACACTGAAATGGCTTCAACTGTTAGAAAGGGGCTACAAAGGACAGGACATGCTAAAAGTATGTCAGCTAAGGAACCATACTAGTAAAGAGGGATGGGGAGTTTCTGTTCTCTGTTGCATAATACCATAACAGGGAGGTGTGCAGCGAAACTGTGAAAGGTAGAAACTGCAAGCTAGCAACAGGAGATTGTTTTTCATACAGCAGGTAGACATTTGGCAGAATTTATTCCCACTGGAGGCTGAAGATGCCAAGAATTTAACAAAACTTTCTGAGGAACTGACTGTTTACAGGGTATAATCCTTTATTCTGAAACCATTGAGATGTATGCACTCATCAGGAAACATTTTGTCCTCCCTCACACTCGTGTTATCAACCCCTATCCCTGCCTGCCTAAGATAGAAACAGCATGTTGTCCTTGGGTGTTTGAGAGCCTGATTTACATAGCCACAATACCCAGAAGACACCCTTGAAAACAAACTTCACCCAAGCCAAGGTAAAAACAAAATCAATCTAACCTAAACCACAAATATGGGTTTTAAAAATATAAGAGTTACTATGAAAAAAGATGTTTACATCTGTATCTATACACCCCTGTGTAAGCTCCATACTGCCCAGCTGTCAAGTGAATCTGAATTTCTACACACCCGTGCAGCTGAGAGAGTTACTTTGGAAAGGCCTTGTTCTTTTCACAGAAATTACTGGTCACCTCACCACCACTAATAACTACTAACAAATCATCCACTTTCTTTAAGGTAGATGTGTAATTTTATGCCTGATCAAGCCATGTTCAACCCTGAGGATGAGGCTTTCTCACACATAAAAGCACACACCGTGACCCTTCTCTCTGATCATTTAGTTAGGTCTTACTAAGTATTGTTAGTACAAACCAGAGTCCTTTGCCATGCTGGATACATCAGAAGTGTTTCTGAGAAGGAATACCTGCTGAAGAATTGTATTATCAAGCCCTGCATTCTCTGTGGCAGAAAAACTGTGAGGATGGATGTGAATGACCAACTGGGGGGTTAAACTGGGTTTTACTGGTGAGAGTTGTTGCTGGATCTACCCCCAGATCTGCTTCTCTAAGCTATGCATGCCCAGATGGAAAGGGTCCCTGGTGCCTGTGCTGCACCTCACAGTCTCTCCACCACTCAGGGTACTGCAACATGTGAGTGGATAACAGAATTAAACAGCAAAAATCACCTCTTGCCTTCTCAATCAGAGAAACATCTTCTGCTTTCCTACATATTAAAAAACAATGCAAGCAAGATAGCCACCTCAGAGGTGGATACTTAATAGATAGGGCAGATATTTGTCTGCTATACCTATGGGGAAAGGAGACACCCTGAACTTAAAGGTTGCTGGCGTTTCTCTTTGCAAGTAGCACCTGAGCTCCTATTACAGATCAAATTAATTCCGTTTCTGAATTCCCTTCACAAACCACTTCCCTCTATCTCTCTCCCCTCTGTCACCTTTCAAACCTGGCAAACACAAGCATCTCAGGCACAAAATACTTCAGCAGAGAGCATGTCTCCATCAAAGCTTAATAACTTTACTCCCAGTAAGAATAATGGAAGGGGAGCTTCTTCGGCTGTATCCATCAATTTTTATTAAACATTTCCTTCAAAGCTGTCAGCCCACTCATCCCCCATCTAGTGAAAGCAAAGCCCTGGTGTGGGGCAATGCTGAAAGGCTCTGGGAAAAGAAGATGAGAGCCAAGAACGTGACCACAATCACCAAAATTTCAATCTCGCCAAGGCTATTAGAGGAGCCAGGGCTGGTTGCTGTGAGTCACACAGGAAGATAACCACTCTGCAGACTTCAATACACCTTGAGAGAATTAGATTTTTCTAAGCTACAGATTGCATTTTTTCCTCCATTTCTCTTTTTTTTCCCCTCCTGAGTTTACCCCATGCCTGGCTCAGTTTTGCTTCCTGCATGCAATGCCAGAGACCTGGCACCCAGTGCGCCTTGGGATCCTTTCCACGGGGTGCTGGTGCACCACTGCAGGGACAGTTTCAGTAGTTGATGAGGATGACTGCAAAGGTTGCAGCTAGAGAACAGAATCAGTCTGAAGGGGAGGGATGGGAAAAACAGATTACCTCATATGTGCTTGCAACAGGGTACAGTAATGTCCCCTGAGACACCTGGGGACTAGGAGATAGATGAGAGGATGAAACGGACCTAGATGCAGACCTAGACCCTGATCTGACCTGTGATTCTCATGCCTTTGGGAGAACTCAACAGCAGGAACAAGTTAAGTGCCCTGTTTTCTAAGTCAAAGCACAGCCACCACAGCCTTCCTTTCAGGAATGCACAGCACTCACTGGAACAGACCCAAGCTGAGACACTCTGCATGTTCCTGAGAAAATGCTGACAGAATTTAAAGGCCTCTAAATGCCCTTTGGTATGCAGAGGTACCTGGTGGTTAAAGAAAGTGCACTACAAGCCAGGGTCTTCCACCTGACCTAAGAAGTGCCAGTCTTCTTAATCTATTCCTTGTGTGGATTATCTGGGTTACCAACTGTCCATGCCATAGAGGCAGAGGCAGTTCAGGTCCAGCTGGATAATAAACTAAGGCACAGCACCACAAATGTGTCCCAAATGCTTTTAGTCATCTTGGTTCCAGCCACTGAAGCATAGCCCAGAGCCAGAACTGATACACCCTGCTAGGCTTAATCTGGCATCACGCTGGCTCTGAGGATCACAATACACAGATGGCCCAGTGCTTTCCTATGTAATCAGCCAAAAGCTTAAAAAAACCCACCCTCCCTTGCTGCAACCTGAACTGACACCACAAAGACACTTCATCCACTCTCCACTCCCAGCTTCTAGGAATTGTGTGCTTGACCCCGAGCTGTCATGCACCAGCATCGCTCTGTGTTTGGACTGAGGAGGCATCCTGGAAAAAAGGACCAGGGAACATAATGAAGAGACACCCAACCCTAACTCTGGAACCAGGAAATCTGGTCTGTAATCAGCAGTGATTAGAGTCCTGGGTCCCAAGCCCTATTTGTGGAGTACCAACCTCCACATCACATACTATTAAACGTGCTATTTAGGTATTTCTGTTTTCTTGGATCCCCCAACCATCTAGTTCACTGAGTATCATAGACTCACAGAATCACAGGGGTTGGAAGGGACCTGGAGAGCTCCTGGGATCCAACCCCCCTGCCAAAGCACCTCCCCAGCTCATATTGCACAGGTTGGTGTCCAGACGGGGCTGGAATCTCTCCAGAGAAGGAGACTCCACACCCCCTGGGCAGCCTGTCCCAGGGCTCCCTCACCCTCACTGGGGAAAAGTTCTTCCCCATGTTGGTGGGGAACTCCCTGTGCTCCAAATTGCAGCCATTGCCCCTTGTCCTGTCCCCACAGACACTGAAAAGGGGCTGCCCATTCCCCCTGCATCCCACACTTCAGATATTGATAAACATTCATAAGGTCCCCCCTTAGTCTTCTTCTCTCCAGGCTGAACAGTCCCAGCTCCCTCAGCCTTTCCTCACAGGGGAGATGCTCCAGGCCCTTCAGCATCTCTGTAGCCTCCTCTGGACTCTCTCCAGGAGATCCCTGTCTGTTTGATCCCAGGGAGCCCAGACCTGGACACAACACTCCAGGTGGGGCCTGGCCAGGGCAGAGCAGAGGGGGAGGATCCCCTCCTGTGACCTGCTGCCCACACTCCTCCTGATGTCCCCAGGATCCCATTGGCTCTCTCAGCCCCCAGGGCACACTGCTGGCTCAAAGTAGTGAGAAGCTTTAAAGATATGCAGAAGTCTAACAGAAGTGACATTATGTTTGTGGCTTCCAAGGTCTTTTCTGCTATTTATGAATCATTATTGTTCACCTGGAAGAAGACTACTGCTATAGCAGCGAGCTGATTAATGGGCTAAATTAATAAGTGAGTTCAGCTCCTGCTGACTTACAGTAGAGTCAAGGTAGGTCCCATTTCAACCTTCATAAAATCCACAATAAAAGTTGCTTAATCTCATATTTTAATATATAGATCCTGCTTAGAAAGTAGAGAGATGAGAAAAAGTTTGTGATCTGTGTACTGAAGTGATAGATTTGTTTAGCTGCAGGAATAGCTGTGTAAATTAGCCTTTCCCCAGTAACATCAGAAACCTGGAAGATACTTCATGACTGATGGCAGTTGCATCCTTCTTTCCTCTCCAAATCCTCAACTATATTGCAAATCAATATATCTGTGCAGCAATGCTTTAAAGAGAGTACTCGATTGCAAGATGAGATTCTGGCTCCACTATCAGTCATGGCACAAGGTCTGACAACATCACAATTGGATGTGACAGGCTGAGCAGAAGATGCTTTGGATGTTTTCAAAACACATCCTATCTGGTAAGACTGTCAGACCAGGACTCATATCCAAACCCAAACTTTGCCCAGAGTAAGCAATGTTTGATCCCAAAATTTGCTCCTTCCCACTGAAACAGTATGGCCAGGAGATCAAGGTTGGTGACTCTACCCCACGCCCTGCCTGGAGTACTGACACCAGCTCTGTGGTCTCCAACACAAGGAAGACATGGAACTGTTGGAATGAACCCAGATGACACCCATAAAGATGATCAGAGAGCTGGAGCACCTTTCCTCTGAAGACAGACTGGGAGAGTTGGGCTTATTCAGCCTGGAGAAAAGGAGGCTCCGGGGAGACCTCCCAGCACCTACAGAGAGCCTGCAGGAAAGTTGGAAAGGGGCTGTTTGTCAGGGAGCATAGTGGTAATGGACAAAAGGTAATGGACTTAAGCTGAGGAAGGGTAAATTTAAGTGAGATAGTAGGAAGAAATTCTTCAGTGTGAGGGTGGTGAGGCCCTGACACAGGTTGCCCAGAGAAGCTGTGGCAGCCCCGTCCCTGGCAGTGCTCAAGGCCAGGTTGGATGGGGCTTTGGGCAACCTGGAGGGTGTCCCTGCCCATAACAGGGGGGTTGAAACTGGGTTGATCATCAAAAGCTAATGTGTAAAATTCAAGCTAGAGGGTCACAAGATCCAGAAACCAAGAAATATGTGATGTTTCAGCTGGGTAAGAAGCGGATCTCACTAGCCCCTTTTCTGAGAATATTTAGGACAGCTTTTGACATTGTTCCTCATTAGTTCTGCAACCTCCTGATCGTGTTTGTCTCCCCTGACCTTTCTCCAGAATCTTTCTGGCATAAGGTAGGTCAGTTTACTGCAGCTGTGATGTCTAACAGCCCCAGTCCTTCAGCTGGGTGCCGGTGAGGACTCAGACTCTTGACCATCCAGAACAAGCATCCCATTCCCCTACTTCCATAAGATCAGCCACAGATGGACCTTGTCTAGTATGTTTCCATACAGAATGAATAAGCACCTGCACATGTTTGAACAGAAAATGTTACCCACCCACTTAGTAAATACATTTCAGATTTGATGTCACTGAGTGCAGAGTTCTGTTCTTGCAGATACCTCACCCTAAATTCCACCATGACAACCAAAGCAGAGTTTTGCTTCTCCACAGCCATCCGACTGCTGCTGATGCTGCCACAGCAACATGGGGCTGAGCTGCACCTGGGATCTGGCCCATCACCCGGCCACCCGCTACAGCCGAGGGTCAGCTGGTTATTGTCTCACAGCCTCAGCCAGTTTATCTTTTTCTAGCTGCCAGCTAGTTCAGTCTCCACCTTCCCACAAGGAGTCCAGGCAGAATGAATAACTCTGTGTCCAGAATCCCTCGCCCGAGGGCAGATTCGTTTTGGTCACAGTTATTAGTTCCAAGATCGTGCAGATGAAGGAAGCTCTAATGAAAAGACACTGCACTGCATCTTAGGCTCCCAGCTGCTTTGTGATGCGGGTGATGAAACAGGCCTGCTAAAAATAGCTCATCAGAAGCATGATCCAACCAAAAATATCTCCAATTCCTTTATGTGACTAGGAGAGAGCGTGAGTAGAGATGAGACATCTTGGCATACAAGCTCAAGGGCTTTGCTATGATTTCCTTCCTTTAATAAAGCCTTCTTGCAGCCATGTGCTAAATAGAACAGCACTGAAAAAAACCCCAAGAAATACATTTTTGGCCCTGAATCTAATGGGCTGAAGTAATTATACCTGCAGTCAACGTCAGGATTCTGTCAACGTTTTTCTGGTACGTTCTCACAAATCTCACAGTCAACTTTCATGACAGAAATTTCCTTCACTGAGCACTTGAAGGAAGCCACTTCTTGAAAGAACACATTAGCTGCTAAGCAGCACACAGCCACAGCACGCAGCTGGGCAAGGCACAAGGTGAAGGAACTTCATCCCTTTGAGAATAAAGGATTTTTTTTTCAGTTTAAGAGACAAAAGACTTGATATAAGTCAGAAGACTCAATGTACCAGCTTTAGACAAAGTGTTTGAACTAGGGATTCCTCTAATCTCCAGCAGGGATTCTAGTAACGGTTTGTCTCTAGGGGCTCAGTATTCTTCTCACATGCAGCATTACCAAGGCCACTGAAGTGGGCAGTAAGAACCTTTCAGGTGTTTTGGTTGTGTTCCAATTCAGTCAAAAACCTGAGACAGAATACAGGGTAGCCAAGGGTTACTTACATCTTTCATTTTTTTAAAACCTCATTCTCAAGGGAAATATGCTGGATAGGATAATGTCAGCTGTATTCTCTTCAAAATCTCTCCTCCATTTTCATGCAACACCTCGTTATATTCTAGCACAGCAATAAGGATGCTGCACAGCAAAATCACTGCTGCTCTCCCAAAGACAAATGTCAAGTTCCCTACCCCTAGCAGGATGCCATCTGCTTCTGCCCCCAGTGTGTTTCTGCTAACCCCCAAAACACCTGCTTTGCAACACCCAGAAAATGCAGAGCTGCCAAGCAGGGAGAAGTAGCAGTCAGGGAGCATGGAAAGTCTTCAGGCCTTCTCCCTCACCCATCACCATTCATCCTGCTGGTCCCAATATGTGCACAGTCTTTCCTCCCAACAGTGACGAGGTCAGGTGCCTGACTGGACCAAGATGCAGACAGCATAGCTGTTGCCCTTTGTTTTGGGGTCTAACATTGCATACTCCTCCATTTCACTTCAGACCACTTGCAGGGGAAGTGCCTCTAGCTGCTTAGTTACCATGCCTAAGCCAGTGAAGAGCAAACACAGATGTGGCCAGTGCTAGGGGACTGAGTTTCCTTGCTTGCCTTCCACCACACTTTTACTTCTACTCACACTGTTTCCCCAAGCAACTGCCAGTTTGCTCACACTCAATACTGTCTCTGCTCAAGGATGTCTATATTCTACCTAGAGTGCAGACCAAGCTGGATTCCAAGTAAATCAGAGTAAGACTCCAATAACCAAGAGAGAGCTGTTACATAAAAAATCTCTTTATGGTCAATTAATAGCACATAACATGAAAATCCAAGACAAATGTATTACTATTACTTTAACTAATGCTCTAGCAATGCAATGAAAAAAACAAGAAATGCTTCCTACATCTCAAATGACAAAGTTCTTACTGTGCATGACCAGTATTGCCATGAAACCCCAGGAAAAAGGGTCTGTTTTTTTATTCTGATGTCAAATTCTTATCCTTTCAGTACAATGAGTTATCATCTGGGAGCAGAACAATGCTGATGGCGACTTTTCTTCTTGGGACTTGTATCAACTCTAGGTTAATTTTGCATGCTTATACTCTAATTTGTGAATAAATTACATTTTTTCCCTCTCCTGCTGGTTCTCAGTATTAACTGAGCCACAATTCCTTCTCCACACAAGGTGTGCTCCAGTAAAATATGGCATGGGATCTTTTAGGAAAGAACCACAGAACTGCACACAGGGAAGTAAAACCTAAAGTGGATCAGGTAATAGTACAGCTAAAAACAAGCTCAAAACAACAGGATAGGCAAAAGACAGCTTGCCACTGGGAAATGCAGCTGTTAGAGTTAGGACAGTATTCCTCTGATTCCAGAACTAGATACAGGCAGAAAAGTTTAAGTAACTTTATACATATGGCTAAAGTTAAACTACAATAGATTTAAAGACCATATATAAACCCAGACACGGCCTGACAAGTTTAAAGGCCTGGGATGGCTAATTACTATTAGAAAATCTGAGGTCTGCTACCAGCACTTGGCAAAACCAGTTTGTCTGGGGAACAGGACTCCAGAGCCATGGGCAGGAAACGGACAAAGCCAGGAAGGCACCTGAATAGGAGCTGAAATATCCACTCAGGAGCCAAAGACTATGATGGAAAAGATTGAATTGGGCAAGGAAATGGCCTCAGTAGTTTACAGTTCTCACAGAGCTTTCAGGCTTCATGTCAGCTTAGTACTTATCAGTATTGGGTTTGAGGAGTCCAACACCTTACCCCCTGCCTGAGTGTAAGAGCAGCTGCTGTCTCCCCATCCATTCACTCCAAGTGAGGAAACAAGAGCCAGACATTGCCATGTGCCTATTCTTATTTATCTGGATGTTACTGGAAGGATAAGCTTTCAATTTAAAAGGCAAGGAAGGCACAGCACTGAGTGAAGTATATACAGTTGCAAATACAATCAAAGTAGGTATTGTGCCTCCAAACTGGAAGAAGCAGTCAGTGCAGGATCTCTTACATACAGATCCTGTAGAGGGTCTGATGTGGCAGTTCAGGCACAGAAAGTTGAGACAGAAACAATTTGTCCTGATTTTTGGATAGGATAGAATTAATTTTCACAAGAAGAAGGGAGGGGACACAGCCAAGACAGCTGACCTACACTAACCAAAGGGGTATTCTGTGCCATGACATCATGCTCAGTACATAAGGGGTCAGTTGGCCAGGGAGGAGGGGTGACTGCTCAGGGACAGGCTGGGCTTCTGCTTTTGGGGTGGCGAGCGAAGTGCATTCTGTATCACCTGCTTTGTATAGTCTAAGTACTGTTGTTGTTATTTTCCTCTCCCTTTGCTCTCCCAGCAAACTGTCCTTATCCCAACCCACAAGTTTTACCACCTTCTTCCAATTCTCCTCCCCATCCCACTGTGGGGAGAGGAGTGATTAAGCAGCCCGCTGGGGTCAAACCATGGCACAATTCTACCTTACAGTTCATCAGGAGTAACTTCTTTGATTTGCTTTGCTTTAATCCCTCCTTACACCTTTGTAAAGACAGAAGTAAAGCTAGAAACCCCTCAAGGAGAAGTGGGAAAGAAACGTTGCACGAGAGTACCTCTTCCTCCTAATTGGCAGACACACCTATCATCTGATCTCACCTCAGAGCAACAAGTCAAATCCTTCAAGGCAACATCAGAAGATCTAGTTGTGTTCCTGACAAGTGAGAAACACTGAACTAAGGATAAAAGGCAGGCTGCTGGTCTCCACAGGACACCTGTACTGACAATGAAGACAATACAATCCCAGCAACCATTACTTTCACTTCGCCCTTTCTACTTGCACTGACACGTAGAGACAGAGGGAAGAACATGATGCAAAAACACAAAAGAATTTATCAGAAGAAAGAGCTGCTGTAGGTAGACTTCATCCTAGAAAAGCTCATGCATTAGTCAGTAATTATTTAATACTCCTAATAAAGCTAGTAGATCCCCACATTTGATTTTATGGTAAATGATTTTGTGAATTGTAAGTAGAACTACATGCAGTTCTTGTAGACCCATGGGAGGAAAAGGGGAAGGGAAAGAGGATCCAGCATTTTCTAGGTGGTTTCACTTCCTCTGTAGTCACATTTTTCAAGACAAGACATCTCTGCTTGTTAGGCATAGAATGGCTTTGTCTTGAGGTTACAAGGTCTTCATAAACCTAGTAATGAAGCTGACAACATCTAGAGAAGGACATGTCTGGTAACAGGAAAGAATGGTGAAACTGAGGGAAAGCTGCCTGGTACTTAATGCATCTGCTCATTAGAAATGATTGATTTAGAGAGTGATTGAAAGGGAAAATTATTTCTATTCAGAAAAGTATGTCCATTTCTTTGAAGGACCAGTTAATAGTCTAAAAGTTAAAATAAAATATTCTATACTGGCTTGTGTAGAGCTCTAATTATTTGAAGTGACAGTTTAAAAAATCATGTCCTACTCAACTATGACAATTTTTTTTTCATTCTGTAGATATTTAACAATACAAATAGGTTCACATTCATCTCTCCTGGACACTTTCACAAGCACTAAAACAGGTTTCTTGCCCTGGTATGGCAAATGCTGCAGCAAGATGTTTATTTAATACAGGACCCAACTGTAGGTTTGCTAAAGCTTTATGCTTTTTCACTTCCAGAGACATTCCCAAGCCTGTGATGCACATACCAGCATGAAGAGTAAGAATGAATTCCTAAATCCAAAGTAATCACTCACTACTGAGCAGGCATTACTGTGTAAGAAGCTCAGATGATTCTGCATATAGAGAAGACAGGCTTTACTCCTACTCTGATGTCAGGAAGAACTCTGGAACTGCTGTTAGGAGACAGGTTACAAAGTGTGTAACCCCACCACCTACCTCTTTTGTGACAAACTTTGATTCCCTTAACCCTATTTCACAGCCTCCTCCTATTAGGTTAGTATAGTCCTGCTTGTACCATACACACATATCCACAGACTCAACTGCTCCAGCCTTAAATTGCACTCCTTCCCCGCTGCAGATGTGAGAAAGTTAACTCACTCATGTGACTGGAGTAGGAGTCAGGCTACATGGAAGGAAGAAAGGTGTTCATCACAACTCCTGCTGAAATGCAAAGAAGTTTAAGCTGCCAATGCAGCTCTGACAGCAAGAGAAGTTGCAGCACCCTGAGCTGGCATGCAGTGACACTGGCAGCAGAGACAGTGCCGGTATCTCTGGCAGTGCTCCCGTGCCAGGGATGCCCACAGGTACCTGGTGTATCCTTGGTGCTTCCTCAGGTCCTCATCTGAATCCAGGAAACCAGTCCTTGAAATTAAATGCAAAGGCAAGAGACTGACTTCTAAGTGCTTTGCTGCATAATGAGGAAATGATTTGACTTGTCTATTGCTCCAGGAGCAAAGAAATGCCCTTTTCTCAGAATTCCCTCACCACATCCTTATCTCTAAACTGGAGAGATGTGGATTTGATGGGTGGACCATCCAGTGGATAAGAAACTGGTTAAAAGGACACAGACAAAGGGTGGTGGTCAATGGGTGGTGGGCCCGGGTGAACCTGATGAGGTTCAACACTGCCAAGTGTCAGGTGTTGCACTTGGGCTGGAAGAACCCCAGACACAGATACAGGCTGGGAGAAGAGCTGCTGGAGAGCAGCCCTGCTGAGAAGGACTTGGGGGTCATTGTGGATGAGAAACTTCACATGAGCCAGCAGTGGCTCTGGCAGCTCGTAGGGCCAATGGGATCCTGGGCTCCTTCAGCAGAGGGGTGGCAGCAGGGACAGGGAGGGGATTGTCCCTCTCTGCTCTGCCCTTGTGAGGCCCCATCTGGAGTCCTGTGTCCAGAGCTGGGGCTCCAGGACAAGAGAAATGTGGGCCTGTTGGAGAGGGGTCAGAGGAGCCACAAAGATGATCAGAGGGCTGGAGCACCTGCCCTACAAAGAGAGGCTGGGGGAACTGGGCTGGTTCAGCCTGGAGAAGAGAAGGCTGTTGGGGGGACCTCACTGCAGCCTCCCAGTCCCTGAAGGGAGCAGAGGAACAGGAGGGGAATCAACTTTTTAAAAGAGCAGATAATGGCAGGACAAGGGGGATGGACTAAAGCTAAAGGAGGGAAGGTTTAGATTAGATATTAGGGGGAAGTTCTTTACAGAGAGAGTGGTGAGGGGCTGGAACAGGCTGCCCAGAGAGGGGGTGGGTGCCCCATCCCTGGGGGTGTTCAAGGCCAGGTTGGATGGGGCCCTGGGCAGCCTTGTGTAGCTCCAGGCCTGGAGGTTGGTGTCCCTGCCTGTGGCAGGGGGGTTGGAGCCCTGTGATCCTTGGGGTCCCTTCCAACCCAGCCCAGTCTATGATTCTATGATTCCCAATCCCATTCCCCTCCCCAACCAAAGAAACTTTCATGTTTAACCATGATCCTGATCACAAGCTTTTCTCACTGCAAATAGGAGTTACTGCTATTTGAATACAGGCTGGAGGAAACGAAGTAAGCTTAGCAACAAGCCTTTGCAAAGTGAGATGTGAACGCTGCTCCTAGACACAGTGCTGGGTGTGTATGAACAGCCATACCACTCTCTGGGATGGGAGGCAGGTTGATGGGCCAGCGGGTCCTTCAGGGATGGGCTGACAAGACAGACACGTGTAGTTCAACAAGGGGACGTACAGTGTCCTGCACCTGGGGAAGGAACGGCCCCATTCACCTGTACCTGCTGGGATCCACCGAAATAAGGTTTTCCTACTCAAAGTAAGTAAAGCTTTTCAAATGATGTGAGCCTAAAAAGCTTTTGCTTTTTTGTTCTTCATATTGTGAAATAGCTTCCCCTGCCCTGTTACATCAGGAGTAGGGGAAGGAGGATTCAATATCCTTCTGCTGTTCAGGTTGAGGGATAATTTCCTTTTTGATGATTTTTTAAAAAAATTTTGGCCCAAGCTTCCAGCACATATTTGTTGAGCTTCTTGGCATCCTGATCTTGTCTCTGGCACTAACACATGCTTGAAGCTTGCGGAGAGTCTTCTCCTATTCCTTAAATTTCATCCTCCTTCTCCTGTCCACCCTCAATTCTCAGTAGCTCTCACAAGAGCTGGCTGAGATACCACTTCTCTTGCTGATACATGGTGAATGCTTCATCTTGTTTTTCCTCAGCAGGATGCTTGCTAAATCTTCCTTGGCATTGCTTATAACAAGATGTTAACAGATACTGGGAGAACCCACTAACCACTGATTTAAATCAGAGAAAGGTAACTTTTACAGTGGTTTGCCAGCTACCAATTTTGACCCAATATCATCTTGTTTCTTCCCTTCTTCAGTCTTGTGCCTGAAGCAAGGAGCAAGCTGCTGCTTTACAGGCAATTTTCTGCTTAGATAGCTTTGGGTGGGGAAATATAAAGCAAAGGGATCATCAACAGATGCCAGTATTAGTTACAGAAAGGTTCCCAGCCTTAAATTTTAGAACACATCACACAGGCACACACTCACTCCCCTTCCCCTGCTATGGTTAAAATAATGGACCATCACTAATCTGTTTAGGAAATGGATTCTCAATGAAGCCACCCTCCACTCCTCCCCACTCCAGTCTCTGCTGCCAGCACTTGGAATATACTCCAGGCCAGCACTGGCCAGCAGTCAAGACACTCCAGGGCTTCTAAATACTCCAAGATAAATTCAAATATGTTGATATTAAAAGTTACAGGACTTCTGCTATCTCAGCTCTGACCATTCAAGCTGCTGTTCTCATCTCTTCCCACTGGTATAAAGTGCTTTTCAGCAAAGTGGTCACCTGAGTTAAGCTTTTTGTGTACATGGCATAAAACCATCTGTCTCACTGTCCTGTGGCTCTATTGGGTCTACAAGACTAACAGGGGAACAACTGAACTAGTATTCCATTGGTTTATTACAAGAAAGAGATTATATCCTAATATTTTTAGGGAGCTGCTATTGAGTCCCAACTCTACTTATGTCACGATTTAAATTGGGGAAAATAAACCTGAAAAGTCTGAACAAAACATTCTGTTCTAATGATGCACCACCAGGATTTGCAACAGTTTGAAGTGATGGTACGAAGCTGGACACGAGGGTATAATGAATCTCACTGCCTTTTGAACAAAAACATGCGACTTTCACAATGTCTTCACAACAGCAGCCACAGTTCAGGATGGGAAGTTCTCTACTACAGCTTTTATAGCTGGTGGGCTGTACCTTTCCATGCAGGACTGGCTTATCTGGTCATTAACTACTACAGATGATCAATTGCTCACAAATAGAGTACAGCAATGACTTGACATTGTATTGTCAGCTGGCTGCAGGTTTACCTATGTCTAAAGTTTTTAGGGAAGTGACAGGGAAGGAAGTGTCATCATTTCCTTGTGGTTTTCAAGCCTACAGGAGATTGCTTCTGTTTTGGCAGATCCCATTCATTTGCTAGTGGAAAGGTTTCTGTAAACACTGTGCCTCCTTAAACTTATTCAGGAGCAAACCTATTTGTTGATCACCTTGTAAAGACCTGACAACTCCTCAAAGCACTGGAGAAGGTTTAAACTCCCACCAAGCTGGGAACGTAGGACTGCCTGTTACACGGCACAGCAGGAATGTTTGCCAGGTCTCCTCCAAGGGGTAATTTCCCTTTCCTTTGCAGCATCTCCACTACTCTGAAAGATTAAGCTTGCAGAGAAACCTGGAATACCAACCAAAAAATGGAGGTTTTGTTTGTTTTGTTGTCACTCCATCACTCAGCAGAGAGGAAAGTAGTCCCTTCCATAAAACAGCTCTCCTGCATCACAGCAGTCAGGGAGGGACTGCAGCTCTGCACTCCAACCTTGGACCACGCTGTATGGGTGGCAGAAGGTTTAGCTGGAAGGAGGAGGCAGAAAAAATTCAGCACTGAAGTGAAACTGCCAGTGAAAACGCACCACTTAGGGGCATTACCAAGAACTGGATGGCTTCAAACCCTGAGCAAGGCAGGACTGGGCTGAAGCAGGTATGAGTACAACCCCCAGCCTACAGACTGGCTGTTGTGTGCCACAGCACGTGGCTCACAGAAGACTGCGGGGCACGTAGCTGTGTGTAAATCACATGCCATTTATGTCACCTCCCAATCTGGCTCATGCTGCTTTTCCCCTTTAACACAAATTGGCTTCTCCATATGGCAGTTAAAACTAACCTGGCAAGTGGGAAAACACCTGTGTCAGCCTCTCATTATCCTGGCATCCCGCTCTACCCACAGTACATATTAAGAACTCGGTATTGCCTGAGGTGGACAATGTTTGTGACATTCTACAGCCAGTGAACTCTAACCAGATGAGCTGCCACTTTCCCTAATCCCAAAGTTTGAACATTACCAAATCCTGATTAGCTTTGTGGACCAACCCAGTCCCAGGCCTAAGAGCCAAGATGTATTTTACCTAAAGCTCTATTCACAGTTGATAGTTTATACTCACTGGCAGAGCTGCTTCAGATAGCTCCTTGGAAGCAATTATCTGTTGTGCTTCATGGATGCCATATGTAATATATCCCAAACCCCTAAACTGCACGGAATTTACTAATTTCTTAAGTTTTTCATTCCAACTCAACACTAATCACATTCACCAAGAGGATCACAGGTCTGGAACCAGTTTCCAAAGACCCGCAGCTGGTTTGTGATGCAAAGGTAGTGCCTTCACCCTCCTTTGCTGAAAGAATAAACCAATTTGTGTTTGGAACATGTTTTGCTTTGGCAATTTGAGACTGTTTAATCCTGAAAAAAACGACATTCGCATCAACTAACAGATATTTGCCTGAGACCTGAAAACAAACTAAGCATCACAAATCCTACTATATATAGGATGCAGTTATAAGGACTTGGAAATGCAACTTTCTTATACAACCCCTACTCCATTCTGCTAGAGATCAGTCATATTTTGAGCAGGCAGGAGGCTGCATACATAGAGAGGAAGGAGACATTATTTGGGTTAATCTGAAGTGGCAAGAACTGGGGTTTATTCTCAGATCTGCCAATAATTCATCAGCGACCTTGAAGAACACTCCCATACCTTTCGAAATAGAGCAAACAAAAATACCCAGTCATTAACACTACATTAGTAAACTGCTTTGGGGCTCCAGGAATTTGCTTCCAGAAATAACCTTAAGAGGGGTAGTACAAACTAAGCCTGTTTAATCCAGAAGTCTGCTTCCTAATAGTGATGGAGGTGACCAGAGCTAATGAACATATCACCTAGCAGCAGAATTAGCATACTGAATTTTTTTTAAGTTATTGCCCTGGATGAAGAAAGACAAAATAATGAAACATGAAAGAGATTTGAAGAAACCAACAAGTTACTGCAAAGAGTGCATTAAGGTTTCAAACTCCACAGGTTTACAAAAAGACTTGCAGCCCTCATGAGGAAGCCTCAAGAATATCTCCAGAGAAAAGGTTATCTTGTTTTCGTCCACTTTGTCTATAAAACAGGTAGATGCCTTTGTAATTTTACATATTTGTATTATTTTATGCCAAAATTTCATGCTGCTTTCTCTTTTGAGCCTTGAGAGCATTTTCTGCCTGAGCTTCCCAGACCAGCAGTGCTCTCCACATTGAGACTGGGGAGAAAAGCAGGTGACTGGGTGAAATAATCAAATACAGAGAAAAGCTCTATTTGCATCAGTTCTTGGAAAAAAAAACCCACATCCAGGTCCACTATGGTTTGTTGTTTACTCTGTCTCACCTGTGGCACCTTCTAAGACATCCAAACAAGTTTCAGAACTCTATCTCCTGGGTGATCCTAAGATACTCAGCTCTTCAAGAACTGAAGACATTCAAAATAGTCCCTGATAGAGAAAAAAGGGAAGGATGGGGGAAGAAATATTCCCATGCATGATGTTTTATTTTTCAGTAGCTAAAATGATGCATGAGCCACAAGTGAGTGCAGCATTAATCTCACTACCACGAGAAGAAAAGTACAGAACAACTTCATTCATTATTTGTGGCTTGACAGTTTTTTCATTCTCCTGAGATAACACCATGTGAAATTAGTTAACACTCAAGATTCACACACTGGTGCACATATTTTGGGACAGAGTCTGCCCAAGAGAAACAAACACAGATCTCCCAGTGCCAACGCTCCAGTATGCAGCTGGGCAAAGGGCAGCTACTCCAGTGTGTACAGGTCTACGAAGAGCCCAATGTTTTCACATCAGATTTTGGCCATCTGCTTTGCCATTTTACCTGCTTTCCTTTTATTTTTTGTTTGTTTGTTTGTTTGTTTGTTTTACTTAAATCTTCAAGTTATGGATTCTTGAGACGTTTCAAATGTCATCTTGCTAAAGATGGGTTTCTTGCCCTGATTCAGAAGGACATTTGGAGAGGTTACATTAGATGTCTGGAAAGGAGAAGACAAAACAAGAAGAAACAAGAAGACTCAATCTTTCATAGTTGTTCCCTTATGGTATTCATTCCATTCCAGTGAATCTGCATCCTCATCTTAATTTCCTGAAGCAGTAGCAGCTAGTAATAGATTGGAGTTTGACTTGGTCCAAAATGTAAAGCAAATTCCATCAAGTTTTATAGAACAGAAACAATAAGCAAACTTCCATAACCTATTCTAATTTCACTTGCATCTTTCAATTCAAGTTCAGTTTTGGGAAATAATACAGTATCAGCTGTAAAGTTTGGATTCAGATACATTCTCAGACCCAGGTTACCAATGTAGCCTGCTACACCAATAAAAGCTATCCACAAAACAGCTCTAGATCCTGATGTATTTTAGCCACATGCTTTTCAAAACCTATATATACCTCATCCTGTTTTGAAGGCAGGCTTATCTGAGAGTGAAGGACAGTGGGAAAGGCTAGGCAAACTGGAAGAGAAAAGAATCATGATTACAACTCCCAGTAGAAATTCTAGCCAAAACTCTTGAGGAGAAGGATGCACGAGTGTGGGGAGCCGACCCCAGCCAACAGCCAAACAGCCATTGTGTCCTGTGGGACAGGGATTTAAAATAAAAAGAAAGAAATCTAAGGAAGACAAAGAGTTCATGGGTGGAGATGCCAATAGATTAATAAGAAAACCAAAGGCTGTGTGTGCAAGCAAAGGAAAAAACCAAGATGTTCTTGTCTTGCCCTTGCCCTTAGCAGGCAGGCAGATGTTCAGCCACTTCCTAAGAAGCAGTGCCTCCCCACACACAGCTGCTTGGGAAGAAAAATGCCACAACCAGAGACTTCCTTCTTTTCCCCCCTGAATTTTCATTGCTGAGCACATCATCAAGTATGGAATTGGGTCAGTTCAGGTTGCTGTCCCAACTGTGCCCCCTCCCAGCCTCTTGCCCACTGCAAGCCTATTCAAAGGGGGAAGCATTGACCCTGTGCAAGCAGGTTCAGCAGTGACCAAACCAGCGTTACCAACACCACTTTAATGGCAAACACAAAGCACAGCAACATATGAGCTGCTGCAAGGAAAGTTAATTCATAACTCCATCCCAGACAGACCCAGTACAAACACACTTACAATGGAAGTCCCTAAACCCAGTCTAGGATACTTCACACTAGAGTTATTTTTGTTTGCTTTTAGGACAGCTCCTCATGCATTGAACAGCACCCTCCCATGGCTGCAGGACACTGAAGAAAAAATGCAGAAAGACAGAACTTTATTCTCAAACTCTTCTCTACAGAGTAAGAACTACAGAGCTGAAGAAAAAATGCAGAAAGACAGAACTTTATTCTCAAACTCTTCCCTACAGAGTAAGAACTACAGAGCATGGATAGGATCACTTATGAAAATGAAGACCTAGCTCGAACATCTCTTCTCACCCAACCTACCTCCTTACAAGCACATGAGCCCAACCAAGTTAAGGTTGTTTCTTCTGTGCTCTGCCCCATCTTTTTTCCTTTAGTTTCAGCCTCAGTTGGAAATGCTCTCCATCAGTGGTTCTGCTGCCAGGCCTATGCCTGTCCTGACTGCTTTAATTAAAAGGCCAGAAGGGATGATTTAAGAGTCTCATCATCAGGCTTGACATAATTAGACTCCTGGACTCGGTGTCAAATGCTCACAGGGCTGCCTCAACCTTTCATCCTTCTAAGGCAGCTGTAGGCAGTACTATACAACAGGCTTTGCAGCAAGCACCATTTCTGAAAAAGCTTTAGAAGAAAGGTTTCATCTTCTTTCTTGAGACATAAAAGATCCCCCTGGCACTTTTTCATAGAGTCCAGATTTGTGTATATAACCTCAGCCAAAGCAGCCCCAACATCTATGCCAGAAGTAACTTTATTTCTGCAATGCCAAGTGTATGAAGTTGAAAATTGCCTCGTGATCCTCTGGAACAGAACACAGTATGTAAATAGCTTCACTATTTATATCCTCTATAAGGCCAGTTTTAAAACCAAAATGAAAAAAACCTAAAGGGTAAAAAGAGGTCATTGCACTCTCTGATATTCTCCAGCACTTGTCAGCATCAATTAAGCACGAAAGATCAAAGCATCAGAAACAGAGCAAGATTGTTTCCAAGGAGCCTCAGATCCCACCTCACTGAGTTGACAACTGGCAACACTGAGGTTTGCCAAACAGAGCCAGAAGTGATCCACGGAGGCCATCGATATGGCTCTAGTTTCCTAATTACAGCATTTTCTCTGAATTTGTTCTTGGGGATTAAGTCCTGGCTGCTTCTGGAACTTGAGTGCTGTGTTGGGTGCATTGCGGTCACGAATTAGAAGACACGGGGACAGCATGTCAAGTGTTGCAGGTTCTTGCCAGTTGTGTAAAGGTAATACTACTACAGAGACAAACAAGCAGCTAAAATGTTAGTTTCTGGGAAACCAAGTTAAACAGAACATACACATCACTGAAACCTCCCAGCTGGGGCCTTGTATGTGGACCTACCCAGATGTGGCCAGCTTAAGGCACAGGGTAGTTTCAGCAAGCAGCTATCATAAAGGATGCCTTTTCACCGCTGCTGGGATGCAGGCTTTGAAACCAGCGCTCCATCAGTGCTGCTGTACTGCCATCAAGTGGGGGACACAGGGAGGAAGAAGCATGAAGAGAGCTCTCCAGATGCATGAACAGAGGCACCGCAGCGAGCAAGAGGGATGGAATTCTGAATTCCTGACAGTCACATCTTAGAAGCCAGTACCAAAGAAACCTGGATAACTGCCATATGATTTCTACACAATAAAGGGGCGAGACCAGGAGGCTTGGACTGAGAATCAGAGTTATGCCAGAGACACCAAAGGCTTGTGAGCAGACCACAGATTAAGCCACGTGAATAGATACTGGCACAGCAAGCTGCATTGTCTGGAGACCCATATGCACAGGGTTCAGCAGTTAAGTCACCAGCTGGGAATCATGGTAAAATAATTGCTCTGAACTGCACAGAGCTCAAAAGGCACAGGTAACTTTAGGAATGTATCCCTCCTTCCCTTCCTTGGGTTGGTCTGGGTTTACGGGCAAACGTGTCTCA
Organism: Gallinula chloropus; assembly: GCF_964237585.1. Classification (NCBI taxonomy): domain Eukaryota; kingdom Metazoa; phylum Chordata; class Aves; order Gruiformes; family Rallidae; genus Gallinula; species Gallinula chloropus. The sequence continues at coordinate 2,184,732 of NC_140088.1, forward strand.
CTGAAGGGAAAACTCTGCCCCGTTTAGTCAACTAAACAAATTAGTGCCTCACTCTGTGCCACTAGCTTTAATTACCTTGGGAATGCTGTGCCCAGTCTAACTTAGAACCTGTGAAAGGGGTTTTTTTACCCCATCTTCCCCAAAGCAAGTAGGGTCCAAAGAGGAACATCTGTCCCTCTTTAAGGGGGACCAGGGGTGCCACAACTAGAAGCACTGCTGGGCTCTCTTCTCTCCAGCATCCTGCCCCAAGACAGATAGTGCAAAGAGCTCTTCATGTCTGGCTCTGAAGAAGGAGCAGAGCAGATATTCCTGAGCAAAGAGGTCCTCTCACTTCAGAGAGAGGCAACTTCCAAAGATAACGTGAAGGTTTTCTGAGGTTTTGAGGGGTTTTTTTAATGTAAAATGTATTCCCTCATTTGACTTCAGCCAATGAATGTGAGTCAGGGACTTTAGACAAATGGCATGGAAATCTATCCATTTAAAAAGCATGCCACCACCAAATGGTATTATCTATGTTTTATGAGCCTAAATGTGGTTTGTATGTTGCTGAGTGTGCTTCCATTAACTCTCAGGCACAAAGGAGCATGTTCACACTTGGCAGCAGGTTGCAGACAGTATGTGAAACCAGAAACTGGGGGGAATGCAGCTGAGGGCTGCCATCCTCAGCAACAGGCACGAATGGGCTGGACAGAAAAGCTCTGCCTTTTAAGAAGTCAGTGCTTTCAGAAGGACTGATTTGTTACTGGGCCAAGAACAGGGCTCAGTTTACTCATGCAGAGCTGCATTTTGCCTCTCTTGGCCCTGACAAAGTTGAGAGCCAAGTACCTCTAGATCTAACCCCATGGTAATAACCACACATCTGTGGCTCTCTGAGTTGGGTTGCAGGCAGTGCTTGACCACAGCCTTCAAAGAGGAAGAGGCTGATTCACGATGAATGACGTCATCCTGGGTCCACAAACAAACTGAGTGGCTGTCAGGGCTTCTCCTAAACCATTTTGTTATGATTCTAGGAAACTAACAAGTGACAAACCAGAGGGTGTGTGCAGCATACTGTGGCTAAATACTTAAGATGATACAGAAAAAACCTGTACAGAAAACCAAGGACATGCCAGAGATTTTGAATAACATCCTTCCTTTGACAGACCATAAAGCACTTCAAGCAGCGTGGCCCACCTAATGTGGCTAATTCTCCATTAAAGTGATCAGAGAACTGACATGCACAGTCAGGATACATCAATTTATAATCCAAGTGTGAGTTTGGCCCTAGATACCTCAGAGATCAACTGGTTTTCCTCTTTTTCCCTTTTTTTTTACCATGTGATTCTGCAGCAGCTGAACTCCACAGCCTCTCCCAGAAGAGCAGCTTTTCATTTAAGAGGAGAGGTGGCTGACAGGCAAAAATCCACACTACAGTAGGTAGAGATTGCAATTGCATCCTCAGGAACACCATAAGGGTATCTGTTTGAACTGGGTAACAATGCACAAGCTGAGGAAAAGGCCAGTAAGCGCTGCCTGAATAACAGGGAGGTGTAGGGACAGCCCAGTGATGAGGAGATAACAATGCTGCAACTGTTGGCATCTTTTCCTGTTTGCCTGTGACTTTAATTAGAAACAGATAAAATGCCTAGGCTTAGGACAGCAAAAAAGGTAAGTAACTGAGGAAAGCCAAATGTCTCATCAGCAGACACTTCAGAGGAATCATAAATGCAGCTGAAACAAAAATGGAAACAGATGCACCACTGGGACAGAAAAGACCAAAATATGATCAAGCTGTACTTCAGAATCTAGAGGGAGGGAGGGAGACAGACAGAACAAGTTGATTTAAGTCAAACATGTCATATCTCCAACTGTGTGAGACTGCTGGCCCAGAAAAAGAAACAATAAATCAGTAAATCTACTGTCTTGGTGAGGTTATTTTCTCCATGATGGCTTACATAAAAAAGTCCCAAAGACCATGGACAGGAGGGAAGGCAGATGGATGGACATATAACTTTACCCTGCAGTTCCACTGTGTGGAACATGATTGATGTTTAAGAATTCCCTCTCACGCTGCCAGAAAAAAAGTGAGGAAGAGTCTTGACTCTTAACCACAAAGGCTTGGGATATGTGGGAAAGGAAGATGCCATCAGTCAATGGGAACAAAACAGGGACAGTGAAATAAATACTGCCTACACATTCTATCCTCTCAAAATAGCAGTGGGAGTTCATAGGCCAGGAAACCAAGGCCAGAGAAAAAATTCCAGGTGTGAACTAAGATCCAGACCTTCTATTATTACCCCAACTCGTACCAAATCAGCCTGCTTCTGCATTTCTTGTCAAGCTCCTACACCTAGTAAGTTAAATCCAAGTAACATTACACGTTGTTTTTAGGGAGCAGACAATCCAAAATCCAGATCTGGGTCTAAAGCATGAGCAAATACTCCTGGAAACATCACCTGTTCTTCCAAGGACTTCCAGCTAAGTAGAATTTATTTACTTCCCAATGGATTCCTGCAGCAAAAGCTGCTTCTCTCCCTGCAGCACAAGGAATGAATGATGGACGGATGAACCTTCAGCCTCCCCAGCACTGAGTTCCCCCCTTACCCTAAGGTATCTGCAGTCTAGGATGCCTGTGATTCTTTGAGCAGGGCATCCCACCACAGCCCTTGGGAAAGACTTCATATTCTGAAATCCTAAAGCCTTCTCATCCCCACTTACAACACAAGAATGTATGGTAGCCATAAAAAGCACTGACAAACCATCCCTAATTCCCCTGTGAAATTAGCTGGGCGCTTACATCCAAGATGAAACCATTTCCAGCTATTTTATGCTACTCATTTAACTTTAAATATTTCAACCTTAAGATTTGTCACAAAGTACTAAAGGCAGAGAGTCACTAGGAAAAATTGCTTCCAGTTCTCCACCCATCAGCTGGTTATTATTCTTAACAATGTACACAGAGGCAGAAAGCACTTTTCTTCCCATTACTTGATAAAGCTTGCAGCCTTTTGGACTTCCCCTTATACCCTGTCCCTTACCACGAATCTACCATGTTTCTACATACCAGGCTCCTCCTGCACCCACCTGAGCATCAGCAGTGTTTTTAGAAGGGAACCAAATTAATTTCCAGGGAGCTTGCTGCAGCTGGGTTTTATTCTTCTGTTGTCTCACCAATCCAGAGCTATTTTGGGAGCTGTTAAATGTTTCTCTGCAGAAATGAAGGTATTTCAAATGAAAGGGAGATATGAACAATGAGCACTGTGTTTCATTCTTGTTCCTTGTTACACGGATTTCGTTTGGGGTCACGGCCCCGTGCGAGGCACGTAGGATGATTAAACACAGCTTCCACACTAAAGTGGAACATAATGAATGAGCTTCACAGGATAAAACGCCTCATCAGTTGGTGTCAGGCTTGCTTGTTGTTGGCCAGTGGCTGCCGAGCTCATTTCTCATGAGGCTTGACAAAGGGTGTCCAATAGTGAGGTTTTATGACACCACCAGATCCTGCCCAGGGACTGGGCCAGATGATGACCACAAGCAATGTTCTGACACAACACTCTGACATCTTACAGGGACAGTACTGGTTCATTACTGCTTGATAACAGCACATTTCTATCCTGCTGGAATATCCTAATGGCTGGGCGGCAAAACATGGGATTATTAATGGCCAAGATGTACCCTGATACCGCAGGCTACAGTAAGAGATAGCAAAAGCAAGCAGGATTCATATCATTTGATTTTCTACATTAGAAGGCTAATTGCCCCATAGCAAGACAAGCATTCACAAGATAATTTAGAGCAACAGATTAAACCACACTGCTCTTAGCTGCCTCCTGAGAGACCCCGTTTCTGCCACCCCAGAACATTATCTAGCCTAAGATAAATGTCTGCACTTAGATGTCCAGTGTTTGACACAGACTGTAATGGTTTAAAGACTTTAAAGACTGTAATGCACAGGGCACAGGAGGACACACCAAACTGAAAGAAACAGGAGCAGCAAGCAAACCCTTGGCTGATATAAGTGACCATGCCCAAATACATCACCAACTTCTTACTCCTCCCACTAAAAGGGCCCGGATCATGTCTAAGAAAAGCCAATCAAAAGTTCTTTAAACCAAATAGAATTTCTTTTTGCCACACTGTTGAAATTCCCTCTGCCCATCTTGCCTTCAAGCTGCAATTGAGAATTATCAAGATCTCCCATAAGGCGACATGAGAAAGATGAAGAGCAAGCAAACCACGCCAAGTGCTTCTCGAGCTCTGCCAAGAATTAAACACACAGCTCCATCAGCAGGAGGGCTCGCTTTAGTAACAAAATCTGTCTCAGCCTGTACCTAAAAGGTTTTCTAAGGCTGCAGATTAAAGTTTAAAGGCCACTAAAAAAGCCTCAAGGCAGGGAGAGCTCCTATAGGAAAAATTCTATATAGAATTTACAGAAAGAACTAAGTAATTATTACTTTTAGTAACAACAGTAATAGCAGAAATAGTCCCTATTTTTAATTATTCTTCTACCCTAGAGATCTCAGCGTGTTTTATAAGTTATTTAAGCACTGGTGTGCAGTTCTCTTAATACTGAAATTCAGCCATCTCTGAGCACAACTGCAAAAGACAGTATTAAATTACATTCCAGCTTGAGGGGAAAAAAAGGCTTTATTAATTTGAAATCACAAGGGAAGCCTCACAAGACATTTGGAGAAAACACCTGGGCTACAAAACACTCAGTTCCTGGAAAAGCTCCCCAGAATGTCTAACAAACTGCAATGGTCAAGGCTTGTCCCACATCAAATGGGAGAAGGCAGCACTGCTACATCCCCGCCCCGCTGCCAGCACTGCACCGAACCAGACTGGGGGAGGCAGTTTGTCAGAGGCTAAAAGGGAAAAGCCCAAACACTGTGTGGGAATAGCAGCTGTTCAGAAGGTGTGTGAGGTGCACAGGCACGGGTTGTGCCGGTGATGGATGTACCGGGAGGAGGCTGGCGCGGGCTGGTACTCACGCTCTGCATCACACGCAGGCCAGCTGACACATCTGCCTGATAATGCAGGATGAGCCTGATGTGTCTGAGCACAGTATTAAAATTAAGACAAAGGTGGGGTGTGATGAGCAAAACACGACAGATTTCTGAAGAAAATAAGTCTGATTTGGCAAGAGTGTGCAACCCCCAAGAGCGATGCTCAGTTTGCAGCTGTCCTGCAGCGATCCGTCTCAGTGCTTAGTGACAGTGGAGGAGGCTGAGCACCTCACATGCCTCCCTTGCCATTAAGAAACACAGGAAGTCAAAGCTTCCACTGTACAAGGCAAGCTGGAATACTGTCAACCCTACCACACTGGAACACGTGGACCTCCTGTGACACATCACATACCAACACCTCTACTTCTGCTCAGGCTTTTCAGCCCCCCTGTTGTTCAATCTCCTTGCTGAGCTACACCAAGCAGGTGGTGTTTCTCAAATGCAGACTGAGTGCTTGCCCTCAGGAAGCATCACAAAGTAAATAAAGAATTGCAACTGGAAGTAAACAAAATTTTAAGAAGAAATTTAAAAAACCCCTTATGTCTCATTTTAAGTCAGCCTTATGTTCTCTGCAGCATAGAGACTTTAACATACAGGCTTGGAAATACTACATAAGTTATCTCCTTGCAACTCCTGTCACCTTCGATGTAACTTGATTTTAGAGCTAAACAGCACCCCCTAAAAATAAAAAAAAAGACTAAAAAAACAAAAAAGGCATATCAGAAACACACTTTTTTATATTGTGTTTCATTATTTATATTTGTTATATTATTTATTTATATTTTTAATAAATAAAACTCATTTTATATTGTGTCCAGAAGAAAGAGCATGAGTCCCAGAGCTGGTAATTTGGTACCACCTCACCATGATGAAAATATGCTTCATTTACTTTAATAAAAAATACCTAAAGCAAGCAAGATGGAATTGTGCTTTCCCTTTAACCTGCTTTGGTGGCTCAACTGGCCATTGATTACATGAGGCTTACAAGTCATCTGAACACATTAGTATGCAACTATTTAATAACACTGCAGTGATTTACTGCCTGAAGTTATCTTAACCAGCTCAGTGAATGTCTAATGCAGAGTGAGCTAAATTAACAGTGGAGGCACAACGGTTCTGACTATGGCAAGAGTATTACAGCCACCTCTCTCAATAGTAATCTCCTGTCAAGTCAATGCCCAGAGATATTACAGAACTGTTTAACACTGAAAACTCGCTACACTTGCTACACATGCCAGCAAAAGGAATGGACCACAGAGACTTAATCTGCCCATTAATGCTTCACAGAATCATCTGAGAGGGTGAAGTCCTGCCACGGCACTAGAAGGAAATCTTCATTCCCCTGCTGCAGAAGACAGCAAGTAGCCCATTTTATTGAGTTCAGAAACTCACCAAGGAGCCAAAGCCACAACTTTTAGTAGCTTGGGAAGTTCACCATGAATACCCTTCTCCAGAAGGGTAGTGTGGCATTTGTAGGCATTATCCAGAAAGATGGTGCAATCTCCATGCTGCATCTAGACAAACCCCCAGCTGACCTGGTCTGTCAGCAGCAACAATCCCTAATCGTCACTGGGTGAGATTACACCCAGATGCCACTTCCCATCAGTTTTTGCAAGACTCTGTGATCTTGTGTGCAGATACAAACAGAACCAAACACTAACTGCAACAGGAAATGGTTGCCACAGCCCCTGATGTGGCAATAAGGCCTGATGTGCAGACAACTCCCAGGTAGACCCATGAAAGCCCTTGTATAGATGCTTTCAGCAGCAGCAGTTTTCTCCAGAGGATGCTTATCATAGAAGCATTAGGTTGGAAAAGACCTTTGAGATCATCGAGTCCAACCACACCTGTCCTCTACTAAAGCATATCCCTAAGCACCTTGTCTTCCTGTCCTTTAAATACATCCAGGGTCGGTGACCCAACCACATCCCTGGGCAGCCTGTTCCAATACCCAACAACCCTTTCAGTGAAGAATTTTTCCTAATGTCTAGTCTGAACCTGAGCTGGTGCTTGAGGTCATTCCCCCCAGTCCTGTCACCTGTCACTTAGGCAAAGAGACCATCGCCCACCTCTCTACAACCTCCCTTCAGGTAGCTGCAGGGGGTGATAAGGTCTCCCCTCAGCCTCCTCTTCTCCAGGCTGAACACCCCCAGCTCCCTCAGCTGCTCCTCAGAGGATTTGCCCTCCAGCCCCTTCCCCAGCCTGGTTGCCCTTCTCTGCACTCGCTCCAGGACCTCAATGTCCTGCTGATGGTGAGGAGCCCAGAACTGGACCCAGCACTCGAGGTGCAGCCTCACCAATGCTGAGTACAGGGGCAAAATCCCCTCCCCAGACCTACTGGCCACACTGTTTGATACAAGCCAGGATGCCATTGGCTTTCCTGGCCACCTGGGCACACTGCTGGCTCACATTCAGCCTGCAGTCACCCAACACCCCCAGGTCCTTCTCTGCCTGACAGCTCTCCAGCCAGTCTCCCCCAGCCTGTAGCACTGCAGGGGGTTGTTCTGTCCCATGTGCAGCACTCTGCACTTGGCCATGTTAAACTTCAGCCCATTGGTCTCAGCCCATTGATCCAGCCTGTTCAGACCCCTCTGAAGAGCCTCCCCACCCTCAGGCAGATCAACACTTCCTCCCAGCTTAGTGTCATCCATAAACTCACTGAGGGAACATTCAATCCCTTCATCCAGGTCATGGATAAAGATGTTAACAGGACTGGACCCAGGACTGAGCCCCGGGGAACACCACTTGTGACTGGCCTCCAGCTGGATTTAGCTCCATTTACCAGCCATCCAGACAGTTTTTTACCCAGCAGAGGGTGTGCCTGTCCAGGCCAGTGGTAGACAGGTTCTCAAGCTGAATGCTGGCATTAACTATCAGAAAATAGGAAGGATTGAGGCATACCAGCTATCTCCTCAGTCCTTTAGTCCTTTCCCTGAGAAGCACTATTTGGCCTATCAGTCACACCTTTGCTGCTTCCTTCCAGAACAGCTGGCATCAGCATGTACCTGGTTACAAATGCACAGAAAGTCTTAGAAGACAAGAGTTTAGTAGAAAAATAGTGCTACCTTTTTTTTTTTTCTATTCCAGTCGTCATAGTTTAACTTTGAAAACAAAATCTCTGCTTCAAAAGCCTTTCATGCATATGAATGTGATTTTTTGCTTGTCTTTTGAGTTCACTGTTACAAAGAATTGTTGGGGAAAAGTGGAATGAATAGCTACTCAAGGGTAAATGAAATATGCAGGCTGACAAGCCTTTCTTCAAGGGGTGCATGGCTGCACCCTTCCCCCCCACTTGTACTGAGCATCTTTCACATCTTTGAAAAATTGTGTGCTCACACACAGAGGTGTGCATATGCCAGTAAACACTCCTCTAGCTCAAGCTTTCTTGTAGCCACTGCTGTGATTTGCTCTGCTGCCTAAGCACAGCTTTAATTAGCCAGGGAGGTGCCCAAGACACAAATGAATTTTTATTTTCACTACTTTTTTTTTGTTTTGTTTTAAAGTCGTGGTCACCAGACCTTAAGTGAATCTTTATATATATGTTAGATACATGCATATATATGTATCTAACATATATATATATGTTAGATACATATATATATGTGTATGCTAGATATCATAGAATCACAGGGGTTGGAAGGGACCTGGAGACCTCCAACCCCCCTGCCAAAGCAGCTCCCCAGCTCATATTGCACAGGGCGGCGTCCAGACGGGGCTGGAATCTCTCCAGAGAAGGAGACTCCACACCCCCTGGGCAGCCTGTCCCAGGGCTCCCTCATCCTCACTGGGGAAAAGTTCTTCCCCATGTTGCTGTGGAACTCCCTGTGCTCCAACTTGCAGCCATTGCCCCTTGTCCTGTCCCCACAGACACTGAAAAGGGGCTGCCCATTCCCCCTGCGTTCCATCCTTCAGATATTGATAAACATTAATAAGGTCCCCCCTTAGTCTTCTTCTCTCCAGGCTGAACAGTCCCAGCTCACTCAGCCTTTCCTCACAGGGGAGATGCTCCAGGCCCTTCAGCATCTCTGTCCCTCCTCTGGACTCTCTCCAGGAGATCCCTGGCTGTTTGATCCCAGGGAGCCCAGAACTGGACACAACACTCCAGGTGGGGCCTGACCAGGGCAGAGCAGAGGGGGAGGATCCCCTCCTGTGACCTGCTGCCCACACTCCTCCTGATGCCCCCCAGGATCCCATTGTCTCTCTCAGCCCCCAGGGCACACTGCTGGCTCATGGCCACCCTGTCATCTACTAGGACCCCCAGGTCCTTCTCCACAGAGCTCCTCTCCAGCAGGTCATCTCTAACCCCCCAAAAACCCAAGCTATGTGAGACATCTAGGGAGTTAGCCTGGACTGCAAAACTTTTGCTCAGTCTTTTGAGTCTTACATCCTTTCAGTGGTAGAAGAAAGAATTGAGGAGAAATACCAACAGCTGCAACTGAAGTGGGAAGTCTTTGCATGGAGCTAGCTCTCAGATACAGCATCCCACTGTAAAAACAGCGTTCAGAAATCCATAAACCTCTGAAAAATATGCTTGGAAGTCCCAGAATGAAAAGAGTTAAAACAATGAGCCCCGAATTCTTATGATCTTCTTCCAAAAAGAATTTCCTTTGGCCCATGTGCAGCAAATTAAGAGGCAAGTTACTGTAATGATCAATAGATGTGTGCCAAAGTGAAGTCTTGCTCACACATGAAGCATTTTACTCTCCCCCCTAATGAATAGTCCTAGGTGTACCTATTAAGTAAGGTGAAATGAGCAGGCATGGATATACATGCTAAGACTGGACCCCAAACTGAACCTAACCAGCATCCTTCCCCAGATCTCCACAGGTTTTTAAACAACTCCAGGGTTCCTCTAGCATGATTTCTCTCCATTCTGACACAGCTTCCCAGGAGTTATATTCAATGATCTTTAGCAAGATAAAGCTAAAGTGGCAAAGCTCCAGAAATGAGGGCAAGCCCGCCACATTCTCTAGTGAACTGTCTGAAAGTACCTTCACTTAAACATTGCCCCTTTTTCAGAGTAGGCTAGCCCATTTCATTAAGTTATTACAAACAAGAATGGAAATGGCTCCTATTGGGGCGTCTTCTTGTCAGCTCGAGTTACCTGTACCCATTAATTCAGCTTTCAGTCTCTCTCCAGAGAGAGGTGGAATAAATCAACATATTCAGCTTATTTCCAGCTAGGGATCATTTTTGTGCCCTGCTCTGAACTTTCTTCAGCGTTGCCATGTCTGCCTTGGGAGTGGCAAGCCTAAAGCTGGACATGGGACTGCAGTGATCTTACCAGTGTTGCATACTGAGGCAAGTCTACATCTGTGTGTTTCCCTGCTATCCCTCTTTTCAGAGTTCCAGTGTTCACAGCAGGAACTTTGTGCACTTTGCTTTGGTTAATACCATTATTGAGATACGTGCTCACTTGCATAATTCCTTTTGAGCGGTTTCCTGCAAAGTCTGTCTAATTACAGCCAGAATTCTCTACTCCTACACGTATTATGTTGCATTTATCTGCATAAAATGTCCAACTGTAATCATTTACCTAATTCAGATTATTCTAATAATGCAATTATTACCTGTCCTCTCCAGCATTAAATATACCACAAATCATAATATTATTTGCAAGTAAATAATAACATTTCAGAGGACTGCTTAAATGCTTAATAATATCAAAGCAGATTCCTTGCCAGAAATGGGCTCCCTGCTTTCTTCCCAGCAGCAACTTCTTTAGACCTGCCAATAAGGCAGATTTTAATTCATCTAATACATAACCTCTTAGAGCCAAGTTTCGTTGCTTCCTCCCAGAATCAAGATGTCAGAGTGATAAGACAAATGCCTTTGAGAAATCCAAGCACACTGCATTCATTCTGCTCTCTTTATCAGCCCGATCTGCCATCTTGTCAAGTGGTGACAGTTTTGTTTGACAGGACACATTTCCATGAAGCCTCCCTGACTGACAATAACATGCTCTTCGTCTCTAACCTTTTGTTGAAGGCGCCCAAACTGTTCTGCTCTGTTGCCAAGGCGTTAGGTGAATGTGGCTACTCTCTTGGGTGTTGGATACTCCCTTAAAATACTTCTAAGTATTGGTATTTCCATGGCACTCCTGCACTGTAACAGAGCTTCCCCATTCTCCAGTGCTCTTTAATATGGAATTAATGGCTCAGAGAAATCAAATGCTATATTGATGTGTTTATTAGGGTTCCAGAATTGCAGGTGATAGAGTACTTACCTTTAGCTGGTGCTCCCCACATTCCACTTCGACTATAAGGAGTAAATTTATACTATCCATGATACTATAGCAGAGTTAAAACGAACAACTTCTGAATATTTCTATCTGCTCTGCATCACTAATTATAATTTTACTTGCAGTTTAGCAACACATAACTCAATGGACCCAATGTGCATCAAATAACTGGAGCGGTGTATGTTCCTAATACACCTTAAAAACGGCCCCTTCTTACTTCTAATCCTACTGTCTTTTGTTGCTCACCTCTTTCCTTGCTTCAACAGAGCAACAAAGTACAAATTCAGTCAGACAATAATGTGCTCATGTCAGTTTTATCTGGAAAGCATATGGCCAAAAAAAAAGATACAATAAGACTGGCTAAGCCAGAATGTAGAGGGAAGAAATCACACCTCCTTGAAAGAAATTAAGCTGCAAGCAAAATTTAGGGAACTGCTACCTCAATGTTTTACACTTGACTCACAATTTGGATGTTGAGAATTACTTTTTATTATTTTTATAAGGTAAATACATAAACCTAGAAGTTGCTCAATTGTTTTACAGTGGAAAAATAGAACTGCTGCCTGTGAAAAACACAGCCAAAACAAACCACTTTTAAGAGAATCAGAAAATACTTCATCCTGTATACCACTAGCTCTGATACAGAGTCTCCATTCCTGGTTTTGACATGGCCTGCAGGGAGTTCAGAGTCAGAAAACTCTACTCCTTGACCCTTTCCAATGCAAATGCAAACCAAAGGTAGATTCTGAGCTGTAGTTCATTAAAAAGGACAACAGTTCCCAGCAGATCTGGCCAGACACAGAGGTGTTCTGACTCTCTCTCTTGATTAGATCCATGCCTAAGGGCTGGTGACTCTCCACGACAGCTTTTTATGCAGCAAAAGTTTGTTCCACTCTATCTATCTCTGAGGAGTGGGAAGAGCTGGAGGAGTGGCATCCATACCTCTCCCAATATGTTCAGTGCTGTTCTGCTCCACTGTGCATATGCCAGGGACGTGAAGCATATTGCCCGGGGGCTGGCAGTGTCCCGCTTAGCAGATGTCTTCACACATCCTGCCTGGCGTGGATCGAGCCCAGTCAGTAAGAAAGCACCACACAGCCCCTCACTCACCCCTTCCCCCCGCAGTGGGGAAAAAATGTGGGTTGAGATCAAGACAGTTTAACAGGAGAGCAAGGGAAGATAAGAGCAATAGCAGTAGTAATAATAAGCATCAAGTGATGCACAAAGGCAGTTGCTCACCACACGTGGAAACTGCCGCCCCTTCCCGTGCTCAGCCTGGTTCTGAGCAGCAATCCTATCTCCCAGCTAGCTTCCCCAGTTACATATGGAGCAGGATGCTGCTTGGTAGGGAATATCCCTTTGGCCAGCCTGGCCCAGCTGTCCTGGCTGAGCTCTCCCAACTTCTTGTGCACCTGGCAGGGCGTGTGAACCCAAAAAGTCCCTGACTTGGTGTAGACAACTGAAAACATCAGTGTGTTACCAACATTATTCTCATGCTAAAAGCAAAACACAGCACTGCACTAGCTACTGGGAAGAAAAGCAACTTTGACCCTGCCAACAACCAGGACAGTTTGGGGGCTGGCAGACTGCTTTTTATCAGACAGTTCTTGGTATCCAGTTGATAGTTACTCACCTTGACTGAAACCCTCCTAAGCACTTTTATAGAACTTGTAGAGCTTCTCACACCCAGGAACTAGAAAATAAGACTCTACTGCTCCCGCAAATTAAGTCTGCACCCAGCAGATGGACTGGCTGCAGACTGACTACCTGGTGCCACAAGAAGTCATAAATCTTCCTGAAGTAGCTACGTTGCTTTGTTTTTCAGAGTCAGAGCCAGGAATAGAGTCCATCTGCAAAGGCAAGTACTCCTCCCTGTGTAGCATCACTCCAAGCAGTCAGGATGAACACAGCAGATACTAGACGCAGCCCTGGGATGCCAACAGGTAAAGAGGAAGCCCCAGGCAGAAAAGCAAGAGAGCAAGTAAAGTACAAGTGGTAGATGATAACCTTGTGAGCTACCTGGGAGCCCACTGCAAATTAATCTTGCATCTTGGCATTGTGAGGATTCATCGAGTCACTTGAATGGTGAACAACAGTTAATCCTGGTTTGACTGTTTACAAACTCCTTTACCTGAACTGCTTTCTGGCCAGTTAATTCCCACTCCATATCTGTGCATTTGACAATTCCTTCCCCCATGGGGATTCCAGTGTTTGGGCACATCCATCGAGATCAACCGCAAAGTAATCCTGCTAGCAATGACTCCTTTTGCCTTTGGAGGGGACGGATCAGGCAGCAGAGCGATGGCTGGGTGGGATAAGGAAATGCAGTTGCACGATACCAACGCTCTACACCAAACCACAGGACAAGAACTGGAAAGGCAAGGTATCAAAGTGATCAGCCTCTGGTCAGTGAGTTCAAAGGCAGAACAACACACAACATTTACTTCATTCCTATTTGTTTTGGTTTCTTTTTTGTTGTAAAGACTGGGCACTTGGACCAGGTATCGTGATCCAGTTTAGTTCTATCTCGAGCTTAACGTCTGAGCCCTGTGTTTGGCCAGGAAAGTGGTATGGCATATAGCCCCTCTGGGTCACCTCTTCTGCCTGTGTTCCATCCCAGCTCCTGGTGAAAATCAACCCTATCCAAGCCAAACCCAGGACAATCTCTATTACCTTAAAACTTTTACATCCGTCCTCATTTACAAATTAGAAGAGGAAGACTTTTTGAACCCTCAGGAAAATACAGAATAAGACCCAAGAGAACCCAGAATTGCCCTTTAAATGCCTCAAATTTGGAAACTAATATTTCACTTTGAGCATTTTCTCCTCCCTCCCCCCCCCCCTGCAAACAGTGGTACAGCATTCCCATTCCCTAGCAGGTAATATGAATTTCCCAGGCCTCTCCCAGGTGGTGTTTGACAATCGTGGTAATGCCTCACATGAGATCTCATTCATTGATTTCTTTCTCAATGCAGTCAAAGCCCTTGACTAAAAAGGAAATTAGGCTACCTCAACAAAGTCCATTCTTCAGGAAGGAGGGTCTGCTCCCCTTGCTTTAAAAAAAGAACAGGAATGGGCTTTTTTTTTTTAATTCTCTCAACAAAATAAACAGCAATTTTTAATCAAATTAAAGAAAATCTGGATTAGTTCCCTGCTGTGAACCCCTTGTGCTAGGTTCAGCATCGCTTCCTTGTGTCTGCCTTACAGAATAATTCATGCTTAGCAACAATAATAACCTGACTTTTCCAGTGCTTTCACAACATAGTTGTGGACAAAGGTTCTGCTCCCTTCTCTGGGAGGCTACTCCCTAGTCTAATTTCACCATTCAGTTAGGATTCAGCACTCCACAGATCACAAATTCTGAACAAATCAAGAGAAAAGTGTATTATTCTCCAGACAAATCACACTCCATAATAACCTTAATGAGTTTCTCTGTATCCTCCTCTGAGAAGTTAACCACTTAATTTATCACACACTTTCACTACGGTTGCCGTTTAGATGGAACAGAAAATATAAAAATCTAATAAACATATATGAAGATTCCAATTTACAGAACCATTTTGATTGTCTTCAGTTGCTCCTTAATCATTAGAAATATTTCCCATTGGCCCTGATTCAGCAAAGTACTTACCAGTACATTCTTTCCCAGATCTGTGCCAGAGTCCTGGTGAAATAAATCACACTTTACACTTCCCATTAAAGTCACTCCATAGACAAGATTATTATATAGCAAACACACTAACCTCCTTCCACCTAGTAGTAGCTACATGTGCCCAAACCACTCAAACATCAGTTGATGAGACTGCAGCAGGTTACTGGGATAGCTGATGGAGGCTTTACCTATTTATAACCACCAGTCCAAGTTCAGGACTGTAACATTACATCTAGTCATTGCTGCCTACATAAATCCTTACTCCCCTCCAGTCCATGAGCACTTTAGGGGTCTGCATGGTCAGTGAGCAAAACCTTTGAACAGCCCTTGTCTCCTGACCCTTTAACTTTGCAAAACCACAGTGAGCCCACGGAGTGACAACGGCAGTACAGAGTGATTGCTCCAGGAAACCTTGGCAATGTCACCCTTACGTTTTCAGAAAGCTGCTTTAACCAGCCTGACCTACAGTCTTGTGATTAGCCTGTGAGATTTCCTTCTCAGACAAAAAAATAACCCATAAAACAAGAAAAAATAAGCTACTGGGATTAGTAGAGAAAAGAGGGTAGGAAAAGAGGGTAGGAAAAGTCATTTCCTTGACGCGACTCTTCAAAGAAAAGCTGCAACTGGCATCTTTTAATTGCACCAAAGAAATGGCTTTATCCCTGGGTGTGAGGGTAGCTTGACTCAGCTAAGAGCAGGAAAGGGAAAGAATGTCAAGTCCTGCCCAACCATCTATTTTCCAAAGAGAGAAAGATGCACACTGGTGGCAAACTTAATAGCATGTGAATGGAAGTCAGGCAGTGGCACAGTGCCAGACTCTTTTGTTTTATTTGAGAAAGCACTGAACACTGATATATGAGATCACTTACTAGAAGAGCTGAGAGAGCAATTCACAATAAACAATTTAGTCTCCAAATGTAGCTCTTTCACTATTCAAACTGTCCACAAAGACCATGCCATTTTTATAGATGTTTGCTATTTGTAATTATCCAGACAAGTATTTCCTTCTAGTCCACATCAATTCAGGTGCTGGCTTAAGTATTCAGAGTTCACAATGACAGCACTGTAACTCAGGCAAGTCAGCTGGTGAGGCTCCTACTGCTCAGCTGCCTAATCTAACCCCCTTTCTGCAGAACTATAAACTTCTCAAAGTTCTGCCTGGGCACCTACAGGCCTGGGGTTATTCCTCCCCAGACCTTAGCGCTGTTACACTTCACAGCTGATATGAAAAACACCACAGGATTTTACTGCAAGGTTAGTCAACAGCTTTTTACTCTTTTCTCCAGTTTTCCTTTAAAGCACAGAAGAAGAAAAGGCATTTAGTAGACAGTCTGAGAGACAAGACAGGTAGGATTAGTCCCTTTATTTTTTATATCTGCTTTGTCCCTTTCTTCTACTCTTTGAAATTCAATTTCTTGTTTGCTGAGATAGCATCTCATCAAAGCTTAACCAGAATACACATAAAACACCTTTTCTCTAAATCTGAGATGTATTTTTCCAGAAGACAGGTGTAAATGCAAGAGACTCATATAGCTACTTTTCTAAACATAATTTCATTGAAGACTTCTTGTACAGCTCCCAGGATTATGGCACGGTGACATCGTGCAGGAGGTAAATTCACTCTAGTTCACATGCATACTCTGTTTGTTCCTATTGAGCTGCAGCTCCTGAAGTATTTATGTCATGTTTCAAAACCAGAAACATTGGGGGTTAGGCTGTGGGCTTTTAGAAAACTGATGCAAAAGAAATGGAGAAAAAGTAAGGGTGTTTTTTTTCCAGTTGCCAGTCATTTGAGGTCAGGTTCATTGATTCTTAATGAAGCCAACAGCTCATGAACAAGCATGGTGTTCTCCTCTGCAGCCTCAGAGACTCACAATGAATCAACACAATTCCATTTTCCAGAAGCAGGCTGCTAAACCTCCAGAAGTGAGTTGCCAGAGTAGGCTTGTTTTGTTTCCCAAAGGCACCCATGCCTAAGTAGGGAGAGGAGAATCATATGAAGTGATAGAAAACTGAGAGAAACTGAAAATGAATCTGCTAGGAGTCTTGTTCCAAGCATGCAGATCAGCTAGAACCTCGTGCTTGTCACCACAGTGGTTACTGAAAAGAGTAGGCAGTTCTGTGTTCCTGAAGTGTTAAACAAAATAACTCGTGTTGGCTTCAACAGTGGTGCTTGGAGTAAACCACCAGATGCACCTGGAGTTCATCAAACACGAGCTTGATCTGTCAGCAAGAGCCAGAACTTACCCACATTGGGGTCCAGGGCGCCGCTCCAGGATAACCACAGCACCAGAGCTACTGGTTTGGTAGGCAAGGGATGTCTAATGCCTACTTGGCCTTCACTAACTCAAATAGGAGAGTTCAGACCACTGCTGTTGGCATGGCTTAAGGTACTCTTCTGTCAGAGTGAGAAATAGGAGGAGAGAGAAGTGACACAAAGGGCTTTGGATATCATTTTAATAAGATTAATGTTGCCATTCCATTGAGTATTGAAAAAACTACAGAGAAATTCTTGAAGACTGCTCCACCTTCTGTTCCTGTGCTTGTAATTTTCTCATCTGACAACTGAAAAAGCCAACCACTGTCTCCATCCTGTATTCTGTGGAAAAACAGGGATGATTCTTTATTTTGTCAGGGAGCAGGGGGAACAGTGTCTCACACTGTAGATGCAGGAAAAACACAACTACATTTTGCAGTCATGTAAGTTGGCTCATACATGCCAATATGTTGACAGTTAATTCATCCTCCTTCACTTTCAGTTCATGTTAAAGGATTCTAATACATGCTACTAGACCTTATGTTACAAGAAAATAACATATCTATCATATGATTACGTTCTGATGGAAAAACTGCTACCAGGGAATGACTCAAACAAACACATGAAGCTGACTTGAAAGTAATAAAGGAAGGCTTCTGAAAGTTCTCAGCTGGGCTGGAGAAGTAGCACAAATACCAGATTCTGTTTAACCTTATCTCTAGATTACCCCCCTGCCTGAACCTCAGACCCAGCACAAGGCACAGAGCATTTAATAGGCCACTACAGTGCTAGATGTATATATTCAAAACCAATCATATGCAAGATGCATTTCTGACCTGCTTCAAACTCCATATGCACTCCAGTTTGGTAGAGGTTTTTCCATAGAATGAGCCCTAACAGAAATACATGCCTTTCCCATCAAGGTTGTGATTCTCTGGGATAATACAATTCTGCATACAGTATAAAACAGTGTTAGATACAATGCTCCTTAATAAAACAGGGTATTCAGTGCAAATCAGACTCCTTCATAATGCCACAGTTCTTTCTGTAAGACAAGCAAAACTAAAGATACAAAACAGAAAACAAGTTCTAAATATTGTTCAAATCCTAGATGCTATAAGAGAGAGGAAAGGTTGGTTGTAATTTGGCACTGGAAAACAGGTGGGATAAAAGGTCCATCAAGTAGCAGAGGATTATAAGAAGACATCTGGAAGAGTTCAAGGAGGACTGTGCTATCTCAGTATCAGAAAGTCATCAGCCCTCAGACACCATGGATCCCCTGCATAAGAAAAAACACTATATAGTCTGTATTTCCCTCTGATCTAATAAAGTTTTCCCTTATTATGGGCTTCTCTTTATAAAATCTGATTCAGTAAAGCATTTACATGTTGCTTTTACATACAAGTGATGTCGTGAGTTTCCAGACTATTCACATGGCATAAAAGTTCAGAGAGTTTCAAGTTTGCTTCAGAAGATCACAATAATTAAGTTCTTTCAGGATGAACCCCCCTGCATTAATCCAGTACTAATGATATTTACTATCTGAATGAGAAGGCTATCAATTTCCACTTAATGTTCAGCCCTTCTCTATCAGTTAGAAAGATGTTTTTCATATTAACATTGTCCGTTTAGAGGAGGGAGTTAAGAAACTTATCCTTAGTAATATACACACAGTTAAGGAAAACACCACAACTGTGGTTGTAGATAATTACAAATACAGTTACACTGACCTGAGACCCATTTTGCATAGACCTCTCAACCTAATTATACCAAATGACTAAATTATCCTAAGCTGGATTCAAATGAGTGACCTCTAATTAAAAGGTTCTCTATCCCATTACTAAACCTCTAAGGCACATACTTCCACTGGCACAATGCTAATTGTCACGGTGCTTTCTACCTTGATGCTTTCTGTCCAGGAATCTCTGTCTCTCTCAAACTAAGATGTCCAGCAATGCTCATTTTGCTTAGTAAAGTCTGTTCCTTGCAATTAATATCAACAATATTCTATTTTACAAAATCAAAAATACGTTATTTCTTTTTTTCTTGGCCAAAAGTACAAATAAACACATCAGCATGAGGGAAAAAAGAATTGACAGCAACACCTACTTTCCTATAGAAAGATTATTAATGCATGAGAGGTTTTATAATAATTATATTTCCAGGAGAATATTCAAGGATCACAAGTCTCTTTCAAATGTATTAATCTTAACCTAATTAATATATTCTATTTTACAGATGGGAAGATTGACATAACTGACATTTCCAAATTAGGAATCCTGAAGTCAGATGATTATATACACACTGAGAACTAAAGGCACTGAGGATCTTTAGAAGTCAAGGCAATTTTTGAGGAATGTATCCATAACCTGGATTAAGAATTAGAGGAGCCCACTTTCAGAAACTGTGGTCTGTGTGAATAGTCTGTGAGTATCACAGGAACCTGTGTGGGCAAGTACCTTATTCTGACTATCAGCATTGCTAGTTTGGGGGTTTTATATTTATATATTTACATATATCTACAAGAGAAGAATGCAACAAACAGGTAATTATGCCACTTCCTGTAAATTACATAAACTAATAAAAAGGTACTATATAAATCAGTATCTCTACCTTACTGTACCACAGAATAAATTACTCTAGACAATACTTATAACAGTGTTATCTTGAGATTGAAGTTTATTTATTCATTTTAAAGTCACAGCACCTTTTTCTAATCATTTTCTCTTTAGAGAGAGAATAAAAAAATAACATAAAACATCCATATATGCAACTGTTCATGGGTATCTGCATGATGGACATTATATATAAAGTCTCTATATAATCGTAATCCTTGGTTGCCTTATTCTATTGTTCTATCACAAGTCAAATGAAATGCACAACTGGGATAAACCCAGCATGAATTTACCAAGGGCAAATCAAGCTCTACAAATCCAACCATGTCCTATGACAAAGTAACCTGCTGGGCTGATGTGGGGTGAGCAGTGAACATTGTCTACCTGGTTTTCTCCAAGGCTTTCCATACTGTTCCTCACAGCCTCCCCATGGAGAAAGTGCTGTGTTGTGGTCTAGACAAGTGGTCCACGTGGTGGTGGGGGGAACTGGCTGACAAGCTGCACCCAGAGGGTGTTGGAAAGAACTCCTTTTCAAACTCTTACCCTGTCACAAGTGAGATGTCATGTTCAGTCTAGATAGCGTCTTTTAAAGAAAAACAGAAACCAAACAACAACCCCCTCCCAAAAAAACCAACCCACACAACAAACCACACAAAAAAAACCCACAAAAACAAAACCACAACCCCCTTAGCAAGTTTTCTTCAGCAGATACAGTATAGGTTAGATCCTGATCCATTCCTGCCCTCCCAATGTGCTGCTTCACTCTGAGCAGTCGATCTGCAACAAGGAACAGAGAGATAGAGCTTGAGATAAAAGTGAACACTATACATTACAAAACTGAAATTGGATGAACTTCAGCTGTATCTCCAGCAAGTCTGAAAGACCAGTTTTAAATTAGGCAGCAAGCCTTAGCAACAGTTAGTCTGGAATGTGCTATATAAACACTGTACATTCATCTGGCTTTCAGTCCCGAGTCAGAAAAACTTGCTTCTTCAAAATAAAATTCTTTTGAAGACATAGATTTCCTCAGAATTCACAAGTCAAAACAAAGTCACCAAAGGAAGTCAGTCCCATCTGGATTTAAAAAGAGTCAAAGAAAAGAATGCAGAACCACAGGAACTGCTCCCCATGCCTCTGATACAAACACTGCCCAGTCCCACCAGAGAGATAAAGGCACCTCAAGCATGTTTAGAGACTGCAGTGTCTAAACCCCTCAATCAGCATGCATGAACAGCTATTATTCCACCACCTGGTGAGGCAGGTTGTGCCCCAGGATGCTACATGTTATTCACTGTATGAATCTGGCCCTGCATTCGCCTTCCTCACGGCGTTCACCAAGAGATCTGAGTAGCTGTGTTATTAAAACATCCAAGTATGGCTCCACAAGCAAGTCGGAGCTCCGCAAAGCAGGGAATGCACTACTAGCACCACTTCACAGCTGAGCAAAGCCTTGAGAGGATAAAAACCAGGCCCTGCCCCAGACACGCTTCTCCTGCTGGGCCTCAGGACGCTGAGCGGCCAGCACCCTCACTGCAGCCTAGAGCAAGGCACGGCCAAGATGTTCTACGACACTCACAGAATCACAAGGTTGGAAAAGACCTCTGAAGATCGTCGAGTCCAACCATTCCCATCCCAAGCTAAACCAGATCCCTGAGCACCTCATTGACCCTTTTTTTGAACACACCCAGGGAAGGTGACTCAGCCCCTCCCTGGGCAGCCTGTTCCAGCCCTGACAACTCTGCCAGGGAAGAATTTTGTTCTAATGTCCAATCTAATTTATAATTATCTTATCTAAGTTTATAATTATCTTAAGCAGGGGATGCAGGGGGAATGGGCAGCCCCTTTTCAATGTCTGTGGGGACAGGACAAGGGGCAATGGCTGCAAGTTGGAGCATAGGAAGTTCCACACCAACACGGGGAAGAACTTTTCCCCAGTGAGGGTGACAGAGCACTGGAATAGGCTGCCCAGGGAGGTGGTGGAGTCTCCATCTCTGGAGATATTCAAGAGCCGTCTGGATGCCTGAGTGATATGTCCTAGGGAGCTGCTTTGGCAGGGGGGTTGGACCTGATGATCTCTTGAGGTCCCTTCCAACCCCTACAATTCTATGATTCTATGATTCTAACCCTGCCCTGGCACAGCTTCATGCCATTTCCCCTTGTCCCATCTCCTGTCCCCTGGCTGAAGAGACCATCGCCCACCTCTCTGCACCCTCCTGACAGGGCAGTGGAGGTGGTGATAAGGTCTCCCCTCAGCCTCCTCCAGGCTCAACACCCCCAGCTCCCTCAGCTGCTCCTCAGGGGATTTGCCCTCCAGCCCCTTCCCCAGGCTGAACACCCCTTCTCTTGCACTCAAAGCAAGATCCCCTCGATATGGACAATCGACAATAGGAACCGCTCCGGGAATGGCTCGGTTTTCAGAGCTTTAGGGGAGGGTGCCTGCACACCCAGCGAGTCCCCGACTCCCCCAGCGCGGGCACCGCCGGCACAGCCACCGCCCCGCCGCCCGCCCGCCCGCCCATCGGCCCGAGGGCAGCGGTGGCTCAGCGCCAGCGCGGCAGCGCCACCTAGCGGCGCGGGCCGCGCGCCTTCACCCTTCGGGGGCGCCTACGCCATGGCGGGGGAACCTCCAGCCCCGCTAACGGTGCGGGACATGGGCGTCAAGCCGCCTTTGCGGTGCCCGGCCACCCCGGCGCTGTGCGGCATCCGAAACCGGAGGGTTTAGGGTAGTACCGACTGAAACTTCAGTGCAGACACTCCCCCGCAATGCAGGACGAATCCAGTGCCCGCCCCGAGCGAGTTTCTCTGGGCTGTCACAGGCCAGCGGTTGCCACAGGCAGCCCTGGCTGGAGAAGGCAGCCCCGTTCCCAGCCTGAAAGCAGCACCCCTGGCAGCAGCAGCCAGGCCGGCTTCCTGCTGCGGAACTGCCGGGGGGCTGAGAGAGACAATGGGATCCTGGGGGCATCAGGAGGAGTGTGGGCAGCAGGTCACAGGAGGGGATCCTCCCCCTCTGCTCTGCCCTGGTCAGGCCCCACCTGGAGTGTTGTGTCCAGTGCTGGGCTCCCTGGGATCAAACAGCCAGGGATCTCCTGGAGAGAGTCCAGAGGAGGGACAGAGATGATGAAGGGCCTGGAGCATCTCCCCTGTGAGGAAAGGCTGAGGGAGCTGGGGCTGTTCAGCCTGGAGAAGAGAAGACTAAGGGGGGACCTTATTAATGTTTATCAATATCTGAAGCAGGGGATGCAGGGGGAATGGGCAGCCCCTTTTCAGTGTCTGTGGGGACAGGACAAGGGGCAATGGCTGCAAGTTGGAGCACAGGGAGTTCCACAGCAACATGGGGAAGAACTTTTCCCCAGTGAGGGTGAGTGAGCCCTGGGACAGGCTGCCCAGGGGGTGTGGAGTCTCCTTCTCTGGAGAGATTCCAGCCCCGTCTGGACGCCGCCCTGTGCAATATGAGCTGGGGAGCTGCTTGGGCAGGGGGTTGGATCCCAGGAGCTCTCCAGGTCCCTTCCAACCCCTAAGGCCAAAAAGCAAGTTGAGATGACATCACAATGACATTTTTAAACCATCATTAACTTTAATCTATGGTCAGGCATTTTTAGCAGCTTGTCTTACCAAAAGCCAGTTCAGGCAATCCATACAGGATCTGAACAACACCACCCCCCCAAAATACCACCAAACAAAAAAACCCCTAACCAACCCATGTGCCTACACTCTGAAGAATGCGAACCCAAAAGCATACACACCCAGCTTTGATTACACTTGGGATCCATATGTTATGAAAATATTATCTACTGCAAGAATCTGAAACAGAAGCTTTGCACCTGGCATGGCTCACAGCATGGATTAGAACTATATTCTACTACTGAGTTACTCTTCCAGCTTTTATTGTTCAGGATGTAGTTACAATGCTGATCCCAGCTACCATTTGCAGTGTTGCTGAAGTTCTGCATGGGCACACCACCATCGCTATCAAACACAAGAAATTTGCCAATCCAAAGTCATTAAGACCAAACCATTAGAGAAAACAGCCTCTTCATCACAGCAAATGGATTTATAATAAAATAGTTTGATGCTTTTCCATTATTCTCTTGCTAGACATCTGATCACTAAACCATTTCTTGCAGGACAACAGTCCAGCTTTTCTTCAAGTCTCACATGTTTGATCAGAGAAATACATTTTAATGACTGTTAGTAAACTGAACATTGATTTTCACAACCAAAACAAAGATAAGAAGCACAACATTCTGCTTGATTTTACTCCCCTGCTTCCTACCACATGCTTTCACCACCAGGATCATGTCCAAATACTGTAAGCAGGCCAGGTTGTTCGTGCATCAGTGGCCTGACATGAGGAAGACAATGACACTGATGGCAGGAAAAAACTTGGTGTGAAGCAATGGGACACTATCATTTGGTGGCAAAGTAAGACCAGCTGCACATCTAGACAGCAACCAATTCCTTCCACCTTCAGTTTCGGGTAGGCTGACATCTACCCTGAGAATTGACCTCTTACCCCATCAAGTCTCAGGTTCTTTTAGATCTAAGTTATTTCTACAGATGTGCTTCAGAATAGGTACAGCTGATCAGTTTTTACCATGTCCTGTTCCCAAATAACCTCAGAAAAAAAGGAAAAATTACTCCTCCAAGCATGTTCATTACTTGCAAGTTTGTTGAATCGTTTCTCTGAATAAATTACACCCAGCACGAGTGCTCAGATTGTTTATTTATGATTGATAGTTTAAACCTTGTGATTGTATTCCGTTTTTCCAGCTGAATTACTCAATTTTTTTCAAAGCAAAGCATTATGAATAGTAAATAACCACGCTTAATGAGCTAAGTCTGAAAAAGCCCTAGAAATAACAGTGTTGACTCAATGGGAACACAAATTAGACACCCAAGAGTTCACAGAAGCTGGGGGACAGTCGCTGTAGCACAATGTGATGCTCACAGAGATGCACTGCTCATCTGGCTTTGCCTTCCCTCTACAGGGTGTTTCCCAGTTAATACCCAACCCTGCTCCACTAAGGAAGACCCTGTGTGCACGCCTGCCTGCTCACCCACCACTGACCAGGGAGGGCTCTTGCTTTAGTCCTAGGCCTGCATTCAGCACTGAAGGTTTCAAAACAGCACTCACAAGCCAGAAAGGAAAACATCACACCCAGGGTCTGCTCACCCCTGAGCCCATGTCTGTATGCTGTACCAGTTATCTTGTCCTATTTTACCTTGGAGGCTTTCAGTCTCTTGGAGCTTTTCCTGTTTTAAAGCAGCTCAGGTTACTCTAGAAGTTGCCATTCCTATACCTGACACTGCCACATCCATTCAGTGCAGGTAAAGTGCCAGTGTATATGAAATTTTTAGGTTGCAGACAGCATTAGTGTTAATTCCCTTCTGCATCTGCTCTGCAGCTCAAGAGGCACTTCTCAGGAAATGATGTCCAAGGCTCCCTAACAGACCTATATTCACATGTATGTGCAGCAGTACAGGAAGGGGACAGACTCTCTCTTGTGATTTTCATTTACAGACCCTTAACTGCTAGACTGTGCTTCATCTGAATAAAGCCATTTCCCTCATTTTGTCCAGCTCCTGAAATGTAGGGGCTAGAATAGAATTCTACCGATTTCACACAGCACTGTTTCAACAATAAAAATGCTTTTACATTATAAATACTCTGTTTTCACCAGACTTGTGCACAGATGGGCCTGATGTGACTTTATCTCCAGAGGAGGCTGGTGTTTGTTATGCTGTAACACACTACAAACTCACTTGTGTTTGCTGTTGATTGCTGTCTGAAGACAGGACCTTGAGCACACAGCCAACTGGATAACGTTATTTTCAGTGCTGATGCTCTTAGCACAATGTAGAGACATCAGAAATCTATACAAGCAACTCATACCCCTGGGACTGTAACGTTACAGCTCTGGTAAGCATGTAACACTCCAGTTTCGTTAACAGGAAAGCTCACTGATGGGTACTGGAGCTCTTCCCTTGAGAAAATGAGCAGTTAAAAAAAGCAAGCAATAGCAGTAACTCAACAGCAGAGGTAAAACCAGAACAGATACAAAAAGCACCAGGATTCCAGAACCTTAAACAAACAAGAGTATTTTTCTCTATGCCACTGTAAGAGCAGATAGGACTAAGAGCACCTGACTCATTAAGCTATCTGGTTAAGGGCTATTGGGTGTCATAGAAATAACAAGCAAGGAGGAAAGGGATAAAGCAATAAAGCAAACAAACCCATGAACCCTAATGAGCAAGTAATAAGGTAGACAAAGAGCAGAACTCTCTGGTCAGATTGATGGGCTGTTAAAGGGAACTACTTAGGCACAGGCTGAGGAGGAATAAGAGGAAAAATCAAGATTTTTTTAGTACTGTGGGATATTTGAGGGAGGTTGGAAGAGTGCACCAGAAACATGGAATAGAACTTCTGGGGTTATGTAAAAATTATGGGATATTTATAGGAAGTGACAAAAGCAAGAAAAGTGAGGGGTAAGAATGGATAGCAGAGGCAAAAACATGAGAGACTTCTCTGAGCCCTACACCAAATCAACACTGAGTCCTACCTTCTCACTAAATCCTACTACCAGGTGATACCAGGCTTGGAGATTTTCACCTTTGTTCCTTCAGACTGCTTAATTACCTTCTGTGTTGTGTCTCTGACTTTGCTGATGGGCCTTCCTAGAATCATAACCCCCCTACAGCCATGAACACTGGAGATTTAGGAATTTTATTCTCCTTGTAATTGTTTCCTTGGAAGTGTCCAGAAACTTTAAAAACGCAGAGCAAAACAAAGAAAAGCAAAAAGTATAATTAAAGAGCTATGAGATTGTCTACAACTAAATATTCTACACTCTAAATAAAAAAAAAAAAAGGGTCATTTTGGTCTGAAACATCTGTTATTACACCAGTATATTTTGGGACAGACATCTTCTCCCAGAGGTGGCTGAAGCTTGCTCATTTTGGTTCTTTTTTAAAGCAAGCTGAAAACACTTTATGAGAATATTCTGTAAGGACCAATCTTGGGGAAATTGCTCTTAAAAACATAGCAAGCTTCACACTTCTCCCACTTGTGCAGTTTTACGTTTAAAACAAACAAAAAGCCCCACACTAAAGTTTCCACAAAGGAAAAAAAAGCAGGGGTGCCACAAAGGAGGGAAGTTGCATGGTCACACTAGGGAGTCAGAAGATGAGCAAGAGACTGTGAGAATCACTCAGGAAGTTGACATGTTTACCACTGAGCTACTCAAAGCTTACCTCACACTCTGGCATTCTCCTGCCTGGAGAATAACTACCATTAGTTCATGCCATACATTGTGCCTACACACTAGGCAGTATTTAAAGAGGTCCAATTCAAAAAAACTCTTGAAAATTTAGACACCACTTTTCAAAACTAAACCTAAGTGTACTTAAAACACAAAGGATGCAAGTTGAGTCCTCATTATTTGCCTGGTCACTTGGACTGGTGCAGAAAAGATGGCATTTTTGGCACAGAATAGAGTGGAGGAACAGGAGAAAAAGATACCCAAGCTTCCATTCAAAGCTTCATAGATGAAAATGCAAAACTGATTAAGAAAAGTAATGGGAATTTTATGGCTGCTGCACACATAAATGGGAAGGCAGCAATAAATTTACCACACTCCACATACACGAAATTAATTGGAACTAACTCAGACTGCAATATTATCTGATTTTTTATTTGGAAGGTGATTAATTAATTCAGGAAAAAAAAAACACCTCAGTGCTGCATTGTTTTTCTCCTCTTGTTCTTCCATTTCACTGACACACATGCTACCACCACCCACCCCCAGCTTCAGGCATATAATAAATGTGGTTAGAAGCGACCTCCAGAGGTCACCTAGCCCAAACCCTGCTTGCATGAGGGATGAATAGATCATGCTGAGGGGGAATTTATTCCCTGAAGTCTGGAACACCCATAGGGCTTGACCACCACACCAGCTCCCGGCAGCCTACCCTGGAGGAACCCCTCACACCGGCACCGTTACACTATGACCATACCTGAGTGCCCTGTCCCTGCTGGACTGACACCAACGGCCCCTCATGCCAACACCAAGCTTGTCATAGAATCATAGAACCATGAGGGTTGGAAGGGACCTGGAGAGCTCATGGGGTCCAACCCCCTGCCAAAGCAGCTCCCCAGCTCATATTGCACGTTATTTAGGCAGCATGTGACAAATCCAGTTAGTAATTCAGCTCAGCACTGTGTGATACCACAGTCTGGTAACACAGCAGTGTTTCATAGAATCACAGAATGGCATGGGTTGGAAGGGACCCCAAGGATCATAGAGCTCCAACCCCCCTGCCACAGGCAGGGACACCAACCTCCAGGCCTGGAGCTACACAAGGCTGCCCAGGGCCCCAGCCAACCTGGCCTTGAACACCTCCAGGGACGGGGCATCCACCCCCTCTCTGGGCAGCCCGTTCCAGCCCCTCACCACTCTCTCTGTAAAGAACTTCCCCCTAATATCTAATCTAAACCTTCCCTCCTTTAGCTTTAGTCCATCCCCCTTGTCCTGCCATTATCTGCTCTTTTAAAAAGTCCAATCCCCTCCTGCCTATAAGCTCCCTTCAGGGACTGGGAGGCTGCAATGAGGTCCCCCCACAGCCTTCTCTTCTCCAGGCTGAACAAGCCCAGCTCCCTCGGCCTCTCTCTGTAGGGCAGGTGCTCCAGCCCTCTGATCATCCTTGTGGCTCCTCTGACCCCTCTCCAACAGTCCCACATCTTTCTTGTCCTGGGGCCCCAGCTCTGGACACAGGACTCCAGCTGGGGCCTCACGAGGGCAGAGTAGAGAAGGACAATCCCCTCCCTGTCCCTGCTGCCACCCCTCTGCTGAAGGAGCCCAGGATACCATTGGCCCGGCCCCTCACGGCGCCCCCAGGGCGCGGCGGAACCGCCCGCCCCGCGCTTCCAACGGCGGCCTCTGGACTCTAAAGGGCAAAGCGCGGTGCTACCGCGGGACTGCGCGCTCCTCGCACGTTGGCGCTGGAGGTTGTGGGTAATGTAGTCCCGCCGCCGCGGAGCCCCAGCTGTCCCTTCGCAGGGCGCTGTAGGAAGGGCGGCGCTAACCAATCAGCGCCGCTGTTTCGGAAGGGCGCGCTTACGCTCCGCTGTCCCATTGGCCGCGGGGAGGGCGTGGCTGGCGCCCCGCAGCTCCTCCCAGCCAATGGGAGCGGGCCATGTAGAGCGGGCCGTTCCCCTGGAGGATTGCGTGTGCGGCGGCCAGTCGCTCGCAGTTGGTCGTTAGCGCGGCCAGCCGATTGGTGGCGGCGCGGCGGGGGGGGCGGGGCGAGGAAGCCGGACTCCGAGCCCCTCGGCGGCGGCGGCCCCTCAGGAGCCCGGCGGGATGGGGCGGCGGGCGCGCCTCGGGCTGCTGCTGTGCCTGGCGGCGCTCTGGGCCGGAGGACTAGCCGCGGCCGGTCAGTACCGGGTCTCCACCTCCCCGCGTCCCGCCGGGCCTGACCTCTGCGCTCGCC
Source organism: Gallinula chloropus (assembly GCF_964237585.1). Classification (NCBI taxonomy): domain Eukaryota; kingdom Metazoa; phylum Chordata; class Aves; order Gruiformes; family Rallidae; genus Gallinula; species Gallinula chloropus. The sequence continues at coordinate 2,213,974 of NC_140088.1, forward strand.
TCGGCCCCCACGGCCTGCTGCGGGGGAAGGGGGGGGCGTGCGGCCGGTGCCGCGGGGTGCGGGCGCCCGCACTGGGCTGCGGAGGCGGCGGCGGGGTGGGGAGGGAAGGGGTTCTCTGCCCTCGCTGAGGCAGCTCCGTGCTCGCGGGAGGGCTGAGGCGGCGGAGGGGGGAGGAAGGGAGCCGGGCTGCTGTCAGCTGCGTGGCCGTGAGCGGCGGGGGCGGCGGGCCCGTTGCTCAGCCTGTCTGCGGGCTGGGCCTCGCAGGGGCTGCTCGGCGCTCCGGGGGGGGGTGTGAGTGCCCTGTTGAGGCCGGGCCTGCCTTTAGGCAGCTCGTCGGGAGCCTGCTCGGTAGCGCTTGCTCGGCTCGGGGCCCGTGTGTCTCCCTGGTGTGCCTTTCCGTGCCAGAGGCTGATTATGCTGCCTGCTGTCACCTCAGCGTTCTCCTCCAGCAGGCAGATGTAGGGCCTCTCTGGCTCTTGCGTTCTGTCGCCATGATACTCTTTTCTTTTCCTTTTTTATTTTCTGTTTTTATGCTGCTTGGGTTTTGTGTTTCTGGTGTGTTGTCATCTACTTCCTTTCCTGGGGTTTCTACCTCCCACAACCTTATTTCCACCGTGGGCGGGTGGAGGGGATGTGCAATACGTGTGTGTGTATATATATATATATATATAGGCATTCTAAAGCCAGAAAGCATTCTTTAATAGGCAGCCTTATCCAGTGCTACCGGGGGTGTGCTTTTAGGCTGTCAGTGATGTTTCAGGAAAGTAACTTCTCTAGAGGTAAGTTCTGTGGTTTGGGATCCATCTTCATGTCTGCAGGAGGAAGTTTAAAGTTATGTCCAGAGGAGGGACAGAGATGCTGAAGGGCCTGGAGCATCTCCCCTGTGAGGAAAGGCTGAGTGAGCTGGGACTGTTCAGCCTGGAGAAAAGAAGACTAAGGGGGGACCTTATGAATGTTTATCAATATCTTAAGCATGGGATGCAGGGGGAATGGGCAGCCCCTTTTCAGTGTCTGTGGGGTCAGGGCAAGGGGCAATGGCTGCAAGTTGGAGCACAGGGAGTTCCACAGCAACATGTGGCAGAACTTTTCCCCAGTGAGGTTGAGGGAGCCCTGGGACAGGCTGCCCAGGGGGTGTGGAGTCTCCTTCTCTGGAGAGATTCCAGCCCCATCTGGACACTGCCCTGTGCAATATGAGCTGGGGAGCTGCTTTGGCAGGGGGGTTGGACCCCATGAGCTCTCCAGGTCCCTTCCAACCCCTGTGTTTCAGGTTGGGTATCCAGCACCATTACCTGAGCTTTGTAGGTAACGCGAGTCAGAAGGGTGCTTCTCAAGGTGTGTCAAAGATAGGAACAAATTCAGTGAAGCCAGAGAGATGTACCTAGACTTTGAACGATGTGTTCTTACTGTCAGCCTGTATAAAGAAAACAGCCAAGGTGAGATGAGCCTGTTGGTGTCAGGTGAACTGTTTGTTGTGTGCGTGGAAGGTAGGCGACAGAGTTAAGGGCTGTCTGAGAGCGTGCCTGTGGCTGTGCTAGCTGTGTCTTGACTGCTTTTCCACTGTCACAAAGCTGTGCTTGTGAATATGAAGTTCTGATAGCTTAATTCAGCCTTTAAGAAAACCATATGTTTAGAGTCAGTTGAACTGATGCAGTTAGTAGGCCCAAGAAAACATGTGGTACAGCTCATAAAAGATTAAGAGCTGTTGCCAAACTTAAATCGCTCCTGTGAGATAAAACTGTACCTTAATATCCAAAGTTAATGAGGAGAGGGTGTTCGGAGTCCAGCTTCTAACAGCAGATGATAACAGGAAGACCTTTAGTGCTCCAATTATTGTCAGAATTTTCTTCTGAAAGCCATTGAATCATGGCTTCGATGGTTTTATTTCCTGCAGTAACAGTACCACTTTCTCTTCCTAGTAGAGCCTGGTGCAAGCAAGACTGTGTTAAATGCTTCCTTGAATATTTGTTCATTCCTAATGTCTGGTCTGGATACAGTCATCTGGAATGTGAGCACATTGGAAGGGAGGGGTTTTAAGGAGGATGAGGACAAATGGCTCGAGTATTACATATCCTGACTTCAGGAGATGTTCTTAATGAGGGTTTTTTTGTGAGTAGTGAGTCTTCATGCGATAGCTTAGAACCTTAACTCTAGAGTCATAAATTTTGCTTAAATCAGTTTATTGAAATCTTCAGGTGAATGCAGGAAAACTCAGGCCTAAAGAAATGGGCACTGTTGTTTTAAAGATCTTTAAACAGATGATGAAGTAGTTGAACATTGGGGACATGCAGAGAGAATAGTAAGGGATCCATGTGGAATTGGCAAAAGCAGCTAAAAAAAAGGTAACTGTGCTCCAGGCAAAGCTGGCTATCTTCTGCTGACCAAGCAGTGATGGCCTTCTGCTTCTGGTGATCTTTCATTAGGAATGTTGAAAAAATATTAGCTTCTTTTTTTTTTTCTGACTGCCAGTAGTATTTGATTCCTTCCACCCCCTGTGTTTGCAAACTGAGAGGTAGAAATTCTCTTATCTGCCTGAAGAGAGGAAGTGATTCTTCCTCTGGCTACCCAGCACCTTCCATGGCCAAATTCAGTGACAGGCAGAGGTTTTCATACTGTCTCATTATCTGGTAGGACAAATGAGCACAGACATACACGTGAAGGAAACTCTCAAAAGACAGAGCTCATGTTTAACTCACCTAAATGGAAAACATCCCCTAAAGCTGTTGCCTTGTTCTCCAGAGAGAGAATCTCAGTTCATGCTGAGGAACTGCTGGGTGGTAAGTTTTGTAAGTAGTTGGTTAGCAGTTGCAAGGAGACTGGAAGATTTGTATTCAGGGTGGGGGCTGACCTATATCTTACTCCTATAGCTGTGCTGAAAGGAATACCTCACACAGATTGTAGGTGGGAACAATTTCCTTGCTGCCAAGGTTACTTTGAAACTAGTCCTGCTGCATTGATGCCACTTGAGGATTTTGCTTAACTGGCTGCAAGTTTTAGAGGTTCATGTAGTAGGAATTGCATCTCTCCTGTCTGTTTCTGTGCTGAATTTAACAGTTGAAACATGGATGAGAAGCAATCTGAAGGGTGGGTATTTTTATGATTTCCTTTTTTCCTGCAAGAACAGGGTTTGCATCCTTTTCCAGCATCCAACTAGCCACTTGCACAAAAACCAGCATTTCAAAAAAACCCTTTAAAAGACCACAGGAAATATCTGGTGGAGGCTTGAAAACAGTCATTACCAAACCTCTTCTGTTCATGCATTCCTCTCAGTAAAAAACCTCTGAGCATGTGTCTTCAGTGTTTCAGCTCACCTGTATTTTTCAGTATGTGCTGTGGTACTAATATTCATACATCATAAAACGTGCACAAAAACAGAAAGGGAAAATGAATGAGATAAAGGTAAAATGAACTGTTATGAAGACGAGTTTTATTTATTAATGGTAAAAAAAGGTCTTCCTGCACCCTCAGTGGCTCAGCTAGCACACACTCTGGGGTGTGTACACCCCACCTTGGAGATCACAGCTCCAGAGCAGGATAAACTCTTAAAACTGAAAGGAAACGGATGGCAGTGATCGGGTAGGGCATTCATCAGAGCTTTGGGAGGTTGCCAGCTCGTGCAGTTAGTGAGTTTTTGGCTGTTTAGTGAAGGTGAGTGACCACTCTGAAATGAACAGTATTTCTTGTCTAGCAGTGGCAGGCCTTTAGCCTTAGAGGCTGTCAGTTGGTTTGTTCTTCTGATACAGCAAAACTTTACAACTGTGGGACTCCCTCAAGGTAATGACATTCTTCTTGCTGAATCACCCTGCATAGCTCTTCTTGTTTCTACCCCTCTCTTCCCATCGTGCTCTCAGTTCTTGCAAGAAGTTAGGATCTCTGTGTGGCATATGGTAGGATCCTTTTCTCCAGCATAGCTGCCTGAGGACTTTCACTATTGATTCAACACTGGGCTTTCTAACTGAGGAAAAATAAGTATGTTTTAAAGCTGATTTTAATTATATATGAAGTGGTGGATGATTGAAATCGGTGTTTAGCTGTGTGGAGTGTGCTAGATAGTCTAGCTAGGTGTGAGAGCACCCAGCAGTGTCTGGAGCTCAGCACTGTAAGCAAAGCATTCTGCCAGCTGCCTGTTCTAGCTCTACTTTTTTCTTCTAATACATCATTGCATCTCCTTAGTTTCTCTAAGGTGGTAGGATTGATTTCCAATTGGCCTTTTCAGGTTTATAGAATTAGGCAGCCTGTGTAGCAGAGGCAACTTTTAAGAAGTCAGTTACTGTGGAAAAACAAACTGAAGTATCAGCTGTAATCTCTGGAGCAGGTGCACAAGCACAACATCTGTGACTTTGCTCAGTGGCTGAGCCTTGACTAATGAGCTGTTCTTAGGTCAAACCGTGACCTTTCCTAGATCTTTCATTAACAGTTTGAGAGTAGTTTTCCTCTTTCTTAGAAGCAGACACCCTTCTATGAGTAGGGAGTGCACTTACTCAGCAGTTCTGTGAAATAACAAGGCTGTGAGTGATCCCTGCTGCGGTCACCTTACCGGTCATCACTGCAACCTCATCTGCTTCACTTAGGAAATCCCAGAGCAAAGCTGATTTTTTGTTGTTGTTGCCATAGCTCTGTTTTGGAGCAACTCTTTTGACAACAATTATTCAAGTACAACTTCTTTAATAACGATGCTGATTCCTTCAGAGAGAATTTAAATGATGCAATAGAAATGAAATAGGTTTATTTACTTTCAAGGAAGGAGAGCAAACCTTTAATGAGCTCTGCCTTCTGTTACTCAGATGTCTCTTGCCTTTCAGTTGAGTAGATTTTTTTACTTTGCACGTGAAGTTACAATAAAACTGTTCTTTGATATCTGTGCATAGATAGTATATCCAGTTTGTTTATATTTGACCTCCTGTGGTTCTTTTGTTGTGAAGTCAGTTTTCCACAAGTTGAAGTCAGTCAGTAAAGCCCTTACCAATAAGCTAGAATGGGTTAAGTGCTGTCAGGTGGCCAGGCTGATTTTGAACAGACAAAACCAAATGCCCCAGCTGGTATAGCTATTAAAAATAATATGATGTTTGTTACTGCAGTAACAGGTACTGCAGAAGTGCTTTGTATGTATTCATAGCAGCATACAAGCTGCTGGGTAGGTTAACCCTGTCTTAGTTTTTCCCTGCTCTGGACCAATCTCTTGACAAGCACTGGAATTTGAAGTTGTAGGGGTGGCATTTGCTTTTAGATTTAAATTATTTAGGATAGTAGAATGTAATTTGAAGGAAAACAGTAACTTCAGATTCAGAATAAAGGACTAACAAGTGCCCTAAATGCCTGTGTATTTTCACTGTAATGAAAAAGTGTCTGTAACATGGGGATCTGAAGTGTTGCAGTTCAGTGGTGGAACTTCTTATGCCTTATCACAGTCATCCTTATCTGTTAGATTCCTCAAGCTGGTAAGCACTATGGTCTCTGCACAAATGCAGCTAGCCATCCTTTTTGTCTCTTTCTTTTTTTTTCTTCTTTTTCATTATGCCTCTTTTGGAGTTTCTGTTCCATGTTGGTGTTTGTTCTCACACTGTCTTGATTTCTACTTGCAGGGTCTGTCTCTTTCATCTAGAGTGCTCTTTGCTGTCTCTGCTAGCTCTGCATGCTTTCATTTTTGGACCTGTAAGGTACAGCTGCTTACCCACTTCAGCTGTTCTAGAACATTTTTAATCCTCTGTCTCCTGGCAGTCAAACATTTTGAGCTCTACACCCTATTTAGTGTGCTCAATAGACTGTTATCTATTTGTCTCAGTAGCACTGTTGTCCTGGTTTCAGCTGGTATGGAGTTAATTTTTCTTCCCAGCAGCTGGTATAGTGCTGTGTTTTGGATTTAGAATGAGAATCCTGTTGGTAACACACTGAAGTTTTTGTTGTTGCCAAGCAGTCAAGAACTTTTCAGCTTCTCATACTGCCCTGCTAGTGAGAAGGTGGGGGATGTCTAAGAAGCTGGGAGGGGGCACAGCCGGGATAGATGACCCAAACTGGACAAAGGGATATTCCACATGGTATGACATCATGCTCAGTATGTAACTGGGGGGTTGTCTGGGAGGCACCGTGGCTTAAGAACTAGGTGAGCAATTGTGATGTGCTTCACTTGTTTTGTATATTGTTATCTTCCATTTCTGCCTTATTAAAACTGTCTTTATCTCAACTCACAAGCTTTATCGTTTCTTTCCAATTCTTTCCCCCTTACCACTGTGGGGAGTGAGCAAATGTCTGTCTGGTTGTTTTGGCTGCCTGCTGGGTTAAACCATGGCAAGTGTCAGACTTCTTGTCACTTAATAAGCTTTACTTGTAAGCCTTAGTGGTTTTTTTCTTGTTTGGATGTTTGGTTTTTTTATTGTGCTGTCACAGCTCTAAGTTGATCCTCATCTTTTTACTTATTTGTTCTAATCAAAGGTCACACTTCAGATACCAGCGTGGAAATCCCTCTCTGAAATCTGGCTTCCAGTATTAGTCCTTTCATTGCAAATACCAGCAGTGGCTGTGCTGTAGTAGTAGTAGTCTTCAAAACATGAACCAGTGAAGTGCTACGTTTGTAGTCTGTCACTTCAGAGATGATTTATCTCTGGTAATACACGTGATTTGCATGAGGATGAAAAGTATGCAGGGCTTGTTTGCTGCCAAATGCTTACAGCAAGTCAGTTTGTTAAACTTCTGGAGAGCTTTGCTGGCATTCAGTATGTGTGCAGGTAGTCCTCTGTAGCTAACTGCAACATCCTGAATGGTCTGTCTCATGTACTGAGCACAAACTTCTGTTATTTTAGGTACTTTCTCTACTTGTAATGCAGGTCTCCAGCCTGTCAATGCTTTACCACTGCTGTAGGACATTACACACCCCAGAGTCTTCAGAAGGGAGGGGGATTTCTAAATGTAGTAGGAGTTAGTGGCAGCTTTGCTTAGCTTTTATTTTGGTTTAAGGGAGTTGGGGGAGGTGGGATGCAGAGCAGATGACCTGTAGGATCTTCTTTCTAATGTGGGGGCATTTGTTTAGCTGAATGAGATGGTGTCACATACTGCTGACTGGGAACAATCACATTTTGGCTGTGATAATTTCAGAGGCTTTCAGTCCAGATGATAGTGTAAACCAAGTTGTTTGAAGCATGGGGAGTAGCCCATTTAAGTTACAGGAACAAAGGAGAGAGATACAGTTCTGTAAAACAATAGTATAAGTCTCATAAATAATCTTTTCTGATTAATTTCCTCCTTTTCATGTCTGTTCTGTTAGATCTCTGCCTAGTAGCCTTTCTTCTTTACCACATCTTGTATTTCCAGTCTTTCTAATTAAACATATCATAGCCCGTTTAGATAAGAGAGATGAGGGTTAAACAAGGCTTGCAGCTCTTAAACAGTGTCTTAAAGACAAACTCATTTCAGCTCTAAAGAGTCATCTCTATATAAAGGCTTGAATATTCTGTTCAGGCAAATTTAATTGGCATTCTGGAAAGAACAATGTCTAATTATAAGCAGGGTGGTATTATTGTAATTTTCATGTTGCTGCTGAAGCTGTTTATACTAAAGCTGATTTGGTGACTAAAAAACGAAGGTTCCATAGATCCTTTTCACTTGATGCATACTTTCAGTAGTTTAGTTGGACTGGAACAACTCAGACTGTGTAGTAATCTGGAGGACTGATACATATTTATTCATTTATTTTTGGTACTGCACACACAGTTGTGCTGGCATAATCTGAGAGGGTTGTCTGTGAATCACTTGATTCATCCTGATGGCAGTAATAACGTTCTGAAGTACATTAGTCAACTTAGTACACTAGAATATCTCAAAACCATGATCCAATATTATAGCTAAGCTTATTTTCATTTTTGAGAAAAATCACCTGATGGAAAAGCACTTTACTGACTTATAATATCTCTTCTAGATGAAGAGGGAAATCAAGATGAGTCACTAGAGTCAAAGGTAAGGAAATAAGTTTCTAGTCACTCTGTTTTTCTCATGGAGTGAGAGCAGAAGACTGAAATTCAGAAGTATGATTTGATTCTTGTTTTAAATCATTTGCTGTCTCATTAATTTCTCCAGTGCATGAGAAGAATTAATTGTGCCACTGTTCAGTTTTTGATGTCCTAAATTCCGTGCCTGCTTTCCTTCAGACCTTATCTGCAGAGGACCAGGTAAAGGACCATTCTACAGGAACGCGAGTGGTGGCAGGTCAGATCTTCCTTGAATCTGGGAAATCAGACTCTCAGGCAGAGGATGAAGAGAACATCCACAGTCAAGATGAGGAGAAGGAGAATTCTCTGGAGGAATTAAACTCTCTAGAAATGTCAAATCTATTAAATAAGGATTTGGAAGAAGCAGAGATCCAGACTCCAGGTAACTGCTCACAGACTTTTGAACAAGTGGCAGGAAAGATGCATCTGAGTAACTTTGGCACATGGATGAACACAAATACCAATTTTGAACATAAGAAATGACTAGTATCTAATCTCTCTGAAATAGAATGGTAATTGCTGCCTTTTCCATTGGCAACTAACATCAAAACGTTTTCAAATACCTAGTGATTGAAATGAGTGGCTGTTTCCATCTTCTTGGAAAGCTTTAACTATAAAGAGGCAGCCCTGATTTCTTGAAACAGGACTTGAGTATGGTTACTGTGCTCTGTGTGTATATGTATACTAGCCATAGAAGGAGAAACTGCATCAGTGCTTCAGCCTGAGAAGGAACAAATTGTGATGCAAAGGCAAGCTTCCTTGGATGGCATTGGGAGCCTTAAGGCAACATCTAAATTGCATCTAAACTTCAGTCAGCTTTTAAATATAGGTAAAAACTTAATGTCCTTGTACCTAAATTCCCAGGTAATACTAGTATTTCTTTTTTGCTACTAATAGAAATGTAAATTTAAAATTATTTCTTGGTTTGTAGTTAGTAGTGGATGATAATTAGATGGTGCAGTTGAGTACCCTGGCTCATGCAGCAAAGGCTTTTCACTTGTCTGTAAGCAGTAAATCTTCAACTTAACTATATCTTTTCTGTAGCATTGTTGTATTTGTCTAACTTGTCAACTCAGACTCAAATGTCAAAAGAGAGCAGGAGTTATTAAATGAGCTCCATTCTGCACTAACTTCCATTTTCTAATAAGCTGTGCTTCCTAATGCAGAACACTTGGTAAAAATAACCAAGTAGTAGGCTTCATTATCGCTGTCAGTATGTGTGCTGGTGTATAGAAAAAAGGTATATAAAAGGCACTAAATAGCCTGCTGCCACAAAAGTGAGCTAAGCACCACGTTTAGTCAGTGCAGTCTGTGTCAAAAGTAAACTTCAAGATAACTTTTAATCTTGCATCAGAAAGGTGTAACCAGCTGGCTTGCTCCCTGGTACTAAGGTTTTTAATGGCACCTGTCAAACTACTGCAAGTGACTTTCAAAACACATAAATTTAAGTCTTGTGCAAGTTCTGGAACCACTTAAATACATGGAAGGATTACTGGTTTTATCTAAAAAAAACCCAGTTCTGAAAGAAAGGTATTTTGGCAGGAATAAAAACTGCTGAAGGAGAGCTTTACTGGCCAGCTTTTTAACTGAGCAGGACAGGAACCAACCTCAGGTAGAGATGATGTATCTGCTGAATGAGCTGGTGACAGGACTGTACTAAGGGAGATTAAAGCTTCTCTAAACGCAGTTTGGCTCCTGTGTATGGTCATGAGATTATGTGGCAATAACATTACTCCAGTTTCCATGTGTATTTTGCAGGATATTAAGCAGGGGAAAAAAATCTTCAGTAATTTAGAATTAGTACTACTAAAGCTTTTAAGCCTTTTAAGAAAGAAGTTGTCCTGTTCTCATCTGGTTTTTGAGGAGGTCTTGCATGTAAAGAAAATGGTATTTTTTAGTTGTTTTCTTTTGTGTTGTATGTTTCTGTAACAGTCAAGTCCCCCACTAACAGGTTTTGCTGAAAACTGCCCAAAAGTTTACACCAAGCTGGCAATTTCTGCTACATTTGTTTTCCTATTTGGAAGAATATTCTAGTAATGTAACCAATACTTACAAGTAGTCTATATTTGGGTTTCCTGCAGCATAAAGTGTGAGATGAGACACAAGTAAATAAGGACAAAAATATAGTTATAAAAGACCATATGTTTTATTGAGACAATGCAAGACATGTAAATTGGTACTTGCACACTCAGTTTGACAAAAAGCAGTTTATCCTCAGACTAAATTATTTGCTTCAATTTGTATTTATGATTCTTTAAGTACATGAAAAAATGAGCACTGTGAGCATTTTATCCTGTAACAGCATTGCTGCTTTGCTTTAGGGGTTAGTATTTTTAACTCTTGGGGGAGAGGAGGGTAAGGAACATACACAGTTGAATTTAGAATTAAAAAGGCAAGGGGGAGGACTAGGGCAGAGGGATTTCATAAGTTCAGTGTACAGCTGACTCATGCAGAGCACTGTGTAAGTGGTTTGTATCCACTTGCTTTCAATACAAGAGACATGGTACTAAAAAATGGAAGGAAGGCTTCAAGTTCTGGAGTAGTGTTAATATCCTGGACCTGGAGTTTGTTAAGTGGCAGTGATAAAACAGGTCTCATTTGTAGTCATGAAACTTAAAATAGTACTGTCTCTAGGTCTTAAAATTACAGACCCTGGAAAAAAGAACTAACTTTCTCTGTCACCTCAAACATTACAAACTTAGCTTGAAAGAACACCATGTAGCTGACATTCCCAATTGCATGAGTTTGCAAATACTTTCGCTTGAAACTGAGCCCAAGTGCTGGATTGAGCTTAGCAGAGGAGAAAAACCTATGGCTAAATGAAATAATGCAATTTTCAAGAAATGAAGAGAGTTCTTAGTCTGCATAGAAGATTGATTTTATTTTAAAATATTGGAATATTGGAGTCAGTAATCTTTGAAGTTCTAGTGCATGAGAAATGATCTATCATGCTGTTCAAAGTTGTTTTGAATGCAACTTAACTTCATTTCACTTGGCCAATATATTTTTCAGTATATGTAACAATGGGAAGTGACTGGACTCATAGTGATTTCATTGAAGTCTTTTCTTGCAGTTGTATGTTCCAAGTGTACTCCCTGCTGATTCCCAAGTACTTTCAGTATCACATTTGATGTGAATGGTTCTGTCATGATTTTGTCTAACCCTGGAGCTAAAATGAATATATGCACTGGCGTGCACTTTGAGGGTAGTCTTTTGCATGAGGAAGTGAGAGGAAGGGCTGTTTATTTTGGCAGGCAGTAAAAATGTAACTGAGATTTCCCTTCTCCAATCTAAACAAAAATATTTTCTTTGCTTGGAACTAAGGAGCAGTAGAAGCTGCATACCTTCTGTTTCACTGCCACATTCAAGATGATGATGATGATAATTTTCCAAGTGCTGTTTAGAAAAATAATTGCTTTTCCAGGCTTTTGTAAATTAGGAATTTTACTGGAAATGTGCTTATATACAGCTCATAGTTGGTTTTAATGTCTCAGAAGGGCTTTCCTACATGTAGCAATGGCTGGAATCAGTGGAATAAAAGAAAGCGGTCAAATTCCCGGTTCTGTCTTTTCAGTTTTGACAGCTATTGGGGGCACTGCAGATGGTGAACCTTGCCATTTCCCCTTTTTGTTCATGGAGAAGGAGTATGCAGAGTGCACTGCAGATGGGAGGGAAGATGCCAGGCTTTGGTGTGCAACAACCTACGATTACAAGAAAGATCAGAAGTGGGGCTTCTGTGAAAGTAAGTAACCTGATACCTTGTTCTTGTCCAAGGAGTGCTGCTTTAAGCCAGTGCTTTCAGTAGTCTTAATGCCCTTTATTTCAAGGTCTAGAAGTCCCTGCCATATATTAATGGCCATTTTAAACTGATATGCAGGTAGGTTTTAAAGGCAAACTACTTGTGAGGGAAAAGATTATAATGCAAGTGCCGCTTTCCAGAGCTGTTTGGGAAGTCACGCGGTGGAGGCATCTATGGAGCTCTTTGATTTGGAACGTTTCTGAGGCTGTAAGAGTGTAGGGTTGTGACAGTATTTGCTGTTACACTTGCTGATTTGCTGCACAAAGGCAACCCTTCTCTAGGAAATGCCCTCCTGAAGGAGGAATATTTTTTTCTTGCACAGTTTGCTTTGGAGTGATGAAAGGAATATTTCAACAGCAAAGTTACACATCAGAGACGTTCCGCGAGAAGAAACTGTCTACGAAGATACCCAGCACCTGCTTTAGACAGCTTCTTGTAATCACTTGGCTTGTTTATTAGTCTTCAGAAACATATTTCTGGTTGCATTTTTTCCTTTAGAACTAAGAAGAAATTGGGGAGAATAGTCTTGAGCTGCATAATTTGTGCTCCTAATGTACTCTTCCGTGTGTTTTATTTTAGCTGAGGAGCAGTCTAATAAGAGAAGGCAGATGCAAGAAGCTGAAGATGTTTATCAGACTGGAATGAAAATCCTAAATGAAAGCAGTAAAAAGGCTCAGAAGAAAGAGTAAGTCTACCTCTTGCACTCCTACAAGAGAAAGATGACATGGCTAGACACTCTGGCTTAATTGAAAAATAGCTTAAATATGTTGCTCTGGGTCTTTGCACTTTATTTGACTTAACATCAAACTATACAGACCTCAAAACTAAATAGAAACCTCAGGGTACTTAGAAAAACAAATTTGTGCCTGCTTTCCTCTGAATCCACTGAAAATTGTATGAGATTAATTTCTGAAGATTGAATGTTGTCAGAACATTGACTTAATGCAAGATACTGCTGCAGCTCTCTAGCCACAATTTATATGTGTCAACTGCCAAGAAAAAGATGAGAACATGATACAAGTTATTTATCACTTTCCAAATATTTCTTACAGTCTGGTTCTCATTCTACTTTGAAGATTTAATTTGGAAAAACCAGTGTTTCTTGTCCTGCTCTGGTTTTGTTTCTGCTTTCTGATGTTTTCTGTCACCATAGAATAATATTAAACTTAATCTCGACAAGTTGTTGAAGCTCTGATAGTTAATATGGTATGAGAGAAAAGGGTTACATTTGTAGACAACCCCCCCTCAAAAAAAAAAAAAGAATTATAGGACTGATCTGTTTACTCTCTACTCTGTATATATCCAATTACTGATGAAATAGTTGTCAGCTTACCACTAGGATTAAGAATAGCTATATCAATATAGAGCTCCCTGGTACTTCGGTTGACAAGCTCATTGGTAAGTGGTGACTTCAGGCTGCTGATTATGGCTTGACCACTATTACTATGTTAAACCAGTCTGTTGAAATAAAGAAGTGTATTTCTACATTGGGACAGGGGAGCTGAAGCATGGCTAGAAGTTGTCACCCCTTGGCAAATACAAAGGAGACCGTGTCTGTTAAACTCTGGCTACTATTCTTTTGTATAAAATAATAGTGTAGGAAATGTAAAACTAGATCTACTAGGTCTTAGTTCTCTTTAATACCTTACACTTTCTTAGAAGATGAAATTGTGAGGCCTCAGCCTGTCCTAAAGAAAGAACACAAGTATGAGAATAGAAAGGAGGAGAGGTGAAGAAGAATCTTGCAATGCTGTCAAAGGTCCATGAGAAATCAAGCTGCAGCTTGCTTGACAGTACTGTGTGACAATGTTTAAGGTTCCAGTTTTTTAAATCCCTGTGAAACCAGCTGCTGTGAAATTACTTTGGAGGACTACTGTGAGATCCAAGGCTGATGTAGAAAAGGGAGTTCATAGAACAGTTCTTCATAGTTAGCATGTGTGCAGTTGTCTTGGACCCAACATGTAGTGTTGTCATTGGGATTATTTTTGCACTCAAATCAGTGAGGTGCCGTGGTCTTTCAGACTTCATTTTACTGTCATGAAGCTGTCAGAATAGGGGTCCCACAAGATACCTTGTGCATGATTTAAAATTGTTGCTACAGACATGGTCATTTGACCTTAAACTTTTTGTGTAACTTACTGTGTGGAACTGCATACTGCTTTGCATATCGACTGGAGTGAAGATTAAAATCCAGTGTGGCTGTTAGCTAAATCAGATGAGTTGTTGCAGAGATTGATTCAGTGCTGAAACAAATTACTAGTACAAAATAAAGGCTAAACCAACAGAACAAAGCACCTCCCTAGAATCTTCATGTTTATGAATGGAATCTGCTCCTCTAACTCAAGGTGACTAAAATTATTTTCTTTTAAGAGCATATCAATATCTTCTGAAAGCAGCTGACATGAATCATACCAAGGCAATGGAAAAAGTGTCTTATGCTTTGTTGTTTGGGGATTATCTGAAGCAGAACATCCAGTCATCAAAAGAACTGTTTGAAAAACTAACAGAAGAAGGTTCTCCTAAAGGACAAATGGTATGTATATCTTTAGATACTATAGAAGTTTTTATAGGCTTGTAAATTGTTTTATCAATTTTTACTTATTCTCAGGTGCTTTTATAGACTGTTCTTGCATCCAGAATAGAATGTGAACAGTAGGTGGTATCTGTTGCTTGGTTAAAAAAGGACAAGCAGACAGTGCTCCTTATTTAAATTGTTTGAACACTCGACATAAAACATTTGGTTCAGGCTCTGATTCAGGAAGTGTATTTTATTAGTGCTTGCCTAAGCATCCTGAGTATTCATTGCCTTTTACCTTTTTAAATTTCACCAGTACCTGCCTTTGGTTCAGATACTGTTCCCCAAATGCTCCTGCTTTGCCTGGCTTCTGCATCCTGCTAGCATTATTGAGGGTGCAGTAACAAATGGCACCTGCCACCCTCAAGGTAAACACATGGAAACAGGTCTTCTCTTTGAGTTTAAAAAAAAAAAACCCATTAAATGTAGCAATGTAGCATGATGGTGGTGTTTTGATTTAATTTTTTCCCTGCTGTATGACTGCCTAGAATAGATGTATAAGTCAAACAGGTACAGGTGACTCCAGCCAACAAATCTCTGAAACTTGAGTTTTCATGTGGTTTGTGTGATATATTGTATCTTTTCATCAGCAGTTTTATCTTTAAGATAGGTAGATATGCACACACAAGTTTATTATCTAGAAAGTTATAAACTCCTAGGAATCTTGAAAGCTCTTCAGTGGAATGGGTCTCACTGTGTCCATGTGCCTTCGGGCGTTACTGAATCGTTCATGTGTAATGCCATAAGAATGTCAGTATCTGCATATACAGATTTAGTTCTCTGTTTTCTTTCTATTGAAACTTTATATCTCAGTGAAAACCTTGACTTTTATTGGTCCAAAATTCAATACTGTCTGTGTGGGTTAATTTTTTTTTGGGGTTGTTTTCAGAATTGTCTAGAATAGTCTTAGAACACTAAAATATAGACATATGTGTGTGTGTGTGTATATATATCTTCTCTGCTACTAGTTTCTCCTCTGTGCCATGCAGCTGTAACAGGTGTTGTGGATAGAGCAGTAATTATGTAAATTTTAAGAATAAAAATAACTTTGTAAAGAACTTCAGCCCAACTGCTCTGTGCATTCTAACTGCTTGTATTTATAGTTATAAATGCAACTAACCCATGTCAGAACAGATGCAAAAAAAAAAGACTGTAGTTCATGTATGCTTGCACTGGTGCTTGAGTCAAATAAGATGTATGAATAGCATGGCAGATATTGCTGATCTTCTTTTGAGGGTCTTTAAACTCGTGTGCTTTTACAGATCAGGACCTTTGGGTCTGCATATGGCATTCGGGGAAGTAATAGTGTCATTGTTGTGGTTGATCCATTAGACTGAATGCTGGTAAAATGTATTTATGTCAGTGTCCTAGGCAACTGAATAATTTAGAAACTTCATATTTCATAAGGGGCACAGAAAGGCTTAGATACAGGAGGTACCAAAGTGAAGTGGAGCTTGGCATTCTTTGCAGCTTTGAGTTTTTGTTTGACTTCTCTATACTATTGTATTCCAGGAAAACCAGTCCTGGATTTTTCAAAGGATATGCTGACAAACTTTGTTTTATTTCTAGGCTCTTGGATTTCTATATGCATCTGGTCTAGGAGTCAATTCTAGTCAAGCCAAGGTAACTTAGAAATATTCAGTGGGTGCTTCTGTTTTCTCTTGGAGGCGGACGTTAAATAACCGATGGTTTTGTTTTAAGGCCCTAGTGTATTACACTTTTGGAGCTCTAGGAGGAAATCTGATCGCCCATATGATCTTGGTAAGTAAGACAGTTAATTTTACACATGCAAAAGCTTTTCTGTACTCTTAAATTTTTAATGTAAGCTTTGTGTTCATGTGAATATGCTGTCCAAATGTTAGATCATCAGGCAATAGTATCTTCCCTGTTGCTCCTGTAGTATATTGGCTGTGGGATTGGTGGGGTGCTTTTTCATGCAGACAGAATGGACTCTTTTTACCTATTGTCTCATCAAATCTTGATCAAGTAATGTGAAAAAAAACTTTCTGACCTGGCAAGTGGTATGTTGTTGCATACTTGATGTTTTCTCTCCTAGGGTTACCGGTACTGGGCTGGGATAGGAGTCCTTCAGAGTTGTGAATCTGCTCTCACTCACTACCGACTTGTAGCCAATCATGGTAAAAAACCTTTTTAGTAGGTTAACAGTCTTGACTTTATTTATTTCTTTATCATTCACCTAGGAGATACTGCAAGCACTGTAAGCTACCTGTTTGGCTCTGAATCACGATAGGCCATTTTTATCTCCATCTACTGACGGAGATACTACTAATTCTTTGATATAACTTATTCTTAGAGAAAGCCAAAGTAATCCCCATGAGTAACAGTTTGAAGCTCTGTAGAAATGTTTTGATTTTTTTTTAACTAAGTTGCACTACCATATTTGTATTTAACAAAATTGTCTGAAAGTCTATCTTTTTTCCAGTTGCTAGTGACATTTCTTTGACTGGTGGCACAGTGGTTCAGCGAATTCGCTTAGCAGATGAAGTAGAAAATCCAGGAATGGCAAGTGGGATGCTAGAAGAAGACTTGATTCAGTATTACCAGTTTTTAGCAGAGAAAGGAGATGTACAAGCACAGGTAAGGTTCAGTTCATGTGATAGCATGCAGAGGTTTTCAAAAATTACAGGAAAAGCTTTGAAATACAAAAAGGCAGTGGAGCTTTTGTTTTCTCTTCCTCCTGAATCGACCTGGTTGGTATTTCCTGATTCATTTTTGTAAGAGGCTTATATTTTAGTGTGTTTAAAGTAGAACTTGGACAAAAAACGCAGACTGTTCTGGAAAATAAATACAACTTTGTTCAGTATCTTGGGAAAGAGTCTCTTACTAGAAACCTGCTTAGACTAGTTCAAGGATAGCTTTAGATGTTGTGGAGGAAGGTTTAATCAGAAGAACTGGCCCTGACAGGCAACCTCAATTTCTTGCTGCTTCTGTTCTACATGGCTTCTTCATGGTGCAGGCTGGACCTCTCCTACACTTAATGCAGGAGGGAAGGACACTAATATAGGCAAACTGTCACAATTCAGCTTGGTCACATGTGACTTAAGAATTAGGTGGGCAGAATTCAAGTGAACAGCTATAATCTTCTATATGTGACAGCCAGGTTACTTTCACCTAGGATAGCTTATGTGGAAAAAATAGGACTGTCCTGTAGTTATTGAAGCAAATCTGTGCCTTTGTACTTTGTGGCATCTTTTAACTCTGATATGGCCTGTCTTTGTGTATATGATTAGCTCACTGGTATCTGTGTTACTAGAAAAAGACATTCTCTAGGGAAAAAAATACTTACTTGCAATGTAAAATTTGTTTTCAGGTTGGCCTTGGACAGTTGCACTTGCATGGAGGAAGAGGAGTAGAGCAAAATCATCAGGTACCCTTTCTGCGCGTCTCTGATGCAGGTTATACTTGATGGAGGGGGAGAAAGTATAGCTGAGGCTAAAGTACCACCATGAGGTATTTAATGGCTTCAGTAGTCTTGTTCAATAGAATTTAATGTTTTTGCAAATAGTATGTGGAGCTGACTTTCTTATGCTGTTAGTTTGAGACTAAGAACCTTAGAAATTAGGAAGTCAAAAATAAAGACCAGGTTTTGATTGAGTAGGGCTTGAAACTGGCTGAGCTTTTCATGGGGCACTTCGTGTGCCTTAGTGATGATAGTCTGCTTTATGTGGCTTGTGAGAATATTTTGCATCTATAGACAAAACAGCACATCTTCCAATAGTAAGCATATTAAGGGTGCACAGAAAACAGAACTTCTGATGTAAGCCAACCTAGCTTCTGCTTATGGAAGTGAAAGTAGCTGACCTCTTAAACTATGTATTGGAAAAAAATGGAGAGCTGGGGATTATTTCAGTCAGCTACGAACCAGAAATTATTTCATGATCATCACATTTAAAATACCTTAAAATGACTGCTCTACAAGGGTTCAAAGCTTATATCCAGTGGTCAGAATGAGTATAAGCAAACTCTGTGTAAAACTGGAATAGGAACTGGCAGATGTCTCCTCTTCTAAACAGGGTTTGGAGGTACAATAAAGGAAGTAAGATTTACCTTTGTAGCTTGTTCATAGTAGCAGTTGTGTCTTCTTCCTCTGCTTTTTGGAATATGCTGAGAGGGATTGCCTCTCAATATTCTGATTATAAATGGAGAACCCCGTTACATATATTGAGTTAGGTGGAATTGATAATTTATGCCCAGAAGAACCTGTTAACTTTGCAAACAATCTACACGCCTGTGCTCCGTTTGGCAGGAAAGGTACTGAAATCGTAGTCACAGTGGATAAAATACTTGTTTTCTTCCCTACAGCGAGCATTTGAGTACTTCAATCAAGCAGCTAATGCTGGTAACTCACATGCTATGGCTTTTCTAGGAAAGGTAAGATATGTATGCTCTCAAAAATATGCAAATTGACTGCCTTTCAATGAAGAGTAACAAATACTTCCTGCTTTCTAGTATCAGGCTGTCTGAAACTTTAATGCTAGAATGTAAATAATTCTGGTTTGCTACTGTTTTGAGATGTCCTGCAGGATTCTAACATCTTATTAGATATTAGTCTATTATGTCTAGTTTAAATTTTCTAATTGCTCCTAGGAACTTCTGGCTTAATTAGTTTAAATAGTTGAATACCTAAATGTCCTTCTGCTGTGACAGAGTTCAAAACCCCGAGTAGGCTGTTACTCTCTTCCTCACTGTGCTGGAGAAAAGCTTGGGTTTTTATAGTTTTGCCTAGTGGGAAATACTTTGTTCAGAAATAAAAAGGGTAAAGGCATCTATATCAGTTTTCTCAAATTTATGTTCTTTTTTAAAACTAAAAATAAGTTTGACAAGGCGCTATTGGTAGTGATAATGTGTTACTACTTAAAAAGGTATTTAGGTCACTTGCCTAGGATCTGGGTTGCAGGCTACCTTCACCCTGAGAGGAGCTAAATCCTTATTACTCCATTTGAATACCCTGTAAGGTTAGGCTGCAATAAGCAGCAGCTCTAGCTTATCTTTTTCAGGCTGCAGTAGAGGATGCAAAACTCAAGTCATTAGAGCATGAAAAAAATAGTATAATGTGCTGACATGAGAAACTGCAGGTTCCTGCCTTCTCTACTGCTTGAGTGTTTTGTATCTAATAGATGCTGAAGTGAATAGAATTCAGTAACCAGTTTTTGCTTTGTTTTCAAGAAGTATTTTAACTGCCAGTATAGTCTGGCTTTCACTGGTCTTAGAAGATTTTCTCCTGCGTATTCTTCACTGCACACTGGTAGAATTCAAAACAGAAGGGTATTTTCCTGAAAGCTTTTTAATTTTATGGCAGTTCATTCTCCATTAGACAATCAAGCCATCTGAATTTTACAGCACAGAGATGTGTCTTCTACTTCCAGGCAAGTTCTTTAATGATTCAGTAATGCAATAGTTGGAATAGTCTAATGGTGCAATAGACTCCCTCTCGTATGCAAAGTGAAGATGCTTCATGATCTCCATGCTAAACTCACTTCTTCAGCTGTTCTTCAATAATGCTTTTCTCCTTCAGATGTACTCAGAAGGAAGTGATGTTGTACCTCAGAGCAATGAAACAGCTCTTCACTATTTCAAGAAAGCCGCTGATATGGTATGCTTATCTGTGAGCTGGAAATACAGCATATGCACTAGAAAGTCGGTTAGAAATACTGCAAGTGCTTCTTTTTGTGCACTACCACACATCTACTCTGAGTTTCTATTCCGGATTATCCCATAATTAAACCCTGCCTATCTGTGCCAGGAGCTGCCTCCTGTTCTGGTCATGGCACTTCACAAAGCTGTGTTCAGCACAAGGAGTCTAACTCTCATGAATGCTGGCATTGGTATAAAATACTCTCCACCTAAATAGCTTGCAATTCTGTTCAAATTCTTTAAAATTAACCCTTAACTCATCTTGTCACAGAAATTTACAGTGATACTGTGCTATTGTGGGTTTGTTTTGCAGTCAGTGAATATATAATGGTTTTCCCTCATCTCATTGGAGTGTTTGTTTTTCGTCTGTTAATACCTTGTGTCTGTCTCTGACCTGTCCATCACAGTAGTGTTTGTACAGGTACAGCATGAGCAGCCCACAGGAGAGGCACCAATCTGCCTCTTAAATTCAGATGGATTCTCAGAGTGTTTCTGGAGCTCCTGCAGCATCCAGACCATCACAGACATGGAAGACCTAATGATAAATAAGCTGTTAATGCCCCACCTTTCTGTGGGTGTAGGTTCTACATCTCATACAGTATTTTGAAAGTCCACAGTAGGCTTCCATAGCTCGTGTTGAAAGGTTTTCTCTTTCTTATTAATCACTTGTGTAGTTAATGAATAAAAGTCACTGAAGATGCTATTTTTTCCACTAAATAGCTATTGCTAGGAGCAAAGTTACAAAGAGAATCTATCTGAAGCATTATTTGTTTTAGTGATATTAAAGACATACCAATTTTGGAAGACACAGCTGTAGTTTTTGCCTTTCTTTGCAGAAGTATGTTCCTATTTTTTCAGGGTAACCCAGTTGGACAGAGTGGATTAGGAATGGCTTACCTCTACGGAAGAGGTGTTCCAGTGGTAAGCTTTTCACAGTTGTCTGAATTTCTTGTTGTCAACAAGCTTTTTCTCTGGGTGGAAGTACTGTAGAAGACTTAATTGTAAAGATATCTGTTACAGTGAAAATTGCATAAGCAGATCTGTACTATAAAACAAAAAATGGTGACAGTTAGCTATGAAACATGCTGAGTTCCCTCTAACAAGTTTTCAAAAGTTACTGAAGCTGTCAGAAACATTAATTTTTAGCAGGAGTTCTTTGAGCTTGGCTCTAATGTTTTTGTGAAATAAAATCCTAATTGTCCCCTTTTTCTGTATCTTATGACAGTGGAGGAATGCTTTGAAATTTTTAATTAGTTCATTTGCCTTGTTGCTTTTCCTGCAAGAAGCTTTCTTGTCAAGTGTTTTTATATTTACCTGTGTGCAATCAGGTATTCAAAAATTGAATTAGTCCAGAGGTGAGGATGTAAGTGAGCTGTTCTAGAAACAGAGCATGGAATCCGTTCTGTTACACATAACAGTGCTACATGGGATGACAGCTTTGAGATAGCTGCAGGTTTAAGACATGTTAATATCATCACAGACTATTTCTTTTTCTTTCCTAATTTTGACCAGGTGAATGTTTTCACAGTAGAGCATCTCACTAACTGTTCTATAATGTAGATGTCTATGCACTTATGCATGTGCACATGTATAATTTCTCTTTTAAATTATGCTGTATTGCAAGGCTCTAATGACTGGATCAAATATTCCTGCAGAACTATGAGCTAGCACTGAAGTATTTCCAGAAGGCTGCAGAACAGGGATGGGTTGATGGACAACTTCAACTTGGTTCCATGTATTACAGTAAGTGGCATCAGAAAGATTATTTGCTGGGTCTAAGCATCATCCCTTTCAGTAACTCTTCACTAGGTGGCATTAGAAGTGTAGATATATGCATGCAGAGTGATCTTACTGCATTGAATTTATATTTTATTCTGGTTTTGGTAACACTCCCACAATGTTTTTCTTTAGTAATTTTAAAGACTAAGTATTTCATACAACTCTTCAAGATGAGAGAATAGCAATGACTTTTTCTTTTAGATGGCATTGGAGTCAAGAGAGACTATAAACAAGCTTTGAAATACTTTAACTTGGCCTCCCAGGGTGGTCACATCCTGGCTTTTTATAATCTGGCTCAGATGCATGCTACTGGCACTGGAGTGATGCGATCCTGTCATACTGCTGTTGAGGTAAGGTCATCCATTTATAAAGGTCAAATAAATCAACTTGCAAAAGGTTGGATATAACCACACTGTCTTATATAGGGAATTTGTCTTAGCTGAAATCCACTGGTGGCTGCAGGGCCAGTGCTATCAATAGGAAAGGTGATATATTATCAAACCCCTTTGTATCTCATGAGAAAAGTCTGTAATTTCTATCTTGATATGGCAAGTTTGTATTTGCTTTGTTAGCTTTAAGCAAAACCGAAATGCTATAAACCAAACCAAACTTTGGTATTTTATAAGTACTGAAATCTTCATTTAGATGTGGGTTTAAGTGTAACAAAAAACTTGATACTAAGAATGATTCTAAGGAAGCATCTGAATCTTGGCATGCATTTGCTTAGTAACCTGTGTCTTAAAATGAACCTGTCAAGTTTTGCCTGTGACTTGTAAATATTTTGATCAGGCATTTGGATGTTTAAAGTTTACCTCTTGCAACACTGAAGTTTCTGATGTTCCTGACAACCAGGTGTGTCCCTTTTCTCTGCAGTTGTTCAAGAACGTGTGTGAACGGGGGCGGTGGTCGGAAAGGCTGATGACTGCCTACAACAGCTATAAAGATGGTGATTCCAATTCAGCTGTGGTTCAGTATCTCCTCCTGGCAGAGCAAGGCTACGAGGTTGCACAAAGCAATGCTGCTTTCATACTTGATCAGAGTAAGGATATGAATCTGTACTCACAGTTTCTTTTGAAGTTGGTCTGCAGTACCCAGTTTAGTAGAACACTGGAGTAGTTGAAGATAGAGGTACATAGCTCATGTTGAGTTAGAATTTCAGAGACTCTCGTCCTCTTTACTGCTCAATCATAGCTTTCTGGCCTAAAAGTTAGAATACACTTGAATTCTGATTTCAGGATCTCAATTTCAGAAATCTGTATGTCTAATTACCAGTTTTCAGGCTTATTGTAATACAGAAACCAGCTACTGGTGGTTGATAGGCTAGTCTAATATCTTAATTTCCAGTTAATGTTTTTTCAAAAGTTACCCTGGTGGCTCATCTTTAGATAAGCAACAGCAATCACAGTCTTGGCTGGGAGTTCATTCTTGCAAACGAATAGCATCTTTCCCTGGCTTAAAATTCTGATTATCATTACTTGGATATATCTGAATCTCAACTGTAGATTAATTTAAAATTATATAATACACTTTTATACAGAGAATTTTTATGTCAGCTGTATAGCTGAAACCATAGTTACACTAAAAATGAATAAAAAAAAAAGTTGCAAATCCATTGAACTTTGGAGTCTGAACTCCAAAACTTAAGCAAACCCTCAGTTTATGACAAGGGCAAGTGAAGTAACTTCTGTTCCAAAGAAGCTGTAGCACTGCTGTGTAAAATCTGCAGTCTCTGTCTGGTTAAGGAGTTTAAGCCTTCATTTTACTTGACTGGTCTTGTTTCTTAGATGATCAAACTAGAATAGTTTATAGTTTAGCCTTGTATTTGGGTCCACGTTTGTCAGAGCCTGAATTGTGAGCTCTTAAGACTTGCATCTTCTGGCATTCCTCAAGTATGCTTCAGAATCTCCTAGATCACAAATGGGAGAGAGATTTGGTAAGCAGGATTTCAGGGTAAAATAATACCATTTGTTCCTAGCTCTTATGTGGGCAGATATATGGAAAAGGGTGTTTTGTAAGTTTCAGATGGGTAGAACCTTGTTTCTGCAGTATCATGGATTACTTCAGGTTTTTCATTCATGTTGGCAGATTGAACATAAGCATGGGGGGTTTTGTGGGCTTGTGTGCATCTAAAATGCTCCTATTTAACTGAATTACTTTCTTCTCTAGAAGAAGCCAGCATTGTAGGAGAAAATGAAACCTATCCTCGAGCTTTGCTTCACTGGAATAGAGCAGCTTCTCAAGGTACAGCCATACCTCACAATTCCAGTTAGTTTGTCTTTAGTAGAGGCTTTAATGTTTGATTTCCTGGTTTTATAAAAGAGGGAAGGAGGGAAAGCTCACCTCTTCCTGTTGAACATTAGTTGAATTACACACAGGGTAGGTGCTGTCCTTTGTTCCACTGTTACTGCCTTATTGTGATAAGCTTGCGGATCTGAGCCATCCTGAGATTATGAAGACTTAAAGGACTAAAACACAAATGTACAGTGCATCTCCCCTGCCATTCCACATGGAATTGTAGAGCAGTATCAGGCAGAATTAGGAATGTTTACGCTGACTTTTCTATAAATAAACACACTTGGAAAAATAGTACCATTTTACAAGTACCCTTTAGGATTTTGGTACTTGTTATCACTTATAAGAAATCAAATTTCCTGTTCAAAGCAAGCAAACCTCAGTGGTGAAGAACAGTCTTGAAGTCTGTTCAACCCAAGCTTAAAGTTGGGTGCTTGTGATCCTGTCCTAAAATAAGCAGAACTGAACTTAAGAATTGAATATCTCTGTGTGAGGTCTGTAACTTTCATCTGGGTGTATCTACAGTAATGTCTGTTTGCCAGCTTTTTACTTAAAAGCAGCTGTATCATGCAGATAGAACCTAAGAGTTTTGTCTGAAAACCTTCAGACCTACCTGGCTTTTAGTACAAACTTAAAAATTGTGAGGGTGGAATGGTTAAGTGTTTCATTACCAAATAGTGAGGAGAGATTTTACTTTTCAAGTTTTCATTGTCTCTGTTTTAACAACAGAGTTGAATCCCTTAATGACCATATAATAAATGAAAAGTTTTTCTGAGTGTGGAGAAATGTGATACAATTTTTCAGCTGGTGCCACTAAATAGCAATAAAATGTTGGTAGGATTCCAGGGGAACAGACTTGACTTCAATTAGAAGCTGTTTGGGTTTGATACACCAAACTTATATGAGAGGGGGGGAAAGGGAAAACAGCTTTTTTACAAACTATGGAAAGTAATACTGAAGTCCTTATGGCATTTTAACATGAAGCAAAAAGCCTTTCTTTGCCTAGCTGTTTCCCCTCTGTTTGATGTATAGGATATACTGTTGCAAGAATTAAACTTGGGGATTACCATTTTTATGGCTTTGGCACCGATGTGGATTACGAGACAGCCTTTATTCACTACCGGCTGGCATCGGAGCAACAGCACAGTGCACAGGCAATGTTCAATCTGGGCTACATGCATGAGAAGGGACTGGGCATCAAGCAGGTGAGTAAGCCTAACGGGGAGGAGTTGCTGCTGGGTACTCCTCTGACTTGTGTTTTCTTAGTCGTTCCTGTTTGATGTGGTGTTGGAGACTTTAGAGCCGGTTACCTCAATGTGTGCCTTAGTTTGCAGTGCCTGGGTGTGTATGTTAATGCTGATGCCTTGACAAGCTTCAGTTCTACCATCAGTTGTGACAGCTTCATCCTCCAATTGAAGCTGCTCTTTACCTGTCTGTGCAAAGGTGAACATCCCTCAGTAAAAAGGGGGCAGTTTTACTGAATCCTTTTCATTTCACTTAACCAAAATCCTTGTGTTCAGGTGCCAGTGCACAACAACAGCTTATAGAAGCCTCTGCCTTTTCCAGTTAGTTTTTCTAGTTCTTCAAAACTGAGCTTTGTGTTTCCTTAACCTCAGGATATCCATCTTGCAAAACGATTCTATGACATGGCAGCTGAAGCAAGCCCAGATGCTCAGGTCCCAGTCTTCCTGGCGCTTTGCAAGCTCGGAGTCATCTACTCCTTGCAGTACCTACGAGAAATCAATGTAAGTAATGCAGACTCTAAGGGAGAGACAACGACTCTGTCTTCCATGTTAAAAAGAAGCTTGAGTTGTAACCTTACTTAAATAGAAGTCTTCATTGAGCTTTCTGAAAAGGTTTGTGTTGCTGCATGTTGGGAAAGTTACTGAAGCTGTGATTCCTCTTTCTTAGTTGTGCAGTGGTGTGAAACTGAAAGGTGCAGACAGTGCTCTTCTGTGCTGCTCTTCCCTTGAAGAGAACTTCCTTAACTTGTTTGGCTGTTCTTGTCCATGACCATCTGCTATCAAAGATGATTACAGTGACATAATCACTGTTCAGGAAAATTAATACTTTTTTGTAGACCTAATTGTCATTTTATATTCAGATATGAGTCCTACTTGAGTTGTGTTTGTTTGGGGGGACTGTGGGGGAGACACTTGGCATTTCTGTTAGTTTAGCTGTTGTGCAGAGTTTCAGTGCCATTGCTCAACAGATAAAAAATACTTGCCTGGAATTCAGCTGAAGTTTTTCCATTGTCATGATTTAACCCCAGCCAGCAACTAAGCACTACACAGCCCCTTGCTCACTGGTGGGGTGGTGTGAGAAGCAGAAAAGCCCTTGGCTCTGTAAGCACTGCTCAGCAGTAATGAATACATCCCCATGTTATCAACAGCTT
This sequence comes from Gallinula chloropus, assembly GCF_964237585.1. Taxonomy (NCBI): domain Eukaryota; kingdom Metazoa; phylum Chordata; class Aves; order Gruiformes; family Rallidae; genus Gallinula; species Gallinula chloropus. The sequence goes on from NC_140088.1 coordinate 2,240,445, forward strand.
TCAGCATAAATCCCAAACACAGCCCAGTACTAGCTACTGTGAAGAAAAGTAAATGTATCCCAGCCAAAACCAGCTCACTGTGTAGTGCCTGAAGTATTTCTCAGTATTCTGACACCTTACTGCCTTTTGGATTGCTTAATAAATTCAGATGATATGGAAGTTATTACCACTTAAAGCAAAGGCAAGTTCAGGGGATCCAGTGAAGTTTGACAAAGTTCAATAGTCTGGAGACAGAGGACTTTGAGGAGGGGATGGTCAAAAGACTCAAAACAAATTGAGTGCATACCTCACCAAAGCTGGTATGCAGAACACAGATGCTCCAGGTTTTAAATTGACTATGACTCTAGTGCCATCATGTACAATGGAGAAGCATAAAGTGTGTTTTGGCTAATGCTTTTGCTGATAGAAGCCTGATAAAAGGCCAGTTCACTCAGAACTGTTAGTAAGTCCCTTTAACTTCCCTGTACTTCACCTGCAAATCTCAGCTTTGTACCACATAGAGGTACCCTGGGACTTCATGTTCTGCCATTCATGCAGGTCTGTTGAAACCTTCCACTTTGGTTGGACTGATGAGCTTACTGCCTCTGTGTAGGTGGTACTTGCTCCTCTTTCAGACACATATTGTAGTTGCACACTGGGGTCTGATTTAAATGGTGTACTGCAGTGCTTTGTCAGTGAAAGCTACAAAGCTACATACCAAGAACCTTCATCTCTAGAATGGAGAATAGAATAACCCATCCTGTGGAACATGGCTTGCAGTCCTGTTGGCATTTAGTTTTCCTGGAAATTAAAAATGTCACTGATGTAATAGGGTTTTTTCAGAGAGGAATAGAGCTACTGGAGGTTTAGAACTGAGACTGGTGCAGATAAAATGTTACCAAGTCAAATCTAAAACGAAAGTAACTTCCCATTCTTGCTCTTTGACATGATGATGTGGCCTTTCTGTTTCTTAGATGAGGGAGCTATTCTCACATATTGACATGGACCAGCTGCTGGGGCCTGAATGGGACCTTTACCTTATGACCATCATCGCCTTGCTTCTGGGAACAATTATAGCCTACAGACAAAGGCAGCACCAGGCCATCCCCAGACCAGCAGGACTGCGGCCAGCTGTGCCTCAACAGGAACCACCACCAGAGCATCAACCACCACAATAGCAACAGGAGCCTCACTCAAAGAACTGGATTTTTCCAAAAGGAACCATTTCCATTGTGATTTAGGACTGTGGATCAACTGGTCCCTCCCCAAAAAGAGGCGTAAAGATGTTTAAAAAATAAAAAGAAAAAAAGAAAGTCTGAAAGCTGCTTAGAATGATGCCTTTTTCAGGGAAAAGAGGATTCTTTCAAAACTGATTTGAATGTTATTTCAGTGCCAATGGAATAACACTATGGCTTTTTTTTCATGGAAACACGAGAGTGCTACTACAAAAATGTTGCCTGCTGTATCTGGTTCCTCTTTATTCAGAGTCCTTTCCATCTCCTAGAGAGAGCAGAAGGCTAGGATTGGAAGGTGTTTCCCTGCTTGATAGCAGTTGCCCTCTATAAAAGTAATAATTTTATGGCAAATTTAAGTCTAAAACTGAATGATACCGAAACTCTAACAAGACTAGAGCTGTATGAACTTATATTCTGATCTGCATCCCAAGTATTTCTACAATCCTTATTTTGTTATTTCTTAGTGCTTCTTACATTTTGGTCTTTTATGCTGTCTTGGATGGTTTAACACGGATTAGTTACAAGCTCCTTCAAACTAAGCCAGCAAACATGCCACTTTTCTGCTTTGAGTATTTTCTTCTATTCCCCTTAGACTAGACAGTTCTCAGCAGACACGTAGCCCAGGAGGCAGATTGGGTCTGTAAAGCTCATCAGTTGGAAACTACCCATACAGTACCCAGTGTCCTGCTCAAGCTGTTGTGGAGCCTGTGTCCTCTGCAAAGCTTCATGGCAGCAGAACAAACCGGTAGTGTCCCTGAGTCACTTAAACCTGCTTTTGCAAGGAGGCAGAGGCTAGATTGCAGAAAGCACCAGTATTACTGTGGACAGTGAAGAAAGGGCAGAGCCAGGGATCTTGGTGAGCTATCTTACTGCTCGCTCTGTTGGTTTTAGGGGTGGAAGTTCTGTGTGTAACCCTCAGCAGTGCTGGTCTCGCAGTGATCGGCACTGCGGCAGGAGGCGTGTGCGGTGTCTCACGCCTGCATTGCTCAGTGCATCTGCAGGAAAGGCCCTCAGAGGTGCACACACCCTGCACAAGGGTGTGGGCCTGTGTGCCAGCAATGCTGCTCTAGAGCTGGGCAGGCTGATGGAAGCTGCCTGTTAGATCACAGCAGTGCTTGGATTGCCACCCGCATCTCTTCTGCCTGGCGTACACGAGACAGTCAAAACAATGCCTCTGGCTGTGCCCACCTTGAGGATGCCTTGGAACAAGGAAATCCAAAGAGAAGGAAGACTGATGGTTTATGGCTTCTCCATACCACCAGGTCAGTGCAAAGGCCTTGTCATGAGTGTAAAGAAGACAACCTGTGGACTGATGTTTTTAGACTGCAAGAAGAATCTTCACTTAATGATGATTTTCATTGAACTGTAATTTCAGGGGTTGAGAGTGTGAAGCAGTGGGGGGAGGGAGGGAGTAGCTTAAAGTCAAGAAATGCAGCAGTTTCTGTTCCTATTTGCCAGTGGCAGTTAAATACTTGCTTCTGTACTAGCATTAAATCCTCTGAATATACTGTTTTAAAGCTGAACGAAATGCAAATGAAGAGGCTTTAGCTGCTTTCTGACAAAAGCTGTTGTGTTTTAAAGGGTTCAGGGCTTCCTTTTGTGCAAATATTATTCCAGTGGATTGGCAGCAGCATATCCATGTGCTTCATTTAGATGTGACGTTTTGGTATGCCTTCATACTCAGAACACTTGTAAGGAGACCACTGCACAATAGATCTGTAGTTTGGGAGGGAAGATAAGCGATCCACCCTTTTGTAAACTGAAATGTCATGAATGACTAGTGTTAAAATACAGGTAGCAGTTCTCAGTACTTCAAAATGCTGATGCTGGTTATGTGAAGACAAATCTTTCCTTTTAGTTTGGAGGGTGGCAGCCTGTGATAGAGGAATGTCTTGTTCAGTCTCAATCATCGTTAGCAGATGGATCAGTATTGGACTTAAATACAGTGTCTGAAATGTACAGCACTCCCCAGCTGCATTTCCAAGATAACTCTGACTTCTGAAGACTCCCTCTGAAGTATTTTTGCCTCTGTCACTTAATAGCTCTTCATAGCTTGGCATGAATACATTAAAGATGGTATGGCAAATGGGGTTTTTTCAGTTAAACACCAGTGGGTCATTGGTCCTGGTCTCTCAGGATGTGTAACAGTTTCCTTACTGCATTATTACATTTTGTTTGTTTGATCAACTAGAACTAAATTCTAGAAGCTCTATCCTGTTTGCATGAGAATCTCTTCTTGCTGCTATGTGACAGTCTTAAAGCTGACTTTCACTTGAACCTGATACGTTTCTATATCCAAGAAATCAGCAGAAGGAAATGATTGAAGATCAGCAAGTTACTTGGCTTTAAAGAACTGCTTTCTGAAGAAGCAATAAGGAAGTCTTTCTCCTGCTTTCTTCCCTTCCACCAAATTGCTGCCACTAACTTTTTCAGATGACATTCATTTGAGTGAAGTGGTAGTAGTGAAAATGTACTTACAATAAGTAATGACAACTTAACTCAGGGATTAAAGAAATGACTTCAGTTTTCTAAATCAGTTGTCTACAACATGACTCTTCAGTTTTTCTGACAATCCCTTGCTACTCTGTTCTGAAACTTGGATCTTGAGGGGAGTAGGTTTAACTCTTACTAGCAATATGTTTCTTGTTGTGCACTCAGTTTATCAACCAGCTTTTTTTTCCCTAAAGGAGCTGGCTTGCTCAGCTTATTGCAGTGAAGTACTGTTCCCTTTTGGTAGCACAAAGATTGTCTTAGAGTTTATATGCAGGAGTATTTTAGAAGGAAAACTTAATAGAAGCCTTTCTGGGTTTGTTCAGCATGCTTTGAGTGGAAATAATTCTTCATCTGCAGTGCAGTAGACCAGAGCCTGCCTATTTGACCTCCCTGGGCAGATGCTCTCCTTTCCCTGCACAGAGAATGGAATTACAGAGCAGTAACTGTTGTTGGTGGGAGTTTTTATATGCAAGAGAACTGTGGAAGGAGTTGAGGGGAAAACATTGTTCTGCACCTCAAATAATTAATCAAACTTACTAGCTGTTGAGAAAACAGGATTCTAGTTCATCACTGGTGGAACTTGGCCCAGAGTTGTCTGTTGAAGTAATTTTCCTTCCCTCACATTGTCTATCGTTGGACAATATAGTAGAAGATAAGGCCTTTGATACAAACATCCCAATGAGACTTCTGTGAGCCAGTCTTACTTTTTAGTTAACTTCTGTAAGTCAGCTGCTCTTGTTAAGTTAAAAAACAACTGTCAAATGTTACTTATTTTGGAGAAGAACATTAAAACATGGATTGTGAAAGGACTTTTAAGACTATGCATTATCTAGATTCCACCTCTTATATGCTAGCTTTGGCCTATAAAAGGGGGATTACACTCACCTTTGCAAGTTACTTCCTTTCTAGAGAGGCAACAGTGAACTGAAATTCTATTTTTCTTTTGAGGACTATTAAACTAAAAAGACTTAGTTTGATCTGAACTACTGCGAATGCATATGGCAGATGGGGACTATTGGGGGGGAACCCTTTGTTTTTATCAGCTGCAGTTCTTTAAAGGGTCTTGTAGGAGTTTTTTGTAAATTTATTTTGTATTTAAAATCAGTATAAAGGCTGGTCAAATGTAATATAATTGTGTAAACATTCTGTTAATAGAAAGATGTACAGATTCATTTTGTACTGTATCTTTAATCTTGTGAAATAAAGATGCCACCTCTGTGGTTACCCTCAGTGTTCACAGTGGTTGTGATGACACAGGGTGTCAGCTGCTAGCTGTGTCCATGGCTACATGCTGCTGCTAGATGTGTGCCTTCCTGGAAGGATACTCACACTTCTCACTTCTGTGCCTCTTCAAAAACAATGAATGTCTTAACTTAGGAGGGGTGTAGAAAGGGGGTGAGGAGAGTCAGCCCTGTGTGGGTAGCTGTGCCCTCTGTATGTGTGTGCCCCTGACTCTGGTGTGTGCAGCACTTGCAGCGTGTGTGGCACACACAGACCTGCTCTGTGATTTAAGGACACTGACCAGCAGCTGTAGGGTTACCATGGCACTGTCAGTGCTGACACAGGGGTGATACAGTGACCAGGAGCAGAGCGAGGGGGAGGGACTACCCCAGGCTGAAAAATGTGCTTGCTGTCCAGGCCTCTTCCAACCCCCTCATCCCACCTGCTGAGAGGGAGCCATCCCTCCTGCAATGTGCTGTGCTGGTTTGCTTTCCAGTGTGCTTACAAACCTGGAAGGAGAGCATTAGGGAGAAGGAAAGTAAGGAGAGTGAGGGAGTGATGCTAACAGCGATGGAAAGCCGTGTCGGTGAGCTGCCAGACATCAGTCCCATCCTGTCCTGAAGTATTTGGACGCTTCCCATGCTGGCTGCTGCTGCCAACAGCACTTGTTGCAGGTAGGAAATGGAACTGCTGGGAGCAAAACCAGTTTGAGTGTATCTCAAGCTTAGAGAGGTCATCCCTCACCTTCCAAAAGGGCCTGTGGCTTGAGGTGTGACTGCTGATGGGCTCGAGAAGGTGAGAGGAGAAGTGTAGACACACTATTTTACTGGCAGCTGTAGTCAACAGGGAGTTGTTTCTTGTGGTGGGAATAGAGTACCAGGCTCAAAGGGTGGGGTGGGGGGTGAGGTTGTTTTGTTTTGTTTGAGTTTATTGTGATTTTGTTTTCGTAGAATCACAGACTGGTCTGGGTTGGGAGGGACCCCAAGGGTCCCAGAGCTCCAACCCCCCTGCCACAGGCAGGGACACCAACCTCCAGGCCTGGAGCTACACAAGGCTGCCCAGGGCCCCATCCAACCTGGCCTGGAACACTCCCAGGGACAGGGCACCCACCCCCTCTCTGGGCAGCCTGTTCCAGCACCACAGGCTGCCTTTGTTTTCTACTGAAAGAGCCACTGAATACTGTTCATCAGAAACTAATATATTTGGGTTGGGTTTCAAGCTTGGTTGGTTTTGTTTGTTTTGGGGTTCTTTGTTGGTTTATTCCCCTCAGTCTAAGACTAAAACACAGCATTTAAAAACAAAAATATCAATACAAAGTGCAGTTTGTAAACCTGCAGCACCTGTTTCATCAGAATGCAGTATTAGGATCATGCCAAAATGCTCTTCCTCTCACTGAACAGGAGCTTAGTGGCATCTCTGAATCCTGGCTTTAATTCCTGGTAAGAATTTCTGAGGGAAAATCTCACTGTAGCCTACTTGTTGCCAAAACAAAATAAAAAAGAGGACTGTAAATGACCTGTTCCAAAGCTGAGCTGAGGGAGGGCATTTTGGGTAGCAAGAGGTAAATGTGGCTTAACTGCCCCAGCACCATCACTGAATCCTGTTTTAGCCTGCAAGGTATTGCTGGAGATACCCCAGCCCTGTCTGGACACCAACCTGTGCAGTATGAGCTGGGGAGCTGCTTTGGCAGGGGGGTTGGACCCCATGAGCTCTCCAGGTCCCTTCCAACCCCTGTGATCCTGTGATTATCACAGTAACTTTTCTGAGTGCAGCAGCATTTCAGACAGCTCTACACCTCAGGGAGAGGTTCCTATTTCTTTGCTACCCAACTTTCTGGGTTTTCCCCACAACACAGGCTGCAATTCCACATTTTTTTAAAATAAATTTGAAGAATCTCACTTTCTTGTGTCACAAAACACTTGAATTTACATCTCCTCTACTTCTGCTGTCAGGCATTTTCACCATCTCTTCCCTTCTATTTTTTCCCATGTTTCTTTTGTCTTTCATATTCTTCCTCCTAAACACAGGCACAAACTGTACTGGGAAATCACATCTTCCAGTTCCCACCTGCTATTTACAGTTGGGGCTCCTTTTCTCTGCAAGAATAATACTGTGACGTGAGGATGCTCTGGGGCAGCGCTGAAGGCAGGACCTGTGCAGGCACCGGCTGCTTCCTCATTGATGGCACTTGGAAGTTTCTCTCCCTTTTCAAGATTCCTGCTACAACCAGCTCTGAGTCTTTTCCCACACACACACAAGAGTGTTTGGGCCTTGAGCAGCCTGGTCTGGTGAGAGGTGTCCCTGCCCGGGGCAGGGCGTTGGAGCTTGAGGGTCTTTAAGCTCCCTTCTAGCCCCAACCATTCTGTGAGTCTGGGGGCTTTTTTAATTGCTGCTCGTTAATTGATTCTGCTGCAAACAAGGGTTTGCAGCCACAAGAGGGCATCAGATATTAAAGAGTGTTAAAAAATAGTCTGAGCCTCAAAGATCAGGAAAAAGGACAACCAGGCTGGTTGAGGCAAACCTCAGGAGGTGCAGCTGAGGGAGCTGGGGGTGTTCAGCCTGGAGAAGAGGAGGCTGAGGGGAGACCTTATCACCACCTACAACTGCCTGAAGGGAGGTTGTACAGAGGTGGACGATGGTCTCTTCAGCCAGGGGACAGGAGATGGGACAAGGGGCAATGGCATGAAGCTGCCCCAGGACAGGGGCAGATTGGACATTAGAACAAAATTCTTCCCTGAAAGAGTTGTCAGGGCTGGAACAGGCTGCCCAGGGAGGGGCTGAGTCACCTTCCCTGGGTGTGTTTAGAAAAAGGGTAGATGAGGTACTCAGGGATACGGTTTAGCTTAGGATGGGAATGGTTGGACTGGAGGATCTTCAAAGGTCTTTTCCAACCCTGTGATTCTGTGAAATCAGTAACTTCCACACTTTCAGTCCCTGTCATATTATGGAAGGGTATGTGTGTATGCACACGTGCTTGTGTATAAATACATATATATAAACACACACACTGAGACATAAAAGAGAGTTTGGTTACAGCAGCTTCAGGAACTTAATCTTTAAAATGAATCAATTCAGTATTTGTATTTGTCTCTCATTTGTAGAGCGAAAGTCCAAAATTGAAACTCACTAGCTCCTGGAAAGACCCAGTAAAGAATTACCTTCCCTGGAGTGCTGAAGCATTTTTACCATGTGTAGCCACCGACTTGCTGTTATGGTTGTCTGTCTTGTAAGATCTTTTGGAATATTATGTGCAGATAAAAAGTGGATCAGTTGGGCACAGCTTCCACAGCAGTGGCTGCTTTTGCAAAGTTAAATCCAGATTTTCTTAGAGTACAGATTCTTTCTTACTAAAGCAAGTGAAAATATTTAGCAACAGGTGATGGAGGTTTCTTCCAAAATCACTTTTTCACTGATACCATCTAGTTAAACATTTGAGCTGCCCAAACAACTCAAAATCTGTGTTTTGCAGTATTTTACAGCATTTTTCTGCCCAATCTGACTTTTAGATTTGTTAGGCTCTGGCTTTGCTGTATAGTAAAATTCCATTAATTAAATAGCATTTTAGGTCCCTTTAAATAATATTTTTCTATTTGGAAAGGTTTGGAAAGTTTCTCCAGATGGATTCTCCCACAATTTTAAAGGCAAACCTTGCTTACACCACTACTACTAAAAATGGATACGTGGACAGAAAAGAAAACCAAATATTCAAGGCCAGGTTGGCTGGGGCCCTGGGCAGCCTTGTGTAGCTCCAGGCTGGAGGTTGGTGTCCCTGCCTGTGGCAGGGCGTTGGAGCTCTGTGACCCTTGAGGTCCCTTCCAACCCAGACCAGTCTGGGATTCTATGATATACTTAATAGACTTTAAATTCATCATTACAGCTGATGTTAAAACTGTCAGAGAAATATGTGGCATGTTGCAATTTAGAGCTTACAACTTTGGATTATGCAAAGGATGCCTTCATTGAGAATCATCCAGCTTTGCCTTCAAGGGCTAAAGGCTTGCTGAGGTTTCCAGCAGCTGATTATCTTTGTTACTGAACGTGAGATCAAGGGGACTTGAGTCAAGTCTTTTCAGGTCATGTTTAGTTCCATCTTGGGTTGGACCCGATGATCTCTTGAGGTCCCTTCCAACCCCTATGAGTCTGTGATCTCTGGTTGACACGTTGTTTGGCTGCAGGATGGGACAGTCCGTGTGGAGGAGCAGCCACAGCAGTGTGTGCACACTGCAGAACCCAGAGTGACGTGCTACGTGTTCCTCTGTAGCAGCACTAACTCTAGAGGTTTTCCTGTCTTTTACAAATAGCTGAGAGTCTGGCTTGTTTGTGGGAATCTGGGAAGCATTGCACAGAAGGGAGGTGACTATGGTAAGAGAATTCAGAGCCGGTGAGATAAACGTGGTGATCTCACTGCAGGCAGCTGTGTTGGCTTTTCCTGCTCCCCTGCTAAACAAACAGCTCACTGAGTTTCCTACTAGGACTCTGATCTTTTACTCTGTGGAAGGCAAAGGGTTCAAGTAGGTAGGAACTTCTCCAAGCAGAGTAAATAAGGATTTCTTCATTAACATATTACTTCTCAACTAACAAACGTGTTAGCAAATGCTGTATGTTAACTATGTTTACCTGCTCTGGTATGGTGCATGTCCAGTGAAAAGCTCCACAGAGGTGCAGAAAAAGTTACATTTAACATTTAAATTTACTCTTTTGCATGTGTAAAAGTTCTTTCTGTTACTGGTTTTGTCTTGGGGCCTAATTGTTACATTTGATTTTACAAATCCCCAGCAGTTTGCTCTTCACTGTATTTGTCAGTCTCAGTTCAGCTCCAGAAGTCAGATTGATAGGAACTGAGTTTAAATGCTTCTGGAGATGCTAGTTCAGCATCAGAAAGCAGCTCTCATATTTAGAGGATGCAGTTTGCAAATAATCATTTGGCTAGAAACTGGAAAACTCTGTGATAAATACTGAAAAATTAACAGAAAAATAACTCCCCTTTTCAACATTTCAAATCTAGTGTCTCATTAGTCGTCTTTGGTACTGGTGCTAGAACAAAAAGGTAGGCTCTCTCAATTTAAAATGCTATTCCTTACCTGAGCACAACAAATTAAATATTCATTTCCACTGTCTCCTTGGGATCTCGAGGTGCCAAATAATAAAGACTCTCCTGCAGCTACAGAAAAGGAAATTTCAAATGATGCAGATGACTGTGTCTGGTGAGCTTTGAACTCTCCCCCTGCTGCTCACATGAAGTGCCTGATGCTTCTGAGTGCTGGTTTCAAACTCATCTTGCCATGACTGAGAGAGGCTCCAGGGGAGCTCTGTGTGATCGCACGATGTTCCAGGCTGCAGCAAAGGTGAGGGGGCCAAGCAGGCAGTCTTGCAGCTTGAGCTGTGACAGGTTTAGGCTGGATATTAGGAAGAGGCTCTTCACTGAGAGGGTGGTCGGGCACTGGCACAGGCTCCCCAGGGAAGGGGTCACAGCACTGAGCTTGGCTGAGTTCAAGCAGTGTCTGGATGATGCTCTGACCTTGCTGGCCCTGAGTGGAGCCAGGAGTTGGACTTGATGTTCCTTATGGATCCCTTCCAACTCAGGATGTTCTAGGATGTTCTCTTAGTGCCAAGTCATGTCAGTGTCAAAGGAGGAGTACACAGGAGCAAGGCTGTACCTCGTGATGAAGTACAAAGAAGCACCTGGAGTACAGACTGAATTAACTGTGGAAGCAGATCCAGGTGGGGAAAAGAACTTCTGGAAGTTCTTCTGTACACTTCTCAGCTGGGCCTCTGTTGGGATACCCCCAAGGGTTAAGTCATACTTCCTCACCTCCTTTTATACAATGCAGTGTCTTTAATTCTTCTGCAGATTAATTCTGCTGCAGATTTAACTGAATTATTGATCAGTTAACAAAGCTTGTATGAGAATCGTTGCAGGTTTCTATTGGAACGAAATAGCATCATTAAGTGTTTCTCAAGATGTAATGAATTATTAATATCTTTATAATGAAATATTAACCTTAAAACCCATAATTACCTGTCAGGTTGAAATAACAAAATGTCAGGTGACACATATATTCAAAATTAATTGGAATTGGGATAATTCTAGCCTCCAGTTATTCAGTATGTGTGTTTATAGTTAGGATCTCTCATGCTCTAACTCTGTAGTGTCTCATCATAAATACATTTTCAACTTAGGTCAGAACACCAGCCAAGAGAATGCTGTGTTTTTATGGTTTGTATAACATAATGTTGCATATTCTGGTAAATAGAAGCACTTAATCTTGGTTCTTCAAACCCAAACTCTTTGTAGTAGTCAAACGGCCCTGGGGTGTGGTTCTGTGTGTTGGGGGGGGGGGGGGGTGTGTGTCATTTCTCATCACTTGGGGTGGGCAGGGAAAGTTTAAAGTACACTCTAACTTCTCTTTCTATTGTAAGAATAGCAATTTTCAAGCAGAAAATATGATATGTAATTATTCAGATGGAGTAACTTTGATTCTGATTCTCTGATGCAACAGAACATTCCATGGAAAGGATCTCCAGCGACCACCTAATCCAACTGGCTGACCCAAACTGCTCTCTTGTGGCTTTAACTCTAAGACAGCTTGTGAAATCCTAAGAACCTGTGACAGGTGTGTTACCTGCCAGGCCTTCCCTTCTAGACCTCATTAGTAAAAGTAAAAACTCCTTCCAAGTCCAGGCAGAGCAGCAGCGTTAACCAGAGCTGTCTGGTGCTGTGGTGATGGAATAAATAGTTTGAGAGAATCAAATGTTCTAAATCCTGTTCCATATTTTACCAGGATGCTGAACACAGCAGCAGCAGCAGCTTTGGTTGCCTTAATACCTGAGTCTCAGTTACAAGGCGATTGCTGAAGCGAAGCAGCGCGGGACGTTACCCGTGCCAGACGCAGCAGCCACTGGTGGGCTGGTTGTCATCGTGTTTGCAGCAGCCTGTCTGGCTACAGCCTCAGAGGGCTGCTGGGAGGTGATACCCTGGGGTGGCTGGTCCTGGTGCCCTTAATCACAACACAAACGAGGAAAGAAAGAGAGAGAGAGAGAGAGAGAGAGAGAGAAAGAGAGAGAGAAAGAGAGAGAGAAAGAGAGAGAGAAAGAGAGAGAGAAAGAGAGAGAGAAAGAGAGAGAGAGAAAGAGAGAGAGAAAGAGAGAGAGAAAGAGAGAGAGAAAGAGAGAGAGAAAGAGAGAGAGAAAGAGAGAGAGAAAGAGAGAGAGAAAGAGAGAGAGAAAGAGAGAGAGAAGAGAGAGAGAGAGAGAGAGAGAGAGAGAGAGAGAGAGAGAGAGAGAGAGAGAGAGAGAGAGAAAGAGAGAGAGAAAGAGAGAGAGAAAGAGAGAGAGAAAGAGAGAGAGAAAGAGAGAGAGAAAGAGAGAGAGAAAGAGAGAGAGAAAGAGAGAGAGAAAGAGAGAGAGAAAGAGAGAAAGAAAGAGAGAAAGAAAGAAAGAGAAGAAAGGAAAAGGAAAGAAGAAAATGGATTTAGGATGTGATCAAACCCAGGGAAGGATTCGCAGCCTTAGGAGTCTTGTTCTGCTCAGGATGCCTCCCAGACCAGCACATCAGTGATGTTGTCCTGGATTTAGGAAAGATGGGGAAGACGGACAGGACCAATTAGGAAACTAATTTGTACTTCTTCTGTCTCACAAGAAGGAACAGAGCTCCCAGCTGCACCTGAGCAGAACCAGCCCGTGTAGCTCAGTACGGCGACCAGCCTAGACCTGTCTGTACAGCTCAACCTGGGTTTCAATCACCGATTTCGTCTGGGAAAAATCAACATCTCCTGCTGGCGCTGGGGGGTCTGGAAGCGCTGCTTGCCGCGGAGTGCCTCTAGTCGGCACTCACCTCACCGCTTTGGGGCCGGAGGGTCCCTGGACCCGCAGCGCGGGGGTCTGCGAGCTGCTGGCGTGGCGGGTGCCCCTGGCTGCGGTCAGGAACCTTCAGACCCCTTTGGAAGCTGCTTCAGGGCGAACCCCGGCGCAGCGGCTGTGCCGAGCCCGACGTGCGCTGCCGTCAGTGCCCGGGCCCCCTGCGCTCCCGAGGTGTCCCCAGGGTCTCCGCAGGGGCGCTTCCTAAACTGGGCTGGCGCGGAGGGGAGCGGAGCTCTCCTCCCGTTTCACCGGCAGTCCCGATGCCAACCGAGGCCGCTACGACCACAGTCAATGCCAACGCTGGGGTTGTGAAGCTTTCTCAGCTGGCAGGAGCTCTGCTTCCCCGCCAGCTCCGCGGTGCCTCCGCATCCCTGCCCCGCAACCTGCCCTCCCCCGGCAGCCCTGGGGCTGGAAAATGAAGTTTCCCAGCGGCCACCTGCGTGCGCCACCGGCCACCGCCAAGTCCTTAAAGCCCCGGAATACGGTGAGCGCTGCAGCGCTGGCTCCGCGAGTAAGGAAACAGCCGCCCAAATGCTGAACCCGCAGCTCCCGCCCGCACACGGACCAGCCGGGCCCCGGGCGGGGCGGGGCGCCCCCGGCCAATGCGGCGCCGCGGCCCCCGCGCCGCCGAGGAGCGCCCAATGGCGGCAGCCCCGAGGTGGGGGGGGGCGGGCCGGGGGCCGCCACCGCCCTCGCTCAGCGCCGTATCCGCCGCCGCGGGAGGCGGCACCGGTGCCCTGCGGAGCGCCTGGCTCGCCGCCGGCAGGTAGGACCGCGGGGGGCGGTTCGGGAGCCGGGGCCCGCTGCGTGCGCGGGCCTGGAGGCTGCGAGCCCCTGTGCTCGCCCTTCCCGGCTGCGGAGCAGGGGGCGGGGGGTGTTGCGCGGTTGCGGGCAGCGCAGAGGCAGGCGGAGGACACGCGGTAACCGGAGCCGAGGAAACTTGAACCGGAGGCAGGTGGCTCCTGGCCGAGCTGGGGCTGCCGCCTGCCCCTCGGGGCCGCTGCTTTGCCCTCGCTGCGGCTCGGCTCGGCTCGGCGGAGGGGATGTCCTGGGCTGCGCGCCTCGGCGGAGCCGAACCGTCCCCTCGGCGGTCCGGCCGGGTCCCGGGGCAGCGCTCCCAGCCCTGCCCATCCGGACCGCGCTCCCAGCCGCCCGCCTCGCTCCTTGCACCTTCCGCCGCTGTTTACCCTGAAGGCTGTTTGTGACAAGCAGCCTGGCAACCCCCCCCCCTCCCCAGCCTTCTCTCTCCTCCCTTGCTCTCGGTAGCGCCGCACGCCGTGTTTCTGTACCAACGCTCGCGGTTACTGACTGCGCGCCCGCAGAAGGGTTAATGAGTCATTAACAGCAGCGGGTGGAAGCTGCTCGCATCCTCCTACCCCTCAGCTGCTTCTCTGCCATTACTCATGGCCGGGATTCTGCCGTCCCCAGCCTGCTGCATCGTGCTGGCCCCTCGGGTGCGTTTCCCTGCGGGTAAGAGGCTGCCGGGCGAAGAGAAATCCCCGCTCATCTCTCCGTCGCCGTCTTTGAACACGCTGTGTAAATTATAGGTTAAGAAAAAAAGCTCAAATTGCATCTTTCCACGCCAAGGAGGCTTTTATGTGTGTTGATGTACGGCCAGACAGCTCCTTCCCAGCGCGCTCGCCTTGTCCTTGTGTTTAAACCCCTTTGCTGTGCTGCAGTTGGCTTCTCTCTGTCGGTTTGAGTTGATTGTTTTGTGGACTAATTGCCTGTAACTAGCATCAACTTTTCTGGTTTGTTTATCTGGAACTTTAGTCCTTTTTGACACCTCGTTTTTTAGAGAGGAGTTTAGGAAAGAAAAAGCTCAGCTGCTCGAGTGGATGAGGTGATGCTTCACAGCGCACACCTGCCTGTGCCACATGCCCAGGGAGGGGCTGAGGCACCTTCCCTGCGTGTGTTCAGAAAAAGGGGTCGATGAGGTGCTCAGGGATATGGTTTAGCTTGGGATGGGAATGGTTGGACTTGATGATCTTCAAAGGTCTCTTCCAACCTTGTGATTCTGTGATTCGTCGCACCTTGCACTGGAAACTACCCTTAGAGTAACTTCACAGCTTGGGTCTGAGAACGTGTTTGTTATTGTCAAGGTAAAAACCCTAGCAAGTGTTGGCATTGCTTGTGAATCAGTCAGTCTTGCTTTCTGTGAAACGTGCCTTTTGTAAACTTCATCCTTTGGGCAAGTAAATCTCAACTATAAACTGGCTGCAGGACGCTGGAGTTCGCTGCTGGTGGCACATGACTCTGATTTCTTCTTCTATCTGCCAAGATGACTGAAACATCCTGTGTGTTGCACAGACAAGTGAGCTCTGGACTTTGGCTCCCTGTTTTCCAGATAAACAGGTTTCTGTTAGTAAACGAGGTTTGTGTTATTGCAACAAAGCTGGAAGAGTTGTTTCCCTGTCTGCGGCGAGATTCATCACATGGGGTTGTGCAACACATCCAACTTCCCTCAGTAGTTAGCTCCCAAATGGCTAGGTTCTCCAGGAACTTTCACATTAGATTGATTTTAACCTGAGGTAATATGAGTTATGTTTCATCAGTCATGCTGTTCTTCTGTCAGGTAAAATCTTTGTCCCTTTCTGTATAACTGACATTAAGGGATTTTCATGATATTCCTGTGGAGACCTGGAGTGCAGAGCAAGTAGCAGTAACTCTCAAGCAGGTCTAACACACTGTTTTCCTGAAGCACAGGAGTACAGCTGGCACCTCTAGTGATGGCTGTGCTTTTATAGTTGTAGCTTTTAAATAAAATATGAATATGCCATCAAGAACAGAACCATCAACTCTCCAGTTGGAGAAAAGGGATGGATCTTTTTCTCTCACGTGTTGCTCTGTGTCTCAGTTCTGACTAGCTGTACTCTCTTATGATTAATGTCCTTAATTATCATTAAGGCCTAAACAACACAGCTTGGTTTTTATCTGTGGGTGTCTTCCTTGCATCCCCTTGTTACATAATCACTAACTCTGCTGGGTGGCTGGTTTAGATAACAGTCCAGGGGACGCAAGGTAGAAGAGCAGTAGCTCCATCTCGATAGCAGCCGCATCCCCATCCCAAGTCCTTGCTTGTGCTGCCTCGCCAGCTATCTGGTTAAGAAGTGGCAGCTGGTACAGTTCCCTGCCTGAGAAACCCAGACTGTGTGGGGGTTACAACCATATTGTGAGTGGGCGAAAATACGTGGTGTTTGGAGAGTCCTTGGTTTCCAGCTATCTCAAGTCTGGCATCAGCAAACGAAGATGAGGAACCGTATCTACACGTGTAGCAAATCCCTCAAGATGTTCTGCTCTGCAAGGCTTCTGTTGCCCCTCTTGTGGAAGTGGTGGCTTTTCCAGTCGGTGAGGCAGCTGCCACGGTGGCATCAGCTGCAGGGTCACGGCGTGTGGGTTCTCCTGCTCTGAAGCTTTGCCCCTGGTAGTACCCTTTCTTCATGCAGATTTTAAGCTAGGTATTGCACTGGCTTTGTGCAAAGCACCTGTCGTGCTCTTTGCCAATAAATTAACAGACCAAGTGACGTTTCAATTGTTGAAAAGCCCTGTTCATCCTGAAGGCAGGATGAAAGTAAAGGTTTTAGTCTCAGGAGCTTTGCAGCAATGTTCATCTCCTCTTTGGAAGCTGGGAAGCTAAAATAAAATAATCAGGAAATAATAGAGCTACAAGGACTCTGGTGGTGGTGGCAATCTCTTAATGTAGGCTTGGCCATCTGGAAGTTGGATGTGTCTAAGGCAATCACTCAAGCTCACTTGGCAGTCAGCTAGGAGAGGAGAACCTTCAGAAGGCAGTTCTTGGCAATTTGTCTGAATTATTACTTGCATTACAAAAAATAATATCCATAGTAACACTTATATTTTTTATTGTCCTCTGATTTCTTAATACATTTTCTTTGTGGTCTAGTGCTGGGTGACTTCTTAAAGAATGGCAAGTTCTGGTAATGGCAGTAATAACTTCACAAGTGGGTAGCCTCAGCCTCAAGGAAGGGGTGCCTGTCTGTGGGCGTTGGGTATGGGCATGCCTTCTCTTCAGGACTATGGATGTAATTGTGACCAGATGAATTTAAGCCTTAGGAAAGACAACTAGAAGCCTTGCAGCTCAGCTCGTGTGTCTGGAAACATTAGAGGGTTAAATCTCTGCTCTGTTGTAGATGATGAAAGTTTTGCCAGGACCTCAAACAGGGTCCAAATCCATCTGTAGGTGTCTGTATGGGTAAGATTACTTCCTGGGTAGGGATTATGAATCCCCTGTGTGTAAGTTCTGCCCTTAGTGCCAAGTATTTCACCCTACAGCTTCTGCTCCTCTTGGTAAGGTTTTACACGGCTTGCTGCTGCTATACACTTAGGATATAGCATCCTGACCAACTTGTTACCAATTTTTAAATGTAACATAATCCTCAGTATATATTTACATTAAAAAAAAAAACCAAGGAAAAACATAAACATTCTGGCATAAGGTTAAACAAGATGAGAAGATGTCAATGCACACGTCCCTGAGATAAAGCACTGTTTGTTTCTCTAGTTATCAGTGGAAAATACTCTCTAAGAAGTTGCTGAAATGTGTAGCCTTCTCAAACATCAGTTCTATAGAAATACAGGTGGTAAAAGGGAGCCGTGAAACTAAAGAACTGCTGTCCTCACCCATGCCAAAAGTCCTCCAGTAGGTGCTTTTCTGACAGCAAATATTTCCTGAAACGTTGGCGATATTTTCTGGACAGTGATGTGTCGAGGTTTATCAGTCCCCTGCAACGATGGGTCCAGAAATAGGTGTGTGGTTTTCCCTTTTGTGTGTTGGCAGGGCTCGTGCTGTAGGGATGTCTTCATTCATTGTGCCGTTTCTTCAAATCAGGGCTTGGTGATTTCACCTCGTATCGTTCAGGGGCACTCATGTGGAAGGAGAAGTAAGACTCTGAGTAACAAACTGGTTCCTGTTGTTAAGTCTTTGCAGATTAAGGCAGCTCAGTATTGCCAAGGAGGGTGGGATGGCTGGGTTGCCATCCTGCTGCTGTTTTGTTGTACAGAGTCATTTATCTGGAACATTAAAGGTGGTTTGTGAGCTTTGTGGCAGACACGAAGACAAAACTAAATGAAACTCCTGGGAAGGAGGGTCCTGGAAGCAACAAATAGCAGCCCTAGAAGTGATGGAGGAGGGAGCCAAAAAGCAGCGTGAGAAGATAAAACCTGAGCATGGGGGGGGGTGTGTGTAGGTTATGTAGTAGTGATAGCAGCTACCTGCACAGAAGCCCTGTGTGGTGAGGGATGTATGCTGCAGAGGCTGGGGAATTAGACTCCCTGGAGAGGGAGGATCTGCACTTCCACAGCGTATCAGTGAAAGGGGAAACAGAGTCTTGGTGCAACACAAGGCAACTGGTAACAGCCAGAAACTCCTTTAGATGAGTCAAGACATGCAGGCCTGGGTTGGTTGCCATAGCCTTTCTGGAGGATCATTCACCTCGTTTGAAAATAGATCAGAGGAAGGATCCTCTGGAGGGGTTGTGTTCCTTCTGTGGGCTATAAACAGAGCATCGGGTGACTGTCTCCGATGTCCAGCTGGGCGTCCGGAGCTAAACGAGGTGTGATTCATCCTGCTTTATTAAGGTAACTGAAGTAAGTGTCTGGGCACAATGCCTTCAGCTTAAAGCAGAGGACAGAAGTGACCGGGGTGCTTCGGGCTCCTGTGCAGGTGCTCAGGTAGCACAGAACCACCCCAGTGTCCGCAGCGGACTCCGGAGCTGAGATTCACAGCGGAGCTCCTGGTCCAGGAGCAGAGGACCTGCCCGGTGAGCTGGAGAGAAAGGATGTCTTTCTGCTGAGCTGTGTTTCTTGTTTCATTATGCTCCTTTCAGGCCAAGTTTTAGTTGGCATTTATAGGCATGAATATTTATAGAAACAAGTTTTCTCTGTGGGCTCTTGGGTATGCCAGCTGTGAAGTGAAATGAAGGAATTATCTTGAATTTACTTTTCAAAATGGGTGTGGGTATGTGATACAGTAATTTTGTTCTCCTGCTATCTGAACCAGGGGCCTCTTGTGAACAGAAAGGACTGTCTTGCAGAACTGCGTGGTGGTTTTGTGGTTGTGTGGGTGATGGAAATGCATAGAAAAAGCACTGCTAAGCGATTTTGAAGAGAAAAGGTATTACTGGCTGCATAACTGAAACCTGAGCTGGTCAAGCTCCACAGCACAAGGACAGTTTATTTTCTAATAAAGTAGTTTCAATGGAAGAGCTGTAGGGAAGAATTTGGGCTATGAAGTTTAATGATTAGTTGGTGTTTAATTGCTGGTTGCTTCTGAGGACAGAAGCTTGCCTCCAGAAGTGCTCCTTTCTCTCTGATCCTTGCTGTGTTGTTTCCAGTTCATCAGAGTTCAAATATTTACCTGGCTAAAAATTATATCCCACATATAAAAATTACACGTGGTGGGAACATCAGGTGTATGTACCTAAATCTTACTCTGAATCACAAGGTATGTGTTTACAGCATGAGGGATAAGACCTCAGCTGATAGGTGCATGGGTTATTTCTTTCTGAGGTATTCACAGCTGGAATATCAAAGTTTACTGAGGGGGATAAATCTGAGGTAGAGCAGATTGGGCAGATCTGGGCTTTCCTCTCCTAAATAACTCATCTCTGACCTCTGCAGTTTAATTTTCCGAGCCTGTCAGAGTGGAGTCAGCTGTATGAGTTTACCACACTCCATGTGTGCCCAGGGTCTGGCACCAGCATTCACTTCTTTTTCCCCAGAAAGGATTATGTTCTCTGTGTATTCAATCCAGGCTATTGATACAAATGCTTTTGGAGTTAAAACTGATTGAGGGTGGCCACAGACCTTTGGAGCTGCAGCCCCAACCAGCTGCAGTGAACTCTTCAGTGTCACTCAAGCAGGCACTAACTTTCAGGAAGTCTGTCTTGAAAAAAAAAAAACCCTGAATTTTTCCTAATTCTGCTGATTTTCAGTGGTTTGTAACATGCTTTTGTTTGCATGAATTACTTTGGTGTCACACTTACAACTCTGCCACTGTGGCCGCTGCCAGTCTTGGTAACAGAGACAGAAAGTCCTGGACCCTTTGTGGGTCTGTGCCTTTATGAAAGAGGGAGGTAAACCCCTCAAATACTTTAAAAACTACTTGTCTGCATCCCTTTTCTACTGCTTGTCCTCATTGCCAAAGGTGAGCTGGACTCAGCTTCCCCGGAGCCATCAGGGGAGCTGTCATGCTGCATGAATGTTGCCAGGAGCTGGTATTCCCACATCCCATAACGCTGTGCAACTGGGCTGTGTCCTGGGCTGAGGAGCTGTGTGAGGTGGGGTGAGCTGACTCTGTTCCTGCCCTTTCCAGGGCAGGCTCAGTAAGGCACTGCTGGCAGTGTTACCTGAGAGGGATGGCCCAGAGGAGGATGTTCACATTCCAAGCTGTTTAATGTAGAAAAAAGGTCTTGCCAGTATTATTTGAGAGCCTGGCATCCATCTCTCTGTCTGCTCTGCTTTATATTGATTTTTCAGTGAAGTCAGCATAGTCTTTGTGAAGTTTTTTCTGCGTTTTCCTGGCTAGGTTCCAAAGGCTTCAAGGCAACAGTAGAAACCCTGCCTTAAACTTCTGGGGGCTTGGGTGGGAAGGGAGTGTTTGGGTTGGGTTTCTTTGGTGGGTTTTGGTGTTGTGTCCTCTTGGGGTTGGTTTGTTGGGTGGGTTGGTATTTTTTTTTTTTACACAAGTTGTACTAAAGCACATGGGTAACACACAAACCAGGTCATGCACAAACTGGACCTGATGCCTTTCTTTAAAGAAAATTACCTTGGGGTTCCACAGTGTCTGACAGCACCCAGAAGTGTAACATGAATCGAATTCTTCTCTCAGATTTTAAGAGGCCAGGTAATGCATTTACCCAAGTCCAGTTCAGAGCCAGGTATGTTCATTTCATTTGCCTTGCCACCTGCTCTCCTAGTTTCCACGTGCATAGTTTGCTCTGCTCACCTGAACTTTCATACTTGGAGATCTGTAGGGTGGTTGGTCACCTAATGCAGCTAAACTCACAGAGCTTACTGATAAAACAAATGTCTGCTGTTGGAAGCTGGTTGCCTGGGAGAGTGGTGTAGTTTTGGGGGTTGATTTTTTGTTTGAGTCTTTTTAGAGTACTGGTGTGGTGTGGCCAGCTATATTATTCTGCCTCCTCAAAACACAGAATTTTGAAATATCGAGTCACATTCTGGTTTCTTTGTGAAAACTGGAGGTTTTTTCCACACACCTATAAATAGCAGCTTGCTTAGGTTTGGATTCTGCATACCAGTGCTGGTGTACCAGTGCCTCCAGCCAGGCACTGGAGGAGCTGCAGAAGCTTCCCTGGAGAAGAGTTTCCTCTGCATTGGTGCAGTGACTGAGCCACTCCACTGTGACACCAGGGACTGCCATGCTGGGAGCTGATCCATATGGATTTCAGTGTGTAATAATACTGCATGTTTGTCAACACCCTGAACGCTGCCTAACTGGGCATTTGGGTCAGGTTAGAAGGTGAGCATCTCCTGGAAGCTGGACAGCATTGTCGGTACGGGGTATTTGATGCTGTTGAGCATCAGGTCCTGCTTCCTGCTCTTTGTACTCAGGCTCTTGGTGGTTTTTCTTGTAGCTTCCTCTGTAAAATACCAGGTGTAATAAACCAGGAGTGATTTGCTGCCTCCATATGCCATAGGGGTCTGCTGCTGACTGTGTCCCCCTGCAGCACTCATGTCACCTCCTGTAGATAAAAGGCATTGTACCTTGGGTCCTCTCCTGGAGTGCCCAAGGTTACCTGCTGTCTCACAGGCACAGTGAACTATCACAGAGGTGATGCCATAAAGATGAGCAGCTGCTGCTCTCCAGGCTGGGTGATGCCAAAGCATTGGTAGCTAGCAGCATGCTCTGAAGTTCACTTTCAGCAAAGGGCTATACCCCTCCACGCCAGAGGAAAGCCATCTCTTGTGTTCTGTTCCCTGTCTGGAGATGAGTAAGCAACACTCAGGAACAAATATTACTTCTGCTATTAGTTTACTAACTAGTTTCTAGGTAGGGACTTGCTTCCTTTTCTCCCTGGAACATGCTTTACTTTTACTGACACCATTTATTAGTGTGTGTTAGTAAAAACAAAGCAAACAGCCCAATGAACCCAGAACCAAACGAAAGGGCAGGATTTTCTCATCCCTGCTGTTCTGCACCATGCTAGTGTACCATGCATTCCCACTTCATGTTTTGACTATTAGACAATTAGACACAAACACTGTATTACACAGCAGTGTTGGAAACAAGCTGGTTTGTACTCTGTGTGAGTTTGACTTGTCAAGATTTTTGTTTGAAATCGCCTTTTTTATAGTAGTATGGAAAATACTGGGTCCCCTTAAATTCAGTCTTTGCTCAATCATGGTTTTTATCTAGAGCTGCTTTTCATTCTCTTGTAACTGGAGTAGTCGTGCTAAAGGAACAGCATTACCAGCCCTAATGGGCCTATATTTAGAGTGTCTAAAATAGAGAGTGACAACAAACGTGGTATTTGTGGGTTGCCCTACGGGGCTGCAGTGTCCTGGAATCACACTGAGTTGCATAATCTCAGTTGACTCTCCAGACACTGGAGACCAGGAAAGACCAGTTGGCTCATCCACGGAATTTTCTGCCAGGGCAGGCTTGTTCCCTGTGATATGTCTTCCAGAGTGGTGTTTATTTTGGTCTGGCCTTAAATAATCAAACAGGACTCCCTTAAACTGGGAGACAGCCTCACATTTTAAAGCCACCTTTATATATATATATATATATATATAACCACTGGACAGGATCTCCCTTGTAATGAAAATCCCTTTTTAAACTCCTTTCCTAAGAAAGGTGTTACTGATACAGCTTAAAAGTTATAAAATATGTTACACAGAGGGACAGTTATATGGAAATTATTTATATAGATAGATGCAGTTGTGAGTTATATGAAAGTACAGAGAAGGCTTGAAAAGAAGATTGCTTTCTCACCCAGTGTCCCTAATCTCCTTTTCCAGCCAATATTCAGCACAGGAAAGTGCCTTTGCTTTCTTTCAGGGCTGTATCACTTCCTCAATGGTCCTTGTCTTCCTGATGCTTTCACAGTTGGATTCTGTGTGTTTCCCTCTCTCTGAATCTGTTCCCCTGCTCTGTGCATGCCCACAGCCCAGCTAGATGAATGCCCATCCTCTCTGCAGGCATACAGTCTGCAGTGAAGCATCTCTGTCTACAGAATCCAGTTTCTCCCTTGTCTTGAATGTGGCTAGTGTCTGAGACCTTGACTTCCTTCTTTCTTTATTGTTTTCTGGTGGGGTTTTTTTTCCTTCCCCAGCTTTCCCAGTCCAAACCACATTTAGCAGATCCCGATTGATGGCAGCTAATTCTACCCACCGTTTTCCATGAAGATTTTTCACCTGCCATCGAACATAAATTTAGTTGTAATTCAGAAGATAAAGCCCTGATTTCATTTGTGCAGTTGAAACCAGCCCTGAGGCACAGGCAGGAAGAATTATACTGGCTCTCCTTTTACTGGTGGAGGCAGGGTCAGTGAATGCTGGTGAAGTAGTAATTTGTTGCAAGGCATAAAGGCAATGCTGGAGCATTAGTGCCAGGCAGAGCAGGGCGGCATGCCATGCAAGCCAGGGTGTGTGTTTGCTAGAAAAGTATTTGTCACCCATCACAATAGCCTGGTAAATGTAGGACCAATATGAACATGAGCCAGCAGTGTGCCCAGGGGCCAGGAAAGCCAATGGCATCCTGGCTTGTATCAAAAACAGCGTGGCCAGTAGGTCTGGGGAGGGGATTGTGCCCCTGTACTGGGCATTGGTGAGGCTGCACCTTGAGTGCTGGGTCCAGTTCTGGGCTCCTCACCATCAGAAGGACATTGAGGTCCTGGAGTGAGTGCAGAGAAGGGCAACCAGGCTGGGGAACGGGCTGGAGGGCAAATCCTCTGAGGAGCAGCTGGGGGTGTTGAGCCTGGAGAAGAGGAGGCTGAGGGGAGACCTTATCACCACCTACAACTGCCTGAAGGGAGGTTGTAGAGAGGTGGGCGATGGTCTCTTCAGCCAGGGGACAGGAGATGGGACAAGGGGAAATGGCAAGAAGCTGTGCCAGGGCAGGGTCAGATTGGACATTAGAACAAAATTCTTCCCTGAAAGAGTTGTCAGGGCTGGAACAGGCTGCCCAGGGAGGGGCTGAGTCACCTTCCCTGGGTGTGTTCAGAAAAAGGGTAGATGAGGTACTCAGGGATCTGGTTTAGCTTAGGACAGGAACAGTTGGACTTGATGATCTTAAAAGGTCTTTTCCAACCTTGTGATTCTGTGAGTGATTCTGTGTGTGACCACTGACTCGCTTGGCTTCCCTGTTTCTTTCCCCTTTCGTCCCAGTTTAGACGAAGGATGGGTACAGACAGGGCTTTGGGATCTGTGTTCACCTTCAGTGGTGTGGGACTCTGATAGCACAGCAGGTTCAAGGGTGATTGACTGTAGAACATTACGCTTCTTACGTCACTGAGGTGACTCTAAAGCCACACCTTGACTGTCCTCCCCCAGCGGGTGAGTGGCAGCAGCTGTGGGGGGGCTGGTCAGTGGGGGGGCTGGTCAGTGGGGGGGCTGGTCAGTGGGGGGGCTAGCTGGCCTGCTGGCTTGCCTGCTCCAGAAGTCAGACAGGAACACATGAAAACATCAGCATCAGGTCTGCAAAGCTGGCTGCTCCATGTGAGCTTTCTTCTACTAGCTTGATTCCTTTCATCACCTATGTCATTCATAAGGTAGTTTTGCCCTCACTGATGTGTACAGATGTTGGTGCAGTGAATTTTTCAGTAATAATCATAAAAATCCAACTCCAGTTTCCTTATTCCGCTGCGTTGCTCCAGTTTAGGGGATTTTTTTTTTCCCCCTGTCATTTATCTCTGGGTTTTGTTTTTGCTGTGATACTCTGAAGTGCTGGGGACTTTTCTTTGATGCTTGAGAGCAGATCTGAGTGTGGACTTTGTTTATTATTCAGGTCATGTTGTGTCCATAGCCAGCGCTTGTTACAGGCCAACTTGAGAGGACGAGCCCTGAGCTCTCCCTCACTTGGAATTTTGCCCAAGGCAGCAATCATTCCTCAGCTCATGCTACTACAACTGTTTTGCCTGTACAGGTTTGCCAAGCACGTGGTCAAGATAAAATGACTTATTTTTCCTTGAGACTTTCCTGGTGCTGGTGAGACCTGATTGCTGCAGCACCAGCCACGCTCAGAGCCCTTCCTTTCTTACCCGTCCCTTTGGCTTAGTTTCTTTTTCTGTACATGGAACTTAACAGCTTGTTTAGCTGTCTTCCTTTCTGTGGTCTGCTGCAATAACCAGAGGCAAGGCATGGTGACCAAGTAAGATTTAGGTCCCTGGGACTGTAAGGGGATGTGTAAGCAAGAAAAACGGTGTGGGTGATGGAATTTTTTCAGTGGTGCTGCCACGTCAGGCAATATACTTAGTCTGTAAATTCAGCCCAGACTCACTACTGGTACTGCATGTGCAGAAATAAAACATCAGAACTTAATCCTCTCAATTTGTATCCTAATTTTTTTTAATCCCTCTGTTTTCCACGTAACTGTAATCCATCACTCTGGGTAGCAGTGACAGAGCCTGTGGCAGCAGCAGCGTAGCTTGGAGCAGTTGCAGAAGTGATCCTTAGTGTTTAAAACTATGGACTGTGCTTGGCTGCTGCTTGGGAGCAGAGCTGAGATGTGCTGAACAGCCCTGTTGGAGTCTGCTGCCCAAGCACCTGAGCAGTTCCATGCCTTGAACGGTGTGTTTACCAAACCACCACCCGGTCACAGATGCTTCCGAAGCATCCCAGCGGCGCTGTGAGCCACTGCTGCTCCTGGTGTTTGTACTCAGGGTGTAAAGTGAGTGCCTGAAGCGAGGGCTCACTGTGCAAAGCGCTGGTTGTGAGGTTTCTGGGAGGAGGTAGTTTATGTCACTTGCTCAAATGTGTGGTTTTGGCTTAGCAAAAGTAAACTAGAGAAGGGTGATGGCATTTCTGCTGCTGCTAGAGCAGGGTGCAACAACAGGGCAGGTAGGTGAGCCTGGCAGAAGAAGAAATGCCTGTGAACTGTGAATTTACACAGGTTTGAAATCAGAGATTGCAGGTTACCAAAGCGTTGTTGTCGCTTTAGATTGAAACTTCCATCATTTTTAAAAAGAGATGATTTGAAGCAGCTGATCAAAACATGAGGAGGACTGAAGGGGCAGGGAGTTTAGTTCCAGCTCTGCGATCTCTGCCCTTTGGAGAGCTGGAAAAAATTGTTCCCCACTTGTCACTCAGATTTACACCTCCCACTGTGAAATGGTGGGGTGAAAAAGGGACACCTGAAGCAGAAATTTCATCTTATTCGAGTTTTGTTGCCCCATGGTCAAATCACTGCACTGGAACTGATAGTAAAGGTCACTGGGGTCAGCATGTGTAACATCTGCTTCACCTTTACTGTGTAATGCTAACAGACTTTGTGTGTACAGTTGTTTACCAAAAATCTGATAAATTCACCTTTTTTTTTTTAATCAATTCAGCACCAGAAGCTTAATGACACAAATCTAGAAGTAACAAAATCTAAGCAAATACAAATCCCATTCACACAGAGAGGTAGAATGCTGGCATGGCCTGGGAATAGCTTGTCCCAAGAAATGTGTTTGTGTCTCCTTTTGCTCAGGCTGTGCAGCACAGGCTTTTCCTTGACCTGTAGCTCCTTTGGAGTATAGAGGATCCATTTGTTCCCTTAGTCCTTGTAGGCTCCAAGATCCATTTCTCTAGGAATAACCATGGCTGTTTTCAGAAGCCTGAAGGACGGGGAGAAACCCCCCAAGTTTCATTTGCAGGGTGTTCTCTGCAGTGTTCAGATGAGTGCTACAGAGAGGATTCAGGTTTATCCACGCTGTCAAACAGCTCCCCAGAGACATGTACCTCTCTACTAGTTCTGCAGGTTGTAGCATTGTTGTGTTACCTGGATGAACAGTGGTCTTGGTGTCATCCTGGCCAAAGCTCCTTGGGTTTTTTCCCAAGCTGGTGTTTGGAAAGGGAAGAGAGGTGAAAAATAATACAGGGATGAAGTTGTATCCTTTCCTCATAGTCTGCACAGGAATTAGCTGTGTGTGATTGGCAGTGCTGTATGAGCACTGAGGTCAGGGGGTGGAATTAATGCTTTCTTCTGAAAGAGGAGAAGATGCAGAATTCTGGGGTGTTTTTGCTGTTTCCCATCCTCACACACACATCCTCAGAGTGCCTGTATTCCCAGAACCTTTGACGTTACGTCTGCCTTCTAGGGCTGCTTGCCTAAGAGCTGTGATAACCCTGACAAGTCAACCCAGTTTGGGAAACCAAAGAGACTCTGAAGCCTGTAGCAGATTCCAGCCAGGGGAGTTGTGTAGTTAGAGTGGGTGCTTGATGCTGCCCTGCATGGTACTCTGAAGCTTCTCTGGGCTCACAGGGCTCACCAGCTGTTATAAAGGGTTTAAGCTTTGCTGTTGGATACTCAGTGAATCTAGAAAAGTATGCTTGTGCCAGGGCAGTGGGGTAGAAAAGCAAATCCATCCTAAAATAATGGCATGATTCTCCCACATATCTGCACAGCTGAAACAGTCTGTTTTCTTGCCTTCTTTCATGTTATTTTTTTTCTCTTGACATTTAAAAGAAAAAAAAAAAACAAAAGAAAAAGCTTTACTGGAGTCTCTGTGTGTTAAGAGCAAGATAAACAGTTTGCTTTCTTCATTTCCTGCCATTTCATGTTTCCATAAGGAGTCTTCCAGGAGAAAGGAGAGGCCAGTGTTCAGTTATTTAGGAAAAGGAAGACTTGGTTACAGATACTTAAACAAGCCCAAAGCAAGCAGACTGATTGGACACACAAGGAAAGTCAGATACCATGGTCATCTCCTCCTTGCCTCATGGGGCATCCCTGTGAGCCTAAGCGTTTGGTAATTCTTTCTGTCTTGGTTTGCCTCTATGTTTAGCTTTGTACTTGCTATTAATAGCACCCAAAATGGATGCTGAGCAAGGAGGGAAAGGTATCTGCCCCCACACCGTGTGAAGGCAGAGGAGAAGGGGCTGGGGCTCAAGTGCAGCTGTTCCTCCAGCATTAGGGAACTGGTAGTGTTTCGAGGGGGAGGATATGTGGGGTGACTGGCTGTGGGGTGGCCACAGGCTCTGGAAAGAGACAGGATCAATCTTCTGGCAAATTACACTTCAACAGGATTGTCTCCAGGAGCCCCTTTTTTTGTTGGCAGGAAACTATGTTCTGTGCAGAATTCTGCTTGAAAAGGTTCATCTGCAGACAATGAACGTAGCCCATGGATTGTCTCTGCTGGGTGCCAGGCTGGTTTGTGACTCCCAAACTTTAGAAGCTTCCAGCTTTTTAACACAGCTCTTAGCTGCTTATGCCTTCAGCATACTAACAATTTTGTGGCCATGAAGAAAATAGTCATATTGGAGCCACTTAATGATCTGCTTCCTGCAGAAAATGCTTGAAGAGTGAAGGCATTCCAGTATGGGTTTGCTCTTTGGACCTAAGTATTGTTGGTGTGGGATAAAGAAAAATCTCAGCAAAGTCCTTGTGCACCAACTTCAAGTTTCACCCAAAGAAATCCTTCAGTTTGGTGAGAGGCAGCAGGCCAAGAGATGCTACTTTAAAGCTCTTTAAAGTAGCCTAGTCTGGTTTTATTAGCATTTTTGAGTACTTGAATACCAAGGCAACAAGCACTTCAACACTTGAGACAACTGGGGACAGAATTCACAGCCTTCCCAAGGAGGAAGCAAGGGGTTTTAAAGTGGTCTGCAGTCTGAGGCTGTTGTGGGTGCTCCTGAAAGAGAATTCCTCTCCCCAGACCTGACCTTCCCAGTTACTAGGGAACAAGAAGAGCCCTGTGTAGTGCCCCATTTGCTCCAGCAGATTCCCACATCTATGTGGATATATCCTGTTGGGAGTACATGCGAGTTTAAGTTGGCACATCTGTGAACTTTTCCTGGGTTACAGCAAAATCATGCTTGATGCCAGGCAAGGTTTAAGGGGGTTTTTCCAGTCAAGCAGTGGCATTGAAAGTGCAGCTTGGTGAGAGAGCACATCTTCGTCCCCATATCATGATGACTGCCATGGGCCAACCCATCCCTACCCTAGAACCAGCTGTGTGAAGGTCACTGAGACGTGCAGCTTACTACTTGCTCCTGAGAGGGATCAGGCATTGTAAGCAGCAAGATCAGCAAGGACAGACAGACATCTTGGAACTGGCCTTAACCAAAATTTGCTAGACCTGGGAGGATCCCCTGATCACCTCTCTTGCTGGGGTTGTGGGAGGTATGGCTCCCTGAGTAAGGGCTAAAACATTGGTTTTGGGGATTGACTGTTCTATGATGCGGATGTTTGAAGTCCTTCAGAGGCTTTAATCAGGGAGTTGCCTAAGTGTAACCCTCCTCTACCCACAGGTCACATTCCTGTCTCAAAGGTGGCAGCACTTTGACAGTACTGAGCACGTGGCACATAGTTTTAACATTCTGTGTTATTAAAATGGTGACACTCATTTCTCCCCCTTAATCTTCTAAAAGACACAATTTATTCCACTCTTATCATACCAGCACCTGAAAAGAAAGCACAAAGGAGGGGTTTGCCTCTACTGGCTCATCTTCACCGACCCTGTCTCCTGTTCTGCTTCCCCAGTGAAGATGAGTAGCCTGCTGCGAGTATGACGTCTGTGACTGGGGTCATTGCCTCCCACCAGTCTGAGTGGGTGTCCTTCACTGACGACCTGCTCCTCCCTGCTAACCCACCAAGTAAGATACCTTTGGTTTTCTTTGAACCTTGTGAGACTTGCCTTTCTTTGAAAGACCAACCGCTGTCATGTATCTAAGTGCCACAGAGCTTGCCTTAGGTGGAAGCTGTGTGTGCAGGGATTGAACAATCTCTTCTACCCTTGTGTAATAGGAGAATTTGGGCCAATATGTAAAATACTCACGTAATGTGAAGTTTTCTTAGCATAGATCTATTACAGGATTTGGATCTGACCTCCTTGATTCAGGGCAGGATCCAGCTGACCATGGAGGAAGCCTCACCTCTTACAGCCAAATACAGTGTTAGACTAAAAATTACATTAGGTGAAGGCAAGATTTCTACCTGTGTTTAATGGTGAACTGTAGAGATTTAGATGAGCAACAATGAAGTGGTGGAGAGTTCTACTGATCTATTTTGCCTCTATTTTAGGCAGCACTGAGGAGCCTCTGGAGAAATGTTTTTCTTCCTCAGACACCTCATCAGAAGAGAACCACAATGTGGATGGAGAATTTCCAGACCTTTCTCACACACGGCTGGATGATGCACCTGACAAACCCAAGGTGGATTCTGCTGTGTTTGGGGATCACAGGTGTCCCAGCACTGATTTGTCATCATCCATCAGTGCTTGGGTGCAGTTCGAAGATGCACCATGGACCAGTGCTCCATCGACTCACCCGCAAGCAGGTGAGGCAGACGTGTGGAAAGGCTCATTTCAGTAACACAACACGATTCTGAGAGCCCACAGGATTTTTCAATGCCCTTTGATCCTGCAGAGGTTGAACATGGGCTTGTTTGCTCTGTATTTTAACAGACTGTTATCAGAGTTTCAAAAACAGATCATAATTTCTTTCAGGGTTGAACTAGCAGTACAAACCAAACCTATTTTCTTTTTGTGTAGAAAAATGAAAGGCTTCTGTGATTCCTTCCACCCAGGTCTTGACCCTGGAGACTGCCCGATACATCCATGGGAAAACAATGATTTTTCAGTATTGACATGTCTTATATACAGGAATGAAGAGCCATCTGAAAAGTCTGAGCCCTGTTTGACTCAGTAATCTGGAACTAAAAGAATGGTGATCACTGTCCTCTGTGGTCGTGGTCTTGATCTGTGCATAGTCCCCATATGGATTTTGCCAGAAGTGTAGCACAGGCTGCCCAGAGAGGTTGTGGAGTCTCCTTCTCTGGAGACATTCAGAACCCACCTGGACACATTCCTGGGATACCTATTCTAGGTGATCCTGCTCTGGCTGGGGGAGGGGGTAGACCAGATGATTTTTTGAGGTCCCTCACAACCCCTAACATTCTGTAATCCTGTAGTGAGACCAGCAACTAGTGTGGCAGTGGCCATCGGTACTGCTGTCTTCTGATGCTGTGATTTAGCAACTGAAGAAATAGAAAAGCCACCAGAATTGACCCTAATCCCAGGACTGCATGTGCTTCTCTTAGCATGTAAAATGTCTTTGTGATGTGCTTGAAACATGCACACCAGGACTCTGCAGGGATGTCATGGTTAGGTGGTCGTTACTCATGCAGGTTCATACAGCCACACACTGTTTGCACGTGGAGCTGTTGGTTACTCTGACACATTCTTTCCTCATGCTGGGGTGTCCGTGTTGACTGGAAAACTCTCAAGTGCACCTTATTAAATGGAAACAAACCCCACAATTCTTTGCTCAGCCAAAATAAAGAGACTTCCACAACAGTGATTTCATGGTGTATGACTGGATTTCCCATCCTTAAAGAGATGTGGCACAGTCATAAGGTCCGTGCTTAGCAAAAGCCCTGCCTCTTGGTTTGTGTTTTCGGTCTCAGGTTTTAGGCAGGGGTCTAGGATAACTGAAAGGTGACCCAAGAAGACTTTGCAAAGGCATTGTGGTTTTGGAGAAGGCACCTGTTTGTGCCCCTGTAAAGGCTTTTGTCCTAAGTGATACATAGCACGGGGAGGGGGGTTATTTGCACACTTACTTTTCCCATCTGCCTGAGATTGATGGAGGGAGATGATTCCCTTGGCAGTGAGTTCAGGAGCCGTGCTTCCTTACTCCAGGTAATCCTTGTGTGGAAGGCTGCCTTTCTGTACCTGTGCAAGAACCCAGAGGAGGTCAAGTAGGTACTTTAAAACCCTTATTTCTGAGCCTGCCCCACTGCTGTTGCAGACCCTGTCTTACCAATGGCCAGACCAGTGCAGCTGACTGCCTCTAAAGGGGAAGGTCATGGGCCAGAATTGGTGTCACCTCTTTGTCTCTGGCCCTCTGCTCTGAGCGGGGCGTTGACAGCCAGAAGTAGGACAAACTTCAGCCTTGTTGTTCCCATTAATGTGCAGGTCACGTCTCTCTTCTATGGGTGGCAGCAAAGCTGGAGACTTTGTGTTATAAGCACCATACTCTGAGAGGCTCAGTGGAAAGCCCGTGGTGACAGCAATTATTCATTTCCAGTAGCAAACAGCCTGCACAAGAACAATAGCAACTGGCAGATACAGGGGGGAGGCAGAGGGGGAGGATATAAAGGCCAAGTACGGGCAGACGGATTGGTGTGGGAAGGATGGAGAGGTTGGAAAGCTGTTTCCTGTCCGGGCAGCTGCGAAGAGCGATGTCCTGAAGGCTCAGAGCCCCTGGCTCTGTTCCTGTCAGGGCTCCAGCACTGTTAGGAAATCGTCTGCCTGTCCATCCGTGCTGAAGCAGCTGCACAGCTGACTAGATAATAACCTGGGCTGATGGCCAGACTGCTTGGTAACACACTTTGGGGATGGCTTGTAGAGTGGTGTTTCCAGAGTGCCATGGGAGCTGAGAGGATGGACCCTGGGAGGGAGAGAGAGACACTGTGTTGCTGTGACCTCAGGGCTACAGGAGTTTTGTAAAGGTTCCACCAAAAGCAAATCTGTGTCCCAAAGAGCTCACAGTCTAAAAAAAATAGTAATTTAAAGACAGCTGCCATGCAGGGGTTATCCTATAGAAACACAACAAGACTAATGCTGGACCCTTGTGGTCCTGGGAAAAATGAAGGCATTGTCGGGGTGCAGATATTAGGGGGGCTGATAGCAAGGAACAGGGCTGATAATGCAGGCAAAGAATTCATAAGGGGAGAAGAAAGGTCAAAAAACCAGAGGTACAGAAATGAAAAGTACACATTGTGAACCTCATAGTGTACATTGTTTAGGACATTCTCATCAGCCCTTCATTCTGCCAGCTTCAGGCAGAGTAAAACCTAGGCAAAAGCTTTCTTTCAACATACTTCTGCTTCTCAGATTTGTGCATAGATAACTGACAGCTGACAAACCATATGGATTTCTCCCTGGGATGAAGTAACTCTTGAGTGAGGCCACAGAAATATTTAGTGTCAGAAATCACGCACTGTGGTGCCCTCTTCCCCATTTCCCTTTTGCTGGGGAAAGAACAACTTGGATTTTTCACATGGTTACTACCAAGCTAGTTAAATTCATCAAGCTGATGTTGCAAAGGTGAAGAAACAAGATTTGTAGGCTCACCCAATGTTTGTCATGCTATATAATCTGCACCTGACCACAGCCAGCCGGTGACACGTCTGCATTTGCTACACCGTGGGCCTCCAGCTTGCAGTCTCGTGTTCTATCGGTGTTAGCTGCGCTCTTGGATTCAATGAGGTATTCAGCAGAGCACCAGAACTAGAGCAAG
Source organism: Gallinula chloropus (assembly GCF_964237585.1). NCBI lineage: Eukaryota > Metazoa > Chordata > Aves > Gruiformes > Rallidae > Gallinula > Gallinula chloropus. Next base: position 2,273,654 of record NC_140088.1, read on the forward strand.
GCAGGATCTGTTACATCATCTGTTCCAAGCACACCCAGCCCCCACACAGACACCCCTCCCAGCTTCTTCCCCAGAGCTTTGTGTGATTTTCAATGGCTCCAGTAACTTGGACTCTCACCATGTCCCCTGAGAGGCTGCCCCACACTAAGGCAAACTTCAGTTTAACTGTTTTGTGCTGTTCTGTCTGAAAATAGGAAGTATGTGCAGCAAGAGGTCAGCAGCTGAAACTGAGACCAACTGTGATGTTGTCCTAAAATGAGAAAAATCTGAGGTCCTATGTGATAGGAAAGGAAATGATGCTAACATGGTTCATTGTAGGTCTAGGGAGGTGATTGTGCCCCTGGACTGGGCATTGGTGAGGCCACAGCTCGAGTGCTGGGTCCAGTTCTGGGATCCCCACCATCAGGACATTGAGGTCATGGAGTGAGTCCAGAGAAGGGCAACCAGGCTGGGCAAGGGGCTGGAGGGCAAATCCTCTGAGGAGCAGCTGAGGGAGCTGGGGGTGTTCAGCCTGGAGAAGAGGAGGCTGAGGGGAGAGACTTTCTCCCCATCTACAAGTGCCTGAAGGGAGGTTGTAGAGAGGTGGGCGATGGTCTCTTCAGCCAGGGGACAGGAGATGGGACAAGGGGCAATGGCCTCAAGCTGTGCCAGGGCAGGGTCAGATTGAACAAAATTCTTCCCTGAAAGAGTTGTCAGGGCTGGAACAGGCTGCCCAGGGAGGGGCTGAGTCACCTTCACTGGGTGTGTTCAAAAAAAGGGTGATGAGGTATTAAGGATCTGGTTTAGTTTAGGATGGGAATGGACCAACTGAAGAGGGACCTAAACATGTGTTGATGTTTACTTGTCTTGTTTTTTTGAGAATGGTAGATCGTTTCTTGGCTCAGCACACTGGACAGTGCACTTACACTGTTCCCAGGGGTTACTGTTGGGGAACCTAGATCAGCCATAGGTGGAAGCACAAAATGAGTTGACACTACATGCGTTATTACATCTTCACATGTTTCTAAATTACCTTATGCTTTTCATATTGCTGAGGTTGATTTTAAACAAAAAACCCCACTGCCAAGCTAAGATATTTCTTATGATTCCACATTTTCTAGAATTTGGGATATAAAACACACTTGAAAACACCTTGGCTCTTGCTACTGGTTCATGCACTGAGCTCAGCTTTTCAGCTGGTCCTTTGTGTTCAAATAAAGCACTTTGTCTGTCAAGGCAGTTTCAGGTGGAGTTTTATGGGTGGCTTTTCAGATGCCTCATGCCATGTTTAACAAAAGGCTGAGAGAGGGGCTGACAGATTATAATCATGCACCTGCCATCCTTCCTCTGCAGGCATGGGGCACAACACAGTGCAGAATTACTGGAAGGAGGAGTGGGGCGTTCTGGTCAGGTCACTCTTAACACAATTGTCAGCCTGTGCAGCAAGTCCTGACTTTCAGCTTGTCATCCTTAGGGGTGGCTCTGCTCAGGAGCAGCTCAGTGCCCAGGCTCACAGCTGTACAAATAGAAATAGCTCATTGCCTGCTTCCCCTAGGGTACCAGTGCAACCCCACAGAATGATTTGCACTGCTCCGCTGGTGAGGCAGGGAGCACTGTTTGGATGCTGTGTCTATGCACACAGCAAGGTGTCCATAATGAGGTGGTGGCCTGTTATGCCACTTGGATGGAGTAGGGAGAGATGACTCCTCTTTAACAGTGATTTGCTGTTTTCTTCCAAAGTATCTGTCAGCCTAACAAGGATTGTCTATTGTTTATTACATGCTGAGAAGAGCAGCTCTGTGTCAGCAGTTCTGCAACTGCAAGGTTTGGGGTGCACTGAGGGCTTTGTTGGTTTAAAAGATAATCATGGATGTACTAAAAGCAGTTAGTATGCTGATGTTAAATTAGAATTAGTCTGTACCACTGCACCTTTCCTGAGTTCAGTAAGAGGTGGGTTTTTTTTACCACTTTCTGTTTTTTCAGTTTCCTCACTAGAGTCACCGACTGCTCCTACCATTTGTGGACACAGAGTATACAATACATAGAGTGTAAAATACAAGTGCATAGCAGTGGATGTGTAAGACTCTGTTCTGAACTCTGGATCACATTTAGGCAGGGCCTGACTGATGTGCAAGTCTCTCAAGTGAGTAGAATGGGATTTCTGGCCTCCACCGAGCAGAAGTGTTAGGCAGTGTATTCAGGTTGGGGCACTCCACCCCCTGTGTTCAGCAACAAAAGGCATTTCTAGTGCATGTCAGTAGGTTAATTTCAGATTATTTTTATGCTTCTCCTCCCATGTGGAGCATTCCTGAGATGACAAGTGCATCTGAGTGGGTGTCTCAGATAGGGAATGCTTCATTAAATGTAACAAAACCACCTCATAAAAGTATCTGGTACTATAAAACCTCCACTGTGTTACACAACACAGCTACTCAGACCTTGTCAGCAGAGGCAGAGACACAAAATCTTCCTGTTCTGAAAAGTCACAGCTCCTGCAATCTGTGAACAACAGGAAAGGATACAGCTGCCAGCAGTATGGGATGTCAGGCAGACGGCTGAGCCGTGCTGGAGGGGAACAGGGCCAGGCTCTAGTTAAGTTGCTGTGTGTTTGTTAGAAAGCAGTGGTGTTGCTGTGGATGTTGGAATTGATATTTACAGAGTCACACTGATGTAGCATGTCTTTGGAGCAGTTGTGATCTGCTGGAAGACTGCCCTGTAAGTCTTTTAACTGATACCTGTTTGCTTTCTGCATCCAGTGTCCCCATCAAAAGCACCCAGCTGGACTTCACCTTCCTCCAACTCTTCTGAAAGGCAAGCCCGTGCCTCAGAGAGCAGCTGGACAACTAACTCAGAGGACACCAGCAGCCCAAGCATTGCTCCTTCCTACACGGACCTGCGGTCACTCAATACTGAGGACCTGACCAGCGGCGGAACATCAGCAGCAGATTCAGCTGGTAAGAGGCACTTCAAACTTCCATCTCCGTCTTTTTGATGCTGCTCAAACTCACTGCTCAGAAGTCAGATACAGGGAGAGGATCCAAAGGGGAAAAAACCTGAAGGATTAGGCAGTTTAATACTTTGTTCTAGTCCAGTTCCCCCAAAGTCACAGCTGGATCTGACACACCCCTGGTAAGCGCAGGCTGGCAAAGTGAGAGCCAAATGCAACGATGTGCTTGTTGGTGGGCTTGTCTGACTGCAATGTTGGAGCATTGCTGGTTTGCACATACCAGCTCAGTATTCAGTAGTAGATTTTGATTATTTAAGGATCCTTTATCTGACCTTGTAGGGATATATTCAAGTGGCATCCTGACCGGTACAGTTATGAGCTGGGCATCACTGCTGTGCTGGTTTGGTGTAGGTTGCCAAAGGTCGGCTGTTGTCACTGGGACTGTCTCTGCATGAGCAAAGGGAATGAAGGATGCCCAGTTCAATATAACTTTGCATCATGTAGAGAAACAAAAGGCAAAAGTGCTGTTGTAGATCACTAGCACACATATGGAATTATTTGCTGTACGTGGCCAAAAGAGAAGTTGGTACTTCAGTAAAAGCTTTGAATGCAATCTTCTTACTCTTCTTTCTCAGTCAGTCACAGACTGACAAATCCATTAGAAAAACAGGGACAGAAAATCATTCTGGTCACCTATAAATTTTAGAAGTAAAAAAGTAGGTAATAAAGGCAAGACTGTGTCATTAGCTAAAGTGTAAGATACGCTACCTGAGTGGTTCTGGAAGTAAGAATTGCATTGAGTCTTCCTAACACCAGGTTTAGAGTTTGCAAAAGGGCAGCATGAGAAAAGCACATCTGTTTGTTCTCATTTGTGGGGTGGCTCAGCCCAGCACCTGAGGTGCCTGTGGGTGTCAGCCAAGGTTTGAAGAGGTGAGGGAGATGAGGACTTGGTGGCCATGGAACTGTCCCACAGTTGTGGGTGCTTTTTCTGTTGATCACTCTGCCTTCATCATACCCTCACAGTGCATAAGTGGATAAAAATGAATGATCACTTTCTTCTCTCCTTCCTCTCTGCCCCCCTGCAGAAATTCAGCTATTCAAACCTGATTTGAATCAAGCATTTGATTATTTGTATTTCTCTTCTCAAAAACTGTCTCCCTCCACCTGCAGTGGAGTTTGAAGGGCTCCATCAAGCAATGAAATAGTATTTCTTTTTTCCTTGAAGGAAAAGAGAGGAATCCTCATGCTCTATGTGATGGTGAAGTCACATTAACTCTTGGCTGGTATGTTGGTTCCAAGGTCAAGCTTGAGGGAGGAAAAAAAAAACCAAATCAGATTCATTTCACTGCTAAAACCCCAAGAAAAATAAGAAAACCATTTTTGATCTACATGGTGATGGTAAAGAATCGGGTCTATAAGAGTAGCTGAGGTTTAGCATCGGTTTTGAGTGAGAAAAACTGTAACTGTGTTAGCCATGAAGAAATGTTATTGCCTGAATAGCATAGAAGAGAGCCCAGGGTACTCTGTTCCATAAATTCACCCCTTGTCTTGAATTCATCCTGCATGCAAAATGCTTACACCTCACCTGTCTGTCAAGGTTCGGGCTGTGAGGTTGTGTGTGGGAGTAGATGAAAGCATGAGGTAGGTCTGACCGCAGGGGTGCACAGAGCTGGGTCCCAGAAGCGAGACTGCACATCCCAGTGTCCAGAGCTGGTAGGCTCCAAGAAGGTGAAACTGGCCCAGGAATCTACTTTCTTGAGCCAAACCTGGGAGTTTACCCTCACTGCAGAGCAGCTGCAGAAAGCCTCCTCACTGATGGGGCTGTGAGAAGCCCAGTGACATCCTGTGAAAGCAGCGGAGTTCACTGTGGTGAAGGTGAATGCTGCACACACAAAAACCCCCTCTTTCCAATCAAAGTGCTGCTAGAGGATGCTGCACTTCATTGCCCATGCTAGTTTGAACTCTGGCACCAAGAAGCTGTTTATACTATGTCAGGACACGGGGCTACTCTAGTCTGCAGCAATGAGACAGTGAATGGGGGTCAGTGATAGCAGACTGGCCAGTTAACATTCTAACAACAAGCACTGTTTTTCACAGCAGCTGGGGTGTCACAGCAGGTCCCAAGCTGTGTGGTGCTGGTGAAGTAGCCCATTGCCTCAGAGCTTCCTACCATGTGGCTGGGCTTGGATCAGTGAGCACGGGAAGAAGTGGGAACTTGGGGCGCGTGTGCCACACTCTGCAGCAGAAGTAGCACAGGACATCCCTGTTACTGATACAGCACATGTGTTTGTTTATTCTGAAGCAGATGCCTGTCTCAGCTTTTAAAAAAAGCTAAATACCTGCATGTCAGAGAGGCAAGGGAAAGGCTGCCTTGTAGCTGTAATTACAGCTCTGGAGCCACTGGGACCTGCACTGAGGTTGTGCACCAATACACCACAGCTTGGTTTGGGTTTCTGCATTTCACCATTCATCTCTAAACCAATTTTTATTCATATAAATTTAAATATTGGCTTCTATCCAACATAAAAAATTGTGAGTTTGTATACAAAATAAAAATATTAATATATATATGATCAATAAATATATAGTAATCACATAGATAATACATATTTCCATAGATAATACACTATATATTCTCTTATAAATTGAATAGACTGTAGAATAAAAATTATCTGTACTATATAATAATGCTCTGTGTATAAAAAGCTGATTAGCCTTGTAGGCATTAATACCCTGATAGCTGTTTCAGGTGCACTGTTGCTAGTTCTGTTGTTCCTGTTGCTATTTGAGAGCTGCAGTTTGGCTGTGTTTAAAGTTGACAGCTCAGTCTGGCATTCTCCTGAAGCTCTGGGGCTTTTGGGATGCTGAGGAAATCGTTATGTTGTTGTTTTCTGAGAACATCTGCATGTTTGGAGATAGAAGCGTGCATGTGTGACCCCTAAGTGCTCAAAATCCACAAAGTCAATAAATAGCACAAGGAATTGATGCTGAGGATGTTGTTGCTTTCAAAGTCAATTGCATGTTTTGAAGGGAGATCTGCTGCTTCTATTTTATACAGTGTGGAGATGGTGCCTCTGCCAAGTTCAGCTCCAGCTATTTCTTGAAGGTAATGGAGGGAAAGGACTGACTTTTAAACCTTCTCCCAACACTCTTCTGCTGCAGTTCTCTGGAATATTTTTTTCTGTAACTGCAGCCAGCTGGACACTGAGTCCTCTCAGGATGATTGCAGGTTATGCAGCTGTACAGTGTGCTTGTGCTGGATGGCAGAAACAGGCTACAAGCTCTGAAGATGCTCCATGTTAATTACTGGAGCAAAGGAGGAAATAGCATATGCTGGTGATTACCACCTTCCACCCAGAACTGCACTCCAGTTACGCTGTGTGACTATTAACCAGCTTGTGCTGCTGTCCCAGTCCCAGACACACGAGAACAATTGGTGTGTGAGAGCCTGCCAGAGCCAGCTGCAGAGACCACAGAGAGGAACATCAAACCCTTGCCTCAGGGAGGAGAGGACTCCAAACTGTCATAAGCAAATAGCACCTAAAATGTCTTCTTGCACAAGTCGAACCTGTAAGGGCTACATTCAGCACCAGAGGTGGGGAGGAGGGGTGGGTTATTACCTCATGTTCAACACCAGCTAGCAATCCAGGAGTTTTAGATCCTAGTTGTTAAGGCATTGCTCACTTCTCTGAGTAATGGCTTGCTGGAGCAGAACTGGGAAGCTAGGTCAAGGTAATTCATAGCAGTAGAAAAGTTTTGATCCCAAATCAGACCTGTGCACTGGAAACCAGTTCCTCTGCAATACTTCTGGGCCGTTTTAAGGAATCCCCAGTACCCCAGTGACCTCTGCAGCAGTGTTGAATCTTCGTCCCTTTTTTGCAGTGGGGGAGCCCACAGCTCAGTTGTGCTTCAGAACAGGTAAAACAATAAGCAAAAGTTTATTTCTATCTATTCAGTAGAGAGAATGATAAGCAGTCATCTGATTCATAGACTTTTAAGGTCAGGAGGGAGGACTATGATATCATTCTTATCATCTCATCTGGCCTCCTGCTTGTTTCAGGCCAAAGAACCTCACCCAGTCATTTCTGCACCAAACCCATCACTTCAGTCCTAGATACTTGCTCAGGATACGCTGTATCTCCATTGCATGGTTTCCAGTTAACATCATCTACAGCACAGTTTCCTCCTGCTCAGCCATTTCCAACCCTTCAAACTTCAGTTTTCAAGAGGAGTGCCCAGTGATAATACTTCAAGCAGAACTGAGGTGTCACTGAGCTCAGCTCTGCCAGCTCTTTTGTCCTCAGCTACTGTTAAATGTAGTCTCCTAATCAAAAGGTTCAGTTATCTGTTTCATCGGTGCCCTAGAAAATAGCACTGATTAGTTATCTTCTCTATTACTCTGCCTCCCAAAGAAGGGTGGTTAAAGCTGTCAGATTCTTGGGGGATTTTTTCAGGAACAATGAGGAATTTCAGGGTGCAGTAGGAGGGAACATAACATTGGTCTCATGGTAAAACAGGAATTTAAAGAAAGCTGAAAATGATCTGTTCCTACTAGTTCCTGCAAGGCTGAGTCTTGTCCTGCTTTCTCCTGTGAATTAATCGGGCTTCCCTTGCTGCTCCACATTCAGAGAACACCAGGTCTAAGACAGGAAAGAGGCAAAGGGTGAGAGGAGAAAGTGGCAACATAAAAGAACCAGATCTGGTTTTCATTATTGCTTAGAAATATTTCAATTAAAACCACTTTTATTAAAAAGAAAACAAAAAAAAGAAGTTTAAAATACAGTAATTCTACTGTTTAATGGAGGGATTTCTTGCTTGCATGCCAGCACAGAATCAGTTCTGATCTCTTCCCTGTCACTGGCCCTGTGCTCCACACCACTTAAGGGGCATGTCTTAGTTCAGAGGCTGTTTTCTCCTCTGGGCTATTCTGAAGTGCAGGCTACAGTACCAGTGGGCAGGGTTATACTTTGCTAGAAAAGAGCTGCGTGCTGAGCCTACATGGTGTTCTTGATGAATTTCACTCCTTCCACACCTATTCACTGATGGGTTTGTATAGTCAGATTAGCTGAAAGGAAAGCAGACGGAATTCCAGCCCCAGTCATGGGACTGACCTGCTGGTCTCCTTTCATATAGGCAATATCCCAAGAGAATAGATGTGGGCAGATGGTTTGTAGTTTATCTCGTGCCGGTGAGACAGACTTGGTGGTGTGAAGTCCTCTGTTTGTGTTTGCAAGGCTGTGATTCCTCAGCTGTGGTGTTTACGTTGGCCGGAGTTGCGGAGTGATGGAGTGCAGGAAGCCACATGCCTTCGTGATAAGCTGGAGGAGTTCGGTAGGAGATTTTGCAGCTGGGCAGGACATTTCAGTGTGAAGCTTACTTGGAGATGGAATGCTTCAGTGTCATGTCTATCTGTGCTTGCTGTGTTGAAAGGGGAAGACTCAGTTTGTTTAGAGCGATTCTTCAGGATGCTGAATAGCCGCTGGGAGGGAAAAGGATCAAGGCAGCTCCTTTGGAAGGGGAAAACATCAGTGGCAAGCTATCGTCAGCGAGTCCAGATCTGGGTTTGGCACCCAATACTGCTTCCAAAGTATGCAGGTCCCAGTTATTCCAGTTCTGGCACAGCAGAATTTTCAAATGGCCGCAGCTCTGGGTGCTCATCTCCAATTCTAGCCAGTTAGTTTAGTACCTAGGAGGAGAGTAAAGGTTCTTTCAACGCATGTCCTACAGCTCTGTGTTCTCATGCACACGACAGGCTTTGTGGAAATTGTGCCATTGAAGTGCAGGCTTCAGTCACCAATTTATTGAAGCTGATGTATTTTTACATGTAAACATTTGAGAAAGCTTTGAACATGAGTCACTTAAGATTGTAGGAAAGGAAGCTCTTTCCCAGGACACTGGTGTAAGTGTATTCATGACCATTTCTTGCCCACGTGTTCCTGTGCCAATATTGTCTTTCAGATAGCTTTTTACCCTCTCCGGTGTAAGCTCTTTAATACATTTATACAGTGTAATTATATCCCTCCCTGTTTGCATTTGGAAAACTGAATGAGAAGAGGTATTTAGTATTCTGGTTCTTCATTTTCCTCCTCATCCTAGAAGCCCTTCTCAGCTTGCATTCCTGTTTGAATTAACCTCTCTTGGACGTGGTGACCAAAACTGTGCACGGACTGAGGTCTTACCATAGCCTGATATCAAGATATTACTATTTCCTCATCTTCTGGAATTCTGTCCTTGATACATCCCAGGATCTCGGTTCCTTTATTTTCTCTAGTGCATCAGGCAAGGCCCTTTCACACTATTCAGATTGACTGTACCCTAGATCGCTTTCCCTCATACATAATTGATGAGTTCCTTCATTACAAAAAAATGTATCTGTCCTTAAATGCCAGATTGTGAACTTCATATTGTTTCGTTTCATCTCATTTCTGTTACCTCAGTCCTCAAGCTGAACTACTCCTTTCAGTGTGATGTTCAGAGTTTCCTCCTAATTGCGTGCCTCCAGCAAATAACCATAAGCATGTTCATTTCTGTGCCATGATCATTATTTTGAAGTACAGATAAACACAGTCTTAATCATGTAGTCTTAAGCAATTTTACTTGTAGCTGCTCTAACTTAATATTTCTCCTAAAACTTAACAGCTGTCTTCTTTTTAACTTGGTTATTATTTCCGGCTTAATACTGGCACTAGTCTCCATTTTAATTCCTTCCTAGGTGGCACCACATTAAAAGCTTTTTTCTAATACAGACTTATTTTTTTTCTTCAGAAAATCAGTTGTCAAGGAAATGTGTTAGGTCTGGCTGGAACAAACCACCTCTTTTAAAGATAGCTTCCATTCCCTTTTTTATCTTCTGCTTTTCGCTTTTCCTTTCAGAGCCTTGCATACTACTGCAGTCAGACTTTCAGCATCTTTACCCCTTGTATAGTTACTCTGTGTGCTGTTTGCTAGTTGTGTCGTGCCATCCTCATCTGAACCAAGTCTTCTAAAAGGCTGGTGAGGAAAGTTGTGCTTACGTATGCCAGTTCTTTCAGACTTGTGGGGTGGAGCTTATCAGGCCTCCTGATCTGAGCACAGTAACCTATCCAAAATGTTTTTATAGCTCATTAATGTTAATTTCCACTCCCACTCCCTGCTTTTGGTTATCCAGCCTGCCTCCTGTGCACTTCCCGCTTCTTACCAAAGAGCAGTGGTAAAGTATTGGTTAGCTTTGGCACAGTGTCTAGATGCAGATGACTAGATGTTTCATTATCACCACAGCCCTACTTCCTTGCTCTTATACACACATTTATATGGTTTGCTTTAGCTCCAGTACGTAACGTTACCACCAAAGACTCTTCCTGAGAAAGGTGAGGCCCACCGAAACCCAGCTTTCCAGGCCGACTAGGCCTGTGTGGGCTTTACTGAGCTTTTATCTCCTTTACGAGTTCTAGTTGTAGACAAAAACAGCAAGACTGAAAAAATAAGTCATCTCTTAATATTTCTTATTTTGGTGACTGAAGCATTGGACCAGAGATGAAGCTAAGCCTGCTTTGAAAATCAAAAGATGAGGGCAGGATCCCTTTCCGTCGGGTTTACGTGCTGATTAGTTCACACTTAACTAAGCTAACATTCTGAGTGAAGCAAAGAAACGTCTCTTCAGCACCTCCCCATGTGAGATGAGGCACACAGGGAGAGGAGCTGGAGGTGTGCAGGAGTGGCTGATAGTGAGAGAGGGGCAATGCCTGGAGCCTGATGTGCCTGGGAGCTGTGGATGTGATCAGGAGACCCTCTCCTCTTCCTCCACTTCTTTTCCCCTCCTTACTGCCTTCTGCTTCACCAGAGGATACAGGACCTGTCTCTGCAGCATCCCATGCATGGCCCCTTGCAGTGGAGGGTGGGAGTGTGAGGGCAGTTGGGGACAGGGTCTGTTTCCATTGCAGAGAGGGGAGAAGCAAGGTCTGGAAAGATGAGAAGAGCAGAAGCTGGAGGCTTTCTGGTCCGCCTCCTGTTGAGGGTGTGGGAGCTGCTGCTTGCAGGAGAACCCCCAACACCCTTGGTAGGACTGGGGCAAGGACCAGAGGGCTGTGGCTGGCAGGAATTGGCTGTTGGAGGCAGAGCAAACAAGCCCTGGTACAAGGTGGCCAGCTGCCTGCTGCTTGTGGTGCCCTGGTACCACTGGCTGCTGTTTCCTTTGTGGTTTTAGCTGGTGTTGCAGGTGTGCACGCTGGTGCATGGGAGAGGCACCAAGCATGGGCTGAGATTGTGACTCCTGTGGGTGCAGCTGCTGCCTGGAGGAATCTCCTCCCCAGCTGAAACCTCAGTGGGGACGGGATTTGAGAAGGTAGGGGGCTGTACTAGACACCTTTTGGCTCCAGCCCTAGGGTTTGTTGATCATTTTCACAAACACAGTAATTACAAAGTGCAGTTTGCTGAAACATCCTAAGGTGGATTTTGGGGCAGTGGAGGAATTTAATGTGTGAGCAGCATAAACACAGATAAATTAACACTGAAGTGCTCCATGCCAAAAGTGAGCAGTGTAGGACAGGAGATGGGTGGTTACTACAAAGGGTAACCCATAATATAAAATGGGTGTGTTGGAGTAGGTGTTTCAGCAAGCAGCTGTTTTGATTATTACCTGAAAAGCAGATAATGGTAAGCTTAGATCTGCCACTTTCACAGGTTTTGGGTTGTGTTACAATGGACCTTTAAAAGTCTTGGTTTCCTGGCAGCGTGAAGCAACTGGCTCTCCACAGGAACACTGACGTGGCTGGAGGGAGCAGGGTAGCTCTGAGTCTGAATTCAGACTGCTCTGATAGATCTGTGACTCTGCTAGAGTGTACACCCTACTGTCATTAACCACAGATGTCTGAGAGTTAAACAAAATCTGTACAGTTCTGTCTCGACACAAAGAACGGGTACCTAGTTCTGTACCAGTTCAGACCATTGGACATATGTTTTTAAGTGTGTCCCAAATTTGAAATAAATCCTCTTTTTTGGAAAAGCTTTTATGAGGTTCAATAATGGGAAGAGTGGTGCTGAGATATACATGCTCTTACAAGAAAAGTATGGTGGCAAGAAGAGTGTCAGTTTTGACTGAAGTGAAATGAATTCACATTCTTGCATAAGTACTGAGAATATTCTTGATTCTCTTCTTCAAAACCTGCAGCCTGACCCTCCTCCTGAAATGCCCAATGGAAATGTCCATTCTTTGCAAAAAGCAGAAGGCTTTCTACATGCTTGTGCCTTCTCTGTTCTGCCTGATTGTGCATTTGTATGTTGTGTGGTAGGCAGGTGTCTTCCAGAGGGATCGGGATGGAAGGGGAGCACGTGCCAGTGGGGTACAGAGTCCGTGGCACGTGGTCCATCCGGCAGACCAGACAACTGGAGGGTGTTGGTGCATTCGACACACCAGTGCAGAGCTGTCTCCCCAGCACAGCAAGTTGGCTCTGAAAACGGGACACGAGGTTGGCTCAGGGTGCTTTGCTGGGCCTGGCCCTTCATCAGCCAGCCAGAACTGGGGTCTGGGTGGGAAAGCTCACACAAAAGAAGTACGGGGGCTTTACTGGAGGCTTTGCTTTCATGAACCCATCACTCCTCCTCCGGATTGATTTGTTTGTTCAGGCTTGGTTGCCTCCAGCAACACATTATTAGCATGAACTATGGTGTATCCTGGGAGACCTGCAGGATTCCCTGCAAATCTTTTGAGCTCTTCATCTCCAAGGGGGGAGGGGGACACAAAGGCATTTCACTCTGTTGATGCCGTTGCGTGTACGTTGTTCCCCTTTGAATGCTGGTGTGTCTCTGCAGCAAACGCTGTATCTGGACTCTGCAGTCTTTGTCATGCTTCTCCATCTAGCTAAGCTACACTTTCTGTGGTAAAGCCACCAAGCAGCACTGCTTTAAAGGCCGTGTTTGAAACCAGGCAGGCTGCTATGCTTAGCTGGGAAGGTTTCAGCAGGGCTGTGCAACTGTTACCTCTGTATACACAGGTCAGTCCTTGCTGATGGTAGACTTCAGGCTTTCTGGGTATGTCTGGCTTTAAGGTAAATACAGATTGTGTCATTCACGAGCAGCTTTCTGCTTGATTTAGCACGGCTACAAAATCAGTGACAATGCAGTAATGTAGAGTAACAGCATGGGTATGTACTTGGGACTCTGTTAAGATCATACATCTCTACTAAAACCTCTGCTGCTGCAAATTCTTTAAATACAAATAGCAGTTACAGAGCCTCCCCATGATGTGGTCAAGCCCATCTGCTCAGCTTGATACTGCAGGATTTGGTTTTCCTCAGAAATCTACTTCAGCTCCTCTGGCTGCTTTGTGTCCCAGGCTTGCAGAGACCAGCCTGTTTGTCACAGCACAGTTTAAAACATCATGAAAAGCAACTGATTTCCTGACGTGTATGTCCAGAGATGGGCAGTGTCAGATGAACTGGTCTCCTAAAAAGGTCGGAGCTGAGAGAGCTCAGTGTGCCAGTAGTTGAGGCATCGACACCAGATGGCATCTCAGTAGTGGAGCAGAGGCAAGGCTTCCCATGAGAGTGATGCTGGGGTGGTAATGGGGGCTACTGGGAGGGTGAGGGGGTTAAGGAAATGCAGGGATGTCTGGAGTGTGATTGACTTTCACCAAGTGGTTCAGTTAGCAAGAGACTTTGATGCTGAGAAGCTGGGCAGTTTCTTCCATGTGCTCACAGTAAGACCATGGTGTTTCACAGTGAAGGACACTGGGTGCAGCTGGCTTCAGCACCCAGCTGTGGGCATGCTCACAGCCCTGTCCCTTGCCCTGCACAGCTGCCCTGCAGAGCTGGCTGCTTTGGCAGGGGAGTTGGACCCGATGATCTCTCAAGGTCCCTTCCAACCCCTGTGATTCTGTGATTCAGCTCTGCCCTCCGTCCCCTTGCCAGGCTGCTCCCGCACAGGCCAGGGGCTGGGGTGCTGCTGGGGCGAAAGGGTTAGCAGTGCTGTGCTGAGATTGACAGTCCAGCTGCATCCACGGAACAAAACCAGTTTGTCTCGCGCGTCTGAACAACCCAAACCTGAACTAATGGAGCAAACAGGTGTGAAGGGAGAAGGATTTTGCTCCTTGTCTGCTGGATGAAAGGAAAAGTGGATCAGTGGGAATCAACATACCCCTCATCATATGACAAGGAGTGAGTTGCTCTTCAGTGAAAAAAGGCACTTGAGATTAACCCATTAATTCCTGGGCCTTGCTTCCAAGGAGATGTCAAGCTAAGCAGCATGGGACCAGGTCCTGTCAGAGGTCTTCAGGACCTTAAAACCGAGCTCAGGTGCCTCTTGATTTCTTTTTCCAGGGAAGAAGTGAGGAGGAAGGAAATATGAGGCTGGATGGCTAGGCTCTACTTCCGAGTTAAAATTCTTTCTTACAGTGTTAGGCAGAGAACAGCTTTAATCGACATGCTCCAGACTATTCCCTGCTTTACAGAAAAGTTTAAGGTGGCTCTTGAGCCTTCTGGGTGCCAGTACTTTCTAAAGAGGAAAGGGAGCCAGCAAAGCCTTCCTGGTGAAAGGCAGCTCTGATCTATGTACATTAACTGTAACTGGTGCTGCCTTCTTACCTGTTCTTGCTCCTCTTTCTGAAAGACTTGGTATTCTTTCACTGAGGTGACTGTTATTTCACAATACAAAGTTTATACATAAGTTAGCGAAGTCTGTGTGGTGCTCTGGGATCATTTTGCTTTGAGACTGCTGTATTGTATGTAGATAAGCTTGTAAGTGAGGTCATTCTTCTCTTTTAGAAATGCCAGCCTTATGTGTTTACTAGATTTTAATAAAGGATGCTGTTTTCTGAACAGCCCAAAAGCCTGCCTGTTGTCCAAACTGCACTGAAACACCATCTTAAAGTTGGGTAAAACTGATACCTGTGTGGGCTTCGCCTAAATTTCTGCTGTTGGCCAGGATTTCTTTTGCAATGTTACGTGACTGTTACATGCAAATGATCTAGAGAGATTCAGGGTGGAGAGAAAACTTCGGCTTCCATTGCTGAAACCTGTAAAATCCATCACCTACCTCTAAGAAGGGCTTTTTTACACACAAGGTCCCTTTTCCTTCCTCCGCCTTGGGATTGTCTCTCTTCCTGTCCATTTTTCCTCCTCTGGGTGCTGTGTTACCTCTATTCCTTTCCAGTTTAAAATAACTGAGATGCTTAAGATGCGGGATGCAGGCTGCTTCAACTTGCTTTTAGAGAGCGAACCTGCTACATCTTGCCTTCTGGCAGTGAAAGTAAAATGGGCCTACAGGAGAGCTGGAGAGGGACTGTTCACAAGGGCGTGTGGCCACAGGACAAGGGGTAATGGGTTTAAACTGAGAGAGGGTAGATTTAGATCAGACATTAGGAATAAATTCTTTTCTATGAGGATGGTGAGACACCAGAACAGGCTGCCCAAAGAAGCTGTGGCTGCCCCTTTTCCTGGCAGTGGTCAAAGCCAGGTTGGATGGGGCTTTGGGCAACCTGGTCTAGTGGAGGGTGCCCCTGCCCGTGGTAGTAGGCTTAGAACTGGGTGATCTTTGAGGTCCCTTCCAACCCAAACCATTCTGTGATTCTATGATTTTAATCTAATTGCATAGTAATCATTGGAAGATAAATATTCTTCACTATTTTTCCTCCAAAATTTAAAAACTTAGCAGTTCCTTTATATTCCATTAGGGTTTTTTGTTTGGTTGGGTTTTTTGGGTTTTGTTTTAAAGACCTTCAACTCTGAAAATCACAGCTTTGTTTGGAAAAAGCTGTGTTCTCTATTTTTTCATACAAATTAGAGTTGGCTTTGCAATGTGTTTTAAGAAAGTTGGTTTCCACATGAACTATATGCAATCTAAAGGATGTTTGAAAAGAGGAAAACACAATGCTGAATATATGGAAATGTTTAAGAATGTGTCCAAAGTGTATGCCAGATCTGCCAGTGTAGTGTATTTCAGAGCAGATTTCAAGTCAACACCTCTAGAAAATGGTGAACAAATGGTAAAAATGGTGAAATTGCCTAGTTATCATTAAGTTTTCACTTTGTTATCACTAAGGCAATGAATTTGGGCTTGAATGGCCATAGTATGTTCATTGCTATCTCTCAGTCTTCTGTGATGAATGACAGGACTGTGGATAATTCTCTTTATTACAAGTACTATAAGGATAAAATAATTTTTAATTCTGATGATGAGGTAGGATTGTGGGAACAGTGAAGATCCTCCAACACAATTTTGTGTTCTGTGGTTTCTCCGGCAGAAGTTGGAATACAAAGGCTGCCTTTATCAACTGCATGTTTATTTTCCTCAGCTTCTCATACTTGATAATTCAGCTGTGAATTGTAAAGAGCATCAAATGGAGCAGAGATTAGAAATTAGCAGCCTTTGTGTCCTATTGAAAGCAGAGCAGCCCCTCCTCCTTAGGCACTGCGTATTTGCTAATAAGGCTGACTGAACAAGTCTTCATTAAACTTCATGTTGCTGGGCTTGCGAATTTATTTGGCCCCATCATCCATTCAGACCATGACCTGGACAAATCAACCGTGATACCTCAGATGTGAAAAGCCTTTGTTTGGCTTCCTGCATTCTAAACACAATTAGTAGCTCTGCAGCTCGTCTCCTTGGGCAAGGTAGGGTACTGCCTCTTGCTGTAACTGCTGCTCTCAAGGTAAGTCGCTGGTAGCATCCCTCAGGTGATTCAGCAGCGTGCAATTTTAGCCTGGAGACTCTCATCCCATGGAAATGAGTGGCAGATGAGAGTAAAGCTGGTTACACCCTGTTGTTACAATCGCTTTGTACTGTCTGTGCTGGCAACCTGCTAGGAAACGTAATAGGCCAAAATGTCTTCTTGGTGTAAAGAAACCTGGTTATGCAATATGTCTGGCATTAGGGTGACTGACACTTTTCTGCACTTCCAAACACTATGGTCCTCTTTTTCCAACCAAGAGTAAGTTACTATAGGTGAGACTTTTGCGTATTGTGGCAGACTGCACGTGAGTCTTTGATTAAAAACCACCTTTCACTCAAAGATAAAGTACCAAATAAAGCAGACAGCTTTTTGTAACAGTCATTACAGCCTTAGGAGTTGTTCCACAAATGGGTAATTCCTTGAACGTGTTGGGGTTTGCATTGCTCCAGAAGAATGAAAGGCCAGAGTTTTAAATTGTATTTGTTCATCATAAATCCTGAGGATGATGCATTTTCTTTGGCACTGGTTTTGCTGCTTCTTCAAATTACGTTTGCGTTCCCTTTGGTGTTACTGCAGTGGAGGGAGTGGTATGATTGCCATTCATTACGGTCAGGAGTTAGGATTTCAGGTTTCTGCCTTCAGGCACTGGCTTACACAGCGTGTAGACCTTTCCCTTTTCTGTGCCTTAAAGTCACAAGGCAGTGGAAGTATGCAGCAGGTGAGCCAGGGTGTTCCCTCTTTCTGTGTGTCTATACATATAATTACATCTATTTCTATATATGTGTGTGTATGTGCTCTTATTAGCTTCTCACAGGAATATCAAGCAACAGTCAAGTTCTTTGTTGGAAGGGATGGGTGAGCATCAGACAAACCCATCTGAGTGGCCTGTTGACCTAGGTCTTAATGATGCTGCAGATAACCCCTCTGTCCCACCCCTGGCTTCCTGGCCACCTCCATCCCTCTCTCTGTGCACAGGTCCAGGTGTGTTCAGCCCACAGCACAGGTTGCTTCATAGCACCAGGAGAAGCCTTTTCTGTCGGGTGGCATCCAGCCAGCACATGAGGAATGTAACATTCTCAGGCTCTTCTGAAACAGCCTGGTCTTTGAGGAGGACAAAGCTGCTGCCTGCAGCTTGGACTCGGGGAGGAGGGCTTGGTGACGTGTGATAGGAGATGTACCTGAAGGAATCCGTTTCTAAGCACAGCAAGGGTGGTTTGCAGTCAAGCAGCAGGCACGGTTAGGGCATGCTTGGGAGTGAAGCAGACATCTCTGAGTGTCCCCAGCATGAGAAGAAGACCAGCTGGGCAGTGGTCTGTGGCCTGTGAGCGTTTCTACACACTCTTCTCACAGACCTGCAACACTGGCCAAACACTGCTTCAGCCATGTGGAAAACATGTAACAAGCAGAAACCCATCTGACACCACGTCTCACAGAGCTCCCGGGTATTAGTGGGTTTGGCTGTTCGTATTTTCAGTCATGAGAAGGCGTATTTAGCTCTGACTAGTGCCTGGATTGAGCCCTGTGTTATATAGCTGGGAATTATCTGGCCTTCAGTTAATCTTTCCTCCTAATGTTTCTTGATGCCTTTCATTCTTTATGTGGGTTTTTGCTTTGAGTATATCCTGCCCACCTTACGCTGCTAGGATGGTGTACCAGAGACATGTCCTGGGCCACTGAGCTTCAATTTCGCCATCTTTTCCTCCCAGGAAAGGATCTTTGGATGGCTCCTGTTCAGAAGTTGCTGGCTGCAAGATAAGTTATGAACACAAGCCAAATGGGGCTGGTGGGATGGTGTTCAGCTGAATTGTACAGACTGGGCTTGGCTAGTTCTCTCTTTCCCAACTGCTGCAGGATGAACACAGGCCAGTAGTGACAAGATACTGCTTCAGAACAAGTCCTTATCTGTTAACTACACCTCAGGGAACAGAGTTGAAACAGACTTTGATATTTCGTAAAGGATGAATATGAATAAAAGCCTAGTGGGGCTTGATGAAAACTAGATCTGGTCATGGTTAGTTAAGAAAGCCTAGAGACTGTTCAGTGATTTATTCTGCAGTAAGATCCCTTGGGCTGTCAAATAGGCCCCAGCAGTAAGAGTAAGAGCTCCACTGGTTGGCTACCTACAACACTAGCTGCCAAAGACGTGTCAAACATCAAAAAGCCTTAGAGTGGGTGAACTAGGCACCTGATATTGATCAGCTGTGCTTAGTTTTTCTGCAGGGGGCTGTTGGAAACGTTTTGTGGCCTTTATGTGACTTTTGACGGCAGTTCCGCCAAGGTCCAAGGCAGGGTTTGGACAGTCTGGGCCCAGACTGGCAGTAGCAGGGTGAGTAGGGGCCTTCTCTAGGATGATCGACATGAAGCTCAAGTTGAGCTCTTACATGAACAATAAGAGTTGAACCTGGGTTTCCCACAGCCTGAGTCACCAGCCTGACAGGCCTTTTGGAGTGAGTTTATCGTTCTGCTGTTTCACAAAGGCTGTTCAGCTTAGAGATGATAACAGCACTTCAGTGCCTGTATTCTTGGAATAGCAGATTATTTTGTTTGGTTTTTTTTGTTTCACAAACCTAATTCTACTCCTAATTTGAGTTAATTGCTGTGCACATTTTAAAACTTTTTTTTATCAGACAAAAGACCCAGAGACTAGTGCCACGTGAGGGAAAAGAACCCCTCTGTTTCCTGAGAAACAAGTTTGCTTCAGTATGTCCATGACATCCCAGCACCCCATGCAGTGCCTCCATCACGGTGGCCAGATTAATTATGGACTTTAATTGGGAACAAGAAACAAAAGGAGGAGTCTAGGGGAAGATGACTTCATCTCCCTGATCATCTTACATTGCTGTTTCACACAGAAAGATCAAGGCAACAGGCAGAACAGCAGACAAAATTATCTACATAAAGGTTTCCCTTGGCTGAGGAGAGGAAGGATAAAATGAGAAAAGCATCGTTGTTCATCTGGAAAGTCACAAGAACAGGTCTGAGTTTTCAACTTGTCCAGCCAGCATGTTGTTTAAGCCCAATATCTTTAAAAGTTTTTGTTCAAGCAGTTTGTCCTTGAGCTGATTTCTCCATCTCCTTGTGCCTTAGCTTTAACTTGCTACAAGCCTGATAATTTTCAGCCTCTGTGAAACAAAAAGTGCTTTTTCTTACACTGATAGAGAAAGCCCCATCTGCCGTTTAAAACTGTTCCAAGGTGCAGGAGGGAAGTGAGCAGTGACAGTGTTGCCTAAGGGACAGCTTCATGGCTGGCAGACCTGGGGGTGTTAGACAGCAAATGTTGCAGCTCTGTTATCAATTACCTATTTTCAGATGAGTAGTATAGGCTCCTAGATGGAGAGTCTGCTACCAGGGGAGGACAGGATGTGGCCAGTCAATGTTGTTTTTTCCCTGAGGATAGGTATCTAAGCCCTGATTCTGCCCCTTGCCCACTAACACAAATGTACACCATTAATAAGGCAATTGGGTCTCTTCTGCAGGGTAGGAGCTTTGCTGCATGCTGTTCTGCACCTGAAAGCCTGCTATAGGGCACTCTTGCCCTTACAGTACCTGATCATGTAGTCACTCATTCCATCACCTAGTTCCCCCTTCATCATTTAATTCACACTTGCCATTAGACTAACTGCCGAAGGTTGCAGCTTGTTGATTCTGCACAGTCACACTCCACCATTCAAACCACAAAGCCATTAACCTGCTGCAGCTCATTCACTGCACTTCAAATTATTTCCATACTGATTTATTTTAATGGTTAGATGTCGTATCAATAATTTATTTGTAAGACAGATACTTCCTGGCATGATCTCCACATGATCCAGATAACCTTGCCTTCAAACAATCTGTTTTCCTTGGTGTGTCAAAATCCCAAATAGGTTTTGTTTCCCATAGTAACCTCTAAGGGGAAATGAGAGGAACCTGAGTAACCCCAGAAAGGTCACAACGGAGCGGAAGGATGCTGGCTGTTGGTCAGAGGCACTGACAGATTGTCCCTGTGGTTTTCAGTCTGATGTCCAAACTGCTTGGGGAAGGGGCAAAGGCAGGGACAGAGCCAAGGTGGGCTAAAATGGGGCATTTGGAAAGACCCAGCAGTGTATTTGGCAAGTGGAGTACTCTGTGTTGGTGGACCTGGCTGCTTGGTGGGTAGGTTAGATTTCCTTCTTTCATTTGGCTTTCATGGGAAGAACTGGCAAGAACTTCCTGGACCGTGAAGTCTAATCCCCTGCTATTACAAATGGACACATCCTGTTATCACTGCCATAAATTTGTCTTGTTTGGCCTTTAAAAATAGGATTTTTATGCCCTTCTGCAAGACTGCACTAGAATTTCATATGCTGCCAGTGATCAGAAACCACCCTCTGATTTCTGTCCTTTAGTTTGAGAGAGACATAGCAAAGTGTTCCCAGGACGGTGCAAAAGTAGAGTTTAAAAGTGACCAGCTGACTTCTTTAAAGTGTGGCAACTACTTTGTGTTTAAAAGTTCTCTCTGTATTTACCCAATATGGGGTAAATCCAAACCAGTTCAGATGAGAGGACGAAAGAAAATCCCAGTCCTAAAGCCGGCTGGTGCCTGAAGAGTTAACTGGACACTGTGATTCAGCTGGTGGCAGAGGGAGCAGCCTGCTGCATTTCTTCCAAGGTGATCAGCTGAAAGGTTTGGGGGGTGGGTGGGTTGGTTTGGGTTGGCTTTGCTGCCCCCCAGAAAGGCACAAGAGAGGAAAACCCACAAACTGTGGGTGTTTTTTTTCTGGTTTAACACAAACTTTCGCGCTGGTTGAGCCGGCTGCTCCCAGCCTTTCCGTCCCTCTCCCTCCTCCCGCAGTTCTGGGTGTGCCAGATCTGAACCTGCACATTTTTTCATCCCTCCGCCCTGCCCACCCCTGGGAGAGGGGGCTGATTGGCAGGCGGCGAGCCACGGCTCCTGCTCCGGCACGCAGGGCGCATACCTCCCCACTCGGCTCCCACAGCAGGCAGCCATGGGCGAGCGCGGGCAGAGGCAGCCAGCCGGCCTGACGCGCCGGGCACCGCCAAGCTGAAGCTCTCTGAGCCTCAGGTAAGCGTCGTGAGGAGGGGGAACCCCTTCATCAGAGCCACCCGGGCTCTTAGGGCTTTCTGTGGGTGGGAGGGGAGGGGTGTATAAACTTCATTTAGGGGAGAGGGCGAGGGGTGCTCCCGCAGCGGGGCGGCGGAAGGATGGCTGATGGATGAACAACGGAGAGAGACGCCTGGAAGAAGCATCTCAGCCTGTAACCTCCACAGGCGAGCTCTGAGCGTGGTACCACTGACTCAGGGAAGTTGGACTTAGAGGAAGAGTTTTCTGCTGTGAACGCTGGTAGGGTGAGGCAGAAGGTTGGCTCTCATTCCTCGGGAAACAAGTGATGAGAGAGGGGTCGCAGGCTGTGTAAATACAGCTAAATCAGGCTGTTACCATCCTCGTGTGCGTTGTGCATGGTGCCCGCTGCACCCGTCCCAATGCAGGGTGGTTTAAAGGCAAGGAAGACGTGGGGGAGGAGAGCAGTTTGGCTCCTGAACTTTTGTGGGAGGCGATTTCTTTTCTGATCGGAGGGAGGAAAAGTAGGCTGTTTCCTTCTTGATAAAACCTCCTCTGTGGTGTAAGAAGATGAACTGAAACCTACCAAAATAAAAAGGAGCAATATTAATTTTCCCCCAAGTATTGCTGAAGGGCTCGGAGAGATCTGTGTCTGCCCACTGAGGTGTTTGAGAAAGGGGAGGATTGAAAGCAGGTTTTGCTGTAAGATTAACAGCTCTGAGCTGCTCTGTATAGAATTTCAGTGGGTGAGTGAGCGATTCAGATTCATCAAGTGCTGCATTGTTAAGAGACTTCAGTGTTTGGGTATTTGTTGAAAACACAAGACGTGCATTGCCCTCATGCATGCAGCAAGAAGCAGCTGGTTTTACACTTGTGTACGTTTGGAACCGAGTTCTGAAGTGCAAAAAGCAAAATTCAGCAAAGTTGTGATCTGTAAGGAAGGATAATTTGGTGCAACTCCTCTTTTTCCCCCCCTCTGTTGCTTTTAAACAGCAGTTTGTACCATGGTGTCATTATGTATAGGAGCGTGTATGTCTGAGCCAGTTGAGATCAGGTTGTGTGAGGACACCCGCCACAGATATGATTATATTTGGCCTCCTGAATACTGCCCTGGGATTATTTGTAACTTCTGCTTTCCATTCCTTACAGCCAGTTCCAAAATGCTCTATTTGATCAACTCTCCATACCTAATCTAGTTACATCCACGTGTTGCTGTGAGGGAGCAGCACTAAAATTCATTCAGCTCTCTGTAAATTCATCATGCAACAGGTGAGTGAGCTGGAGCTGCTTCAGTAACCCTTGCTGTATTGTTTCCCATGCAGATTAAAAGGTCAAAACACCTTTAAAGCCATCATGTAGCTAGAGCTTCTGTGTACCACAAACCATAGCACACCCCTGGCAGTTCCTGTGAGAACTAGAATAATCTTATCTGCCTAAACCACTCCCATGATGTGGGACTTCTCTGCACAGAGTTCTTAGTAAATCAGTTCAGCAGTTAATTGCTCTTGCTATTAAAACTCCACATTATTTCTAATCTCAGTTTCTCCGTGTTGCCTTCCAACTATCACATATCCCTTGTTAGATCACAGCAATTTTTCTTTTATAATTTTCTGTGTAGGTGCTTACAGACTGATTGTTCCTGAGTCTCCTGCAGAGGAGATTAAATAGGTTGAGCTTTTCTCTTTTGCTGTGAGGTAGGGGTTTTATTCCTCTGTAGTTGTGGATCTTTTCTGAATCCTCCTCAGTTTTTCTGTATCCCTGAATTCTGGAGGAAGGATTGAGTCCACCAGGAACCAGGCCGTGCTACACATGCAAGTGAAATGATTCCCCTTCCACTTCATGTTTCTCTCTTCCTAAATCCTAAGATTTAGTTCTTTAGCCTCAGGATTGCAGCAGGAGTGGTAATCATCCCAGTCTTTTCCAGAATCACTGCTTCTCAAGGTGCATCCCAGAATGCTGCCTCACTTCCCTCTGACCCTCCTGACCTGAGTGAAACCCATGCACATTACATTGTCCCTAGCTGCATGCCACTGAAAAACGGTACCACACATTTACAGAGGACAGTAAATGACAGGTACAAAATTATTTCCATCTAAAAGTAGCTCCTACTGGTTTGGCATAGCAAGAGAGGCTCCCTTTTGTCTCTAGCAAAACTGCTGCTTCCCAGAGTGCAGGAGTTCTGCTTTCCATCTCTGCATCATGCAGAGTGCAGGCAGCCCGACCAGCTGAGGAGTGTCTGTGGTCAGTGGTGAAGTCTGCTGGGCATCTGCTGGTCCATGGGCAGACAGGAACCTCCCCTTTCCAGGTGGTCCCTTGCTAGGAAGTTAATGAAGCCACGTAGATGAAACCTGAAGTTTCTCCTTCACAAGTTTAAGCTGAACTCCAGAGCTTTTCCAAAGCTGAAAGCTGTTCACTTGACCTTAGCTTATTGTCTGATTTGCAGCTGCCTCAGCATGTCCAGGTTCCAGCTGGGACCGACAGAGAATCACAGCAATGTGGTCAGGAATGCTGATCCAGGAGACTTTCTGTCCTGACCTGAAGTTCAGATGGTCTGGTGAGAGCTCCTGTTCTCGAGAGATTTTCAGTCTGCTCAGCAGGCCAAGAAGGCAACCAAGAAACACACTTTGGTGTACTTAGATGAATGTAGTTTACAAGGTCTTGGAGGAGACAGTTTCCTCGTTCCTCCCACCGAATCAGAAGTAAGGCTGCTCTTGGCTGACAAGGGAATTGCATTGTCTGCTGGATGTTGGTCCCTCCGTTTCTGTACCCAGTATTCTAGTGAATAAAAAAGGAAAGGAGAGGATAGCAATTGAGCTTCCCCCCCCATCACAGATCAGGAAAAAAATGCCATGCCTGTTACAAAAGCATCCAGAAGCTTCCTGTTTGGGCACCGATTCTTAGGTGGGGGACTGTATAAATCTGCATAACCTAGAGCTGCTTGTACCTACAGAGAGACTCGATGCTGAGAGCCAAAGGTTAGTTCAAGCATACAGGGTTCCAGTCACTGCTCTCCTGTTAAAACTCTACCCTGAATTTGTAGAGGACGATGCGGCCGACGCCTCCTGTGTTTCCCGCTTCCATTAAATGCCTTGCTGATGGTTCACACCGAAGCTTACTGCTGGAGAAAGAGATCAAACGTGCAGGATTAGCCCTTGCCCTGTGTTAAAGTTGCAGCCCCAGCGCGCAGCATCCCCCATCAGCCAGAGCTTCCCGGGCAATGAGCGCCACCGCGGGCATCCCGCCTTCCCTCCACTACCCAGAAGGATGCCGGGGTCACGTTTTAACATCTTTCATGCTTGTTATTTCCACCTACATCGAATTCTGCCCTTAGTGCCAAGGCAAGGCCAGCAGTGCGGAGGGAGTGCCTGTCGCGGGAAGCTGCTCCGTACCGACAGCGTGCGCACCGCCCGCTCCCTTCCCCGCCCGGAGGAGACACCATTGTCCCCGGCACAGCAATCCCCTCTCCTTCCCCTCGCTGGCAGGGGGGCAAGCAGGGGTTAACATCCCTTCCTCTTCATTCCTGCCTGCGCAGAGCCTGTGGCGGCGGGGGGCTCAGCGCCGCTCGGGGGGAGGGCAGCCCCGATGGGGGGGGGGGGCGGCCGGCGGTCCTGCCCGTTCACCCCGCTGCTATAGCAACAGGTTGGGAATGCCTCTGCCTGCCATCCCTGCCTCCCATCCAAAAGCGTCTGGTTTGCAGGCAGCTTTATTGTCTGCCGGACGGTTGTCCTTGGGTCAGAGCCTCTTCCCCCGTCACAAAAGGCCCCGCACAAAGAAGAGACTGAGTTTAAAGGGGGAGGGGGGATAGAAAATCCCTATAATTTATGTTTTAACTGTAAGTGAGAGCTAAGAAAAATATTTCTGGCTTCTCCCAAATGATAGAGTTGGGGAAGGAGGAGAGGGGGCATAATTAGGTTTTGCTGGGATTCGGTAATTGCTTCCTGTTGCCTCATGAAACTATTCAGGAGGAGCCTGGCTCTCCCGCAGGGCTCTGTGACACAGATTTTACCCCAGCGTGGTGGGGCTGCTGCTGTCCGACAGCTGCACAGATCCTGTACTGAGAGTTGGCTTTCAGTTTGCTTCTGTGGCTGAACCAAGTTTCAGATCCAAAATCATCAGCAGAGCTTTGTTCTGATCCAGCTCAGAGAGCTCAAGCGCCCAGCTTGTGGTGTATGGAGTAGGCATCTCGTTGTCTGGGGTTGTTCCCTTATGTTGTGGTGCACAGATGATGGGGAAATTTAGCAGGGAGGGTTGTAGGATACTGCTGAGTTAGTAAATACAGGTTGTAATCTTCCAAGCTGTCAGCGTTTCTCGAACATTAAGATTCTGGTTCAAATAAACACACTCCCTTCCAGTAGAATCTCTTCCCTTGTCCCAAGCAGAAACATGCTTTCATCAAGCCAGAGCAAAGACAGGATTCTTCTTCATCACTTCAAGTGCTTGTGGGCCTGTTTCTTAACAAATCCTACCAAAAAATGCCATTTTAAATTCAAAAGCTTCTGTGAGGCCAGTGTCCTTATCTGCATGACTGGCCTTTTTGTGTCCACCATTCGACCTTGATGTGACCTAGATGAGTGGTATGAACCTGCCAACTGGGGAGGTGCACAGAAGATCAGATTGCATCATGTTCCTAAGCCCCTTTAGGTATTTCTTCTAGACTTGTGAACCTAGTAGAGGTCTACTGATGGTACATTTTCATCTGACATCTATTTCGGATGCTTTATCTAAGTACTTTACCCACCACATCAAAATAAAGCACTGGGCAAAAAAACCAATTTCTCCCCACATCCCATTTCCATAATACTTTGTGCTTCTGATGAAGGAAAAAAGCTGCTTTTCTTAGGAATTGAACAGTGTGTTAGGATATAATGCTCAGTAGCCACCAGAGGCAGTCATTCTTGTCTGTAGCAGTGATGTTCTTAGGCAACTCCTCCACCAGTCAGTGCCTCTATATAATAAGATAATGCCTCAGGGTACCTCAGGTACCTGTTAAGTGTTTATTGCCCATTCATTTCTTGAATGTCTGTTTGATCTGTTTATAGGAATGCATTAATAATTGTTCTCTTCATTTTATAGTCTGGGTACCTTTCTTCTCAAGCTCAGTAAATTCCTTATCTTATGATACCACGTTCCTCATTTCTCTAATCCCTGTTGTTTCCTTTGGGCAGCCCTTGGTTCTTTCAGGGCTCTCCTGCAAAATCTCACACGTCCCTTCAGAAAGCCGTGCTTTGTTTACAGGGCACAGCAGCTGTGAGGCCCCTCTTGTTTTCCTTCACATCGGTCACATTCTGTGCTCAGCAGCTCTTGTCTCTCAGCCCCCACCAAACCAGCTACGCAGTTTGATGATACAGGCAATTAAGGTTTCTATCACATTGTCCATCCTCCTCCTTCCCCAGTCTTGTCCTGTACCCTGAAGAGCTGCTAGGTATCATCCACATTTCAGGAGTGCAGAAATTTATTTCCACTTCGCTTTCTGTGGTGTATTTTGTACAGGTATTGCCCTGATACTGTCAGAGCCCTGTCCCATCCAATCCCTGTACCCTACCTAATTCCTGCTGCCCCAGGACAAGAACTTTTCAGGATTCAGCTTTGAAGCTGACAACTTAGTCTCTCATGTATAGACATATGCATGTGCATGTATAGCAAGGGCCTCTCTGAGATGGCTGACACTTGGGGTTTCTACTTCTCCACAGGGTTATTTTCATGTTTCCCACTCTTTGTTTCTATCTTAGAAAGAAAAAGAGATGACTTGGCAAAGCCACTAGCTGATTCCCTCCCCCTCTGCATGCCCATCAAAAGCATGGGGAGCATCATTTGGGGAAGAAAGAGGACACACGGCCAAGACAAGGCAGTGATGGGGGCAGCTAAAACTTAGCAGTAAGAAAAGAAATCAGCATGGCTGAGAAGGCGTGCAGGACTGGCTTAGGGAACTTGGGCTGTGTACACCCTCTGCTTGTCCCCAGCTTGCAGGGAAGATGCCTGCTAGAGATGGGAAGATGGGAAGTTACAGTTTGTGCAGAGAGGAAGGAACTGTGGGTTTCCTCTTCGCTTCTCCCCCAGAGCGCTGTGGTAACATCATGAGTTGCTTCTTTCCATGCTCCACACGTGAGTCTCTTTTGGTCAAACTTTCGCATTGGGGGAGGCTGGTGCCTTTCTCTTGGCTGCAGTCACACCAGCATGGCCCAAGGGAGAGAGGAAGAAACGGCTTGTTGGATCGTTTCTGTTTGGCTGCTTGTGTGGAGTGACCCTGAGCGATCCCCGTGTGCTGCGGTGGCTCCTCGCGCACGGGCAGAGAGAAAAACAAATCTCCCAGGGACAGAAGATAGGTGACAGCCCTGGTGATTTCCTGCAATTGTGAGCAGGGCAACAGCTGGGCTTGTTTGGGAGGAGCCAGGGCTGAAGGAAAGGCTGTGCTGAGGGAGTTCCAGGCCTGGGACAGATGAGTGTGGAAAGGGAAGGATGGCCTCATCGGTCAGAGCGCTACCTCGTGAAGCCGTTCCCTTGTGACAGCTTCCTGGGCTGCCCTGAGGTTGGAGATGAGGTGCTGATAGCACTGTGGTATGGGAGTCCTTCTGTCATCTGCACACTAAGGGTGAGCAGGGTCAGCTCCGTTGGTTTCCTAAGCTGGCAGAAGTTGTGGGTAGCGTGGTTATGATGCTCCTCAGACTGGCAGGGCAGGCTGAACTCTGCCGAGGCAGCAGCGCCTTTAAACACACTCCGACAGAGAGCCCTTGTAGCATCACTCTGGTTTTCCTGGGTGGGCAGACACTGAGAACTGTGCCACGTAAAGGAGACTGACGTCAGGTTACCACCAGTGGGAATATTTCTTCTTACCGTGTCCTGTCTCCCTCAACCATCTTTTCTAAGGGCTTCAAGAGGTGGAAACCAGCAGTGCAGCGCCCTGACTCAACCCGAAACCACTTTAACCCGTAACAGGGACTTGGAAGACAAAGTTTGTTTCCAGAATAAAGCGGTGCCTGTCTGACTGCAACAAGCACGTTTCAGCAGCAGAGAGTTTGCTTTCCAAGGCCTTGGTAACTCTGTGGAAAGCACAGGGTTTCTCTCAGTATTTTCAGTCAGTGCAAAGCTTTCCTTCTTTGGGATCTCTGAGCAGCCTACTTTGGTTAGCCCAATTTCTACCTAAGAAAATGTTTAGTCTTTCAGGTGCATAGTTAAAATAGCAGGTATAGTCTTCACACCCTGACAGACCCAAGGTGAGGAGCAGCCCCATGCTCACATTACACTCCTGGAAAACTTCCCAAATCTCTTTCCACTGTATAAATGTTGTCCAGCCCACCTTGCCACTTAATCTCAGTGTTTCAAGCCTTTCTTTGTTCCAGTCTTTATTGTTTATTTGAGGCAAAACCAGGCATGAAATATTTTGGTTTTTCTAACAAAATGGTAGGGGTATTTTCTGCATTTTGTTTTCATATAAGAACGTGTCTCCCAGGTCATAATTCTTCGTGTTCAAACATTGTGCAAGGCAGGTGCATTAAAAAAAGAAATGGATTTTAAATCGTTAATTCATATGATAGCTTTTGTTGAGAACTGGTGAGATATATTTTTTCTATCATATTTTTCCTCTATCAGGTGTTCCCCCAATTAATACCAGGTCAGTCTTTGCAGGGAGAACCATGCCATACTCTTTCTCTTTAGAAAAACAGTGTTTGTCATACTGAGGGCTCAGGTGAGAGTATTGCTGACTGGTACTAGAGGCCTTTTTGATGTACCTCCAAGTATTTTTGGTTGACTCCTTGTTTCTCAGTAATGCAGGCAATGCTCTCTTGCTCAGTGTATGGGAGGAACAAACACCATGAAGCAAATGTCCAGCATTTCTTCTTGCAGTTCACAGCCAGTCCACTACTTAAGCATCCAGTTTTAGCTGTTTGCTGGAGCTTCTCCATCTTTCTATTTATTCTCATCCAGATATACCTGTTTGAAAGCAGCCAGTGCACAAGGAAAATCCTTGGCACGCATCAGTTAAGTTTTGCTCAGCCAAGGGCCACAGCTGCTACTGTCTCCATTTATTTTATTCCCTACAGGAGTTCCCTTGCTTCTTCCATTTATTCTGCATGGTTCCTAGAAAGCCCACAAGCTTTCCTGTGACCTGTGATAGCCTGTTCACCAAATGCACTTGACAACAGCCATTAACACTTTCCATTACATCAGTACTTTTGCTTTGCTACAGAGAGGAAACTTGAGCAGGGGGTGTAAATTGCTAGCTGAAGGTCACTTAGACAAACACCTAGTTCAGATGAGCATCTAAGCCTTTTGCAGCCCATTCTCATGTCCTATCTTTGCATTAAGCTGCTTCTCAAGGACCCATAATTATCATTATTTGGTAAGGGTGGGTACATCCCCTGTGATATCTATGTGGGTCAGGCATCACACGTAGATCAGGCTGTCATATCTGTTCCCTCACACTATTTCCAGCCAGTCTCCTTCAGTCCTTTGTCTGAGGTGTCAAAAATCCCTCCAGGAATCAAAGAAAAACAAATTTGCCTACATATGGCTGTGTTACAGCTCCTCTCTCCTTTGTATTGAGCACCCCACCTGTAGCCTGGGTCTCCCAGTATGCTTTGAGTCAAGACAGACTGGCCAAACTGGCTGCCCTCACATACATGGACTTCTCTGCACTTTAAACAGAAAATGTTTGCATAACAAGCTATGGGAGGGGGGGCAATATTAGCATAAGCTTCAGGCAGAAGTGGAGCACTGTTAGTTTCCACAGTTTATAAGTGTGTATCAGCTGTGTTGTCTGTGGATCAAAGCTGTCTCTACGGTTCATCAGGTAACTAAGTGATTAGAATATGTCCCTCGAGTTGAAGTTTCCATGTTAGAAACTGGGAGATGGGTCTTTGGGTTACCATGGCAGCAGTGGCACAACTTGCAAATCTTTCTGACACTGCTCAGGGTAAGGCTGGTGTGCAAGGGGAAGGTCACCTCTCACACAGACACCTGAGGTAGGCAGACAGATCTGGGGGACAGGATGTGAGCTGCTGACTTGAGATGCTGTAAAACTTGATCCTGGGAAATGCCTTGAGTGCAGAAACACGGAAGTTAGTGCTGCTATTTTTAAACGTTGTGGTGAGCCAGAAGTGTTGGCAATAGTGCCTTTGGAAGATGTGAAATAACAAATGTATGTCTGGTTTGTCTCCTTCTCCTCCCCCCTTTTTTCTCTGCTGTATAGAGGTTGAAATATTTGTCTACCAATACAGACTTTTGTTTTGTTCCTTTTTATGTTGGTCAGCAAGCAAAACACATTCCTCCTTTCCCTGCTACACCTTGTCCTGCATCTTTCTAACTGACGTGCTGTGCTGGCCATCAGTGTTCATTTCTGTAAGCAGTGACTTGAGCGCTGGTACAGGCGTATTCAACATCCCTGTGTACTGACTTGTCTTTTCTCACTACAGAATCAGCACAAGGCTGAGGAGATAGTTGGGGTCAAGTTGGCTTCAGTCATGCAGGAACTGCCCACCTAAGAATGAGAGATCAGTCGGTTATTTTGCACTGGCTGCCAAGCTGGTGTTCCCATTTGTGATCCCTACCAGTACAATTTCTGAACTGATGGACTGCCAAAAGCAAACACAGAGTGTTTCAGGCATCTGATGTCCATGGTGGACTCCTGCCTTCAGTTTTCCCATGCCTATGGGAAAATTTCTTGCATTTACTCAACAGAGCCCCATGCTTATGCAATATTGCAGCTGCTTTTTGGATCCATGACTCGATGCATGAAACTGTAGTGTGTTGCTTTGCAGTCAAACGTTACACTGCTGCATGGGGACCCAAATTCTGAGAGGATCCACCTGCAGTCTGGCACTGCAAATGTCAGGCTTGTTCCACGTGGCACTGTCTCAAGCACTGCAGACAGAACTTAAGGGGTCTGCAAGCCTCTGTGGGTTGATACTGTTAGTGATTGTTCCAGGTGGGCAGCTATAATTGGGATGTTTCCTTCTTATCAGTCCTTGGTCCACATTAAATTATTCCAAGAACACTGATCACTCAGGTCTAACTACACTAGAAACACTAGAGTTGTTCAAATGAGACATTGTTTACGTGAGGTCACCTCTGATATGGCACTTCAAACCATCCTGTTAGCAAGTCCTCCTTAACCCTTTACAAGCATCTCGTTAGCAAGTCCCCTGTATCACAAATAGCAGTAATAACAAGAGGTGCAATATTTCAGCAATGTTGAGACATATGTCCACTGGTACAGGCATTCTTTGAGGGGGACAGTCCTTCACACCACCCCGTGGCTCAACATCATCATCTTACAGATGGTGCTCTGTGATGGATAGAGGATAGGGGTAAAGCAAGGAGGAGGGAAAAGAAAAGTGTGGGCACAATAGTCCCATAGCTACAATCAAACTATTCAAACAATTGACATTTCCAATAATCGATGATAACTGTTGACATTTGATGAACATTAATTAAACACCATGTGTATCACAAGAACACATGAAGTAAAAGTTTCCCTCCCTTCTTTCCCTAGGGATTAAGTTTTTCAAAGTTCACGAGCTCAACTTAGGTGTTTTCATGTCTGTCAGGGCACTAAGTCATAAATATTCCTTTTGTCCAGGGCAAATGTTTGTTGTCTGAATAGTGGGGCTTAATTAGGGCCTAAAGTTCGTTGAAGGAATCCAGAGCCCCCATCCAGGCTTCAGTTTTAATTATGCAGCAGCACCTCTCCCCTGAGCTGTCTCTGCTAGGACGGGACCCCAAAGTAATTCAAAATTGAGTCAAACCACAACCCCCCCGTAAATCGCCTGAACATTGCAGAGACCTGTTTGTGGAGCCAGATAACTCTTACATTCCACCTGAGTCACAATTAATTGTCCGATGTGTGGGTATAAATTTCATCTGCACCCGTTAACAGGGCTGTGAACTGCATTGTATTCAGCTGGGTTTTTAGATCCAGGCCTGAGGTTGGTGTCCCTGCCTGTGGCAGGGGGGTTGGAGCTCTGTGACCCTTGGGATCCCTTCCAACCCATGCCAGTCTGTGATTCATTCTCTGTGTATTCTAATTGGGAGATAGGTTGTGCCATAATTCTTTTAACACAATTAACAGCAAAACTTCCTTATCTTCCTAAATTCCTCTACAAAGGAGCTATGATGAGGCAGCCTGAGTCCTTCACCTTTCAAGTCACCAATACAATAACCCTTTTCAATTTGCAAAAGCAACATTTCCCAGCATTTTCCACAATACCAGTGCATCATATATGGCTTGTAAAAGGATGGCATAATGAAGTAGCATGTTGTCTGTGTGTGATAGATTCATGTCACTGCTCTTTGCAGAAGAGACCTTGTTCAGAGGATGCTAGTAGCAGCTCCTTCAAGAGGGAGTGGCACTGCCTTTGCATCTGTAGGATTTGCTACAGGTTTACTCTGCTTGCAGAATACCATTAACTTGCCAAAACATCCAGGGCTAGCAGGAGCATTTCTCTTGCCTTACTCGTGCTCAGAGTATCTCTTCACAAGGCCTTGTCTCAGTGGCGGTGCCGTTATCGAAGGATACGTACTGCTGATTAGAATCAGAGTGTGGAGCAGACCTCTGTGGAAGGAAGCAAAGTCCAAAGGACATTAAGAGGCAAATTGATTTTGTTTATCTTCATCAAGTGTACTTTGAAAGGAACTGCTTCTGAAAAATGCCATGCACGTGCCTTCCATTGTTCTTGTCTGCTCCTTGTGCTCCTCTTGGATGAAAGATGAATTGGAGGGATTCGTTCTTCTCCAGAGAACCTGTCGTTCTGTTACTGACCCCTCTGTCAAGCCAGGTTCAGGTTTGTGCTGCCCAGCTCTGCTCTGACCCCTCACACCCGGGTTTGGCCTAGCCTAGCCAAACTGGGAGCACAAGTGCTCCCAACGGTGGTGATGATGACTAAGGCTAGGGTGTAGCCATGGCCTCAGTAACCTCTGGACTGAGCACACCTCTGCTGAGAACAAAGTTAGGTGACTTACTGGTAAAACTATGTCAGTCCTATGTCTTCAGGGATGGAGTGAATCATGTAGGTATGCTTAGTTACCAAGATGTTTACTTCGTGAGTGTATCATGTTTGTTTAAGAGGAAGAAGTTCTGAGGAAAAGCAAGAAGGCTTTAAAGCTTTCTTCAACACTTACATGACATCTGTTCACAGTTTGGTTCACTGTATTCTTAATTATAAAACAATGGCATTAGGTCATATATATCATGAATTCTTTGAACAGGTATAGTCTTGTCTAAATCCTGTAAAAACCTTGTTGATGAGTTCTTCTAATTATATCAGTCTTAATGTACCACCTTCTGGCCAGCTGATGGAAGCACATGAACTGATCTTCAGGACTAACACATGCTTTCTGGAGCTGTGACTCTCAAATGGGTTTAAACCAAACCCAGCTTCTTTTCTGTAGCAGTTTTGGGACCCATTCACTACCATTGCTTAACACATCACAGAAAACCTCAATTTTTTCTAAGTGTTAGAAGAACAGCACTTACTTGCTTCAGTTTCTTTACTGAGGGAAAAAAAAAAAGCCAAACCAACAACAAAGCTGGGTTTAAGCAATAAACAATGCTTTTTCTTACAGTGCCTAATGTCATCTAGCCAGGAGAGCTGTACTCCCTGTTAAAGTGCATGATTGTCTCTAATTTATCACCATGTAATTCCTACCTGACATGAAGATCTAACAGTTTCTTCAAGACACTAACAAACTTGTCCATGACTTGAATGAACTGTGTCTAATTTGGAATCTGCTGTTCAAATGATAAAGGTTCAAATGCTGCAAGGTTTTGGTCATTTCTGGTTGGGTTGTGTGTTTGTTCTTGGCTGTAATTGTGTCTAAGAGTATTAGTACACTAACTCCTAAGTGTTTACAGACTGAAACCTAAGTAAGTTGTGTATTTGTAAAACACCTTTTCTGAGTGTGGATATCTGCTGTAGGAATCCAGTGTACTGGTTTTGTGCCTGAGGTGTGTTACAGATGCTTAGTTTTGGTTTAAGACTTTCCCAGCCTACTGAACAGTACAGACAGCAAAACATGTAAGAAACTTTTACAGATAGTTGCAGCCAGGAGCAGACAGCGTAGCTGAGAGCTGTACGTAGCTTATGAGTTGCTAAAATGTTGTTTCAGCTATTCCATCCTACATCTGAAATGTGGTGGGGTTGTTTTTTCAATAAAAATATATTGAGTATTTTTAAATAATGCAGGAAAGTTTAAGTTGTAAACTAATTTTGTTATTTTGAACATTTTCTTTGCTGAAGGAATAGTAGCAGGGCTCTGATTGAATGTCAGTCTTCATTTAGCTTCTCCCATTGAATAAATGGAGGAGAGGAAAATGGGTGAAACAAAAAAGACACTCAAATAGCATCATAGACAGCTGGTTGCAGTGAGACTTCCAGCTGCAACTACCAATGTTCTTATGAGCAGACTGATGGCAGTTTCTGGTCAGGCTCGGTTGTTGGGAAGATGTTCCTTTTCCCTCTCCAAGCAGCAAGAGGCAGCATGAGTGAAGGAGACACCAGGTAAATAAATAACCCAGGGCAGTGAAGCAGAGTAAGCACGAATGCCCAAAAAGCAGTATTCCTACTTAAACATATAAATGCATATGTTATAATAAGAAGCCAAACTTCAATAAACAAAGTCCACAGAAATTTCTAGGGTCCTTTAAGACAGTACATGGAGGACAGTCCTTTTCAACAGTTCTTACAGTACAAGGGTTGCTGCAGTCTAGCTGTGACAGGCTGAGTCCCAGTTTGCTTGTGTTTCATCTCCAGTTCAGACTCTGTGTGATGCCTTACATTTAAAATGAAATACAGCAGTTCTTATAAAGACTAGAGCCTCCTGGGGATAATTGAATTGAACGTAGATTAATGCCGTTGTGTTTTAAATCGAGCTGGAAGCTCTGTGATAAAACTTCTTTGCAGCTGCAGATGATTTAACTTCTTTTGACAATTAAACTTCTGTTGGGACTTGTGGGGAATTTGCAAGTTAACCAAGCAACAGGCATCATACTTAAGTAGTCATTAACCCACTGCTGGGACCAGAGTAGGTAGTACAGATTTGGGATAAAACTACAGGAGGTTTAATCAGGCCACGGATTTACATGGCCTAAATTTAGACACCCCAGTTCAAAGAGATAGAATATGACAGAGTATGATGAAGTAAAAAGTTATCTAAGGATGAATCCGTTCAACGTGATCTGAGAAGCTTGTCAACTGGGAGGAGAAGGGATAAGAAAGTGAACGGCAAAAATCAGGTCTGTGACTTCAGTCTTTCATCTGGTAACCTGATGGTTGCTTAGTCTGTGGTGGTTTTGAAATGTCTCTTAGCTGTGCCATGAAGTGTGAGGTTAAAAACATAACTTTTGTACTAACAGTCCAGCACGCTGGAGAACTAGATTACTGTTAAATTCTTGGGAACTCCTGGCAATTTAAATAATGACTGAAATGCTATTCTTATTGTTGTTGTAAAGGTTGTAGAAAATGCTGAAATCTCAGGTGTACAGCCATACCAAAGCATTGTGTTTTACACTCACTTTTCTGCTTGTAGTGGAGAGCAGTGACTTGTCCAAGACATGGGGTCTATAGATCTGTCAGAGGCAGAAGGCACAAAAGCCAGCAGTGCTGTCTCATGTAGAACAAACCTGTGGTGCAGCCACCGAGTTCAGTTTCATGTTGTCTGCTCATTTTGAGAAGTACTCTTGATTCATTAGCCCAGTGGGAAGAAAATGGGAAGAAAATGGGAAAAAACCCCTTTAATGTCTGAACTCTGATAAGTTATGCTCGCTTTGCAAAACAAGTTATTTACCATTGCAGCTCTCTCTTCTAGAAGGAGCTGGGGTTGGAATAGCAAAGTATGATGCAGGCTTCTAGGAAATGTCTTGGCAGAGCCTGAGATGAGGAAAATAGCGGTCAAAGGTGTCATGTCCTGACAGAGGACAAGGACAGCTTCCACAGTACAAGTCAAAAAACAATGTTTTTCCTTATCCTAACCTACATCCCTAGATCACAGCTTCTTTCTGAGATTTTTCATAGACATCCAGGACTCGCAGACTCTTTCCCATTGAGTAAGCCAAAAAGTGTCTTTTTGCTGAACAGATCCTGGGCAAAAATGCTGCCTAGATACCATTTATGGTGCCTCCACTGTGTCCCCACGTGTGCTTTTGTGCTAAAAGCAAATGGACAGGCAAGTATGTGAGGTCAGAGGGGAGGAACACTCTTCCTCAAGGTTCCTTCCCTCTCCCTGCTGGACTCTTCGCAAATGGTGTGGGAACAGAAGTGGGGGAAATGAGAACAAGAGTGAAAGGGAACAAAACTGCCAACTGACAGAAGGTAAATGAAGAAATGCAGCCTGAAAATATAGAGAGGGGAGTTTTTAAAAAAGCACTACAACGTGTGAGCTAAGTTTCTTCTGCAGGTCGTTACGCTGGAGTGAGAGCAGTGCAAGCATTGCTGTCGTTCCTTTTGCATGTCTTTACTGCATTCCTTTTCTGTGCTCAACTGTCCATTTCTTCATTAATTCTTCCCAGACTCTTAAGCATTTTAGCCAAGTCTTTTGACCATCTTTCTTGCCCAGCATAAGAACAGGCCTTTCTTGAGCATACAAACTGCAGTGCAGACTGGGGCTTTCTTTTTGCAGAGGGAACTGGGTAACTTCAGAATAATTAGCTGAAATTTTCTCCCCTCTTCTTTTTAAAGACAATTCCTCATCTCTCCAAGAAGATGAAGAGATAGATATGGAGGCTGTCAACTGGCAGCTGAACAACACCTCCATGAATGGGCATTCATCTACCCCAACCACAGTTCGCTTTCCCAGCTGGGTGACTTTTGATGACAATGAAGTCAGTTTTTCACCACAGAACCTTTATCCCTTGAAAACAGACACCCCACCTGCAGAAACACAGACTCCAGATGTTAACTTTAACCTCACTGCATCCTTTAAAAAAAGAGAACGTCCTAAAAGCACGTTGGGGGACCTCTCCAAAATTCAGAAACTAGATCTCTCCTCCTTAACCAAGTTGCCTTCCGTTGAAACCCCGCCATGGAGTGCTACTAATCCCTTCCTGGATGAATCTCTTCGAGATGTCCAGCCCTCACCCATCAATCCGTTCAGCTCATTCTTTGAGGAGCGAGACAGGCGTTCCAAAAGCTCTTCTGTCTCCAGTGCTCCAGGCAAAAGCCAAAGAGACTCTCTCATTATTCTACATCAAGAGCCTGATACCATCAGTTTCCATGAGACAAACAAAAGTGAAACCCACACAGATGCTGTAGAGCAGCTCAAGCAACTCCAGATTGGAGACCCGGATCATGTGAGCAGCCCTACCTTGCCTGATGATGACCCCATGATGCCATATGATCTGGATGCAACCTTATTTAACCTAGCACCAGCTCAGCCAAAGGACGGGTGGCCAATGATGCTCAGGATCCCTGAGAAGAAGAACATTATGTCGTCCAGGCACTGGGGACCCATATACGTCAAGCTGACTGAGAGTGGATTTATACAGCTTTTTTATGAGAAGGGACTGGAGAAACCTTTCCGGGAGCTCAAACTTGAGATCAACCATGAGATTTCCGAGCGCAAGCTGCAGAGCTACGATGAGAATGGAAGGATACACAGTGTGCGGTTGGACCGCACAACCTACAAGGAGAAGAAGAAGTACCAGCCCAAACCTGCCATTGCTCACACAGCAGAGAGAGAGCAAATTATCAAGCTGGGGACTACAGATTATCAAGACTTCCTTAGCTTCATCAATGCTGTACAAGAGACGTTGATGAACTTGCCGGCCTCATCGACAGATCTGAGCACAGTGGGACTAAATTATCAAGAAGAAGAAATTACAGTGGATGTTCGGGATGAGTTTCATGGCATATTGGCCAAAGGAGACAGTGTGATTCTCCAGCACAGTGTGCTGACCCATATCTATGTTCTCAGCTTCCTCTCTGGCCTGGCAGAATGCAGACTGGGCCTCAACGATATCCTGATCAAAGGGAATGAAATAGTTGCAAGGCAGGATATCATGCCCACGACTACCACGAAGTGGATTAAATTATACAGCTGTCGGTTCCATTCCTGTGTGGATGAGGACGTGTTCAACAGCTCCCGTGTCATCCTGTTCAACCCTCTGGACGCCTGCCGGTTTGAACTGATGCGGTTCAGAACTGTCTTTGCTGAGAAGACTTTGCCTTTTACTCTGAGGACAGCTGCCAGCATCAATGGTGCTGAGGTGGAGGTGCAGAGCTGGCTGGTGATGTCCACCGGGTTCTCTTCCAACCGTGACCCTTTAACTCAGGTCCCTTGTGAAAACGTGATGATCCGCTACCCGGTGCCGAACGAGTGGGTGAAGAACTTCCGCAGGGAGAGTGTCCTGGGGGAGAAATCTTTGAAAGCCAAGGTGAACAAGGGGGCTGCTTTTGGATCAACCAGTCTGTCAGGTTCTGAGCCAGTGATGAGAGTGACTTTGGGAACTGCCAAGTATGAGCATGCCTTTAATTCCATCGTGTGGAGGATAAACCGACTGCCTGACAAGAACTCAGGTGAGTGGCACATACCATCTCTGCAGGGGTGTAAACTAAAAGCACCTCCATATTTTGGAAGATAGGGAATACTGAGTTTACATGGTGAGGGATAAATCATCCTCTGCAGTGTATCAAAGGACATCAGTTGCATGAAGCGTTTATCCGACCCTTCATTGCAGTAGTTTTATGTCAAACGTTGCTAACAATAAAAACAGGTTTAGGTTTTTCTGGATGCAAAAATACACCTTCTGTCTCTGCTTTTATGAGTACCAGGCATCTAACATCTCTGTGTGCTCAGCACTGGTACTGGAAGCAGTTTTTTCAGGTGGCTTGCAGAGGCAAGATGCGATGCTGTGGGGCTGAGCGACAGGACCAGATAAATCGCTGTAGTTCCAGCAGGTATGGTGTCTTTTCCATGCACTGCCAAACCTACTGGGCCAATGCTGTATACTTCAGTGCAGACACCACAGCTAATGCCTGTGAAGTATCTGGAATAGGGTTTTTAAGAGGACAGAA
This sequence comes from Gallinula chloropus, assembly GCF_964237585.1. NCBI lineage: Eukaryota > Metazoa > Chordata > Aves > Gruiformes > Rallidae > Gallinula > Gallinula chloropus. Next base: position 2,313,265 of record NC_140088.1, read on the forward strand.
GATAGCATGCAACCATTAAAAAAGGGGAAAAAAAAAGACATTTCCAAACACCAGTTAGTGGCTGTGTTTGTGTCATCAGTGCAGACAGGTAAATCCAGCTTAAACCTGAAGACAGCATACAAACATCAAACCCACAGGACTTTCTATTTCTAGTAACATGTTCATAATTAAACATTCAAATAATTTCCCTGTGGCCATTGCTGCTGATCCCTCTGGCCGTGGCTGCCAGTCATCCCATTTCCTGCCTTTCAGCCGTGGTGCCAGTAAAGCTAGGCAACTTGGGTTTACTTCTATTCATAGAGAATCCTACTTAGTTTCTGTGATCAAGACTAGCTTTTTACAAATGAGATGGACATATCAGTATTAATGCTGTAGTAATGCAGCTGGGTGCCTGGGGCGGGGGGGGCAGGTCTGTATTCAGTGTTCCCTGAAGGGAAGTTCAGTGTTGTACCAGATTTGGTGCTTTCTAAGGACATAAAGTTTACCCTGGGTTTGAGCTATAGAGTTAGCAAAACCGTGATCCAAGTCTTCTAATGTTTTGGATCATACTTCAGCCCAGTGACACCAGCTTACAGCCTGAGTTACAAATTTTGAGGGATATCACTGTCACAAGTGCCAGGAGGCTCCACATTTCCTGTAGCACAGGGTGTAAGAAGGGAGAGCTTGGGAACTCAAGAAATGCTGCAGCAAAAAGTTAACCTCGGGCTGTTTTTGAGCAATAACACGCTGGTGAGGAAAATCTCACTGTGCCATCTGCATGAGCTCTGGGAACTAGATGCTGTGAAATTGAGCCTTCTGCGGCATCTTGTCTCCAGAGATCTTAGTATACTGCACAGACATTGCAGCTGGGAAAACAACAGCCCCCAGACTTTAGCACAATCACAGAACATGCCAGTAGCAAGCTGGGAGAAGAGGCAGACCTGCTGGCTCTACTGCCTCCTGCAAGGTGATGCTGCCTTAACCATTGCTACACTGAGGGAGATGTTGATCTATGTCTCTTGTTGCCTTGATCTGTCCTGCTCTGAGGCTTTACTATATCTCTGTACACCCTGTGTCAGTGAGCTCACAGACTTGGCACTGCAGTTGGAGCCCTGCCACAGAGCATCTATCCATCAGTGTCAGCAGGCAGAGCGCAGGTCAGTCAGTATTTGTTTACATCCTGGGAGGAAGAGAGCGACCTCACCCCTCCGGTCAGGTCAGATGGAATTTCAGGGAAAGGAAGGGCCTTGTGAGCACTGTCTTGGCCAGGACATAGGAGGTATGTGAGAGAGAGGGAATCCCAAAGTGATGACAGGGCTTGCCAAATGTAGTTTAAATCTGACCTTGCCTCTCAGGGACTATTTACATGGAATCATAGAATCACAGACTGGTTGGGGTTGAAAGGGACCTCAAAGATCATATAGTTCCAGCCCCGCTGCCATGGGCAGGGACACCCTTCACTAGATCAGGTTGCCCAAAACCTGGCCTTAAATACGTCCAGGGATGGGGCTTCCACAACCAGTTGATAAAGAAAACCTATTTACAGGCTCTGCAGAGCTTCAGTTGCAGCTCACTGGACTCCACGTTTGTTTGGGGTGTGTTTTACTGGCAGAATATTAGGGAAACATCCCCCCCACCCCCTTTATTTTTTTAAGCCTGTGGATATCCATCCAGGTGTGTTAAAGAGTGGTTGCTGGTTCCATGTGTCCAGTTGAAATTATGAGGAGTTTAAAAGCTCAGATCTCCAAAGCCCCTGTCGTGCAGCATGCTCAGGCCCCAGTTAAACACTTCCCAGTGCTGCCTTCACACGCGTCCATCCCAAAACCCAGGGGGCACACGGCAGCTCAGGAGTGCAGCAGCACAAGCTGAACAAAGTTTTGTGGCTGTGGATGCTGCTGTGGGCTTCCACCACAGCCCAGGCAGTCTGGAAGAGGGAGCACCCCATGGCAAAGGAGAGGGAAAGCATTACAACCAGGAGTCTGCTGAGACTAGGGCAGGCTGAGGAAATAGAAGGGGAGCCTGAGAATGGGAGCTGTTTGCCAGTACTGAGCTGCTGAACGCAGAATTACTGACCCAGAAAGGACTCCTTTTTAAGCTTCTTCATAATGCAGAGCCAGAGCACAGCAATTCCCAGGTCTGTGCAGTGGCACCTGCACATGCTGTGGCAGAGGCTGAAGTGCACACACCACCTGCATGCATCCACCCCAGCCAGGCTCCAGAGCTGTCCAGGAGCCAAAGCCCTGCCGTGCCAGAGGGCAGAACCATCTCCCTGAGAGCCCGTGGGGCTGCTGCTAGCCCATGGCAAGTGAGGCCATCCTGAAGGTCTGCTGTGTGCCACTGCTTTTTATCCACAAGAAGTGTGCTCCAGGTATGAAAAGTTGGGAAGCACTGTCAGACACCCCAGTTCACTCTAGAATGTGGGTGACCGAGTTAGCACTCTGCCTGGGACAATGAATTCCAATGAAGGGCAGGTGATGTATGTTAAAGCTTGCAGAACTTGAGCTTTTATATCTGCTCAACATTGCACCCACTCATTGCTAACTTGGCTCTAGCTGTGGTTCTGTATGTCCTCTCGTTGGGTTTGCTGCACAGACATAAGTTTATAAACCTTCCAGCCAATGGGAAACTCTGCCTGGACTGTTTGTAACTATGAGGTTGACTCTAGATGAAATTTTTACCCAGACTTACACGGAGTTGAATATTTTTCCCAACTCTATTTCAGAGGTTGTGGGATGCTGCAATCCTTAAACCCTGAAAAGACTGCTCAATTTCATCCTGTTGGGACAAGTAATCTCTCAAAATCCCACGTTTTGCTTTTCAAGCTTCATCTCAACACGGCTGACTTCTCAGCTGAGCTGTGGATGAGGAGCTGACTTCCTTTCCAAGGCCTGGGCTTGCAAGTCCTGCACAGACTGTGTTTTCCTCTTCTTCCCAGGGGAAGCTTCTGGGCTTTTCCCACCCTGTTCCTTTTACTCTGCTTGCCTTCCTCCTTCCTTGTCTCTGTCCTGTACACCTTGCTGAGCAGTATGGAGAACAACTGCCCCAATGAACAACTACTCAGAAATCCCAAAGCCTATAATAGTAGCAGACAAGGATGTCATTTATTTATAAATTACTGTCTTTTACACATACCTAGATAACAGGGTTCCTTCAATCAGAAACCCAAAGGTGGCTTTGAGGGCTCTTGTCCTTATTTTGCAGACAGAGGAACTGAGGCATGGACCTTAAAGCTTAAATGGCTTGCTCAAGGGCTTAGGGAGTTGGCAGCAATCAAAAGTAAAACCAACCTACCTTGATTAGCAGTCCTGACTTCAATTTTTAAACGTTACCCTTGCCCAGCAAAACAAAGGGGGAAAATAGTAACAAAGGTTATTATTTACAGATGACAGACCTGAGCATGATTACTCCCTCACCTTGCCATCCCTAAGGACTAGCCACCCCGCCGTGGATTAGAGTAAAGAATAAGCAGTTATTTCCAAGCTCTGCATAAATTTGCTTTTGTCCTTATCCAGTGTATTTTCTTTTGCTAAAAATGGGCTAACAATTTCACATACACATGAAACACCTGCCAAATCTCCCCTTTCCTTATTGTTAGTACTTAACATTTCAGAAGCATCTGACACAAAGTACTTAGCACGTTACATACATGGGGGAATCAGAGGAGGGGAAATAGCTTTACCCTACTGTTCTTGCTTTACAACTTGTATTTTCACCCACTAAAAGCAGAGTAGAGTGACTTGCAGCGCTTTTTGCAGTTTGTTTTAAGTCCTCTGGAAACTTCAAGAGCGTTGAAACAGGTAAGAAGATACTGTCACTTGCTGTGTACCAGTTCCACCCAGGCAGATGCTTGCAGTTCCATGATCATAGAATCATAGAATCATAGAATGGTCTGGGTTGGAAGGGACCCCAAGGATCACAGAGCTCCAACCCCCTGCCACAGGCAGGGACACCAACCTCCAGGCCTGGAGCTACACAAGGCTGCCCAGGGCCCCATCCAACCTGGCCTTGAACACCTCCAGGGATGGGGAATCCACCCCCTCTCTGGGCAGCCTGTTCCAGCCCCTCACCACTCTCTCTGTAAAAAACTTCCCCCTAATATCTAATCTAAACCTTCCCTCCTTTAGCTTTAGTCCATTCCCCCTTGTCCTGCCATTATCTGCTCTTTTAAAAAGTCCAATCCCCTCCTGCCTATAAGCTCCCTTCAGGGACTGGGAGGCTGCAATGAGGTCCCCCCACAGCCTTCTCTTCTCCAGGCTGACCCAGCTCCCTCAGCCTCTCTTTGTAGGGCAGGTGCTCCAGCCCTCTAATCATCCTTGTGGCTCCTCTGACCCCTCTCCAACAGTCCCACATCCTTCTTGTACTGGGGGCCCCAGCTCTGGACACAGGACTCCAGATGGGGCCTCACAAGGGCAGAGTAGAGAGGGACAATCCCCTCCCTGTCCCTGCTGGCCACTCCTCTCCTGATGATGTTGCTCCTTCCTAGATGCTGTGTCTTCTGATCCACCCAACACAACTCCCACATCTGTTTCCTCTCTTTTTTTTTCCAGCTTCTGGCCATCCTCACTGCTTCTTCTGTCACCTGGAGCTCGGCTCTGACCGGGAAGTGCCTTCCAGTTTTGTCCGCTACGTCGAGGTGGAGTTTGACATGCCCACCACTTCTGCGTCCAAAGCCACCGTCCGGTCCATCTCTGTTGAGGACAAGACCAACGTGAGGAAGTGGGTCAACTATTCAGCACACTACAGTTACAAGGTAAAACTGAGCCCGTGGCAGTCACCATGGTTACTCTGCATGCTTCATTGTCTTGAAAAATGTGGGCAGGCAAATGAAAGGACGTGGGCAGATGAGTTGGGAGTCTGGCACATGCCAAGGCTCTGTGCGGTAGCTACCGGTGTGCAGCCGACTGACTCATGGCAAACAAGCAGGGGATCATCCCTCAGTGAAGATGGAATGCACTTGCACACCACTGCTTTGTGAAAGACCCTGCACATGGCCAGCTGCTGGGGCTTAGCTGATGCTCTAACAGCGAGTCTTGCTTGGTCTTCATAGAAGATGCTACAGTGGGAGTGCTACAGCAGACAGAAGGATCACGTTGTTTCTCTGCTGAAGTATTTCTTCCTTCCTGCCTGCCCCAAGGAGAGGAGCAGATGGGGAAATGCACTATGTGTATACCTGCCAAGAATCTCAGTATGCCAAAATTTGCATGTTAGCTGATCACACAGCAGAGAAATTGGCATACTACCTGCCTTCTTTAAGAGCAATGATCAGAGATACCTAAAAGATTCTCATGGCAAGTATTTGTAATGGTAATTGTCATTTCATGTTGAGTACTCTCTTGGATTTCCCAGAGATGGTATTTGATCTTCCTAAGTATCCCTTTTAAGAATTAAAGGTTGGACTGTCCCTGAGTTTTCAGAGGTCTTGAAATTTAGAACACAAATGTAGATGTGCGTTTTGAAAATTAATCTCCTTGCTGTATACAACAGTCTTTGCAGACTTGAAAATTGAGCCTAGGCTGCTGTCGCTTGGGAAGACATCTACACTCTGCAGATTTGGTTCTGGGTTTGGCTCAAAGTATAGATGGGGCTGGTATTGAATATAGAATCACATGAGACTGCTTCTCTACATGACATTATCTCTTCTGGAAATGATGTCATAACACTGTTGACTCATAGAACTGTTTGGATTTGTCTGAAAACATAGTACAAAAATCCAGCTCTCCCCCTCAGTCTATTTCTTGTCACAACCCGCTGGGTTTACTGAGAGTTTCTTCACCTGAGCAGGGAACAAACTGCCACTAAGGAAGGTTTTTTTTTTTGAATCTTTTGTTTTCCCTTCTTACTACAAACGTTCTCCCTCTTTCTCCTCTGCCAGGTTGAAATAGAGCAGAAAAAAAGCTTGAATGAGGATCTGAAGGGAGAAGATACTGCAGATGTCAATGAATGTGCCACACAGTGAAGGAAGACCAGCCTGCAAGTCCCAAGAGGGGTGGTCAGATTAACAGACCTGTAAGAAAGGACTTGCAGGGGGTTTGGTATTTTTCTTTAAAACAATTATGGGGTAGTACTTCTGAAATAACGCCCTGCAGAGTATTCTTTTGCCTTGTGACCATCCCTGCTTTGAGAAGCAGCTTGTTAGTGCTGTGTTTGGAGTGGACCCATGGGCTGTTGCTGGAATGATTTAAGCACAGGTGGGGTGTAGACAGAGTGACTGATGTTATGGTCAAGCCTGCCTTTTCTGCCTCTTTGCCATCGAGGTTCTTCTGCACGTGGCCTGGCCACCATCACCGGCGAGCCAGCAAGCAGCGTTACTCTCATGCACAATCTTGCCCTCCTAGCATGGGGGGGTTTGTATGCTTGTTGGTCTGGTCATTGGCAAATTCACTTCCTTGTGAGCTGCCAAATAAAAGCCAGAGAGCACTGAGCATAAAAATGATACAGAAACTCACTTCTGAAGTGGTCGACAGTGTGGAACCCCTGAGCGTCGTTCAGAGAATCAAGACACTCTGCAAATGGTCAAGCAGATGAACTGCAGACAGGACAGCTAATCCTGCAGCTCTTCTTCTGTTCCCCCCTCCCAGCCTCCTCCCCTGAGTGGCAGCGTGTCACCGTGCACACCTCTGTGGGGTCTGCACATGTGACAAGAAGGCCTCTGCAACGTCTTCAAACTTCTCTACGCTCGTCTGGGCTGTTCCGTCACCTCGACGGGACGTGGTCGGGGCTGCTGGTAACAGGGCACGTGTCTTATGGCAGAGGTGCTGCAGGAGGGACTTTGCCAAGATCATTCCTGCCTAGAGAGATATTGAAGGGAAAAAAAGCATCGGGGTTTGGGGTTGAGATGGGTTTTTATATGTTTTCCTGGATAGGTGAGGTGAGTGGTTATTGCAACTGTCAGAACATGGTAACTTTGGCAGTGGTGCTTGCCTTCCTGAAAATCCTTGGAAGTCTGTCCAGCACAATAGTACCTTCATGTTCTACCTTGAACCTACAGTATGAGAAACTTCTACCTTTATAAAGCCCCCACTAACTGGGAACCAAGATCTCTTCACAAACTAACAAGCCTCCATCACGGAGATTTTTTCATCTCCACGTAGCTGCCAGTAACAGCAACTCTTAAAACTTCTTTCTAAATAAAAATGCAGAAGGCAAAACTCACTTATTGGTATATATTTTCAGAGAAGACAGTGTTTAAAGTACCCAATTTTTTACATATGTTTCCGTGGCTTGCATAATATTTTGTATTGAGGTAATTTTAAATGTTAAAAACAACTAACTTATTAAGTCGTTTATCTTTTGAAAGGCTCCTGCTGACTTTAAAGGCACACACTTGGAAAGCCTTGGCAATAGAATTTAAAATCTAATTAATTCAAAGGAAAGCTTTTTTATACCTTTAGAAAATTATTTTATTTTACAATTCATATAACAGAGAATGAATCCACTGTCAATACACTGCTTTCACTGTGAGTCCTGTAAAAACCACTGCCAAGCTAAAATTCCAAATAAATGGATGAATTACACTGAGTCTAAAACCAGCAAGGGTCTAATTTAACATAAATTCTAGGGAGCTTTTAAATGCCTTTTTATATGCACCTAAATTTCAGACCTAGGTCAACCTAGTGATAGATATTTTACACAGGTACACACACTGCTGTGATTATGTGAATTCCTTCCAGGATTTCTTAATGGGGTTGGAATATTCTGCTGCAGGGGGTCTCACTGGGTTGCTCCTCGGAGCACGCCGGGTAGTACCACACATTCACAGCATCTCTCTCTGGAACAATGCTCTTCCCTTCTATTAAGCATTTTGAGATCAGTGAATTAAAATTACTGATAAAGCCCGGAGAGTTATTATTTATTAAGTGATAACTGGGGCAGGTTGTGAAATAGCTGAGAGCCCAGGGCTGGATTTGTGACTGATTCTCAGCGCTGTTACAGGCTGGCTGCCATCAGTTGCATGGCAACTCCTCTCCACAGAATTCATTCTTCTTTCCAAAGGCATTCAGTGGATTTCTGAGTGTTTTTCCTGGTTTTCACTGCAGCTCCCAGAGTACAGTTTCTGAAAAGGGCCAGCAAGAAATCCAGCAAAACCCAACCAAGCTGAATGTTGCCGAGGCAGCACGGGGATGCTTTGTGAAAGAAACAGTGGGGAGATTTCCTGCTCTGACCCACAGGCTCAGTGTCTGAATTTTTTGCCTATTGCCCCCCCACACCCCTTGAAAATACTGAATAATAATAGCAAATAAAATTATGTTGCACTCCAGAAAGAGGGGAGAAAATCAAAGGAATATCATTTTCCATCTCAGCTGGATTATTAAACTCCTCAGTCTCTCTCATATGCCAGCCACGCAGTATTTCATGCCCCAGAAACTGAAAGATGAACATATTGGAGATCTCTGGATTTACTTCATTTCTCTACTTCTTCATGGCAGATTCTTGGGTTTGGGGTTTTTTTAATTCAAAGTTAATGAATTAAAGGAGTATGGGGCTGGCTCCTCTCTCTCTCTTTACGTAGCTGGTTGTACAAGAGAAGTGTCTCTTCCAGTCTTCATGGAGTTAGGCAGGCAAACCTGGAAAAGGGTCCTGGTTTAAAAAAAAAGAAAAGCTATTTTAATCCATTCTGGTCTCTGGAGAATCTTTGTCTGATGTACCTGCCTCTGAATTTTGAAGAGTTTAGGATGAATCCCATGGCCAGAGTTTCAGAAGATCTTGTTTTCTGATGAAGCACTGGAGTTAGTCTGGTTCTGTTCAACAGAGCAGGAACAACCAAAATGTTGGAAACCTAATGTTGGTGCCACCAGGCATCACTACTGAATCCTTTCTTCATCCCAGCACTGTTACCAGTGTTGAACATTTGAACTCTGGGATCCCAAGTGTCCTTTTTGTGGCTTCCACTGTCCTTGCTTGATTAAACAGTGCCAGTTGTTCCCTGTGAGGCGCTGCCACTGTGTGAACTCTGTGTACATGAGCCACACACTCCCTGTCCATAGGGGTGCAGTAGTCGTTTGGACAGATTGTTGATGGGGTAAGGGTAAAAGAGCTGAGAATTTTAGTAGAGAAGATTTAGATGTGGGCTATGCCTGTAGTGGGGATGATTGTTGTGGGGTTTTTCTCTCTTTGAATAGTTTCAGTTTAATACTCACTCCTTTTGAGAAAGATGTGAACACTGTCCTTTGGTTTATTTGAAAGCTTTGTAGTACTCAAACACTCTGTGCAGGAAATGTGCCTTCCAGGTAAGCATACTTCTACTCCCTGAAGCTATTTCCACTTTCAATGTTCTCTCTGTTTCTCATTATGGTTCTGTTCCATTTTTGTACCATGGTTAAGGCTTGAGGTATTGCAAGGAATTTTGCCTAGAAAAATAAACAGTCTTTGATCACAAGGAGTAAAGATGAGCATCATCTCTGGGCAGCTGAGCTTATTTTAGTGAATGCCTCTTACATTTATTAACTATGGACCCTTTTCTAGCAAAGGAGAATGGGCATATTCAGCTGAGAAATACTGTAACTGATGTGTTATTTTTGTCCTTTATTTTATTTAGACTCAAATTTAGTCATCCTATGAAGGAGACAGATATTAGGTTCCTCATTGTAGCAGCATCATAAGAAACATTGCAGAAATACTTCACCTTTGTTTTGATGGGTTGCTGGCTGACATACTTACTTCAGAGGACATCCAAGACCTGTTGGTCTACCTGTCCACATGACTTAGTAGCTGGTAAAACTCCCTCTTGATCAGTCATCTCCCAGGATAGAGAGCAACTGAATGCAAAAGAGCATGGAAGCAAGAGGAAAAGGTGTACAGAGTTCATCCTGGAGGTACTTACTCTCTTGCTTGCATGAAACGCACAGTCATTTCCTTGGCCCTTGAATGCACAAACTAATCAAGGTGACACTTGATAGGTCACCTCTGTTCCAGAGGGTGAGAAATTCCTTTCAGTGACTCTTAGCAGCTCGTGGTTTTAGCTGTACTCATCTCCAGAACTGGCCAGTGCAAGAATCTGCAGCACACAGATTACTTGTGGGTGAAGTACTTACCCTCTTCTGACCTAAAGTTGAATCTGCATCATGAGCTGTATGATAACAGACTTAGCTGTTCCTGGCCTTCCTGTTTTGTTCATCCATCCATCCATCCATCCATCCATCCATCCATCCATCCATCCATCCATCCTCCCCTCCCTCCTTTATACTTCCAACTCATTCTTTGCACTATTGACATTGGTTGGTGTGATGATTATTTTGTAACGTGCTCCTACCTTTTTGTTTTGTAAATTAAGAAAGTCTATACACTGGCTAACCTTGTAGAAGTGGTTTATTTCATTTTTTATTTTCTTTTTATTCTGTCAGTTGAAATGGGATGTCGTGTTTGGTTTGAGCTCTGGGAAGACTTAAATAAACGTTAAGAGGAAAACAGCACATCCACCTTTGGGCTGTGAAAGTGATGTTACATGGGCTGTATATGCTTGAACTCGCAAGGGAGCATCTTGCATGGTGTAGATTAGAAGTTAATGGGGCTGTGTAGAGGAAAGGGGTTATTTCACTTGCTTGTCCAGACCGAATGGCAGGCTGCAAAGGAAATGCAGCTTGAGCCACCTCACAGCTCTGTGGAGCAATGCTGAGGTAACAGAGGAGGGGATCCAGCCTGTGAGTGAAGCCACACTGAAACAAAGCAATTGAGAATTGCAGGGTCAGCTGGGTGGGTCTCCTCCACTTCTGTCCTCAGACCACTACAGCCAGGAGTGCAGGTGAGAGTGGTGTCTTCTGCGATCTGCTTGAGGACAAGGGCTGAACTGTTCAGAGTCCTCTGCTGATTTCCTGTGTTCTTTCAAACTTGGATAAGCCCTGATTCGTTTCACCTCTCTTTCCACTTCTCTCCCAGTCGCTGAGACCAGTTGCAGTCTGCTGGTTTTCCTAAAAGCCCTCCCTGAGCCAGAGAGAAGAGCTGGGCAGTCTCATTGGCCAAAGGAATAGATACTCGTTGTAAGGGGGCTGCTGAGGTGATTGCTCTGAGCTCAGCACATTCTCCATACTATTCCTCAGGGCAACTGACAGAAAGTCAGTCATTTTACACTACAGGCAAATGGAGGTACACAGGGAATGATGCCTCATCTTCATTATTCAAGAGTAAATCAGGTCAGCCAGAAAAATGAAGGGAAGGCTGTTAGTAGCAGCAGTTCCTTTACTGTAATTCGGTGACATTTGGAAATGATACTGTCAGACTGGGAGGGTAGGTTTATATTAACCACAATGGCTTGACAATAGGCAAAATGTTCTTTTTTAAAAAAGAGTTATTGAAAAAGCTGAGCTCAGAAAGGCTCTTAAAGTTCATTGGCAGTAGCACAGTCCTTTGAGTCAAGCCAGAATAACACCCGACAAGAGAGGGAGAAGTCAGAGTGCCAGCGCAACGTGTACCCAAACAAAAGACATCACCAGCGTGAAATGATTGTCCTTACCATCTCACCCAGACATGTTGTCAGTTTATGAGTAGGACAGAAGCTGGTGAAGGTCAGCTGAAGTAAAAGCAAAAGATAGGGAGGCAGCCCGTTGTTTCAGCTCAGGTCTGTGTCCCAGCAGATGTGTCTGAAACACAAACACCACCAGCTACAGAAAAACTTCACATCCTTTTGGTCACAGTAGCAGAAGCCTAACAGCAACTGCCATGTATTTAAAGAAGTAGTTGGAAGAGTATGTTAAACATCAACTATGAAAGGTGTTTTTTCTCAAGCCTTAATAATGGGACAACAAAGCCTGGTGGAGAAGGGGGACTGTACCACCCCCTGCGGCTGCACTGGGGTGTCACAGCATGTGGCAGACACGTGCTGGGGTTCAGTTGGTCCTTCTGCTGTCTCCCAGCTCCTACTGCCCAGGGGGCTGTGGATAAACCAGGAGCAACCAAATCAACTTGACCTAAAGAGCTTCTGAAGGGGTAGGATGAATACACGGTGGATAAAGCTGAAAATAAATCTCTTCAGGTGAGAGCCTCTCTTGGAAGGGTTTCCCTTACTCACAACAGCAGCAAAGAAATTTCTTAGAGCACAGCCAGTTCAGCAATTGTATTAATACAGAGAGTGCTCAGATTTAAAGGGGAGGAAGTGGGAAAACCCCATGTCAGCTCACTCTGCTGGCAGACTGGTAGCAGAATTCTGGCCTCTGTTCAAGAGAAAGGAAAGCAAAATCGCAGACAGCTTTCAGCTGGGATGAGCAGAGCCCAACCACTACAGCATCCTTAAACTGCCCTGCTTCGGTCAGCAGGCAGTTCCACACACACACACACAGGCTGTTAAAGGTGCCCTTTGCCCAGGAGACAGAAACGGCCTTGGCAGTCAGAAAGTAGCAGTTGGTGCAAGAGGAACAACCAGGGCAGAGAGGGTGGCAAGATGGGATGTGCTGGAGTTCCAGGCTCAACAGGGGAAAATGTGCACTAACACCTCGAGTCCAGTGATATGCCAGGAACTGCACCAAAACCATCTGACCTGGGGAGTCTCAGTCCACAAACACTGACCCTGGGAACAAAGGGGGAAACAGGAAAACATAGAGTGTGAATTTATGATGGATTCAGAGGTTTGTAAACAAAGAACAAAACTGGACTCAGAACTGGACAGCATTATCCAAACCAGCTCTCCAGCTGTAAAGGGCCAGAGGACCTGAAAGACACAAAATGATGATTTCTGCTGGGTAAATTGTGGTTTGTGGTTTTCAGGACTGTGAGCCCCATGCAGAATTTGGCCCGTTGTGGACACACTGAAAACCAGTTAGACCTCAAAGCTGGGTGTCAGAGTCAAGCCCCTCAATTTATTTCATGTTTAGCTGAGAAAAAGACAACAGACAGTTTTCAAAGGTCTTGAGTGCTCTTTTCACCTGAGTAGTCCGTCCTTGTCTGCAGAGACATGCACAGAATCAGTTTAAACTTATTATCTATAAAGAACTTCAAATACCTCCAACAGAAAACGCTGTGAAAGGGTAAGTTTTAACTACTGCCTGTTTAAAAACAAAAGCATATATGTGTGTTATTCAGGCATGCCTAAGTCTATACAATTATGCATCGTATGATGGAAAGAACAGCAGATTGGTCTTTTTATTTTCTGCCCACTCTTGAGAAGACAGACACCCCCACCACCCCCCCAAGGTACACCAGTGGGGCTAAGCCCCAGTCTGGGCAGCCAAGCCCAGTGCTCCCACCCAGGAAACCCCCATGCAGCCTGGAAGAACCAAAATTCCCTGCAGCTCTCATAAACTTGCACGAAAGATGCCCACATACACCTGCTGTTCCAGTGTGTGCCTCAAGCTACCACAGTCCCAGATGGTTATACCGCCAAGCCCAGCCTGGGTTTTCAAGCTGTGCTCTCCTGCCATCCTTCTCTTGAGGACTCTGGACTGCTGCAGTGCCCAGAGTGAGCATCCTGAGCTGTAAAGCTGTGCAGTGCTCACAGCACTGCGCTGCAGGTGAGCAGAGAGCATTTGGCTCCTTCTCCTTGTCTGAGGCTACCCAGAGAGCCAGGATGGAGCTGCAGACCTCTGAAGACTGAAAAGAGGGACTGAGGGCTTCAAGGGTTTAGACCACTGACCAGGTTTGTCAATCTTTGACTGCAGCTTCTGAGATGCTGTTGAGCAAATTGCGGAACACTCCTCAGAGCAGGAACTAGACCCCAGCCCTGTCCTCTCCCTCCAGACAAGTACCTCCCTCTGCTGAGCTCACTGAACCGAGGGGACCTGCTGCCCAGTGAAAGCACCTCATGGGATTAGCCATTTGCAGATAGTGCCTTATCTGTTTGCCGAGGGTCTAAGGAAATAGAAGAGTTTAAACTCATCCTTGTGCTGTGTTTTCTACGAAGTAATTTGTTATGAAAAGTCTCCTTCCTCAAACAAAATGATGCTTCTGTACTAAAGCCTATACAGAATAGGGAACACAAATATATATATATATATATATATATATATATAAAAATATATGTATGTATGTCTTTGAAATAACTCCCCTACAGCATGGGGATATCTTTCCTTGCCAGCACCCCACCTTCAATCCGTCCTGAAGTAATTCCTTACCTAGTTCTTAGGTTTAAGAAATAGATGTATTAGTTACTGATTTTCAGCTCAGGTTACTCCCCTCCCATTTACTGTGCGTAAATGGGATACCTGCTTGGGTAGAAGTTACAGGCACCATCCATCGCTCTCACTGAGAGCGCTGCCGGCCCGTTTTAGCCCAAGAAGTGATGCCCTGAGGTATCCTGTTCTCTGCGGGGGGGTTGCTCTACCGGCGTAGGAGTGCTGCCTCCCTCTTGTGGCTACACCTCTTGCTTTCAGCTTGGAAAAGAACCCCCCTTCCCCGGAGCAGCCACAGCCGGAGTCCCCCAGGGCCACCTCCCTGGCATCAGGCGCCCCAAGTCTGCCAGAAGAGCCCCCGTTACGGGGGAATCTCCCCGCCGCGGGGTGTTTTCCAGCCAAGGGAGAGATTCTTTCTCGTTTTCATGGGGGAACAACCGAGCGTGGCTGATAAAAGCACTGGGAATTCGTGCTGGTTGCCTTTCCTGCTTGATTCTGAATGTTGGGACTGGAGAGGAGCTCCACCCTGGAGTTACCAAGGTGTTTTCCAGGTGATGTGATACTCCCAAGCAGTGCTGGAAGGGCGATTCACTCAACTGCAGTGATGCCAGGACTCAGCAAGAACTCCTGGCCTTGCACATTTTAGGCTATTGCTCTGTCCTGTCCTAGAGCCTTCCATTGCACATGTCACAAACCACATAGGCCTTTTCAAACATTAAGAAATGAGGCTATCTGAAGAGCTGACTGAAATCAAAGACTGCCTCTCAGATGATAAGAAGGTTACATAGCATTAAATCTCTGCCTTGGAGTGATAAAGCCCCAGCAGAACGCAGATCTGATGTCCCTCTGTTGTCTCCCCAACCCAGAAGAACATCTTCTCCCCTCAAGGTCCTTTACAGACTTAATAGCATTTGTAGCATGATTTGCCTTGAATGTCTCTGCACTGTGCCCTTGTGTTCTTCATTCCTTAGCAATTTCCACTTGATAGCAGCATAGCAGATTGCCCACCACAACATTTAAAGAGACTGTGAGCTGTGCCTTGAAAGTCATGCCTGGAAACTGGGCAAGAGGGGCCTGGAAATCAGTAGCAGAGGTCTACAGTAATGGAAAGAGGATAAGCTGCACGGCTTAAACGCTGCTGCTGGGCATCTTGCTTTGCTAGGTCTAACATAAAGTGACTCTAGCTCCCCACCTTCATCTCCAATTTCAGGTGGCTTTGGCAGCAGGGCAAGGGACTCGCTTTGACCACTCATATGTGTAACCATCCCAGTGATGTGGATAGAGATATCACCACGTTGGCTTTGAAGGTACTCTCATCTGTTCCACGTCAGATGATACCCATCATCACCTCCTTGGCAGCTGGCCTGGTGAAAACACTCATGGGAGCTGAGCCCAGCCCAGTGCAGGCTGTGCCAGGGGCCAGCTCAGGAACAGCTAGAACTGCTGGAGAGAAATCGTCCCTGCTGCCTAG
This sequence comes from Gallinula chloropus, assembly GCF_964237585.1. Lineage (NCBI taxonomy): Eukaryota > Metazoa > Chordata > Aves > Gruiformes > Rallidae > Gallinula > Gallinula chloropus. The sequence continues at coordinate 2,328,748 of NC_140088.1, forward strand.
ACCACATCCAATAAAGGAAGTGTTGGCCCTACTGACCGTTAGAACGGCGTCTGCTTCTGGCCAGGTCAGTGAAAACATGGCTCAGTCCTTCCAGCAGCTGTCTGAAAGCTCCATGAATTGTTTTAAGTGCCGTGTTCCACTCGCTGTGTGCTCTGCCCATGCCATACCAGCCAGATCCCTGGTAGGGGATGCCTCACTAGAGATGTGTTCGTCCAACAGAGACACTAATCTGCCTAGAGTCTGTCTGTGGGAGAAGCGAGGTGGCAGATGACAGTTGGTCATACTGCAGATCTAGGAAGATTTGCAGTGGAAAAGATGCTTAGGATGGAAAACCCAATCCTTCAACCAAAGCAGCAAGGCAGGGAGCAGGAACGAGCAGCTGAGGGACAGTGTGAGCTCCAGCATCACACTTCTTTACGTATCTGCAGCTGTCAGGACGCTGGTATGCCCCAGACCCCCAGGTTACACATCATTTAGCATGAAGATTAGAGCAGAGAGGAG